>NC_090924.1:1422421622-1423843622 GCF_040938575.1 Ambystoma mexicanum
CTAACTGGAGATCATCAGTACAGTGCAGGTTGACATCCCATTTGCGGTCTGAGTCATCTTTGGATCCGTTTAAGAAGGCATTGAAAACCTTCTTTTATTCTTCAATTTTTGGGGTGTCTTTTTTTAACCTTGCTGTTATTTGCTCATGCCTTTTTTAACCTGTATTTAAACCTTAGCATTTTTGCTTTCTGCTCTTTTATTCACTCTGCTGCTTTTGCTTTTCAGCTTGTTGTTATTCTGTTGGTTGTGCTGTTTGTCTGTTTTGTTTTGTGTACCGCCCGTTGGCCCCCCGGGTCCAAGGCACTCTACAAATAAATTTAAAAAATGAATACATTCTGGAGATTGAATAATTGAGGCATATTTCATCAATAATATCTTCATTTAAATAAAACGTGACAAATCCCTTCAACTTGTAATGTGGGAGTAGAATCGACCTGTTAAGATAATGGTTCACATGACCAGGAACATCAGGCCTATCCCTGAGAGCCCAGTCTCGAAGGGAAGCCCGCTGCACCCCACTCTTTCTTCACAAGACCGGGAACATCAGGCCTATCCCTGAGGGCCCAGACTTGAAGGGAAGCACTCTGCACCCCACTCTTTCTTCACAAGACCAGGAAAATCAGGCCTATCCCTGAGGGCCTAGTCTTGAAGGGAAGCCCTCTGCACTCCACTCTTTTTCACATGACCAGGAACATCAGCCCTATCCCTGAGGGCCCAATCTTGAAGGGAAGCCCTCTGCACTCCACGCTTTCCTGCAGCCCATCAGGTACCATGGGAGGCCTCTGGTAAGGCTTTGTTTTGCTTTCTGCCTGTTTTGTGTTTTTTTCATCTTCTAGCGCAAGCCAGGCTTTTCTCTTCCTTTCTCGCCCACCTAAAGTCCGCCCCTGGTCGCCCTTCCTGAGCCTGGAAGACAGTCTGGACCCCAGCCTCCCAGTGGAGCCCTTGCCTTGGCAGCTGGTAAAGGGCAGAGGGTAAGTGGCCATCCTGTGTACCCATGACCTGGCACTCCAGCCCTGTCCCTGCTACACTTATGACAAATGGAAGAAGCAACTCTCTGGTGGGGTGAGCCAATACATATGACTGCCTCCTTGTTCCAACATTATGTCTAGCTAGACTTGCACCTCTTGGTATACTCCTATGCATCCTCACATCCAGCTGCACGCACAGTGTCTCCTGCACATTTAGATAGCCTCACTTATTATCTACTTACCTAGATAGACTCATTGGGTGCACTTGCATAATGTAGATAGCCTTGGGCTATTTCCCTCACACTTAGGCAGACTCCTGCTTATCTCCTGCATATTCTGTATTCAACTTCACATCTACAAAGCCATGTATTATTTACCTGCATACCCTGCATTGGCTAGACTCCTATCTAGTCCACTCGTGCTTAGCTGCACACCTATATAAACGCATGATACCTCCTTCACATCCAGGCTGTCTTGTGGTATCACCAGCATGACTACGTAGTCTCACTGGATCCCTTACATATCTGTATGAACCACTTATCTAGATAGCCATGTGTTTCCTATGTGTACACCAAGATGAACTCATTGTTTTACCGACATTTCTAGGTATCCTCATTGTGTCTAACTGCATACTTAGATGGACTCATTGGGATACACTCATATCCAGATTGCCTCATTATTCTCACTCTCAGTTCAGATCCTTCTTATGTTATCTGGCACATTAACCAAACCTCATTCTAATGCCTGCATGTTAAGACACCCGTTCTGATAACAAACATCGCCAGAGAGGCTCACTGTGTAACTCTCAGATGGAAATGGACACTTTCTGACCCTCACGACTAGCTCGACAGATCTGTAACCTGAAAATTGCTTGCCCTTCCCCTTCATGCAGTACACGCTCTTTAATGCTGATTAATGCCGACCTTGCCACCCTGCATGCAGCAGACATTTTGGACTTCATCACCTCCATTAAATTTGATGCTATCTTCATTACCGAAACCTGGCTCACACCAACCTCTGCCCACATCGTTGATGTCCTCGTCCCACACTTATAGAGCATCCAACATGTGGACCGTTCATGGACAGCAGTGGTAGGAGTGTCAGTCATCAACAAAATCGACTGTCCGTGTATGGTACTCACTCAATCACCACTAGATTCAGTTGAAATGCTCACTTGCCAATTTCCTCTATCACACAAGGACTCATCCACTTTCAAACTCACCAGCAGAGCACTCCACAGGTGTGGTACCATCATAGATTAGATTATGCAATTACTTTCTGAACCTCAGCAACCAAAAACACCAGAGATGTATTCCTGTCCCTGGCAGAATAGCTAGACATATCCCAATGTGTTCTAGCCCTCTATCATTAGGGGTAATTCCCTCGATCTCATCGTATCCTCTTCCACACTCCTAAGCTGCATGGACTTCATCGTGCTCTACACGACAGACCGTGCAGTCATCCTATTTACTTTATCACACTCCCTGACAGCCCACAAGGGTCAGGATGAATGTCTCATGGTGTCACGCTGCTCCTTCAGAAAATGTCCAGTCGAGGCACTGGATGAATGTTTCTCCAACTTCGCCAGCTCTCCGAATGTCATCTTGCTGTTTAGCCAATCCTTAAAGGAGTAGGCAGATAGTTTAGCTCTGGAAAAACTTGGCTACACTAAAACCAAAACGTCCACCCCTAGTATATTCAAGAGCTTCATATCAACAAATAGTCCATTAGACTTCTTGAGAAATCATGGTGCAAGGCTCACAAACCAGAGGACCTTCTATCCCTAAAGGGCTTGCATTTCAAATGATGGATTACATCACTTATCTCATTGAGTTACCTGCACTTCTCCCTTCCCCTCTCCCTCTTCCCCGCATTTGCACAATTTGGTTGACACAAGGCCTAGTAAGATCGTTGTTTTGCCCTTCCTTTGTTTCCCCCTCCTTGTCTTGTCACGCCTAGAAGCACTTGTGTACAGGCGCGTTCTAAATGTCATATCGTATCATGGATCCTGATATCCGAAGAAAAGGCAGCAGCCTCTAACAGTGGCAATGCCCGTTTTGCAGCAGTCGTACATTGTTCGAACCCCACACCAGAACCATAGGTACCAGAATCCCAGTAGAAGTGTGAAGCTATCAATACATTCTTTAGCAACAAGATCGATACCAAAAGGCTCAACGTTAAGGGTTCAAAATCCTCCAGTAACCTCTAACCCCCCACGGGCCATTCATCCCTGAACAGAATCCTCCACACTCTCACCTCAGGACATCTTGTACAAATACTTGTGTCCATATACGACCTCTTGCACCAATGGCATATTCCAGGTGGCTGTCCTTAAAAAACATACTGGCCTACCCTTATGGCTTTTCTGAGGATAGTTAGCGACTCCTGAACAAGTGTGCATTTCCAGATGGTCGAAAAACCGGGTTTATTCTCCCACTTCTGAAAAAAACATCCTTGATATAGAGGACCTACCTAGCAAACTACCAGCCAATCACAGTGAAGGCAGAGTTGCTAACCAACTACTTACAAAAACAAAGCAACTCAGTCTGCTCCAGGATTACCAATCGGGTTCCATCCCAAAATGCAGCAATGAACGAGCAACCATCCAGGTGCTCAAAGACACCCTTCAGATTATTGATACAGGGGGTTGGTGCATGCTCGCCCTCATGGACCTCTCAGCTGCTTGTGACACGGCCGACCATCGCATATTACACTCCCTCCTTGCACAGCACGTTCCTGAAATGGCTCACATCCTACCAATCTGTCTGGATGGGCTTCCTCAGGTTTGAATCATCCCTTAATCTGTGGAGTTCACTCCCCGTTTATTGTTAACCTCTACACGGAATCACTGGACTCACTTCTAGATGCCTCCAACATCGCGATACACCAGCGCGCACCTGATTCACAATTGAATCTAAAGGTCACAGGTCCACAAGATACTTTTCACCTTTACTCATGCCTTACAACCATTTAAACGTGGATGACAAGTACCTACTTAGCCATCGCTCCAAGCAGGAACCCAAACAAAGGTTACTAAATGAAATGCACTTGGGCGGGTTCAACACTCCCTTCCCCCACTCAGTAAAAACCTAGCCTTACTACAGATGGCAACCGATCCCTCCAACAACCCCTCACAAAAAACAATGTGACATCCGAACTCTTGTTGAAAAGATCACGCCAATCCCTCCACTCCAGGAATCCTGAACGGTGTTCAGGCCATAGTGGCCTGGCATGGTGATGGGCTGGTGCCTTACCAGCGGGCCTCCCTGCTACTCACTTGGCCCCTCTACAAGCAGCCCAAAATGCTGTGGTTTGCCTCATCACTGGCTCTGGAAATATGACCACGTAAACCGCAGAATGCACGAATTCCACTGGCTCTCCTTCCCGGCTAGAATCTAGCTCAAAATGGCGTGCCTCACCTACAAGGCAACCACCACCCGTACACTTGCCTACATGATGGGAAACTAAACATCGCATGGCATGCTGCCATATCTCAGTAAGACCATTGCCAGATTAGAAACCTAGACTGGTTTCCAGGGAAACAACTATGAAACAGTTCTTCTGAGGCTAAAATATCCCTTATTTTAATTAATCTTTTATAATGCACTTGATACCAGCGACCAGTCTCTAGGCACAGCATTGGGACTCCAAGCTGTGTTGCGTTGGGGATGTCTTGCTTTCAAGACAAACGCATTGCCCCGGAGCTATCCTTCCAGCTCCCAGTTGAGTCAATAACTAAAGACACGGCTCTCCAATAACACCTTGATGTACCCCTAGATTTTGGCTATAATGTACACGCCCCAATCTGTATAGCCTACTCTGATCATTATTATTAATGTTTACTTGATGACTTGGTCAATGCTTGCTACCGATGTTGTGGTCTATGACATATATATCGCTCCATTCCTCCCGATATATTAATATATAGAAAGCCTCTGCTGTCTCTCCTGTATAATCACTTCAGCTGCACTGCGATGGAATGTGCTCATCATTGCATCTGTCGCTTTATTTTGCCTGCTGAACCCCTGTCAGAGCTGCAGCAATTACAATGGGTTGGAAATGGTCACCCCTTGCATCTGCCACCTGTGTTAGCGGCTGCCAGAGAAACTGCTCTCCGTTGCATCTGCCTCTTTTCTTTTTCCCCCCTTGCACCTGCCATTCGAGCATCGATGGCACAGTGATAGAAACGGCTCTTCATCTTCTCCATCTGCATCTAGGATTCACGCTCGCTGCTGCTAGTTACTAGGTCTTTATTGCATCTCCTCCTTCCTATTAACAACCTTTGACTCCTCCACCTCAATGTCACTGTCTTCGGAAACGCCTCCCTTTCCATATGCTACTTGTGTCACTGCATGGGCTTCTTCATGGTCACCTGCTGAACCCATAACATAGCTACATCAACAGCGCCGTGATAGAAACATGTCCTCGCTGCATCATTCCATGTCATGTTCTGTTGATTTATACTGCCCACCGATACCACCCATGCACAGTCTCCAGGCGCTCACGGGGCTCTGCAAGAATGAGGACGGTGTTGCTTAGTGAGGGAGGAATGATAGGACAGGTCCAGAACCAGGAG
Source organism: Ambystoma mexicanum (assembly GCF_040938575.1). NCBI lineage: Eukaryota > Metazoa > Chordata > Amphibia > Caudata > Ambystomatidae > Ambystoma > Ambystoma mexicanum. The sequence goes on from NC_090924.1 coordinate 1,422,427,167, forward strand.
ACACTGGCATCTGTGTGTGTTGATTTGTAGATGGTTGGTTGCGTGCACTGGCTTGTTGTATCCGTACGGGCAAGGTCCAATGGCTGGGATGTTTCTGTGTGGCAGTTGGTTGAGCTGGGGTGTGTCTGTGTGTTTTATGTGTAGATTGCAGGTATTTAGGGTGGTGCACACTGGCTTGTTGTAGCCGTACAGGTAAGGTTCAATGCCTGGGATGTTTCTGTGTGACTGTTATGTTGGGGTGTGTATGTGTTTTATGTGTAGATTGGCAATGTTTAAGATTGTGCGCACTGGCTTGTTGTGTCTGTACGGGCAAGACCCAGTGTCCGGGTTTGCTTGTTGGCAGTGTGTGTTGCTTGTGTTGGATGTGTGTTAGGGTATAGATTGGCTAGCCCAGTGGGCGTTTATAGTGTTTGGGTGGTGTGTTTGAGGAAGTAGAAGTGGGTTAGTTAGTGCTTTGGCTACTTACTGGGTTCTTCTATGTGGCTAGTATAGAAAGTCCTATCTGTTGTGACAAATGACTAAACTCCAAAACTCTCTCCAAGTGTGATATGCATGGCTAATCTTCTCAACCCCACCCAAATGGCACAAGTGGCTAATCCACACAATTCTATGCAAGTGTGATGCATGGCTAATCTTCTCAACCCCACCCAAATGGCACACGTGGCTAATCCACACAATTCTATGCAAGTGTGATGCATGGCTAATCTTCTCAACCCCATCCAAATGGCACACGTGGCTAATCCACACAATTATATGCAAGTGTGATATGCATGGCTAATCTTCACAGCTCTATCTAGATGTAAAAAAATCACTGGAACATTTTTGCCAGAGAGGCAATTTTATTTCCTGCACCCTAAAAAGCCTTCTACAATATATTCCAGAAGTGGGGTTATTTACTGTTCTAAATTCCAGTCCTAGAATGTTTGGGGGAAGTGCTTGATTTTCTTCAGAGTGCATATTTAGGTAAATGCCCCCCTCTGCCCCCCGCCCACTCATGGTGACATTTACCTTGGCTGCTTTATCTCTGGTTGCCCTGCATTCTTGCTCTTTCTACTAAAGCCACACCACACCATAACCACATGCCTGTTTCAGTTCATAGCATAGATACATCAATTGCTAGGGGATAGAAACTGAGTTCTTTGCATCTACTATCTATGATATCTGATATTATTTTAACTGTATCCACTGGCAAATGCCTCTCCATGTTACATGATGAACACACAGCTACATTGCACTGTGATAGTAATATGGCGTTCTTATTTATTTAATAGATTTTTGTAGCGCGCCTAGTACCGTGCGGATTCAGGATTCGAACCTCTGTTGCTCTGCATGGTCTTGTTTCCAAGACCAGGGCGTTGCCCTGTACTATCCTTCATTCTTAACCCCCTCCATGGGCAATACTGGGGGTAACTGCCTGAAAGCCAAAGTTAACAGGCTGAGCTGGGCGAATGAGATTAATGAGGGCACCAGTGGAACGGGTTAACACCGCCATTAGCATCCCAGATTGCCAAAGCAGTAACCCGGGACATTAAAAAAAGCATTTTCATTAATTGAATGGGACGGCACGTACTTTATATTCAGTTAATGAAAGTGCTTTGACAAAATGGCCGCCATGGTAGCAGAAGGCGGGTCTGCGTATGGAGCCCCTCTTCCATTACGATGGCAGCCAGAAAAAGAACAGGCAGTGGAGCTGCGGCAGTGACGAGTGGAGCCGCCACCACAATCAGGTAAGTGGGGTTGGGGAGAGAGTATGGGATAAAAAAAGAGAACGGGTGGGGGTTAAATGGCAGGCTGCAGAACCACTCACCAGTTGGAACAAGGGCTAGATCGGGAGCATCAGCCCGTGTTTCCAGACTCCTGATTGGCTGGCTGCCACACACAGGGTGCTAATTGTTCTTCATTGCATCTGCTTCCTTGGGCTTCCACTGAACCCACAGCTTAGCTACATTTATTTGTGTGCTGCCTGTCTTGAGTTCACAGAGTATGCATGAGCTGTGATAAGATTTGACTTCGTGTAACCACGATGTGTGCTACCAGCATCTATTATACGTTTCTCCATTGCACGTGCATCTTCATGTCACCGCTCAACCTCTGGCATAGTTACATCACCCACACGGTGCTGGAATTTGTTCTCCATTGCATCTGCTCTTGATGCTACCAGTTGAACCCATAGCTTAGCTACACCTGTTTTGCGCTTCTGGTTGGCCCATAGCATAGTGGTGTGTAGTGCCTGGAAGTATGTATGCAGTCTGAGTGTGCTCTCTGCTGTGTGTGTGTTACATAGGTCTTGCAAGAATGTATGGAATGTGTGATGTCAATGAGAATGTTGTGAGAGAGAGTGGAATGTTTAGGTATGAGTGAGGTTCCAGCCCAAGGCAGTTGGCGGAAGTAATCTTGGGTGATGGGAGCCAGTGGGTTCCTCTGCAGCTTCTTGAAGTAAATCTGATGTAACTTCAATAAAGGAACTTAAGAGCCACTTACCAGCAGTGTCCAGGGCATCCTTTATAACACCTAGCCACACCAATCAAACTGTTATAAATTGCCATCAACCTTTCTATGGTACACGTTGAACTCATAGCTTAAACAGCCCTATTGTGTGCAGCCCGTTTGAGTCCATAGCATTGGCACATCAATGGCACTATATTTTACCATATCTGCATCACATCACACCTTCTCTTATTAAAACCAACTCTAGGCACATCACCCTTGTCCCTAGCCTCGAATCTGGTACACAAACTAAACTGTACCAGCACAAAGCTCGACAACACTTATCAGCAAAGTATTTCCACTTCTCTACCACTGTCTCAGTTTTATGACACGGCACACTCCAGCCAAGGACTCCTTCCACGACAATGAATGTGGTGCACAATAAAAACAGGTTTTATTTTTAATAAGCTACAAGTTATTTTATTTGAGTAGTCCTCCAACCCGTCTCGCACCCATCCTTCACAAACGCCCTCTGTCACAATGGACCAGGAACCAGGCCGGTGTGTATTAATAAGACATTTATTATTTAATGAAAAATGAAAAATATTCAAACTACAACAGCCACTAATATGTGGCAACAAAAGTGATAGCATCAAGGTTTAGCACTCCCCCCTGCAACACTCACCCCCAAACATCAGCTAACTTAGTTCCTTTGAATGGAAGGCAGTGGCAAGGAGTAAGGATATAGGGAGAAAGATAGAATTTGGAATAAAGCCGACCACTCCAAGATGGGAAGCCAGAAAAGAAAGTGAAAACTTGTTTTTGGAGCAAAAAACGAGTTTTTATTATTATTCACATGGCTACTCACAACTTCTGTGGGACTGAATAAAGGAAATTCGTGTTGCTACACTTGAGGAGATAGGGAAGCTCAACGACTTCTAATCATTACACAGAACAACGTGGAAATGAGGTAGGAAAACCGATGTTGTGGAGAAAGCAAATGCAAAAGGAAAAAATACAAAGGTCAAATGGAAATTTGTTTTACACAGGATTTACAATGACAGGTAGCTCAGGAAAGGGTTTAGCTTTCAAAATCGGAAATCGGTTTTTAAAGACAAGGACAGAGGCACTTAACAGATAGGATTCTAGGCAAAGGGGATTGCTCTCAATGAGACTAAAGTTTGGGGTTTTCAATAGGACAAAGCAAATTAGGAGTTTGTGGGGTAATGCACACAATACACGGGCAAATTCGATTTTCAGTTACACAGAGACTAATTCTGTGGAGGCTATACTTTAATGACTATAGTTAATAAATAAATTCGACAAGATAGTTGATTTCAAAATGGGCAACAATTTTGAACGCGAATTTCAATGGGGGAATTCATTGATTTATTTCAAAATGATACTAAGGACTTACACAGACAACTGAGATATTTATCAAAGCAATACCCTAACATACACAGGCTAATACAGATTCTTCTATGGAAAGGTGATTGAAATATACTGTCAATTTGGGACTTTCAATGGGATTTCCAATGGGGGTTCAATGGGATTTTCAATGGGATTTTCAATGGGATTTTCAATGGGATTTTCAATGGGGTTATTGGCTACTTGCAAAGGATGCATTGGTTTGGGATTTTGCAAAGCCTGCTGGATCTCAGGACACTCTGGACTGCTAGGCAAGGGGTCTGGTCTCTGCACTTTCCTGTGTGGGATTCTGGATAGCCATCTGGATCACAGGACACTGGACAGCTAGGCAAGGGGTCTGGTCTTTGCACTCTCCTTGGCATGGTTCAGCTGCCTCCTCTCTGTCCTCCTTCTCCTGTCTCCCTGGAGTCTTGTGTGTGTCTGTCTCGTGTGTCTGTGTCTCTCAGATCTAGTAAAGTCCCTCTTATAAAGTTCAAATGACATCATTCACTTTACAATCTAGGGGGAGTACTCTTAATTGTACTCCTATCCTCTGATATGACAATCTACCATTTCTCTCACTGCCCCATGGCATCATTGGTTCGAGGGGAGGGAACACCATCTGCCTATTTGACATTTATTACAGTTCTTTGTTTCTCATGTCAACTGTTTAGCAAAACAGAGTTATGTTTGTGTCATAGGGAATTAGGTAAGCCGATCACCAACTCTGTGTGAGGTAGCATGGCCCTTTGGTGCTTTTGTGTCCTTTTAATAAAATATCTAACAGTTATAACTCTGAAAATGATTAAGCAAGTTCATAATCCCATTTTCCATCTTTCCATCAAATCTGATGTTGCCACATTTTTAAATCAGCCAGAAACTAGTCTTTACTGGCCACTTAATTCCAAAAAGTCCTAGGAACATGCACTTAGTCTCTAAACAACCGCCTCGAAATCACATCGAAAAATAGCAGCAAAATAAATTACTTCTCATTCTGAGTGCTGCGAAAAATGCCTAAAATGAATCAATCCTTTAATGTCACTTTGGAGGATCTGTCACATATGGGAGGGTGGTGCTTCATCCCCCACAGCCAACTGTCTTCCAAGGGCTCAGCCGGTGACCAACGATTTTTATTACACCCTTTGAAGTTTGTCAGTTTGTCCTTGGTAGTGGGTGCCGGAGGAACTCGCACTTCCTGGTCAAGCTCTCGCCACATTTTCTATATTTGTCCTCCCTGCTACTACTGCTTTCAGGACTGGCAGAGCAGGGAATTATAACACCCTCAGTCACATCACATATCATTGTGGAATAGTTCGCTTATAGGTGCGACTTTCAGTGGGAGGCAACACTTTCAAGTGAGTTTAGTGCCTAAACTCAAAAAACTGTTTTTTCTGGTATTCTGAGCCTCTTCCAAGGTGATTGCAATCTTGTGGGGGAAAACATAATGTCCTTGGCTTTAATCAACACTCCACCCACAACATATGTCACTGATATTTTCTGAGTAAGAAAAGCTATCCTTTCATGGTGGCTTTCAAAAGTAATTTTTCTTTATTTCACACGTGTGCAAGCCGTTTTTCATCTAACATTTGAAATGATGTTCTGTAGGTCATGGGATTCTTGAATTTGTCCTTTTTGAGTGAGTTTACATCTGCTGTTGGTCCATTGACATGGTGGGGTAGGCCCCCTGCACATGGTTCTTTGATATGACATGGAATAAAAGTAAAAGCCAAGCCATTTTTTTTTCATTTGCAGTGTTTTAGAGCGCTGCTGTTCACATGTAAGGGAAAACAAAAGCTGTGTTCGGTTGCAATCTTGAAATCCTTGCCCCTCATGTGAATTAACAGCAAGACAAGGACATTTTTGGATGTAGTGAATAACTTTTTGGTATTCTGATGAAAGAAAAGAAAACGCAGGACCGTTGTGAATGCAGTGCGTAACTTCTTGTTATTCAGATGAAAGAAAAGCAAACGCAGAGCCGTTCTTGGTGAAATGTTCAAATGCTTGCCACACATGTGTCAGGGAAGCAAAGCACAGCCATTTTTGGTGGCAATATTTAATTCAGCTTTTCAGGTGACAAGGATTACGAATAAGGGCCTGTAAATGCACACCACACCGCCTCCCAACAAACGTTCCTGCTCCCCCACCCTTACAACAACTCCAACAAGCTCAGGACATGCAAACACATGCAACAACATGCTAAGAAACAGTAACAACATTAGAATCAGGAAAGTCACTATATCAAAGCCTTGGTATCAGTCAACAAGAGAACATAGAGGACTTAATTAACAACCTTCATACCCAGATACCCCCTGGAGCACCTACCTGAACACACTGCACCGGAAGAGCCCAATTGTCCTTTGATACAAGCTTACAAAAGGAGGACAAGTTAAAACGGCAGCCATATACCCCCTTCACAACTAAATTGATTAAGCTACCAACCACCAATAACCCTAGAACTGCTAGAAGCCTCACTTCACATGCCATTAGGCACAAGACAATCTACAACAGACACACTCAATCAGAGGAACCTCTGAATTAAGATCCTCACCCCATGGAGAACATACTCAGCCTGTTTGACTCTATGAATGCTGGGAAGCTATTGAGAACATCACTGAGCCTACAACTAACGCTCCCACTGCCACTGCCACCTGTCATAACATTGTCGGCATGAGATGTTTCTTCATCAATGTGAGATCAACAGCCAAACACAATTTGAGTTTTTATTTTTACAGAGGACAACATTGATCTGCATTTCATACGGGAAACCTGGCTCTCCATGATCAATCGCCAGTAATCCATGAAAACGTCCCACCTGGAAACAAGATGAATCCCCTTAACTGCCAGGCTACTGTGCAAGTCTATGCAAAAAGGACGGGCATCCTCATCCTTAGCACTAAGGGGTTGGACAAATATACAAAAAGAAGTGAATTGGGAAAATGGGGATAGTCCACAGAGATACTAAGTTGTCGGTCAACACAATCTTGAAATGCAAAATCACTTACAGTCACCTGCAATCCTCTAGAGGCTTCAACCTCATCTACAGACCACCTTCCTCCAGCCCAGCTTTTGCAGGTAAACCTGCGGATGCAACAGCCAGCATATCCATGGATGTCAATTTCTGACAATACACTGCGATTTCACTACTCTGCGAGAGAAGGATGGCCTCTCCTACACAAAAACCCTCACAGCTAATCTCAATGCACTACATATTAAACAGCCAGTGAAGGTTCCTACACATATAGCTGACCACCCGCTCAACTGCATTATCTGTAATAACTCTCCTCTGCAGGCCTACTCCTCTGGGGAGGCCATGAATCCATTACTGTCCCAATCCGCACAGAAGGGCTTCCATGAGCAGCACTCTCCTTAACCCCTCTCACTCAATCTAGACCATGGTAAATCACAAAACTACACCTAAATGATAGAGATACTGGAATTAAACAACCACACATCAGACTGATCAACAACAAGGACAAAGATGAAGAACTACACAACATTCACAACTGCATTAGTGTGGCTTTAGATGGGAACACTCCCAAAAAAATCTATTGAAACTCACAGAAGAATCTTGCCAAATGATAAATGATATAAAGAAAGAGAATAGAAAATTGGAGAAAATATGTTGTACACACAACTTACAAGCAGACTAGTTCACCTAACATCAACAGCTGCACATCTAAAGGGCTAACCCTTTAGAGCCAAGAAAGGATGCTATTCCAAATGCATTCGTCAGCACAACACAGGCAAAAGTAAATATTCAGGACAATCAGAGACAAAAAAAGGAAGCCTGCCCACAACCCCTATCCCATCCCAAGCTTGGATAACAAAGACCACCATCCCTGTACCTCTGCAAGGAAACACCAAAACCTTATCTAACCTCCCTGTTACTAACCACCTTACACCGTTTCTCCCCGCAAGACCTTCTCACTACTATTGACTCATGAGATCCTGAATCATCATGAAACCGCCTGGACTGACACTGCACTTTTCTTATTCCCAATAATTCCATCAGCACCGGGACTGTCCCACTACTATCAAAAACAGCCTCCGCCAGACCTCTCCTCAAGACGCAGGCATTAGATCCAAATGACCCGGCAAACAATCGCCCAATCACAAACAGTCGGTTCATCAGAAAAACATAACCTGCAAACAATCGCCCAATCACAAACAGACGGTTCATCAGAAAAACATGATTCTGCCAACAATCGCCAATCACAAACAGTCGGTTCATCATGAAAACATGACCCTGCCAACAACCGCCCAATGACAAACAGTCGGCTTATCAGAAAAACACTAGAACAATTCATATAGGTCAACATCGAGACTTCCTTGAATCTAACAACCCCTGTCATGTGGCACGACGTGGCATCAGACCTACAAAGGGAACAGAATCAATATTGTGTCCATGGCAGCTCGCCACTATGGCCAGGAGGAGGGCACAGACCCCCTCACCTGAGTGGCAGGCCTCCCCATGCCACAGTTGAAGGAACAGTCCTCACGTTTTCTTTACTTGCTCAGGGGACTTTGCTGCCTGCCTATGAGCAGGGGCACGTACCCCGCTATGTATGTGTATTTCTTTTATTGTTGCAGGGGCATTACAGCTCCACAACAAATGTAGCACATAGTGATGGGAGGCGGCTTTTGTCGGAAGACTGGCCCTGCTGTCTCTCATTATTGTGCTAACAGCATAGACACGCTGACTGGCAGGAGAAGAGTTATTTCCTGTTAGGCAACGTGTTTACTTTGTGGAGAGGAGGAGAGGTCCATCTAGACCTCCCCGTGGTGGTGCGGGCATCTGTGGAGGCTACAAGCAGGCGTTTATTTTTATGTAATATATATGCATTTATGTTTTGTATGTGCACATGTTGGTGTGTTTGTTTTTATTTATGTGTGCATGCAAGTAGTTGTTTGAATGTTGTGTGAATGCATGGGTCAAAGGTGTTGTCAGCATACTGATGAATGGCTATGTTGGGTTCTTTTAGGAACATTCCCAAAAGTTTCATATAGAGGTTAAAGATGATTGGGGAGAGGATGGAACCTTGGGAGATCCCACCTGTGTCTAGGAGTTGTTTGGATCTGAATTGAGCTACGAGTACGGCTTGGTGTCATAGGCCCTCATTACGACCTTGGCGGAGGACCATGGTGCTATTAGCACCATGGTCCATGCCGCTAAGGCTGCAATTCCGCCATGGTGGTAGGCGGACTTACCGCCCCATTCCGAGGTCGGCGGGGCGGTAAGTCCCCATTTCCCATTCTACCCTTCCCCATTCCCATTTTTGCCCCATAGGGCATAATGGGAGTGGGGAAGGCGTTAATTACGCCACCGTAAATTACGGTGGCGTAATTAACTCCATGGTCGCTTAGCGCCATGGATTTTAACACCTGCTAAAAGGTGTTAAAAGCTCCATGGCGCTAAGGGACCTCGTACTCAGGCGGTAAGGGTCGGCGCTGTTTACGCTGCCGTAAACCCCTTACCGCCTGGGTCGTAATGAGGGCCATAGTGTTGAATCCAGCCGAGAGGTCTAAGCAAACTAGGAGGTACAAGTCACCCATGTCTATGAATTGCAATGCGTCATCCAAAACATGTGTCTCTGTGTTGCATTTGGGGTAGAAACCAGACTAGTAGTCACAGATGTCATTTGGGGGTCACTAAGGGTCACAGCTGTGACCCGTGCAGTCTCTCTTTCACCCCCAATATTAAAAGAAAACAGCAGTAGTAATTGGACCCGGGCTCTGGCATAGCAGGGGCTGCTGCAGTGTGGATGGCCCCGCCACACCAGGGCTGGAGGAGGTCCAGTCCTCACCCAACAGGATGAATGCTGGGTCGGGGTTGCAGCGCGAGAAGGAGGCACGCCAGTAGGGGTTGGAGCTGACCGTGACATGTGGCACATGTCAAATGCTACATTCCGCTCCAAACCCTTCTCCTCCGGCATCCTTGCAGCTTATATACAGGAACCAGGAAGCTCCTTCAGCTTCCTGGTTCCTGTTCGTGAGCAGCACAGAGGAGCCGAGGGTGGCCTGGAGTGACGGACTGAAGCTGGAAAAACAGTTCAGAAAGCATTTCTTTTTAATGTGATGTATATTTTGCATGTGTGAAGTGTGTGCCAAATGTATGTATGTGCTATGGGTCTGTGAGTGGTGAGTGAATAAGAAGCAGTGTGATAGTCTGTTTTTGAATGTTTTAGGGTGGTTTGGTGGGTGTGTGCCTGTGTAGAGAATGGAGTGAGAGAGGATGTAAGAGAAGGTGTATGAGTGAGTGACTGGTGGGTGAATGAGTAGGAGTGTGATACTGTGTTTGTTTGAAAGTTCTGGGTGGGTATGTGCCTGTGTCAAGAATGCAGTGGGAGAGGATGTAAGAGAAGGTGTATGAGTGAGTGACTGGTTGGTGAATGAATAGGAAAGTGATAGTGTGTTTTTGAATGTTCTGGGTGGGTGGGTGGGGTGGTGTGTGCCTGTCCAGCGAATGCAGTGAGAGTGGATGTCAGAGAAGATGTATGAGTGAGTGGCTGGTGGGTGAATGGGTAGGAATGTGATAGTGTGTGTTTGAATGTTCTTGGTGGGTACGTGCATGTGTGGATAATGCAGTGTGAGTGGATGTGAGAGAAGGTGTATGAGTGAGTGACTGCTGGATCAATGAGTATGAATTAATGTGATAGCGTGCTTGAATGTTATGGACGGGTACGTGCCTGTGTGGAGAACCCAGTGTGAGTGAACACGAGAGAAGGTGTATGGGGCAGTGAGTGGTGGGTGAATGAGTAGGAAGTGTGTGCATGTTCTTTGGGTGGAGCATTCCTGTGTGGAGAATGCAATGCAAGTGGGCGTGAGAGGTTTATGGGTGAGTGAATAGTGGGTAAGTGAGTAGGGATATGCGAGAGAGAGAGAGAGAGAGAGAGAGAGAGAGAGAGAGTGAGTGTGTGTGTGTGTGTGTGTGTGTGTGTGTGTGTGTGTGAGATAACATTCTGGGTGTTTGGGTGCATGCAGTGTGAATGAATGTGAGTGGTGATGTAGTGGTCAGTGGCCGGTGGGTGAAAGGGGGTACACATGTGTATGTGTGTGTGTAATGCCCTGGGAGACTTGGGATCACTAGAGCATTTTTGACACATCCTTTATTGACTCTGCATGTTTTTACTGGAATTTTCAGGCAAAGCCAAGTTGATGTGTGTCATTACTTCGCTAGAATGCCATTTTGGTGCAGCCATTCTAGCCATTGCTTGCTTTGGCATGACATTTATTACTTGGCATCTTTGATAAAGCAAGCATGATAAATAGTATGTCCTGGCTAGACTGACGTTTTGGTGTAGCAGACTGTATATTTGTTTATGTAGCGTGATCTTTTATTAACTGAGCATCTATGATGAATCAAGCATGCAAAGTGTTCTTATGGGTCTAGACTGGCTTACATTGGAACCAGTTTGGACATGTTCTCTTATTGTGGCATATCACTTTTATTGGCCAACCCAATGGGAGTATGTTCTGACATAGAGGTACTGGCATTTATTGGCAGAGCCAGCTTTGTGCCTAGTGCCAGTAATGATAATATAAAACAATCTCAAAGCAAACATAAATATGTTCTTATATCGGAATACTAGCATATGTTGGTGGAGCCTGTGGACCTTTGGTGAGTTGCATTCATTATACTTTTTTTCATAATTTACCCTACATCTTGCAAACTACGATTGTAAACTATCTGGCCTTTTACCCAAATATCCACAGAAAGTGGGCTGTGTAATGCTGTGTAATGCACCATTTTCACCCATTATTCATAAATGTTCTCAGGGGAGGGGGAAGAATACCCCCCAAACCCTGCCCAAAACCATTTTCATTATTTTGGGCTCGGTTGCAATCGCATCCATGTGGTAAATATTTACACCCTCCAAAAAACAATTCACCAGCCGCCACTGGTGGCTGGTGTATTTGGTGACCAGTACTGCATTATGTATGTTTTATATATAGGCCCCACATTAAATATGGAATAAGACATCCCCAAATGTATGATCATGGTCAAATCACACCTCCCGCTGTGCCTCGGTTCTTATATCTGTCTGAAATGAGAACACCTGGAAACACAGGTGGTAGACGCATCTGAAACATCTGAAGATCGTGTGCCATCCCTTCCCGTGATGTCAATTCAGAGTGGTGTCAGATGACATCACTTCCTGTGATGTCATCAGAGCTCAAGGGTTGTGTGATGTCACTTCTGCTACTCCTTGCATTGTGGTGAAATGACGTCCCTGGCAGAGTTGTTCAATTTTAGCCAATAGTTGGTACCCAACACATTTTTCTATGGGTTTCCCAATGAGTGGGAGTCTTGTGATGGGTCTATAGTTAGCAAAGTCCTGCACGTTGAGTGTGGTCTTCTTTAAGAGGGGTCGTACAAGAATGGTCTTGATTATGCCCAGCCCTCCAGATAAAGGTCGTACAAGGCCTTTTTACGCATGACAATCTTGTAAGTACGCCAGCTTTATTATTTTCCTGTGCACATTTACGCACACATTTAGAGCAGAGGGCAGTGCAAAGGTCAGGTTACTTGACAAAAACCAGAATGCTTCTTTTGATTTGTATCTACATGGATGTAATTGCAAGCCATGGAGAAAATCCTCTGCAACAGAATGTATTTCTCTGAAGCCTTTCAAAAAGGAAACTGTACAACGTGATAAAAGGAATGGTTACTTTCTGTTCAGCTTCTGCTGTGCTGTGTGAAGGTGCTCATGAAGCAATCAGAAGCACTGTGCATTAATATTTTTCTAGCATTTTAGGATTGTATAATTAATAAGATGAAAAACTAAGTTGCAACTGAGAATTAATATTTTGTAACAAATGATGCTTTATTTCCTGTGACAGCAAACCAGTATTGCACAATTGTATTTTTGAGCATTCCTTTGCTTTGTGCATAATCATGCAGAGGCAGATCATTTATACACTAATAATTTAATTTGCACTCTAATTATAAAAAAACAGTGTGTAAAATGATGAGTATCCATTGTCTAGTTTACATGCATTCAAACTTGCAGTCAATGGGGTACATTGCTATAAATGGTCAGTGGCAGCAGAATCTTTGCTGAAAGGTGAGTGATTGTCATTACACCAATCACATTTGTTATAGCATCTCAAATCTTCATGACTACAATTAGAACATCCAAAACCTGACTCTACAGGAAGTGCAAGCACTGTTCAAAAACAAACAAACGAAAGTTACATTTGTAATTGAAACAGAAACTCAGCAAAATCTGTCCCTGTGATAATATTCAGATAGGTATTTTATAGAGCTTCAAATATGGTTCGTTATTATACCTCAGTCGATATATCAGTTTACCGACCTCTGAAGGATGTTAGCCAATAAGATAGCTCAGTCTGTTGAGCGCCTGTTGCTGAGATCTGTGCATGATCTGTTGGTTGCAGGTTGGAATCCCAGCAATGCCAACTCAGCCTTTCATCATTTTGAGGTTGATAAATGAGTACCAACTTTGGTCTGGTAATAATTGTGATAAATATGTTCTATGTACAGCGCTTTGCAAAAAGCACTACATAAATAACAATTTGACTATGAGATTAGGTATAGAATTTAGCATGGAGTCCATGCCTCTCTACACTTTTGCATGATAACATTGGAATACCATTAGGTGGTAATAGCTCCCTCCAGGAAATGAGGACTTTCATTAAACAAAAGACAATTCTGCTATTGATCCTCAAAACACACAATACAATTCATGCTTGCTTTACTATGTAAGTGACTAGGTTTTTGTGTTTTCAACATTTAAATATATACAGAAGAGATCAAATGTCCAGATATTAGAGAAATAATAAACAGTGTAGTCTGTCACAATGCAAAACGTTGCCGCATGGTAATGATTTCCATAGAGTTTTTGCACACGTCAGCTGGATGTCGCATATGTTTTACTCTCTTGCAAAGGAGAAAAGTTCTTTTTAATCTCTTGAAATCACATTTACTCTCAAACTTTAAAAATAGGGAGTAAAATACTCCCACCTCAAAATCTTATCTGGAGTTCCGAGAATGTGTCTTTTGCTGAGGGACATACTCACAAAGATGAAGAGCACACTCAGCATTCCGCTGTTGAACTGTTTGATAAGGGAGGACACAACAAGGTTGCCCGTGTAAATAGGGATCTTTAAGGGAGGCAAGTGTATCTGAGAGATCCTTGGGGGAGAGGCTAGTGAAGTTGGCCCAAGGGGAGGGAGTGCCGAACTGGATTGAAAGCGGACCTTTTTCCACCTTGGAGGCACTGGTGAGGAATATCATTTTGTTAATTTTGTTTGTGAAGAAGGTTTCGATTTCGTCACATTTTACTTGTGAAGTGAAGCTGGTACCTCTGGGTCGAGTGTGGGTGTGGTGCAGTGCTTGACCACTTTGAATAAGGCTTTGCTCATGTTAGAGGCTGCTTAAAGGGTGCAGGTGTAGTAAGTCTTAGCCTTAGAGATCATGTGTCTGAGTTGGGTGTGCAGGGGTTTGAGGGATGTAAGATCCTGAGAGCCTGAGAGCTGTGTATTTGCACCACTGCTTGTCTAAGGATCTGATCGAGCATTTATTGGAGGCGCACTTGATTGTCTACCATGGCATGCACTGTTCACTGATTGTGCTTTCAAGGTACTCATTGTGAAAGAAGACCCACATACAGTCCCGGAAACGTGGGCCCAGAAATGTTGCCAGTGGGTAGATGTCAGTGTCCTTCACGGCACAAATGAATGGTGTACTGCCCAGGTGCAATAACAACATGTTGGCACAAAGGGTCCCGAGTTACTCGGAACCCAATCCGGACAGTGAACTGGATGTCACATGTTCTCCAGGCCCCAGTAAACCAGTGGAATGATTTCACTAAGCCCCTCTTCTCCTCGGCTAATCCTCACTCTTGCCTCTTAGAAGGGACTTAGAGGTTTGCAGCCTAGGCACATCTGCACAGGCCTGCTGACAGAGTAGTGCCACCAAGTGCCTTGTCATGCTGAGGCGCCACAGTATAGTCGATGGTGGCAAGCCGCTGTTCCAGGAGGGTTCGAGTTCTACCTGGTAAGCCACTCTACCATGGTGTACTGGTGTGGTTGCTGATGCTTTTTCCGGTAGTAGCTCAAAACCTTCCTGGCACTGTAGGGGCAGCTAAAGTGGGTGTGCATTGTCCATGCACACAGCAACGTGTCAAGTAGGCACATGTCCTTGAGGAAGCGAGTAATGACCAGTTCGAGCACATGGGCGAAACAGGGGGTGTGGGTTAGTCCAACCTGGTTAAAGGCACCCACGAGATTGATGCCATTGTCTGCTGTGAAAAAGCAACATCGAGAGCTCGAGCACAGAGCCAGTCTTTGAGTTCTATGCGCACATCCACAGCATTGTGTTTCATCTGATCCAAGTTCTGTATGCTCAGTGTCACCTTTCCGAAGTGGTATGCTGTGGCCTTTCAAAATGACACCCTGTGGACTGTCACCTTCCTGTAGTCTGGCCCTTGCAGGCTCGTCGACATGCCCAACCTCAGAAACCTCAAATGAGCTGGGAAGCTGAGCTATGACTTGCGCTGCACAGCTCAGGGCCACAACAAGTCATGCTGGCTGCACGGATTCTCCAAGGTGTCAATCAGAGTTGGCTGGCAAGTGGCACTCTGGGCTAGTTCATGCGGGAGCTGGCCCAGCCCATTGGCTCTGTACCAGTCTGATATTTGGTGGATCCCCATAGGGGCGGTCTACCTTGATGTACCCACATGGGTGCCCACCTTGCCTCTGCTGACCTCCTTCTTGCAAATAGCACAAGCCACAATGTTGGTCTTGGCAGCATGAAGGAGAAAGTAGCCCCAGACAGCTGACTTTGCTGATGGGCAGTTGCTGGCTGTTGGCTGTGAGCACTCGGCTTGGCTGGTAGAGGTGGAGACTTGTCCTTATGGAGCATTCCTGGTGAACAGGCCATAAACAGCATTAGGTCTCTGCCGCGCGGGCTGGAGGGTAGAGTTGTGTGAGTGGGTCTGAGGAACCTCCACTTCAACTCAGGACCATCCATGCTCACCTTGCTCCAAGAATTGTCTGAAGAAACCCTGTTGACTTCGCTGAAGCCCTGCTTTGCCTCCTCCGGCATTGATGGACTAGCTGATGCTAGTGGCGGTGTGCACCTCCTCCACGTAGCTGGTGGACTTGGACCGCAGGACGCTGGCTCCAACCTGTGCGCTCTCATGCAGCGCTTGCTTGTTTCCATGCTTGTGGCACCAGGACTGAGGGTGTTCGCAACAGCGTCAGAAATACAGCATCTTGTGGAAGTTCTTCTGGCTAGTCCTGCACTGGAAAGAATACTAGCCCACCAGTGTCGTCGTATAAGCAATTTGTTATAATGTAGGCTTATGAGCATTTGCTCATAGCCAGGCTTGTGAAATGAAGAGGGGGTCCTCGTGTGGAATGTGGAGGTTCAGGAGTTCTAGTATTGACGGTTGGGCTGTTCAGTGAGCTAAGGAGTTAATGGGGTGTGGGGCTGTCCCAGTGTTTCTCCCTTCTACGTGTCTTCTGTGTTTCCCCTACAATCCGCTACTGTGTGACGAAGGAGCTGGACTTGGACAATAAAGACATCATAACTTACCTTGAGTGGCGAGTAACCTTCGTTACTACACTGGCGATGAGGATGGGATTGTAGGGGGAGACCGTTGCTGTTGGGGGGGGGGTTCAGCCCTGTGCCACCGGAGAACACTGCCCCCATGAAGGAAGCCCCGCACCCCAGGTGGATTTTACTGAAGAGGCCTTGTGAGAGCTGTGTGCAGGTTTTGTTTTTTTTTCTTGCAGGGAGCTTTGCACCCCTCCAGCCATCCCCTCCCACGCCCCCACCCACACACCCTGCGCCCCCTAGACATGCAGCAGGTGTGGAGGGAGCGCCACATTTTTCAATAGGTACGGCAGGCGCCCTACAGTTATTATCAGTTATCTCACCCTTACCTCTGACATGTATAGTACCCGGAGCAGACCCTTACGTTCAACTCTACGGTGACTGGGCCCAAGCCACACTACCAGGGTGCTGTGATTGGCAGGACTCCCAGTCTTAATGGCCTTCGAAAGCACATAATGGCCCTCAACGTATCCACAAAGGACCCCGATTGTCTGGAAATGATCCGCAAAGCAATGATTTTGTGTCTTCGGTCGTGCTACACAATGAATCTATGTTAAATGTTCACGGGGACATGCGGAAACACATTTGCACTGGTAGTTGCGTGACAAGCCAGCGAAAAGGCAGGCAAAGATGACAGTAATTAGCAGTGGCGAAAAATGCGCAAAAGTTGCATTTTTCCACCGAAGTCACGGAAGCGAAATACCTGCTGTGAATTCTGAGTATCTTTTCCGCCCACGGACATGTCGCACTCCTCTAGTGAGGACTGCGTCATTCACGCGTCAGGCAGTGCTCACAAGCAACCGGCTCACCTGCCATTTCTCTGCAGGCTCCATTTTGTTGTTATTGGGCTCTGAGACGTGACTGAATCTACTCCAACCCTCACGGTCTTTCAGAGGGTCGCACTTGCTGGAAAATTACACTGATATGCGGCTGACTTTTCTCCAGTGACACTCACTCCCGTTTGCCCACGCGCGACTCTCAGCGACGGGACCTAACGCAGTGCACGGTAGCCTCGCTGGCAACAACGGCCTGGCTTGCCCCTCGTCATCTGGAGCGCTGCCCCTCCTGCCCACATGCCTCTGCCAAGCTTCACGCACGTACCTGAAAGGGCAGCGGCGCAGGCAGCGCTCTTCTCGCCATCAATAAAGCATGACTTAAATGTCAGCGTCGCCATGGCAACGGGATGCAGCCGGCAGCGCCCAACAAAAGCGGATAATTATCCCTTTGGAGAAAAGCCCCGCTGCCCAGTGGGATAAAGCATATATTTACTCAAGGGAGAGCAGTCTGAGCCCAGAACCCAGACTAACGCCATAGGGTACGGTGGGACACTACAGGACACTATAGAACGAGTAGGACTGCTGTTTATCAGTCGTTAAGCAGGCGGCTGCAGAATTCTCCGAGCAAGATGGAAGGGCGCCTTGTTTTCGTTATGATATACACACCCTTATTTAAATATCTCTGTTGTTAATTGACCACAGAACATGTAGAAGGGTAGATATTCTTTAAACATTTAGTGGAACTACATATTTTAAAAACTCCACTTAAAGCTATATAATGTATAGTTCAGGGCAGTGAGATTGTGAACACGATGATTCTGTGGTTCTGTGGTTACACGTGTACAATGGGCGAATGTTTCTATAGCAGTACATATTATCAGACCCCGCCACCCCCAAAACAAACATCAGCAAAGCCAAGGGCAATGTCTTTAGTGCAGGGATGGGATGGGTCTCTGCCAGCCACTTCTATTATGCTACTACCCGGATATAAGAAAGCAACAGCTGCAAAATGACGTGGGTACCTTGGCATATTAAACGCCTAATAGCTATACACAAGCCAACACTGATGCCTTTGCCAATATTTATTTTTAACAGAACTATAGATAAGAGGACACGTGTAGTGCTTATAAATGAAGGAGGAATTGAGAAAGACATGTTTTATCACAACATTAGCAAGTTTGCAGTCCCAGTTAATCCATGAACTCTCAAAAGACTGCATTGAATGTGTGCAGCCATACCTGGAGCATTCCAAGTGCCTAATGGGATCACCAAATAAATGACCTCAGGCCCAAATAACCAGACAGATTCAAAGAGCATGGCAAAATGCTACTTTATTATCGGTTCAAAAAAGTAGGGAAACCAGGTGAACACACAGATTGTAGCTCACGCTCTCTCAACTCATTTCAATTATGCAAAAGGCTTTATACCTCGATGTATGTCAGCTATCGCGTTATTCTACATGGTAAACAGTAAAAACCTATCGGGCAGAGGGATTGGTTAAGGGAACATATATACCTATAGTTTATATAAGTGTTAGTATCATCATTGGCGGCCCCTTATCTGGTAGGCACTAATTGAACAAGCCCTAACTATGTAAAATACTCATAATAGCACAACAACAGCAGCGGATAGGATTCTGCAACAACGTATAGCCCATCATCAAATAGGTCCCACTGATTGGTCGGCACTCTCTTCCAAACTTGAACATTCAGATTGTTGGCAGCACATAAGCACTGAAACCCAGGTGCAGGGGAACAACGTCAGACAACTGCCCTCCTTAGCTAATTATCCTTCCATCTCTCATCAGTTGGGCCCCAAGCCAAGGCTTCTTCTCCGTAGTTGACCTTGCTGCAATCATTCAAAAATGTCGACCTGGGAATTGCGACGTCCGAAAATGCCAACTTTTTTTAAACCCCCTTTACACCACATATATGTGGGGAGGTTAAAGTATACCATTAATATGAGGGGGTCTGCGGGGGCTCTCCCCCGCATATATATGTGGTGTAAAGGGTTAAAAAAAAGTCCGCATTTTCGGCCGTCATAATAATCACATAGATCCGACCTTGCTGACTGTTCTTCCTCTGAACTTTAAATGGAGTGAAGGGACATTTCTATCTTCGTCTGGAGCTTTATGAATAGGCCTTGTCTTCTGGTCTTGTACAATGTGTGAGAAGACCTTGATTTTGTTCATTCTGTCCTTTTATATAGTGCTATTTGATTCAATTATATTGGGTGCAATTACTCTCCTCGGCCTCTGGAGACTTGGTTGTTCTGTCTTGCATATACTTTCTGCATCTTTGATTGTTCAATACTTGGCATTCTCAATTATTCACTCCTTTACTTAATCTAAGAGATATAGGTCTTACTCACATGGCTTATCCTCTTCGACTCCTTTCGTGCCTTGCAATTGCTTTTTGCTGTGGCATCATTGATTCTGAGCCAAACAAATATACTTTGTTCTTGCTCAAATCTGTAATGCAGTGCCTGTCAGCTCTGCAGCCTTGATCTTTCTCCTCAAAGCTTCTCGCTGACTATTATATGATGCTGGCGTCCATTTTCTCACCATGGCTGCTTTACTCGCATTATATTTCCTACGACAGCAAGCTTCTACACCATTTTATCTAGCATTTTCTGTGTATATACATCTACAGTATCTCTTGTTACTTATCTTCTAAGTGTATATGCTGTCTTCATCTTGGCATATATGTTTACTTCATCACTTTAATCACACCTTCATTCTTTGAATATTCGTACATCAGGTTTAGCGTGGGGACGGGTCTTCTCTTCTTCAAGACATCACTTCACACCCATCAGACTTTACTTATAGTTCTTCTATCTCCAGTGGTGTCTGCAGGCTCATGTCTACCATATCAGTTCGGGGGTCCATTCGATACGGTTGTCTCAGTGCATAACACACCTCATACCGTTGATGTGGTATTGGGATGATACCAGGTGTCATGCTCAGTGTTCTCTTGCTGTTCTTCCAATATAATAATAGATTGCTTCAACAAGAATATACAAAGGAGTCCTCTTTTTTTTTATAGGGGGCCAGCCTGGGAGAGGACAAAACTATAAGTACAAGCAGAGCAGAAATCCCAGCTGGCTACCCTTTGATGTTCCAATAGTTAGGGACTTGTGATCAAACAAGTGGTGTGAACAACCATCTTTCTAAACATATATCAAAAGATGGCAAAAAGAAACAGGAAATATAGAGAAATACAATTTATTCAGAAGCATATAAAAAAGACCTCAAACTGTGGTCTCGAAAAAATCAACAAAGAAAATCAAACAAATATCTCATTTGCAATCATTATGTACAGAGACAGACAGATACACTATTTTCATTAGGTATAGTCAATTGTACCATACAGTGATGTTAGTAGTTAGTGGGTGACCTAACCAAATCTATTCTATAGAATTTTTTGTAAGTCCCCACATCTACAGAGGTGTTGACAGATTTTGAAACTGTTTCCAGCCTTGCCACTTAGTTGCAGAAAAAGGCCTTCGAGTTGTTTAATCAAAAGATAGAGCCTGGTGCAAGGCTTTCTTCAGGACACACATGAACTCCAATGTTGGAGCAATATTAAATCTTGATTTTCATCAAACCGCACACATTTTTCTAAAAAAAGATACATAAAAACTACTATAACCAACTGTGTTTCCTGTCTGGCATTATTCTGCCATATCATTCAATCTATACATATTCACATCACAAGTTCACATGTTCACCTAACATATTATTTTATTGTACATCATTATTATTTTTCGTTCTCATCTTTATTTTTTGAGAGAGCATTGCTTTTTTGTTACATTGTGTCGTTCTCTGAAGACACATTTAAGAAATGCCTAGATTTGCCCTCGATTCTAGGGGCCCCAGCCTCGGGATCTGGTCCTACTCCCATAGTTGCTACTAATGACCTAGACCTCCTGACCCAAAAAACAGAAAAATTGATCCGTACACAATCTCATGCACAAATGATGATAGAGTATTTAAAAGCCGGGTTATCCCCGAAGGACTCCAAGTCAAAAATATACCAAGAGTCTTCCATGAAAACCCTAGATTCATGAAGGGGTTCAGCCGAGTAGGAAACAAAAGTTCCTGTGACTGGGTCATCCTTATTATCGAGACGGCAGAAGAAGAGGGTAAAAAACAAAAAGAAGAACTAGATATACTTGAGAAAAAAATTAAAGGTGACTCAATCATTCCAGATATTAAATTAGCTCTAGAAAAAATTAATGAAGAAATGGCTAAGTTTAAAACCTTCACGCTAGACAAAAAAATCTGGAAACTGAAAAAAGATATAGGGAATTACAAAGAAGAACACACTTACCCATATCTAGTCCGTGTTTTTTTCAACAAGCTAGTACTAACCCCAACGGTTTGTAAGCTTCTCTAATTCATCCAATAGCAGTGATTCTGACACTACCAACACTGGTCCCAATACCAACACCAATGAGCCTCCCCAAAGAGGGTAGTTTTTTCAGCGGAGAGGGAACAAAGGCAAGAGCAGACAGTAGGGCTACCACGCGATGCGTACGCACCAGTGGATACCACCTCCTCAGAATTGGTAAATCCCATCTTCAATTTAAGTTCCCATCTTCTAACAGTGGCAGAACAGGCCGTCCTTGAGAAAGGATTGGCTTTTGTTCCAGCCTGCAAAGCTGATCTGTTCCAAACGAAGATTGAGATGCGTAATTTCTTCAGACTCATCAGATTAAAATACTTCTTCCACGACAAAAGCAACATCCAAAAAAAGATGACAATAAATCTGGGAAAAAGCCACCTTCCACTTTCGTGCCTACCTAGGCAATGGTATCACCAGAGATCTTGGCATTTGAAAATAAAATAATAAGAGATGCCAAAAATGTATGTAAGAACAAAAATATGTATAAAAACAATCTCAATAAAAAAGAAAAGCAAGCTCTAAAAGAACTCAATGATAATCCCCTTTTTATCATAAAACCAGCGGATAAAGGTGGAGGGATAGTCCTTTGGGACTCCATTCTCTATAAGACAGAAGTCTAAAGACAAGTATTTGGCAATTTGGTGTACAAACCAATTGCACTCGATCCCACCCCTATGATCTTGGATGAAATAACCAGCCTTATGACACATGCTCTTCATGAGGCCTGGATTAACGAAGAAGAATTCGCATTTCTCATTAACAAACACCCGGTCACTCCGGCTTTCTACTGCCTACCAAAAATAAATACAAATGTGGAGATGCCCCCAGGAAGACCCATTGTGTCGGCCATTGGTTCCCTCCTAGAACCGCTATCAATCTATACAGACGTCTTTTTTAGATATTTTGTCAACAAAATGAAGTCCTTTGTTCAGGACTCCACAGCTATGATAAACATACTTGACACCTTATCTATGGGTCAAGATTACATTTTTGTAACTCTAGATGTGGAGTCCTTATAAACCAACATCCCCCAATCTGAATGTACCTCAGCTATGTTTCATGTCTTAGAAAAAAGACAGGATAAACATCCTCCCTCAGAGTTTATAGTTGAATGCATCCATCTTGCACTGACAAAAAACTTTTTCATGTATAATGGAAAGATTTTTCAGCAACTGCATGGCACAAGTATGGGGGCGACTTTCGCCCCCAACTTGGTCAATCTCTATACATGGACCATTTTGAAAATAAATCTGTCCATGCGGCAACTAACCCTTATAGGGTCAACATTATTGCTTGGTATTTTTATATCGAAGACATACTCATGATCTGGCGAGGGAATATGGAAATACTCAATCTCTTCAGCATATGGCTAAACAACCAGGAAAAAATTATCAATTTCACTCTAGAGACCAACAAAGACAGAATTTCATTTTTGGACTTAGAGATTGTTTGCATGGCAGATAACAAAATTGGCACATGCCTATATAAAAAACTAACCCAAAAAAAAACCCTGCTGAAATTCGAAAGTTTCCATCCCCTGAGCCTTAGGGAAAATCTCCCGTTTGGGCAGTTTTTACGTATAAGACGAAATTGCTCTACAAAAGACGACTTCAAAAAACATAGTTTGGTCTTGAAAAACAACTTGAAAATGAGGGGCACACCATTCGTTGAGCATATAAAAGAGCTGCTAACACTCCTAGAAGCGAGTGCTTGATAAAACGTCCAAAAATCATTCTTGATAAAATCACTCGTGTATCATCGTTCTCACTGATCAGTAATGATCTTAGAAGAACTATTCTAAAGAACTGGAACATGATCAACACTGAAACCTTCAAAATTGCCCCTCCACGGTTTGCCTTCAAACGCATGTCGAACCTACGAGACAGACTGGTCCACACCTACCCATTTTGTAATAGCAATGTCCCCACACAACGTACTCTCTGGAACCTTCCACCAGTGATGGGGCATTACAAATGAGGTACTTGTTCGGTTTGTGAATCAACACAAAATCTAATTATTGATCTGTATGGGAATAAATGGCACCTTAATTTCGTTCATCAACTGTGCCACAAAATGGGCCATTTATTGTATAAAATGCCCATGTAATCTTATTTACATTGGAAAAACCAAAAGACCCATAAGGCAAAGAATTGGAGAACACAGATCATATGTTAAAAATGAAATCCAAGGCAAACCCCTTGTAGAACATTTTTAAAAAGCCAAGCACACATATAAAGATATCTTTTGGTGTATCTTGCAAACAGTAAATGCACACCCACGTGTGGGGACCGGGACCTGAAACTTTGCAAATTGGAGCAAAAACTGCACTCTGTCAACCATGGCTTGAACCTGTACATTGAGTAGAGTTTGTTTTTACACAAATAACCTAGATGTGCTTAAAAAACAGGGTCTACTGAATTACCTTTCTGTAGATTATCAATGGATATTTATTCACTGTTAAAATTATACATATAAGTTACACTGCATTGATCTGATAAACACGGATTCTGTATAGATGGGATTGTCCCAATCCAAGATGGCGACCGATGCCTCACGTACGGCGCCGCAAGTTATTGCAATCTTTTTTGCCCAATATCAAAAATCAGGATCCAGCATCCTGATTAGCAATGGATATCTATCCACTGCTAAAAAATACGTACAAGTTAGACTGGGTTGACTTGTCAATCATGGATCAGATATACACGGGATGGTCCCAATCCAAGATGGTGACCTATGCCTTATGCACGGCGCCGTAAGTGACACAAACTACTGGTATAAATGTATTACCTGACTGCTATCATGTAACAATGATATCATCGTTACTGACTTTTTCGAACGAACAGGCACCTCACCAGCCATCTCACAAGTAAGTCACGGATCGCTGAGCCAAATCAGGTGCTACGGACTGCCTCGTTTAAATTATTGCTAACAGACGGCCCCCTTTTTCTATATTTTCAATCCTAGTTAATGGCAGAAGTGAAAGCAACCTGGGCCTATTGACTACACCACCTACTCGTTGTGATAGATCTGAACGAGTTAGCTGATGGGATAAGGAGAAAACAAAAATAAAGGTAGGAAAAAATACAAAATACATCCCTCCTGATTAACAAAAGTAGGGCCATTCTGGAATAACAAAGAATGTGTCTCTTACACAAAGATGCAGCATATTGGCAACATCACCAGTTAAAAGTAGGACAAGATTGGGCTATATTGTGGCACATGAAGTTTCCACGCCATAACAGCGATCCCTTACGGTAATGTGTCTGGTTTTTGTCGCTTGTTCTTTCTATGGTAAAATTAACAAAATAAAAATTCATTGAGATGAATCCGGTGCAACTAGCAAATAGGAGAAAGCCATGCTAAAAAGTAATGCTCGCTCAAAAAATAAAGATGAGAACAAAAAATAATAATGATGTACAATAAAATAATATGTTAGGTGAACATGTGAACTTGTGATGTGAATATGTAGAGATTGAATGATATGGCAGAATAATGCCAGACAGGAAACACAGTTGGTTATAATAGTTTTTATGTATCATCATTTAGAAAAATGTATGCGGTTTGATGAAATTCAAGATTTAATATTGCTCCAACATTGGAGTTTGTGTGTGTCCTGAAGAAAGCCTTGCACCAGGCTCTATCTATTGATTAAACAATTTGAATGCCTTTTTCTGCAACTAAGTGGCAAGGCTGGAAACAGTTTCAAAATTTGTCGACACCTCTGTAGATGTGGGGACTTACAAAAAATTCTATAGAATAGATTTGGTTAGGTCACCCACTAACTACTAACATCAATGTATGGTACAATTGACTATACCTAATGAAAATAGTGGATCTGTCTGTCTCTGTACATAATGATTGCACATGAGATATTTGTTTGATTTTCTTTGTTGATTTTTTCAAGACCACAGTTTGAGGTCTTTTTTATATGCTTCTGAATAAATTGTATTTTTCTATATTTCCTATTTCTTTTTGCCATCTTTTGATATATGTTTAGAAAGATGGTTGTTCACACCACTTGTTTGATCACAAGTCCCTAACTATTGGAACATCAAAGGGTAGCCAGCTGGGATTTCTGTTCTGCTTGTTCTTCCAATATGACAGAGGTGAGGGGGCGGGCTCTATAGATGACGTGTACATCTGACTCTCTACATCCCCTCCTCTGGTCGAGTCCTCGACCACCGCCTCAATTTCTTCACCTTTTCTTCACACTGTGGTTTCTTCGAAATCCATATCCTTGTCACTCCCCTCTGTTCACCTGCATTCTTCATGTGTTCATCAACACTCCAGGTCATGTTGCCACACTCCCCAGTTGGTTGACAGAACACCCATCATCCCACATAGTTCTTATGATCTTTAGGATACTGAAACCTCTTTCCTGAGGGTGCCATGGTACTTCCTTTCCTGTGCTCACAGGTGGTGTTTCTAGCCTGTGTGTGCTCGTCAGCCACAGCATTCGCATCGCTCATTTTCTTTACTCTAATAGCTTTTTTCGCAGTTTTCTTGCATTTTCCTGTGATTATTCTTGTAGAGAAACCCCTCGATGCTCACACCAGAAAAATGCAACCACTAGGGAAAAAGGCCCAGTACACCTCTTGCAAGGAGAACACATTTTATTTCCACAAAAATAGGTGTGCTAGCATAGCTCTCTGCTGCCACGGAACGTTTTGAATAAATCAGCACAAACAAGACATTATAAAGGCACACCTCATCATCAGTGATGCAATTACATAATGTACACATTCACATGGCCGGTTGGTCGAGACCCTATACAAAGACTCCTGCTCCATTGGGGATGCCAGGCCATTGGTCCCAGCCTCTTCTGTCCATCTACCTCCACGTGGGTTCTTCTTCATGCGTACAATTGGGAGCTGAGTGTTGCCACTCCGTTAGCTGGGTGCTCTCGTATTGCCCTATAATCAAGTTGCAATAGTTTATTTGTAGTTAGAGTCCAATGTTATTGTACTTCTGGTTCATCAAGTGGTGAATAAGAAGTGGGTCATCAATGCATAAAAAATGTCCAAATGTCTCTTTAGTTTTTTTTTCTTGAGAGGCAGAATCAATCCAGGAACGTGGCCAAGGTAAGCCAATGCATTTCAGAAATGAATACATCATCAGGGCTGGCATGTGATGATGCCTATGTATGCATCTGGGCAGGTCTGCAGTAATTCACAGGTGAAGTAATATCAACATCCCAACGGTAGTTAGGAAAGATAATGATGGCGATTATTGCAACTCTATTATAGGGCAATACGAGGGCACGCGGCTAATGGAGTGGCAAGACTCAGTTCCAGGTTGTATGCATTGGATCCTTGTGTCATATGATTTTCTCTCCAGGATGCTCCATTTAACTTAAGAAGTCCTTTATAGAAATGATAATTTCCTATATTAATATTAACATTATTACAAACTAGTGGTATTGTAATATTCTTCTTCATGCGTCACACGGTACAAGGTAGAAGATGGAGTCTTATTGGCAATTATGTTAAAAAAAAACAATACTAGTTCTATCTTCATCTTACTGTGTACCTGGTACTGCAGACAAGGGCTAAGGGGGTAGTTCCAAGTCATCACTTCTGACAAATTATGGCTTGATGACATGTTGGTGCCCCACTAAGGCAGCCCACCCTCATTTTAGCTATGTGGTGTTATCCCTCCTGGCACCTCACCGCACAAATCACATGACTTACAGTGAAGGCACCTAATCCCTGGTTTTAGATCCTTCCAGAACAATTGGGGGTTTAACAGCTTTATGGTCTGTGATCTGGGATTGACCAGTACCTTGGAATGCTAGGGGTCTTGCAATGGGGGCCTCTAAGGGCTATCACTTGAAGCTGGGATGTGAGGTGTCGGAGGCTCCTACCCTCCTACTCGCGGGATCGCTGTTCACAGAAAGCTCTGTACCCCCTCGTGGCCTTGCAGGGCAGATTCTTTCCGGGATACGATCACTGGCAACATGAGACAATAGGAGGTTTATGAATTTCTGCAACTCCGGTCGTTCTCACCAGTGCCCGTGCTACAAAATATTCCTGCATGCAATCACCTACTTCCCCATGTGTGTCTTGGAGCCTGCGGCCCTAACTGCAGAGCAACTTTAGACATCGATTGTAAGATGGCTACTGTTTATCCAAGATTGCGTTTGGTCCCCATGTATACCAGAGTGGAAAAATACACTACCCTCCCCGCATAATGGTCCCTTGCGCCACCCCTCCCTCTTCCCCCTGTACCCTCCCCGAGTCCCTAGTGCATAGACCCAGGCCTCTGCCTCATTCAAAAGCGCTGGGGGGCCTGGGACGAGCATCCCTCCTTCCTAACATTCTTATGATATGATAAGTCATTTATAACGGTCCTGTATACGAGTGTTTCGAGGTGTGACAAGACAAGGGAGAAAAGACAGAGGGAGGACAAAACAAACGATCTTACAAGGCCTTGTGTCATTCAAATAGTGCAAATGTGATACACAAATGTGCAGGGGGACAGTGCCAGGGGGAAAAAGGGGAAGTGCAATCAAGGCAGCATTGCTCTGAGTAAGTGCAGTCAGGGCAGTGCGGCTCTGGGTAAGTGCAAGGAGGACAGGGACTGTAGGGTTCCAGATACAACCCCTGAGTGCCTGGTAGCCCGGAGGCAGTGCAGGGGCTACTGGTCGTGGGGGAACCTGGTACCAGTGAGACTCTGAGGGTATTCAGGCAACCAGACAACACAGCAGACAGGTGAGTCAGCAGGGGACAGAGAGCAGAAGTGAAAAGGAAGGTCTTGAGCTGCTTCCAGAAATCCATGTGATCCGGCTCAAGTTTGAGAGGGTCAGGGAGGCCATTCCAGAGGGAGACACCTGAAGAGGAGAGAGATCTACCCCGCATTCTCTGCCTGGACCCTCAGAGAGTTGAAGCTGGACAATGCACAGGGTCTTGAACTTGATCCTTGCAGCCACCGGGAGCCAGTGGAGAGATTTCAGGGCTGGAGAGATACGGTCCCTGGGCTTGAGGCCAAGGACATGTCTTGTAGTTCTATTCCAGATTAGTTGCAGAAGGCGAAGAGTTGAGGAAGGCAGATTGAGAAAGAGGTTGTTGCAGTTGTCTAACCTATAGAGAACCAGGGCTCTGGAGACAGTGAGCTCTGGGGGAAAGTGAGAAAAGGAAGAATGCCCCTGAGGAGGTGCAGCTGGTAGTGGGCCTTCTTGGCAAGGTCAGTGATGTGAGGAGAGAAGGAGTGAGTGGAGTCAAAGATGACATCAATATTTTTAGCCTCACAGGAAGGCGAAGGAAGAGAGCCCAAGGAGGGCAGCCAGAGTGAGAAGAGGGAAAGCAGGAGCAGGGGTCCGAATGAGGAGAATCTCTGTCTTACAGGTATTAAGGCAGGGATCATAGGAGGCGCACCACCCCTGAATCGCGGATAGAAAGTCAGGAATGAGGGAGAGAGGAGAGGAGGCTGAGGGGAGAGAGAGGTGAATGTGAATGTCATCTGCATACCACTGAAAGTTAGAGAAGAAGGTAGAGATCAGGTGGGACAAAGGGGCCATGTAGAAATTGAAGAGCCAGGGTGAGAGGTTAGAGCCCTGGGAAACACCACATGTGGAGAGGGAGGTGACAGAGAGAACAGACCTAAGTTACACCTGGGAGGGTCGGTCAAGGAAGAAGGAGGTCAACCAAGCCAGGGCCTGATACATGATGCCCAGGTTCTCCCAGAGATGATTGATCAGGATGACATGAGCAGAGGAAAGATCAAGGAGGATGAGAGCAGTTTCCATGGCTCTGGCTGCGCTGAAGCCAGACTGATAGTCAAGGAGACAACAAACAGATTCATTGTAGAGCGTAATCTGGGAGATGACTAGATATTCCAGGAGTTTGGCCAGGAAAGGAGTGATAGAGATTGGGTGGTAGTTTGACAGGCAGGAAGGATCAGCAGAAGGCTTTTTCAAGAGGGGGTGCACAAGAGAGTGCTTGAGGGGATAGGGGAACGTTCCAGTGGCAAAACAGTGATTGCAGAAATCGGCCATGGTGTGAATGTGGTCCTTGATGGTTCTGGAGGAGCAAGGAACAGGGCAACACCTGCTTGGATGGCACTTTCATAGATTGGACTCGTCAAGAGTAGTCGGAGAGAAAGAGGAGAAAGGAGGAGGAGAGGGAGAGGTGGCCAGAGGGGGGCCCAACAGAGGTAGAGGGAGAGGAAGAGGAGAGAGAGGACAGGATGTCCTCAGTTTTAGTTGTGAAGTGAGAAGCCAGAGCTGTACCGAGGGACTGGGAGGGAACAGGAGAGGATGGAGACTGCAGAAGGATTGGCCAGCTCCTTGCCGATTTTAAAGAGTTCAGCCCTGTTGTGATGCAGGCTTGGATGTGGGCTCTATTCTTGTACAGGACAGAGAGTCTGTATTGCCTTTGGAGCAGTCGGCAGGCCAAGTTGTCAGAGGATGTTCCTGGTGCGCTCCACTTCCTCTCAGCCACCCTAAACTTGTGTTTCAGGGTAGCGAGATCGGAGTGATACCAAGAGTTGCACTTGGAGGTAGGCTTCAGGCCGATTCTCATGACAGGGGCAAGGACTTCCTGAGTGTTGGAGATAGAAAGATGCAGGTTACAGAGCACCGAGTCAGAGTGTGAGACAGCCACAAGTGTAGGAGGAGCAGAGAAAGTAGCGGCAAAGGCCTCCACTGACACATGCTTCATGGGCCGGATGACTATTGGGAGTGGCTCGTAGCGGTTCTAGAGGGATTTGGAGTCGGCCAGGGATTCATCAGATGGGTCAAGATTCTTTATAATAAACTGAGGGCACGGTTGAAATCAGGGAAATATGTGTCAGATGCATGGGACATTCATAGAGGTACTAGGAAGGGATGCCCACTCTCTCCTATGCTCTATATTTTGGGCTTAGAGCCCATCGCAATCTATTTTAGGCAGCAATCTTTTGATGCAGGTATACGGCTAGGAGGAATAGATCACATTATCTCACTATATGCAGATGATGTACTGATATGTGTTAACAACCCTCATCTCAATGTGCCAACAATACTGGAAGTCCTTGACAACTACGCCAAGGTTTCTGGCATACAATTCAGCAAAACTAAATCCTGCTTGTTCCCCCTTGCAGGCCTAAAAGACATGAGCGCTGAGGAGCTCCCTTCCGTGGGTGTAAAATGACAGACCACTTCTTTCCAATACCTCGGGATTCAGATAATGCACACCCCGGAGTTAATGCACGAACACAACACGAAGGCTGCACTACCCACATTACGTAAATCCATAGGATTCTGGGCAAAGCTACCATTATCTCTGATGGGCAGGGCCTCGATAGTTAAGATGATTATCCTCCCTAGATTCCTGTATGGGTTCCAAAATGTGCACTTCTACACCACAAAACCCTTCTTCCAACTTCTTGACACAATAATTCAGGAATTTTTATGGGGAAGAGGCAGACACCGGATGGCCCCATCCACCTTAGTCTTACCATATAAACAGGGGGGTGATCCAACTACCGTGCTTTAGAGAAATATTACCTTGCAGTTCAGTTGAGCTTTGTGTCCAAGTGGTAGCAGATGAGACCACCTCAGAGACCCCCCCCTGCTACAAGCTATGATCTCCCCAATTCGACTGAAAGAACTAATTTGGGCCCCTCAAAATCTGCTACACAGAACACCATTTCTGGCGACCCTGGGCAGGAAGATATTGCACAGGACCAACATGGTCATGCGTTTGAAGCAACCATACTCCCAAGAAGTGCCAATAATTTCGAGGCTTGGTAAGTCTGATGCCAACCTGCATAACATTAGGCTCTGGGAAGAAAAAGGGGTGTATACTTGGGGTGACCTATACACTGAAGGAATATTCAGGGAGTTCACTGAGCTGCAGGCGGAAGATGACATTCATGCTGGCCAATTACGGTGGTACCAAAAGATCCGCAAAATAGCTCGTACAAAATGGGATACCTGGCCAGAGGAACCTGATGCAGATGCCTTCATAAGACTGCTGTATAATCTGCGCGAAGGAGGGAAGGCGGTGTCCCAAATATATAGCCACCTTATCGACACTCCCAAAGTGCTGCACTGAAGAACTGTTGGGAAGCAGACATGGGACAAGAGGTATCGGACAAAGAATGGGAGAGTGCATTGTCATTCCCAAAGGAGGTCTCCAGGAACCACAGATTCCGACTAATACAGATAAATGTACTATTCCGCACTTACCTACCCCCGAGCAAAATAGCAAAATTCAACAAGACTACTCAGGCAAAATGCACCTGGTGTGGGACAGATGGGGCAAACCTGATCCACATGCTGTGGAACTGTAACAAGGCACAGAACCTCTGGTTAAGAGTGAAACAAACTTGTGAAGAAGCAGATGTAACTAGGTATAAGTGGGCCCCGGCTGAATGTCTTTTAGGTACCTACCCCAGATTGGCCAAACTCAAATATGCAGTCAAACTGATGGACTTATTGTGTCTAACGGCTAAGAGAACTATTGCTATGGCTTGGAAAAGGCCCGCAGGACCGAATTACAGAGTGTGGCGCAAAGAACTTGAAAGATGGGCGAACGCTGAAACAAGAGCCTGGGAGGACAGCGTAGCTAGATCCACCGAAGACTCGAGCATGGCCCTAGCAGCATGGAAAGACACCATGACTAAACTGTGCCGCTCCTCAGACGATAAGCCCCCTTGAACAATTCACCCAGTCGGCCGTCTGATCCACATGGCCGGCTAAGACACTGGAAACTAGACCACTACAGTTCTAGATTGCACCCAAAAAGACTTCGACCCCCCCTCGCTGCCCAAACACCCGCCTTTTCCGGAAGCCTGTTAACTATTACCCACGCCTAGTAAGGAGACAGTTAATGTTATTTTGTTGTTTGAATGTTATTGTTTATTTTGAAATGGCATAATTTCAGTAAACAAGTCGGCTATTCTGGCAAACTATAGAGGAACCTGCCAGTAATATTGTACGGTGATTATAACTATAAATGCCAATAAACACATTTTGAAATAAATTCATGGGCCGGATGACCGAGTAGGTAGGTGGCAGCATTGGGGTCGGCTTCGCCTGGGGTATAGAGACCGTCAGGTGAGAGGAAAGAAGAAAGTGGTCAGTCCAAGAGAGGAGCATTGAGAGGATTCGAGAGGGGGATGTCTGAGGAGATGAGAGCATCCAAAGTCCGCCTGGCAGAGTGTGTCGGACCAGAGGCTAGAATGGAAAGAGAGTGAGTGTCTCACAGGTTGTAGAAGAGCTTTGTGGAGGTATTTGAAGCATCCAGATGGATGTTGAGGTCTCTGAGGAGGAGGAGGTTAGAGGTGTAGGCAAGGAGAGAAGAGGAGAGGTCAGCCCACTCTGTAAGGAAGAGGGCGACCTGGCCAGGTGGCCTGTAGATGGTGGCCACTGTCGGAGAGAGACCAGGAGAGATAGAGAGCCTGCAGACTAGACATTCAAAGGAGGAATAGGCCTGAATAGGAATGACAGAGGCAGGGACCCACTCTAGAAAGATCAGAGCTACTCCACCTCCGAGACAGTTGGTTCTGGGTTCAGAGAGGATCTTGTAACCATCAGAGAGGAGAGTGTCAAAATTTGTGACAGAGCTGGCCGTGAGCCATGTCTCGGTGAGAGCAAGGACATCCAGGTCAAGTTCTTCAAGGGGGTGGCAGATGCAAGAGGCATGTTTGACAGCAGAGCGAGATTTGAGAGTAGCGACATGGAGCAGGTTGCCGCATTTTCCATGGAAGGGTACAGACATAAGGTACGCCCTACGGAGGTGGCTGACAGTGTGCCTCGCAAAACACTGTGGCCTTGTCTTGTGAGGGCTTTTCCGCCAAGGGTCCGATCCTCGGTTCTTAAATGTTTGGATGAGTGGACGTAGACGCAACATATTACATGACGACGAGCAGCATCTCCTGCACACATGCGTCGCACAACACTGCAGTCTTGTCCTGCGAGGGCTCTGCCGCAGAGGGTCCGATCCTCGCTTCTTAAAGGTTTGAATGCATGGATGTAGATGCAATGTACTAGGTGTCAATGGCAGCATCTCCTGCACACCTGCATCACACAACACAGTGGCCTTGTCTTGCAAGGGCTTTGCCACAGAGGGTCCAATCCTGTGTTTCTAAAAGGTTTGGAAGCGTGGTCATAGGCGCAAAGTATAACATGTTAACGGGCAGCGTCTTCTGCGCACCTGCATCACACAACACAGCAGCCTTGTCCTGCGAGAGCATTGCTGCAGAGGGTCCGATCCTCGGTTCTTTAAGGTTTGGATGTGTGGACGTAGGCGCAACATATTATGTGTCAACGGGCAGCATCTCCTGTGCACCTGCATCACACAATACTGCAGGCTTTTTCTGCAAGGGCTTTGCTGCAGAGGTTCCTATCCTCGATTCTGTAAGGTTTGGATACGTAGATGTAGGCACAAGATATTACGTGTCAACGGGCAGCGTCTCTGCATACCTGCATCGCACAACACTACGGACATGTCCTGAGAGAGTGAGCGCTTATAAGATAGAATCCCAGCAACACTAACAATAGTATTGCTTCCAACATTTTGAAGGCATTTGCCATCCAGGTTGGAACCCATGAAAGCAGAGATGAAAACCATTCTTCATCTTCGGTCTCGTCTACTTCCTACATTTTCGTGTGCAGAGTTGACAACATATTGCTTCCGTCAAGGGTTCCATTTTCTCCATTTTAGGCAGGTATAAATATACAGCAAGAGGGCGGATTTCTGCGCATTTCCCTCCTTCAATTGCTGTAATGAAGTAAAGGACACACCTGTTCTAAGGGTCATATGCCTGATCACCCTCAATTCTACTTTAATCTCATTAAATCCTATTATCATCATAGTAATTGTTTGTAGCAGCTCCCATCTTGGCATTCACTGCAGCCTGAATTCCTGGCATGAATATGGCTGTAGATATCACTGCTGCACTGCCGAACAATTTGTGCTCACCTGGAATGTCACAATACGCTTCTATTGACATTGCAGAAAAATAGTTCTCTATCTTCTGTCAGATGAGGTTAAGCAACCTCTTCTTTCTTTGGTGTGTATCCATTTTTAGAAAGTCAGTGATGTGGTGATCACTTTGAGGGTTCATCAGTGCAGGAACATGTATTATCACTATAGAACATATTCCTCCTCAATTGTTAGGTAGCTTCATATACGCTTTGGATCCACAGGCCCTATAGTGGACCATTAGGATGGCAGTTTCTCCTTCCATTCATGGCACATCAATTATGTGCTTGCATTCTTTAGACAGAAAATAGCATACAGAAATGTGTGCAACATTATAGGCAACATAAAGTGCGGTGTGCATTCTTTGTCTTCTGTCTTCAAAGCATTGGGCCTCATTACACGGTAGGCGGTGAGCCATGGCGCTGTTAGCGCCATGGCTCATGCCGGTAAAATACCGGCACCGCCTTGGCGGAAAGGGGATTTACCGCCCCATTCCAAGGTTGGAGGGGCGGTAAATCCCCTTTCCGCCATTGCCCTTCCCCATTCCCATTTCTGCCCCATAGGGCTCTATGGAAATGGGGAAGGCGCTAATTACGCCACCGCAATTTTGCGGTGCCGTAATTAGCTCCGAGGTCCTCCAACCCGCAAAGGGACCTCGTAGTACGGCGGTAAGGATTAACGATCACCGTTGCCATTAACGGTGACCGTTAACCCTTACCGCCGTCCGTGTAATGAGGCCCATTGTCTCTTTTACCTAGCAGGAATAGTTCTGTGGACACTGAAAAGTTACTTGTTTCCCTTTAAGCTTGGGACTAGTAAATTCCGATTGTTTTTATTTAATCTGCTCTTGTTGGGTATTGGTAGCTGATATAGCGCCTCATTACACGTTATGCGGTAAACCATGGTGCTATTAGCACCATGGTTGCCGCCGGCACCATACCGGTACCACCATGGAGAAAAGGGGAATTACCACCCCATTCCAAGGTTGGCGGGGCGGTAATTCCCCCTTTCTCCATGGCCCTTCCACTTTCCCATTTTTGCCCCATAGGGCTCAATGGGAATGGGGAAGGAGCTAATTATGGTACCACAAATTGCGGTACCGTAATTAGCACCAAGGTCCCTTTGCGGGTCCCAACTTTAACGGCTGGTCTACACCATTATGGTGTTCCAGTATGCCTTTTTCCTGTCGTTTGATCAATTTTTGAAGAACCATTAATGAATAGAATCCCCCCTCCTAGTGCGTTTTCTTTAACGTGGGCAATCTCGTCATAAAACTCAATATACGTTGTGCAATCATGTACATAATCCTCCTTCTCACTGGTTCAGCTATGAATGTCGCTGGATTCACTACTCTACATCTAACAATTTTGATCACTGGGTTTGAAATGATCACCTCATAACCTGACACTCTTTGGGGAGTCAGCATGCTTTTAGGTTTCTCCAAAATGGTGAATAAGGAATGCTCGACGTATAAAGTCATTGAACACCCCATTGCAATACTTGCAACTTTTTCAATTGTGAATGCAGCAGAAGCTAATGCCTATTTGCAAGTATAATGCCCTCTCATTACTGGGTCTAGAATTCCCCTGTAATAAGCCAATGGTTTATGTCCATGTCTTAATGTTTTCTGCATAAGGATTGCTGTCATTACCACTTCATTTGAATGTGAGAATAAATAAAACTCTTTTTTATATTCGGAAATCCCTAAAACAGAGGCTGTACAAATCACCCTTTTTAATTCTTCAAATCCTTCTGCTATTTCATCTGTCCATGTTATGTTGTCTTTACCTATTTGTGCTTTTTAAGTCCTTTGAAAGGTGGTCTAATATATGTACTGTATTCAAAAACCCAGGCCCTACAGTAATTACATAGGCCTAAGAACTTCTGCATTTTTCTCACTTTCATAGATCTTAGAGTTTTCATGATTGTTTCTGCTCTCTCAGGTTTTACTTTTCTCCCCTCTTGAGAGTTTATCTGTCGTATTTACAGGACCTTTTCCTGGCAATACTGTAGTTTCTCTTTGTCCACTTTGTATCCTTTTCCTGACAATACTGACATTAACTGGACTGAGACTTTTGTGCATTTTTCTTCTGTCTCACTGCACACTAATATTTATTTATTTTTTGTTTATTTATTTATGGCCCTTCTATAGCACACTAAGCCCATAGGCATCAAGGTGCTGGTTAAGGCATTCGAATTACATAAGTGTTACACATTGCTGAAAGAGTGTGACATTTGTACAACAGAGAGTGCAGGTACATAGTATTACTTAGGTGAGCAATACAAATACTGCAAAGCTTGGGTGAGTCAGTTTCAAAATCAGGTAGGCTAGGTTGGGGCTCACGGCTCTCTACAGTGGCTTGTGTTAGAAGCAGTCAGTTGAGTGGTAGCTGCTGGCTGGGGAGAGAAGGGCATCTGGCAATTCGGAGAGCAGTAGGGCCTTTACCTGTTTACGGAAGGTGAAGAGCATCTATTCTACTCTTAGCGAACGTGGTAGGGCAATCCAGTTTTTTGTGGCTATGACTGGGAAGCTTTGACCACCTGATCTTTGGCGTCTAAATCTGGGCATGGTAAGGCGGTGTGGGTGGTGCGTGTTGGCCATGTGGTCTGTGCTTTTTCACATTTCTGCGATAGATAGGTAGGACATTGGAGGTGCATTTATGCATGATGACAAGGTTTTTAAAGCGAATGCACCCTTTTATAGGTAATCAGTACACACCCCTTCTTGCTGCTGAAATAGGTTTCCGATTGGGAATGTTTAGTACGGCCCTAAGTTATTCTGGATCACTTGATGTTTGGTAAGGTTACGACAGGAGGTGGCAGTAAATAGGGCATTACAATAGTTGAGTTTGGTGGCTACGTGGGCTCTAGCGATGATGAGGCGGCTCTCAGTGGAGAGGAATGATTTGCAGGCGTTATTGGTTTGGTGGTATATGCTGCTGCTCATGATATGGCATTGACCTGCCTCATGAGTGAGAGAGTAGAGTCTAGGTAGACACCCAGCATCTTGACGTCACTGGATACGGAGATTGTGAGCCCATCAATATCTAAGTATTTGTAGGCTTTTTCTAATTTATTTAGAGTTGTTGGTGTACCGACTAAGAGCATCTCTGTCTTATCATCGTTGAGACAGAGTTGGTGTGATGCAATCCAGGCCTGGATGGTAAGATAGACTGCCTGCAGGGTGTGAGAGTCAACACCATAGTCGCCTGTGATGGGTAGGAGTAGTTGTGTATCGTCGTAGTAGTTGGTATATGAAATGCCTTCGGAGTTCAGGAGATCTTGTACAGGGTGGGGAATAGGCATGAGTCTTGGGGGACTCTGCAGGTGACTGGCGCTGGAGGGGCTGTGGCTGTGAGGGAAAACACTCTCATTTTGGAGAGAAAGGAGGTGATCCAGGCGATGGATTCTCTGGAGAAGTGAGCTGCAGATCTGATGTTGGCATATAATTGGTGGTTGACGAGATCAAAGGCAGCCGAGAGGTCAAGAAGAAGGAGCAGTGCTGCCTTCCCTGCATCCTTGAGTTCATCCATTTGATTCCTCAGGTCTAGGGAAGTGGACTCTGTGCCATGGCCTGGTCTGAACCCAGATTTTCGTGTGCCTTGGAGGTTGTTGGATTCTAAGTGAGAATGAATCTGGAGGTAAGCTGTGTGGTCTATGATTTTTAGAAGGAAAGGAACTGTGGTGATGGGGCAGTAGTTGGTGGGAATGGTTGGGTCTAAAGTTGTATTTATTAGGAGCGGTAGGACCAGGGGTCCTTTAGGCAGGAGAGTACAGAGTTGGAGGCGAATGAGGAGTTGATCAGAGTGGATAGGTAGGGACCAGC
This sequence comes from Ambystoma mexicanum, assembly GCF_040938575.1. Classification (NCBI taxonomy): domain Eukaryota; kingdom Metazoa; phylum Chordata; class Amphibia; order Caudata; family Ambystomatidae; genus Ambystoma; species Ambystoma mexicanum. The sequence goes on from NC_090924.1 coordinate 1,422,465,500, forward strand.
GATTCGGCACAGTTTTTGATAACAGTGGCGGGGCAGACATCTCCTTTACATTTGAATGGTTTGAGGCCTTTGATGATGTGGATTACTTCAGGAATGGAGACTAGTGTGAGGTTGTGCTTATGAGCTGCCAGTCATGTGTGGAGGTTTGTGTGACAGTTCAGGGTGTCAAACATGAGTTGGATTTTATGCTGGATCTTGGTGATTTTGTCTCGGATGGCATACAGTATATTAGCGCACCAAGCGCTGTCTCCGGTGAAGTTGCTTGTTAGTGGTGCTGGGGATTCCAGTTCTCTTAAAACAGAAAGAGTTCTCGTGCGTTTGAACTGGCTTCTGTGATTCTGGCATTGTATGTGGAATCTTTGGCCAGGAGGAAGGCTTGTTTGTAGGATGTGTTTATAGTAGTAAAATAGACTTTGTTGGCAGCTGAGGGGGTGTTTTTCTAAAAAGTTGTGGTGGCTCATTTCTTGGCGCTGAGGATTTTGAGGTCACCAGAGAATGATCTGTTGCAGTGTGATGGGTCCTTGGCTTTGCGTATGACTAGCGAGGCCACAGAGTCGATGTCTGTTGCGATGGCTGTGTTGGATATTTCCGTGAGGACGGCACAATCAGTGGATGGTAGCTCTGTGTTTGTAAGCTAAGATTGCAAGGGCAGAATGCTAGTGGGGGAGATGTTACCAGTGTTTCGAGATATTATTGGCGGTAGGAGCGCATGGGTGGATGGCGGTGTGCTTTATGTGGGTAGAGAGAATGGTGAGATGTTGTGATCCCACCATGGGCAAGGAGAGTTAGTTAGGATTTTAATGTTACAGTTCATATCCAATAGCCAATCTAGTGTGCAGCCTTTTGTGTGAGTGGCATCTGGGATGCGTTGTGAGAACTATATGGCTTCCACTGCATTGGCCAGGGATAGGACATCAGGGTCAGTAGTATCTTGGAAGCCCAGGTTGAGGACACCCATTAGAATGGTCGTGGAGGTAGGTTTGGCGTTGGCGGTTAGGAGTTGGGTGATATCTTCTTCAAAGGTGGTTGGTGGGCCTGGGGGTCAGTAGACTATGTGAAGGGTGTCCGATCTATCTTTGTGGAAGATGGTGTAGTTAGGAGGTATAGCAAGGAAAAGCGCTGGGCCTGATGAGGCCTGCAGCCAGGTTTCCGAAATAGCTAGCAGATATAAGTTCTTGGTTGTGATGAGGTTGGAAATGTTCAAGGTATGTGCTGGGATGGACCTAGCATTGACAAGTGCACCTAGGAAAGTAGGTGCTGTGGGATTCTTGGTGATTTTGGGATGGGTATGGTTGTCTTTGGATGGGAGGCTGGTGGGTGAGCGTTCACGCTTGTCAGTGGTGGTGTTTGGCTGGTCGGCCATTCTTGGTGTGTGCTGGTTGTTGGTGTGGTTGCCGGGGTGCGGTTCTTGTGTGAGGCAGTTATAGAACTTGGTTAGGCATTTGTTTGTGGCATGGTTGGGTGTTCTTGTGGATAGGCGTGTGTGCCATGACTTGTTGATAGCTGGTAAAATGGGGCTAGGTCAGTTTAGAGAGGCATCACGGGAACGCAGTTGTGTGTGTGGTCGATACTACTGCCACAAGGGTTTAGGTTTGCTAGAAGAGCAGTGTTGGCTGGGAGTAGTGCAGTGGGGCAGGGGGGAGACAGGTGCAGCCTGCTTTTCTGTGCTGAGGTTGATTGCGATAGTGGTGGTGTTGGGTGGTCCTAGACGAGTGTTGCCTGTGGTACTTGTGGTACTTGTGATGGTTAATGGGCATGGTAGCAGTGTATAGGAGGGGCCCCTGGGGTATTGGTGCCCTAGGGGGCTGCACATGTATTGGTAGGATAGGTAAACAAGGTCACTGACGAGAGGGTGGCTGTAGGCTGAACGTCTGTGGGTTGGGGGAGGGCGCTGGCCATGATTAAGGTGATCCAGTAAGAAAGGGCCAGGGGTGGTAGTGGGCACTGAGAAGCTGTGGGTGTGGCAGTGTGGGTGTTGGGATGGCGAGGGTGCCTGGGGTACATTTTTTTAGGAGACGGGGTACGCTGTGGGTTGCAGGGCTACTGTGTAGTGGTGGCAGGAAGATTGTAGGCAATGGTAGGTGGCCGTTAATTGTAGATTGTGAGGTAATACAGGTATTAGGGCATTAGGTAATAGGCACCTTACCTTTGAGCATTGCTCTGCTGACGTGGACTTCGCTGGCATCCTGGATCATGGCACTGAGCAGGTTGATCGAGGTGTGTGAATGGGGCATAGCTCTGAATGGCGGTGAATATGTTGGGGGGGTTCCGGTGACTCCCGGCACTCCCGGACAGGCACAGACAGACTTGGAGAGCCTTATGTCCCGGCCTTGGTATTCGGCATGCACCACCTGCCAGTGGACATCATTGGATGTATTCAGTTGCAGTGAGGGCCAATCTAAGGCTGTGTTGCTGGAGCTTGGTTCACTAGGATGCCGGGGATTAATAGGGGCTCCGGGCAGGACAAAGAGCAGTCGGTCATGTTGCAAAGACCTTGCGGCATGCTGTTGGTAGGCATCTTGATGAAAATGGCTGCTTCCTGGGGCGATGCACCTTCACGGGGAGACATCCCTGTGGAGGTGTTGTTCCATGCTGCAGGATCCTCGGTGTCGTGGGCCTTGATAGACTTGGAGACCCTTAGGTCCCGGCCTTGGGATTCGGCCGGCTCTGCCAGCCGGTGGACGTCGTTGGATGTATTCAATTGCAGCGTGGGCCAAATCCAAGGCCGTGTTGCTGGGAGCATGGTTCACCTGGATGCCGGGGCTCAGGAGGGGTTGCGGACAGGGCGAAGAGCCATCGGCCATGTTGAAAAGGCCTTGCGGCATGCTGTTTGTGGACAGCTTGATGAAGATGGCTGTTTCCTGGGGCCATGCACCTTCATGGGGAGACATGTTGTTCCATGTTGCAGGATCTTCGGTGTATATGTCATCTACGTACTGAATTATTGTGCTCTCAAGTTGTATGTTGTCTAGGACCATCCAGCGGACCCTATAAAAGGTTGAGGAGGACTCACAGTAACCCTGTGGTGATCTTGTATGTTTCCACTGTTGATTTCTATAAGAAAAGGAAGTCAAATCTTGGGAGTTCTCCTGAAGGGGAATTGAAAAGAAAGCGTTTTTAAATTCTACTACTGTAAAATATTTAGCTGCATCTGGGATTTTACATAATACCAGCTCTGGATTTGGACCCGATGCTTTGACAATATTGTTTAGGGGACGTAGATCCTGGATAAATCTCCATGACCCCCCTGTTGATTTCTTTACTGGGTACACAGATGTGTTACATGTAGAATCTGCTGATACAATATTGCCTGCTGCACCCTTCTAAGACTTGATCGTACCACCTTTCGAGGTGGAGGCCTTGGCATTATAGCCAAAACTAACCTAACACTGAAACTCTCACCACCCCAGAATATAAGCTCATGCGAATCCCTAACGGCCAAGTTAACCTTATCTAATACACAGTCCATATCCATTCACCTCATTTACCAACCTCCAGGCCCCTTAGGCTCCTTTGAAGAGGATTTAACTAATATTCTATCACACAATCTCAAGAACGCCTCCCAAAGTGTCATATTAGGAGACTTCAACTTGGGTTTTAGCGATCCCTCTGATGCTAATGCCACCATAATCAATGACACCTTAGAGGAACTAGGCTTCACCCAGAAAATCGCAGCTCCTACCCATACCAAAGGTAGAACCTTTGACTGGCTAGCTGTGCAAAACTGCCCACTTACAGTCTCAACTATATTTTCACAGCCTTGGTCTGATAATCACCTGATCACATTCTCGTTAGAGCCCATACTACCTCTGCAACTCGACAACATAGCTCCAGCCGTCCCTACCAGAAATAAGAGAAACATCACCTCTGAAAACCTTATCCCATTGATCTTACCCACTCTTAACGCCATTCCTGACCATACAGATCCCTCAACCCTGGTAGATTTGTATAACAAATTAATGTTATCCTCCCTTGATGCCATAGCACCTCTCAAACTGAGAAAGAGCAAACCTCGTAAACATGTGAATACCTGGTTCTCTCCCCACCTCAAGGCTATCAGACAGGAGAAACGACGATATGAAAAAATATGGAGATCAGATCCTTCAGAAATTAATAAGAAAAACTTAAGCAATGTCACCTCCCAGTACAAAAAATAAATTATCCTTGCAAAACAAGTTTCCTACAACCTTCAAATCTCTCAAGCAAAATCTAACACCAAAGAGCTTTTCGCAATTCTGAAAGAAGTAGAAACCCCTGTCCAGCCACCTGATTCCTGTATCAAGGACAAAGACTGATGTACAGATATACAAAATGCTTTATCCAATAAAATTACTTCTCTGCAAACTAAGATTAGCAACAAAAAAGAATCCCTTCTCTCCATATCTAAATCGAGCACCACCAGCTCCCATTTGGCACAATCTACCCCAATGCCCCTTCCTGTGCCTATCCTCCTCTTCAACTTCAGTAAAGTATCTACTAAATTGGTTGAAAAAGTTATTCTCAACCTCAAACCCTCGAATTGCCATGGGGACTTATGCCCCGCACAATTGATAAAAGATGCAGCTTGTGAACTTTCTCCATTCATTACTAAATTAATAAACACATCCTTTAAAGCAGGTACCGTACCTAATAATCTGAAACAATCTTGGGTCCTCCCACTCCTCAAAAACCCTAATCTAGATCCTTCCATTCCCACCAACTACCGTCCCATCACCACAGTCCCGTTCTTACTCAAAATCCTTGATATAATAGCATACCAACAAATCCAACATTACCTTGAACTTAACCACCTTCTTGGAGTCCGACAGTCAGGCTTCAGACCCCAGTACGGGATGGAGACTGCGCTTATAGATCTTAAGGCACAGATAGATGAGCTGAGAGATGAGGGCAAGACAGCACTACTATTACTCCTTGATCTCTCAGCTGCATTTGCTCTGGTTAACCATGAGATCCTTTGCACACACCTACAGTCAGCAGCCCACTTCTCCCAAGAGGCAACTGAATGGATTCAGTCCTTCCTCAACAACCGTACTATGTGAGATTTTTCCCCATCAGCAGCCGCTGACCCTGCGCCCATTACCTGTGGTGTGCCACAGGGCTCTTGTGTCTCCCCTACCTTGTACAACTTTTTTACAAAGCCCCTTTTCGACGATCTAGATGGCCTGGGTATCACCTACACTAATTATGCTGATGATACCCAGATCCTCATCCCGTTGACGGGGGATTATGACAAGGATTTGGCCTTTGTAAATAGAGTGTACCTCATCATCCAGGCATGGATGGCCTCTCATGGTCTATGCCTGAATGATGACAAAACAGAACTCCTTAATCTAGGCACCGCACCTAACCTCAATAAACTAGGCCAACACTACTCTTCCTTTGTGATAACAATAATATCATCACGGTAGCCAAGGAGGTCAGAACCCTTGGCTTCTATTTAGACTCAACACTTACCTTCAAAAAACAAGTTAGTGCCATGGCCTCTGCCACATCGTATGCATGTAAACTTATTAGAGCAGCCAAACGGTTCCTCTCACCGAATAACTGCATCACATTAGCTAGAGCATTGATCCTATCCAAGTTGGATTATTGCAATGCTCTCTATGTAGGCAGTAACAAATACATTATGAATAAAATTCAAACCCTACAAAACAATGCCTTAAGAGCAGCCTTAAGCGTCCCAAAGAAAGCCCATATTTCATAGACTAGAAGATCAGTCAACGGGCTCTCTACAAAAGACAACATTTTCCTTAAATCTGTCTCTCTGACTCATAAATGCCTACACCAAGCTGCCCCTCAATACCTGATAACAAGATTCACCAGACCAACTTCCTGCCGCCCCTCTAGAAAGGCTAATTCAAATCTCCTTCTAGTACCAAGATTCAAACGCACTATGTCTGGAGGGAATAGCTTTCCTGTCAAAGCAGCACACTTTTGGAACTCCTTACCACCTTCCCTTAGAGAAGACCTTCCCTACACACAATTCAGAACCAACACCATCCGTTGGATAAAAGAACATGACATCTAATGCACTTCCATTGCCGCGCTTTCTGTAATTATGTATACATTGCATATACTGAGATATATTTACAACCTGTAACCTTTGTATACTTTCCTGTAATTATACTTTGATGTATCGGATCTAATGTTTTGATGCTTCCAACATTGTAACCCAGTTGGATTCATCTACTGCGTGCTCTGTAACCTAATTCATACAATCCTCTTGTGGCTTCTGCGCCCTGCTTCCCACGGGTTAGGTGTGCACTATAAATAATAAACATAAAAATAAACATAAACTAACGTGGAAATGATTTCAAATATACCTTCATCTGCTTCTCTGGATATGAGGTAATCATAGTAAAATTGCTCCTAGCTTAAGCTTCATTTTAACAGCTCCTGCTCCACTCAATAGACCCACGTCATATGTTCTGTTGGTTCATAAGATGCTTGCCACTTTTTCTAAATCTTCCTGGAAAAAAGATGGTTTCTTTCTTACCAATGCCTTTCTCTGTAGTATTTCCCTAGTCTCAACTTTAATTCAATTAGGGAGATCTATGAAAAATACTAATTCATCGTCTGAATTCTCGTCTCTGAACAACCCTTCGTCTGTCAAGGCTGTTAGTCTATATCCTTCATCAAGCGCTATTACTGTTCTCCATGCTCTTCCTTCATTATCTGTCCCATGACCAACCAACATTTCCTCTCTTACCACTGCTGCCACTAGTTCTATGGGAATAAGCTGCCCTTACTCGTTACTTCTGGCCTAAACAAAACATTTTCAGGTATCCTCAGCTTTACCTATCAATCCAGGAAGCCATGTTAACAAAATATTTCCTCAATACAAAAATACTTCTTGCTCTAGAGGAACACCTCTCAATGCATTTTGGCCTGTAAATGCTAGAATACATTATCTTACATTCATGTGATGCATCCCTGGAGCGAAACATGCTATCCCCTTGTCAGTGAAATATATCGTCATGTTTAATGTTGTCATCAAGTCACGTCCTCATATGATAACTTGTGTCTGTCAGGAATACAATAGTGGCATAGACACGCCATGTTCTCCTATTGAAATTGGTAATTCATCAGTAAAAGCAACTAAACCCATAGCCCCAGAGATTCCCTGCGCATTCATGGTGATGGTAGACATTGGATAATTTCCCTCCAGAACACAGGAACAAGTCACTCCAGTGTCCACAAGAAAAGAAAATGTCTTGCCTCCTATCATTACTCTGACCCTCGGTTCCTCTTGGGATCTGGTCTCACTGGTAGTACTGAACACATCAGGTCACTCTGTGGGATGTCCTATAGTGGACATAGATTAATTCCTGTAGCCTTTAAAGGATTTCCTTCCACTACTGTCATACTCCCTATCCTGGATGTAGGTGTTTGTGGGGCTCCTGTATTTGCATTCCATTGTGGTATCGTCTGTTGGAGTGTACTGTTGGGTCTGTACTTGTGTTTGCATAGGCACTTGCTGAAGTTGCCCTCTGGCGACTGTGATTACAGCAGAATCTGCTGCGTTTGTTGTATTTGCGGCGCACATGTCTGATACGGCATCTAATCTTGGGCATTTTACTCTGGTGGTTCTGTACTATACTGTGGAAAATAGCCTGTCCCACCTCTTGGAGCTTGCCAGTTTTGCTGAATGGACCCTCTCCGTCTAAACGTGCAGGCCATAGGTACCATTCTCCCACAATTCCAACACTGCTGCGGCTATCCTCCATTGAATCCTCCTCCCCTTGAAGGTTTTGAAATCTGCACCCTCTTCCTCTAGATGCATTCCCTTTACCACATGGCCAAAAAGTGTACCCGTCATGATCTACTGGGTACCCTATATTGATTGGCTGTGTAGGCTGTGACTCTTGTGTAACGACCACTTCACCACTCGTCAGTGCTGCTCCTTCTATAGCAAATTTCGACAACTTCTTCTGAACTAATTTTGCTTCCTCAAGCTTTCTATTCCCTGTTTTTTTCTCATTCTTCTCTTGTAACAATCGACAATGATGTACAATAGCCAACTGTATTTCTGGCCATGGCTTCATTTCCTTCCAAACCTGTTTATTTAATCTGTCTTTGTACTGGCTTGGGCATTCCTTGACATACAATATGGTAAAATAATGCAACCATTTTATCACACTGTTCTCTCATCTCAAAATGCCAATGCTCTTCATTCTCACCCATTTTCCTTGTCATAATCACACCCATGTCTGACGTATCAGGATACTCTACTCTAAGTGCCCTTCATAAGTCTGCTCTATAATTATTAAATGGCATTCCATCATGTGTCATGTTTTGTGCTGCCACACTTGCATAGTCTGCTCATCTCCAAATGTCATCAGCTCTCTCCAATAGGATAGCGCTAGTAGGCCTTTTATGTCACACACTGCTAATGTCATTCCAGCTGTCGTTCTTTCTAATTCATAAATCCACTTACCCGCTTCTGCGATCAAACATTTTAAATAATCTTTATCCATCTGTGGCCACAGTTTATAGTTATAGTTATAGTTTCTCTAATAATGGGTATTATGTGAACCCTGTTCTACAATTGCATCCACCTACTGTTCTTGTCTTCCAGGTGGAGCTAGTTTTACCCACTCGGCTTCTCCCTGGCAATGTCCTTAGTCTAGGACATAAGGCAGGGACATTTCCCCTGCACTATGCAACCGTCCTTGTGGTCATTCGGGATATGATATAGGTTCTGGTGTTTTTGCTTCTGGCTCTCCTAAATCTGACCATTTTACTTCTTTTCCTACATCTGGATTTATAGAAGAGCCACACACGCCCTCTTCTCGTGCTCGCTTGTTTTCTTCGTCTGACATCATTATACCCCAACTGGTATGGCTATTATCCCATTCCGCGTCAACAAGGTCTAGTCTGCTTAGGGACAGCATTCTCTGCTTGTCCATCATTACGTCATCTGATATGCCTCTTGTTTCTCTCAGTGGCGATCCTTCGATACTCTCTCCAGTCTTATAGCCATCTATTTCCCAATTTGTCAATAAAATACCCTTATCCTTTTCCCTATGCCTTCTGCCTCATGCTCATCAGCCCATGTCAGTACTCTATGTCTCTTGTGCAGCTCCCTGCAGGGCTGTTGCGACCTATTCTCTTCTTCCCATCGTTCTTGTTCTTCAACTGCTATTACACATCTGTTAACAATGTGATCTATTTTGTCATCCCTTTGTCCCCTACTCCTTCTAATTTCAAGTCTCCTCTTGCTCTTCCCGTCTTCTCATCTCCCTCTGCTCTTCTTCCTCTCGCCTTCTTTGCAACCTTCTTTTTTTCTTCTTTTCTCTCTCTCTCTCTCTTTTACCTGCTCTTCCTACCTTCTTTGTTCTTCTTTTGCTTCCTCACTTTTTCCTTCTCATCTTTGTGTGCCCTTTATCGTTCCTTTTCCTTTCTTTCCCATCCCTCTCTTTCTTCTCTTTCTTTAACTTCATTGATACCCTTTCCATCTAATTTAGTAATAAGTGTCCTCCCATCCATTATGTACAATTGTCACTTCACTGCCTTTATCTTTCTCTCATTTTGTCTATGGGTCTCTTCTAGTTCTATCAGTTACGCCCATCTCTCATCATGCTCCTCACTTTTACTGCATCTGGATATATATTTACGTTCTTTAATCTTACTTTCTTCTGTACTATATTCACTACTATAAGCGGGGGGTGTTGTATCGGATTAATATACCCCACTGCTGCTTTAACCTAACTTCTTTAGAGGATAGATCCCTGTTTCTCAGTGGTTGTGCTATTGGGAGAAAGTGGAGCCAAGGGCTCTTTGCCCTCCCCTTCATGCTGATTAAGCATCCACTCCTTTTTCAGGTGGGTCTTCTTTCTAGCTCTGATACATTTTCCATAGCTCTAAAATACCTGACCTTTTTTGTAACTTCTTCCCTCTGTACACAGCATGTACGTATGTTGTCATGTGTTGCAATACTGTTCTTGATAGGGAACCCTCTTGAGGCCAAGGCATGAACACTTTGTCAGCCGTGCCTCATACCCATTCAGCATATTTCCTAATCTTAGGTGTGTACCTCAGTAATGTTTTGCACAAGTGTTGAAGAGGGGTGTCCTCCATGATGACAAGTCATTTTTAACTGTCAATACTTACCAGACCTTTTATTCTGCTATTACTTTAATTAATTATATCACAACAATCTATTTGGGCAAGCACCATTGATCGCTGCCCATTTCACAAAAGCAATTCCTCAAACAATTTTGAAGCCTACAAAATAATATTTGTTTTGTTTCTTCGTCATAGGTCTATCAATCATCACTGTCCTGCTGTTTTGTTATTGACATACTAAGAATCTTACTTTGCTCGATTTTCCGTCAAATTTTATCCTCCTATGATTGCCACCATTCGCTTGTTTTTAGGGTTTGATAAGCAGTCAAAATATTTACCTTTGTTCTATATTTTTTTGTTTACAACCCATTTTATCACAACTACACTAAGATATTCATTACCTTAACCAAATGTGCACAGCAAATTCTACAATTCGTCGTTCGTTATTTTCTCTAGTATAAGAAGTTAATCTCCATTTCAACCCATTTTGGAGAGTGAAACGCATCCGTCAAAACCCCCTTTCTTCAGTAATCCCTTAAAAATACCCTACTTGGAGTCTAATGCGTTCCCTTCTCTCTCTTTTAAATAAATCCTGTTACCATTTCCCTACTATATATGTACACGTGCGATACAATCCCTCTCCTTTTATTTGCCACTTTTGATGTCTACTTACATCTGTTGCTCGGTTCGAGCCCGTCTGTATCGACTTGTCCCCAATCGAATATGTTCGCCATCAGTCGGTCGGACGCCTGTGGGGTCCGGACAGGAACTTCTTCAAAGAGGCCCTTGCCAACCGTCACATCTTACACATGTGTTTTCTCCACTATCCACAGGAAACTCTGCAATCTTCTGGCTAATGGTGGTAGCTGTAAAAGATCAGAGAGTCTGGATCCGAACCATCCTCATCGCTCCCAAAATGTGTAAGAGCACCTGGAGCATTCCAAGTACCGAATGGGATTACCAAATAAATGATCTCAGGCCCAAATAACCGGACATACTCAAAGAATATGGAAACATACTACTTTATTATCGGTTGAATAAAGTAGGGAAACCAGGTGAACAAACAGATTGTAGCTCACACACTCTCAATGCATTTCAATTACACAAAAGGCTTCATACCTCCATGTCATCCTACGTGGCAAACAGTAAAAACCTATCAGGCGGAGGGATTGGCTAAGGGAACATATATATCTATAATTAATAGATGTGTTAGTATCATCATTGGCTGCCCCTTATCTGGTAGGCACGCCTTGAACAACTTCTAAGTACGTATAATACTGATAATAGCATAACAACAGCAGTGGATAGGATTCCGTATTACATAGGTCCCCATGATTGATTGGAATTTTCTTCCAACCTTGTACATTCGGCTTGTTAGCAGCATGTAAGCAATGAAACCCAGGTGCAAGGAACAACGTCAGACAACCTCCTTAGCTAATTAGACTACCATCTCTCATGAGTTAGGCCCTAAAACAACACTTCTTCTCTGTAGTTCACCTTGCTGACTGTTCTCTTCCTCATACAGAACTTTAAAGGGAGTGAAGGTAAATTGCTATCTTCGTCTGGAGCTTTATGAATAGGCCTTGTCTTCTGGTCTTGTACCACGTGTGAAGAAACCATGATTTTGTCCATTCCGGCCTTTTATTTAGTGCTATTTGATTCAATTATATTGGGTGCTATTACACTCCTCGGCCTCTGGAGATGTGGTTGCTCTGTTTTACATGTGCTTTGATTGATTGAATGATTGTTATTTACTATGCGCTTATACACAAGTGTTTCAAAGTGCATCTTTCTGCATCTTTGATTGTTCAATAATTGGCACTCACAATTATTCACACCTTTACTTAATCTAAGAGAAATATGTTTTATGCACATGGCTTATCCTCTACGACTCCTTTTGTGCCTTGCAGTTGCTTCTTGCTGTGGTATCCTTGTTTCTGAGCAAAACAAATATACTTTGTTCTTACACAATTCTCTAATCCAGCGCATGTCAGCTCTGCAGCCTTGGTCTTTCTCCTTGAGGCTTCTCGCTTACTATTATATAATGCAGACCATGGATGCTTTACTCGTGTTATATTTCATATGTTAGCAAGCTTCTACATCATCTTATCTACCTTGCGTTTTCTGCATATATACATCTACTGTATCTCTTGTTACTTATCTTCTATTTGTATATATATTTCTTCATCTTTGCATATATGTTTACTTCATCACTTTAGTCACATCTTCATTCTCTGGATATTCGTACATCAGCTTTAGCGTGCCCACGTGTCTTCTCTTCTTTCTGATGTCACTTCACACCCGTCAGATTTTACTTATAGTTCTTCTATGTCCAGTGGTGTCTGCAGGCTCATGGCTACCGCATCAGTTCGAGGGTACATTTGATTAGGTTGTCTCAGTGCATAGCGCCTCTCATACCGCCGATGTGGTATTGGGATGATACCAGGTGTCATGCTCAGTGTCCTCTTGCGGTTCTTCCATTATGACAGATTTGACGGGGCGAGCTCTATATAGAACGTGTACATCTGCCTCATTACAAAATAATACTGGCAGATCCTTCACAGTACAACGTTTGATTGTATTACGTGACAAAGGAAGCTGAAGGTGATCCCAGGGCATCTGTTCTGAGCGGAGAGATGCAGGTAGTAGGTGGGAATGTCCATGGAGGCTGGCAAAGCCAGAGTTGGTCATCGGGCATGTACATGAATGACCAAGCAACACGCAGAAGTTGTGTGTTCCTCCTCACATCTCATCTCCCTCCTATCTTCACTTCTGATGACAATAGTTTCAGCTTATAGACAGCACTTTCAGTGTCACCTAAAAGCCAAAAATGACAAGCATTGGCAATGCCAACAGTTTTGGCTTTTGTGTTGCATGGGAAAGACATTTTCCAGGTACTGCCATAGTGTTAATAGCTGACTATTGATGGTAGCAGGTGTAAAATGGTGTTGGAACCTGGGCATATAATAACAGTGCCTTGAAAATGCCTAATACTTATATACAAGCCAAAACGGTTGACTTTGTCAGTGCTTGTTTTTGACAGGACTTCAGTGAAGGACACACATAGTGCTTATAAATCAATTGGCTGACCTGTTTAAGACATTTGTATTATACAAGTGACACCTGTACAGCTCCAATTAATCAATTAACTTTCAGAAAATGGCTATTAAAAACACTGACAAGCACTTCCAGCTCTAAGGTTGATCATAAAGCTTGATAAACCGAGTTCAAATAGATCCTATGAGGATGTGTTTTGGGTGGTGGTGGGGCATGCAGTGGGTGGGAAATGGCCTTAGGGATTAACATAACCATGGGCAGTCAATGGGTTGGCAAATAACCAAACAACACCTATAAGCTTTATATCTCTCCTCAGACGTCATTTCTCCCTAAAGAGCATCTGGAGACTGCACCTGGGTTGTAGCGGTGCGTGGTGTAAGTCAACAATAAATAACTGTACTCTAAGGCAATAGTTTCAGCTTATAAATGGTGCTAAAGCACCACCCAATAGCCAAAACTAAAAAGGGCTGCAGAATCACATGTCAGCAGACATTCTGCCACTATTCAATGATTAAATTGATCAAGAAAGAGCGGAGACTTATTTCAATCCCTGGAGAGGATGAGCCCAGTAAAACAGGCGGGATTGGCGGCACAAGTGACAGCAGGCCATGGGGAGCCACTGGAGGAGTCTGGTCAGAAGGAGAAAAGGACGGAAATCATCAAAGTCGCTTATATGTGGTCCACTGGCCTCTACTACAAAGCTTTAAGTTAAGATCAGGGTCGCAATGCAAATTATTAAGTTGACCTTTCACAGCCAATTGACACAGATTTCCAGAGCTTTGTATCAGCCTGGGCTTGTTGTTCAGCATCACATGAGGATGAGGGCTGAGATGACTGAGCAATCTGGAGCCTGGGAAAGGGCCTCTGGGCGAATGGACATGAAGATCGCAAAGCGACTCCTTTCTTGGTTTAAAGACCACCACCTCTTCAACCGTTGGGCACCGATGAGGGAATGAGTGTTCCATGAAGCTGCAGGTTTCTGTGACTCTATAAGGACAGACATCGGCAGCTCAGACCCCAGAGCTGAACGGTGTCCAGTCAAAGTTTCGAATACATAGTTTCTAAATACAATACGTTCGAAACAAAAGGATTGAAAAAAATGTTCGAATGCATTTTTTTGTATGCAATTTATTCGGGGGGTTTTGTATAGTAAAAATAGTTGTTTTTCCCCAGAAAACGGGTGATTAGGGGGGACCCCCCCCAAAAAAAAGTGCATTCGAATTTTTTTTTCTCAATGCTTTTGAGTCGAAACTGTTGTATTTCGACACTATGACTGTCGAAACTTTGACTACAAACCAAGCTGAACACCAGCCTCATCAGTATTAATCACCACTGCGATCACGTGGTCCCTCACTTGGCTCTCTGACCCTAATTTGACCCCATTTTAGTCACAAAGAACACTTGGAAGTGACACCTTCCCTCTCCTCGCCCCTCAACCATTGTAAGACTGTGCTGCCATTTCCACTCTCCTAATTTCTCCATCCTCCAGCAGCGCCAGTCAGACATAGAGGACTACATTAGAGTGAACAATCTCCTAGTAGCACTGGAATTGTTCTGCTAGGGTCCTGAAGCACTGAGTCCATACCACTGACTCAGGACCACACTGCTACAGTTCGATAGCAATGATAGTTACTCCTGCAGGAAGCCTTTGCAGAACACTGCTGAAGGAAGCTCACAATGCTGGAGTCTTGTAGCACTGGTGTGGCAATGCTGGAGGAAGTGCAAGCTTCTTGAACTCTCTATCACTGACTGTCTAATTCTAGGGTCCTAAAGCACTGCTGGTGTCCTTTCTACAGGATGCCTACAGTGCTGGAGGAAGCCTACACAGCTGTATTCTGAAGGTACCAATGGTGGAAGAAAATACATGATAGAGCACTGTCAAAGGAAGGCCACAGTGGTGGGACACTGTCGCTACGCCTGTGCACTTCTGGAGCAGGCTCCTAAAGCTACAGTCATATAGCATATATGGGGCACTGTTAGGGTGCTTTATCTTGAAGAGCCAGGAACCACTAATCCTGGTGAGGAATGCCTGAGGCATCTCCCACTGCAAGAGATATATAGCACTGACACAGCGCTGGGCCGGTGATCTAGAACTCAAAGGACCCCCTGAATGAATCTTGAAGAGCTAAAAGCTAGCAACCATGATAAGGCATTGAGGGAGTAGCCTGCAGTGCCAGAGCACACACTACAGCATGGACAGGGCACTGCTGGAGGAGGCTGCCACAGCTACACTCATATAGCTCAGACAGTGAAGAACTCTCACACTGGTAGGGGAGGCTGCCATAGCTACTGTCCTATAGCCCAGAGGGTGAAGAAACCTCACACTGGTAGAGGAGGATGACACATCTTATACGTCCTATAGCTCAGACAGTGAAGAATGCCCACACAGATCGAGTCCTAAAGCACTGACACGGCACTGTTGGAGATTTCTAGGTATTTACAACAGGCCAGCTTTACACAGTGGCGGCCTGGGTAGGTGTAAATCTAGATTGGAATTGTGTTCAACTCAAGATAACAAGGGCAAAATGGAAAATAACAGCATGGCCTCATGATGTTACAGGGCATAGGTGAACCATCTGTTGCAGGATAAGAATTTCTTCAGCCCATCAGCTCTCAAAGAACAAAAGGCTAATGTTTTTACCCCAGCCTTAAATCAACACTCAGCTCGGAGGCTGCAGATCCTCTGAACCACATGGATTCAAGGAAAGGGGAGAAGTGAAACTCCTTAAACCTATGTGTAAATATATGGCTATTGACTTGCATTGCAAATGTCATTTTTTTAAATAATTTTGAGACCGTGATATTTGCAGAGTTGCATCGATGTCAGTTTGAAGCTAATTTTCAGACAATTGTATTCATGTGACTTTCATTCTGATGTGATTTGGGAAATTGTAGTTACAACACAAAAGGTGTTGCTAGCTGCCCCTGAATAGTTAGAAATCAGAAAGTTGTGGAGCTAATGGCTTGTTAAATTAGTTATTTGATTTGTTTCTTATTCTCAACTATGTTCGTTTTCACATAAAGGGCGAAAAACCATAGCACCTCTGTAATAACATGCCAAAAATAAATTTTGCTCCACTGAATCATCATGAGTAGGGGATCATGAACATCTCTATACTATGGCATTTATTCTTAAATTATTACATGTTTCCATGTAGGGACTTTTTGGGTAAAAATCTGTCATGTAAAGAAATGGTAAATGATACAAGGTTTATGCCTCTCTACTTCACTTCAATCATGAAACTCCCAGGGTTATCGGTAGACAGGGCCGGGCTTTGGGAGTGGAGAGTGAAGTAAATGAACAATCATGTGGACGAGCTAATAAACTGGCACCTCCTCCTTGTAATAATGGAAGTTATGGCTTATACATTAAAAAGCACTTTGTGAGAAACCTAAGGGTGTTGAAACCAAGTGTGTGGGGGTTCTGCCTGCCTTAACAACTTCCTTTCGTGGGTGGGGGGTGTAAACCCTTAGCATATGTCACTAAATATTGATTAATTAACTCCCAAATAGATTGACGCAGCAGAGTTTAAAGGAATTGGAAAACTCCAAACCTCGTTCCTAGCCGAATTTAAGTTATAATCACATAAAATAATTGGGGTATTCTTGCCACAAAACAAAATTGATAATTGTCACCATTCCCAAACCTTGACTTTAAAACAAAAAGTCCTTGCCAAAAAAACGAAATTCTCTACTGATACCCCTTACCAACTTTAATCCAATAAGTAAGACTTATGAAAAATACTAATTCATTTTCTGAATTCTTTTCTCTGAACAACTCTTCGTCTGTCACGTCTGTTTGTCTATATCCTTCATCAAGAGCTATTATGGTTCTCCAGGCACTTCCTTCATCAGCCGTCCCATGAACAACCACCCTTTCCTAGCTTGCCACTGCTGACTCTAGTTCTATGGGAATAAGCTGTCAATCCTCATCATCCATTGGTACATTTGTCAGGTATCCTTAGCTTTTTACCTATCAGTCCAGGAAGAAACAAAATATTTACTCCATACCAAAATACGTCTGGGTCTAGAGGAACACCTCTCAATGCTCAAGTGTTCACAAGAAATGAAATGCCTTGCCTGCTATCATCACCCTGACCCTCAGTTCCTCTTGGGGGGTCCGGTGTCTCTGATAGTACTGAACACATCCGGTCGCTTTGTGAGCTGCCCTATTGTGGATATAAATTAATTCCCATACCCGTAAAAGGATTTCCTCTCACTGCTGTCACACTCCCTATTCTGAATGTAGGCGTTTGTGGGGGTCTTGTATTCAGAATCCATTGTGGAATCGTCTATTGTGTTAGAGTATTCTGTTGGGTCTGTACTTGGTGTGTTTTGCATAGGCACTTGCTGTGTTTGCCCTTGTGGTGACTGTGATTGCAGCGGAATGTGCTACGTTTGCTGTATTTGCGGCGCATGTGTCTGATACTGCGTGTGATCTTGGGCATAATACTCTGATGGTCTGTCGGGCCATATGTCCAATTCTCCCACAATTCCAGCACTGCTGTGGCTGTTCTCCATTAAATCCTCCTCCCCCTTGAGGGTTTTGAAATCTGACTCCTCGTCCTCTAAATGCATTCCCTTTACCACATGGCCAAAAACTGTACCTGCCCATATCTACTAGACACCCTATATTGATTGGCTATGCAGGCTGTGACGCTTGTGTAACGACTCCTTCACCACTCGTCAGTACTGCTCCTTCTATGGCAAATTTTGCCAACTTATTCTGAACTAACTTTGCTTCCTCATGCTTCATATTCTCGTTTTTTTCATATTCTTTTTACAATCGACAATGACATATGATAGTAAACTGTATTTCTGGCCATGGCTTCACTTCCATCCCTAGCTGTTTTTTTCATCTCCTTTTGCACTGGCTCAGGCAGTCTTTGACATAGAAATTGGTAAAATAATGCTATCGTTTTATCCCACAGTTCTCTTGTCTCAAGGTACCAACCCTCTTTAATCCCCTGAATATAAGCAACAGGATCTTTGTTCTCACCCATTTTCCTTGCCATAATCGCACCCATGTCTGACATATCACAATACTGTACTCTAAGTGCCCTTCATAAGTCTGCTCTACAATTATTAAATGGCGCTCCATTGTGTGTCATGTTTGTGCTGTCACACTTGCATATCCTGCTTGTCTCCAAATGTTGTCAGCTCTCTCCTTTAGGATAGCTGCCAGTAGGACCTTTATGTCACCCACTCCTAATGTAATTCCAGCAGTCATTCTTTCTAACTCAAAAATCCATTTACTTGCTCCTGCAGTCAAACTTGGTAACTTACATTTTAAATAATCTTTATCCATCTGTGGCCACCGTATATATTGTGGTCTTCCTCCCCCTTTCTCTAATAACGGGAACTCCCGAGTGTGTTGCCCTTTTGAGAGGGGAAGTGTTATGGGTGGCCCTTCCATGTGTATTGACCTTTTAAGATGGGCAATGACTGTGTCATGGCCCAAGCTAATAGGGGGGGCAACTGCAGGCACGTGCATCAGACCAGCTGCAGACTCCATAAGGGAATGACTACGTCTGTGTCTCATTCAGGCCTGCAGGCCCATACCGTGTAAGCGCAAGCCTGCAGGCAATGGAGCTGTGGGGCCCTCTTGCCAGTACGGTGGCCAGGGTCTGCACGAGATGGCCCGCCCTGCCCCCACATAAGACCAGGTGCTCCCTGGTAACCCTCTGAGGCACTGGGCCTCCAAAGTGCTGATGCCCATAGCACCCATGGGGCCAGCTCAATGCCAATATCCGGCCCCCATAACAGGGGTCTGCAACCTGTGACTCTCCAGATGTTTTGGACTACACCACCCATGATCTCTTACAACGGATTACGCTTTGTAGTTCTGATGGGAGTTGTAGTCTGAAAATGTCTGCAGAGCCAAGGATGATGCAGACCTCTGTATTGGAATGAGCACTGTTACAGGAAGCATACAATGTTGGACTCTTACAACATAAGCAGGGCACAGCTAGGGTATTAAAGCACTGGGAGGGCACTGTTTGAGTAAGCACACACTGCTGGGGCACTTTATAGTTGTCAAGAGCTGGCTCATAAATCGTCCTACAGACTTGGTAGGCTGCAGCCGGTGGCCTGAATGACGGACTGTGTATATGTATTTTTGCTCACACTGTGAGAGTCCTAAAACATTGGCAGTGTACTTGTGATGGTAGCTCACACCATTGGTGTTCTATAGGGCTATAGCCCTGAGTGAGCTCTGCTGGAGGAACCCCTCTTGCCATTCATAAATCCACAAAACATGATGGCACAGGGCCGGAGTGGGGCATACAATTGTCACAGGCACCAATAAAAAAGTGGCCCACAGTTGCAAATGGCAATTCATTCCTTTTGTGACAGATTGTTTCAGCAGTACCCAAGAGTGGATTGTGGGTGAAGGGGGGTGTGGATGAGTTTGATAAAATGTGATGCAAATAGTGCATTTTTAATTCAGTAAAACTGGTCAAAACAACTAGCGGCATGGTGAAGTAACTTATCAAACAGGCCCAGATTGGCCAAAAAGTGTTCCAATTTCAAAAACTTGCCCACCCTAGCATTCATTTAATGCAATTTTTCCGCAAGAGAACCATAGCTCACAATTGATGTTACCTTGAGCAAATGAGAACATAATTCATCTTGAGAAATGCACTGTACAACAGCTCAATATTATTATCATAAATGGTGCAGCACTGTAATCTATTAAAAAAAGAACGTGCGTGACTTTTCACAGCATGCACACTTAACAGAATCACCTTTTGGTGGCCCCAGTGCTGGCAGTCAAGAAATATAGGTCCAGTGATGTGCTGTTAAGTGATTCGCCCAGCATCATTGAGTTTAGTCAAGTTGAGAAGCAGGGATTTGATCCCAGGTCTACGGGTTCCACAGTCTGCTATTTATACAAGGGACTTAATCTCCTCCCACCACGTCTAGTTTTAGATCAACATATGATGCTTTGTGCATAGCAAAATGATGGCCCTGTGCAAAAGGCTGACTTGCAAAGTACTAAACTATATGTAAACAAAACTAGCCATGAACGTGAATTCTTTATAGAAGTTTGTCGTGACAAATCAGCATGTGCATGGGCAAGAGCACCAACAGAGAATGCACATGTGCAAAATGATTACAACACAATCCAGCAAAAGAAGTGGATCCAACACACATCTGTGTGGTTATACAATGGCAAATGCAAAGAAAGCAAACCACTGTTTGGGTGTTAAAATCAAAGCGCCCAACTGGTATTTGGTAACTAACGACTTGGGAAGTTGTCAAGCCTGGTCACAAAACCATGCTTCTACATACAATATAGTGATTGATTAGTGTGCAAAAGCATGCACCTTAACGTGGAGTTTTACAATGCTAACATTTGTAAGTTGGCTGGTGGCTTCCTTTAGTGATGTGTGTGATCTGCTGGTCACAGGTTTGAATCTTAATAGGGCCAACTTGCAGTATTCCATCCTTGCGAATTAAGGCCCTGTCTGTGCCTGTCTGGGTCTGGAGGTCCTTCTCTTACTTGCCCCCCTCCTCAAACTAGGATTCGGCCTCCAGATTTGTAAACTGCTACCCCATGAACTTGGTCCCATGGACCTCTACGCTCCCTACTGATCTGCCAGTGAGTGATGGCTGAACTCTCCCATTGCCTCCTCCACTAACTGTCTGTACCTATTAAAGTGCCTATGTAGCTGAATTAATTGCCTCAACTAACCTACTTCGTCTCTCACTGCATTTGTGCCACTATTTTTGAAATCCAGCTTTAGGTTTGTGTGTGTGTGTGTGTGCCTTTAAATCTGTGCACCTCTTTTGCACTGTATTTGTGCCAATGTTTTTGAAAATCGGATTTAGGTGTGTGTGCATCAACATCTGTGCATCTCTTTTGCATTGCATGTGGTGCCCCTTGTTTCTCGACATCCGATTTCCTTTAGGATTGCATTTGTGCCCTTTGTGACTTCTAGGCTATGTGGTGAGTTTAGCTAGAACTGTGCAGTGCAGCCACCCATCCTTCATTCCTCTCCTCTCCTTTCACGAAATAAGGAAGGAAAAGCACAAAAAAGACATCCTGAGTGCAAACCCTGGCCTTCCCATTGCAGACATCTATATCAGTGCTTCTTCCAGAGAGGTCTTCACTGATATCCTCTTCTCTGCCTCCTCTCCAGATCTATGGACCCCTCATCTCATCTCTACTCTCAACTCGACTCTCTCCTTCCACATCCTCTCCCATTAACGGTGGTGCCAAGCGGGAAGTCCTCTTGGCCGACTCCTCTTCTTCATGTTGCTTCATTAATATCTACCACAGAGGCAGTATCTTGGTCCAGTGTCCTCAGCCCAACTTCATTCTCTTTGACCAAATCGTGCCATCTCTCATTAACTTCCTTCCATCTCCTGCCTCTCCCACCACTTCTCTATCTATCCCTCCCCCTCTGTCTAGTGTACCACACCCCTGAGCCCCACCTCAGAAAAACTTGACAGGGGTAAGACCTCCTTCATCTGGTGTCTCTGAACACCCGCTCAGTCAACAAGCACAATGCCGAAATGTGGCTCCATCTTGAAGACATTGACCTCAACATTCTCGCTCTTACTGAGACACAGTTCAATGCCAGCCCAGTCAATGCTTTTGACTCCCTGATGGCTGTTGTGCTGAAACCCTAAGTGCCCTGCAAACTTCCTAAATTCTCGCCCTTGTAAAGGGGCCCATTGTCTGTCTTCACAACATTTGGCACCCCCCATTTGCTGAAAAATTCGTCCATCACACCTACTATGTGGTGCAAGGCTGTGGGCTGCACATGTTTGACTATTGGGAATCTCCAGTCTTTGTCAATTGTTACTAGCACTTGGCCTCCTTCTTCTAAGGGACCATAAAGGTTCATTGCTACTCAGTGCCAGGGTCCTTCTGGTAGCGGCACTATTTGCAGGTGACATGGGGGGGGGCATTTGTTCAAGTTTTATGGCAGGTTTGGCAGTGTGTTATGATATCCTCAACTATCGCATCCATATATGGGAACGTAGGATCTTTTTGGTGTTTGCAACAACTCTATGGCCTTCATGTGCTATGTTCACTATTGTCTTTCCCAGGCATTTGGGGACCACTAGCCGGTTTCCTCACAAAAGGATGCCTTGGTCTCTGGTGGCTAGCTCTCCTTGTATTTTGGCCATTCCTTCTAGCTCTTTTCTGTCCACCTGCCCGTTCTCAAATGGTTCCCTGCAGTTGTGATTCAGCCTGTTCGTGTTGGTGAGTTGCATGGCTGCACGTATTGTGTGGTCCAGCTCTGCTTTCGGTGGCAAACAGTGTGATCGTGTGTGCCAGTTTAAGTGTGTGCTCTGATAGGTAGCTGATGTACTGTTCCACCTCCTTCTCCAACGTTTCTTCTCCCTGCCCTTCTGGGTGTCGAGATATATAGTCTGCCGGGTTTGCAAGCCATCCCGGGCTTATGGATGATGCAGAAGTCATATTCTTGCAGCCTGATGCTCCATCTCTCAATGCATGGGGGCATTTCCGTTTTTGGATTGCTGAAGATAGATATGAGCAACTGATGGTCAGTAATGAGCCTGAAAGGTTGTCCTATGATGGAGTGGTGGAATTTCCTGCATGCCCATATGGCCAGGCTTTCTTGTGCTGCTTCAGAGTATGCTCTTTTGGTGGAGGACAGAGCTCTGCACCCATACGTGGTGATATACCTCTTCTTCTTCCCATGCTATTCTGTTTGGGCTCCCTTTCCCCATAACGTGTGTGAAACGGAGATGGCCGAAAATGCAACTTTAAGTTATTCAGAGGAGGAAACCATTGAGCTAACCCGGGGTCCTTCCCTCTTTGACCCCCCAGATCCCAATCAGCCTACTACCTCATCAAGCACAGCTGAGGATTTACTGAAATTGAGAAAGAAGGCCTTCCGCACTGAACTCCACGGGCATTTCCTTTGGGAATATTTGAAAAAAGAATATTATTCCAGGTGGACTAATAGTGCGGAATGAACCTAGATTATTTTTAGAAGACAAATAATATACCTCAAATTTCAGTTTTATTGCCACGAAGTGCAGTCAAGACCTCATGGTCCTTACTATTACCACTGCACAATGCATTAACATAGAACTGCAAAAAACCTTACAGTCACAGGATCCAAATTCAAGACTAACATTTCACTCACTGATATAGAGGCACAACTTTCAAATATCAACAAACAGTTTGAACAATTTAAGGCCAATACACTAACTAAGAAAACTAATAAATTGAACAAAGACATAAAAGACTTTGGGACTGAAGTCATTTATCCCTACACGACTGACGGCTATATTGATTCCCTCAGAAAACAAGGTAGTGGATCCCAATCCTCACCAGGAGGCAGACGAGGTAGGGTCACCTTTTTGGGTTCTAGCAGCTCAGGCTCTTCTGGTGGAAGCTCCAACCAGATTTTTCCACCTTACCAGCCCTATCAATTTGCACAACCACAATTCCAGGGCTCATATCCTCCACCTTTCCCTTTTTTAGGCAGAGGAAGATGGGGTCCCCCATTTTGGAACACACCATACTAAGGACAACGGAGACGCCCCAGGAGACGGAGACGTTAGATCACATCCCTGATAACAATCAGTTACCGATTTTTAACCTGGGCAATTTCAACCTCACTCCCTGTCAAATTTCGCTTTTATCAAAAGGTCTCTCTTTTGTACCTACCAGTGATACAGACTGGTACAAGACCGAAACAGAGATGTGCCGTTTCTTTCGGAATTTAAGACTTTGCGTTTTCTTCCAGGATCATAACAAAAAAGACACGGACCCGGACACGGGCCTACACCCACAGTCATCCTTTACACCCTCAGACAATCAGGTACCTGATGACTTACTCACTTTTGAGAGATGTGTCTTAAGGGACATCAGACAATTGAGGAGGAACAAGCACAAATTTCATCAAAACTTAACCAAGGGTGAGAGAAAAGCTTTGAAAGATCTATCTAATAATCGGGACTTGATAATTAAACCAGCTGATAAAGGTGGAGGGATTGTCCTTATGACAAATGATCAATATACCAACATGATCATGACTCTATTGAATGATGGGATAAGCTACCGGACACTCAGGACGGACCCCACCAAAGAACTGCAAACAGAGATCTCTGAAATGGTTGCCTATGCCCATGACAAGATTGGATAACGGACAAGGAAGCCACTTTCCTTACCACATCTTCCAATCGCACATCCTGTTTATATGCTCTCCCTAAGATCCACAAAAACTCACAGGATCCACCAGGGAGACCAATTGTTTCAGGATGTGGCTCCATTTTGGAACCATTGGGTCAATTTATTGATAATTTTCTTAAACCTTTGAGCAGCAAAACCAGATCGTATCTCCCAGATACCACGCATACCATTCAGGTTTTTGAAAATGTGCCCTTCAACTGTTCGCAACAACTCCTAGTGACAATGGACATCAAGGCATTATATACCTCTATCCCACAAGATGCAGCTATCGATAGTATATACGAACATTTGACCCGGGAATACGCTGAAACCGGACCACACCGGGTCCTGCCAGAATTCATTATTGAATTAGCTACCTTTGCCTTGTGCAAGAATTGTTTCACCTTTGCCAACCAGTTCTATCTACAGGTCAAAGGCACGGCAATGGGTGCAACATTTGCACCCAGCATAGCCATCCTATTCATGGCCTCATTTGAGGAACAATACATCTACAGTCAAATCAACCAGTGTAACTCAAAAATGTCCCACTGGCATCGTTATATTGATGATATTATCTTCATTTGGACAGGTGACGACACATCCCTTCAACAGTTTCTGATATGGCTGAATACTTGCAATAACAATATCCAATTTATCTCAAAAAAGTGATCCGCAAATATTGGCCCATAGTCAGACTTCAACTTACTGACGAACCTATACCCCGATTTGCTTTCAAAAGAGCAAGGAACATCAGGGAATATTTGGTTCACTCCTCATACATCAGAGTTCCACCGCATACAGGTCTTTGGAATTTATGCAAAATCACCGGCAATTACCCTTGCAGGTCATGTCCGGTGTGCAAATTCACCAAAAAGATACAAACATTTAACATTGGCGACAGAAAATGGGTTCTAAATAAACAATCCTATTGTAAGAGTTGCCAAGTTATATATTGTATTGAATGCCCTTGCGGCCCTCGATATGTAGGACGAACCATGCGAAGTGTTGGGACCCGGATCTCAGAACATCGTTCTAGGATCCGGTGTAAGAAAACCACCTCCCCCTTGGTCTCAGATTTCCTGGCCAATTCTCATACTCCGGATGATATTCTGTGATGGGTCCTTGACAGGATCCAATCAGGCCAGAAGGTCCAACACAGACTCATTGAACTGGAAAAGAGATGGGTCTACAGACTGGACTCCATGAAAAATGGACTCAATGAACAACCTCCATCTTAATTCTTTTTCCCACATGTGTGGATCAGATCCACACGTTCTGGAGCAGAGCATCTTGTGACCGACGCGCCCCTTGCATTCTACACATTAGGGACCTGCATCTACCTTAGCCGGGGAGCTCTGCACCCTCCATTCTGTATCTCTCTCTACTATCATTATCTTGCAGATCACTGATCACTCCGGCACTTTCCAAGTGACACCATACAGCCTCATCGATTTCCGGCTCTTTTAGGCACACATGCACACAGCTCGTAATTTCTTGCAGAAGCTGTGTGCACCATTATACCCCTTTACACAGGCCCACACACACCTGTACATTGCAGCTGACCAGGCACACTCACTGGTCACATTTAGTTCCCAGCATCTTCATTCTCCGTGCCGGCGACCTGGTCTTTGATCCGTTAGCGGCCTCGGGTCTTGCAGAGTCTTGTGCTCGCAATAATATTGGCCTCAGCAGCCGTCTGCCGACTCGGGTGATCGATAACTCGTTTCACGGGTGAACGGTTGATTTATTTCAGGACCAGCACGGCATCGTGCCCCTCAGTCCCCGCCTTTCAACACACATCATTGGCTGGATGGGATACACTCCCACCCATCTTTCCGTACGTGCAGGCACCTCATTGGTGGTGGCGCACACATCAGACACCAGCTTACACGCCCACCCCTATGCGTCACGTCATTACCTCGGTAACAAACGTTTATCTTTCGCATTCCTGCATGCACTCGCAGCAGAGGTCCCAGCGCGGTACACGCTCAGCCGATAGCTGAGTCCTCTCCCTACTGCTTGGGCTGCAGGCTACGGAGTAGCAATCTCCATCATTCGACACATTTACCATTCCTCATCTTTATGTTTAATGCCTTAGGCACGGCCTCAGGTCCACATTGCTAGGCAGTCACAGGGGCACTCTTGTCTCCGTGCCTCACTAACCTCTTTTCTGTTCTCTGTCCCTCCCCGCCTGCAGAGTCACTTGTAAGAACGTCTCGGAGAGCACGACAAGCTGTTGAAAAATATTTGTTTTCCACTTACTGACACCTCACTGTATCCAGTGGCCCCACCGCTATCCAAGGCGGGTCCCTTTGTCTTCTAGTTCCACCGAGGACACACCGCAGGTAATTTTTTTGTTAACCTGCCCTGACCCCTTTGCCACGAAGTCACCCACGGCATTCTCTTGGACATCATTTTCCCACACCTGACTTGGCTGACCTTTATATGTATATATCTTCACTCTCAGGTCCAGACACTTCGCACATGGTCTGGAGATACCGGCACCCAGGACGTATGGGGATTTGAGCCCTCTTTGGCCTCACCACATAGGAACTTATGCATTCCTCAGATGCACGACCAATGGTCCATTCGCAAAAGGTTCCACTTTCGACCATTACCTAGGTAAGTGGCCTACACCTTTTTCGCTTCATGCACTTTTCAGTCCCTACAGGCCTTTACCTGTTTTTACTGCACTCTCATCTGCTCCCCCTGCCCCCCTCACCGAGTGGGTTTGTTGAGCCCATGGGATTGCGCCAGAGCCCATGCAACCTATCAGTGTAAGGGGAACCTACACCATTATCTTCTCTCTCCCTGGGAGGGACCCACGGTATTTTACTAGAGGATCTTCAACCGTTAGGACATCTAAGACATGGTATTGAGTTACTCTGCAGACATGACCTAGTCCATTGTTCTGCAATTAGACTAATGCATCCCCTCTACATTATATTCCTTTGTATATATCATTCCTCACACCAAGTCAACTCATCATTTTTTCCATCACCAATAACTTTACTCTTAAACCCTTTTTTAACACAATCATTGGTTTTCTCTTCCCTTCCTTTTCACAATACAGGGTCCTGCTACTCACTGCCCTGATGAAGGCAGAGTTCTTTCTTCAGTTGTGAAGAGCATCTTTTCATCCACGTGGTACTGCCGAAATGCACCACTGCTCAGAGGGGATTGGAGGTCCCTTTTTAGTACATCTAATTCAGCCTGGACCTCACATTTTTTGCATTAATTGTTCACTAGTTAATAAGGATACTTCGTTTAGAAGCTCCTCTTACTTTCTGCTTCTTTTTCTTCCCCCTATGCGTTGGCAGACCCAATCCCAATGTATAATCATTTATACCCTGGGATTTCATTCGTATTATACATGACGATACATCATTGAAAAAAAGTAATTGTTACCTTTTTTACGTTTTCAATTTGATGTCACAACATTGTAAGAAACATTGAATTGACCTTTCATTTCTTTGTTGTTCCAAATAGGAAAAATTGATCACCAAAAATGATAAATAACCCTTAGTAGCCCTTTAGACTTACCTTGTTCTTTCTCATGCATTTTCTTTTCTGTATCATTGTTTTCACATATGTTTTGATGGATATTTTATTTTTATGATTGTATAAAATTGTGTTATTGACTGTACTTGCCCCCACATGTTGGGTTTTTAATTTATGCACTAACTTGTGATATAAAGCTTTGTTTCAATTCCTACGAGCTTTAATGTTTTCCTTGGTGTTTTGTTTTGAGATATCTACAATTACATGTAGAGGGAATAACCCATGTGGTTACACAGGATTGGACCAGGAGTAGGGCTTGAATTAATTTATACCCCTCACAGGCCAATCGACAAACATACCAGTACCTTTTGTTAATATTAGTCTCTTTTGCCCCCAACTGGCACGTGATCCCAGGGGCAGACCACTGCCACAATAGAGTGGCACCTCTTTTTGTTGTATGGGCGAGTATGGCGCCAAGGCCCACTGGGCTGGCATCGGCTGTTATCTCCGTGTTTCTCGCCGGATTAAAATATGCCAGCTTGCGGTTGCTGACAAGTTCTGTTTTTATTGCCTGGAATGCTGCTTGGCAGGTCTTGTCCCATTCGAAGGGTGTGTCTTTCTTGAGTAGTTATCTAAATGAGTTTGTGAGTGTGGCATAGTTGGGAGGTAGCGGGCGCAGTATCCTGCCAAACCCAGGAACGACCGTAATTCAGCTACTCCTGTTGGGGAGGTTAGGACAACTATCGCACAGATTTTCTCCAGGTCTGCTTTTATCCCCTGGTCAGAGAAAATGTGTTCAAAGAGTCCAAGACTGTCCCTGTTGATGTTACATTTAGATCCGTTCAATGGGAGACCTGCCGTGTTTAGGATTTCACACACATGCGTCAGGGCCGATCGTGGAGTTCTTAAAATGTGCCAAAGATTAGTATGTCGTCGCTGTAGTTGAATGCATTGGGTACTTGTGCTATTAATCTGCGGATAGTCTCCTGAAATATTTCTGCCGCAGAGGATATTCCAAAGTTAAGCCGCTTATAGCGGAAAAGTCCATCATGTGTTGCAAATGTGGTGATTGGTCTTGAATCGGGGTGGATGACCAGTTGGTGGTACCGCTGGTTGAGGTCAATTTTTGGAGAATCGGTTTGTTTGGTTGAGTCTAACCATCATGTCCTCTATATTTGTACCTGGGTGCCTTTCTCTTTGGATTGCTGCATTTGGAATGCACATGTCAGGTGCAATCAGCCATTTTTCTTGGGCCGATGACGAAGGGCATCACCCTTGGCGTTGGGCCGCTTACTCTTTCATAAATGTCGTTGTCGAGTAGGACTTGTGTAACTTGCGCCTGAAGGTGTAACCCAACTCGGAATGGGTGTTGAGTCACAAGAGCTACCTTTGGGTCAATGTGGAGGGTGACCACCTGGGGCTCCATTAGCCCCCACCACGCCAACTCGGGGGAGTCTTTCAAGGTCTCTCTCACCCGAGTTGGCGTGGTGGGAGAAGGAGCAGCAGGCACCTTATTGAAATTAAATGTGCCCCGCTCTCGGGAGCCAGGCACATTTAATAACAATAGGGCACCAACGCTTGCGCATAAGCGCCTATTAAAAAATGGGGTGCCTCTCCCCATCTTGCATGATCAGGTACATGCGGGGGTGGGGCATTTATGTTTTGCTGTACAGCGCGCTGCCGCCGCAAAGGTCGGTCCTGCTGGTAATATTATGTAAGTGGTCTTGCACTGCGCCCTTCTGACAACTTTTGTACCCTTGCTGTATAAAAAAAAGGTATGTGATTATTAGTAGGGGGTAGATGCAAAACAGGAGGAGTTGATGGGTGTAGGTTGACGGTACTCTGGTCTTGGGTGCCGAACTGCTTTCTGTGGGTTTGGCGAAGACACTTCGGAGCATATTATCAATAGGGAAGAGCCCAAGGATTACAGCGCTTTCAGTCTGGGTAGCCACTGATGTGGGAGAGTGTGATAGGGCAAAGAGGCAGAGCTTAGTCATGGCTCGTCCTGTGGCGGCTGTTTGTGGGGGATTTGTGTGTATGTAGTGTAATATGGTGGCAAATCTTAGAAGTGAGGCAGTCATGGAATGAGGGGAACAACCTGCAACCCTGCTCTCCTACCAGTGGCCCCTTGCAGGCAGGCCGCATTTCACCATCTCACATCGCCACATCCATGGCACTCCCTCACTTTTTCTCTCGCTCTCAAACAGATTCACTGTACCCCAAAACAAAGCTCTTCACATCTGGAAGCTCCACACTAGGCAGCATGCAGAGGATATGGGGGGTCTGCTTGAAATTTGAGGACTGCAGGTGCTGTGTCACTTTTCCTAGTATGTTGGTTGGCAGACTGAGTGACCCCTCAAACACCACTGTGACATTCGCAGGTCTGCTGGGATTGGACAAACCGACTGTGCCTTAGACCATAGAGTTGGAGATGCCACTGCTCCCGACAGCCTACATACTGTACTAGAGTCACTGGCATCTCTAGCCAGCGATGAATGTGCCCGGGTGAAGAGCTTGGCATACCCGTGTATCCACAGTGATGAGTTTCATCACCTTTACTTCCATTCGAGCCCCCTAATCTTGCCCAAACCCACCTCCAACCTTGGTTGACAAGGGGGTGCTAGAGGCATAGACAGGGTATGGCCTGAGCGGGCAAGGCCCACCCACAATCTGTAAATGCCCACTCTGCAGCACTGTGGGCATTTACAGATGTTAATATCACTGCGGTGGGCTCAACTACATTAGCTTCAGGCCCCACTTGTTAGACAATCCTGGCTACGCCTCTGCCACAGCACTCACAACTTTTTCCAACTCTACCATCATGTCCTTTATGCCTCGTCCTGATAGGCCCTGGCATCATGGAGTAGTGAATAACTACTTTAAGGTTAAAATGCATCACTGCATCACCATCTTCTTCCAAGTACCCTTCAATCTCTTGACCAACAGTGCCCTTTTAAAAAAAAAGAAATCAAAGGTCGGTATGAGGAAGGTTTTGTTTCCAAGATCCCAGGCTATGGAATAGCCTTCCATGTGATTGGCAGCTTGATACCAACCTTGCTTCTTTATTAAAGGAGTGAAAACCTACCATTTTAATTAGTTCAATGATATGATGTGATGGTTTATTTATAACGCGCTTAATACCCAGATGATGCTAAGCGCGAAACCAGGGATCGAACCTGTGTTGCTTGTGTCGTCTTGTTTCCAAGGCATGCACGTTGCCGCTGAACTATCCTCCAGAGACAAGGGAAATGCCTCACTGAGCCTGCCATCTTGCTTGAGCAGAATTCAGTCCGCCGCCTTAAGACGATTATCTCCATATGAGTTCTGCGCCTTTCAATGTTGTCACTCACTCATGATAAAGATCCCTCAACCTTGACATCTACACCCTATTGTGTTTCCCATATAAACGACCCCAGTAGACATTGAGTAGCTTAGCTGCTAGTGTCCAACAGAGCCTATCCCAGGTCCATATTCTGTTATCCAAATCTGCCAGTGGCCAGACCTTGGCTTTGCTCTTGGTCTTGAACATACATCTCTGCCCTCCTGCCAATGACCCCCAAACACCCTGCATCACATTGCAATTCGAGACTATTCCCCCCAGACCTCTTCCCTGGACTGGGATGACCTTCCACTAGGACCATGATGTTCCTCCACCCTGTGCAACTGGGGAGTAGCCTTCAGGAACCCGCCTCCTCCAACGCGCCCTCTGCCCCACTGGCCATCCTCGCTTGGGGGAAGATCTGCACCATGACTCGAAATTACACATGGTCTTGATGTGTCACAGTATTCACACCACCGCCAGATCCTATTGTTTTGCCAAGCAATAAGAAGTGTACAAGCTATTTTGTTATGGCATTTCTGTTTGCTATGCTAATAATAAATGCAAAAGTATGTGACTGTGTGGGTATATGTTACATGCTTTATGCCTGGGCGAATGTGGCCCTTCATACATGACCGTGGCGCTGTGCAGACATTGTGGCTGGACTCTCTGGTCATGGAAGTAGCGTGAGATTGTGAAGTGTCTAGGCAAGAGGCTGATAGAGTTCATAAAAGTCACCCTGGCACAAGTCGTTTAGTTCCTATATCATATTGGACAAAAGGGCGAGAACGCCACAGGGAACTCCAGATGCCATCATGGGATGGCTAGAATCAAAAGCCGACTGAACTCTGAAAGCTGATAGGCCAGCTCAGCCGGAGTAGAGTCACTCATGTGTCCGCCAAGGACCTACAAACACCTTAGATAGTGACTCGACTCGAATTGTCAGGGTTCAAGGTGTCTCTTAAACTGCAGCACTTAATAGAGGGCGCCTCTGATTAACATGCTGATATCTTCTCTCCACGATGATCCCATAACCTCCTCAGCATCCCCAATAGTGACTTCTGTACAAAAAGTAGAGATTATCAGTTTGAACAAGGCTATACTTGAATCTCCTAACACCTGTGGTAGTGTTTAAGCCTTTGAGCTCAACCCATGCTACCCAAGGTGAGGCAAAGTATACATCAAGACCATATATGTTCTTTTTGCTCTGCAAACCATAGCATAGGATGCTGTGGGACCTTGGGTGCAGTAGAGCAAGTTTCCCATCTAGCCAGTTGCCCACTCCAGTGCTGGCAGTGTGAATTTTTTCAAATTCCATGTCCAAGCATCCAAGAGATATCCTGTGAAGGTTTCAGGTGCTGGCAGTTCTGATTCTGGAGTGAATGACCCCACTGCGGGCTGAGCTCAACTAATCACTCGTAGTTGTCTTGGTTTGTGCATTTGCTTGGCAATGTGATGATTTCTCTGTGCGCTGACCACAACCAGGAGCAAAATGGAGTGAAGAACGAGAGCTTTGCCTGTCCAGTGAGATTGGTCTAGAAGATCAGGCACCGTCCCCATTCATCTTCATTCTTATTCTGAAGGGGGCACCAGCCAGTTTTCCATCAGCCAGGGCACTAGGAAATCAACACCAGGGTGGCCGCAGGGGCAGAGCTAGAGGTTCCTCCCATTATGGTGTCAGCAATCACCCATCCATTGCCAGACCTGTCCTTTCAGGATGCGGAGGAGGAAGACATTTACTACCTGGGTGTCAGCTGGCCTAGAACCCTGTCTTGCTAATGATCTGAACTGCTCCCTTGCCGGTGGTTGCCGCGTCAATGCAGTGAGTGGCAGCTGGACACCGTCTTGATCCATTGCACTCCAACCATGCATCCATGCCCCAGGCTGCATCGACCACTCTCTTCTCCCCTCCTCTACCCTTCCCTTCCCTTATTGAGTAGGATCTGGGTGTCATTGGTATGTGTGTGAATGTGGGAACACTGGGCGTGGATGAGATGCTGCACAGGCTGGACAGCATACATGTCAATCAGAAATAGGCGGGCTAGGGTCATGGCACGCCGTTGTAGATTGAAGGGAGGAAGAGTTCTTTGAAATAGGCTTGGAGGAGATATTGCAAGCAGTCCTGAGATTGTCCTGCCAGGCTGACATCTTTCAGGCTCACTAGTAGGATGAGATAAGCCGTACAGAATAAGCGCGGTGACACGGATGACATCAGTTTCCATTCATGGATGGTCTACCACTCAGCCTTGGCAATAGAGAAATCGCTGAGGCATTGGTAGGTTCAGAGGAATGCAGGCAGGAGCTCTGGAGAAGTGGGCGTCAGTGTCCTTGTCAGTATCTCCTGGGGAAAGAGGTCCAAATAAAGAGAAAGACGAAGTACTTGGGCCAAAGATGAACTAAGGATGGAACTGTGGGCCATAAGAATACGTACTGGGCACGAGTCCTTTGGAGCGTCAGACTTCAGAGAATCAATGCGTTTAACCCACGTTGGGAGAAAGATGGGCTCAAAAGGGGAGAGAAGAGAGAACGACCGCCAAAGTGGGACTAACAGAGGGCAACAGTCTGGTCTCTTCTTCAACGGCCTCGGCTTAGTCGTAAGAAAACAAACCTGAGGGTCCTTCACAAGCTCTGATGATAGAGGAATCTTAGTGGCAATGGAGAGGCTTTAGGGGGCTCTTTAAAGATCTGAAAAGGACACTTTGCTTTATTCAGGAACATTGACGCTTGCTCTGAAAAATGCTATCTGTTCCCACTTCCCCCGAAGCCTTTTGCGGGCGGTCCGTTCTAATGGGTGCTGTCTCCAGTGCCACCTGCGTGCAACAGCATTGCGTGACCTCTTTCAAGCAGCTGTTTCCGGAGACGCCGTTGTTGACTCGCTCCCTTTTGGACCGCCTGCCTCCCGTTAGTTCCGGTGGGGGCCTTCAGGTCTCATCCTTCCCCCAATGCATTCCATGATCATTTCACAGGAATCCTTCCGCTCACCCTTGCATTGTAGTGTCCCCCTGGAACAGGGGAGCATGCTGGTGCAGGGTGCAGGCACCTCTCTCCTCGGGCATGCAGATGATGGCACTGAGGTTACAGCAAGGAGGACAACCACCGCCCGCAGGACTGCCTCCATGCCATACACATCTGGATAGCATCCACGCCATTAAATTCAGCTGCATGAAAAGTGTGTTTATTTCCTTGCCGCCTCAGAGTCTGCCCTTTCGATGTATTCCTGGCACTCTTACCTCCCTTTAGTGGACATTTCTCTGATTCTGATTTTCTCTGCTCATCCCTTGATCCTTCCTTAAATGATAGATGGGTCACTCTTGAAGACCCCAAAGTCCCCCATTGGTATTCTCTCAAATAGATCAACGCATTCATTGGGTCCTCGGGTTTTGGTTCCACCATGTAGGTCTAGTGGGTTCTAGACTAGATAACAGAAACCGATCTACACATTTATTTATTTATTTTATTGTTAATTTATAACACGCATAATACCAGCGAGTGGTTTCTAAGCACGGGATCGAGATTCAAACCTGTGTCTCTGGTTTTGGTTCCGCCATGTAGGCCTAGTGGTTTCTAGACTGGATGACGGACACCAATGAACACATTCATCGGGTCCTCTGGTTTTGGTTCCACCATGTAGGCCTAGTGGTTTCTAGAATGGATAACGGAAACCGATCAAAACATTTATTTATTTATTTTATTGTTAATTCATAACACGCATAATACCAGTGAGTGGTTTCTAAGCACGGGATCTAGATTCAAACCTGTGTCTCTGGTTTTGGTTCTGCCATGTAGCCCTAGTGGTTTCTACACTCAATAATGGAAACTGTTCAACGCATTCATCAGGTCCTCTAGTTTTGGTTCCACCATGTAGGACTAGTGGTTTCTAAACTGGATAACGGACACCGATCAACACATTCATTGGGTCCTCTGGTTTTGGTTCCACCATTAAACTTGTGAAGTACAGGCCCACCATATGTCTGAGGTGAGAGCATTACTCGTGACCCATATATTGGTATGTATTCCATAATCAGCTGGTACCAGCTTAGTGATAGTGACATACAAGCTCAGACTGACCCATAGGACAACAGGGCAATGCCAGAACCAAAAACGCAAAATGTTGGTGTGGGCCACTTTTTTGGCCAATGTGTGCCATTCTGATGAGTTATTCCACAATGCGGCTAGCAGCTTTGACTGGTGTTGCTAAATACATATTCTTTAAATTGCACAGTTTGGATCACATTTTGTCAAACAACTCTCCCTTGGGTACTATTCAAACAGTCTGTCATAAAAAGAATGAATTGACATTTGCAACTGTGGGCCACTTTTTAATTGCTGCCCGAGACCATGTTATGCCCCAGTCCAACCCTGGTGGTGACATAAGATTCTAGATAGGGTTTCTTTACCACTGGAGCAGGACGTTACAACGTGCAGCTCTACAGACGTTTTGGACTACATCTCCCTTTGTCCCTCTCTATTGGGTATTCTGGCGAAGGCTGGTGGGAGTTGTAGTCCAAAGCATCTGGGGAGCAAAGGTTTGCAGACTTCTGTACTAGAACGACACCAGCTCAATTCAGAACAATTAGTATGGAAACGTTTTAAAATGTGACGGCTCCCATGAAATCCTTGCTAGAGACCCGCCTGTTGTCTTGTGTTGTGTTGCAATGACAATGCACTGGCATCACACCAGGATGCCTTTTAGATATCTGCAGTCTCGCCTTACTGCTGATCAATAAACTCTTCCGACGTTGTTGAGTCGGTTAGTGTTGCCCAACGGAAAGCTTGTATCTCCACTTTTGGTTTTGGGGTCCACTGTCTTGCAAGCTTGGGTGCACTGCCCATCTCGGTGGCTGATCCACACTCCGGAACAGAGACCTCCAGTCGCTTTATTTTTCCTGGCACCTCCTGAGCCTTTCCTTGCTTTTATTATTTATCGAGCTGTCACCCGGCGTAGCGATCTCATTCCATCTCAATCTGTCCGCAGCGGCCAGGAGCTTGAGCGTCATTTATCTCCTTTATGAATCTATATATTTATCTCAATGACGGATTCACGGCCGCTATAGATGTCTGTCGGCTTTCAATATCTCCATTAGCTGATTTAGCGTCCTTGCCCGGCCGGCCACATCCAACGTCTCTGCCCGGCCATCACTCACCCGCATCGCTCATAAGTAGCTCTCCCTAGCTTCGCCTCAAGCAGCGACTCTCTGTTAAGTCTTGTCGAGCAGCAGTGACATGGGACCCCCCCACTCTCAGGCACCTCAACATGCCATCCTTTCGATCCACTCCTCAGATCCAACACTTGCATCCAGCCACCAGTTACACCCAAGATCTTAGCTTTAAATTCCAAGGTCTATCCCAGACATATACAGCCTGTAGGTTCTTGCCCGAAGGGGAGTTATTGGCACCTTGACCCCCTTCGCCTTTTTCGGGCATTCTTTTACTCCCACAGGCGTAACACCCACTCCCATCTATCATCCCACCCAATGCTCTGCGGCCAATCTTCCTAGCCACGCCCCGTGCAGGCCCATTCAGTAGTATATGCCCACGATGCCATGACTTATTGGATTGCGGCTAATAAGACGTGGCATCTGGTGATTTTATTAATTTGTTGGTCATAAATGTTTCCCAAAAATATGCGGGAGAGACTGAGCGTAACGAGGGAGCCCAAACCAACCAAATAAAATGTGTGGGGGAGATTCTACCCCCAACCGAAGAAATGTTTTTAAATAATGGGTTAAATGGTACTTTTTTTCATAATTTGATTTTCATATTTTCATAGGAAGCCAACATTTGACAACAACAACCATGGGGTGTTTTACAGCACACTTTAAAATAAAGAATTGGGTAAAAAGCCACACAGTTTGCAACTGGTTTTGTAGGGTAACTCTAGCACTAACAGGTGCGAATCACCAACAGTGCACAGGAGCATTTTCCTACACATTTTCCTGCTGAATTTTCCCTTTTCCCAAATGCCAGTAGAACAAACTAGTTTCATACTGGCTGTTGCACATACATTTCCATGCTGGCTACACCAATATCTGCAAGTATTCTCATATCAGAAATAACTCAAATTTGCTTTGCGCATAATGCCAGTAATGATACTATAGGAAAACATGTCCATGCTGGCTCTGTCGATATATGGCAGTATCCCCACGTAAGAATATACGCCTGTTGGAGTTTCCAGTAAAAATATCATGTCAGAATAAGAAAACATGCCAAGACTGGTTGCACCAACATAGGTCAGTCTAGCCACGTCAGAACACTTATTAACCTGGCTTTACCCTTCATGTCAGTAAAAAATTCAATGCCATGTCAGAAAATATAACCAGACTGATTGTACCAAAGTAGGCCATTATTGCCACTTCTTAACACTTATCACGTTTGCTTTACTCTTGATCCCCATTAAAACATTCCATGACTCAGTAAGAAAATATATCTAGACTGGCCTACCCTCTTAGGCCAGTCTATCCACACAATAACACTTATCGTGTTTGCTTTACTCTAGATGCCTATTAATGCATGCCATGTCGCAGTAAGACAATATATTCAGACCTTATCACCAGTGTAGGCCAGTCTTACCACGCAATACACTTATGATGCTTGGTTTTCTCTTGATGGCCATTAAATGATTGCCATGACACAGTAAGAAAATATTTCCAGACTGGATGAACAATGTAGGCCAGTCTTAATACACACTCCCCACCCACCTTCATCACCGCTGTGCACAATCAGAGTCCTACTCCCATTCTGGCAAACACAAACTCATTCAGACGCATTAATTCATTCATTTCTCGGATTCACTCGTGCACACATACAGCCACCCTCTCATACACGCTTACAGATACAAACACTCGCATCAATAGGAAACGGACATAGCTTCCTGGTTCCTGAAGGCATGCATAGTGGAGCTGGAGCGCCTCCGCCATGCCTCCCAGAAAGGCCAAATCGTGCAGGGAGGCACGTGAGCTCGGCCTAGGCACAGTTAGGACTGCAGTTCCCAAGCCTGCATCTCTGATTCCCATGGGCTGAGCAAAGTTGGGGGAAGCAAAATGCCCGAGCCTTGCATGCCCCATTGTGCCTGCGTGCTGGGGAACTTAAACTGTCAAGAGGAAACCATGTTTCATTTCACCAGTTCGCGGCAGCTCCGAAGCGCTTGGGTGTGGTTTTGCTGGGCTTGTTTTGGCTCGTCCATAATGGGAGATGGGGTGAGACTTTAAAAAACACAATTTACCCACCACAACTCCTGCCAGTGACAGCAACACACTGTAATATTATTGCAGCCTGGTTTGATAGCTTTTTGAGGGAAGCATGCAAATATTAATTAAATTGACATTATAACGACAGTTCATTATGCATTACAAAAATAATTTTAAAAGGACTTGCTTAAAACGACTCCTGCCACAATCCATATTTTACTCCCTTAAAATCATTTTACACCAACATTTCAAGAGCACATCCAGAAGGTGATTTCCCCAAATTCAGGACCTTTAAAAATATCTTCCTGGCTGGCAGGGAGATCCATTACCATATTTTAAAACTGTATATAGTCTCGGGAGGATAGCTCAGGAACAGAGGTTCAATTAACGCGTTTGCGCTTAAAAACCTCTTGTATTATTGTGAAACACTAATCCTGCCTATTATGTCGCTATGTCGCTACAGATCCACAGTCGTGCATTAGTGGAGTTGGTTTGCTCTCAGCATATTGTGTAAGAAGCTGGAGCACTTATGGGGTCATTGTGAGTGCTGTGGTAACGGTACAAGGGATGGTATAAATCAAAACCTGCTGTTTTTGCCCCCTGCCCAAGTTCAGAGGTATGCAATGAAATAATTCTGAGGTGGGTGGCCCACCTCGTAATATACAACTAAAAACACAAAACGGACTTTCTAAATTAAAATCTGTTCATTTATTCTTCCACCCTGTCTGTGGACGATAGCTTAGGGGCAACGCACCTGTCTTAGAAGCAAGATGACTCGGAGTATCACATGATCGATTCCTCGGGTTCGC
This sequence comes from Ambystoma mexicanum, assembly GCF_040938575.1. Classification (NCBI taxonomy): domain Eukaryota; kingdom Metazoa; phylum Chordata; class Amphibia; order Caudata; family Ambystomatidae; genus Ambystoma; species Ambystoma mexicanum. Next base: position 1,422,504,602 of record NC_090924.1, read on the forward strand.
GCTTAATAAATAACCAATTACAATTACACCCTGTAGGTGGAGGTAAAACCATGTAATATGGCCCAAAATCATCTTTCTCTGCAGAAATGTTTTTATGGGAGGGCAAAAGGGGCACTTGCCCAGGGCCCCTACTTCGGAGGGGGCCCCACAAGGCTAGCTGATCTGAAGAATTAAGATTCCATTGTTCAACAGTCTTAACTAGCACACGTCAGGATATTTTATGGGGTGCTGCTGAGGCTCTAAGCCCATTGCCTTTCTGTTTTGGCAAGTGCATTCCGCCTTGATCAATTCACCATGTATTGCTTTCTGTGTTCACTGTGTTATACATAGTTTGTGTGTTCCTTACGGCACAACTCTGCAGCATTCTTTCCTTCCTGTGGGAATTATGTTTATCATGTGCAATAGGCAACAGTGAAATTAATTGATATATTGAGTGCCACAATGGTTCAGAAGTTAGCTCAGTGTGTGAAGCACCCATTGCAGAGATATGTGTTCATATGCAAAATTAGAATATCACATTCCAGCAAGGCTGGCTGAGCCTTTCCTATGTCTGAAGTTATAAACATGCCTGCATATGTACTTGGTTTTGCAGAACAACATCTGCTATTATCAGCAATGGCCCTGCACCAAATAGGGGTTGCTATATAAACAAACATATCATCCGTCTGCTGAAGGTATAGAAATTGGTTTGTTCAGATGGGGTGTTGTAAAACCTAGCCAATTGCCTCCAACAATGGCATAAACTGTTAGTCCAAGAGGTGAATAAGTATCCAAATTCAAGACTATGGCACGAAAGTGTTCATCCTTGTATCCTGAATTTGCCATCAGTCGATACAGTGATCCTGGTCAAATCATCTAATATATCTTACATTACTGTGCTGTCTTCTGTGAGGTTTGTCTTCTTGCGTGCTGCTGGTATCGTTTAGCCCATTACTTGATCTTTCTACTTATGTAGGCCATTTGGGTGGAAGAGTTGGTAGACAGAAGAGAGCAGACCAGATGTTGCAGGCCTCATGCAAGCATATTTTAAGGTCTGCTTGTTTAACACAAAAAACGGTTTGCTTTTTGGTAAAAGTCAAAGATTTTATGCACTTTTATAGATGAAAATGTCACAAGCCATTGTTTTGGAAATATTTAAAGCTTTAAAATATAAAAGACAAACCCAGATTAAATTTGTTAAATCACATCGATTGGTCTGCTGGTGCTTATATACTTCCCTTGAGGATGGAGAGAATGAAGCTATAACAATTCCCATTTTGCATAACACCCTTCTATAATATTTTGTTTAAAAATGGTCATGTTTGGTGATGTGATTTGTGTATTTTCTAAGTCTGTTTTTATAAAATGAGATTGTTTTAGTTCATGGCAAGAACTGGAAAAGAAAGTGTTGAAATGCAGAAATCAGAGTTGGCACAAATCCCAGCTTCACCCCTTCATACCTTAACCAATGTATGATCCTGGGCATCTCATTTAATCTTGTATTGCCTAACCTCTCAGTATTGCCAGTCCCTAAACCTTTCACAATTGTCAGCCTTCAGAGTGATTTCTTTCTCATGGTATGATCTTCATAAAAGCCTTAGTCATGGGGCCTCATTAGGACCCTGGCGCTAAGTGTTTGACGGCGCCATAAAAGGCTGCAGCGCCGTTAAACACTTAGCGCCTTACTACGAGGTCCCTTTGCGGGACCCGACCTTAACGGCTGGTCTACACAATTTGCGGTACCGTACTTAGCGCCTTCCCCATTCCCATAGAGCCCTATGGGGCGAAAATGGGAATGGGGAAGGGCCATGGTTCAATGGGGAATTACCGCCCCGCCAACCTTGGAATGGGGTGGTAATTCCCCATTGAACCATGGCGGACCCGTTACAACACCGTCACCAACCATGGTGCTAATAGCGCCATGGTTTAGCGCCGGTGTTGTAATGAGGGCCATGGTTTCAATGGCTATAGGGTTGCTCCCACTTTAATAGTGAGCATAATTATATCACACACCACAGGCATTTGTTCCTTTGATATCTAATGGCAACACTATTTGAACACCATATCCCACTTCTAATCTCAGTCTCTCTGGATAAAGACACCTTCCTGGTAGCTTCTAATCTGCCTCCACTATCCATGCTACAGTATGTGTACCGTTCTCCTTCCTTCCAATTGGTGATCTCTATCTATGCATGAGCACTTTTGCATTCTGTCAGGCAGCTAATGTGAGTTTTCTGTCTATTATGAGTTACATGCATCTTTTACATACGATCCTGCATTAATACTACAGGCTGCATATACCTTACTGGATGCTATTGATAAAAAATATCCTGTATGTGCTTGAACGGTAACCTCTTCGTAGACTGCTAATGTTAGTCTTCAAACGCTGCTTGTTTATCATTCTGAATGAAGAGGTTAAGGGGACTTAAAGAGAGTAAATGTGCTTATTATGCTGCGAGACAGCATATCAACCTATAGGTTGTGAATGCGATGGATGGGGGGCAGGTGGCGCAACCAGTATTCTTGATCCCTTAATTCCTTTGGTTTGGTGGAGTGGGGCCCCAAAGATGTCCGTGCCCAGGGCCCCAAAAGTGCTTAAGATGGCCCTGTTTCTCTGTACAGAGAAGGAGTGCAAGCGCTGCTTTTCAATACAGAACCAACATGTTTTAAATGAGGTCATTTTAAGGGGGGTTGGGAGGGGGCCAAAGTTTGGCATCCCTGATTCCCTCCTTCTCTGGCAGCCTTACATGTGTAATGCATAAAAATGACCAATTAGTGCATTAATACGAGTGCACTGTGGCGGTGGGCAGCATCATCTCCATCATCATGATGGAGCTGGACATGTTCCCAAAAACAGACAGCGGTATTCCAGGAATTCCAGCAATGCCATAACCGTTACACTCTGAACTGGTTGGAGATTTTGGAATTCCGCCGACAGAGGCAGTATTTTTCTCTGTCTGTTTTCATGTGCAGAATCCACCCAACTCACTTGAAGCCTTAGACCCAGGATTTTCTCATTCATTTCAGTGTTTGCTTTTCATTCATCCTGTTTTTTTAAAGTCTACTTTTTCTTCGTGTTATATGACATTCCTTTTGACCTCAGCTGTTTTTGATGAGCGGCACTATTTCCTATCACTCAGGTGTACTTTTTCACCATCTGTGGAATAAGGATGTTCATGATAAATACCCCTATTATTATCGGATTGGTGAGTGGGCACCACTTCCTTACTTCCTCTCGATAATGGATTTTCTTGGAGCGTTTATATTGTGTGTGTGCGGGGGTGCAGCACACTAGTAAGTGCCACCGTGTCCGGCACAATAGGTATGACTGAAAGGGGACCTAGGCTAATTAGCCTTCGGTGTGGCCCGCACACCCTATCACCCACCAAGGGTTTGCTTCTTATAAATACTAAGGTTATTTCATTTCTTGCTGAATCTTGCGTCCTTCGAAAAAATTATTCTTTAAATCAGTGAAGTTTTTGTATTTAATTTGATCAATGTGATTTTAATTGCAAATGTGTTTTATGGCCGATGCGTTTCGGACTAAGCAATCCTTCGTCAGGGCCTTTATTAATCGCCTGATCAAGACAGTTACACATGTATAACATCGATCCATCATACATTGGATTAAGTTGTGGTACAAACCACCATGCACAATTTGTATATTTACATAATTGCTGAAATCAATCAGTGAGATGTGTGTCAAATATCCAGAGGACTCAGCACATCAATTTATCTTATGCATAGAATTTGGAATTCACATTGCAGTGTTTAAACACATGGTTGTACCTACAACCGTATTTCAGATCAAATTGAATCGTTACATGGCCACGAACACGACGTACATACAAACACATAAGAGAAAATATTGGAGAAAATGGTGGAAAAAAAATATTCAATGACTTTGTTTATAAGCACTGTAGTTGCTTTACTAAATGCAAACCTTTTTACATCTGTGGGGGATCGGGTTCAAAACATCCAGCTCTAACTATGTACCCGTCACCTTTATATTAGGAGTGTCAGTGCGGTTGGTATATTCCATTAATTATCACTGTGCATAGTTCCCCTCTTCCAGCTATCATAGTGCTAATGTTAACAACATGGAGTTTGTGCGTGGTAGGATACCGCTGTGGGTGTTGAAAAATGTCGTAGTTGTAAAAGTAGGGAAGTGGCGGGCCTGTCTTGCGCGATCGTCGCATGTGCCGCTGGCTGCTTTGTGTGTTCTCTTCTGCAGAGATACATTCCATTAGTAGTATACTAGTAATGTAATACAATCTTAAATCTTGAGGTACATAACCCTACTGTTAACTCCTTACCTCTTAAAATCGAGAAATGGTGCAGCTTGCAACAGCAGTACAGCGGGTGTGAGCCGTCTGCAGCGGCTCTTCGCCCTATGTGAACTCTGGCTCTATGGTCACAATTATGCGGTGCGCCTGACAAGATGGCCATCTGTGTGGGACACGGACGGCCATCTTAGACCAGGGTGCCACAACTACCAGTGATAGGATGTGTCGCGAAAGTATAAACATAACTTACCCTAATCTGAACAGTGTGTGCTATTTTTCTAATACGTACATGGATTATACGTGTAGGTCGTGAATAGTGTAATTAAAGCTAGATGCCTCTGCTATATGTTGTAGCTCCCACGAGGTAATCAGAGTTGGGTGCTTACTAAGGGGAACTACTTTTGTCTCTGTAGGTAATGTTGTTCTTGCTTGTTTCTTCGCCATTTTATACTTTGGATAATATTATATCAGGTTGCCTAGACCCCACTTGTTTAACAAAATACAGATGCAGTACATGGAATGGCATGTTTACAGGACACTAATAAGGTGTACTGGTGTTACGGAATTGTACAGATGTACCGATGAAGCACATGGAATAGCATGTTTACAGGATACAAATAAAGTGTGCTGGAGTTACGTATTTACAGAAAGCAATTAAAATCCCACTCTTCGTTCATGCCATTGGGTAAGAAGACGTCTAAATAATCAATCCAGTACACTTCACATTGTCCTCTCAGTTTTTTCATATCTTGTCTGCTGTCGCGTTCTTTGATTGCCTCTAATACCTGAAATTTCAACTGTGCCAAACTGTGGTTTTTGTCTGCATACATGACGTATGTTCATTAATGCGTAGTCTGTTTTTTCTTCGAGTCTCTCTGACATAATAATCCGACAAGGACATTTTATGCAGTACACTGTATTTTCTGTGTTGCATGTGGCAAACTGTCTCAGTCATTGTGTCAAACACCAGATACTAGACACCCACAAAATGAAATGTATATTCGTCACACACTCCATTCACCCAGGTTCTTAAAGGGACTAAAAGGGAAACAGTAATCAAAACAAATCAAGAAATGGTGATTTCCCTGGTAAAAAACGAGGCAGGATAGTTTTGGTCAATAATGGCAGGAGTAACAAAAGGAAACATGACCTACAAAGAGGAGTGCCAAATCGCAGCAAAGAACTGGGTTCAATTAAGAAATACATGATACCTGATAATGAACCCTTATTTAATCTGAAAGAGGGGTCCCAGGAGGAACAAAACTGTCCATGGGACCAAGAAGATGTGGTGTGGGCAATTGGAAGAGCAAAAGCCTCAAGAGCCCTAGGCCCTGACAGTATCCCTCCTGAAGTCATCAAGGGAAATATGGGCAACACCTATGTGGGAACCCTTTCAACATGTACATGATACTTTAAAAGTCCCAGACACGTGGAGACAATACAACATTGTTCCAAACTATAAAAAAGGGGATAAACTAAACCCAGCTAATTTTAGACCGATAGCCCTCTTAGACTCGAGTAGCAAAATATTTGGGATTCTGATATTAGGAGATCTTAAAAAAGAAATAAACTCACAAGCAATACTGTCAGAGTCACAGAAGGATTTTTGAACAGGCACGGGGACTCCATTAAATGCATACACCTCAGCACACATGAGAGCAGCAGTGAAGAACAAATCAATTGGGACCATGTATATGGCCTCAATTGATTATGACTAGCACTTTTGATACTGTTTGTCATTGTCAATTGTGGGACAAGTTTCTGAGGTATGGGATTCGGTTGACCTTGGTGAAAATGCTAATATTGCTCCAGGCGGGAACAACAATGCGAGTCTGACTAAACAAGGAAGGAGCTATGGCACCTCTTATAGAGACGCATGTGGGGTTAAGACAGGGTTGTGTCTTAGCCCCAACCCTTCATAACCTGTACACAGCAGAAATTGACAAAATCTGGGAGGGGGGAACAACAAACGCAGTGAAGTTGGGGTTGGCAACGCTGGATTGGATCACCTTTGTGGACAACGTAGTGTTGTTCGACCCCACAGCTTTGGGACTACAGCGTAAGTTGGCACTCTTCCACAGTTACGCACTCGAAAACAATTTAAAGGTAAATAGGGCAAAATCTAGGGTACACATTCTTTCTACGAAAACAAGATCAAAAAAGATGGATTGGAAGGTGGGTGATGAGCCATTAGAAAGGGTTATGCTCTAACATGCTTGAGTTATGAGGTTCTGAACTCAACATCTAAAGCATGAGGGATAAACTATCTAAGCCTTAGGTATGGTCCCTTGCTTATGAAGATGGGGCGTGTTTATGCGCAATTGTGTAGTTTCTCATTGGCCCCAGTCATTTGGTTCTATCAGAGGCACGTGGAACCAACAATCCTGTATGGCATGGATACAAATCTGAACGATTTTGGACAGAACTTAAATACATTCCAAGGGAAGCTTTGGAAAAAAAACCTTAAGATTAGCCAAAACAATCCCAAATTCAATCATTCGTCATGAGTTTGGTTTGGTTTCACTCGCCACGAGGGCTGAGTGGAAGAAACCGATGTCCTCTGCTAAGTTTCTAGATCCACCAGCCCACTCCCTGTATGAAAAATGGGCAACGGTACAGACTCGAACCTCGGCAGACTCTATTACCAGATTTAAAACTGAAATGAATAAAATGCTTATGGAAATAGGATCTACAGTGGAACATCTTACAGTAAATCAGGCAAAGGTAAAGAAAAAAAACTGCTTGAGTACGGCGGGGGTAAAACAAGAGAAGATGTACCAAAATGAGGCCTGTACAAGGAGTACGCAAGGCTTGTATATAGGAGGGAACAAATCCTGAAATACATACTTATTTTCCCATGTTACAAGAGAAGAACACTATATTTACGATGTTGATTGAATCAACTACCGACATGTGAGAGGGTTGGAAGTTGGTACGGTTCGACGACAGAGCTAAATTGTAGATTGGATGGAGTGTTTGCACAAAAAGAACCAACGAAGCATTTGGTGCTCTGCTGCATGGCACTTAAGGAAGAGTGTTTGAGATGCTTAGAAATGGAATAGGCCACGGAGGCATGCTGGGCTACCCTGATCGGGGCAGGGGGGACAAACGCAGAGCCGCATCCTAGCTTTATGTGATCTCCTTTACAAAATCTTGGAAAAACTGGGTAGAGTCAGGGTGGTAGCGAACAATAGGACTTTAAGTGAGGAGGCTGGCCAAGAGACCTCCTCGCGGATTTCCCCCACTCCCTTAGCTCGCTGGGTATTTGAGGACTAGGGTATGAGGTAACTGAGGAGTGTAAGGAAAGGTGCGCTAACTGGCCTATGAAACATTTCTTTGTTTTTTGTTTCTTGCAGCGTTCTGGTTCATTATCCTCATCCTTCCCCCTCCCCATTATCTCTCTTTTTATGTAACAATTGATGTGCTAAACTTTTATTATTTTAAAGCTTTTTTTCTTTTTGTACTTTTTGGAATTGTATCAATTGTTATAAAAACTATTGTAGTTGGAAAGCAAAACACAAATAAACATTTTTTAAATAAAATTGAAAAAAGTTTTTGTGACCATAGCAACAGAGTTCACCTGCGGTGAAGAGCCGCTGCAGACAGCTCATATCCGCGGTACTGCTGCTGCACGACGCACCATTTCTCGATTTTAAGAGCTAAGGAGCTTTCAGTGGGGTTATGTACCTCAAGATTTAAGATTATATTACATTACTCGTTTATCTGAAATACGGTCCTGGGTACAACAATGTGTTTAAACACTGCAATATGAATTTCAGATTCTGTGCATATGACAAATTGATGTGCTGTGGCCTCTAGATATTTGACACACATCTTACTGATTGATTTCAGCAATTAATGTGAATATAACAAATTGTGCATGGTGGTTTGTACCACAACTTAATCCAATGTATGATTGATCGATGTTATGTTGATCAGGCGAGCAATACAGTCCCTGACAAAGGACTGCTTAGTCCGAAACGCATCGCCCATAACTCGCATTTGCAATTAAATTCACGTTAATAAAATGAAATACAAAAACCGCACCGATTTGAAGAATAATATTTTACAAAGGACACAAGAATCAGCAAAGAATGAAATAACCTTAATATTTATATGAAGCAAACCCTCAGTGCGTAACAAAGGTGTGCGGCCCACACGGAAGGCTATTTAGCCTAGGTCTCCTTTCATAAATACCCCTATTGTTGTTATTCACGAGCACTTCAGGCTTTACCGGTATTAGCCATTTCCTAGCAACCATGTGGCTGCTTTGAGCGTTCCTCAAGCCTCTTCTGGCACCCGTTCACTGTTTAGGTTTCTCTCACCATCCTCCTAAACCTACATCAATAACAAACGCGCTCGCGCACCTGGCCCTCTCATCCCAGCATCGCCACTCCGCTTCTCTGTCTGCTGCTGCTCATGAGTGTCCCTGGTTGCCATGGAAATAAAAGAGGGATCCTCCTGCAGCCCCTGGCCGCCATTTCAATGGTGAGAGTCTGCTTTCTCATTTAGTTTAGTGGAGTAATAGGGTACAAGCAGCCTGCAGCCCATTTGTTCCTTCAAGACAATGGCCCTTTGCACCCTGAATGTTGCCCGTGACTGGATAAAGCCATTAGGAGATGCTGCAGCCAGTCCCCTCAATCGTTTAGGCCTAGAGAATGCCAGGTGTCGGTAGTGGTGCATTTTTTCACAGCGTCTAGAAGCCTGACACATTTCAAAGCAGAGCCATTCCTCTGGGGGGGTACGATGCACGTCAATCCTACAACCTTGGCACAGCTGACAGAGGCTCTCCAACCCTCAATACATACCTCTTCAGAAAGACAGAATGCAGCTGGGTAGCCCCTCTACTTTGTGTGGCCCTCAAAGAGGGTCTGTCTTTCTAAAGCCAGCCTTCAGCTACTGGAACCTTCCTTGATAATGAGAGGTGCACTGGACATCATGATTGTGTCCTTGGGTTTGAGGTGTTGCCCTCTAGATTGGGGTGACAGACAGTGACAGTCCCCTGACAAGGGACTCTGGGATGATCAACAGGTTCTGGGGTCTTCGTGTCATAGGCCGGCTCTGGCTTCTCTATCCGGTAATAGGGCAATGCCGGAAGGGCTGGCCCACCATGCTAGTGTGGGTCAGTTTGATGAGTTAGTGCACTGTGCAGGTGTCTAATTCTACCAACCCAATGAACTTTAAAAAGTGCCATATGCCAGAAATGTTACCAAAAACATGTCCTCGTATGCCAGTCATATAGTTTGGAGGTAATTGTAACTAAAAGTGATTCAGGAGTGTGTGCCGCACTTTTATTGTTCTCAGAGCCGATCAGACTCTCGCCTCCCTTCCTCTAAAATCGAAACATTTTAATGATTATCAATATGTACACATGCTAGGTTATCTTATATATAAATAGTTACATTTTATATTGTTAATTCTTTATGCCTAGAGTTGCTACAAGATCTAACATGATCCCTTTACACCTTGTATGATTTGATTTAAATAAAAACCTTTAAACTCCAAAAACAATAAAAAAAGAAAATGAAGAGCCGACCAGACTCTGGTGAAGGCACCAAAAAAAAGGCAGTGTTTGAGCATCCCTGGTATTTTTCTTATTGTGTTATGGCGTGAAAGTCCAACCTTTCACAATACCAGATTAGAATCATACATACCAGATAAATTCATACAAGATCCGTTACACTAAACAAAATGCTAAACCAATAGAATACAACAAAATACATCCATCTACAATACATCAGTCTAAAAAGCAGTGACATCCTGACATATCGCAAGTTCAAATGTTTCATCGTGTAACAATTAAGAAGATGGGAATACAACGCCCAAAAGACCCCACACTGCCATAATTCTGTGCCACAAGGTTTCCACATTTACTTGACTTGGATTATACATCGATGTATCCAAAAATGTAGCTCTCAATAAGCAGAGGGAACTGCAGTCTCGTGTCATATTTGGGCGGAAGTATAGCCCACGGGTAACGTATATGTCTTAGAAGCAAGACAATGTAGCCAACACAGGTTCGAATCCCGCATTAATTGCCTTATTAAAAAACAATTTAATAATAATAATTATAAAAATGCCTCAGTGTCTCTACTTGGTTCTTATCCTTACGTGATCTGCAGGTTCTTCTGTGTCTCTCAACGTTATCCCTCGCCCCCAAGATCCCAATACTTGGAAATATGTTTAGACGTGCTCTTAAAAACATGAATCTCCATTTTGGATTTGGAAATCTTTATTAGGCATGTTATATTGTTTTATACCACGCCCCCTACCACCCTGGGGCAGCCTCCGGGCGCTCTATAGGGGAAGATTGTTCACTTGTTCACTGGTGTGTCCCATGACTAGTTCAGTAAATAATTTGTATTTTTTGCCATCGTTACACGTCTTAATCCAATCCCAAAACCATACATTATTTTTACCATCAGAGGGTAATCAATACAAATACCTGTTGTTAAATTAACAATATAGATCAATGATTCACAATAAGCAGACCATGCAGTCAAAGATTTCCCTAAGTCGCTTTAGAGATGATATATGCTGGTTTGGAATTTCCTCATCTAAAGCCCAATCTAGGTGCAAAGTGTCGAGACTTGATTGTCGTGAAGATTAGAGGGGCCTCCGTCCCCAAATACCACACAGGGAGAGATAATATGACTCTCTCTGCGATCCTTGAGGCCACAGGTGGGAGATGCTGGAACGCGGAAACCACGTAGCACTGGAAACCCCAAGGCCGCTGTAAGGCAAACAATTATTAGTACAAACAATCACAGTTGCAGTATACAGAACGCAATAGTACTGTCCAGGAAGAAGCTTACTGAAGTGTGGTACTAAAGTCGCTGCTAAGCATACAGGGGCCTGAGATACAACTACATGGGGGCGCGTGAGCAGCACCTTCAGATGATGGTTTTGGTGATGGTGACTTGATGGTCACCCGTTGCTGAGCCCACCTGCAGTTGTTGACGTGGAAGACGTGGATGTACGTAAGTTCATGAAAAGTGAAAATCAATCCAGGGAAGAACCAAAAGAAGTCTGGTGTTTAAGTCCTGAGGTCAAAAACAGCCAGATATCCACAAGGAAAAGCGCCAAATCCAAAGGGAAAGCAAAAAGAAGTCCGTAGTTCGAGTTCCGAGTTCGAGTAATCTAGGAATCTAGATTGAAGATCAAACGCCAAACAGAGTCGTGAAGAACAGCTGTGAAGCGATGTGTGGTCACGGGAACTCTGCTTTTATGCCGTTTGATTCCTAGTCACATGACCCAAAACAGAATAACGTGATCAGGATCTCCTTGTCACGTGATCCGGAAGTGAACGCAACCGACTGACTCTGCCTGACCCAATGCGCCACGGCAGTTGCCAATGCAGAAATTGATACAACCGGTATGGACCCCAAACTGCTGATGCGGCCCCCGTCCTACATGTGTACCGGATGTTGGGATTGGACGTGCTGCGGGGCATGCTGCGGGGAGTCTAGCGGGCGTGTGGACATGATGCATGACACAAAGGAGCATGAACGCTTTTTACACTTATTAAAAATACCAACTGATTCATATATGTAACCCAAAAAAGATCAGGATTTGCCCCTCAACCACATACAGTGCCCTGAAATGTCTCCCTCGTCATTTCCATTCCCTTTTTGAAGACCCTGTGCATCCATTAATCCTACCCAATTCATATCTCTAAAACAGCGTCCTACGTCCCATGGCAACAAAAATAACACAATTAAAATTCTCATCATCCACATCCAAGCAACAACAGCTAAGAATACCCATGATCAAAATACAGTGGGAATTACCATTGGTCTGCCAAGGGTAGAGAATCCCTAATATTATCTCCAATAGTCCAGCCTGTCTAATAGCTTGGGAGTTCCAGTACACATTAATCAACAAGGGTTTGATTCAAACTAATTAAATGCTTCTATCCCCAACCCATTTCTCACTCTCAGTAGTAATCCTCCATATGGATGGCCCTACTCGCCTTCTCTTGCTTTATTTAGAACTAAGGGAAATGTGTCTAACAGGGGCTTGTTTCTTAACCATATCTCTTGCAATAAAAACAATCATAATTTATTAACAAGGTACTATCATTTTGAAACAAATAAAGGAAGCCTCTAGGATTCCAAGACAATAACTTTTGCAGCATCGGTTTAAAGGTACTGAGAGTGTATTGGATTTTTCATATGTGTAGGTTGAATGACTTTAGCCATCCAGGAATATTCTTTTAATTGTTCAAACTTGTTCTCGTTGTACTTCTCCTCATCTGACACCTTTCTCACAGATACTCCTTCAGTGTTGTAAGAGATCTTTAAATGGATTTCTCTTTGTATCTCATGAGCGTTTGTATTGCTTCGCGTACAGGTTGCTGTGGGGATTCAAGCACATTTTCTTTTTCCGTTGTTCATAACACAAAGATAGAAATGTGGGTGCCGCGGACAAAAGGGTTTCAGCGATGGACATAGACCTAATGTGCAGAATAACATAGTCTGTTCTCGTATTCTCACAAAGCTCAACCTGATCGATATCGTCTGACACAAGTGACTTTAGGGACGGATTTGTTTTGAACAGGGCCAAAATATTCTACCTATTTAAAATCACATTAACTGTGGAGGACAAAACTCTTTCCAGAACTAGGCGACAGGATGTGGGCTCTGGCTCTTGGTTCTTAGGAGTCCCATAAGGCTTTTGACACACAGAACGTGGAACCAGTGTTATCAGCAGTCTTTTTTTCTCCAGCGTCTTAAAATGGCTGTATTACTTGTGAGCCAATAAAATGAGTCATTCATTATTCTCCATCGCTAATATTTCCTTCATTCCTTCTTTTTGAGGGTCTTCCAAGACATATGTTGATACATTATATAAGTCTTCAAAGTCAACTTCATGATTAGGCACTCTTGTGTGCATGCTCAGGGCTACCATCTTGTCTTGTGAAGTGAAGTAGGATCAGAGCCTGGGTCGGTAACACAAAAGGTATTTATTTAATGTATATAAGTTAATAAGGAATACAGGGTACATGGGGACATGAACGTCGTCCTTCTACATCTCCTTCAGCCTCCCTCAACCAACTCGCTCACTCTCCTCTCCTCGATCCATTCCAGGAATCTCCCCTAACATTCTCTGTGCTCACTCTACACAATACTACACATCCCCTTTCCTTCACACAACAGCTCCTCAACGCTCTTCTTGGTTCCTGTCTATTACGACTCAATAAAGTAACTGAAGTAACTTGGTCTTCTGTAGCTTCTTCCAGACATTTATGCCGTCAATGACATATCTGTATTTTCTGCCAAGGAAAATTTACTCCCAGAAGAAGAAGTATTACATCTACCTCCTCTATTGGTTTCTCCACCATTCCACCCCCTGCTTTCATCCACATCCCTTGTCAGTATCATTACTCTCTCCTTGTTCCACACTCTACCATCCTTTGTTCTAACAGCATGTTTGAACGTCTCCACAACCTCAATATGTTTTGACCATTGACATCCATACTCCCTCAACACAACCGGTAACTTAATCCTGACCCAACACCCAACACGTGGCATTTTCGCTCTCTTGAACTACCTATTGTCTTGCTGCAATTTTATGGTTAATTGTCTCTCCCTGATGTTGTCCATCACCTCATCCAACCTTACCTCCATGCATGCCACATCACCCATCCAACCTGGAAACAATTTAGTGTTGGCTCTCCTTCCCCAACTCAGTTTGAAAGGAGAAACCCCCATAGTGTTATGCGGCGTGTACCTATGGGACACCACAGTTCTTCTCACAACCTCCTTACAATCTTTCCCATTCAACCATGCCCACTTAATGGCTTCCTTAAACACTCTATTGTACCTCTCCAAAATGCCATTAGTTTTAGGGTGATATATGGCATGGGTTTTGTGGACAATGGATTTTTCCTCCAAGCAACTTTCCATCTCTCTAGACCTGATTTGAGAACCATTATCAGCCAATACCTCTTCTGGGTATCCCTCACGTTCACACAACTCTTCTAAAAAATCAATCCCCCTTTCTAGTTTTCACATGTGGTGTCATTGTCAGTTCTGACCATCTGGTCAACACATCAATAACCACAATGCAACATGTCTGACATTGCCCAATCCATACCGGTCCTAGAACATCAATGGCTATTTTCTTCCATGGTTTCTCTGGTATATCTTTAAGCACCATCGGATACTTTTCACTCACACACCCTTTATCACAGTTAATTCAAAGGATACAGTTCCTGACGCGCCTCTCAATCTGCATGCCACACGTTTGCCACCAATAAGTACTCCTTATTCTGCGCTTGCTCTTTACAATTCCTTCATGCCCAAACCGTATCACCTTCTCTCTGATTCCCTCAGATGGCACTAACTTATCTCCTCTCATAAGACAGCCATCTTGAACGCATAGTTCATCTTTCACATTCCCGAAGCTTTCCACTCCTGCCATTTGCATCTTCTCCTTGCTTAATCCACCTTTTTCCAGACTCTTGATAACGGACAACATCTTTGTATCCTTCAACAACTCTTCATACCACTCTTGTTTCGATATTGCTGTATCATATCTTTCACAAATCATTTCCTGACCATCATCTTCATCCTCAGTGTCCATATTGTTTGTCATTCTTGATAAGCAATCTGCTGCATAGTTCCTCACACCCGGATATATGTCACAGAAAAATCAAATTCTTGTAGTCTGGACACCCATCTCGTTATCCTGCAAGATGCTTTGTCCAGACCCTTTGTTGAGAAAACTTCCATCAGAGGTTTGTGAACAGTATGTAATTCAAATGTAACTCCCCAGACAAAGCTTCTGAATTTATCTGTAGCCCATTTTATGGCAAGTGTTTCCTTCTCAATGGTTTCATACGGTTCTTCTGCTCCTGTAAGCAAGCGAGAAGCAAATGCTGTGAACTACTCCTTTCCTTCATGGAACTGTGTCAATAACCGCTCCCAGTCCCACATTACTGGCATCTGCAGTGATCACTGTGCGTCTCCTTCTTTCATAATTTTGCGAGGCCAATGCTGTAGCCAAAGCTTCTTTTATATACCTAAATTCATTTTCACATTCTTCATATCAAATTAACTTCTTGTTAATTTTCATCATGTTCCTTAGAGACATTGGGCTTCATTACGACCCAGGCGGCCGCGGAATGTACGGTGCCGGTAAGCGACCAACACCGTACATTCCGGGCCATCCTATTACGAGGTCCGCTAGTGGGTCCCGCTGAGGATGTCTGGTAAAACCAGGCATCCTTAGCGGGACCCGCTAGCGGACCAGGATGCCAACAACGGGACCGTCATTAACGGGCCCGTTGTTAGCATCCTCCCCATTCCCATTGAGCCCTACAGGGCTCAATGGGAATGAGGATTAAATTTTCCGGTGCCCAGAAAAGGGCAATTACCGGGTCCGCCAAGGTCGGCATGACCGGGTTATTGCCCTTTTCTGGGTACCAGTAAAAAATCATTACTGGTGGCAGCCTTGCCCATAATGTGCCCTTAATAAGAGCACGGCTAACGCCTGGGTCCTAATGAGGCCCATAGTGTGATCGGCAAATCCTTGAATAAACATAGCATAATATTCAGCCATACCTAAAAAAAAGTTCTGAGTTGCTCCTTGCAGTTCGGCGTGACCATGTGTTTTATTGCATCTGCTAGATCTTTTTTTGGTGCAATCCCTTCTTTGGAAATTACATGCCCTAAATATTCAATCTCTATCCTATTAATTTTTGAATTTTCTCTACTGAGAGTCATCCCTACATCATGCAGCTTCTTGAATACTTTCTCTAGCCTTTTGTTATGTTCATCTTCATTCTCAGAAGAATATCATCCTGATATTCTGAAACACAGAGGCCGCTGATATTCTGAAACACAGAGGCCGCTGAAATTAGTCCAAATGGCATCCTGCGATATTGGAAAATCCCTTCTGGAGTAATGAAAGCCGTCAACTGCCTCAACACTTTGTGTAACTTTACTTCATGATAAGCAGCTGTAAGATCAAGCATTGAGAATATTTTTACCGACCCCACTGTCAATATCAACTCCTCTCTATTTGGTAGAGGATGTCTTTCAGGAATTATGCATTTATTTAGTTCTCCTACATCAATGCACACTCTGACTTTCCCTGAGCTCTTCCTAACCACAAACAGGGGGGAACCCCACTCAGACGCATCAATACTTTCAATAATCCATTGTTCTTCCAACTTCTTAAGTTCCATTTTTACGTTATCTGTCATTGCTAATGAAACATTATGCCGTTTCTGCGCCACTGGTCTGGCACCCACCCTGTTTAAGAAATATGCGATGCGTGAATCCTTTTACACAGCCTATGTCATCCTTGAATATTTCAGTTTGTATTTTCTCTTTGTTCATCTCTGGACCTTATACTAAAAAAACGGTTTCTGCTGGATTGGGATCTAGTCGGACCTTTAACAATCTTTGATGAGTCCATCTGAGAAGTGGAGATGCCCCTTTCTTTGAGACACAAATGCATCCTTCGGCCCATCGATCCTTGAAAGTTAGGGTTGCCATGAACCATCCATTTAGTTCAATTCTTGCACTGCCATAAACTCTTGGTTTAATGCCAACTTCATGTAAATATCTTGGTCCAGATTTCTTCCATGTTATCTCCAGGATAAGTGTTTATTTGGCTCCTGGATCCACCATCATAACTATCGGGTAACCATTGACCATGACAGTAGTTTTCGGACTATCCAGATCTTCATCTTCTCCCGCGATCGCTGAGACACATTCTTCGCCTTCGTCACTGTCTTTGTTTCCAATCCAATTCGTGGCAGCATTCCTACTCCTGCAGCATCTAGCCAGGATTCCTCTTCCATTGCACTTTCTGCAAATGATCTGTAGAGCAGGGCACTATGAACTGTTAGCCCAATGAGAAAAACTATCACACCTGTAGCATGTTCTCGAGATGGTCCGTCCTCTTCCTAGTTGTCCACCTCGACCACAGGGTTGATAATCAGTGTTGGGTCTTCCGTCCTTGTACATCCCTTCTCGAGCGTCCCTGTTCTCATTCTTGGATCTTCCTTCATTATTGAATCTTGAATCTCTATGATTGCTGCTTCCTCTCCTTCTATTTTGATGACTTACACTTGCAATCACCTCTTCACCGGCTGGTTGCACAGTATTTACAGCTGTTGCCCTGACTGCAATTTCCTTCACTCTGCATTCCAAAGTTTTCACACATTTCTCTGTGTGTTCACCCTCCTTAGCCATCCTGAGTACTGTATCTGGCGGTGGATCATCTTCTCTCCACAGTTTTTCTCTTACTTTGCTGCTGTTACATTTTAACATCAATTTATCTCTCAGTCTCGCTTCTAGTTGTTGGTTAAATGTGCAGGTTCTGGCTAGTTTCCTAAGGGCCGTAATGTACTGTTCGACATTCTCTCCTTCTTCTTGTATTCTTTTCCCAAACTTATATCCTTCTAAAATAGTACTCATTTCCTTCTTGTACTGTTTATTCATTTTCTGTATGGATTGCTCATATTCGTTCATATCCCCACACTCATCAGCCATGAGGTCCGGTAGGTCTACAAGTTTCTCTTGGCCAGCCGGGCCTAAACAATGTAAAAACAAAGACTTGTTTCTCTCCACGCTGTAATAAGTGCAACATACTACGTTGGCATAGTGTTCACATGTCCTAAGCCATCTTATTCATGGCAGTGTAGGCTCCCGAACCTTGGCCAAAAACATTAGAGGTGCAGTAACACTGTGAATGGACATGTCTCCCGTACCCCTGTAGGTAGCCATTCTGATATGTAGACTGGGTGGTGGCACACCTGGAATGTTTCAATTTACAGTAGTCTTATCCGTGGCATTTATTCTTGGCTGTTAAGAGTAGACATATTTTTATTATTTATTTATTATTTATTTATTATTTGTTATTTATTATGTATTTATATTTGTACTTATTTATTTATTATTTATTATTTATTATTTATTATTATTATTATTATTTTTTTAAATATATTCTCCTGAATGTTTAACTTTCCATAGCGTTTGGTGTGCTATAGTGATGGTTTATATTCTTTGAATGCAATGTCTTGCTTGTTAATTTTTAAAACCCAATACTGGGATGAGGAGGAGGCTTTGTTGAAGCCTACTATGATGCCTGAGCCCTTAAAATGGCAGCACGCAACATGAGATGGGTTACGTTGTAGGGTCCTTTTTTCTAATGTACTCTTATACATTGCCGTGGCCTCCGTATTACTCAGCATACAATTATTTATATGTGCGGCATTAACCTGAGCCACTTTCTGAATCTTCACGCTTCACTGTCCCTCTTATTTTATTTGTGGTGGGAGTCGCAGTAGCAGTTGCGCTCTCACCTTTTGTTTCCGCGATGAGTCCCGTACTTCTGCTGATCGCTGCACTTCTGGTGGATGATCCTCATCGCCACTTGACGTCGGATCGGAGGCTGAGTCGGTAACACAAAAGGTATTTATTTATTGTATATAGGTTAATAATGAATACAGGGCACATGGGGATATGAATGTCCTTTCTCTCCGTCTCCTTCAGCCTTCCTAAACCGACTCACTCGCTCTCCTCTCCTCGTTCCATTCCAGGAATCTCCCCCAACGTTCTCTGTTCTCACGCTACACGATACTACTTGAAGTTACCTCTTTCTTGGCAAGGTCATCATTGGTAGGGTTAGGGCCCTATTTGTTTTTTGTTGTTCTATTTTTTTGTTGTTTCCATCAGCGGATCTTTGCATTTCTCTAGATAAGGAAGTTGAATGGTCTGTCAAAATTCCCTTGAAACTAGCTTATTGTTGCAGAATGTCGATTTACTATATATTTTTTTCTGTAGTGTAGATTGCAACCTTTGCCTGTGGCGTTGATAGAAAATCGAGAAGTTCATGTCTTCATCTGGTTCGGCATTAGACCAGGCTGTTCATTGATTGTCTCGGCGCTCATTACAGGAAATTGCTCATTGCTAATCATAGCCCTTATGCAAAATGCAGGTTGATGCTGCTCAGCTTCTCTTAAATCAATTGGCCCCACAAGTGTGTTATTTCCCTCCTCCCTAGAGAGATGTCGACAGGGAGAGGCGTGCCCTTGCTTTACCTCTATTAACGAAATGAACTGGTACGAGTTTGGGAGCACTAGAAAATTGGAACTACTGCACCTGATTAGTACTTTAGAGTGCATCCCTGCCCAGGGTGTGGAGACCAACTGGGAAATCTCCAGAGTTCCAGTGCATCCCTACCGGTCGAACACCACTTTTGCTTGTCTAGCCCCGGCCCACTTAAAGCCCTGGTCATGTGCCGTTCTTTACCTGGATGCAGTGAGATCGCTTGGCGGTGCGGTAGTGCAATCAGTCAGGTTCGTTTGCAAACAGCCGGGCTCTTTAACTGGGAGTTCTATCTAACTCATTTGCTTGAATGGGCATGTAAGTGGAGTTGATGGCGCCACAGTGGGCCGGGGGATGACAGCCTTGGCTGCCTTGTGTCAGCATCCACGTCCTCTCTTCTGCCTGTTTATCTGTCTATCTGCTCCGCTGAGCAGCGCTGGCCCCGGTGGGGACCGGCCATGTCCTTAAGGATCTCAGTAACACAGACGTTTCCCCTTAGTGGGCTCCTTGATACCGACAGGCACACCACCCTCCTGGCACAAACTGAGACAGACCTGGCGCCATCTCGTCTGGGTGGCCCAGACATGCAGCTGGTTCCAAAAGTGTGTCAGACAAGGCTGTCGCTGGCTGCCTGGGGGCGCCTGCGCTCCGTTAAGTGCCGTCACATTCACTAAGTGCGCGCAAGTGTCCGCGCGCAGCACAATAAACCTTTACATGAAATGCTTGCAGAGGAGGGAAGTCAGGGGATGTGCACCGAGCGGTGCCACTGCAGTGCCAGGGTCTAATGGATACCAGTCAGCCTCTGTGGTGCAGGGCAACCCCGCCAGGCAGCGGTTGCCACCCTGGCCTGTGTATGCCGTTGGCTGGTAGGCGCACAGCTACTCCCTCCCCTCGCCCATATTTTGGAGCCGACTCCTCTCGGTCGGCTCCATTTCAGGCTTTGAGGCCTTTCATAGCTAAACACGCCAGTGTCGGCTGAGGGAAGCTCAGTTCGGGATGAGCGCGTGAAGCCCAGAGGGAGTGTTTGGGCCTCTGGATCATGCATGCCTTATTTCGCCTTCCCAGACCTAGCACACTTCATGAGGTGCCCTCTGCATGCAGTGCCTGCCAGGAAATGCAAAAACCTTGCAAGGCCCCCCACACTCCCCTAAAATATGCTGGGGCTTGGTACAGTTTCCAGATCTTTATGGGGGGGGGTGGGGGGAGGGCTATGCTAAGGGGACACCACATTAGAAAGGTGCTGGGGTGCCACATCCCTGGGGTTTCAAGGGAGCAGATTGAGTGCACCCCTTTTTGAAATCCAGGTAGCAGGCAGGCAGTGCTTTCAAATGCCTAATTCCGGAGGCCCGGAAATAGCCCTTCTAAAGTTTGCGTTTTCCTCTTAGTATGTAGTTCCCCAAATCTTTTTTATGTTATGGTTATGGTTCAATAGATCAACCTTTCAATGTATTGCCATACAAATTAAGATCACGAATTATGAAAAAGGAAAAAGAAAAATAAAGGAAAGGAGAAGAAAAACAGATTAAAAGAAATTATTTCAATGCATTTAAGTGCCTGATTTCCAATCATAAAATCACAAAATTTAAAATGATTCAATAGACTGGTCTTATGCGTGGGGTCCTTCTAGCATTTTTGACAAAGTTTACCGACCACCAGTCTCTCGTGAGCTGTAAAAGGCATTTAGCATTTTAAAAGATCTATCAAATAGAATCAAGGCGAAGTAAAGGATTAGTACATTAAGGAATTAGGAGCGATGCTAAACTAATGATTAGCCCAAGTTTAGAGACAGTAGAAATGTCACAGCAGCAATGCTAACACTTATGCACTCCCCATTGAAAACCTTAAGGCATAATGGAGATTTGAGATCAGGTTAGATTGGAGTAGTCTTGAAACAGAGATTGCAAGAAAAATGTCCTCTTTGATGCCAGAGAGGGAGAGAATTTGAGCCAAAGCTGCAGAGTCTCGGGCTCGTTCGAGATTTGGCATAATCTGCATAAGCAGCTCTCCACTCCAGCAATTTGCTTCCGATTTAGCAAGGCTTCTCTTGTTGGCCACAAATTAAGGCGAAATCGAAGAAGTAGGTTCCTGTAAATTGGACAGAGGAATTTCCTCGGATAGGACCTGGTATCATGAAGGCCTTTGATCTTGAAGTTTCCATGCATGAAGTGTTGGTAGGTCATGTATTGTTCTCGTGTTTGGATCCAATCATCGCGTCACCATTTTTTCTTTGCGCGGTCCGGATTAGTTTTAAGAAGCAAGATTGAAATTTCCGCGGCTTCCATGACTGCTAGGTGGTTGTCTCCAAACTGTCATGAAATGGTCGTGGGTGGAGTTCATATAAGAGGCCAAGGTGAATAGGAAAGATTGCGGATCATCGGTCAGTAAGCATTTTCTCTACAAACGGCTCAATTTCCGGACATAAGAAATACCAAGAGAAGGCAACCCAAACTCAGACCGGATCATGCTCATGGGTTGACTGGCAGGCATGCAGAACACCCCTTTCTGGAAAAGACCCTCTAGTGTTAGCCAGAAAGTCTCTTCCTTCCTGGCGCTGGTCTCGCTTCATAAATGCTGATGGGCACCACTTTCAGGTTGGAATATTTGATTAAGGGTACATTGGAAAATTTGCCAAACTTCTTATGAATAATCCAGACTTGCGTCACTGCTGTTTGCACTTTTTGCCATAATTCCACACAATAGGGCAAATCAGAGGGATGATTGTTGGTGTTAAGACCCAAGCATTGATACTCTTTGAATACTTCCAAAGGTGACTCGTGCGTGTGCCACGGGTAAGAGCATTTGCTGATCCGATGGTGAGTTGCGCAAATCATGATTTTCGTTTTGGCCAGATTTATTATCAGCTGATTCGCGATGGCATAGTGCTCGAATGCTGTCAAGAGGTTAAGGAGACCTTTGGGAGTCTTAGAAAGACAGACTAGGTCATCTGCATACAGAAGCCAAGGTACTGCACAGTGGCCATGTTTTGGAGAATCAGAGACAGTGATGACCCATATCAGATATGAAAAAGTTGAACAGTGCAGACGCCAAAATGCAGCCTTGCTTAAGACCTCTGCACGTGGGAGTTGATCTTGATAGCCTACCATTGAGGGCCAAGCGTATATGGACTGATGCATCAGAGTGTAACTGTGAGACCAGATCCTGGATGTAAGGGGGGCAAACTGCTCGTGTCAGTTTGTCTATTAACAGTTCACGCAATACAGAGCCAAACGCTGTTTTAAAAACCACAAATGGCATATACAGAGGTTTTTCAGCTTGTTGCTCGTGCATTTTTCATATACAGAGGTTGTTTAGCTTGTTGCTGGTGCATTTTTCATATAGCTTGTTGCGTGTGCACTTTTCATATACAGAGGTTGTTTAGCTTGTTGCTCGTGCACGTTTCATATACAGAGGTTTTTCAGCTTGTTGCTCATGCATTTTTCATATACAGAGGTTGTTTAGCTTGTTGCTCGTGCACTTCTCTTATACAGAGGTTGTTTAGCTTGTTGATTGTGCATTTTTCATATACAGAGGTTGTTTAGCTTGTTGCTCGTACATTTTTCATATACAGAGGTTGTTTAGCTTGTTGCTCGTCCATTTTTCATATACAGAGGTTGTTTAGCTTGTTGCTCGTGTATTTATCATATACAGAGGTTGTTTAGCTTGTTGCTTGTGCATTTTTCATATACAGAGGTTGTTTAGCTTGTTGCTCGAGCATTTTTTATATACAGATGTTGTTTAGCTTGTTGCTTGTGCATTTTTCATATACAGAGGTTGTTTAGCTTGTTGCTCGTGGATTTTTATCGCAGTTATGGATAACAAATTAATAGCAGTGCCTAGCCCCGGGACTAAACCCCTTTGAAATTTGTCATGCAGCCGCTGGGTGGTCATCCAGCGGTTAAAGTCCCTAAATATCAGGTGGGCAAATAATTTCCCTGGAGCATCTAGCAATGCTGTGGGCAGATAGTTCTCGAGTTGCCCACAATCACCTTTTTTAAATATAGGGACAATAATGGACTATTGCCATGACGCGGGAATCTGTTTGCGATTAGCAACATTGGTAAAGATATTCAAGAGAATGGTGCCCAGGCATCAGAGTGGGCTTTCGACATTTTGCTGGTTAACCCATCAGGTCCTGGAGTCCTTGAGCTGCTAAGTTTTGAAATATGATGAATTATTTCACCTCTGTCATATTGAATACTGGGCGGTCAGTCAAAAGGCCGAAAAAAAAATATCGAATGACAAAAATATCGAAAAATAAATCTCGAAAAAAAAAATATCGCATTTTTTATTTATTTATGTATATATATTTTTGGGGTCAGGTAAGTAAAAAAAGGGGTAAAATAAAAAAAATGAAAAAAGGGGGTTGGGGGAACCCCCCCATTTCGAAAAAAAAAGTATTGAAAATAAAATTTGATTTTTTTTTTTTTGAGATTTTTTGGTTCGACCTTTTTTTTCGATATTTCTTTTTCGGTCTTTTGACTATAAACCTAAATACTGATGTCTTCTTATGCCACCTGCATTGTTGCACTTTGGTTATTGGGCGCTTGGGCATATAGTGTTTGATAATACTGCGTCCATCGGTCTTCTTGCACTGCATTAATTTGCATCGAGATTTGGGTATCGTGGGTGCGCGATTTAGTGGGGCCCAGATAGACGCTGTGTTTTTTGAGGTTAGAGCACAAAGCATTTGTTCTGCATCTTGCTGCATGATTAAGGCTTTGCGAGATTTGAGCCAGTGTTTATGTTGTCTTCTGAGATGTCCAGCTTCTAGAATTGCAGGTTCAAGAGGCAGACTGGCTACATTTCTTAAGAAAAGCACAATTGGGTCTTTCTTTTATGTATTTCATGATCATAAGTATGCTTGTGCCTATTGGTCGGTTTAGCAAAGGTAAATGTTTGCGTCTTGAATATCAGTAACACAGCCACTAAAAGCCATCACATTTAACCACTTCAGGATTTAATGATTTATGATGACCTTGCATGTAGATGTTAAAAAGCGTCAGTGATTCTGGGGACCATTTGAATCTATTTCTGCAACCCGAAAGAGAGAGAGCAGGTTTATAGAATTGAGATAGAGGTAGGACCATTGCCAAGTGAGAGAAGTTCATGATCGCTACATTCTTGAGGAATCACTTGAAAATGTTACCTAATTGCGAACATATTCCTATCTGTAAAGATGTAGTCGATGATGGCTGTCTGACATCCTCTCCTCCAGGTGCTCTGTGGTGGGTTGTCTCCCTTAATGGCTCCATGGAGCATTAGAAATGGTCTCTCGTCCATCAATATTAACCAAAGCTGCACAAGGTCAGCAAGTTTGTGAGGCTTCTTGGTTAGACAGTGGAGATTAAAATCGCCCGCCAGAATCACATGGCTTATGGAGCAGTCATCGATAAGGAAATACAAAGTGTGTACCATATCTCGAAGGAAAGACTCAGCTTCAATACTGGAATGATTCCAATACCGATTGGTATTGGGCCAACGTTTCGGAGGGAGTTCTCATTTTAACCAGTTGAATGAACATGTTTGGCGTAGCCCACGGTTCCAATTGAATGGCCCTGATTAGCTTTAACTGCAATCAAAAGGCCGGCCATAGGTCTGCCTTTGGCCAGGCATTTGGTTGGCAACAGTTAAATAGTGTTGTTACTCCAAACGGGGGCCTCCGTCAACCAAATTTCTTGTAAAGCTATAATATCAAAACTTGTTAGTGGATTATTGACGAAGGTTAGAAGATGTTTGAAGCCCCTCCGCTGAAAGCGTGACATGGATTGTTAATTGAGTGTGGATTTTGTGATTGAGAGGCACATATAGGTCTGTGTGGAGCTTCCATCTGCTGAATTGTCTTCAAGGCTCCCTGAGTCCAGGGGATTTTCAAGGGAAGATCTGTTACAGGGCTAGTGTTCATGTGTGCAATCGCACAGGACCTGCCTTGCATAATGGATGTGTGAAGGGATTGATCTTGGGTGAGTATGTATAATTGTGTTCTTGCTTGCCATAAGATGTTTAAAACTATGCCAAAATGGATCCAGAGTCTTACAGCTGTCAGGTCGCTGTGATGTAAGAATTCGACTTGGGTTATGTCCGCGGAGCATACATTCTCGAGGCTATCTATGTCACCGAAGATATTCAGTATGCTGGTCCTATTAAGATCATAGACTGGATATGAACCGGCTCTGCATTGCAAAAGTAGATTGTGGTGCGTAGGAGGAGAGTGGGTAGATGTGTTATATTGCCTTGCTGCCTTCTGTTGCAGCTGTCTAGAGTGATCAACAACAGCATGGCACAATGAGAAGGGCTGGTTCTCCACCCTGGGCTTAGAGAGCGACTTCAAAGGTGCCCGGTTGGCAGAGACACTGTGGTTCAGCAAAGCCCATTCTGGACTCTCATTCTCAGGGGAAGATTTGTTTGGGCCAGTTTGCGACAGAGGCAGGGAAGTATATTTGGCAATCGATTTTGCAAACTTGTTGCGCCTTTGCTCTAATGTGAGGAATTCATAGTCCTGAAAGCTCCTGGACTCAGGGCCACCTACCATTCTCTCGTTGGACAGGGTCTGAGGGGCTCGCGTAATAGGGTTGCCTGTCTTCTTGGTAAGAAGTTCCACTTCATATACTGGATCATCAAGGGGTTCGTAAGTTGGCTCATTAGCACTTGCGAGAGTGCGGGCTGGAGGTTTAATCCTCTCGTGTGAGATTCCTTTGGTTCGAGTCGCGGGCACATATTTCTTGCTTATGGCATTCTTCGCTATTACACTTTGCTTGCCAGGCAAATTGCAAAGGAATTGCAAAGTTTGACAGTGGTCTTTGGCCGAGAGAAAAGTGAAAGGCCGGCTTTATAGATGGTGGAGGAGCCAGGGGGCCGTTAGGAGGTCGAGCTTGAGGGACTATAATAAATGAATCGTGCAGAGAGAGACTTGAGCTTCTGCCTCTGTGACTATTGTAGGTGGTACATTAGTAATGAGCGGCCCGTGAAGGGTGGGTCTGAGAGCTATGATATGATAGGTTATTTATAATTCTCTTAATACCCAGAGGTTTCTAAGCACTGACCCGGGGATCGAACCTGTGTTGCTACACATTGTCTTGCTTCCAAGGCGAGCACGTTGCATCCAGCAATTTCGTCAACATGAAGGTGTGCTTGTCAACCTTCATGTTGAGGTTTTCAAAGAATCTCATCAAAGGCAAAAGGGCTGTGCTCATGGCGCTGAGTGTTATTGCAAGAAGGAGTAAGGAGGCTGCTTGGGACAAAGGTGCTCTGTGCATGTGTAGGATGAGCAAAAGATAGAGACAGGGCAGAAGAACTAGAACTCGAGTTGGGAAACATTATGGGAGATTGGAATAGATCAATCGGACGAGGGCGTGGGATGTGAAAAGGTGAAAGCTGGCAGGCAAGGGTCCCAACCACTGGATCGTGAGTGAGACTGTTCTCATCAATTGATTCAAAGGCGATTGCACCCGTAGCAGAAGGAGAATTAAAGCTATTGCCGGAGAGGGCCTGGAGGGATAAATCAGTCTTGCATTAGGAGGGAACAGGCAAGGATGTCGGATCTTTTGAATCTTAACTGTTGTCACAATGTCAAGCAGAAGAGAACCACTCAAATGGCTCGGTAGAGCCGTGGGCGGGACCTCCATTGTTTGATTGACACGAGGGAAGTCAGGAGGAGTTGACAGATAAATTGGCAAGTTTGTGTTACCAGAATTTAATTCAGTGTTATGTGTTGTCAGGGCAGGTGGGAAATTTTCCACCGCGTCTCTAACTGAAGCCATCAAGGTATGCTCCGTGCTACAGAAGACTCTAATATCAGTTGTGAGGGATTGCAAGCAATGCCGGGTGGACGCAGCATTTTGGTATGACGATCTCGCAGAATTAGCGTTCCTTTTTTTGATTTCATAGGGAGAGGGCATGGCTGAGTTTAGAGAGTAAGTGGTGGTCATGGAGAGAGAACTGCAGGTGATTTTCTCAGATAAGAACAGGTTCTACAACTCCTAAAGACGAAATGCCATATGAAGGGCAAACAGAGTACAACTGAATGCGAAATAATCACTGTGAACCAGACACCAGCCCAACTGCCTAACTGCACTCTTCAAAGCACTCCGCAATGCGCACGCGGATGCACGCGACTTCGCAGAGCTAATATCCTGTGAACAAAAAAAAGCTGTTGTTGCTTCCAAACAAATGACAATTTGTTCCAAATGCAATGTGGTTAGGTTCTAGAATAATGATAAAAAGCCAACAATCTCCTGACCCCGCTCAATCAGGTTTCAGACCCCAACACGGAACCGAAACCACCCTAACCTCAACCTGGGATGACCTTAAAAACACTGCAGATTCTGCGGGATGCGCCACAGTCGCCTTTGACACAACCAACCTCTCAATCCTCCTCGGCCGCTTTCTGTGGAAATGCTCTCAAATAGATAGCATCCTTCCTCAACAATAAGAACCAAATAACCCTACTCTCCTCCTATGCGTCCCCCACCCGATCAGTCAATACCGGAGTTCCACAAGGAGCATGTCTATCAGACCCCCTGTTCAACCTCTATATGTCCACCCTCCCACAAATAATCCGCTCGCACAATATCATATGCTACAACTACGCTGATGGCACCCAACTAATCTTAAAACTCCTTTATTCAAATCCCAACTGCCAACCAGACCTCGCAGCCTGCCTCTGTGACATAGATCACCGGATGACCACAAACCACCTCCTGTTAAACCCCTCCAAAGCTGAAATCATGGTATGTGGCAACACCAAACTTCTTCCACACCCCCTACCTTGGCCATCCGCCATGGGCAATTCCCTCACAACCTCAAACTCAGTAAAAAACCTTGGATGTACTCTCAACTCTGACCTAACCCTCTCGCTCCAAGTCAACAACGTCTCTAAACCCTGCCACTACCACCTCAAAATTCTTAGGCGCATTTTTCCATACCTCTCCTTTCCCAACAGACTCTCTGCAGTCCAATCAATTATTATGTTAAGACTGGACTACGCTAACCCCCTCTACCTCGGAGTCGATGCTTACCACCTGACTAAACTACAAAGAGCACAAAATGCTGCAGCCAAACTGCTACTAGCAGTTGGCCCAAGAGATCACATCTCCCCAGCTCTCAAAACTCTGCACTGGCTTCCGGATGCCCAAAGGGTGACCTTCAAAACCTTATGCATATCCCACCGAGCAATGCATAAAACCGGGCCTCAATACCTTCAGGACAAAAAACTAAAACCCTACCATCCACCACACACTCTCAGATCAAGCTCTGCTTGTCTCCTAGTGATACCAAAAACCAACTCAGTCAGGTCAGGTGGATCATCATTCTCAACCCTAGCCCCCACTCTGTGGAACTCACTTCCACCCCACATCCGACTCACTGAAGACCTCATGTCCTTCCGCAAATTACTGAAAACGCGGCTCTTCCCCTAGAAATTGACTCTTAATACAAACAGTATAACAGCAACAATAAACAGTAACCCATGGTTGCTGTACCAAAAATAACAATCCAGCATCGATACCCGATCCAAAAAAATTGAAAACTAAAACTGCTAATGTAAATTAAAATGGATAAACTGAATTAGAACAAATGAAGTGGATGAAAGGAACAAAGTGGATGAAAGGAATGAAGTAGATGCAGTGGGTGAAACGAATGCAGGGGATGAAATGGATGAAATGAATGAAGCGGATGAAACCGATGATGCGGATGAATCAGATGCAGTAGGCATAACGGATAAAGCGTATGGAAGGGAGGAAACAGATGGAACGGATGAAGTGGACCGAACAGATGAGGTGAACAGAACGGATGAAGTAGATGGATCAGATGAAGTGGATGGATCGGATGATGTGGATGAAATGGATGACGTGGATGGAACGGATGACATGGATGGAACGAATGACTTGGCTGGAACAGATGACCTGGGTGGAACGGATGAAGTGGATGGAACGAATGAAGTGGATGGAACGAATGAAGTGGATGGAGCGAATAAAGTGGATGCGACGGATGGAACAGATGAAGTGGATGGAATGGATGGAACCAATGAAGTGGATAGAAGGATGAAGTAGATGGAGTGAATAAAGTGGATGGAACAGATGGAGCAGACGAAGTGGATGGAATGGATGGAACAGATGAAGTGGATGGAACGGACCAAGTAGACGTAACAGTGAAGTGGATGGAATGGATGAAGAGGATGGAACAGACGAAGAGGATGGAACAGACGAAGAGGATGGAATGGACGAAGAGGATGGAATGGACGAAGAGGATGGAACGGATGAAGAGGATGGAACGGATGAAGTAGATGGATCGGATGAAGTGGATGGATCAGATGAAGCGGATGGATCAGTTGAAGCGGATGAAAGGGTTGAAGCGGATGAAATGGTTGAAGCAGATGGAACGGAACAAGTGGATGGAATGGGCAGATTGAAAGAATGGAGAAATGAGTAGCTTTTAACAATTAGAACAGATCAAATAGACTGAACGGATGCAATGGATGAAACATGCAATAGACAGTACAGATGGAGTTGATGAAACAAATGGAGCCCAGAGAAAAGTTGTCGTGGATCGCTCTGGCGGAGTAGATGGAATAGATGAAGTAAATGTAACAGGTTGAGTGGATGTGACAGGTAGAATGTATGGAACTGATGAAGTGGATGGAACAGATGGAATGGATGAACAGATGGAGTGTATGGAACCGAATGGAGTGGATGGAGCAGAAGGAGCGGATGGAGCAGAAGGAGTGACTGGAGCAGATGTAATAGACGGAACTGATGGAGTTAAACGAAAGTTGGAATAAATAGAACAGATGAAGTGTATGGAACAGATGCAGCAGATGGAGCAGAAGTAGTGGATGGAGCAGAAGGAGTGAATCGATCAGAAGGAGTGGATGGAACAGATGGAATAGATGGAACTGATGGAGTTAAATGAAAGTTGGAATAGATGGAACAGATAGAGTAGATAGATCGAATAGAGCAGACTGGAGTGGATGGAACAGATGGAGTAGATGGAATAGATGGAACAGGTGAAGTAGATAGAAGAGACGGAGTGGATAGAACTGATAGACCAGATGGAACAAATAGAATGGATGGAACAGATGGAGTGGATGGAACAGATGGAGTGGATGGAACTGATAGAGTGGAAGGAATGGATGGAGTGGATGGAACGGATGTATTGGACGGAAGGGATGGCGTGGCGGGAACGGGTGCCGTGGAGGGAACGGATGGCGTGGATGGAACGGATGGCGTGGATGGAACGGATGGCGTGGATTAAACGGATGGAGTGGATGGAACGGATGGAGTGGATGAAATATATGGAGTGGATGGAACAGATGGAGTGGATCGAACATATGGAGTGAATGGAACGGATAGAGTGGATGGAACGGATAGATTGGATGGAACGGATAGAGTGGATGGAATGGAAAGAGTGGATGGAATGGATGATACGGATAGAATGGATGAAACAAATAGAGTGGATGGAACGGCTGGAGTACATGGAACGGATGAAATGCATGGAACGGATGAAGTGCATGGAACGGATGGAGTACATGGAACAGATGGAGTGCATGGAATGCACAGAAGGGTGGGATTACATGGACCAGAGGGAGTACATGGAATGGATAGATTGGATGGAATGGATGGAGTTGATGGAACGGATGGAGTTGATGGAATGGATGGAGTGGATTGAATGGATGGAGTGGATGGAACGAATAGAGTGGATGGGTTGGAAAGGATGGAGTGAATAGAACGGATGCAGCGGATGGAACTGATGAAGTGAGTAAAACACAGGGAAGAGATCAAATAAATAAAAAGGATGGAACAGATGAAACACGCTAAACAGATGGGAAGGATGAAATGGATCAACAGACTGGATGGAGTAGTTTATGTATATGTATATTCCATCGAATGATGGAATGAAATGGAAAGACTAGTAAACTAAATGATGAACAAGACGTAATGTATGAACAGACGGAGCGGAATGAACGAACAGAGTGAATAAAACGGATACAATAGATGGTACAGATGAGCGCTCGATCTCAAGCGCCTTACTGAAAATCACCATGTCACACCACCATGCTTACTTTCTCCTATACACCACCACTCAACTAGAACACAGCGATACTATGACACATTCGATGCAGCTGTTCCCATACTAACACCCGCCATTACTCCTCATCATCCTAATTAAACACAGCTAGCTGAGCACACACTGCTAGCCTAAGCGTCTCCTCAGGCCTAACGCAGCTAAAAATCAGTCTGGGTATCAACCAACCAGAATGAACACATATTCCTGACCTCCCAACCACCAGACTTACCGCTAAGAAGCAGCTATTATACAAGTGCAACACAAGCTGCACACATATCCGGTGCGCCCACGCACCTTATGACTCTGTCTCTCTCTCTCTCTGCTGACTTGAACTACGGTTCCCGAGGGTGTTCAACCTATCAGCACTTTGAGATCATACCAATAATACATAAGGCGCTATATAAATGCAAAGTAACATAACATAACATATATCTCAGAATGGGACTTGAATAGTTGTTAAAGTCATTAAGAGTCCAAGGCATACTGTGCAGTATCAAGCGTCCCGGAGCATAACTGCACTCTTTAAGGCACCACACAATGCGCGCAGGCTAATGCGTGTGACTTCTTGTTTTGTAGGCAGTTGTGGGTAAATGGGCGGAGCTAGGAGCCTGTGAACAAAAAAAAAGCTGTTGTTGCTTCCAAACAAATGACAATTTGTTCCAAATGCAATGCGGTTTGGTTCGTGCAGTAGCAAGAGTCCCGCAGCCTAACTGCACTCTTCAAAGCACTCTGCAATGAGTACTCATAGACAATCTCTTTTCAGTCCAAAGGTCCATAGGGTTTGGGGGGCTGTCTGTTGACATTGTGATAAAGGGGGTCATAGGTGCCTACTATCCGAGACTTTGGGTCGCTCACAACACACAGATCATCCCCTGATTTCTAACCCACTAACAGTTCCTTGTTCCTCTCACTGTCACCCCAACCTCTAACTTGCTGCCAGATACTGGTTAGTTGTATCCAGGGACTCATCCTGCGCTTAGAAACTTGTTAATGCTCACATAGCAGTTCCTACTATCAGTTGGCCTATTTCTAAGTGCACACACGTTTTGCAGTCAGGAGGACCACTCTGATACACAGAGTGGCTGGGATGGCCTCTCTCACCTCTCTGGTACCCTAAGTGGCTGGGATGGCCTCTCTCACCTTTGCTGGTAGATAGATGCAGGGTCGGACTGGGGCATACAATTGTCACGTGCACCAAGGAAAACATGTCCCACAGTTGCGAATAGCAATTCATTCTTTTTGTGGCAGACTGAGTAGCACCCAAGGGGGAGGTTTATGATAAAATGTGATGCAAAGGGTGCATTTTAAAGAATATGTATTCGGTAATACTGGTCGAGACGACTAGCCGCATGGTGAAGTAACTTATCAAACTGGTCCACATGGGCCAAACAAGCGGGCCACTTTGACCCAAAAAACGGGCCCACACCAGCACATTGCCCTATAGGCCAGTCTGAGCCTGTGCGCAATTGGACAAATCACTCGCCTTCGAACTCCTGGGATATAACCATTGGCCGATGAGTCAATCACCAGGGATTATCAACTGGAAAGTTGACCTTCCATCTTTACAACATCCAGCCCCATCAATGCTCCCTAAAAACCCATAAAAACACAAAACAACAGAGATAGAAATATGTACACCTTCCAGCCAGGACATGCCCCTGTCTGGGGCTCCAATTCCACTAGGCTTCATGGCTCAGGGAGAAGCGCTTGAGCCTTGTTAGGCTTAGTGCTGGCCTAGCAGTCTCAGCTTGTACTTTGTTATGTTAGTTATGGAGCCTGTAATGCTGTCCCAGTGTGCACTGTGCTTGTATAGCCAGCCCAGGCAGTTCAATTACTTTTATGAGTGAGATTTTGTGTTCAAATTGGAGAGAGTGACTTTTGCTATCAATATCGAATTTGCATGGAGTTTTGGCAGAGGTCGAAGTGAGCGGGAGCTATCGGGAGCGGAGTACCACTACTTTTAATTTTTACTGTTAACCTTTCCACTACTTTTTAAAGCCAATTTCAGCATTCTGGAAGGTTTTATTTTTTAAGTTAAAGCATGCCTTTTGATGTTACCACTCTATGACAGTTACAACCCCTAGAAACATCTGTT
Source organism: Ambystoma mexicanum (assembly GCF_040938575.1). Classification (NCBI taxonomy): domain Eukaryota; kingdom Metazoa; phylum Chordata; class Amphibia; order Caudata; family Ambystomatidae; genus Ambystoma; species Ambystoma mexicanum. The sequence continues at coordinate 1,422,538,087 of NC_090924.1, forward strand.
GCTACTTGCTGACCTCCGCACACCCTGTCCCCCAGCAGAGTCACAGATCCACTACTTTTGTATTTTCTGCCACACTTCTACCATTGTCTTTGGACTGTTCCATTTTTGGCCGGAACGTCAGCTCTTATTGAACGCTCTGCCTCCACCTCCCCACCACCGCCCCCCCAGCCGGCAGGCCGTGGACACTGGACTTGGTGCCGGCCTGCCTTCATTCTTCTGGGGGCCGGTATGTTGGTAGAATCTTGCAGAGTTATGAGGATAGTGCATGCTTTGAGCCTTTAAATGACGGGCACCTGTCATTTATCCAGGCGTGGGAGATGATTAAACAGGAGGATGCTAGAATGCAGATTATTGTGAAGAGGGGTGGCAGTGGCAGAGCTGTCAAGTTTCCCCGTTGATGCGCGAGAAAGCCTCAAAGTCAAGTTTTTTCACCTCAGAATTTTATAATTTATAGTCAGATATTTAAAAGAAAAAGGACTAAAATACAATTCCCAGAACTGCTACTGAGTGATGCCGGTCAAAGACTAGGCTCTGCTGGGACTATCCTGACATGATAAGGAAGGCGATGAGGAAGAGAGACAAAGCGTAATGCTATGATTAATTATGGGTAATTGTTAATTAAGTCCTGTTGTCTCTCTCCCCCTTCCCAGCCCTCTGTGTGGCCTGTGTCTTCTACCGTTGGGGTCTTCTACCGGTGAGGTCTGGTCAACTGCTTACACACACGACCGGGGAGAGCCTGACATTGTTTTTTGCTTCCTTTAAATGTCTAAAGAATTTGCCACTTTACTACCCTCACCCTGTTATGACATTGTTGAGGTAGAGGGATGAAGAGTTATTGAATATTAGTACCCAGCGAGGGTCAATGAGTGTGTTACTCTTTCCATGTCGACCATTTTTTTGTTTCTTTTTTTCCCCCGTTTGTCTGAATGGTCACCATGGAAAGGGAGAATGGACTACAAGTAGTTCCTTCTCCCGATCCCTGGCGGGCATTTTTATTTTTCTGAAGTCGAGAAACGGTTGGAGTGCCGTTTCTCGACTCGAAAGAAATTGCAATTAGTACCCTCGTATGACATGCCAGGGTACTTATGACCCGAGGAGGGGGGCCCTTACCCTTGCCCTTGCTTCACTTGGGCTTCTAACTATTGCCCCGGGGGCATTACCCAACCGTTAATGGCCCCCTCCTCGGGTCATGTTGACTAATTGTCTAGGTGGGAGACTGTGCCAATGCCCTTACCATTGGCTTCCATATCATCCACCGTCCACATGCCCTTCATTTGCACTGAAACACTGCGTAAATCAGGTCTTGGAATGGGCCTCATTCCGAGGTGGGCAATGGGGAATGGATTTATATGGGGATTTACCGGTCCCTCCAGGGTCGGAATGGACTGGTAAGTCCCCATTGAACCAGGTCGGACCCGCTTCCGGTATGGGAGGTAGTCATGGCTCAAATAGCGCCATGACTACCTCCATACTCGGAATGAGGCCCAATGTGTACCCACCAGCAAACCAAAAACCCAAATCAGGTGAAGCCGTGGCCAATATGTGTAGAACTCAAGGTAATGAAGCTTACCGCTAAGCGATCCAAGCAATTTTATCTACACCAGATCAGGGAGGAGACTGGAACCCTTAATTATGATGTGGAAGCGGGAATTCATTTCCAAGGTATTTAAAAAAATACCATCTTGGTTGCTGATGGGGAACCTGGGCAGTTCGTGGCACTGATATCCCCTTGTGCTTCAGCACTCGATGGGGCATCAGGGATCAAAGGCAGCATGATCATGATTTTACAGTGGCAATACTCTCCACTATTGGGCACTGGTCACATGGCCACGTGTTTATACTGGGGCATGTTTGCATATATTCGGGCACAGCCAGTGCAAAACAATGTTTTTACAGCTACATGTTAGTGTAGGTTGTCACATGGAGCAAGAACATGCTTTTACAGTGTCAATAAGGGCACATATATGGCACAGGCAGCATACAAATGTGCTTTGGGGGCAATGCTGGCATATATTATTGAGCATTGGCAGCAGGAATATTTATTTCAGAGTGTGATCCTCATTCGTGTTCATTGGACACAGCCAGCATGAAACTGGGGGGAAATGCTGCTGTGTTTATGACCAGGCATTTATGGAATTTCTTTGCATGTGTTCCTTTAGGGAAACAATTTTAAATTGAATGGATTTTTACATTTTTTTTCATACATGTGTGTTATAAAATGCACCATTTCAACCCACTATTAAAAAAAATGGCTCTGGTTAACCCCCCAAACTCACTTATGCATTTTGGAATCATGTGTAGGACTTGTTCGGCAGAGCCAAACTCTCCATTAAATTATTTATGCTCTTCATCTTTAAAAAGTCATCATCTTCCCCTGCCTCTGGACACATCTGTGACCTTGGGCGGCCGGCATTTGTCCTCTTAGCGATTGGCAGGGTTTTAAGGTATAATTGGCTGCTGAGATGTATCGTGATGTGGCTCCGTCTTGTATAGTGCAGAGTATGCCATTTGTGTAGCCTCGAGGAGCTCGGGTCTGCAAGTGAGGGTTCATTTGTGGTTAGTGGCAGCTGAGGGAAAGGGAAGATGCTCAACCTGAGCTATTTATTCATTCAGATTGCAGGTTCTACCTATCTGTGTGCCAGTGAGGTTCAAGGCGGGTTTGGTTTGTCCAACTCCAGTCCTCGAGGGCCGGATCAATGTCGGAGTTTCAGGAAACACTTCATTAATATTCATGAGATAAATTTGCATACAACGATTCTAAATGTATGCACATGTTTACTCATGAATATGAACGAGGGATATCATGAAAACCCACCAGAATTCCGGCCCACGAGGGTTGGGGTTATGTGGGTGTTTTGTTGCTATGGGGGAGGCCAGAGTGTTGCTAAGCTCATCAGCACAGTAACTAGATTTTTCTTGAGAGTATGGGTGGGTTTTGGGTTGTGCAACAGTGGCTTGCATGGCTAAATTAAGAGTGATGAGTGGGGTAGGGCACTGTTGGAATGGTCAGACCACTCCGCTGTATATGTTTGCTGGTTGATGTTTGTAGGTGGGAAGAGGCAGTGTGTGGATTTGGTTAGTTGGTTAATGGGCGTGACTGTGGGTGATTACTTCTTTGTGGCCACCTTGTGTTCAGTGGACCCAGGCCCTTCTCCGGTGTCCTGTGGTTACTATGATCAATTGTGCTGATGCTCAGTGGACCCAGGCCCTTCTCCGGTGTCCTGTGGTTACTATGATCAATTGCACTGATGTTCAGTGGACCTGGGCCCTTCTCCGGTGTCTTGTGGTTGTTATGATCAATTGCACTGATGTTCAGTGGACCCGGGCCCTTCTCCGGTGTCCTGTGGCTACTATGATCAATTGCACTGATGTTCAGTGGACCCAGGCCCTTCTCCGGTGTCCTGTGGTTACTATGATCAATTGCACTGATGTTCAGTGGACCCAGGCCCTTCTTGGTGTAGTGTGGTTACTATGATCAATTGCACTGATGTTCAGTGGACCCGGGCCCTTCTCCGGTGTCCTGTGGTTACTATGATCAATTGTGCTGATGCTCAGTGGACCCAGGCCCTTCTCTGGTGTCTTGTGGTTGTTATGATCAATTGCACTGATGTTCAGTGGACTCGGGCCCTTCTCCGGTGTCTTGTGGTTACTATGATCAATTGTGCTGATGAGGCCTCCTCGTGCTCGTGAAGCTCAAGGCGATTAGCGGCATCGGCCTTGTGGAGGCAGCACATGGTGAGGGACCTTATTTAATCCTGTGAGATGCTGTCCTGCGATCTGTTTCTTACTTGTTCTCTGGGTTTCAAGAGGGGATCTGGCACGGGATCCGTTGCATAAGTATGTCAATGTAGGGGTGTTATCCGGTCACGAGCTGATGTGTGCTATGGTCGGCATTCAATAAGCAGTACCGCAAGCCATTCTTTATAACTAGATGTTTCCAATTATTTAGGGCTGGTTTGCTTTATTGGGCTCAGGCAAAACAGCTAGAGGCTCTTCCAGCGCCGGACTGTCCAGTTTGTGGGGTGTTATCCATGCCACCTACCAGTCTGTTAAAGCTTGCAGAGTTAAATAAGCAAAACAATAAGGTATATGAGCTTAATCCTCAATTTTGGTTAATTTGGGAATTGAAATGAACTGGGATTGTGTTGGACTTCTGATGAATGTCTAGTTGCAGGCCTCTCAGGGCTGGGCTACATTATCCTGTGTATGTACTGGTATTTGTTGTTGGCAGAATTGGGCGTGTCCAAACTTTCAGGCTCATATGTGACATGGACTGGGAAAGTGTCTGAATTTGAGGAGTTTCTGCAAGGTCAGGAGATCCTCCTGTATACGAAGGTGTCTCTGTATGTGCTCCGGAGGTGAGTGTCCAGCTTCGCAAAACGCCCCTTGCGTTTCCTGTTGTCCAGTGGAACCATCACCAGGACGGTCTTGCTGGATTGCAGCATCTTGCCCGGAGCCAATGCAATGATCTTTATCAAGGTTATGCCTGGTCCTAAGCAGCTGAAGGGACAGTGGGCCATGCAGAGGGATTGTAACTGGGTCCTGCATCTGACTGAGAACCCAGTTAGGATCCAGAGAGCCGGGGTGATCCTTTCCCATCATTTCAGTCTCAGCAGGACTCTGGCTGTGGATTATTGCGCTCTTTTGAGGTGGTTCTATTATTTGTCTGCTAGGACTAACGTTTTCACATAATTTGCTGAGATTTGTAAATGACAGATGCCGTCATATATTTACACTGCAGCACTTGAATCTGTAAAATATATGTGACTCCCTGTGTGTATCCAGAACTGTTGATACCCGGTTGTACCGCACCAAGGTAGTCTATTGAGATATCTCTGTTTGAATAATATACTTTCTACAGATGTGACATATTAAGGCAGTGGTCTTCAAACTTTTTTGGCCTGGGCCCCCCCTGAGCAAAGATTGGGCAGGCCGGGTCCCCCCAAAAGTGCCAGATGGACAGTATGTAGAAATCGCTATGAATTTTTTGCGTGCCGTCAGCGCACCCTATTCCCTGTACAGACCCTGGGCTCTCCCAACCCTACGCCCACCACTATCCCCGTGCTGCCGCCCACCCTGCTCCCACCACAGTCCCATACCACAAGCATACACACATCCATACACATTTAAATAAAAAATAAATCACCATAGGCGTACCTTCTGCAGGGGCCTGCGCGTGGTTGCTAAAATACCCTGCTCCAGGTTGCTCTGCCCGTATGTGCGAGGAGGCGCAGGAGCACCCCCTTGCACATATATACATACATGCAGTGCCCCAGCCAGCATTTCCAATGAGCTATGCAAGGCTGGCGAAGCAAAACACCCCCAGCGTTGCATGGCTCAGTGATCATGTGCGGCTGGGGAAATGAACTGTCAATGGCAAACAGTGTTTCCCTTTGACAGTTCAGCCAGCCCAGGAGCATTCCCTCAGCTGTAAAAGCAGCTGAGGGAGTGCTCAGTGTTCCACTGGGCTGGCTCCTCAGCTCCTCCATAATGGGTGAGGTGGCCAGTGGGTGGACCCCCCTGACCCACTATGGATGAGCCGGCAGGCTTGGACTGGCTTATAGAGCAATAGGGCGATGACTGTACCAAAAATGCAAAATGCTAGTGTAGGCCAGTCAAAATGGGCCACTTTTTTGGCCAATGTTGGCCAGTTCGAGGAGTTACTTCACTATGCAGCTAGTAGGTTTGACCATTGTTGCTGAATAAATATTCTTTAAATATCACAATTTGTTTACATTTGAAGAAAAACAACCCCTTGGGTACTATTCAAACAGTCTGTGACTAAAGAACTGAATATCCATTTGCAACTGCTGGCCATTTTTTCATTGGTGCCTTAGACCGTTTTATGGTCCAGTCTGACCATGTGAGCTGCCCCTTCCCATTTCTGTAACGCTCACCTGATATCCACGGGGATGTCACTCAGCCTGTTCTGACCTCTTACGACCTCAAACCCTTCCCTGGAGGCTATTCGACTGGAGACTGGGCCTGACACACAGGATTGGTAGAGGTTAACTCCCAATTGTTTCTGTGTGTTTGAACCCCTTCTACCCCGGGGTCCAACCCTTCCCTTTGATCCACAGCTCAACTTGTTTTCTTGGATAGTGTGCTCTCCGTCCTGCTTTCAGCGCAGGGGCGCGTTGATTGATGCGGGCTCGTTGCTGCCTAGTTACTTCACTGGCAAGAGTCTGACAGCTAAGTATAATGAGTCTTTTGAACAGTTCTCTAACTTCGTTCCTTTCCTTCCTTAGATGATGGCCGGCGTCCGGGGATGGCGGCGTGCTGCTGAGATGAGTAGCACTGAAGGTGAGTGAGAGCGCGATGTGCAATGCACCCCTTTCGTATTTGCATTGAACTGAGTTATTTTTCTGTGTCTTTTAGGTGCCGCAACGTTTTCAGCGTGGAAGCCGGTTATGAAGAACAAATGCGGTGGGTAAGCGCGGTATGCGGCGCCTCTAGATGTTTCCACGCTAACCTAGAGTGTCTTTTCCCTCTTGCAGATGGATGAGAAGTTCCAAAGACAGAGTTCCCCCAGAGCGGCTGGGATTCAGGTAAGCGTTTGAAGCTCGTATAGTATTTAAAAATAAGCAAAGATTGGCAGAATGCTTACTAATGCCTTTTTTCTGTTCTTTTCCCTAGGAAGCGGCGTGCCGGGATGGGAATGACACCTCAGAAGATGCCCGCAGAACAGAAGGAGCGATGAATGATGGGCAGAAGCGCCGCAAGGTAAGACTGTTCCTAGCGGTGTTCTTGTTCTTGCAGGAGCTGAGCGCAGAAGAAAGATGCAGGCCTTCTGGAGACCGATCCGAACACATTGAGTGTCACGCTGCAGGTGCAGAAAACACAAAGCATGTTTCTCAGCCTGGGTGTGGCTTAAATAGTCTATGGATATCCCAGGTGTCTCTGGGCTGAACCACACCCAAAATACTAGACCGCACATGCAGTTCTGGGAACCGAAATATGTGGGGGCATCCATCTTGTCCCCATCAATGCACTACAAGTCCAATCCCCAATGTTATCCTATGGGAGTGAGTGGGTCTGGTGCCAAGTGGGTCTTTGGAGGGATGGAGAGGCCCTTGCGGGCCATGTAGGTGATCGTGGCATGGCTCCAGCCTGGTATCTTGGAGGGCTGGGGACATGAGGGGCAGGAATCATGACATTTCCTCCAATATACATTTTTTTTTTTTTACATTTTATGCTGGGCTCTGGCGCCCCCCCCCTTGGATGCGGCCACGGCCCCCTGGGGATGCGCGCCCCACAGTTTGAAGACCTCTGTATTAAGGTAATCAATAGCTATACTAATAGACATCTAATCTATGATAATTTGTGATAGGTTTGATGTGTTAGTAGTACTGAGTTCCGTGGAGTCAACGGACTTGGAAACATATTAAGGAACCCTTTCTAACTACTCTAAGTCAACCAGGTGATTAATTGAGCAGCCCTCAATGATGAGTGTGTGCTACTAATTGAATTTAGATATAATCATTTAATGTAGATACTATATTGAAACACCAATGGTGTATATCATGTTTATTATGTACTTAATCTCCAGATAAATCACACACTGTGAAGAAGTAGAATTCACTAAGATATTTTCTCCCGAGGAAGGTCACAGCCCAAAACGTATAGAGCACATGTTGTAAAATATGATGTGATTAAAAATGTATATGTATACAATATCATATGTCATGTTTCTGTAATACAAAATGTTGATGAAGTTTAAGCATTTGAACTAACTGATGTCTAACATCAATGCGTACGTACCACTAAGAATGTGTCATTTGACTGACTAGTTCAGCTTAGAAGGTGTGCAGGGGACTTATATAGTTACATCTTTCTGTGCCAGAGCTGTGTCTTTCTCACCCACACCCAAAGATCCATAAAAATATATTTTCCGAGTTACATTAGAGATGCCCCTTGAATTTGGTGTGCAGGCTACATTGATTTGTCTACATTGCTTCCAATTGTCGTCAGCTCTCTGCCTGATGGTGGCAGCAAGCAAGCTTTTTATGTCAACCACCGCTAGCATCATCCCTTCTAATTCATAAATACACTTGCACGCTCCCGGTGTCAAAATTGATAACTTACACCTTAAATTATCCTTGTCCATTTGTGGCCATGATATATATTGCAGCCATCCTCCCCCCTTTTCTAACAATGAGAAATGCGTGAACTCTGTGGTTCGTCCAATCGCAGTCAGTCCCCGTTTCTTAGGAATGGCGCCAGTGACAACAGCTTTCTTCCTCCGGGTATATTTCTCAACCTATTCACATAGGGTGTTCCTTCATCTGGACCTTTTTGATCATATATGCAGAGGCCTGCAGCTTTCAGCAGGCTCCAGCATTCCATGTGCTCTTTCCAAGCCCAACCACATTCTCTCTTCCCCTGTTGTTAAGTCTGTCGAAGGGGCATGTGCGTCTTCTTGCTCTTCCTCATTTTTACCTTTATTTTTTCCCCCATCCAAAAACATTGTGTCCCAACTTACATCACTTCCTTCATCTTCTCTGTCCGCAAAATCTAATCTTTTCAGGGGACTCATCCCATGCAATCCCCCAATAGACTCTCTTCTCTTCTCTGTGGAGACCCTACTACATCCCTCTTTACCTTGCAGACACCACCGTCCCTCCTGCTTCTGTAAAATGTACCAATCCTCCTTTGCATTGCTTCTCTCTCCTCTTCATCTGGGAGAGTACAGTTTCTGAGTATCTCCTCCACTTCTCTATTACGCCTTTCCAAACTCCGTTCCCTCTCTTCCTGCTCCCATTCCTTGTTCCTCTCCTTTCCCTGGAGCATCCCTACTCTAACAATCTCATCAATTTTATTTTGTCTTTTTTCTCAGCATACTTCCATTTCTCATTCTATATTTCTGTCTCTTTCTTCCACAATTTCACTCAATCTCTCTTTCTCTACTTGCTATTGCCTTTCACTTTTTTCTCTTTGTTTCCTTGCCCCTTCTTCTTTCCCTCTCCTCTAATTCCCTTCTCTTCTCTGCTTTCCGATTCCTCCCCTTCTCTCTATATGCCTCACATTTCCTTTCCCTTTCCTTTTCTTCCTCAAATATTCTGTCCCATTCTCTTTCTTCCTTCTCCTGCTCCCTTCTCTGGCATGTCTTTTCTTCTTGTCTTCTCTCCTCTTCCAATTCTTTCTTCTATCTTTCCCCCATTCTCCCTTTCTCTCTCTTTAAAAATCGTCTAAGTATCTGTCCTCTTACCCACTTGTACAGAGTGATCGCCATCTCTTCCTTATTTCCTTGCCTGCCTTTCTGTCCCTGGATCTCTTCCTCAGCCTCTGTCAGTTTTGCCTGCAGCTTGCAGCATTTGTTGTACTCATCCCGCATGGAAACTGGCTTTTTAAAATTAATTTTAGCTCCATTTATCGCATCTTCACCACTGTAAGCGGGAGGTGCATATATGGGGTTAGTGTACCCTGCTGCTGCTCTTAATTCTTACAATGGATATAATCCCTGCACTTTGTCAGACAAATCGTTGTTCTGTGGAGGAGGGGGAGGAGCCAAGGTGGCTGTGCCCTCTCCATCAGTGCCCTCCCCTTCATGCTGATTAAGGACCACTCTCATGGGTGGCTCTTCGGCTTCGTCTCCATATATCTTCCACAACAATAAAATGGCTAATCGGTTTTGCTATTTTTTCCCTTTGTATGCAGCAGGGAAATATGTTGTCATGTGTTACAGCACTGATCTCGAATGAGTCCCCTTTTGGGGCCAGGGCATAAACACTTTGCCTGCAGTGCCTTTAACCCATTCTGAATGGTATTTGTGAATCTTATCTTTACATCTAGGCAGAACCTTACATAAATACATAAGGGGAGTGTCTCCCATAATAGCATGTCACACTCCTGACTGCCGATACTTACCAGACCTTAAAACATCTTCAACCTTATTACCTCTCCGCTCCTCCTTCACACGTTCCTTCCAACAATATTGCCTTCTTTTTCCAACACTTCTACGTCTCTTCCCAACACCTTCTCCGCTGCAACAACTATTCGGGCCAGCACCATGAATGCCACTCACTCTCAGGACCACACCCTTCCAGTCCAAACCTCGGCTCCATATGCTCTACGATGTACACCAATATACACAAGTCCTTATTTTTCACAATTCTAACCACTTTTCACCCTCCTGCTGGCTCCAGCAATCACTACACATATAGGCACACCTCCAATATAATACAACACAACAAAATAAAACACGGCCATCTTCCTGTCTCTGGCAAGGTATCCTTATCGAGTTTGTGAAGCACTCTTCCGCAACCATTTCTTGGGTAATCTCTTTATCATCAATATCTTAATACCTCATCACGAGGTGTAGTGTGTCACCTTCCATAACCTTGTTATAGGTATCCTCTCAATAATCAATCCTTTATCATCTCACACTTCCCAATATACAAACAATTCCTTCCCTCTTTCTGTTTTGCCAAGTCGATGCTATACTTACATCTGTGGATTAGCCAAGACCTTCGGTATCGATCTTCCCTCAATCGGCCACCCGCCTTCGCCCTGCATGCCACCCTGCGGAATGCCCTGCGGGGAACAGGCATACATTTCACCAAGGGGGCCGCTGTCGACCGTCTCAGTTCACGTGTGATTCGCCAGCCTCCACAGGTCACTCCACAGTACTCAGACTTATGACAGGGAATCTTGATAAAACCATCTGAATTGCTATCATATGTAAACGGCTGCCAAAAGCTCTGGTACACGCGGAACAAACATGCCTGGAAATTCTGCATCCAAAAAACAGTTAATAACATTCCACATAAAGCAGGGACAGCAGTAAGCCCACAAGTCTCAAAAGCTCTCCAATTGTTCAATACAAAACAATTAATTATAAATGGAAAACATGCCAATTTATTTATTTTATTTGCAAAACCTAACAGGCATCAAGGTACTGTTTGCACTGAGGGGTTGGGGGAATGGGGATGGAAATGCAGGAGTAGAGGTTATACTGATGATTCTGAGGGTGGGAGGGAGAGTTCAAGTTAATGGAACAAGCTGTTTTTTAATGGTTTTCTGAATGGCCAGTAACGTGACTCGGTACGCATGTGATGGGGTTGGTTGTTCCATAAATGGGCGGCCGTGAATGTGAAGCTAGAATACGCAGCTCTGCTGCGTTTGAGGCACAGGGTGGTTAGTCTGTTGCAGTAAATCGCTCTTATAGGTCTCCAGGAGTTTGTCTTTGCAATCCTTTGTGAGAGATTTAATGGTGTAGTGTTGGAGATACATCGGTGAGTTGTGGACAGAATTTTAAAGATGATCCTGTCTCTGACCGGAAGCCAGTGTGTAGCTATTCTGTGGGCTGTGACGTGGCCACGTATAGAAAGCCCCAATGCGTCTTGGATGACATTTTTCCGGACAGTCTGGAGCTTGCTTAAGTTACGTTCTGAGGTGCCAGCAAAAAGAGAGTTTCAATAGTCTAACCGGGAGGCAATAACTGCTCTGGCAATGGTCAGGCATTCTTGGAAGGAGATGCTTGGTTGCGTTCAGGAGTGTGGCGGTGTTGGCTGTTGAGGAAGCAATGGCATTGACTTGGCGAGTCATGCTGTGGCTCGAGTCCAGGTAGATACCCAATGTTTTTACGGAGGAGGAACCCGGAATGGAGCAGGCATCCATATCAATGTCTTCATATACAATGTATAGGGGTTTCATTGGACATACTTATCTGATGGTCCCACCTTGTGTAGTGTCAGGTGACTGTACGCTCGACATGTAAAGGAATAGATACGACCCTGGTTGGCACGCTTCGGCAGACCAGAGCGGGGACCTGCTGCAATCACATCTGTGTATCTCTTTTACGCACTGTGCAGCGCAACATGAGGAGACCTCCCCGTGCGATATAACAATGGTGACGAGGTGGTCCTAGACATGCTCCTGCTAGTTGCTTTCAACACAGGGCCACAGCATCAGGACTCCCAATGTGTGCACCCTACCTGATCGGGCGCTGCATCTCCCAGTCCCCTGTTGGTAAGAGGCCTTGGGCCTTCACTTTGTTTGCGGCCCTCGCTGGTGTACGCAGAGGCACTTGCCTCAATGTTTTGACTCACCAGGTCTTGCCTCACGTCCTGCTTGTGCCCCACACATGCTTGAAGGGTGCCAGACCTTCTCCCATTATTCTTCAAGGATGATCTACCAGTGGCCCTTCGCCCTAACTAGTGCCCTGAGTCCCACTCCCCAGGGAGTGCTTGTGAACCTGCTCTGGGGTGACACCCCAGGGAGCCAGTCCCACATCCACATCCAGCAGCAGGGATGCGGCTCCTCTCGGAGTGCTTGTGCGCCCACCGAAGGCCAGCGCAACAGCCACCACCTTCGTTTAAGGCCCACCAAACCCAAGCAAGATGCTGGAGGAAGATGTAGAGGCACCTGCACTCCAACCATTTGGGAGAAGGTCCCACAAATGAGGCTTGCTTGCACCAATCTGCGAGTTTGATGTGAACTGAGCACCAGCCAACCTAGGTCCAAGGTGGGAGTTGTTGCCCGAGCACCTTGAGATGTATTTCAATGCTACAGGGGAGAAGAATGACTTGCCCAATAAGTGCACGCTGATATATTTGGCTGGCATTGCGGTCCACTAACTATTCAAAACTATACACCCCACACATGGCGCATACGATGCAGCAGTAAAAGCCCTGTCAGACTGCTTCGCTGACATGGTCTATGCCGACTATGAAAAATGTGTTATGCGCACTGCCATGCAAAAAAAGCCATTAGAGCCTGGACAAGTACCACAGCTGCCTGAGGCCTGTGTGTGGTTAAATGAAGAAGAAGAACTGAGACTACAGATCATCATCTAGTGCCACTGTGTCAAATTGCGATGACAAATTCTTTGTGAGCCAGGAATAACACTGCCCAGGATTCTTGAACTGGGGCGGTCTCATGAGTTAGCTGACTTCAGGATGGAATCAGCGCTAAAGTCAGTGAAGCTGGAGGAAGTCTGCACAGTGGAGAAACCTCTGCCCACAAGTCAAAGTGGAAGGAACTCCTGGCGACAAAGAAGACAACAAACTGCATCTACTCCTGCTCCGTGACTCCATTGAGGGTACGACGATACGTGTGTACCAGATGCAGAAACCAAAACGATTTCGCAAGAGTTTGCAGAACAACAGCCCCTGCCAATGTACTACATTGCAAGGAACTACCAAGAGGCTTGGCCCCGGATCGGGGAACACAGAATGCAAACACTACATCGATTGAAACCATGCAAGAGCTGCGAGGCAAAGGAGATGGTGATGAAGATGAAGACATCTACTTAATCTCAGCAGTACTCATGGTGGGAGGCAAATGAAAATGCCAACCAGGGTGTTCAATGACTATCCTAGACACCGCCATCCCAGTACATCTTGACACAGGGGCGTCAGTCAGTGTCATGACTGAATGGCAATACCAGAAACTGCAAGGCCCTCCGCCACTTCAAGCAACACAAGTGTGCATATTCACCTTTGGAAGCAAAACCCCACTACACCTTGAAGGAACATTTGTGGCCCCCGTCAGACATGGTGACACTTCCATATGAGCACGCTACTACCTGTCAAATGTAGGCAGCCAGACCCTGCTAGAGTGCTAATCCACAGAAGCCCTCAAACTCATCCAATTGCGTATGGGATATTCCTGGAAGATTTACAAACTTTAGTGAAAAGATTTCAGAGAGTGTTCACAGGTATTGGACTGATGGCTGGTGTGCCAGTCCATCTCCATATCAATGACACTGTCCAGCTGTTGGTGTTGAAGCATCGACGAGTACCATTCCACCTACGTGAAAATGTAGAAATAGAAATACAGAATCTCGTCAACTTGGACTTCATCGAGCAAGTGGAGGGGCCTACCCCATGGGTGTCCCCAATAGTCATTTCCCAGAAGCCAGATAGTGTCCGCATCTGTGTTGACATGAGACTGCCAAGCAAGGCAATAAAGCGAGAACACCACCTAACAACGACACTGGATGACATTGTAGCTGACGTAGAAGGCACAGCTTTCTTCTCCAAGCTCGACCTCAGATTAGGATACCACCAGCTAATTCTTCATCAAGACAGCCGGTACATCACCACAATTATGACCCATGTTCGCCTCTGTAGGTACAAGAGGCTCAACTTCGGGCATCTTGTCAGCGGCCAAAGTCTTTCAGAACGCCATACTAGGGGTCCTGGCGGGACTGCCTGGAACCCTAAACGTGAGTGACAATATCCTGATCCATGCCAAGTTGGAGGGTGAACTTGAGTATGACATTTGCAATAAAACATTAGGAGAAAACATCCCACATGCGAGTACAGAAACACAATATTGGTCGAAACAGATGAGACCATAACATTAGACTAACCTTTTTCCTTCTCCTCCAAGCCAACGAATCCTTGAAGCTGCCAGATTGCTCTCGATTCTACGTTGCTTAAACTGTGGTCTCAAATACTGTTTTCTTATATCAGCATACCTTGGACACACTGAGACAGAATGGGCCTAACTTGCTGTTGTGTTTAAACAATGAGGGCAATCTAGCGAGTTACTTTCTTTACACTTGTTTCTCAGACCCGCAAGAGGAAGAATGCCCCTTTTCAATTTTGTATCCAACGCCCTTGTTTGCTTGGGAGGCATACCATCCATGTATGTTTAAGCCCATGTATCTCCTTCAAAAGCCAATAACTAGTAAGGCTACTAGACTGCGCTATTCGGGCTGCAGTTTCTCTCTCCCAACTTGCCGCATAAATTCATTTTATTTTATTTTTATAGCTTGCTGGGATTGATTCTGGATTCAGCCATTAACTAGTCGACCCAATTGATGAGAATTCCACCTTGACAGCCACAAACCAGGATAAACTATGCCCACCCTCTTGGGTCAATAAATCCATTAAGCGTCCCTATATTTCCCCACGATGGGTTTAACCCACAGCCGGGCCCAAAGATGGACCGACTTTGCTTTGTAGATGAAACTAATGCTATGCAGGTCATTTCAATAAAAGCTGAAAGATTTGGCGCAACAGGGGGTAGCCCCAGAATATATTAACGAAATGTTTGTTATGCCATCAGGAGTTGTCCAATGGTATTCATCCCCATATAAAGCAGCTTGCCTAGCTTGGCCCTTATATGCTCACTTCTCCATCCCTGTGCTCTGTTGCAAATCTCGATATTGCGTGACTATATGATAATGATGTGGTATTTATATAGCTCATACGCCTAAGCACTTTACATAGAACATATATACATACAATATCCCCCAACCAGAGTTGGTACCCATTTAGTGACCTTGGGAGGATGAAAGGCTGAGTTGGTCTTGCCAGGATTAAAACCTGTGACCTGCAGATCACACATAGATCACAGCAGTGAGCGTCAACCCGCTGAGCTTTCTTACCGGCTAACCCAATCAATCTTAAAGCAGCACGCTCTACTTGAACCCCCCAGGAGCAATCTTTTTTTACTTTAACCCCTAGATAATAATACCACCCAACTTGCTCTACCAGGCCATTTCTCAACTTCAAGTTGAGTCTGTACTTTTTCTTTGACCTAGGTCTCCTAAATACTATTGCTTTTGTCTTTTGGACTTTGATAGCTGGCCATTTTGGTCACAAACATTTTCAAACATATTCAACTGTGGGGGTAACTCCCCCCGGGGTAAGAGAGAGCAAGACAGCGCCATAAGCAAATAGCAAGAATGGAACTTTCTCATTCGCCACGGAAGGAGCATCAGTTGGCCAAGAGAGAGGTGTGCCAATGACGTCATTAATAAAAAGAAAAACAAACTAGAGGCTAGAACGCATCCCTGCCTGATGCCTACTTCAATATTCAGTCTCGGAGTTGCTCAAACTTTCAGGCAGTGCCTGATCACAGCGCCATTCCCTGTATAGAGACTTTGAATAACGTTCAGAATTGTGGTTGGAAGGTGCAAATCACTTAGTACCCTCCACAGTTGTATTCTTGGTACGCTACCACACGCTGTCCTAAGGTTAATGAAGGTTGCAAACACATTCATGTTCTTTAGGGTCATGTACTTTTCTGTTATCAGGTATAATCTCAGGCACTGATCAATGGTCCCAATGTTTTGCTCGAACGCAACCTGCCTATAGTTAATTGTCACCACCTTCAGCATCCAAGTCTCTAAGTGAACCAAGACCGCCCTTGCAAACATTTTACTCCCCGCATCCAGAAGGGAGATGGGTCTGTACTTGGAAGGTGGTGCTCTATCCCCACTCTTGGATATTGTCACAAGGACAGCTTGAATCCAAGAGGCTGGTACCTACGGAATAGGTCTACAGGGACCATATCCGGAACGGGGGCCTTGCCAGATTTTTGCGACAAAAGGGCTCCCTTGACCTCTTCAAGGTGAGGGTCAAATGGTCACCATCCTTATTGGGGCTCTTCAACTGTGTGTTCCATTCCCTTACAAAGAGTGGCCTTGTTTGACGATACAGAGTCTCTTAATGTGATATCCATATCTTTTCTGGGATCCCATCCTGAATAGGATTATGGTCTTGGTGGTGCCCGCCCCCAGGGTTTCCCAAAAATGTGTAGAATCGTGAAATTTAGATGCTGCACGCAGCGCCTTCCAGAGACTAGCTGAATAGTCAGATTTCTTGGCCCTAATTAAAGCTCTGTAACATTTTCTGGTCTCCAGTAAAGTGACAGACCCCTCTACCTGTATTGCCTTGGCTTGTTTAATTAGGGCGGTGATCACCGATGGCATTCCCCATCATACCACGCAGTTTTGGGAGTCGCCTGCTTTTGAACGACGTTTGCCGAAACAATCTCTCAGCACCATGGTGAGCACCTCATGAAGGGACAGCATCTCAGTGCCAAGTTCTTGAATGACCAAGAAAAAGAATTATAATTTTGACAAAATGTTGAGGTACATTTCAGCTAATTTTATTACCAGGTCAAGGGTCTTCCACTTTATTGTGCGCCTCGCTCCACCAGTGATGACCATTAACACCAACACACTAATATGTGGTTTCGGGGAAATACTATTGGGCTGCACACTTAGTAGTGGCCAATGAATGGTTGTTTAGAGGGTGGACTCTCTCTCACATCAGGCTAGAACTGACTCATACACGGCGCTGATCCGTTGCAGAGACTGTATGGGAGCACCGGGTGGGGGCATCTCCCCTCGGCAGGGCAGCGACTAGTGCACATGCGGGAAGAAACCACAAGGGCAATGGGCTGCAAAGGGAAGATTACCAGATCGCAGCCACTATGGGACAACCCACGCCTGGGGGAAATTCAGAAACTGGGGAGCCAGCCACGTTGGGCCATGCAGGGATCACTAGAGTTGGGGACGTGATTGAGAACAATCAAAAAATAGTCATAGGTGCCCCTCTGTGAGAACAAACACAGTTAAATGACAGGTTCTTTGGGAAGATACCCACTTGAGAGTCTGCTGCCACACTTTAGTTCACTGTACCTTTCAAAGAAGGGAAATCGCTATTTGCATATCAGTCTTTGTCCCGCCAACATGGGCAGAGCAGCACCGAAATGCTATGGCAGTTCTCTTCTGAACAAGAGTACCAACAGCAACACCAAACACGCGTTTCAGCCTTGTTGGGCCTCATCGGTGAGGTGGAGCTGTGCCTCTCTGAGCAGAGTGAGCAGGGAGTCCACGTCTAGATGACCCTAGGAAACTTAAGGTGACTAAGCCTAAGTCCCTTAAACAATCAAAAAATAGTCATAGGCACACGTCTGTGAGAACGAACACGGCTAAATGACGGGTTCTTTGAGAAGGTACCCACTCAAGAGTGTTCAGCCACACCTTGCTTAAGAAGAATGCTCTATTGCCCTTCCCGGGTATGCAGGAAAAATACGGCCTGGGAGAAGTATACATGTATATGCGCCGAGCACACTCAATTGCAGCACAGTTCGGAGGAGACCTTGACCTACCAGAACAAAGCCCCTTAGAAATAAATCTGACTACTGAAGCATTGCAAAAGAAGAGGGTATACAAATGAAACTGTACAGCGTTAATGGGAAGAATATTATGGGATGTCCAAATAATCATGGTGGCCAAAATATTTGTGGAAGTCTGAGATTCTAGGCAGAGTGGTAAGTCAGCTACTAAAAGCAGTGATTCTTTGGGGCGATTTATATACCCAATAATTAAGGATGATAAATAGCTATTTGCCAACTATGATAGGGATGTAAAAGCAACTTGAAATGTCATGTTGTTTTTTGCACAGGTACGACTTATTTACAATGCTGCACTACCTTCTGGCGTAACCTTCATATTTACAAGACGAGAAAAGAAACCCTCGATAGAAATCACCACCTAAGTTAACAATTGTGTGGGGAAGACAATAGACTGTACTTGTTGATAGTGTGAGTCACGACAGTGAGTCCTAGAGTATAATTGATATATGCATTGACAGGTTCACGTGAAATCCACATGAATATGGGCCACCTCCTGATTTAATGAGGACGTTTTGGCAACCTAGAAGGACTCAATCCACAAGCTGGAAAAGGTAATTGGTTACCTTTTTCTAAACATACCTAAATATGAAGGTATAGGAATTTTAGTATTAAGTACATTTTCCTGATCTTTTAATTTTATTCTATCAGCAGTTACGCCAATATGAACAAGATAACGACTTCAATTACGGAGATCTATCTGATCTTTTATGAGATTTTGTTTTTAAAAAACAATGTGGCACTACCCCTGAAGAAAGTCCCTGAGTAATAATAGAGGACTGAAACATGTCGAGTTTGACAGTCTAGTAATTACAGACTGTCTTAGAGAAGTATAAAAATTAATATTGAACACTAGAATATCATTGTACAGAAGATGTTCTGTATATAAACTGAATTTACTGTGCATTTAGCCTTGAGAAGGTTGTTTGTCACACAGACTCGTACAAGTCTTTTTATGGAGGTATTGTATTTTTTTCCATTTATGTGTATTCTTTATTGAGTGTATAATAAAATTGTGATTTTGTATTTGAGATACATTTTGTGACCTAATTGCTGATAGGTTCTATCTACCTCTTCTAATAATTTTCATAATATGGTTTTCATTTTTTAAAATATTGTTCCATAAAATGTCCAGTTTGGGAGAGGCCCTTGACAAAGTGGGGCCTGAAGCTAATGTAGTTGGGCCCACTGCAGTGACATTAACATCTATAAATGTTGAGTGGGCATTTGCAGATTTTGGGTGGGCCTTGCCCGATCAGTCCCTACCCTGTCTACGCCTCTGAGTCAGGAAGTTAATAGCCTCTCTCAGCCTCTGTGCTGCATTAAGACAGATAAAAGGTTTTAAGGTGCGGGAACACCCTGTTCCTGTCGAATATTTTAGAAACTACTGGATGGATTTACCCCCAAACCAGTCCAGGACTTTAAGTCAATGCTTTGTGCCCAAATTGTTTCTTATTTGCTCCAAATCTGCCAAGCGGTTTTCACGCTACGGCTGTTCAAAACTGCATTTTATCTCTATGAGGAAATGAATGGGAGTAAGCTGAAAGCCGCATAATAAACTTTTCATTTTTTAACAAATTGTTCCCAAAAAGTCCAGTTTGAGGCGGGGGCCCTTGACAGCCATTTTGGTTGGAAAATGTCATCCAAATCTATCCAGCAAGTCAAATGTTATTAGCCTCGCTCAGCCTCTCTACTGCAATGCACACAGTCTAATATAAAGGTTGTAAGTAGAATGGGACGCCCCGTTCTCTGTCAAATATTTTAAAAACTACTGACCAGTCAAGGAAATTACGTCAATGCTTTGTGCTCAAGTTGTTTCTTATAATGTCCAAATATGACAAGTGGTCTTCGTGCTACGGCTGTTCAAAAACTGCGCTTATTCTCTATGGAAAAATGAATGGGCTGAAAACTGGTGTTTCGTTTTGTTTATAAGTTTCTCATTCTATAACGTATTATTCCCAAAGTTTGCAGTTTGGGGTAGGGGCCCCTTGACAAATGTTTTGATTTGAAACTGTCATCCAAATCTATCCAGCAAGTCAAAGGTTATTAGCAATAGAATTTTAGAAACAAATGGCGGCTTTCTCATTTCTGAAAAGTCTCTCAGCCTCTCTGATGCAAAGCACCATGGGAGATATAGCTATTTTCTTGTGAGCAGGGGATTCCATCTTCCCAAGCAAATATTTTTAAAGTTACTAAACGGGTTTACCCCAAACATGTCATGGAAATGGAGTCAACACATTTTTCATGATTCGGCTTTTCTTAAATTTCGACTTTTTCTCTATGGGGGAATTAATTGGAGTAGGCCAAAAAGAGTGTTTTTTTGCTTTCTTGATAATGTTTTAATTTCTTAACAAATCCGTCCCAAAATGTCCAATCTGAGGGTTGGAGGACGGTTGGAGAGTGACAATCTTTCTGTTTGAAAAATATCAGCAAAATCCGTCCTGCAAGTCAACAGCTATTAGCAATAGAATTTGATCATTTCCTGTGGATCAAGGCCCTCATCTTAACTATAATGTGGGGACCGCCACCCTATAAAATATATAACATTCAGTGAAAAAATAAGGCACAACCCCCTTCTACAACTTCCTCAATGACCTTACTGGTAGGACCAGCCACTGGGAACCATTTTGGACTGTGTTTGAAGATATATCACAGATGCAATGTACCCTGTCTTTCATGAAAGTCAGAAAATGTGTCAAGCATTGTAAATAATGGTTGGGAAACTACAGAATGTTGCTTTTGCACATAGTAATCTACAATTTCAGATTCCATACATTGAGATTCTGCAACCTTAAGATCTCCAGAGGTTTTACAGTAGAACTTCCATTAGCCTTACCCAGCAAAAGCAATGGTGAGGGATCATGGGAGGAATAGTCCAAAGCATGTAGCTAAATGCTGGCTTCACACCTCGGCACAAAAAGGATTAAAACTTTTGTCCGTCCAGTACATTAGCTACTCTAGTCCTGATAACCATGTGTCCTCACAACATGACAGTGTTTACCATTGCTGACCCTTGCAGGCCACCTGCCCTAACCCGTTATCATTTGACATGGTCAAGGGCTTCATTTCGATTTGTTATACTGACAGTAAGTAGTCAGATATATGGTTTTACCTTTTGTTGTGTCCACTAGAAGTGATTACTAATGGTTGACTGCGACAAGGAAGAGAGAGTTGGGGTAAGTGGGGGCGGTGACGAGGAAGACTGAAGTGGGGACTTTGATGAGAAAAAAGTGAGGTGTGAGGAGTGGGGGACTTTGAAGAGGATGGGTGAGGTGTGGGTAGTGGGATCCTTTGACGAGGAAGGGTAAGCTAGGGTTATGGGAGAATATGAAGAGGAAGACTGAGTTGGTGGTAGTGGGGTACTGTAATGAGGAAGAATGGGATGGTGGTAGTGATGGACGGTGACATGGAAGAGTGAGATGGTGGTAGTGGGGGACTGTGCCAAGGAAGAGTGAGGTGGTGGTATTGGGTAGGGGTGAACAACACCTTTGCCATGAAGTGAAAAGTCCAGAATCTTCATGGAGTCTGCTTATGCCCATTCCTTATTACCAGCATTACAGTTACGCCACCACTGAAATTTCGCCCGGTTTTGTGCGTTTCGCATTAAGTGTGGTGTTTTTCTCCCATGTTAGCTCCAAGTAGCATAATGAGAAACATAGGATGGGTCTTTTTTTCGATCTGTGCTAGTTTTGAGCAGCGACACAAGATGCTTTGTAGAGATTTTTCCAAACCGTGCTAGTTTTGTGCAGTGCCACGAGAAACTTCACCCAGTTTTGCGTTTCGTGATAGGTTTCTGCAGCGACACGAGAAACCTTGTGCAGGTCTTTTTTCGATCAGTTGCCAGGTTTGCAATACGAGAAAATGAGCAGGCATTTTTTCAATCTGTACTAGTTTCACGTAGCAACACTATACACATTGTGCAGGTGTTTTTCTATCCATGGTAGTTACGTGCAGCGGCACGAGAGATTGTGTGTGAGTCATTTTTGATCCGTCAAAGTTTCGTGAAGCGGCACAAGAAACTTTGCACAGTTTTCCCCGGTCTGTGCAGGTTACGTGCAGCAACACGGGAACCTTCACACAGCCTTATTTTAGATCTGTACTAGTTTTGCATTGCGGCAGGAGAAAATTTGCATGTTTTTTTTTTATCGTGCTAGATTAGAGCAGCAGCACCAGAACATTTGCACAGCTTTTTATTCGATTTATGGTAGGTTTGTACAGTGGCAAAAGAAACTTCATGCTAGATTTGTGCAGAGGTACAAGCAATCTATTGATAGCGGTGACCCAAATGTGGCCCTCGTTACACCCATCTCACTCTCAGCCCCGCAACAGAGAAACTAGAGATGTACATCGCTTCTGGGCCCTTCCTCCACCTTTATTGATGTATTGCAGGTGTGAGAAGCGCTACTCACTCAGACAACCATTCAGACCATACACGAATGACATTATTGAAAAGATACAGCAGTCATCAATTGACTGACTGCAACCTCAAAGAACACTGATGATGTCATGACTCACTTCACGACATAGATACGTTAGACATGAAGCACATAGATATCTCTGCATGAGTTTACGCAGACACTTAGTGAAAAACGTAAATGGCGCCAGGAAAAATGCAAAAAGGATTGGTGAGAACAAGCCTTGAGCTATAGGTATTAAATCATTATCTTTATTTCATTTTAATTTGAGTAAAACATTTTTTTAGAAAAATATAGGCATTTTTAATTAGCAATTCAATAAAACACATTATAGGTTCATACATGCATACATTCATTCAAACCACTCATTCGTAAAACAGTTCCTAATTTAAAGAACATTAGACATTTTACATATTTTTAGACTGTATTTCTAACAAGTGTTCACTCAAAAAAACATTATCGACTATAGGTGCTCCAAATCATGGATCTTCTATTCAAAAAGGGCTTCCATGTTAACAATAGTTTTGACTTGACAGTATCTGGTGATGGTCTTCCAGACAGATTGTGTGTGTCTTCCTCAGGATGTGTGAATATTTATAAATTCTAAAAACGAACAAATAACATATCATTAAAAACCAAGCTTGTGTCTCATCTCACCAAATTTTCACACAATTGAACAAAAAACTATTGGAACCATCTTTTCATTCGGTCCGTGACCCTTCAGCGGCCAGCTATATTAAGTAGCTGAACTGGCAGTCTCACAATGGTCTAAAAAGCCCATTCCTAATCTGGTTAAGCAAAACACTATGTGCTACCTCGTCCTCCCAAACTAACCCCCTTTTAATTCCAAGGGTTATCGGGCAGGAAAATGGAGAAAACGATTTCTACAGAAAACCTGTTTCAATTTGAAAGTTTGCCAATGCCTCCAACACTAGCGCCCCATCCCACCATGGCGTGATTCAGTTTCCCCTTAAAAGAATTTCAAATAAACTTTGTAAAGTGCATGACGTCATACCTGAAACAACAGATATCCAAAGAACTCAATCGGATCTTAATGACAATTAAATTCTGTGCTTCATTGATCGTTGTCTTCAGTGAAGCAAACCAAAGTTACAGTGGAAAATTACCATAAAAGAAGATTAGAAATAAATTGTGTACTGCCATTAAAACTAAAACTCGAGTTAACCGGAACAGTAAACCGTACCTTCTGAAAGAATGCCACTCGTTCTGTTCAGTAATAGAGAGGACGCAATGTTCAAATGGGTCCTTTTGAAAGGTCGTTCTAAGTAAATGGAAAACACGAAAGGTACAAGATAAAATTAGATTAGAAACAAACCATTCCTCTAATGCCTTATGTTAATATATACAAAGACGTTCTCTCACCTACAATGTGTGATTAGTATGGTAACCACATCTATGTCCACCGTGGTTCAACAATAGACCTATTCCCTCAGGGCGATTTGTTTC
This sequence comes from Ambystoma mexicanum, assembly GCF_040938575.1. NCBI lineage: Eukaryota > Metazoa > Chordata > Amphibia > Caudata > Ambystomatidae > Ambystoma > Ambystoma mexicanum. The sequence goes on from NC_090924.1 coordinate 1,422,561,849, forward strand.
CTGCCATGCGGGATAAACTAAAAGCAAAAAGCAAAAGAGGAAGATTTAGCGTTGGCACTGCTGCGTAATGTTCTAGACAAGAGAAAATGACCTGTGCATTGTCTAATCTGTATGCACACTTACCTTTGATTGTTCACCTTGCTCCGTGTTAGCCGCGTTGTCGTCTGAATCGAAAACGACAACCGGAAACATACATGGTCCGGAAGAAAGAACCCCCAAGCCAGGTCTTTTATCTCAATGCTTCAGAAAAATAGTAAAATAGTAAGAACTGAAAAAAGGCCCTAAGATTTAAACTACTTGGTCACTACATGCTAAAATGGTAAGCACTGAAAAAGGACCATAAGATTTAAACTATCAGGTCCCTGCGTGCTAGAATAGTAAGCACTGAAAAAGGACTATAAGATACTCAGGTCACCCATAACCACTGAAAACGGTCAACAAGGTTGGATTTAATCAAACCAAGTCAAAAAGAGGATCCGCTAGAAAAAACGGCACCTTACACATGGATGTTGCACTGCAAGTTAGATATTGAGAAAACCCGGAATTCTTTCTTACAGCGATAAGTTTGGGGCGCTCCCCATATATCACTGCATCGAGTGCCCGTTGTTTCAGATGGTGCTCATAAGCAAAATAAAGTGAAAAAATTGGATAAAAGAAAAAGAAAAAAATATATATAAAAGGAAGATAAACATTATATCTTCCATCGGGAGGCCCCTCAGAGGCTAACTGGGTTGCTCATGTGCAATCCAAAAATGATGAAATGGGCTCAACAAAGTGTCATGGAGACACTGTTTGGAGTTCCCTAGAAAAGAGTAAAGATTCTCAAGAGTAATTATTTAGAATATTAATTCCATTCCTCTTGTTGATTAAGGTCTTTAACAAAGCTTTGTGTATGATACAGCCACCATTGCTCTCTATGTGACAAACGAATCGATGTGTTGGCAGCATCTGTGCCGTAAACCTTTTCCAAAACCCACCGTTTCAGATCATCTTGACAGTGGCTCAAATCCAAAAAATGGGAAACCAAAGGGGCATTCAAATGTCTAGTTCTACTTTTAGATTTGTGCTCTCCTATGCGTAATTTTACCACCCGCGAGGTCTTACCAATATACGCCTTTTTACATGTGCATATTATGACATATATCACATTTGCACCAAGGCATGTAGTATGATGCTTTAGTGCGCAGTTTCTTCCATGTATATTAATATTGGAAATAGGTGAGGTGCATGCGCAGTGGCAGCAATTACTGCATGGATAATGACCCAGCACTGGTGGCATTTCCCAAGCTGATGTAATCGTTGTTTGTTTTTCTGGTGCCTGGTTTCGGTCTGCTTTTGAGACCCAATCTTTGATATTCCTACCTCTTTTAAAGGCATAGATTGGTTTGGGGAAGGCCGGAATATTGAACTGGAGTAAATGCCAGTGGCTTGATGTAATTTTCTTAATTCTATTGTGCTGTGTGTTGTATGTTAGGACACAACCTATTGGTCTTCTCCAAATTTTCTGTCTTTGATATCCTGTTTTAGAAGACACACTCTAGGTTGGTGTCTAGCATGTTTTTTTGAGAGGGTTAGCAGCTTATTAGGATAAACCCTGACTTTTAATCTCTACTCAACAATGGCCGCTTGTTTGGTGAAATCTTCCACTCTCGAGCAGTTTTGCCGTGCCCTTAAGAACTGTCCAAAAGGGATGTTGGATTTCGTAAACTGTGCATGAAAACTTTGATGATGTAATATAGTGTTTCTATCGGATTCCTTTCTAAATAGATCCAACACAAGCACATCTTTTTCTACTTTGATCAAAAGGTCTAAAAAAGACATCTCCTTTTTACTTGTTTGTATAGTAAATTTAAGGTTGGGATTCAAATTGTTGATCCATTAATAAAACTCCTTGTGATTTCCTTTGGAGCTGTCCCAAATAATAAGTATGTCATCAATATATGGTATAATGTCAAAGCAGATTTAAAGGGGTTTGTATCTGCCAATATGTTATGTTCTTCGAAGTCCTACATGTACAATGTGGCGTAATTGGGGGCAAAACCTGCCCCCATGGCTGTACCTTTTATTTGCATGAAATACATGTTTTTGAATCTGAAGACATTTTTGGTCAGAACAATTTCCAAAGGTTCTACCAGAAATTCACTTGGGACCGAACTAGTGTCAGTTCTAGTTTGAAGGAACCTTTTCATAATCCCTAATGAGTCAGCCTGGGGAATGTTCAAATATAGCAACTCTACATCTAGGGTAATTAAGATGTTAATATTTTTGTCAAAGGGGAAGAATTCTACCATCCGGATGACATCAGTGGTGTCAGACAAATATGTCGGAGTGTTTTGAACCACTGAGAGACACAATAGGACGCCCCGGAGGGCCGCTGAAAATGTTATGCATTTTTGGCAGCATATAAATCAGGGGGGTCCTGGTATTAGTGGGAGTAAGAAAATTAAATTATTTTTGAGTGATGATGTCCTTCTCTAAAGCATGTTTAGCCAGCCTCTGTATTTCACTCAAAATAATGTGCGTAGGATCTCCTTGTAATTGGACATAAACTTCCTTATTGTAGAGCTGTTTCATAACTTCTTGATCATACTTAACCACATCCCATACTACAACTCCACCACCCTTATCTGCCTTTTTCATCACAACCGATATGTCAGTTTTTAAATTTTTCAAACTAGCCCAATCTTCTTTAGAAAAATTGAAGCATTGTTTAGAAGGTTTAACTCTATCTTTCCCTTCATAGATTGAATTGAAAATTGAAATTCCGTAAAACAGCTTTTTCAAATATGACTGTCTCCTTTGAGATCATGTTTGAAGAGGAGGTGAATTTGGATGGTGATTTGAAAGGTGTATTCGGTGTGGCTCCAGAAGAGCTCTTCTGATCTGTACCGAAATAATCCTTTAACCTAATTTTACAAAACAAGGTTCTTAGCTCAATCTCAACATCCATTTTACTTGGATTCGCCATAGGGATGAATGAAAAACCCTTTTCCAGGATTGAAATCTCTTTTGGTGTCAGTATCTTGTCTGATAAATTATAGACCGCAGAAGGAACATTTACCTTCTGTAAGCCCGCCTTCTTGTTTCGAACAGGTTTCCTGAAGGGGGAGGCCCTATTTGTTGTGGAGGAAAAGAAAGTTCCTGAGGAGAGTAAGGCTGTATCTGCCCTGATGGGGCAAAACCTTGTTGGTAAAAATAAGGTGGATATTGAAAAAAGGTGTTCTGTTGCCCTCTCCTTCCTCCTCTTTGGTAGCCTCTATTCCTTTGTCTATAATTTTGTTGGTTACCTCTTCTACCTCTTTGATTACCATCGCCTTCGTCAGAATATGTATATGAGAAAGTGACCTTTTTACGTTTGGGTGTCCCTGGCACATTGTTTTCCGGGTCTCTCCAATATGTAGGCCCCAAGTAATCTGCATTTAAATAGGGGTATGCCGTTTCTTTTGAGAGGTTTTTTACGTCTTTAATAAGTTTTTCCATTTTCTTGGCTGTCGTTGTTTTAATAAACTCTACCACTTGGTTTTCAATCATTTCCAATTTTTCTTTTATATTTGTAATAGTATTGTCTGTTTTGAAAGCCAATTCTGCTTTTTGGATCTCTTCCTCAACTAGTGTTGATAGTGAGGAGCATCCAATCTCTACTACATTTAGTTCCTATGCCAGAAAAGGCATTTTTATGTTCCACATCATCTACAAATAAGCACGGTTCATTACGGACGAGTAACCCTGTGGGAATGATATTTTTTTCAGGTATTCAGTCAGAAGGTGGCTGTGCATTTCTGTTCTAAATTTCTTTTTTTTTTTTTTTTTATTTGAACTTTACTCAGTAAAGACTGAGTTTTGTCAAAAACCTTCTCTATGTTGCATATCATAATAGAAAGCGAACCCACAAATGGTAGCTTTGAAATGTCTTCTTTTTTAGATGCAGTATACTATCATGTTTAGATAATCTCCAGTGACATTGTGTAATTGGATTTTATCAAAAAAAGAAGGAATTTTAATGATCTCTGCTAATTGTTCCTCACTATATGAAACTGAATCTGAGGCCGCCATGGCAGAATCAAGGGACCGGTGGGAAGGAGGCACTACAAAGCTATGGATTGAACTTCTGTCGAGTTGACAGAGCTCAACCAAGTAGACCTTCCCGGGCGCCCACAAGGGTACCCCAGGGAGTCTAGCTAAATGTAATGTTTACCCACACAACAACGTGCTGCACATAATCCACAAAACCCAAAGGTGGGAACCTCAAAATCACTGGCACCTTGAGGTAGAACAATACTGAAAAACATAAATGGTGCCAGGAAAAATGCAAAAAGGATTGGTGAGAACGAGACTTGAGCTATAGGTATTAAATCATTATTTTTATTTCATTTTAATTTGAGTAAAAAAATGTTTTCGAAAAAGATAGGCATTTTTAATTAACAATTCAATAAAACACATTATAGGTTCATACATGCATACATTCATTCATACCATGATTTTTTTCATGGATCAACAATTTGAATCCCACCCTTAAATTTACTACATAAACTAGTAAAAAGGAGAACTCTTTTTTAGACCTTTTGATCAAAGTAGAAAAAGATGTGCTAGTGTTGGATCTATTTAGAAAAGGAATCTGATAGAAACACTATATTACATCATCAAAGTCTTCATGCACAGTCTATGAAATCCAACATCCCTTATGCACAGTTCTTAAGGGCACAGCGAAACTGCTCGAGAGTGGAAGATTTCACCAAACCAGCGGCCATTATTGAGGAGAGATTAAAAGACAGGGGTTATCCTAATAAGCTGCTAAAACACTCAAAAAAACGTGCTAGACACCAACATAGAGAGGCTCTTCTAAAAAAGGATATCAAAGACAAAAAATGGGGAGAAGACCAATTGGTTTGTGCCCTTACATACAACACACAGCACAATAGAATTAAGAAAATTATATCAAGCCGCTGGCATTTACTCCAGTTGAATATTCCAGCATTACCCAAACCAATCTATGCCTTTAAAAGAGATAGGAATATCAAAGATTGGGTCTCAAAAGCAGACCAAAACCAGGCACAAGAAAAACAAACAACGATTACATCAGCTTGGGGAATGCCACCAGTGCTGGGGCATTATCAATGCGGTAATTGCCGCCACTGTGCATGCACCTCACCTATTTCCAATATTAATATACATGGAAGAAACTGGACACTAAGGGGGTAATTCATAGAATTCAGTGCACAAGTGGCGCACGCGGCTGGTGCACAGTGTGCGCGTGCACAGTCTGCACCAGCCGTGTGCGCCAAAATCCATTTCCGCGCACTGCGTATTCATGGATTTTACCATCCATTACCAGCCGTGGCGCAGAGTGGCGCAGCGACCCTGCAGCAGTGCCAGTTATGCCCCCAACCCGTCCCCGTGCGTCATGCACAGCGCACAAATCCCGTACATGGCGCACAGGCCAGTGGACCAGCATACAGGCCCCCAACCACGAAAATGCCTGGAAAACTCCCCGCCACCCCTCCAAATACACATACACCCCTGCGCGTGGAGTTTCACACGCGATTGTCCATGTGCGAGTGGGGTACGTGTATTTCGGGGGTGCGTGGGAAGTTTCACATGCGATTGGCCCTGTGCGAGCGGGGTACATGTATTACTGGGGTGCGCGGGAAGTTTCACACACGATTGGCCCTGTGCGAGCGGGGTACGTGTATTACTGGGGTGCACGGGAAGTTTCACATGCGATTGGCCCTGTGCGAGCGGGGTACATGTATTTCGGGGGTGTGCGGGAAGTTTCACACGCGATTGGCCCTGTGCGAGCGGGGTACGTGTATTACTGGGGTGCACGGGAAGTTTCACACGCGATTGGCCCTGTGCGAGCGGGGTATGTGGATTTTGAAGGTGCGCGGAAAGTTTCACATGCGATTGGCCTGTGCGAGCAGGGTACGTGGATTTCGGGGGTGCGCGGGAAGTTTCACACGCGATTGTCCCTGTGCGAGCAGAGTATGTGTATTACTGGGGTGTGCTGGAAGTTTCACACGCAATTGGCCTTGTGAGAGTGGGGCATGTGGATTTCGGGGGTGTGCAGGAAGTTTCACACGCGATTGGCCCTGTGCGAGCGGGGTACGTGGATTTCAGGATGCGCGGGAAGTTTCACACGCGATTGGCCCTGTGCGAGCGGGGTACGTGGATTTCGGGGGTGCGCTGGAAGTTTCACACGCGATTGGCCCTGTGCAAGCGGGGTGCATGGATTCCGGGGTGCGCAGGAAGTTTCACACGCGATTGGTCCTGTGCGAGCGTGGTACATGTATTTCAGGGGTGCGCGGGTAGTTTCACACGCGATTGGCCCTGTGCAAGTGGGGTATGTGGATTTCGGGGGTGCGCAGGAAGTTTTACACGTGAATTGGCAGTGTGGATCCTCCCAGGTGGGCCTTCTACCCCCTCCACGCCCCCTGCAGGCAGCCCACACCACAGGGGGCTACCCTGCACCCCTGGTCATGTCCTGCAGGCAGCCCATCCACCATGGGCATGCCCCCTAGCCAGCCCACATGTCACCTTGCACTAGTGATCACCAACTCATGTCCCCCAGCACCCCCACCCCCATCAGTGAGGGTCATCTGCCAGCAGGGCCCGACTCATGTCCCCCAGGACCCCCACCCCCATCAGTGAGGGTCACCTGCCAGCAGGGCCCGACTCATGTCCCCCCAGCACCCTCAACCCCCATCAGTGAGGGTCACCTGCCAGCAGGGCCCGACTCATGTCCCCCAGCACCCTCACCCCCCATCAGTGAGGGTCAGGGCCTGACTCATGTCCCCCAGCACCCCCACACCCCATCAGTGAGGGTCACCTGCCAGCACTGCCCGACTCATGTCCCCCAGCACCCTCACCCCCCATCAGTGAGGGTTAGGTCCCGACTCATGTCCCCCAGCACCCCCACCCCCCATCAGTGAGGGTCACCTGCCAGCAGGGCCTGACTCTTGTCCTACAGCACCCCCAATCCCCATCAATGAGGATCAGGGCCCGACTCAGGTCCCCCGGCACCACCACCCACCATCAATGAGGGTCCCTTGCCAAAAGGGCTCGACTCATGTCCCCCCAGCACCCCTAACCCCCATCAGTGAGGGTCACCTGCCCGCAGGGCCCGACTCAGGCCCCCCAGCACCCTCAACCCCCATCAGTGAGGGTCTCCTGCCAGCAGGGCCTGACTCATGTCCCCCAGCACCCCACCCCATCAGTGAGGGTCAGGGCCCAACTCATGTCCCCCAGCACCCCCACCCCCGTCAGTGAGGGTCACCTGCCAGCAGGTCCCGACTCATGTCCTGTGAGGATCACCTGCCAGCAGGGCCCGATTCAGATCCCCCTAGCACCTCCAACCCCCATCAGTGAGGGTCACCTGCCAGCAGGGCCCGACTCATGTCCCCCCAGCACCCCCAACCCCCATCAGTGAGAGTCACCTGCCAGCAGGGCCCGACTCATGTCCCCCCAACACCCCTAACCACCATCAGTGAGGGTCACCTGCAAGCAGGGCCTGACTCATGTCCCCTTGCAACAGGAAAGGAAGATGCACAATCATGGCCCTCATGTGCACCAAAATACCACTGCACGCCACCCCAGTCTTGACATGCAATGATTTCACCAATCCACCCCACACCGACATGCCTATGTCAGGACACAAATCAAAGGTCAACCATGTACATCAACACATGTCCGTCTCACACACACACACTGCCATAGATTGTGTAAAACCACAATTTCACATGCATGAACCCAATGAGCCACTAAAAGAAATCCAAAGGAAATGTAAAATCAAAAATCCATTGCCCCATGGTGAAATCCAAATAAAATGCACACATAAATGCAAAGTCCAACTATGTACAATCAATTTTGAAAGGGTCCATGAGCCCAAGGAAAGAAATGTAACCTATCTAAAGAAAAGAACTATATACAAAAGTGTGGGGCATAATCGAATCACCCCAAAAGAAATGAAAACGAAAATGAAACCTAACACTAAAAACTATTTACAATGGCGTCAGGCTAGTCCCACGGCTCACTTTCCGATATCCCGGGCCAGGACATCATCGAACTCCTGCTCGATGTCCTGGAGGCGGTCCTCTTCCATGGCCCCGAGGGTTCGCAGATACAATGCCATGTTGGACTCCAACTCCCTGCGAATGGCCTCGAGGCACTCGGTCCGCCTCAGTGCCCTCCGCATGGAGTTCTCCGCACTGACCATCGTGAGCCGTGCCTCTTCTTCCCGCCGCCGCTCTGCATCTATACGCCGGCCCAACCGCAGCCACACGGAAGACACACCCATTCCAGGGTTCTCCTGCCCTCTGGCCGATGCCTGCCCATCTGATGTTGATGGCCCTGAGCCATCATTGCTCCCACCTAGAGCCTGCAGCTGCTGCTGTCCATGTGCCGTGTCTGATGATGCCTGCACATCCTCCATCAGCTGGTCTCCAGTTGTTGTGGTATCCACCCCTGCTGGACCGCTGACTCCCGACTGTGGCAGAGATGGGATCTCCACCAAGCTGGCTGTGTTGGTCAGGCCAGGTCCACAGGGGGCCCTGGTGGAATCTGGGCCGGAATACGGCAGGGAGAACGACTGGCACATAGTCTCCACAGAGGAGGAGAGGTCTGCCAGAGTGCGCGACACATGTAGGAACCCACCGACCAGGGCCCCTCCCAACAGAGCCACATCGCGACGCTGCTGTTCGTGATGGCGTGCGTGCTCCGCCCAGGAAGCACGCATGTCATCACGAATGTCACGCGAGCGCAACGCGACACCAACCAGGACGGAGCCCATACGATCGTGAGACCCCTCGTCCGCAGGTGGTGGAGAGGCAGATGACGTGGCACTCCCCCCTACCTGCGGACGGGCCTGGGACGGGGCATCCCTTCTGGTGCATGGTGGTGTAGTTACAGGGTCAAGGACAGCGACATGCACAGGCCCCTCCGCGGTGACCTGTGCTGCCTCCTGACCCTGGACTGCACCACTTGCACCAGCAGTCTCTCCGTTCTCACCAAGAAGAGAGCCCTTATCCAAGCCTGCATCTCTGCGGCATCAAACAACTCGGCCGAACTCTTTAAAATCTGCAAGGAGCTTGCCAACCATGCTGCAGTCTCTACCTCTCCTGTCCCCTCCCAGGCCCTCTGCACTGCACTGGCCTCTCACTTCATCTCTAAAACTCAGGACATCCTGTCCTCACTCTCCTCCTATCACCTCCCTCCCTCTCTTCCTGGCTCTTCCTTTGGCCCTTCTGCAGCCACCCCTCCTCCCTCCTTCTCTGCCTTTCCCCTTTTTTCTGCTGACGAGGTTTCCAGACAAGTCCGATCTATGAAAGTCTTGTCTAAACAGGTTCACCCCTGTTCCTCCAAAACTATCAAGGACCACATTGACTCCCTGGCTCCTGCCCTGGCTGACTTTTGCAACCACTCCTTCGCCTCTGGAGTCTTCCCATCCCCCCTTAAGCACTCCCTTGTGCACCCTCTTCTTAAGAAACCCTCTTCTGACCCCTCCTGCCCGGCTAACTATCGCCCAATCTCCATCACTCCCTTCCTGGGCAAGCTCCTGGAGAAACTGGACATCCCCCAGCTTAACCTCCATGTGAATCTGTTGGCAGTCTTCATGACCATCAATCTGGCTTCAGAGCTGCCAGAAGCACGGAAACTGCTCTCCTGAACATCCGTCAGGACCTGCTCTCGAACCTTGACTCTAACATTCGATCTCTCTTCTGCCTTTGACACTGTCAACCATGCCATCCTGCTGAACCGTCTCTGTGATAACCTGGGTATCACTGGTCAGGCTCTGGCGTGTCTGACCTCTTTCCTCTCTAATCGACCCTCCCAGGTCCAACTGGGGTCCTTCCTCTCTGACATCTTTTTCTCCGCCTGTGGTGTCCCCCAGCGATCATATCTCTCCCCCTGGCTGTTCAACCAGTATCTGGCACTCCTTGCCCACCGCATCGCCGCTCTCTGCCCCAACTTTCAGTGCTATGCGGACGATACCCAGATCATTTTCAGGCTACCCTCGGCCTCCTCCTCTCCTTCCCTCATCTCTGACTGTCTGTCTGCTATCCAGGAATGGTGTGCCACCAATGACCTCTGCCTTAATGCCAGTAAAACTGAGATTCTACTCATCGGCACACCCACTCCCTCCTTCCCTGCAGCTCTCTGGCCGGCCTCTCTTGGCCCTCTTCCTGCTCCTACCTGCAAGGCAAAAAACCTTGGGGTTATCTTCGACTCCACACTCTCCTTCTCTCCTCATATATCTGACGTCTCTAAGAAGTCACACTACCAGCTGCACCTCCTCAGAGGTATTCTTCCCTTCCTCTCCTTCCCCCAGAAGCTCACTGTCTCACGAGCCCTGGTTCTCTCAAAGCTGGACAACTGTAACAGCCTCTATCTTAATCTGCCTGCCTCCACTCTCCGCCCTCTGCAACTCATCCAGAACAGAACTGCGAGACTTGTCCTTGGCCTCAAGCCCAGGGACTGTATCTCTCCAGGACTGAAGTCTCTACACTGGCTCCCAGTGGCTGCGAGGATAAAGTTCAAAACCCTCTGTTTGTCCACAAGGCCTTCTGGGGCCTGGGGCCTAAATACCTTCAACTCTCTCTTCCTAAATATCTTCCTTCCCAAGCCCTTCGCTCATCCGTCTCCAACTCCCTCAGGGTCAGCCGCTTCTCGAAGCAATGAGCTGGGGGTAGATCTCTCTCCGCGGCAGGGGCCTCCCTCTGGAACAGCCTTCCTGCCTCCCTGAAACTTGAGGAGAACCATCTCCGGTTCTGGAGGCAACTCAAAACCTTCCTCTTTGCTTCTGCTTTCTCTCTCCCTCTCCCCTGCTAATTCTTCGCTGAATCTGCACCGAATCTGCAACTGGGCCACTCTCACCGACCTCGGTCCTGGGCCCAGCCACTCTCCACTTGCACTGCCTCCCTGGCAACCCCTGCACTGCAGGACTGTCTCTGTATCCCTACAGCCCCCGTTTCCAGCACTTGTCTGCACTTACCTTGCACTTGCCACTAGCTGGCCCTTTATTTATTTTATTCTACTTACCTTGTACTGCACTTCCCCCCTCCCTTTCCCCATGCACTTTCTCCCTTCCCCCTACCCCTGCACTTGCACGATCTGAATGACACCTGGCCTAGTAGGATCGTTGTCTGTCTTCCCCTTGTTCCCCCCCTCCCTGCCTCGTCGCACCTTGAAACACTTGTGTATAGGCGCGTTACAAATGCCATATCATATCATATCATATCATAGTGGTACTACCCCCACCAGGCCCCATGTGCGGCTCAGTATCGGGCTCCTCCTCCTCTGTGGAGACCACCAACCTGGATGTCTCCACACCGTCTTCCGCCATTGCAAGCCTCTGTGGGGGCTCACCCGGCCCTTCCGCTACAGCCGTAGTGGCAGACGCGGCACCAGGCGCCTCAGTCCCGGATGATGGCAATTCCTGGGAGGGTGGCTGGGCCTTGCGTCGCCGCCCGGTGGAGGCATCCCCACCGCTTGGCTCCACAGCCCCGTCTCCGCCCTCTTTTTCACTTGACACTGCGTAGCGGGAGACATAGAACACAAGCATCAGGGTACAGTACAATATTCCCCTAGACAGAAAGCAATAACACATGAGTGGCTCTGTCAAATGTCACTTCCATCCTGTCCCTCCACAATACATGGGTGAATGCACGCAACACACATGCAGAAACAGGCACCGCGCCTGCAATCAACATCAGCATCCATATACAAGGGCCTCTTTTAACCAAAATGTTGCCTTCAAACTCACATGCATCATGGATCACACTGATCCCATGCACACACATCACCGGAGGGTCATGCATCATGGCTTGTACACCACAGACACAGTGGATAGACAAAGTGGATACAACGGTGACCGCACTGCATGAGTGAATCTACACATCATCACGGACATGTGTCATGCATCCATGGCGTTTCAAAGTCACACACACACTTCTCAGACACACATACATGTGCACCATACATTTACATGAGAGCAGCACCCATCCCTCATCCCCCCTCCATGTCCAAGAACAGAGACTGGCATGCATTCATGTGTGCATTCTGCATACAGCTCCCCATGTTGAACACATGCACCATCCATGTGATTCACACATTACTGGTCTCACATGCATGACCATGATGTCCCTGCACACACACATCCATACATGGCCTATGTCACACATAAAGGCAAGTATCAGACTACCAGCACACTGCAACATGCCCTGTCTCACACAGCAATGCTTGGCCACTTACCGCTCAGCTCCAGATGGGTCTGCCTCCGAAGGATCTGGGCATAGAGCGCTGGACCTATGCGTTCCAGGACCCTCATCTGGATGTTGCTCATGCTGACCCGGCCCCCCTCCGCAAGGTGCCGGGCCTTGTAGAGGGTCCTGGACCTGAAGTCCTCCCAGCGCTTCCAGACGTGCTTGATGTCGCGGGTTGCCACCCCCTCCACGTTGATGGCAACCACTGCGTCCTCCCAGATCCTCTCCCGTCCTTCCTTGTTGGCGTGTGATGTTCCGAAGAGGGCATCATAATGCCCCAGGACATGCTCCACCAGGACACCAACTTCCTTCTCACTGAAGCTGGTGGCCCTCTGCCTCTCTGGCAGGCGTGGGTGGGCAACTGGGTCCTGGGGCTGGGCTGTGGACCGATGGTATCCCAGTCGGGAGTCTTCTGTTCCAGCAGGGGTGGACACAGCAACTGGACCCCTGCAGATGGCTGACGTGCAGGCACCAAATAGCAGGGCACGTGGGCAGCAGGCAGGCAGCAGATGGCTGGTGGGAGCGTGCTCGGGGCTCTTGGGGGCAGGAAAATGGCCTTTTGGGCTGGAGCATGGTCTTCCGTGTGTTTTCGCGTGGCCTGCTTGATACGGAGTGATTTGGCACGTGAAAAAAGTGCACGTCAGCGTGAAATCCGAGTAAAGGCCCTTAGCCCGTAAGCGCATAAGCGACGTTACGCACGCGGGCATTCCCCACAACACAGGTGCATTGTGATTCAGCACGTGAGAAAACTGCACGTCACCCGTGCTATTGGAGGAAAGGGCCTTAGCGCGTAAGTGACGTTGCATGTGTGGGCTGGCTTAAAAGATACGAGTATCACGCTATTTTCTTTTACATGCTTTTTGTCGAGAGCGAGTGGGTGTTTCTTGTACTTCTTGTTGGTTCACAGGCAATTACTTCACAAAGTTTCCAGTTCGTACTCCCTGTTTCCTCAGCCTGCGTTCTTTTCTTCCTTTGGCGGGGGTGTTGCCAAAGCACACACGCGCGTCTTTTTCACGTTCTTTTTCAAGGCAGACGGTAAGTCGTGCACGTATTTTCCAACTGTGGTTGCGCCCATGTGTCGCGTACCCCAGGCTGCGTGTAACACGCGTATGCTTATTTTTGTATTTCTGGGTGCCACAGCGTAGTGCGGGTTCATTTTTCCATGCACGTGGTCTACCAGGGGTTGTGTCCATGTGTACTTTTGTTTTTGGGGTGCCTGTGCGTTGCGTGGGTCACATCCAGCCTTGCTAGAGCACTAGGGTACGAATTCCATCTAGTACCCTACCCCTTTCACCCCAATTGCCCAGGAAAATTGTTTACTGCAACTCCCATACGCACACTAACATCAGTGCCATGGTTGGGAGGTGAGCAAGCAGTAAGGGAGGCAAAGGTGGCCAACCTCCAAAAGGTGGGCGTGGTGGGCGCGGTAGGGGACATGGCCAGGATTTGCAGGGTGCCCCTAGAGCCCCGTGTGTGGAGGACCAATCGAGGACACCTATGTCCCCCCCAATGGTTGTGGGAAAAGCAGCTGACACCATCCCCAGCTCAGCCCTTGTTGGACCGGCCCATTTTGTCACCTGAACCGGCACAGGATGACTCCCAGGCTGACTTCCAGGTCAGCAAGTCTAATCCACGTGTGCCGGTGAAAGTTGCTGTCACCAGGCCCATGGATCTGGGGCAGCAATGTCATCTGCTGCACCAAGTAGGCAGGGTGGGGGAGGCTGCAGGGGCAGCTGCAGCTCAATCCACCCCAGCTCCGAGTCTCCTTGCCGGGACAGTGTCGGTCCAGGTCCATCACACCGACGTTGGCCCTGCTGACATCACCCTGCAGCCAATGCCTGCACCAAGACATATGGTCATTGTGCCTTTACAGGCTTCTAGTACCCAGTCCACCTACACCTCTGAAGAAGAAGGGTGCTCTTGCACTACAGGCTGAGACCCCAGACACGGCTACACACTCCGGCACGTCAAGGAAGCCTAGCTTCAATGACGCTGAACTTGATGAACTTGTGGCCTATGTGTCGGCACATAGCCGCGAAATGTTGGTGACTGCAGGCTGTAAGACTACGCCTGGTCAACATAGGGCCCACTGGCAGACCATCGCGGACCACATTAGTGCCCTTGGATTTGTGAGGCGCACAGCTGACGACTGCTACAAGCGGTGGAATGACCTGAATCGCAGAGCAAAGAACAAGCTGGCTTCAAATCATGCCTCTACTCTGGTGACTTGCGGTGGGTCTCCACCAGAGGACGACCAACTCACTGAACATGAGTCTGTTGCTGGAACCTTTGTCACAGAGGAACAGATCCAAGGCTTGGGAGACCTACCAGATTATGATGCATTGTCCGGTGAGTGCCCATGCAAGTGTGTGTAATCCATGTGTATGTTTCTTGGGTGATGTGTAATGATTGAGTGCCAGGTGAGGGTGTGTACTCCTGAGTGGTATGGATCTCCCATGTGCTTCCTCCAAACCATTCACCAGCCTTGGGTTTGGGTATGACAGTATCCCTTCTGACCACAGTAGCCAATTAGCGCCACATTACTGCAGTTGCCCTTGAACTGTCATCTTGCAACAACATTGTTCGGATTTTTCAGTGTTCATTCAGCCTGATTGTTTCAATCCTCCTATTTTTGCAACGCATTTTTCTGCCCTAATGCCACATATGTGACATGCTTCTGTCCTAGATTACAACCCACATTGGCCCACATTTATTACCTTGGTATGGGAATGATTTGACCATTCAGGCTGATTGAGTAAGGGCCTGCTCACATTCATTTTTGGTCCCTGTTTGAATGTTGAACATGACTGCTGTGTTCTGTCATGTTGAAGTGACCAACCATTGATGTATCCATCTGCCTGCCATCAATGTATTATTGCACACTGGATGTGTTGCAGTGTGTGGCACATGCATATTTTGGCACACTATTTTGCATTTTTCTTCTCATCATGTCCCTCTCACATGGATGGGTGACAGTACACATTCACTGACATATGGCTGTACTTGTCAAATGTACCATGGCTATGCTACGTGCCATCTGTGTGCTGGCATGTGCCATTTATGTGGATCGACCATGCCACTCACAGGCTAATATGTGATGACAGTGCTATCCAGCATGCAGCACATGTGTTCATTTTCCATCTTGGAGTCCTCAGTGTCTGCTTTTTGCCTCCCCTTCCAAATCATTGACAGTGCATGCATGCCAAGGTTATGGTCATGTGGGACATGTTATGTTCATGTACTGGATCTCTGGCTTGTCAGGCCTATGTGTGTGCTATGGTGCTCATGCCTGTTTCCATTTGTTGTCTTGCATGTTTTTGCATGTGATGACGCACTTGATGCTGTAGAGGTGGAGGAGATGGTGCAGACCCAGGAGGAATCTCAGGCACGACCGGGCACCAGTGGAGGACGAGGTGTGGTGGTGGGTGAAAACCCAATCCTCCTGCAGACCATACTGTCCAGGGGTGTCTCTGGGTGCACCTCCCCAGACCTCTATGATTCAGGTGCTAAATCGGATGATGAGACCTATGTGCTGTCGCAGATGGGTGTTTCTGGCAGGGATGCTGTTCTGTCCAACCCACCTGCACCAGGGGTAGACCCCTCTATGGGGATGTCAGTGTTGGTAACTCCGCCTTTGGCGGTTACGGATGCAGGGTCACACTCCACAACATCTGATCCTGTTCCTGGGCCAGCAGATCATAGGGGGAATGCAGTCCTGCAGCATCAGGCAGTGCCAGCACAGCAAGGTGCAGATCGCCTTGCCCCAAACAGGTGTGGTGCCCGCCGACGTGGTGGCCGTGCGCCACCAGGCAATACTGTATGGGAAAACTCCATGTACGGTATAGCAGCACAATAGGGAGCATCGGTTGAAATGATGGCTCAGGCAATGGAGAGGGTGACCACTTCCATTATCCCCCCTGAAAGGCAGATGGAGCTCCAACAGCAGACAACAGAGTCCATTTGCCAATCACACAGGGAGGACATGTTGGCGTCCAACAGGGACCGACAGGCAGCACTGGAGACTCTGCGCGAAGCCATATTTGTAGAGTCCCAGGGCCACAGGAAAGCCCTGAGGTTAGAACTCCATTTCCTCAGGAAGAATCTGGTAGAACTTGAGGATTCCCGAAATTTTAGGGCAGAACAGCAGCTGGAGCAGCTCACACGTTCACTCTCAGCTGAGCATCAGGTAACTCGTGAGGAGATCCGGGCATCACGCAAGGCCATGCGTGAAGAAATGCAGGCAACCCCTGAGGTGCTGCATTGTGATCTCCGTACTATCATCCTCCAGAACCAGACCTTCCACACCTGCATGCTTGCTGCCATGGAGGACCATACCAGGGCTTTGCGTGGGCTGCCTCCCATAGCACCGCCACCTCCTGATGTAGCAGCAGAGGGTGAAGAGAGTGACAGCAGTTCTCCCACAGTGGCGTAGCCGTGCAGTCCATGAGCCCATGGAGGTATTTTTTTTCGCAACATCCACGCAGGTGGGTGTTGGTGTGCACCTTGTCCTCAAACCTCCTGGGTGCCCCCCCCGCCCCGGCCCACACGTGGCCATTTTTGATATTTTTTTAATTTATTTTTATTTTTTTTACAGTGTGTTGCCTTGTGTGGCTCCCGTGGGCATACACTGTGTATTCCAGCTGGATTGTCCTGTGTTTGGGTTAGATGCTTGGGTTCCTGACACACACACCCCTCCTGCTTCCCCTTTCCATGGGCTTGCAAAGGGTGTGACCAAGTGACAGTGACTTACACAGTGACATTGGGCTCCCATGAGCTGTGTGGGCAGTCTGTGGTCAAAACTGTGTGGACATCCCTAGTGGGGATTTTTGATGTACTGAACACTGCATGGTGTATTGATATGTGCTTGTGCATCCATGTCTTCCTCCTTATTCACAGGTACCTTCTTCATGTCTTCACAAGGCCGTCTCCTTTGCAGATGCAGTTCATGATGTATGCAGTACGCTGACACATTTGCCTGACAGCAACCCTCTGCAGTTGGAAGGGGTCGATGTGCTGGCTTATTCAGGTTGTAAGACTTGCACTACTTTGATTTTGTAATGTCATATTTTGGCCCTGTTTCTTCCTGTGTTGCTGTATTGTGTTGCTGGTAAGTATTTGTTCATGTGTGCTATTTGTTATTGATTACTGGGAGCATATTGTCTGTGGCCTGTTTCCATTTGGGACAGTGCACTTTGTGGCACTTGTGTCATGTGTTGTGCATTCATTTGTTTGGTTTCACATTGCATGACATGCCATGGTGTGTTGGGTAGCTGAGATGGGCAGGGGTTGGGTGACATGGCACTATTTTCATGTTGTATTTTGCAAGGGGGTAGTCATTCATGCAGCATAAATGTGTGCCTTTTTGTGACACAGCATTGGTTGTCTTTCAGTAGGTAGGGATGCACACAATGTACCACTTCCAGGTGACCAATCTCAGGCTGGCATGGTTGTGACAGTAGACTATCCCTTATGTCATCATCATTGATTGACAGCTGGTATGTGCCAGGGCTGTGTGCACTCCACAGGGGTGTGATTTTAGGTGAAGTAATTAGCCACCAGCTGTGTACGGGCTGCCTCACCACTTGCCCTTTCCCCTCCCATGCGCAGCGGCCGTGCATGTGGTTGGGGATGTGGGGGCACCACCATGTCCACCCGCAGGTCCCGGCGTGTTGCAACGTTGTGCAGGACACATGCTGCCACTATGATCCTGCACACTACTGGGGGCGCGTATAGCAGCTGCCCACCAGAGCGGTCAAGGGAGCGAAAGCGTGACTTCAGCACTCCGAATGTGCGCTCCACTATGCCCCGGGTTGCAATATGGGCTGTGTTGTATCTTACCTCGGGTGGTGGGGTTCCGAATTGGCATCCTCATGTGGGTGCTCAGAGGGTAGGCACTCTCCCCTGGGGAGGTGATGATGGGTATCATTAGTGGGGTTGTGACATTACTCAGTATCTGACATGCATGCATGTGCAGAGTCATTTATACTCACCAAGCAGCCATGTATCGCCATGCCGCCCAGCTTCTAGGTCCCGGTTTAGAGGTGACATTCTGAAAATGAAACTGTCATGGGTGGACCCTGGATAGTTGGCATATACTGAGGTGATGATTCCCTTGGCATCACATACTACCTGCACGTTGATGGAATGCCAGTGCTTGCGGTTTCTATAGATGTGCTCAGTTGCCCTGGGAGGACGTAGAGCCACATGGGTGCAATCAATGGCACCTAGCACTTTGGGGAAGTGTGCCACCCCGTAAAAGTCCTGGACGGCATCCTGGCTTTCTGCAGGTGTTCTGGGCATGTATATGTGCCTGCGGACTGAAGAGCGTGCAGTCATGATGGCCAACACCAGGTGTAAGCAGCGTGACTGCGTGGCCTGTGACACCCCCCCAACTATGGAACTTGTCCGCTGAAATGAACCAGTGGCCAAGAAGTGCAGTACATTGAGCACCTTTTCCAAGGGGCAAAGTGCTTGGGAGCACAGGGTGGGTGATGTGAGGTCATCCTCCCACTCACTCACCAGGTCGAGTATTATGTGTGGTGGGAACCTGTACCTCTCATACACCTGGTCATCAGGCATCCCAAAATGTATGGTCCTGGGTGTAAAAATTCTGGGCCTGGCTATCCTCCTCCTCCTGCGGTGTCCCACGACCACTGCTGCGAGGAATGGTATATTCATTGTAGCGTCTGAGCTTGTTTGTTGTTTGTGTGCACTTTTATGCTGCGCGGGGCCACGTACGCCTTCTTCCTGCTGGCGTACGTGTTTCTGGATCAGCCCGTCTTTTTTGGCACACGCGTTTCCCCTGTTCGATTCCATGAATACGTGTTGTAGGTGTGCGTGTGGGTGTCCCGCGCATTTGCCTCCTGTACTTCCCCCGTAACGTCCACATTTTCACGCGTTGTTCCCCATTCCGCGTGTTACGCCCCGTGTTCCGCCTACTTTTGTTGTCTGCGCCGCGCTATGTGCGCTTTCGCTGTGTGCGTAGCACATGCCATTTGATGACATGTGCGCCATGCAGGATTTTAGCACACATCCCCGGATTTACACACGCACGGACTTCCATGAATCGATGTGCGCGGCTTCCGCACGCTTGCACTGCGATTTTCGCGCTGGCGCTGTGGTACGCACGCTTTCGCACACTTGCGCAGCGCACCATAAGTCACGGACCGAATGAAAAGATGGTTCCAATAGTTTGTTGAACATTAGGGTTAGAGCCAGACAGTGCAGTATGCTCCCTGTTTTTGATTAAAATTGTTCAATTGTGTGAACATTTGGTGAGATGAGACACGAGCTTGGTTTTTAATGATATGTTATTTGTTTGTTTTTAGAATGTATAAATGTTCACACATCCTGAGGAAGACACACACAATCTGTCTGGAAGACCATCACCAGATATTGTCAAGTCGAAACTATTGTTAACATGGAAGCCTTTTTTGAATAGAAGATCCATGATTTGGGGCACCTATAGTCGCTAATGTTTTTTTGAGTGAACACTTGCTAGACATACAGTCTAAAAATATGTAAAATGTCTAATGTTCTTAAAATTATGAACTGTTTTACGAATGAGTGGTATGAATTAATGTATGCATGTATGAACCTATAATATGTTTTATTGAATTGCTAATTAGAAATGCCTATCTTTTTCTAAAAAAATGTTTTACTCATATTAAAATGAAATAAAAATAATGATTTAATACCTATAGCTCAAGTCTCGTCCTCACCAATCCTTTTTGCATTTTTCCTGGCACCATTTACGTTGTTCAGTCTTTTTCTACCACAAGGTGCCCATGATTTTTGAGGTTCCCACCTTTGGGTTTTGTGTACGCAGACACTTAGGCCACATTTCCCTTAGACACGAAGAACATGCATATGACTCAAATAGTTAGAAGACTGACACACGTATACCTTTTGCTATGCGCAAACCGCATAATGCATGAGAATACAAATGAACTGCTTGCTGACGCTTAACAGCAACTGACATGGACGGTCATGCGAAAAAAGATGGAAGCCATAGGTATATTGGAGTGAATGGCAAAAGCAGGAAGAAATAAAGAACACAGAGAAAGGCTGACAGGTTAATCCTGCTGAAGCATGCAGACCAGGTTTCCAGCACAGACACCATGCACAGCCTCGTCAAGAACACTGAGAGAAGGAAGGTGTCAAGTTAACAGAAGAGTTAGCACACCTGCAGGGAGCAAAAGCCAAAACTCCTCATGATTGCAAGCAAGAGAGCTCTATTTCATGGTCCCCACACATGTGATCTGGACCTGTAAGAGAGAGAGCCGATTCATTTGAGCCAGACTGAGAAGACTATTCCCATTGAACCAAATGCAGGAGGGTACAAAAGTAAAAAAGGTTCAAAGCTGGATGTTCTGTCTCAAGGCCTAGGAGATCGAAGAAGGTAACTTTATGGGTAACTTTATGGGAACATGCAGCACCTTTGGGGTTATCCCACTACCTTGAATGGTTGCACTTGGCCTGTAACTGTCCAAGGCCGAGAAGACTCTTTCTGTCCAACCCTTAACCACTGTACACGCTAGGTTTACACTATGTTGCACTGGCCAATGACCTTACTTTGACCTATAAGGTTGTATTCACAACACCTAGAGGTGGTCTCAGGAGGTGCCACCAGATGTGGCCTGTCCACTAAACGCACTAACTCCTTATATGATGTATATGTAGTTTACCTCGCTAACCAGTCCCTTCCCTTGGTAAGTTTATGGGATGTAACCTCATTTTTGTGATGTCATGGCTTGTTAAAGCTGGGTGACAGGCACATGGAGCGCAAGAACACTTGGAGAATGTTGCATTGTTAATGCTTTGATCCCTGTCATTGAATTGTTAATAAAGACAGGGAACTTTGTCCTAAGGCTGGTTTTTCCGTTCTTGCGGGAGGTTATTTCCAGGGCCCAGTTTCCCTTGCATGTAACGGGGAGACTGATAATAGTTCCCTTACCACTATTACAGCAGCTGCTCTTTTCAATACGTTCTAGGTTCTCACAGCGGTACGAGAAACTTTCCATGGCTTGTTTCGGTTAACAAGATGGCACGAGAAACCTTGTGCTGCTCTTTTCGATACACTTGGGGGTGGAGGAACGACGGATTGGGGTAAAACAGATCAGAATCTTACAGATTTCACTTTTGCGGCTGGCAAAACAGAATCTAACTTTTTTCCTTAGCCCTAGTAGTGGGGTACTGTGATGAGGAAGAGTTACATGGTGGTAGTGAGGGACTATGAAGAGGAAGAGTGAGTTGGTGGTAGTTAGGTACCATGGTGGTAGTGGATGACTGTGATGAGGAAGAGTGAGTGGTGCTAGTGAGGTACTGTGAAGAGTCAGACTGAGTTGGTGGTAGTGAGTTACTGTGATGAGGAAGAGTGATCTGGTGGTAGTGGGGGAATGACTGATGAGGAAGAATGACATAGTGGTAGTGGGGTACTGTGATGAGGAAGATGGCTGTGGTGGAATTGTGGGGCACTGAAGGGGGGGAGTGAATTGGTAGTAGTGGGGTACTGTGATGAGGGATAGTGAGGTGGTAGTATTGGGGGTATGTGACAATAAATAGTGAGTTGATGGTAGTGGGGTACTCTGATGATGGAAGAGTGAGATGATGGTAGTAGGGGACTGTGCAGAGGTAGAGTGATGTGGTGGTAGTGGGGGACTGTGAAAGGGCAGTGTGACAAGGTAGTAGTTGGGGTTTGTGACATGGAATAGTGAGTGTGTGGTTGTGAAAGGTGGTGATGAGGATGGGTCACATGGTTGTAGTGGGGTATTCTGATGATAATGGGGGGCTGTGAAGTGAAACAGTGAGATGCTGGTAGTGGGGGACTGTGATGAGGTAGAGTGATATGGTGGTGGACTACTTTAACACGCCAGACTGAGATGTTGGTAGTGGGGACTGTGACAAGGAATAGTGACAGGGTGGTAGAGGGGGACTGTGACAAGGAAGAGGAGATGGTATTAGTGGGGTACTCTGATGAGAAAGAGTGATGTGGTGGTGGTGGGGTACTGAGATGAGGAAGAGTGACACTGTAGTAGGGGGGGTGAAGAGTGAGTTGGTGGTAGTGGGGTACTGTGACGAGGAAAAAAGAGTTGGTGGTAGTGGTGGACTGTGATGTTGATGAGTGAGATAGTGGTAGTGGTAGACTGACCATGAAGAGTGGCATGGTGGTACTGGTCTACTGTGAAGAAGAAGAGTGATGTGGTGGTAGTGGGGGACTGTGATGAGGAAGAGTGAGATGGTGGTGGTGGTGGACTGTGATGAGGAATGTTGAGATGGTGATAATGGGAAACTGTGATGAGGAAGATGACATGGTGGTTGTGGCATACCGTGATTAGGAAGAGGGCCGTGGTGGTAGTGGCAGACTGTGACGAGGAAGAATGAGGTGGGGTTTTGGGGACTGTGATGAGGGAGATGGAGTGGTGGTAAAGGTAAGATTACCATTGTGCAATGGAACAAAGATGAAGGATGTGGGGGTATGTAGGTACAATTACTATTCAGTAATGGGACAACGAATGTAGGGGTCCAGGTAGGTTTACTAATTAGGCACTGTGACAAAGGCGAGGGAGGTGTCATAATATAGATATCTTACTTGCTAATGTCTGTAGTGAATCGAGAACTTAAGTCACTTGAAAAGCTTGTCCAATCAAACAAAAGGCTATAGTAAATAAGCATTTCGCTGCAGACTTATTTTTTTAAGTCATTGCACAATTATAAGCTTTTTCAAAACATTTAACACCCCGAAACAAAATAGCCCCAATACACCGCTCCCACACATTTTAAGTAAATTTAGAAAGCAATCCCAGTAATGTTTCTTTTTATTAAAAAGATGGATTGATTCCTAAATTTGTTTAAAATTCTCACCTTCCCCAACTAGCAATCACAGTGGTTTTTGTCACTCCAAACTAATCAAGATCTCAGCATAAATCTCAGGAAAAAAAGCTACACTATCCCCAAGACCTAAACTATCACAAATCATCTGTTCCTACCCTGCCCACATTGCATCTGTGCATTTCTAGATAAGGGACTTCGGGGCTTTAACACTTTGCATGGTTTTCTATGAATATAATGAATTCCCTGTGTTCATTTTGGTTGCCAAACCATCTGATTTAGGACTAAACTCACTTTGGCTACTTATCGCATGATATCACATTACACAATAGTGTGCCTCTGCTACGCTATGGCCTGTGCTATTCTGCGTCGGTATGAATACAAAAGTAGTCAACTTTACCAACAGTTACCAAAATGCTATCTGTTTTAAATTGAATTGCTCAATATAAAATGCATTGGGCTTTAAGTAAATGGCATGTAATATTCAATGTAAATGGGAGACACAGGACATCATATCTAACAGTGCACCTGGGTATTTGTCATACTAGAGTTTCCCTCTAATTCCCATCCTCTTTAATTCCCAGGTTTTACAATGGATAATATAGGCCCTACTTGAGGCTATCTCAGGGTCCTACTTACTTTGAAATGCAGCTTTTCAACGCTTGGAGAATCAGCCAGGATCCAGTCAGTCTGGAATTACCCCACCAGCAAACTTTCATCTCAGCTGGCTGTCTGGAAACCAATTTCCAACAGAGGCTGGTCCTCCATCAGTCAATGGCTTCTGTCTTCGTGTGCATGGGTATCAATCATCCAGATGGATTCAGTTCTGCTCCCACTGGCCACCTTTCTCCAGTTGTATCCAGCAAATGTTCAATGTTCATCTCCCCAAATCAATCAATCCTCTTCTGTTAAGCAGGCATGGTATTCTGTATCTTTCACTCTTCCCCAGCCGTGTCAATAGATGGGATTTAGCCCAGTCCCATGACTGCAAAGGCAAGGACGAAAGTTACTCCTAATGTAAAATTGAAATTTTGTTTTCAGGTCATAACTTTTAATGTGAAGATGTGAGTTTAATAAACTCAGTATCACTGTAATCTGACTGCCAGAGGAAACACTTCAACATGTTAACTGTTCTCGTGTGCTTGTATATTTTTAGAGATAATTATATTTCCCATTTTTTTCCAAATAAGTCCATGTCACCCCATGCAGATTTTATATGGGGTGAAAAAACATATTTTCTATCTACAATCTGCAATTTCTAACAGCTTTCCTCAAAGAGACATGCATTACTTTTTTCATTAAAATACCATCCATTAGTTGTCCTATTCAGCTTGTAAAAGAATAAATTTTGACTTCTACCTGCAGGTGGCACTGGCGATTCACCCCTTGCACATTTCCTTCCTAATATGAAAATGTTAAGGAAGGGTTTCTTTTGCTTTGTTCATGGAGATCATATAAATTATTACATGACTTCAGTTAATGGCTTTTATGCGGGAGTCTGAAATGACATATGTGATGGGTCACTTTGAAGCTGTGGCCATTTGTCAGTGCTTTATTTGTATTACATTTAGAACCAGTTTCAACAATAGATGTCAATTGTTCTGTGGTTACTGTGTCTTGTAATGTAAATTCCGGAACTGGGTATAGGCTTTAGAAAACTTAATTTAAGGACAGTTTCAAGTTACCCCAAGCTACATCAACAATATGCTCCTGCATGTTCATTTCAAGTTTTAAATACATTAGAGGGTTATTGAAAGTGCAGTGAAAACAAGGCAAAAGTCAATGGCTCTTTAAATGAGACTTTGGTTCTACTCTTGATTTCACGTTACTTTGGTTGAAATGAAACATACGCAAAATTACTTAATGGTTTGTAATACACAACTGTATTTTTATTCTATACTGAAGATCCAGGAACATATTGTGATGAAATCCTTGAACTACATTTGCTTTATGTTCTTCAGTTGATGTCCTGTAACATGCTGAGTTGTTTTGGTGCCAAAAAACTAAGTTCTGGGCATTGTGTTTTGCAATAGGCACAGTTCTTGTTTGGTTCTCTGCCTTGTCTGCAGCACAATAAGCCGGTCTCTAAATTCAATTAAAAAGGCCTTGGAAAGGGATGCAGTCTGAAATGCACTTTTACACTGTTGAAAATGTTCTAATGTGTGTGCAGTGATTTATGTTTCACATTTTACATTGGCATAATTTGTGATTGGCGCCTCTCTTGCTCTTTCAGAAAGGCGTTTTTCAGTTAACTTTACATTAGGCCATTATCTGAGCTGCTTTTCCCTTGACAATTGACTAGTCGACAGCCATTATCTCCGCCCCTAGGACTGGGATGTACCTGGTGCTCAGACACCTGCTACATTCTTTTAAATAACTGGCAGCAGCATGAAATAGGCTCTATGTGCCTCCTAATTCATTTCACCAACGGAGCAGATTTTTTGCTGATCAGCTATTTAGATTTATCCAATTTTTATTTTGTGACACGAAATTTCATTTATTGAACAGTTTTTGACTGTAAATTCTGGGCAATTGGGAACCTTTTACAGCTCTCAAATTGGCCAAAACGTTATGCAAAACATGCTCATAAAAACAAGAGTTTTTTTGTTTTTTTTTATTATTAATTTGCTTAGTTGACACATCAACTTTTCAAATAAACAATACAAAAACATTTTTATAATACCAGTTACATTAAAATATAGGTGTTTAAAAAGTCTCATCAAATTTCATACACAGGTAACTTAAAAGGAATGAAAAAATAAAATGAACAGAAAAAAGTATAAAACCATTTCAAATTGAACAAAACTTATCATTTCATTATTGTTCCACTAAAGTTCATCATCTATATGTCAAGTTTTATCCCCAATATCAATATGGTTGTCGCATTATGAAAGTAATTTCATCTATGCGAGGCCTTTTCCTTTACAACTTTGCTATGCATACACAAACATAGTTTACCATTACACTATTCGTCACAAGCTAAGTGTGGTAAAACAATGTCCAATAACTGTACAATTGCAATCTGTATTGCGACTCTTGGGTTAGAAAAAATCTTTTGCCATTTTTGGTACTGGGTCACATGTTTCTGAAACACTAGTTTGTCCTTAAAACACCTACTTCTTACACTACTCACAGCTTCACAGTCTACCAATATATGTTGCAGAGTTTCAGCCTGTTTCATATTCAAACAATATCGACAGTAATTTTGCTCAGTAGTTATCATTCCTCTCCTATTCAAAATATCACGAGTGGGCCACAAATTTAGCCTAAATCTCATGTATTTACTACAAAGAGATACTTTTCCAGGTAAGCTGCCACTGTCCCGTGCCTTTTGTGACCAAACAGAAAGATGTCAAAGTCTTTGTGCAACATACACTTTGTGATATTCTCTACCCAATCATGCTGAAAAATCTTAATTTTCTCTCAACCGGGGCTTTCTATGAGAAGTGGTACGGTTACAGTTGCATTACTCATGGCATCAATAACATGCTCCCGCCATATTCGTGGAAATTTTTTTTTTGACAAAGCTAAACTGAACGCTACAGTTTGCAGGATGGAAGGTTTGTCCAAGCCCTCTAGCGCTTTCCTAAAAAAAGCACATTGCTTCCAGATTACATGAGAGTAGAGTGAGGTAAGTCCCAACTCATATTGAATCAACGCTAAAGGTGTGCTGTTCGGTAACTGCAGCACTCTTTTGCAATAAATGGATTTGATATTGTCCCAGAACTTGCACTTCTTCGGCATCGTGGCTTCCAACCCATACAAAAAGATTGGTGTAACTTTCATTTTATAAAACAAGATGGTATGTTTCATAGAGAATTTTCCAAATTTCTTACAGAGTATTTTGGTTTGTGACACCAAAGATAACAATATTGTTTTAACTTCACAAGTGTACTGCGCTTGAGATTTTCTATGTTGGATCAGCACACCAAGGTATCTATACTGACATGTATTGACCAATTGATGCTGCTGTAAATACCATTTGTGATTGTGGATCTTGGCCTTCTGACTAGGATTGCAAATCATTATTTGAGTTTTGTCTGGGTTTATGCTTAGATGGTTAGCTTGAGCATATACATCGAGTTGATTTAACATGTTCTGCAAACCCATTGGAGTCTGGGACAAAAGGATCAGTCGTCCGCATATAACAAGTATGGGATTTGTTGTATTCCAATTTTTGGGGGATCACCAACACAACCTCTCAGAGAGTCACCTATGTCCAAGATGTAGAAGTTAAATAGAAAAGAGGCTAGCGCACAACCTCGTTTCAAACCCCTGTGCGTTGCTGTCGCTGGGGAAAGCGTTCCGTCTATAGAGACACGTACACGCATTGTTGTGTTTGAATGAAACAGTGTTATTAATGCTAATAGAGATTCGGGGCAGTTGTGTTTTTTTAATTTCATTAGCAGCAGCGAATGATCAACAGAGTCAAATACAGCTCTGAAATCTACAAAACCCAGATATAAGGGGCGCTTTTGAGTCAGTTGATGGGCTTGAATCATGGTAATTGTAAATATGTTGGGCATCGTACCTAATCCCTTTACAAAACCGGACTGAAAACAGTCTAATAATGAATTTTTTTCAACCCAAGCCTTCAGTTCTTTGAGTATCATCCTGCAGTACATTTTTCCAGGTGCATCCAGTAATGAAATCGGGCGATAACTGTCAGGCACTTGCCGATCACCTTTCTTATAAATTGGGACAGTTATCGCCTGGGTCCATATTTGGGGCAATTTTTGACTATTATTAACAGCAGTGAATATATGAAATAAGATGGTAGACCAGAGCTCAGGGTGTTGTTGCATAACAAAATTTGATATCCCGTCAGGGCCAACAGCTTTGGATTTGCTGGCAGTTTTTATGAAGTACAATATGTTGCCTTCGTCAAAAAGCAATTCAAAGGTGACTGGCATATTTAATTCATCTACATTTGTACTATGGGCAGGGGCTGCATATAGTTGGTTAAAATGTGCGACCCAAAGATGCAGGTTGACTGCAGAAGTCTGTAAACAAATCTGATGTTGACCCATTGCTTGATTCATTACCGCCCACATTTTGGATATGTTTTTACTGGCCAAAGTGCTCAACATATTCGCTCCATCTCGCTGATAGAGCAACATCCTATGACCTTCTATCCAGTTTGTGTAGTTGTTACGCAGTTTTTTGGATTCTACCGATCTGATGGCAGGCGGAAGGAAAGCAAGTTTTCTTAATTCAGCGCCATACATAGTTTTCTTTAATCGAATTATGTTATCAAATATATGTATATGATTTTTCCTTTTCTTATCAAATATTTTGCTGTAGACAATGCCAGCACTTTCTAGTGCACAGTCCTCCCGTGTATTCGATTTTCCGAATAGCTCCATAAAATGAATGAAAGCTTCCTCTGACCATCAAAGACGGTTTCCACCTGTATTTATCACCAGACACCATTTTCTGGGTTGTTTAATGATCGAGTTAAGGGTCCTCTGAACACCCCATTCCATTGCCAACATGTTGTGATCGCTGGCATCTGAAGAAATGACTTTGAATTTTTGCACATCCGGCCACAATGCCTTATTCACATATATGTAGTCAATGGTGGTTGCCAACTTACCTTTATGCCAGGTTGGCAGAGGAGGGATGTCTGAAGAGAAGGCACCATTAAGTAGATGAAAACCTCTATGATATACCAGACTTTTCCAACCATTAATCTCTGATCGTTGGTTCTACTGGTGTCATCAATACACCTCAAATTCAAATCACCAGCAAGTATGAGGAATTTGATGTGCTGTTCTTCCACTACCAGATCTAATAGGAGATTCAAGTCTTTAAAGAAGCATTCATCATTCAAGGCTGCAGGATTCCAATTCACATTCAAGATAGCGTAACCAGCATTTTGTGTCTCAACTTTAGCTAACATCATAAATTTGTTAGGGGTCACCCACAATGTTGAGGTTAAGCCACAATGCCTTTTCACAGCAATTATAAGCCCTGACATAGGTCTTCCCACTGCTGATTCGATAGCAGAATTGAAGTAAACTTCATATCCTTCCCATATTGGCGGGGCAATTAGCCACGTCTCTTGCAAGAGGACCACATCGTAGTTATTCAAATGTTGTTGATCGTTGTTGAACAATTGCTTGTGTCCTCTCAAATTCCAACTAACAAGGGAAAGGATATGAGGACTTGATGATGAATCTAGTTATCTCTGCTGTACATTGCAGTGACAACCACATTGCTTGTCTGTGGGTGTTGCATGAGCTCCTTTAGCGGCCGTTACGATATTTAAACGGCTATTATTGCAGGTAGTTACGGCCACTTGCGTATTGGAGTGATCAACGCTTAAATCAAAACCTAGTTTGAACAAAGAATCCTTTGCCTTCCATATCAGATTCTGCACAACTCGGAGTGCACCCATATTTTTACTGCATTTAGATTGTTTTTGTTGATGAATTCAACTAGAGCCACGTCGGCCGACACAATGTTTCCAACTGTTGAATTTCTGAAAGAATTGCCATCACAGCCCTGTGATTTAGATCATATTGAGTGCAGGGAGCTGGATTGCACTCTAGTATTAAGGAGTATGGAGCAGGATTTTTCTTAACTTTGACAGGTATCACTTTTTTTGATGTTTCAATCTGAGGTTTTTCTGTTTCACCCAGTCGTGGGTTAGAGGCATTGCCAAATTTGAGATTTCCCAAGGCACTCTCTATCAGCCGAATCACCACCCCTGAAAGATCACTGATGGGCAGGGTATCCTCAGCTCGCACGCCTATGATCTTATCACAGAGGCATTCATTCTGCCCAGATGATTCAAGCCCTATCTCAAGTGTGTTCTGAACTTCTTCTGACTTTGAAGCTGTTTAAGGGTCACCTCCCTCCGAATGTAATTTCTGAGTGATCATATTCTCATTACACGCGGAACCAGTCACAGGTACTGGCTGAGCGTGATTGCATGCTATCCTTGGGACCTCAATAGGCAATTGTGAGTGGCCAGACATGTACGCATCAACCGCCTGTCTTATTGCGTCTTTGTTTTGACTATTATCCGGTACCTTCTTTGGATTACTAGTCTGCACCTTTCCTTGAGCAAGATTACTAGTATCTGCACCATCGCCAACAGGGCTAGGAGGTGTTGAGTTCAGTTGCGTCACCATCTTGAGTAGTTCGTCTAATGGGGCATAGTTTAATGGATGTGCAGCCTGAAAATTCAGAGAACCCATTATCTTTTTAGTATGCATTTGCATCCAATACTTTTCCTTGATTGCCTGGGAGGCCATCACATTACTATTTTTTTTTTTTGGTAAAGTTATCAATTTAAAGAATCGCTTTGTTGACGAGCCTCCTGTGTGCTTTGCACTAGCTCTGTTTTTAGATAGTTTACCATCAAGGATCTTAGCATTTTTTTTGTTTTTTTACATTTTCCTTATTTATAGGTTGTTGGGTTCCCTCTGCACTTGGTGACATTACACTTTTACTGGAATGCGCAGTGGCAGGAGTGAACATGGGATAACAATTCTTTTGAGAACCCACAACTGGTTCAATATGCATTTATGTGCTCAACTCCTGCGAATGTGGATTACGATTTGATAATGGGTCATAGATAATCGAGTCGATGCACGGTAAAACAGATGTGAGCCCATTTTGCTCGTCATTTCTCATCGGGATTATTCCAACATGTCTTTGTTTTACATCTTTGTCGGTTTGGCATGTTACAGAGCGCGAGATGGCTCTGAGCGGCACGACAGCTGTTATAAGTTGCTTCACTTCAAGCTTTGTCATCTCACAAGCTGCTAACACTTGCTTCATTAACATCTCTTGATTTGTTAATCGTTTGTCCACTCTTTGATATATATTCCCCAGTGTTTGGATAGACAAGTTCATAGCATGCATAGCAACATCTATTGAAGTTTCTGTGTGGCGTACACATACTAATGTATTTGTACCATGTGTGCTGGTTTGTATCCTACTACTTTCTATACCTGAAATAGAGGAAACAGTTTCAATTGTTGAGTGCGACGCCTCAGTGAACATCATCGGGGATTGAGATACATTTTCAGATAGCATTTTATTTGAAAATACAAAATCATTCAGATCAAGGTCGATTACAGCATCGTCCTTCGTTAACAGTGTTGAGTAGATGGATTCAGTGGGTTGATTGGGACAGGAATATGTTCCTGCATTGCCGTGTCCGTGATTGATTCATCCAGATTCACCACTTTCACGGACCGCTCGAATTAATTTTTTTTTGGGGCCACGGAGTTGCTTGCCAGGTCTTGTGCATAGGTCTGATTGGATGCACTGACCTGCCTCTCAGGTTGGGGTGTGGGTTGGACTCTCTCCAGCCTGGTTTTAGCTCTATGAGCCGAGAGGGACCCACTGCAGAACATTCGTATGTCCATGCTAATGGAGCCCCCCACCCGGCACCTTTGCTCCGCGCCGGCGTGGAGTTTAAAGAGTGCTGTGTCGTTAACTCCCTATCAGGGCGGGCAGCGAGAGTGGCTGGCATACCTGATTTCAAAGTGAGTATCCTCATGATAGCAGCGCTTGTTAGATCGCGAGTCCGCGCTGCTTACCGCTGTTTACTAATAAACGCTACAAAGCCACGGCACACAGTCGAGCAGCAGTTCCCAGGAAGTACCTCCCTTCCCTCCGTGGCGACGAGGCGAAGAGGCCAAGAGGTACTTCCTGGTACTTCGCTGGGGGCATGTGCGCTGGTGCGCGCGAGCTGCCAATTAAATAGGCGCAGTTGGTAAAATAACAAAAATAAGCAACTATAAATGTATATTCCTTATGGTTTAAGCTCTATAGTGCTTAATAATACGGTCTATTACTGTTAGTCCAAGCAAAAGTTCATCCAAATGTATATCTCGAACAGTAGTAGTGCAGT
Organism: Ambystoma mexicanum; assembly: GCF_040938575.1. Taxonomy (NCBI): domain Eukaryota; kingdom Metazoa; phylum Chordata; class Amphibia; order Caudata; family Ambystomatidae; genus Ambystoma; species Ambystoma mexicanum. The sequence continues at coordinate 1,422,593,805 of NC_090924.1, forward strand.
GTCCAGGATCAAGGGATCAGCGTGCCGAGGCCAAGAGGTACTTCCTGGTACTTCGCTCGGTGCGCGCACGCTGGTGCGCTCGAGCCGCCAATTAAATAAGCGGAGTTGGTAAGTAGGCGTGGCTTCACTGCTAGTACGCGTTAGACCAAGCAAAAGTTCATCCAAATGGATATCTCGAACAGCAGTAGTGCAGTGTCCAGGATCAAGTGTCAAGGGATCAGCATGCCGAGGCCAAGAGGTACTTCCTGGTACTTCGCTCAGTGCCAGCAAACAGGAGTTTGTGCAGGAAAACACTGGAAATCGGCCATTTAGCTCTGCATAGGAAATTTATGAAGCAGGTTGTTTTTTGCCCAACATGTGCCATTTCTCCACAGAGTGAATTTCAGCTGTTTTACCCACCTCTAGCCATATGCTAGCCAGACACACGTGCTGGAGTCATTGAAACTAGCGGGCTAATCACACTTCACCTGAATAAAGGTTATGATTATGCAACCTGTTTTCCCCTGTAATCCTATATCATTGTAGCCCTCAAGCTCTTCTTGTAGCTTTCTCCTGCATTTATACTGGTCTGAATGCGCCAAGAAATGTGAAAGGCCTAATTTTTGTACCGCCTGCTTAGTCTTTCTTAACCTTTCCCAAGCCCGCGTCCTGGGGCACCACAAAGAATGTCTTCCATTGCTGTTGGCGCTTTACAAATCTTACAGTGTAATAAACGGCCACATGTATGTTTGTTCCTGTATGTTTGTCCGATGAAGTAGCTTCACCTGTTGTCACCGCTAGAGGGAGCTGTTGCCTTAGGCTATATAGAGACAATGCCAATTCCCATAGTTTGCCTGTTGTCAACACTAGAGGGAGCTGATGCCTTAGGATACATAGAGACAATGCTAATTTGCATAGCTTTGCCTGCTGTCACTGCTAGAGGGAGCTGTTGATTTATGATATATAGAGCCTCATTACAAGTCCGGCGGTAACCCTGCAGGTGCTACCAACGGGTTGCCGCCGGACTTGCAATATTTACCGGTGCCTGGCTTGACGGAATCACTGGGAGATTACGACCCGGGAGTTCCTGGAAGTCAGGTGCCAGTAAATGTTAATCCCCATTCCCACTTGAGTCCGATAGGAATCAATGGGAATGGGGACCACGGAAGCACCGGCACCGTTAATGGTGCAGATGCTTCCATGAAACTCTGCGGGTGGGTGGTGTTCCGTCTGCCAGGTCTGACCATGGCGGGCAGAACAGCGACCTGCCCGCAGAGTCGTACTATACTGGTCCAGTAACAATGGTGCCAGTAGGCTTACCAGGACCGTTGTTACCAGACTGGCATGGTCGTAATGAGAAAACCTGCATTTGGTCCATGCAGTGGGGTCACTAGGGTTAACCCGGGGGGGGCTGGGCCCCTCCTCTGAAGTCCTGGGACCCCCTTGTCGCCCCCCCCTACGTCAGCTGGGATACTCACTTTGCACTGTCTGCAGTGCTGTGTTTGCCTGCACGGCACACACACAGGGCAGCAATGAACAAGGAAGAGCTGTTAAGTTCCCTCTGCCGTTAAGACCAGCCCCTCCAATTAGAATGTAGTGCACAAAACTGTGAATGAAGGGTCATTAGTGACTTAATGGTTTTGTGCCTACATTCTGATGGGAAGGGAGGTACAGTGGGGTTTGGTAGTTGGTGTGCACAAAAGCTTCTCTGCAGGAGTGCTTGTGACTTCACCAGTGGCGTAGCTAGGGTGGACTCTGGGGTCGGGGGGGAGGGGGTGGGGGGGAAGTGCCTGAGTTCTCTGTTCGTGGTGTTATTTGTGGCACTTACTGAGGCAAATGTCTGCAGATCATACAGCAATACTCCTTTTGTCTCAAAGCTAGCAATGATGGACAGCGTGCAGCCCCTCCCATCAGAATGTAGTCCACGAAACTGCTAATGATGGGCCATTAGTCACTGAATGGTTTCGTGCCTGCATTCCAATGGGACGGGAGGTGCAGTGGGGTGTGGGTAGTTGGTGTGCACAAAAGCCTATCTGCAGGAGTGCTTCTGACATCACGAATTACCTTTCATAGGTGCCCCCCCCCCCACTTTTGTCTGTGCCCCTCCTACTTTTGCCTTTGGCCCGTCTGTGCCCCTCCTAAATTTGATTCCTGGCGACGCCACTGGACGTCACGCATTCCCTTCCATAGGCGCCCCCCCTACTTTTCTCTGCGGCCCCCCTACTTTTGTCTTTGGTCCCGCTCTGTGCCCCTGTTAAATTTGATTCCTGACGACGCCACGGGCCCATGTGCACGGGCCTGTACATTAGTCAACAATAAATAAATAAATAATAGACGAGGAACGGCCGATTGGTCCATGGAAGATTCCTCTCTGGCAGAGCTCTTATTCCCGCCGCTGGACCCCCGGGCGCGCCTCACAATGCTCGCTCGTGACTCCTGTACCATGAAGAAATGAAAGGCGGGGGGCACCCGACTGCGAGCACTTCCCGGGGTGCCGCCTGCAGGCATTCAGCCGAGATGCTAATTGCCACTTTGGAGACAATTTAAATACTGTGCTGTTCTTTTTCGGGAGCCTCGTTGTTATTCGCAGGGACCTGTTGTGTGTTCCATGAAAGGAAGCAGAGTAGAGATAGACTGGTCTGTGTATGTGTCTTTGTAGCAGTGTGTGGCGCTCCACTTGTGGTTTGCTTGCTGTGTTCGCTCTCTGGTACAGCATTGTGTAGGCCTCTGCTTATTTGTTTGCAGGTGTAGGGCTTTGTCTATGCGCTTCTCTGCATGGATTGAGTGTGTGCGTGCGTGCGTGTGTGCGTGTGTGCATGCGTGCTGGCGTGTGCGCGCGCGCGCGCGCTGCAACTCGGCAAAAGAAAGCAAATACGATTGGTAACCATTCAGCCTTGGTCCTATAGGTGTCAACCATCTCGGGCTTCTATCGAGGACCCGTCTTTCTGCCTAACTCTTCCCAGGCAACATGTTTATTTATTTAACTGTCAATGGTCATTGTAAAATGACGGTGCGTTTGGTTGAGAATGTTTCATTTTTGTCCCTGGGATATTAATGTTTTTCGATGTAAATTGTATTTTAGTCTTTTCAGTGCTGGAAATTGACAATATTTACTGGGGAAGTCTACCCATTCCCCTCCTCAACCCTCCCCTTCACCAGGGGCGTCATTTCACCAAAATGCCAGGGGTAGCGGAAGTGACATCACACGACCCTTGACACCTGATGACATCACAGGAAGTGATGTCATTTGACCCCGCCCCGAAGTCATATCGCGGGAAGTGATGGAACATGACCTTTCACCTATTGATAAAACAAAAAGTGGCATCACATGGCATTGCACACTACGAAAAATATGGTTACGATATCACTATAATGTGATGTACATTTCATATCTGAATGGATCACCATTTGCATCGTTAAGATCAGAGTGTATAGGCCCATATTACCAAATTACTGTGAATGCAAGCAGACGTCCATGACCAAATGATAATGATGTGTTATTATATAGCACTTACGCTTAAGCACTTTATATAGAAAAAATATACACCCAATATCACCCAACCTGGGTTGATACTCATTTATCGACCTCAGAAGGATGAAAGACTGAGTTGAGGCGTTTAAGAACAGACTAAATCAGTGACTCACCCCCTAAAGTGTGCCTGAAATAAACCTTTAATGAGTCTAACAATTATTGTATAGGATTCCAGAAAGACACATTATTTGGTATTTCTATTCTTTCTTATTTAGGGTCAGTGCTGAAAGTGTTAGACTTGTGGCATTCCTGTTCTTAATTTTCTTCTTTTTTTAAGGGGCCTGAACAAGAAATCCAGCCACTCCAGAAGTAAAGAGCCACATGGAGCTGGCCACAGCCCAGGAGCTTGCATTACAAAAAAAAAAATGTTAGTTTCATTTTTTTTTTTTTTAGAGGTCGCAAGGGAGACTTCAGAGGTCGTAGTTGCGACCGCTGGTGACCCCTAAATGACGTTGCTGCCCTTCACGCCAGGACGGGCAGGGGGTTGTCAGTGGTGTGGGCGGGACTGTGGTGCAGAGCTAAGTGTCAAATAATGTGCTGCATACAATATAGGATGCTGGCTGCTTTGCATAAAAGCAAAGTGCATTTTGGGAACATAAGAATGACCACCAATTTATCCAACATGTCGGTACTAGTAATTCAAATGTTCGTTTCTTCTGAGCATGCAATGCACATTGGTATGGTCCTCATTTCCTCTGTCAAAATAGTCACCCTGACAGTAACATGTGTGCAGAGCATGAGACACATATACAGCTTTAGAATGTCTCATTTTTTGAGTCTGTTTTGCTGGGCGCAGAATTAATTTCAGGTGCTGTCTTTAATGATAGAAGCACTGTGTGTCTGTGCATGTAGCTGAGGTGCTGTACACCCCTCCCCCCTCCCCCAAGGTAAAGGAGCTCAGATGCAATCAGGGCAGAGAGCTTCCTAAACCTAGGGGGTTTTGGGCCTTGTGTCTTCACAGTGCTGCAGCAAGAAAGATTTTGCCAGAGCGCAGCTCCGTCTTGTTCCGGCCCAATTCCTCAGCTGGGTCTATTGTGTTTTATGTCTTAGATCATTGCATTTTCCTGTGTATTTCTAGCATTTTATCCTACTGCCAGGAAAGGCCCAATCTGCCGAAAGTGTACGATGATATCATCACCGATAACACCAGTGAGAAAAGGCAGCTGAAACAACATCCGGTGGAAATACACTTCTACACAGCAGTCCATGGGTGAAGCCTGAGAAATCACACACAGAAGACTAAAGCAGTTATACTACTATGAGTGACAAGTGCAAGGAAAGGAAGGCTCAGATCGGATTGCATTCTGCTACGTGTAGTCCTGTGTTTCATACTGCCACGATAAAACGACAAGTACTGTACAAGAAGCCAGAACTTGCAGACACTCATCCTTTGCCTGGGACAAGCAAAGATGAAACAGGAAAAAGTGCAGTGTCAGGCACACAAATCTGCAAACTGTGCAACCAGAAAGCCGGTGCACACAGCAAGGCTTCCGCGTTTAAGCAAGCTGTGTGATTCTGGGCAAATCACTCTACCTCAATGGATATCATTTACTTTGGCTGCCAAAACAAGAATCCATAATAAGGTGATTCTGTGAGGGGTGAACTTCACAAAAAAGCCCAATTTATACTTGCTTCAATAAACTATGGAGTTGGCTCCGTAAAATAATATTGACCATTTGTATACTGCACATCACATGCTTTTCCCCTCAGCTTAATCATTGCTTGTGGGACATCACATGTGAGCTTTCATACCATCAGAAGATAAAAGCACTGTAATCTTTGGTTGGTGGGAGTGCTTTCCCTGGCCATGGCTGTGTAAGGAGTCTGTCAACCTGATTTAATCCTACCACCCCCTATCAGCCTAGCAGTATTGGCCATGGGGGTCTCCTTTTTCTGCACAGTTAGTAAGTAGAAAGTAATGTCAGTCATGGGGCTGCCTGCCTAATCCTGAGGCCTGCTACCTTCCACACAATGCTGTACCTCTTCTACCCACCTTCTGCTCCCACTTTTGCCTCCTGGGGGACCCAGCACAGCTCTCCTGGTGCTTAAGTCCTCTAGTGGTTTAGTTAACTGCTTCCTTGTCCTCTCCTAGACAGGTGGGCAATAGCCAGCTGTGACAGGCCCCTCCCAGCCCCTCCTTAACTTATCTAATGGCGGCTGGAGCGCCGCAGAAGTTCCTGGAGAGGACGGCGCAGAGAGACACTAGAGCCACGAACAGCAGCGACGCTGGAGATGCAGGCCATGCATCAGCGGTCTCCGTAAAACCAAAGGATGCCTAACACCGGTCACCAAGTGATGATGCCTTCACAGCCCTTACAGGATGCTGCCTGAGCCCTCTCGCCCTTCATCACGAAGCTAATCAATGTGTCCTTCTCCTCTGGCTCCATCCCTACCAATCTCAAACAATCCTGGGTACTCCCACTCTTAAAAAAACCCACCCTTGACCCATCCACGCCTACAAACTATAGACCAATTACAACTGTACCCTTTCTTCTAAAATATTTGGACAAGGTTGCCTATGTACAAATATAGAAGCACTTGGAAGCACACCACCTTCTAGGAGCTAGACAATCAGGCTTCCGCCCCCAACACAGGCCAGAGACGGCCCTCATTGACCTTAGGACACAAGTCGATGAACTTAGAGACAACAGAAAAGCCGCCCTACTCCTCCTCCTAGACCTTTCGGCTGCATTTGACCTCGTTGACCATACTATCCTATGCACCCACCTTGGCACAGCTGCCCACTTCTCCAACGATGCCATCACTTGGATTAGATCCTTCCTCAATGGCAGAACCATCAGGGTCTTCTCGCCTTTAGCAGCGGCAGACCCTATACCTATCTTTTGCGGCGTCCCACATGGCTCTTGTGTCTCGCCCACACTGTACACTATTTTCACGAACCCCTTTTTCGATGATCTGGATCATCTTGGTATCACCTACACTAATTATGCAGATGATACTCAGATCCTCCTTCCACTTTCTGGGAATTATGAAAAGGATTTGGCCTTGGTGAATAGAGTGTACATCATCATCCAGGCTTGGATGGCCACACATGGACTATGCCTGAATGATGACAAGACTGAACTCATTATCCTGGTCACGCCGGCAAGCTTAAAGGAACAAGGCCATGTCTATTCTTCATTTATAATCAATGGTAACAGTATTAAAGTAGGTTATCAGGTCAAAACACTGGGTGTGTACTTGGATTCAAACCTCTCTTTTAAGAAACAGGTGAACTTATTAGCATCCTCTACTGCCTATACGTGCAAACTGATCCGTGCAGCCAAGCCATTCCTATCTGATACCAGTTGCACTACCCTTGCTAGAGCCCTTATTCTGTCTCGCTTGGACTACTGCAATGCCCTCTACCTAGGGTCTACCCAAGCCATTACCAGTAAAATTCAAACCCTACAAAATAACACCCTCAGAGCGGCACTAGGCATCTCCAGAAGAGACCACATCTCTGTACACAGCCAAAAGAATAATTGGCTCCCTATCAACGACAAAATCATGCTAAAAACCCTGTCATTTACTCACAAATCTCTCAACAACGCTGCCTCTATTTACTTGATCGATAGATTCCATAGACAGACCTCCTTGAGACCTACAAGAATAGAATACAAAGACTGCCTCTCTATTCCCAACTTCAATCGTTCCACAATAGGGGGTAACAGCTTCCCAGTGAAAGCCGCTAAACTGTGGAACTCCCTGCCCCCTACTCTGAGAACAGACCTCCCCTACCACAATTTCCGGACTAACGTCATCCTATGGCTGAAAAAGTAGGATTATATCTTCACCTGTAAATATATATATAACTCTTGTTCTACCTCTATGTATGTATGTATATATTTTCGCTGTTTTAACCAAGCTTTGCATATTCATGTAACTGCTGTGCCCTGTTACCCAAGGGTATGACCGCGCATTATAAATAATAAACAAACAAACAAACAAACAAACAAACCAGGGAAGGGGATGCTGCAGAGGCTTCCCAAGCGAAAGTGGCATCCTGTAGTAGAGTGCAGCTCCAGCAGACTGCATCGGCTGGAGCCTGGATAGGGTGGCAACACCCACCGAACCACCAGGGAAAGATTTTAAGAAAGAAAGGCCCTCATAGCGTCCTTGGCGACGAATCCACTAACCCACCAGGGATATTAATGATGAAGGAACGCAAGGGCATTGGCAACCTTACAAGCCCAACATGGAGACCTCCAATGGGCGAAGGCCTCAACGGAGGCCCCTAAAGCACCCATCCCTGGGAGCCACTATGGCAGTGGTCTCCAACCTTTACGCGAGCAAGAGCTAGTTCCTGCTAATGGCCAATAGGCGGGAGCTACGCGGGGGGTGATGTCGATAAGTATGAGAATTTGTACCAAGATTTTTTAGGCGGTTTATTTGATCTTGATATAGAAAAGAACAGCGTATTGATTTGACCATGATATGAATAACGTAAAGACATCTTTAATTCATTATTTTTATTAGTAGCCGTCTCCTTAAAATTGTCAAGCTTATCAGAATACAAGAAACCAATCGAGAAATTCAAGGTGAAGACTGACACTGCATGCTATCCGCCAGTGCCCGGTAATCTGGTGTGTAGCTTGAAACAGAAACATGACTCTGATGCTGTCAGAGGGATCAAAGCTTTGATTTCAGGAAGTTCATGTCTGAAAAGGGCAGATTTGCAGAGATAGAAAATCACATTGGCTGATAGTACAGATAGATTCCTTGGTGTTTGCACCTAACTGGTCACCTAATATGGTAGACATAAATTCAGGACCGTTTTTAAAATCTTACAACAGTCCTAGCCACGGGAGTCACTAAACTCTTAACACTTGCACCATCTGTAAAGGTGCATTTGTTTTTCATCAAATAATTAGCAACTTTGAAGGATGCCTCTTTGGGAAAACTATTTTCATAATTTGTGTGTATTATTGCAAAATGCATCTCAGCGTTACTCTTTCTTCCCCGATTGTAACTTGGGCGTCGTAGATTTAAGAGGTCCATTTTCTTTTTATGTTGGAAGAAAATAAAATCGGTTTCCCACTCTGGATGGAAATGGTACATCTTTTGCCTTTTGTTGGATGGTGCGTCTCCATAGGCATCCAGGATTTCAACAAGGGTAGTTTATTTGTTTCTTTTGGGGTTGCATGTGCAAAAACAGTCTGGGAAGTATTTCAATGTGTTGCACGGTTTAAACAAAATAATATCAAAACATACCACCTTCTGCTTTGGCAAAAAATAAAATCCACTGCCAGTTTAGCATATCCACAATTCATACAAATTGCTCCCATGCCAAGTCACGTAATTCCACCAAGGAAAAGTAAGCCTACTTTGTTGACTACCATTTTTATGTCAAAATAATTGGCAAGATTGAAAAAATGAACATGTGGAAACCATGTGATCAAGTTATATGCAAACAAAGTGTAAATCACAGGGCTAAAATATAATTCAGTTTTATAGCGTTGATATGAAAAGTGCAGAAATCATATAACAACCCAACCCGACAATATATGAATCTTTATATTAACATTTTGAGCACAGTTTACGATTGTAGCGAGCAGTGACAAATTCATAATGGGTGGTGATCTGTCACCAGTCTGACCTCTATGAATGAGGCAATATCACAGAGAGGATCTCACAGGATCGCTGCCTCTCCCTGCAGGAATCATGCAGGTAATTCTGGTGAATGACCAATGGCCCCTGCCTGGCTTGCACATACAGCTTTCTCAGACATATTGAGACCCCAGCATCACAACATTGATTTAAAATGACAATGATGACATATTGTTTGCAATGGCGTTAACATGTGTTTTACAGTCCCAGTGCCGGCACAGTGCAAGCATATCCTGCGCACTGTTGGTGACCAGGCATTTATTGGAATTTTAGAGAATAACTTATACATTGTATGGTATTTTCCACAATTATTAGCAAAACCATTGCTCATAAATTGCACCATTTCAACCTAGTATTAAAAGACTGAAAACACCCTTCCAGAATGAGAACAAATGTGTATAGGTTCCCAATAGATCTGCTGGTTTGGGTAAACAGCCAAAGGGGATCAACCCTATTAATTGCTGTCACATCCCTCAATGTTCTTTCCCTGTATTCACCAGCCTGTTGTGTACACTGCTCTGTCACTTAGTAAATAGTTTTCAGCGTATTAATCCATTACATATCAAAGTATATACATACAAACCACTGCTCACTTTTCTCACCTAATTACTTCATTCCTATTCTTGGTCGTAAAGCGTAGGCTGGAACAGAACTGTCAAATCATGTTTTTTTAAGTTCTGGCATTGACAGCACATGTCATTTAACATTTCTGTTTAGTTTTACAAATATAAATGGATGAGCACCAGTATGCAGTGCAGCTAGTAGTTTTCCACATTTACTTAAATGTACAATTGCTGTTAGCGATTGAATTCCTGTACTGGGACACACATAGAGGTGGGCTCTTCCATATCAAGGCAGATTCCACCTTAACCTTCAATACTACCGCCTTAAGACAAATAACTAAGTATTTTCAAATGAAAAAAAGAATTCACAGTTTTGCCCTAAACAGCAGCACATACCGCTGGATGTAGCTTTTTTCGTGCAAGCTGAGACTCACGTTTAGAGTTGTAGCTTTATTTTTCCCATTCTCATTGAAAGCCTACAATTACCAGCATGCAATGTAATGCTACCTGAAATACATCTAAAGAAGCACAGTGAGACTTAAACAATCACAGCCCAATCTTTGTTTCCCATGGCATACAGATCTATGCACCCTTTCCATTTTTAATCAGCCATCATTTCCACCTCTTCGTGACAATGGCCACAAAACACATTTCCCATCTACTTTTCTTATTGATAGTTAACCCCTTGTCGGGACACTGCCCCCCTTCAATCTGAGATGAGGTCCCTCCTAATACAATGCACACAGCTTTTTACTATTTGCTTAGCAGGAAGAGGAGAGGGAGGGGTAGGGGAAGTGGCCCAGGGACTTCAGACACAAAAATAAACACACAGTGCTCATTTTGGTCTCTGATGTGAGGAACTACTGGCAAGACTCAGGCGAGCTACCAGTGGCTCGCGATCTACTGGTTGGAGACCCTGGCACTACAGGCTCCAGGTTAAGAATGCATTTAGACTCCATGAAGAAGGGGTCAGGGCTAAACCAGCCCTTTTCAGCCGTCACCAAGCAAGCCCTTCCCCTGAGACACTCCCATAAGAAAGGCACGTTATTGGACAAGGTTAGTATCCAATCCTGCTAGGGGTTAGGGATATATAAGTAAATGTGTGTGGGTGGTTTAGTGTTGGTTAGTTGTGTGAGGACAGGAGTTGAAGTACGTCCGAGAGACTAGAGGAGGCGAGAGCAACCGGAGGGGGGAGCTATCGGAGAGAGATGGTTTGAAGAGTATCTGTGTGTAAGAGTGGAGAGTGTGAGAAGTAGAGTTAGAGTAGAATTAGCAGACTGGTAGTGGTAGCATAGGTGGTAGTAGTCATGGGAGCAGTAGAGCTGTAGTGGGAGTAGGGAGTGGTAGTTGGTAGTAGCGACGGGTGTGTTAGTGAGTGGTAGTTGCAGTAGAGGGAGAGAGCAGCGGTAGTGAGAGATAGTGTTAGCAGTGGTAGTAGTAGAGAGGCGGTAGTAGCGAGAAGGAGTAGTGGTAGTAGAGGAGTAGGAAGAGCGAGGAGGTATCATAGGAGAAAGGCAACAAAGAGAAGACAACAATTTAGATGGACGTAGAGTTGGAGGTAAGATCGACAGTAAGAACGGGAGTGAGGAGAGAAGTAAAATGAAAGGGTGGAGGTGGAAAGAAAGAGTGGGAGAATAGAGGGATAGCAGCGTGGTGGGGGGAGAACATCTTTGAAACTCAGAGTAGTGAAGGGTCAGGTAAGAACATGTGTGGAAGGAGAGAGAGAGAGTGACACTGCGAGAGAAGGCACCAGCCCTAACTCCCTAGGGTACCAGGCGGGGTAGGTCAGGGAAAGTCTAGAGGGAGTTAGGCAACCATCATCTTATAGAAAACATCGATACAGTAAGACAGTTGACAGACAGGCTTCCCCGTTGGCGAGAAAAAAACAGCCCCTTTAAGGACGGCTGCTAGGGAGTGGGTAAACCAGGGGGAAGCAGAGAGTGAGGGAGGGCTGCAGCTCCACTTTACCTAAAGACCCAGTAGGCCCCAAACATCCTTCACCAGACCCGCAGACAATCTGTTGTAATTCCAATAAACACCCTTGGAACTACTTTGGAAGTGAACGTGGTTATTGGTGGTGGGACATACCATAACACAGCTCAATGTTGCACATTGCATGAGCCTCAGAAGGAATGAATGATTTGCCAACACATACAGGATGCAAACTTGTGAATCCACAGCATGAACAGAAATCACTGGAGCAGGTGCATCAACTAACTAAGGTACCTTACCAAAATTATAGTCAAATTATCTATTCTTTGGGTTGGGACCAGAGTTGAAAACCACACTTGGTTCTGCCATGAATGTGTGGTAGGCAAGGTTGCCCAACACCAAGGCTAATGATTATGATTAATTAAAAACCTTCTGTCCATCTTTTTTTTGTTTTGGTGGAAAGTAAACAGTCATTAAAGAAAAGCAAGGCCTAGTGCGTCACCGATTGACACACTTACATCAAAGCCAAAACTAGTGGCTTTGCCAATGCTCGTTTGGTTTTTATGTCATGTTTCTTGGAGTATGGGAGCTGTTTTATGCACTCCAAACTTCAACGTTTGACACTTTAGTTGTCTGACACAGAGGGAGACATGATTTGCTCAGATTTGACCAGGATCACACAATTTGGAAATGTGTGGAATGCATCATTCCTGTTTCGAAATTAATCACCCGGGCCTACACATGTTTGATGCGAATACGAATTGCCATATCAAACAAGCATACCCAACCTCCCACCAAAATATTTATTGTGCAATGTGTAGCATTGATAGGCATAACTTTGATGGTTTAACCTGGGGACAGGTTATCTTTTGGCGATCCATCCCCAGGTAGTCTGCCCATCCATCAAGCATTGTAGCCTCTCATTTTTTAATCTCGTCTGTGAATGAAGTGAACCTGAGTGTATAGAAGAGATTAGAGAAACACCAGGTCTGGGTGGATTCTAGAGGAGACATGACCACGCCAGGGAACGCTCATCTGCACGAGACCATGTAGGAGAACAGGTGGATTCAAACATTGAAAAGACACGTATGTTATTCACCAAACTGGATTTTCAAGAGCAAGAAAGAGCACTAGCTGGAAATGAAGCTTTGAGAAGGTCACACACGTAATCAAACAATGCACACGGTATTGTTATTATCATTATCACATTGCATTATAACTATTATTATTATTATTATTATTATTATTATTATTATTATTATTATTATTATTAAGGTATTCATTGAGCACAGACCTGGCTTCGGGGAGCAACAGAGCGCTTTGCAATCATAGGGGGAAGAACAAGGATAGGAGGCACTTATGGACTTCTATAGGAATAATACATTTCTGCGTTTCAAAAGGAAAGGAGGCCACTCCTGGAGGACTAGATTACATGGACGCAGGTAGCTGTTGACGCTTGCACTTTCACTCTGGCAACAGGTAGCTGTTGACACTTGCAGTTTCACTCTGGCCACAGACAGCTGTTGACACTTGCACTTTCACTCTGGCAACAGGTAGCTGTTGACACTTGCAGTTTCACTCTGGCCACAGGCAGCTGTTGACCCTTGCAGTTTCGCTCTGGCCACAGGCAGCTGTTGACCCTTGCAGTTTCACTCTGGCCACAAACAACTGTTGACACTTGCAGTTTTCACTCTGGCCAGAGGCAACTGTTGACCCTTGCAGTTTTGCTCTGGCCCCAACAGCTGTTGACGCTTGCAGTTTTCACTCTGGCCAGAGGCAACTGTTGACGCTTGCAGTTTCGCTCTGGTCACAGACCGCTGTTGACGCTTGCAGTTTCGCTCTGGCCACAGGCAACTGTTGACGCTTGCAGTTTCGCTCTGGCCACAGGCCGCTGTTGACGCTTGCAGTTTCGCTCTGGCCACAGGCAGCTGTTGACCCTTGCAGTTTCGCTCTGGCCACAGGCAGCTGTTGACGCTTGCAGTTTCGCTCTGGCCACAGGCAGCTGTTGACGCTTGCAGTTTCGCTCTGGCCACAGGCAGCTGTTGACGCTTGCAGTTTCACTCTGGCCAGAGACAGCTGTTGACCTTTGCAGTTTCGCTCTGGCCACAGACAGCTGTTGACCCTTGCAGTTTCACTCTGGCCACAGGCAGCTGTTCACACTTGCAGTTTCACACTGGCCACAGGCAGCTGTTGACACTTCCAGTTTCTTTCTGGCCACAGACAGCTGTTGACACTTGCAGTTTCACTCTGGCCCAGACAGCTGTTGACGCTTGCAGTTTCGCTCTGGCCACAGACAGCTGTTGACGCTTGCAGTTTCGCTCTGGCCACAGGCAGCTGTTGACACTTGCAGTTTCACTCTGGCCACAGGCAGCTGTTGACACTTGCAGTTTCTTTCTGGCCACAGACAGCTGTTCACACTTGCAGTTTCACTCTGGCCCAGACAGCTGTTGACGCTTGCAGTTTCACTCTGGCCACAGGCAGCTGTTGACACTTGCAGTTTCACTCTGGCCACAGACAGCTGTTGACCCTTGCAGTTTCGCTCTGGCCACAGGCCGCTGTTGACGCTTGCAGTTTCACTCTGGCCACAGGCAGCTGTTGACCCTTGCAGTTTCTCTCTGGCCACAGGCAGCTGTTGACACTTGCAGTTTCACTCTGGCCTCAGACAGCTGTTGACCCTTGCAGTTTCACTCTGGCCACAGACAACTGTTGGCACTTGCAGTTTTCACTCTGGCCAGAGGCAACTGTTGACCCTTGCAGTTTCGCTCTGGCCACAGGCAGCTGTTGACCCTTGCAGTTTCAGTCTGGCCACAGACAACTGTTGACCCTTGCAGTTTTCACTCTGGCCAGAGGCAACTGTTGACCCTTGCAGTTTCACTCTGGCCACAGACAACTGTTGACGCTTGCAGTTTTCACTCTGGCCAGAGGCAACTGTTGACACTTGCAGTTTCGCTCTGGTCACAGGCCGCTGTTGACGCTTGCAGTTTCACTCTGGCCACAGGCAACTGTTGATGCTTGCAGTTTCGCTCTGGCTACAGGCAGCTGTTGACGCTTGCAGTTTCGCTCTGGCCACAGGCAGCTGTTGACGATTGCAGTTTCACTCTGGCCACAGGCAACTGTTGACGCTTGCAGTTTCGCTCTGGCCACAGGCAGCTGTTGACGCTTGAAGTTTCGCTCTGGCCACAGACAGCTGTTGACCCTTGCAGTTTCACTCTGGCCACAGGCAGCTGTTGACACTTGCAGTTTCACTCTGCCACAGGCAGCTGTTGACACTTGCAGTGTCTTTCTGGCAACAGACAGCTGTTGACACTTGCAGTTTCACTCTGGCCCAGACAGCTGTTGACGCTTGCAGTTTCGCTCTGGCCACAGGCAGCTGTTGACGCTTGCAGTTTCACTCTGGCCACAGGCAGCTGTTGACACTTGCAGTTTCACTCTGGCCACAGACAGCTGTTGACCCTTGCAGTTTCGCTCTGGCCACAGGCCGCTGTTGACGCTTGCAGTTTCACTCTGGCCACAGGCAGCTGTTGACCCTTGCAGTTTCTCTCTGGCCACAGGCAGCTGTTGACACTTGCAGTTTCACTCTGGCCTCAGACAGCTGTTGACCCTTGCAGTTTCACTCTGGCCACAGACAACTGTTGGCACTTGCAGTTTTCACTCTGGCCAGAGGCAACTGTTGACCCTTGCAGTTTCGCTCTGGCCACAGGCAGCTGTTGACCCTTGCAGTTTCAGTCTGGCCACAGACAACTGTTGACCCTTGCAGTTTTCACTCTGGCCAGAGGCAACTGTTGACCCTTGCAGTTTCACTCTGGCCACAGACAACTGTTGACGCTTGCAGTTTTCACTCTGGCCAGAGGCAACTGTTGACACTTGCAGTTTCGCTCTGGTCACAGGCCGCTGTTGACGCTTGCAGTTTCACTCTGGCCACAGGCAACTGTTGACGCTTGCAGTTTCGCTCTGGCTACAGGCAGCTGTTGACGCTTGCAGTTTCGCTCTGGCCACAGGCAGCTGTTGACGATTGCAGTTTCACTCTGGCCACAGGCAACTGTTGACGCTTGCAGTTTCGCTCTGGCCACAGGCAGCTGTTGACGCTTGAAGTTTCGCTCTGGCCACAGACAGCTGTTGACCCTTGCAGTTTCACTCTGGCCACAGGCAGCTGTTGACACTTGCAGTTTCACTCTGCCACAGGCAGCTGTTGACACTTGCAGTGTCTTTCTGGCAACAGACAGCTGTTGACACTTGCAGTTTCACTCTGGCCCAGACAGCTGTTGACGCTTGCAGTTTCGCTCTGGCCACAGGCAGCTGTTGACGCTTGCAGTTTCGCCTAGGCCAGAGGCAGCTGTTAACACTTGCAGTTTCGCTCTGGCCAGAGGCAGCTGTTGACACTTGCAGTTTCGCTCTGGTCACAGGTAGCTGTTGACCCTTGCAGTTTCACTCTGGCCACAGACAACTGTTGACACTTGCAGTTTTCACTCTGGCCAGAGGCAGCTGTTGACACTTGCAGTTTCGCTCTGGTCACAGGCAGCTGTTGACGCTTGCAGTTTCGCTCTGGCCACAGGCCGCCGTTGACGCTTGCAGTTTCATTCTGGCCACAGGCAGCTGTTGACCCTTGCAGTTTCGCACTGGCCACAGGCAGCTGTTGACACCTGCAGTTTCGCTCTGGACACAGGCAGCTGTTGACGCTTGCAGTTTCACTCTGGCCACAGACATCTGTTGACCCTTGCAGTTTCGCTCTGGCCACAGACAGCTGTTGACCCTTGCAGTTTCACTCTGGCCACAGGCAGCTGTTGACACTTGCAGTTTCGCCTAGGCCAGAGGCAGCTGTTAACACTTGCAATTTCTTTCTGGCCACAGACAGCTGTTGACACTTGCAGTTTCACTCTGGCCCAGACAGCTGTTGATGCTTGCAGTTTCGTTCTGGCCACAGGCAGCTGTTGACGCTTGCAGTTTCGCCTAGGCCAGAGGCAGCTGTTGACACTTGCAGTTTCGCTTTGGCCACAGGCAGCTGTTGACGCTTGCAGTTTCACTCTGGCCACAGACAACTGTTGACCCTTGTAGTTTCACTCTGGCCAGAGGCAGCTGTTGACACTTGCAGTTTAACTCTGGCCACAGGCAGCTCTTGACACTTGCAGTTTCACTCTGGCCCAGACAGCTGTTGACACTTGCAGTTTCTTTCTGGCCACAGACAGCTGTTGAAACTTGCAGTTTCACTCTGGCCACAGGCAGCTGTTGACCCTTGCAGTTTCGCTCTGGTGATAGACAGCTGTTGACACTTGCAGTTTCGCTCTGGCCACAGGCAGCTGTTGACACTTGCAGTTTCGCTCTGGCCAGAGGCAGCTGTTGACACTTGCAGTTTTGCTCTGGCCTCAGACAGCTATTGACCCTTGCAGTTTGACTCTGGCCACAGACAGCTGTTGACCCTTGCAGTTTCACTCTGGCCACAGACAGCTGTTGACACTTGCAGTTTCGCTCTGGCCACAGGCAGCTGTTGACACTTGCAGTTTTGCTCTGGCCAGAGGCAGCTGTTGACCCTTGCAGTTCCGCCTAGGCCAGAGGCAGCTGTTGACACTTGCAGTTTCGCTCTGGCCACAGGCAGCTGTTGACACTTGCAGTTTCTTTCTGGCCACAGACAGCTTTTGACCCTTGCAGTTAGTTTCGCTCTGGCGATAGACAGCTGT
Source organism: Ambystoma mexicanum (assembly GCF_040938575.1). NCBI lineage: Eukaryota > Metazoa > Chordata > Amphibia > Caudata > Ambystomatidae > Ambystoma > Ambystoma mexicanum. Next base: position 1,422,611,093 of record NC_090924.1, read on the forward strand.
TGACCCTTGCGTTTTCACTTTGGCCACAGACAGATGTTGAGACTTGCAGTTTCACTCTGGCCCAGACAGCTGTTGATACTTGCAGTTTCTTTCTGGCCACAGACAGCTGTTGACACTTGCAGTTTCACTCTGGCCATAGACAGCTGTTTACTTTGCAGTTTCACTCCATTGAAATGTGGGAGGTGAGAATGGTTTGGCAAGAGGGCCCGGCCTATGAGTAAGCGAGCAATTACAGAAATCAACAATTGAATGGAGAAAGCATGCCAGAAATTAAGAGCAACTCTTAAGTACCCTGTCAGGATCGCCACCCTGCATAGATGCCACTACCAGCCTATCACTCTGCCATCAACATAGAGAGTAAATGCTCACTTCACACTGGCTGCAAGGCCTACTTCTCCAGGGCGAAAACCCAGCGCACTTGGCGCCATTGCTCTTTTCCTGTGACAGTCCTGTGGTTGGGCTTCCACAACAGCCCTGTTCTGTTCCATTTAATTTCGTCCATCTGTATGCTTAGCCCAGCCGGCACCTTGTGTTTTTTCCGCTTACACTGGACTTACACTTAGCTGTCTGCACAGTTCTATTACAGCCCCCTCTCTGGCTCCCAGGTTCTGCTGCACTAGCTGTGCGAGTGCAAGCCCTGCTCCAACACGCAGCAATAATTACCATTCACAGTGGCGGGAGTCAGCCTCCCAACGCGACGATTTACCGCGGGGTACACGTGTCACCGAGAGAAAAACAGCTAAGAACTGCAGCAAGTTCCCCCCAGGCAGAAAGGGAGAAAGTAATTTAGTGTTCAGAGAGGCCGATGTCCTCATCGATCGCGGTCCGCTCAGAATGCAGATGTGAGTGCAGCACCAGCAGAGTTTCGCTCCACTCCGTGGCAGAATCTCTGACTCACAGCGCTACTGCGGGAGATACGCCTGTTCAGGTGGAGCAGCCAGCGGTCGAAAGGTGCTGGAACGAAAGAGTACGATTCTACTTTTTAGTAAAATCAGCCATGACTAGGGTGACCGTCTCTGTTTTGGTACCGCGTCCAGAGAGTTTGATACCCCGTCCCAGGATTGGAGCGGTGGGTGGTTACGGTCCCAGTTTTTGCCAGGAACTGATTAAGAAATCATGAAATCGGGCCCATGCAGCGCCTCTATTCCTGCTTGCGTGAATGCTTTTCACAACCACATTTCCGCCCCCTTCACCTCCCTGGCCGCTCTCCTCCAATGAGTTGTGTGCCTGTGAACACCCCCAGTAACAGGCCACTGACATAGAAGAAGGACTACGGTTTGATCTGAGTACTGTTTCTGTGTACTGTGTTCCTACCTCTATGTCTATTGCCTGTCCAGTTTTTCTTTTTAATCTGGTCACCCTATCAATTTGCTCCCTTACTTTTTGTGGGCTGAGAACCATTCCTGCAACTATACGTTGAGCTATTTCTATTTCTAATGTACCTAAGTCAGCAGGCGTCAAAGCTCACAAAAAGACATAAAACAGCAATCAACAAGCCCATCTCAAAAGGCAGGCATTCCCAGAATAAGGCCCTATAATGCCAGGAAGTAGAAATTCCTGGTTACCTTGTTGGTTGGAGTTCAATAAAAACTCAATTTCAAGGCTGTTGCCTGTGTGAGCATATCTGGATCAATTTGATACGCTTGCACATGCAACAGCCTTGAAATTGAGTTTTTATTGAACTCCAACCCTACAGCCATATCTCATTCCACATTCCAAGATTCAGTCTACTTTCCTTGCCTTGAGAAGGAACCTTAGGGTTCGAAACACGTGTCGGCTGACCACTTTCTGGACTGTCTACCAATATGTATAATAAAAAACACTATCTCAGACACTGTATCTAGCGTATAAATTCTAGTAATCACAAAACTATATGAAATCAAATCGCAGCAAGGCAACCAGGAATTTCTACTTTCCAATTATGAAAGGTGTTGGGTTCACCTTTCCACACCTGTGACCTTGCACAGAATAATTAGTGATAACCAGAAAACAAATAGAGCTCAGCACAGGAGTGTTCCATCCTAGAGCCCCCTTTTCCCTCATCTATAATGCAAGGAATTGCAGAAACAACAGGGTCTTCAACTAGGTACTAAACAGAAGTAAAGGACTGCACTGGGAAAGAGCAACCATTCCATCTTAATCTCTTACTTATGGAGCAGATCAAACACGGATCTTTAGTAGACCGAGTAGATCTCTTAATCATTTGTTGATTTAGACGGCTTTGCTTAAGGTAAAACGGTGCTGATCCAAATAGGCACTTGTGTACCATGGTGTTAAGTTTAAATTGGATCGGAGATGCTATTGGGAGCCAATGCTCTGAGATGTGTTGCCTTTTTGTAACATTTTTAACCACACAAACTGCATCATGTTGCAGTATTTGCAATTTGTCTAGAGCATTTTTACTGGCGCCACAGAAAAGAGCATTACAGTAGTCCACTGTAGGCATAATAATAGCTCTAGCCATGGTTCCAGAATTTTCTTCAGATACATATGACTTCACTAATCTTAATAGACTCAGGTGGTACTCAGCTTTTTGTACCACACTCTCTACATGTGGATCGGTACGTATCGAGGCTTCAAGCACGAAACCCAAGGTTGTCACTTGTTCTGGACCCCAATATCATGCTTTTCAATAAGGAAGCTAGAAAAATGAGAATCCAACTTAGATCTGGCTTGGGATAAGATGGCAGGTAAGAAGACCTGTTTTGGAGCTATTCAACGTAGCCAGTTTGCTGACATCCAATTTCTCACCGAATTATATACACTTTGGACCTTGATGGTGTCTGCTAAACAATCACCTGAAAGCTCAATCAGGAGCTTGGTGTCGGCATAATTGCTGGACATAACCCCACAGCTCGTCCAGAAGGTTATATAGGGGCTGTATATAGGTACTGAATAAAGCTGGCGACAAGCAAGCACCTTGAGGCACACCACAGACAGTGCGCAATGGTGGCGAAGACACATGATCCAGGGCAACCGGGGACATACGATTATCACGGAAGGAGTTGAACCAATCCACGGCCTCGCTGGAGCAAGCACCGGCAGTCAGCAGAGTGGGCAAGAGCCACTAATGATCGACAGGATCAGGTCTTGCAGTTTATTTCGTTAGCTGAAGCCCATGCGCCAGCCCTGTTGCATGTCAGCGTAATAGGTAGATGGGAGAGGTGGCTTTAGTCTTTAGCATGTTCTTTAAGAGGTGTGAATGGTGGGTGATTAGAAAGGGGAGGGTGCACCCATATGCATGCTATGGGGCACAATGACTAAAAGTAATGGGGATCATTTAAGACACCTTTTGCATTTTCTTTCAGTATTTACATGGTGGTAGGGGGTGGAATGGAGAGAAGACATGGCTTGGCTATGGAATTTGTATTGGGTGGGCATAGCCTGGGTACAGTCCTTATGGGGAGCTGTGGTGAAGGGGTGGGCCAGCAGTCAACATAGTTATACGAATTCCTTTGTACACTTTGACCACTGAGATCAGTGCTTTTAGTGGGGTGACAAAGGACAGGTGTACCAAGATGTTCCATATAGGATGTATCCTCGTAGGACTTGCAGGGTCATATTTGCTAATATTATGTATTTTATTTTGTTATCAGCAGCCCCTCCCCACCCCTTTCATGGATGGCTATGCACATTTATTGTTCTCATGACAAATCTAGCTCTACAAGTAAATTGTGTATTGACCTAACTTGCCACCTACGCCACAACCCCATACAATTCTCTTTGCTCTAATAATCCACAGAGCTGCTACTCCTGATTAAACGCTTTATGTTTTATTGTACACGCTTTGTAAAGCCAGCCTGCATGTGTTTCCACCTTTCAAAGGTCTTCCTCAAGGCAATTCTTCTGTTAGTTTTCGCATCAATGTCAAATATCAACACAACCCTTTGGTTGTTATCTTGTTAAAGTGGTCTCTTCTATCTTTATGCTTTTGTTTACTTTTTTATAGGTCATTTATAATGCGCCTATAACCGTGTGTGTCTCAAAGCATGACAAGGCAAGGGAGGTGAGGGTGGCACGATCACCTTTTTGATGTATGCATGCCCTATGTAGCCCGCCATAACATGAGGTGATGCTGTACCAGTCTGAATATGTGCACCTACCATGACCTTTTTCGATGTATGCATGCCTGTCTGATGTAGCCCCCTCTAGCATGAGGTGAGGCATGTCAAGAGTTTGCAGCCCCCACTAGGCTGTAATCCTAATGCGTGCCTTTGTACCCAGGAACTGTATCAAGCGCTTACTATAACTAGTGCCTGGATGCCCTTAGGGCTTTGTGCAATGAAACAAATGCATAAATAAATAAATGGTGTGTGTGGTCCTGTACTGCAAGTGTAACCTCCAGTCCTGCAACCTACCTATTAATTTGTGTGTGGCGTTGTGCTGCTATGTAACCCTTGACCTGCAACCTACGGATGATGTCTTGTGCTGCAAATGTAACCTCTTGACCTTCAACCTACCAATTATTTTGTGTGCATCTTTGTGCTGCAAATGTAACCACCTGACCTGCAACCTACCGATTATGTCTTGTGCTGCAAATGTAACCTCCTGACATGCAACCTACCAATTATGTCTTGTGCGGCCCTGTAGTGCAAATGTAACCTCCTGTCCTGCAACCTACCGATTATGTCTTGTGCGGCCCTGTGCTGCAAATGTAACCTCCTGATCTGAAACCTACTGATTATGTGCTGTGCAGCCCTGTGTTGCAAAGGTAACCTCCTGACCTGCAACCTAGCAGTTATGTCTTGTGCACCCTTGTGCTGCAAATGTAACCTCCTGATCTGAAACCTACTGATTATGTTTTGGGCAACCTTGTGCTGCAAATGTAACCTCCTGATCTGCAACCTAGCAGTTATGTCTTGTGCAGCCTTGTGCTTCAAATGTAACCTCCTGATCTGCAACCTAGAGATTATGGCTTGTGCAACCTTGTGCTGCAAATGTAACCTCCTGATCTGCAACCTAGAGATTATGTCTTGTGCAGCCTGTGCTGCAAATGTAACCTCCTGATCTGCAACCTAGAGATTATGTCTTGTGCAGCCTTGTGCTGCAAATGTAACCTCCTGATCTGCAACCTAGAGATTATGTCTTGTGCAGCCTTGTGCTGCAAATGTAACCTCCTGATCTGCAACCTACCAATTATGTTGTGTGCGGCCTTGCCCTGGAAATGTAACCTCCTGGCCTGCAACCTTCTGATTATGTTGTGTGCGGCCTTGCCCTGGAAATTTAACCTCCTGGCCTGCAACCTTCTGATTATGTTGTGTGCGGCCTTGCCCTGGAAATGTAACCTCCTGGCCTGCAACCTGCTGATTATGTCGTGTGCGGCCTTGCCCTGGAAATGTAACCTCCTGATCTGCAACCTACCAATTATGTTGTGTGCAGCCATGTGTGCACATGTAACCATCTGACCCGCAACCTTCTGATTATGTTGTGTGCGGCCTTGCCCTGGAAATGTAACCTCCTGGCCTGCAACCTACCCATCATGGCCTATGCAGCCTTGTGCTGCTTATGTAACCTACCTTAACACCTAACAACATCTTCTAACACCATCTACCTGCAATCAGCACCTAAATGCCTCAGGGCTTTGCACGCTGCTATAAATTCAAAAAGAAATACATTTCTAGTGGTAATGTGCACATTCAGCGTCGTGAGCAGACTTCTTTTGATGACTGTATTATTTTGTAGGTAGTTTTAATTTTTACAGATGTGAGAGGCTCTTGTATGCAGTGAATTAGATAGTGGCGAGAGAGTGAGACAAAATTGGTGCTGTGGTTGTATGTTTAGTACAGAGTCATGGTGTAATGTAGTATTTGCATGTTAAGCCTCCTGAGAAGTGCAAGGTTATTCCCAATTATGTCCACTCTTCGGGACCTGGGCATGTTCTGGCCATTGTCTAGTGCGTATGAGTGGAGTATTTTGTGGCCCAGAAGGATTACAGTTAAATTAAAGGGACACTGCAGCTCCTTTGAAATGGGTGCATAGACCGGTTTTGGAACTGTTAAGTAGGTTAGCTAGCTCAAAGTAATGAACCCAAGAGTCTCAGAAGGATAGCTCAGGGGCAACGCACTCGCCTTGGAAGCAAGATGTGGAGGATTAACACAGTTTCAATCCCCAAGGTTATAAATAACCAATAATAAAAAAAGAAAGTATGCTAATTTCATTATTTATTCTTCAAGGCAAATGTTGCATATCAGGTGCATTGTGTTTCTATTTTCTTTCAGGGACTTATGCATTCTTACTAGTGAGTGTGTGGCTTTTTGGTGCTATTGCAGTGGTACTGTACGGATTTGTGTTGTCTTGATGCTGTGAATCAGCCGCGTGCAGTGTGCACTTCAGCATTGTGGTGCACAGCAAATTTAGTGAGGAATGTTGAGGTGCCGTTGTGGCTGCTTTGTGTGTGAACTCTAGTGATGCCTGGTTTTGTAGGAGACAGTTGTGAAGGATGATGTTTTGGGCAACTCTTTCATGGGGTTATTTTCATAGCTCGGTGAAGCCTGGTAATAGGGGGCAATGCCCCGTGAAAACTGAACAAGTGTGCAATGATTTCTATCGTAGCCTGATTCACTGAAGGAAGCAAAACCATAGGAATGCTAACAAGATCAAAAAAGCAAGGATACAACAGATAGATTTGGTTGTTAACCTATCTAATATGCCCATTACCAAGGACATCTCTTTAGTCCTATATAAAGGCTAATCTTTTAGCACTTCGAACCAATCAGATTATTTCCTAACCAATTTGGAGATTTTCAAATTCTGTAGATGCCTCAAATTGAAAAAATACTTTGAAAATATTTATGATACAAGAATCAGACCAGAGAGATCACAAACACCATCAGAACTCTCGGTAAAACATACAGAAGATACTATCACGCTACTTAACCTACAAGAGACAGAAGATGTATACACAATCCAAAGATTCATGGAAGAAAAAGACATAATAATGAACCTTTCTGAAGAGACTACTCTACAAACCAAATCAAGATTTATCCCGACCCTACAAAATGAAAACGTAATAGATCTCTTTCACAAAGCTGTCTCTAAAGATCTAAGAGACAACAACCTATCTAGCAAACACACCAGGATCAAACATAACCTTACTGCTCAAGAGAAACATGCTCTATCAGACCTCAAAAGGAACAAAGAGGTGATCACCAGAATGGCTGACAAAGGAGGAAAAAAAGGAGGAAAAATAGTCATCACGAATTCTAAGGACTATATCAGAGCAGCGGAACACCATTTAAATGATACCAAATGTTACACGAAACTACCTAACAACACACTTATGGAATTGACCCACACATGGCACTAAATGAGCCAAAATTGGTATGAAAAAGGATTTCTAACAGAGGATGACCACCAATATATGAAAATATGTTTCCAATTCTAGCAACAATATACTTTGTTCCAAAAATGCATAACACATTTCAACATTTCCCACCATGTAAACCAGGGGTGCACAACTGATTTTGACAGAGGGCCGAAAGTACCTTACATGAGGGCTATAGTGGGCCGAAAAGTAAAAGTGGGCGGGGCGGTAGGCGGGACATGTCAGGAGGCTTTTTCAACCCCCAATTTGTATTAAACACATGGAAAAAGAATATGTTTTTGAGGGGTAACTATTTTTTTTGCATTTCAAACTTACATTTTGTACTACACATTTTCCATTGTTATAATTTATTTCGATTTAGTTATTGCATGCAAACACTATGCCCCCTATCCCTCACCCCCCAAGCAAACACTATGCCCCCTGTCCCTCACCCCCCAAGCAAACACTATGCCCCCTGTCCCACACCCCCAAGCAACCACTATGCCCCCTGTCCCTCACCCCCAACCAAACACTATGCCCCCTGTCCCTCACCCCCCAAGCAAACACTATGCCCCCTGTCCCTCACCCCCAAGCAAACACTATGCCCCCTGTCCCTCACCCACCAAGCAAACACTATGCCCCCTATCCCTCACCCCCAACCAAACACTATGCCCCATGGCCCTGTCACCCCCAAGCAAACACTATGCCCCCTGTCCCTCACCCCCAAGCAAACACTATGCCCCCTGTCCCTCACCCCCAAGCAAACACTATGCCCCCTGTCCCTCACCCCCAACCAAACACTATGCCCCCTGTCCCTCACCCACCAAGCAAACACTATGCCCCCTATCCCTCACCCCCAACCAAACACTATGCCCCATGGCCCTGTCACCCCCAAGCAAACACTATGCCCCCTGTCCCTCACCCCCAAGCAAACACTATGCCCCCTGTCCCTCACCCCCCAAGCAAACACTATGCCCCCAGTCCCTCACCCCCAAGCAAACACTATGCCCCCTGTCCCTCACCCCCAACCAAACACTATGCCTCCTGTCCCTCACCCCCCAAGCAAACACTATGCCCCCTGTCCCTCACCCCCAACCAAACACTATGCCCTCTGTCCCTCACCCCCCAAGCAAACACTATGCCCCCTGTCCCTCACCCACCAAGCAAACACTATGCCCCCTGTCCCTCACCCACCAAGCAAACACTATGCCCCCTGTCCCTCACCCCCAACCAAACACTATGCCCCCTGTCCCTCACCCACCAAGCAAACACTATGCCCCCTATCCCTCACCCCCAACCAAACACTATGCCCCATGGCCCTGTCACCCCCAAGCAAACACTATGCCCCCTGTCCCTCACCCCCAAGCAAACACTATGCCCCCTGTCCCTCACCCCCCAAGCAAACACTATGCCCCCTGTCCCTCACCCCCAAGCAAACACTATGCCCCCTGTCCCTCACCCCCAACCAAACACTATGCCTCCTGTCCCTCACCCCCCAAGCAAACACTATGCCCCCTGTCCCTCACCCCCAACCAAACACTATGCCCTCTGTCCCTCACCCCCCAAGCAAACACTATGCCCCCTGTCCCTCACCCACCAAGCAAACACTATGCCCCCTGTCCCTCACCCACCAAGCAAACACTATGCCCCCTGTCCCTCATCCACCAAGCAAACACTATGCCCCCTGTCCCTCACCCCCCAACCAAACACTATGCCTCCTGTCCCTCACCCCCAACCAAACACTATGCCCCCTGTCCCTCACCCACCAAGCAAACACTATGCCCCCTGTCCCTCACCCCCAACCAAACACTATGCCTCCTGTCCCTCACCCCCCAAGCAAACACTATGCCCCCTGTCCCTCACCCCCAACCAAACACTATGCCCCCTGTCCCTCACCCCCCAAGCAAACACTATGCCCCCTGTCCCTCACCCACCAAGCAAACACTATGCCCCCTGTCCCTCACCCACCAAGCAAACACTATGCCCCCTGTCCCTCACCCCCCAACCAAACACTATGCCCCATGGCTCCCACCCCCAACTTTACACTATGCCCCCTGTCCCTCACCCACCAAGCAAACACTATGCCCCCTATCCCTCACCCCCAACCAAACACTATGCCCCATGGCCCCCTCACCCAAACCAAACACTATGCCCCATGGCCCCCTCACACCCAACCAAACACTATACCCCAAACACACTCTCAAGCATGCACCCATACAGACCCGAACCCCCCGCCCCCAACGCAGCACACACATTCTCAAGCATGCACCCATACAGACCTGAACCCCCCATCCCCCCCAACTCAGCTCACACACATGCACCCATACAGACCTGAACCCCCCATCCCCTCCAACTCAGCACACAAAAAACATTCAAATACAAACATTCATACACATCCGGACCCCCCCCCACCCCCGCATCTCAACATGCACACAAAATACATTAACATTCCAACATTCATACACATCCGACACACCCCCGACCTCCGCATCTCAACATGCACACAAAATACATTAACATTCCAACATTCATACACATCCGACACACCCCCCACCTCCGCATCTCAACATGCACACAAAATACATTAACATTCCAACATTCATACACATCCGACCCCCCCACCCCCGCATCTCAACATGCACACAAAATACATTAACATTCCAACATTCATACACATCCGACACACCACCCACCTCCGCATCTCAACATGCACACAAAATACATTAACATTCCAACATTCATACACATACGACACACCCCCCACCTCCGCACCTCAACATGCACACAAAATACATTAACATTCCAACATTCATACACATCCGGACCCCCCCCACCCCCGCATCTCAACATGCACACAAAATACATTAACATTCCAACATTCATACACATCCGACCCCCCCACCCACCTCCGCATCTCAACATGCACACAAAATACATTAACATTCCAACATTCATACACATCCGACACACCCCACCCCCGCATCTCAACATGCACACAAAATACATTAACATTCCAACATTCATACACATCCGACACACCCCCCACCTCCGCATCTCAACATGCACACAAAATACATTAACATTCCAACATTCATACACATCCGACACACCCCCCACCTCCGCATCTCAACATGCACACAAAATACATTAACATTCCAACATTCATACACATCCGGACCCCCCCCACCCCCGCATCTCAACATGCACACAAAATACATTAACATTCCAACATTCATACACATCCGGACCCCCCCCACCCCCGCATCTCAACATGCACACAAAATACATTAACATTCCAACATTCATACACATCCGACACACCCCCCACCCCCGCATCTCAACATGCACACAAAATACATTAACATTCCAACATTCATACACATCCGACACACCCCCCACCTCCGCATCTCAACATGCACACAAAATACATTAACATTCCAACATTCATACACATCCGACCCCCCCCACCCACGCCGCATCTCAACATGCACACAAAATACATTAACATTCCAACATTCATACACATCCGACCCCCCCCACCCACGCCGCATCTCAACATGCACACAAAATACATTAACATTCCAACATTCATACACATCCGGACCCCCCCCCACCCACCTCCGCATCTCAACATGCACACAAAATACATTAACATTCCAACATTCATACACATCCGACCCCCCCCACCCACCTCCGCATCTCAACATGCACACAAAATACATTAACATTCCAACATTCATACACATCCGACACACCCCCCACCTCCGCATCTCAACATGCACACAAAATACATTAACATTCCAACATTCATACACATCCGACACACCCCCCACCTCCGCATCTCAACATGCACACAAAATACATTAACATTCCAACATTCATACACATCCGACCCCCCCCACCCCCGCATCTCAACATGCACACAAAATACATTAACATTCCAACATTCATACACATCCGACCCCCCCCACCCACCTCCGCATCTCAACATGCACACAAAATACATTAAAATTCCAACATTCATACACATCCGACACACCCCACCCCCGCATCTCAACATGCACACAAAATACATTAACATTCCAACATTCATACACATCCGACCCCCCCACCCCCGCATCTCAACATGCACACAAAATACATTAACATTCCAACATTCATACACATCCGACACACCCCCCACCTCCGCATCTCAACATGCACACAAAATACATTAACATTCCAACATTCATACACATCCGACACACCCCCCACCTCCGCATCTCAACATGCACACAAAATACATTAACATTCCAACATTCATACACATCCGGACCCCCCCCACCCCCGCATCTCAACATGCACACAAAATACATTAACATTCCAACATTCATACACATCCGGACCCCCCCCCCCACCCCCGCATCTCAACATGCACACAAAATACATTAACATTCCAACATTCATACACATCCGACACACCCCCCACCTCCGCATCTCAACATGCACACAAAATACATTAACATTCCAACATTCATACACATCCGGACCCCCCCCCCCACCCACCTCCGCATCTCAACATGCACACAAAATACATTAACATTCCAACATTCATACACATCCGACCCCCCCACCCACCTCCGCATCTCAACATGCACACAAAATACATTAACATTCCAACATTCATACACATCCGACCCCCCCCACCCACCCCGCATCTCAACATGCACACAAAATACATTAACATTCCAACATTCATACACATCCGGACCCCCCCCACCCACCTCCGCATCTCAACATGCACACAAAATACATTAACATTCCAACATTCATACACATCCGACCCCCCCCCCCACCCACCTCCGCATCTCAACATGCACACAAAATACATTAACATTCCAACATTCATACACATCCGACACACCCCCCACCTCCGCATCTCAACATGCACACAAAATACATTAACATTCCAACATTCATACACATCCGGACCCCCCCCACCCACCTCCGCATCTCAACATGCACACAAAATACATTAACATTCCAACATTCATACACATCCGACCCCCCCCACCCACCTCCGCATCTCAACATGCACACAAAATACATTAACATTCCAACATTCATACACATCCGACCCCCCCCACCCACCCCGCATCTCAACATGCACACAAAATACATTAACATTCCAACATTCATACACATCCGGACCCCCCCACCCACCTCCGCATCTCAACATGCACACAAAATACATTAACATTCCAACATTCATACACATCCGACCCCCCCCACCCACCTCCGCATCTCAACATGCACACAAAATACATTAACATTCCAACATTCATACACATCCGACACACCCCCCACCTCCGCATCTCAACATGCACACAAAATACATTAACATTCCAACATTCATACACATCCGACAGACCCCCCACCTCCGCATCTCAACATGCACACAAAATACATTAACATTCCAACATTCATACACATCCGACACACCCCCCACCTCCGCATCTCAACATGCACACAAAATACATTAACATTCCAACATTCATACACATCCGACCCCCCCCCACCCACGCCGCATCTCAACATGCACACAAAATACATTAACATTCCAACATTCATACACATCCGACCCCCCCCACCCACGCCGCATCTCAACATGCACACAAAATACATTAAAATTCCAACATTCATACACATCCGACACACCCCACCCCCGCATCTCAACATGCACACAAAATACATTAAAATTCCAACATTCATACACATCCAACCCCCCCCCCCCCATCGCAACATACACACACAAACATAAAGTAAAACAGACCCGACACACAAACACAAACAGACCACTTACCGGAGACGTGCTGGAACTGGAAGGCAGGTAAGCGGCAGGTAAGCAGGAAAGCTGGAATCGTACTACGGCTGGCGTGGTCCAAGGCTGAAATGCCTTCCGGCATCAAGCCTTATGGACCACGCCAGCCGTAGTGCTGGCCCTCCATTGGGTCAGCACACACACACTACGTGGCTCGTAGGAGCAACGTGGTGCATGTGTGCTGAGCGAATGACGGCCAGCGTTTTGTCCGGCCCGGAAGACAACAAAGACTTTCCTAATGGAGGGCGGCCGCGGGCCGCCCTCCATTAGGAAAGTCTTTGTGCCTCGCGGGCCGGACAAAAGAGCATGGCGGGCCGCAACTGGCCCGCGGGCCGTATGTTGTGCACCCATGATGTAAACCAACTATCAATGGCATAGGTTCACAAACAGAAAGAATATCACAATACATTTACAACCTCGAGCCTGGCTTTGTATATTAAAGACAAAAAACATTTCATGCAACAACTAGAATCCATTTCCTGGGAACTGAACTTCAGACTGGTCACGTTTGATGTAACATCTCTATATGCCCGCATGCAGCATGAAACGGGAATCAAAATAATAGGACACTGTTTGAAATCCAGATCAATTTCGTTCCAATCTCAAAACAAGATGATAATGACGATACTTGACTTTACGCTTGATAACAATATGTTCTGCTTTAATGATCAAATCTATCGACAACGCCAAGGAAATCTAAAATCCACAACCCAGGACTCTTAGAATGAAACTACTTTTCAACCACCCTCAAGATTGAAAGTGCAATTTTTTCAAACTAAAAGTTGGCGCGTTTTGGATAAACCCCTTAAGTGGAATACTTTGGAAGAATATTGGGCAGCCACAATATTGGGATATTCAATTTGCTGACAACCACTTCAAATATCCAAATTCTAAAAATTGGACTCGCCAGTTTGGTTGACTCTTGACTGCAGCCTCCCCTATACACTAGTCTGTGGTCAGCTTTGTGATGCATGGTCTTGTAGGCAAGTGTCTCACAAATTTCACTAAGAGTCAGTGAAACCTGGAGTTTGAGCAATGTTTTTATAAAGTATCCCCCTGGGTAAGGTGTTATGAGTCAGGTGTTAACCTTTATTTGAAGTGTGGAGATATGTGGGCTATTAATCTGGTGCCTATGGTGTGTGCTGCGTGACCTGTTGGTTTACACCTAGGTGCTTGGTTTTATTTGGGAGTGAAGAGCCTCGAGGGTGTCGAGGAGTGTCCTTTGTTCGGCAACCAGGTCATTGGGTGTTTTGTTGGGTAGGGGTCTATTGCATCTGAGTGGAATGCAGCCATAGCATTGTGAGCATATTCTTTGTGTGAAAGGAAGCAAGTTGTGTTATGTCCAAGTTGGAGTCAATGAGCGTTCCATGAATTCCTTTAGAGGATGGCCTGTGGATGTCTCTGTGAATTAGCAACAAAGAGTAACTGGAACTGCAACAAAACTGTAAAGTTAGGGAGATACTTCAGTACTTCAGTGTGTGATCTACGTGAGGACCCGACTCACATTGCAACACATAGACAATGGAGTGTGTTATTACAGTGGAAATATTGGCATTATTGGACCCAGCAGCAGAAGTGTTTTCTTAAATTGTCAATCCTGGAATTATTAGACACAGTCAACATCGGTGTGTTCTTACATTCTCAATTCTGCCATCACTCAGTGCAGTCAATATGAGCATGTTCTTACAGTGTCAATACAGGCATGTATTTACACAGCAAGCATTACAGGGTCATCTTACAGTGGCAATACTGTCATTCATTACAGCGAACAATAGAGTGTTCCTATATCTAGAAAATGCACTGGAAAATGTTCCTGTGTACAGTTTATGATCTGGTATCTATAGCATTTTTCATCCTAAATAAAAGAAATATGTCCTTTTTACCCTATATTTGAAAGCACTTTTTGAGTGGAGAATCCAGAGCCCCTTTCGGTTTGTTATGGTTACCTTGTTATGATTGGTCGCTAGTGCTTTTTAGTGGGAAATATGTTCACCCCTCAAGGGAAAAAGGTCACCCACCGCCACTGTAGCTCTTCAAACGGGTGGGTGGAAAAGCATAATGTGGGATCCGTCTCATCCTAACAAAAAAACGACCCGAACAATCCTCAGATCGAAAAAAACACCCAGTCAATGCTTGTGAGTTGTCACTTTGCCTGGACAATAGTGGGATCAGTCAGATCGGCCATCTTTCTTCAGGAGCCAGGAAAGCCAAAAAACGCCGGCCCTCTTCTTGTGCTTTCCTAAATGAGGCACCTTGTTACCTAAGTCCCTCTCTGGGCTGCACTACCACTGCCAGCTTTTGGAACACTCCATCCTGCACCTTCTCAAGGGACCTCTGCATTACTCGATCTGTTAACAAGGAGATGATCATGTATGCCTATGCAGAGCAGAACACGTGGAACTCAGTGCTTTCACTGGGTTCTGCAAGCATTCCTGACCCTCAAACATGAGCCAAACACGCCCATGGTGGAGTACATGCATAAAATATCTATGCATAGCACTCAGCACACTCAAGGACCACCAAAGGCAAGGCTAAGCACTGTTTAACGGCAGTTTTACAGTTGGCAATGTTTCAGGCCTTTTGAATTCTGAGTCCATGGACACCTATCTGGGTGCCAGTGGCCTAATTTAGGACCTCAAGCTGAAGGCAATGTTGCTAGCAAACACATCAATACAGGAGACAGGGCCTGGTTCTGAGGTAATCTGCACCGTCACTTGATGGGGATATAGGTGGAAGCCGGAAGTAAAATGCTTACGTTCGATTGCTGTGAAATGTTTTAGACTTTTCCGTCCTGTCATCCCCAACAGTTGCTCAGATCTTAAAGGATTCTCAGTACTGAGTTCCTGGCTTTAGTACTATTACCTCTGTCGGCATAGATTGGATGTGCTACTGTGCCTTACTAATGGCTGCAAAAAGGAAAGGACCAGAAAGACTTGCCACCATGCTCCTACAATTCAGAAAAGAACTCAAGACCTACCTCTCCAAGGAGTCTCTCCTCAACACCTTGGCCATCACGTCACCCCTAGAGCCCCCTGAGTCGCTAGACACCGCCCACCCCACCTCCCAGCCTCCCAGTACATCTGTATCCCTCCTCTGTGTCCCTCGGTATCCTACCCCTCACTGTGAATTTGTTCTGTTGTTACCTCTGTAAAGTGCTCTGTTATGTATCTGTATTGGTACATATTCTGTAAAGTGCTCCATTGCTTCTCGAAGCTAGGTCTGTGCTCAATAAATACCATACAATAAGTACAGTAGTCTGGCCCCGTCATACATGAGCAAAAACATTTGCCTGGTATAATTCAGGCAGACCACTGAGATCAACACTACACCTGGCAATTCAGGTTCCCAGCTTCTGATGAACCAGGACGTTCAGGAGATGTGGCGCAGTGGCGGGAAGAAAATTGTGGAACAGCCTGCTGAGAAGAAATCCCAGATCTTCAATGTTTCAGAAAGAGGTTGAAAACCTATGTTCTCGAGTCTTAATGGAATCTCAGTGGTGTAGTGCACTTTCTGCTTTCATGTTACACTGAGGTCCCTCCTCTTGACATCCTTTCCTTGTGGCTCCATCGATGTTCACTGTAAAGCCATTCTGGAGTAGCGCCCTATGGCTACACAGAAATAGAAATACTCTTTGTACCTTATACATCTGTCCTTAGTCTTCTTTAACATTAAACTATTCTTCTAAAAACATTTCTACATCGCATCAGATAAAGATATACACCTTACATTCAAAATTATACACGCTCTTCCTGTTTGTTGCTTCCTTGGTATTTTCTTTAAGATTTCCTTTCACTGATTCAAAATGATTTAAAGTGATTTAAAGTGCAACAACCAACATTTTTAAACAAAGCAGATTCAGTGGAGTGGTACAGATTAAAATGTTGGTGCTAGAAGATAATAGTGGTCATAGTTAACCCAAACATATTCAACAAGCATATCCTATCTGTTGCAAGCTCCAGAACACTAGCAGTGGTGAACTCCTGGTTACTCTTTCGTTTATTGGTGCTTCTTGGGTGTTTTCCAAATAAAACATGTAATGACATAGGCTTAATGAGCCCACGTATGCCAATGGCACTTTAGCTTTGTATTGTCTGTTATATTCCGTCCCATGAGTGTGAACACAAACTGGTGAGCGTCCGGGTTTCACCCCTAAGTGCTGAAGTGGATGGCATACCACGCAGACCTATTTTTCCTCTGACCAACTGAATGAGGATGCCATTTCCTTACGTTGTTTAAACATGTACAGAGGGTGTTAAAACTGCCTAATCAGTAATTCTTCTCTTATGGTATCAACCTTCCTACACATAGTGCAGATTTATGTACCCGGGCAGTCCTGCTTTGTTCAATGAGTCAAACTTCAAAGATGACCATTACTAACTAATGTGCATTCTGAAGCCGTTTACTAACATAAGAGCGCTATGCCATTTGTCCGCTTAGTCCTTTTTCTGTTTTGGTGTTGGCTTTGCTGCATGGATCTACTTTTATTCTTGTGAGTCATTCTTTTATTCTTGTGTGTCCATTCAATGAACTATTCGAGTTCTCTCCACTATGAGGAAACATGGGTTGCAATGTATAGCGAGTAAACAATGACCACTCTGCTACTGTTAAGATGTTCTTTTTACATGTTTGGTGAAGGGGGTCCATTGGGTTTGCTACCTTCTAGCCATTGGGTGCAACTGTCATGCCTACGTATAGGGTTAATATCCGTAAGTTTGCTATACGGATGCACCTTTAGACACTCTTCTGCTGTGTAGGCTGTGATATCTTAGACGTTTATCCCTTTGTGCCTCTATGATCCTGTACATTTTAATTGTAGATCTGGGGCCAGATTATAGAAACTATGCACCGGTGCAAGGGCAAAGTTGCATGGTATTAGCACTAGGGCAAAGTTTGCCCTAATTTTTAAAACACTAGGCCATATTAAAACACTATTGCACCATGACAACTGCACCTTGGAATTGTATAAGCACCTATGCAAAAATTGCCTCAGTGCAAGGAAGATACATTTTGGATGCTTTTTTCACCAGGGCAAAGTTTTCCCTAGTGCTAATACCATTCCGTATTAGCACTAGGGCAAACTTTTCCCTGTTGCAATAATGCAGTGAAAATGTATCTTTCTTGCACTGGGGCAATTTTTGCCCTGGTGCCTCTACTATGCCAAATTGCACTTGTCATGGTGCAATTGTTTTTTTAGTATGTCCCAGTGTTTTAAAAAAAATAGGGCAAACTTTGCCCTAGTGCTAATACCGTGCAACTTTGCACTTGCACCGGTGCAACTTTTCTGTAATCCGGCCCCAGGTTGATTAATCATTTCAATCGATAGCTGAGCCTGGCCTTCTGTACCTTTCTAGAAAATAAATCTATCATCTATAAAGCGATGCAAAAGTGCCAGTTGTTGGTATTAGAATGTTCTCTGTTGGGTAGGTGTACCACACTTTAAATTCTGCCCAATAGAGTTTAGCTATTTTGGGAGCTAATATGGCTCCCATGGCCGTACCTTCAGTTTTATGGAACACCTTTTCTCTGAATTTGAAGAAAGTTCTGAACTAGGGTAAGATCTTTACAATGTACAACTCATTTTCTCAGCTCTTCTATTTCCTGGTCAAGCATCTACAGATGGGTGATTGTTGTGGCATCCAAGAGCAGGGAGACTATGTCCAGCCCTATAAGTAATTGTGTCTCTTGGTGAAATGATGTGCATATTATTTTTCTCATATGATCTCATATTGGGGTTTGTTGCTTGTGAAAAAATGTGGAAACCTCAATAGTGGTTCTGGCACCAACCCTATCCCAGATACTAATGGGGCGTCTGGCGGGGGGGGGGGGGGGCGGAGTTGGTTATATTTTGTGAAAGCTATAGAACATATCTGTTTGGGGATTCGTGTTTAGAAATTTAGCCTTCTGCTGGAATAGCCATCCTGAATATTCTTCTGCTTCCACTCTGGTTTTAAAGATATTTTGGGGCCATTAAGATAGGATTAGTAAAGGACACACATAGATTCTTAGTGAGTTATTAGAACAATGCACAGACACATGCATGAGGTATAATTGTGTTTTTAGGTCCCTGACTGACCATGAGAAATGAAATGCAAAACTACAGAGTTTACCGCTTCTTTGTTGATTCGCAGGATGCCAATTGAGACACTAGCAATTCATTTAATAACCGTGCATGCATGTACGATGGTAACGGAAAGGGGGAGGCAGAAAAGAACATCAGGCAGCCATTCACAGTTATCACTCATGTTTGGAAACCCACAGTTGTGCCACCCGAAAGAGTGAACAAAAGAGTTTGCACACACAATTAGATCCTCCCTACAAGACACACTCGTACCCTAAAATGCACCCAGAACCTGCATGGAGTTAGGAATCTCTGCGTGCCTTGGCCAATATACTAAACAACATGGGGAATGCCCTACTCAATGAGAACACAGGCCTTTCATAATAATACAAATAGGAGGGTACAAAGAGTAGCAGCAGGTAACTTCACACAAAATGTCCTACTCAGTTAGGAGACAGGTCTTACATAAAAATATAAATCAGAGTACACAAAGAGTAGCACCAGGTTACTCTACACAAATGATCCTACTCAATAAGGAGACAGGTCTTACATAGAAATAAGATGGTCCAAAGAGTAGTGCCAGGTAACTCCAAACAAAATGTCCTACTCAATCAGTAGACATACCTTACCTAAAAATGCAAATAGAAGGTTACAAAGAGTAGCACCAGGGAACTCCACACAGAATATCCTACTCAATGAGGAGACATGTCTTACATAAAAATACAAATAGGATGGTACAAAGAGTATGCCAGGTAACTCCATACAAAATAACGTACTCTTACATAGGTCTTACATAAGCATGAAAACAGGAGAGTGCAAAGAATAGCACCAGATTACTCCACACAAAATGTCTTACTCATGAGGAGAAAGATCGTACATAAAATGAAAAATAGGATGGTACAAAGAGTAGTGCCAGGTAGCTCCACACAAAACGTCCTGATGAGGAGACATGCCCTACTTAAAAAATACACATAGGAAGTTACAAAGAGTAGCACCAGGTTACTCCACACAAAATGCCCTACTCAATGAGTAGACAAGTCTTACATAAAAATGCAAATAGGAGGAGACAACGTGTAGCGCCAGGTAACTTGACACAAATGAGATTGAGTTATAGAGGAGGGTAAGTTACTACATCAATTATTTTGGGCACCAATCACAAGAGCCAGCTCAACATTGAAATCTAGAGACCTATCTGTCAATGGAGACTGATGAGATGGTTGAAGGTGTCACAGGCCATGAGTAGGTCTCACAAACTCTTCAACTGCCATCTTGTCCCTATCCACAGCAGGTTCTGCCCCTTGTTGGTTGGAATGACTGCAGTGAAGTGTGTTTAGTTTGGCTGTTAGTTGGCAGAGCCACCTATATGCCCAAACTACTGCATTAGAGTACAGATAAGGGAAAATGGCATATGAGGATGGACACAAGGCTTGAAGGTGTTGTATGGTTATTTACACACCCATTGACATCCCATGGCCATGCTAATCCCTATGGCCATTCCCACCCATTTCCTACTATTCCCTTCCCAAAACACCTCCTCATGGGAACTCTTTGAGTTGCTTGAACCACTCCTTACCATGAAACTTTGAACGCAAGTATCTGCCAGTAATTTTTCAAAGCAGTCGCCTGGTTGTTAATGGCTTCATTGGAGTTTTAAATACACTACTTGTGTAGTAAAAAGGTCTACATCAGGTCTGTCTTCAGCCACTCCATATACAAGCGCTACGAGTGTCCATCACTGAAGTCCTGTTAAAAACAAGCATAGCCAACAGGCCTCTGTAGAAGTATTAGTCATTTGCCAGGTTCTACTATTAGATACCCAGGTACTCGCACCATTTTGCAGCTGCTACCATCAATGGCCAGTTAAGACCACTACAGCAGTGCCTGGCAAATGCACTTACCATGCCTACACAAAAGCCCGAACTGTTGGCATTGCCAATGCTTGTTTCTCATTGGAAGTGTTAATTTGCTCAGTGGGGACATCACCACAGCACACACTGCACACCCTCTCTTTAGAGAAGATCCCTGCCCCTCAAACCCCCAGGTTCCACCTTTGCTTGTGCAGAACTGCACCCTGTCCCTAGCCGCCCTCCACCCCCGCAGAAACCCCCCAACCCCCGCTTATAGAATCCATTTTAGAGATAAGGACGATTATCCGTGGCGCTGCTCATATTGGACTGACTGGCAGCGTTAGTTAAATTGGAGCCGTGAGTCGAGGAAGAAGCGCGAACAATGGGCCCTGTGTGTAGAAGACCGGCGGTGGTGAGGCTGGGGGGGGGGGGGGGGGGGCGCAGGAGTGTGGGGGCCGCGTATGAAAAGATTCAGACGCCGTGCTGCGCGCATTCTGTGCAAGCGCTTTGCCCTCACAAGGCCGCCCCGAAGCTGCCAGTGTGAAATACATCGCAGAACTCGGCTCGTTTTTCCATGCATTTTTGATATGGTGCTAGATTGATACAGCGGCTGGCAGATTTATGCTTCGGGGGGGGGGGGGGGGGGGGGGGGGGATTTCTTTTTTTTTTTTGTTAGTCAAGAGAACACAGGCACCCTGCAGCATGGATTGCTGTGTGCGACTGGATCATAATACAGGCGTGTTTCCATTCGTCCCAGCCTCCCCGCGTCTTCATAGAAGGCGTTCATGTATTCTTATTAACAGAGCATTGCCCTCATCGGAACCTGCCTTCCTGGTCCCAGCGTGAACCTCACTATGGAACTCAGTCATTGATGTATTCATACCAAATGGTTGTAGCAATTACCATCAGAACCACCGCGACAGCCCTCCCCCATTCCATTACTGTGACAGAATGCCATCGGATGAGGGAGGGACAACATGACCTTTTTTGTTTTTTAGAAATAAAAAGACACCGGTAATTATTTTTCTGAAAGGGAGGTCTTCTAATCAGACCCCACTTCACAATTCTCGATGCCAAAATCCTAGTGCACTTGCGTGCCATCGCTCTGCCCATCTCCTGACATCCACGGCCACTGCTCTGCCATGGCAGGAGGGCAGGTTCACTCTCCTGACAGCTGTTGGAACACAAAGTTCCAACAGGCAGTGGTGGCTTTTAAATCACCTGCACTTCTGGTTTAAAATATAATACTTGTGTACCTAGTCAGCCGTGTGAAATGTAACCTGTAAACATAAGGTGTGTCTAGTTATAACATGATGGCTGCTGAGTTTATACAGTTTTACAGCCACAGCATTTGGATGTCATATCATTGTCAGCTTGGCGAGCAGTGCTGCTGTCTTCACTGGGCTGGTGTATATTAGCTGCCTGGCCTTAGTTTCTCTGGTGCAACTATATGGGGCACTGTCCCAGGAAGCTGTCCCTTTAATCCTGCTGGAGAAGCTTGACACCTTCCTCCAGGAGTCAGGAACCCGCACGAGAGGTTCCCGCGGAACCTGTGCTTCAAGAACAGTCCTGACATGTCAATGGCTCTCTCACACCAGCTGCTGAAAACTGGAGTCCTTTTGAAGTGGGCAGTCATGTAAAGGCGTGGAGTTACAGTAGCCTAGAGTGGAAGCCATGCTGGTAATATAACTCAACAGGTTGAGCGCTCGCTGCTGTGAGCTGAGCGTAACCTGCATGTCGCAGTTTGAATCCTGCCATGGCCAACTCAGCCTTTCATCCTGCTGAGGTCGATAAATTAGTACCAATTTTGGTTGGATGATATTGTAGTAAATATCTGCTCTGTAAAGCGCTTTGGATTAAGGTGCTATAAACACATCATTATCATTTCCTGCGGACAAAGCAGCATGGGTATGTCATCAGAAGGCAAAGGACACCGGTTACAGAAGCCTAGATTGGGCCCCATATAACATGCTTGCTTTTGTCGACCAGCCCTCTCTAGAATCTCACTGTTAAGAGGGGAGGACGCACATCTCTTATTTGATTAATCTTTGTACACCCAGAAGAAGAAGGAATCAGCAGAAACCTGCTGGGAATCCTCGGCCATAGAGGTGAAGAAAGAGGGTCCAAGGCAGAGGGCAAGATCTGCTCCAGAACCGTCCAAGGGGCATTTTTAGGGTCACCAGCTGGCTGTGCTAGGCCTATTGCAACTGAGGCACTGGTACACAGGACCCTGCTCACTGGGATGGCAGAACCCTACAAGTATGCTCTACAACCCTCCTGGCTAGGTGCAGAAAGAAAGGACTCACCTGGCCATGGAGTTCATGGATTGGGTCTCCCCAGCATCCAGAAGT
This sequence comes from Ambystoma mexicanum, assembly GCF_040938575.1. Taxonomy (NCBI): domain Eukaryota; kingdom Metazoa; phylum Chordata; class Amphibia; order Caudata; family Ambystomatidae; genus Ambystoma; species Ambystoma mexicanum. The sequence goes on from NC_090924.1 coordinate 1,422,634,512, forward strand.
CAAGGAGCAGTTCTATATCCTGTTTTCCTGCTTGCTCCATTCTCGAGCTAACTAAACCACTAAACGGCGGAGCTGCAGCGAGCAACAGAAGCTGCTTTTGACACTCAACACTTTCAGATCTGCTGTCTAGCCATCAAACCGCTGACTCGACCCATCACCAGGCCGCGCTCCAGCACCATTCAGCTGATCACGGTCGAAGGACCACAACTCGCCATTGCAACTTCTCGAGCTGACGCAACTGATTCAAACACTGACTTGACCCATCGCTTGCTTGCACTTCACCCGATCAAGCCGATCATCACCGTAGAGACAGCTCCGCACAGTTGGACCTCTTCAAGCCAACTCGACATCCGCAGTCTACTGGGAACCATTCATTCGAAAATTCCTCAACGCCGACTTGTCCCAATCAAAGCACTAAGAAGCATATCTTGATACCGTTGAGCCCAAAATATAAAAGAGAAATTTGTTTGCAGTGGTCCTCTCCCCCTGTTCCACCTTAAAGGCACATTATGACTTATAAGATCCCACTCTTTGCCTCTCCAAGTCACTTTCAAGTACTTTTGAGGGTTGCTGCTTGAATTGATTGCCTGTAACCTTGTCTTCTCCCAGTGTGCCGCCTTTGCCCTCAAAGTCTGCATTCTCTGTGTTTCCTTCACCGAGGTGGGTCATTAGTGTTTTTAATTTGTTGTGTACATTATTACTTTTCATTAAAGTTCCTATTGTTTCAGAACTTTGGTTTAACGTTCTTTTATTTTGGCCGCACTGTACCATTGTCGTTTAAGTTGCAAATGTATAAGCTCAAACCCCTCATGAAAAGTACAACCTGCCCTCGGCCCATATTCCCAAAAGAGGCAAAGAACTTAGGGCCGTGCCTGTTTCACCTTTATGATTGCGATCACTTCTAGTTTACTAGTAGTGTGGGTCTAAGTAGACTTTATTAGACACTACCTATCCCTGTACTCATGCAGAACTGTAGTCATTTTGCTTCAATTACACCAGGTGCATGCCCACTTAGGTGCAACACCAAGGGGGCTAAAAGTACTTCTGCAACCCCCTAAACCCACCCCCCTTAAACGCCTACTCAAAAGACATAGGGCCTCATTACAAGGAAGGCAGTATGGGGTTAACGGGGCTGGTAGAGCTGCCATCCCCGTTAACCCCCTACCGCCTCATTACGAGGTCCGCTCGCGGGACCCGCTAAGGACGCCGCTTCCAATGGAGGGCATGGATGCTGCGAAGAAAAAAGTATATATACATTTTTTTAAAAAAAAACAAAAAGGACCCTGCAATGGAAGTAAATATCCACTTCAGGGGAAGGAGACTTACGTCGGAAGGGGATGGACGAGCGGAGGATAAGTCAGGAGTGAAGGTAAGTGAGAAGAGGTAAAAGTAAGTAGGGAGTCGGTGTCGCGGGTAGGGGGAAAGCGGCACAGTGTGATCCATGCGCTCAATGCGCGCTGCCGTTTTCAAATTCATAAAATGGGGTGCGCAGTGATAGCATAGATCCGGTCTAATCACTCCCTGCTCAGAATGGCCAATCCAGTGGGCCACTTTTTTGGCCAATGTGGACCAGCTTGATGAGTTACTTCACTATGCGGCTAGTAGTTTTGACCATTGTTGCTGAATACATATTCTTTAACTTGCACAACTTGCATCACATTTTACCACAAAATGTACTTTTTGGGCCACTTTTTCATTGTGCCCGAGTCAGTTTTATGCCCTGGCAGCATGCAGCACGAATGACTTCCATCTGTCTGAATCCTCTCTATGTTTGAGTTGGAATTAGAATATACAACCCCACCTTAAAAAATGAACACTATGAATGGCAACCTTCTCCCCCAAGTCTGATCTCATACATGCATTGTGGTATTATGGGGCTCTTCCAAAAATGATCCACGTTTTGCAACGGAAGTATCAGACATATTGCGGGCATTAGTCCCTAAGGCTCCAGACTGCTCCTTCTAGGAGGCTTTAATTTACGGCGGGAAAGCTCCATTAAATAGATGCCAAAACCGGTCGAGATTTGCTGGTCACTATGGGCCTGGTCCGGTGCGTTCAGAGCCCTACCTGTTCCAAAGATTGTCCACTCAATGTCATCTTCCGCTTGGGTAATCATCTTGAGGTATGCATCACAGGCTTCGAGCCTTTTAGAATACATAGTGTGACAAATATGATGTCTGCCGTGCAGGAGTACAAGGATGAGTAGAGGCTAAAGCGCTTACTCAGCCCTCACATTTCTGCAAACCAAGAGCCAACACAATCATAAAGGTAAAACAGGCACAGCCAAGAGATCTACCTCCTTTGCCTTTGGTGCTAACGTGGGCAGAGGGAGGGCCATACTCTCGAGAGGGGTGTGAATATGATCCAGTAGAGACGCAAGCAGCAGATCATAAGGTCCAAAATAAAGGGAATGCCCAATCAAGGTTCCATACAAATAGATATACTCTAATGAAACGCACCAAAACATCTAAATAGAAAACACTACCCAAAACCCACCCCTGAGAGAAGAACAGAGAATAAGCAAAGACAGCACAATCAGTGGTGCTGTGAAAACAAAAAGAAGATATCGAGGCTGAGTACCCCAAAAGGAAATACACCAAACACGGGTTACAAAGGAACATACAAAGATCTTTATTTTTGTACTGAACAGTTTCAAAGGACAAGGCATCAGATAGCTAACAGCCCTCAGTACAACACAGCGAACTCCAGCGTGGTTCAGTGTGCTCAGTGAGTGCGACTGTACATTAGAATAGTCACGCCTTTTATACTTTCAAAATCATGATGTTCAACCCACCTATGAGTTATCACAGATCTAGGGTTCGTGCCGAGTTCGTGCATCTGTACGTTTAGGGTTTATCTTTAATACATTCGCCAACAAGCCTCAATGGCAACAGTATATCTTAGGATTTCATGTTAAACCTTCTCAAACAGTTTTATACAATGTAGTCAAACAGGCGTTCACATTTCAGTATTTGAATGTATTATGTTCAACCTGTGCTCGTGGATTAGCTTCATTGGCACAGGTAATCCTCTACTCACAGGTCAGTGAAGGACAAGGTCTCAGTTCATGACCCTAACATGTGGCCTGCAGGCAAGTTACACATTAGTTCGTACACAGAGGTCAAGACGGCCATGTTACATTCGGAATGACACTGTCCACCATTTTAGCTCACAGGGTGACTTTACAGAGAGAATCTAAAATGGCGGATAGACCTAAAAATGGTGGTTTACATTGATCTAAGCCTAAGGTCAAGACCTTGCAACGCGGATTTCTTCGTAAGTGGCTTATAAGCAGCTTGGCGTAGGCCAATATTCATCAAATAGGAGGCACGATATAATTTTCCGTTCGACAGTGTAAGGCAAATAAAAACCACTATGGATATATTTCTTGGATTCAAAAGGAGACTAATGACCTAATCAGTCTCTAGGGCCCAAAACTGCATCAAGGGGGCAGTTAATTTTCATTAGTACCTTCTTGTGGTTATTGATGGTTCGACAGGACCAAACCCGGCTCTGAGGTGCTGTGCAAGTGGACCGAGCAAAGTCTGAGGACTGAGCGGCGTAGTTGGTCCAAGTATAGAGTGGGCGTCGAGCCGGGCCGAATAGTGAAGCTCAGGAGTTTGAAAGTGGATTTGACCGATGCAGGTCGGAATGTGTACCAGGGTCAGTTTGAAATCTAATCAGTTTGAGACGGCTGTATCTGCTGGTTAGAATCGATGAGTGACACTCCAGCAGTTTTTGTCGAGTTCCGGTATGGGTTCGAAACAGTGACCTTATTCTAGTATGCAATTCAGCGAGGCGGCGGTTGGTGGACGAACGGGATCAAATCGGTTGGCAACAGCCGGTCAGAGGTCAATGATTGACGTCCCAGCAGTTCAAATTGTGAGCCAGCTAGGAGCAGTTGATTCAAGCCAGGCAGGTGACGAGCTCAACAGGGTACGTGGTGGCATTGAGGTGGTGTGATCTGTGCAACCACATCGGGTTGAAGAGTTCAAAAGCAGCATCTGCGTGGTTCAAGGCAGTGATAGGGTAGAGTCTGAGTGGGTGAGGTCCACCCAAATCTGTAAATGCCCACTCAAGAGCTCTGTGTGGGCATTTACAGATGTTAATCTCACTGTGGTCAGCCCAACTTCATCAGCTTCAGGCTCCACTTGTTAGACAATTCTGGATACGAATCTGATGAGCAGGTGTCGAGCTGGGTTAAGGCAGAAGTACGTGGCGGCTCAGAACAGTGCTTGATTAGGCACGGATTGTGAGAGTCACCAATGCCTGTTTGACCAACCAGGTGTTGGTGAGAATGCCAGTGGCTGAATACGCAGATCGAGTAAAGCGGTTTGAGGCGGCATTGGAATAGATCGCTGATCAAATGAGTGCTCCAGGCCAATTCGAATGTCAGTGAATATTGGCAACGAAGGTGCTGGTGGTTCGGCAGCAGGTCGAAGGCTGTGGCTGCGATGACATGCTCAGCTGGTGCAGTGCAGCAGTAAACTTGCTCGAACACACAGCATGCAGTGCGAGATGATGGAGAGCTAAAGCAGGTCTGCAGGGTCCTGTAAATTCCAAGGCATTGAATCAGGCTCAAATCACAGTGTAAAGTAGTTTGACTGGAGCAAACATGCAGTCTTCACCTCAATAGCAAAGGACTTTGGAGGGATCCATTCTCCAAGCAGTGGCCCAATAAAATCGTCTTGAAATGTCAAAGTCCAAACGATGATTCAAACATGTGTTGTGGGACCCCTTCTTTTAAAGATAAATGTTCACAGGTGATTTGACTAAAGCTAGACTACTTCAGGGGTCTAATCCCTGTTCTTCGGATAAATGGACTTTGCCCTTCTGACATCACAACCAAAGTGCTTTGTGCCAGTGGAAGTGGAGGGTACAGGAAGGCGAGGCAGAGAGAAACAAGATGGTGGACATCTCCCTCAACTCTAAAGAGCTCTCCCTGTCTACACTAATACCACCCTTCCCTTATCAATAGGATAAAAAGCCTTTAGATATGCAGCACCCTAGTGTGAGGCCAAGTCTTTTGTTATTTGGTGTGACCTTTGATTCTTGTTCCCAGGACAGCTTGCTGTTGAGTGGTTGTTTGTGGGAAAGGGTGTTACCTGCCTGTACAAAGGAACAGGGAGAGGCAATCCCACTGGCTGCATTCCTGCCATTAGGGAAAGGTCAGCCTGTCTTGGGAGAAAACAGATAACTATTGCATAGCTTAACAGGGCCAACAGAGCCGACACATTTGTGATATCAATTTGCTGTGGCTGCAATGATTATGAACAGAGCCGTGCACCATGCACCATCTCAGGCATGTCTTGTATTTAAGAGTTTACCCTGACACCAGCATGGCCTACTCATAACCATGGAGTTTGAGTACAGGGGTGCATATGTTATGTTATATTAAGTTGATTGTGCACCGCTACCATCTGCATAGTTTCCAGGCGCATATCTTAAATGCAGCTCCTGCGCTACAGAAACTTGGCTGTCACTGCAGCTGTCAAATGGGCACCTGTGACCTCTAAACCTGGTCTATCCCACTGGTAGAGCAGACGCTGCAGATCAGGATACATATGCAGCAGGGCACAGGTACACACTATGCCTTTGGCATGGGATTTATGAAATAGAAATATGATCCTCAGATTACCCTTCCAGAGATGGAATTACCCACATCGTTTTATTAATTAATACACATAAAAAAGCCAGGCATTTCACACCCTTGCCAGATGCAATAATGTCACTCATAGCCTTTCCTAAAATTAAGAAAGGCTTAAATAAGAGATTGATCCTCAGGTCGTTGTGAAATTCAAGAAGGCCCTTGGTCAATTGGATGCAGTCTGGTGGAAAGATATCACCCTACTGCAGATGCATAATATATATCCCTCAAAGGCATTAAAAAAACAGCTCATTAAAGCTGTCCACTCTCAGATTCAATCACAACGCCATTGTTGAATAAGCCGAAGGAGGACTTGGAATCCTAGCGCTTCCTCATAGACTTCCTCATAGACTTCTTCTCTGGCCTTCTCCTCCATCAAGGAACCAAAAAAACATTGTTAAACACAAACTATCCCCTTTCACCAAGAGATGGAGGTCCTCCTAATGCACTGCTCCTTTTTGTTCTCACCAGAGTCTTCTGCAGCTTCTAATGCAATATGCTCCCTACCGCTTAACTGAGTGCAAAGGGATCGGTGGTAAGGCACTCCACTAATTCTCACGATTTGTAGAAGTTAGAGCCAACAAGGCCCTGCTTGCCACCCGTTTCACAAAATCCGCCACCACAGCCCGCAGTCTGGCACATGCCCCTGCCTGATCTGCAACACTGTTTATCCGTTGAATGCCCTTTATCACATAAGTCAGGAAAAACCATAGAATTGGCAACCACATTAACAGCAATGGCTTCAACCCCACCTAAACCTTCAAGAATCCGCACCAAATTGGTGTTAGCTGAAAAGCACATTGAGGACTGGATGCATCAGAAAACAGGCAGTGGCAAAGCCAACAGTTTTGACTTTTGTGTGGATATGGATAGGCATTTGCCAGACACTGTCATACGAGTACTCCCTGGCCATAACATGGCGACAGCTGGAAAATGGTGGCATTACCTGAGCACACTATTACAGGGCCTGGGGAATGTCTATCTAATACATACACAAACCAAAATTGTTTGCCTTGCCAATGCTTGATTTTAATAGGTCTTTAATGCAAAGAACAGATATAAAATCAAGAGGCAGAAGGCAAACGTTGTTAAGACATTTTTAATACACCAGTAGCAAATGTACCGCTGCAATAACACTGGAAGGCCAAGGTGTGATGTTTCTGCTGGCTGAAGGAAATCCAAAGAGGATGCGGTTTGAGCCGGGAGGGGCAAGTAGTGGGTTGGAATGACCACAGGTATCATCATGTCCATGGGCAGTCAATGAGTGGGTAGATAGACAAACAACATGCACAAGCGGTGTGTTCCTCCTCATATGTCTCCCTCCTAGCTGTACTCCAATGCAATAGTTTGGGCTCAGAGGTGGCACTTAAGCACCACCTAACACCAAAAACTAAAAACTGTCACACTGTCGCCAAATCTAAATTCCTACTTTGGGAGCAATTGAGCCACCAGATTAAATGAAACTCCATCTCAGCCCCACACTACTAATAAACCAGCTGTGATACCAACCTTAATGGTGACACGGGCACAGCCCAACAGGTATACCTTCGCCTCTTGTGGCAGTGTGAGATGAGGGCCAGCTCTATTCCTCAGGAGGAGTTTGAGCTAGCAAAGAAGCCTTCTAATGACAGAAGCAGTGGGGTAACAAAATAAAAGAATGTGCAACCTAAGGTGACTTTAATTAAACCAAAAGCACAAACACACTAATCAAAAACACTATAATCCAACCCTGTAAGAGAAAATGCAGAATAGGCAACTTTAAGATGAAAAGGGCACTCTGGTTCTGAAGACTGGAGGGGTAGGCAATATTTTCAGCAGCAATGCCGAAGTTCAATGAAGATGACTTTAAGGATATATGGAGTGGGGTCTTAAATGTCAATGGGGCCCTTTAAGGCAGGCTAGGGGCACAGAACACAACACATACATTTTAGACTTGTTCTTGTGTCACAGCGGTGCCAAGAAAGGCTTCTCGGAGCTCTACAATGGATTGAGTCAGCGTCAAGATGGTTGAGTCAGTTGCTTCCAATTGATCGAGTGCTTCGAGATGGTCGAGTTGGCTTAAGACAGTCCAGCAATGTGTTGCGATCCTACAGCACTGATCGGCTCAGGGATGTCATTTAGGGGTCGCCAGGGGTCGCACTTACTACCCCTGTGGTCTCCCTTGCTACCCTTAGTTTTACAAATTGAAACTCGTGGGCTGTGGTCAATGCCATGTGGCTCTTAGTTTCTGGAGTGGGTGGCCTTGTAGTCCAGTCTTCTATAAAAAAAATCAGGGGGTTCCATAAGTGTAACACTATGAGCAGTGTCCCTAAATAAGGAACAATAGGAATAACAAATAAGTTGTCTTTCTGGAATTCTATACAATAATTGTTAGACTCATTAAAGGTTTATTTCAGGTACACATCTGGGGGTGAGTCACTGATTTAGTCTGTTCTTAAACACCTCAAATTCACAATGCAGTCAAACTCCTCCAAAACGCATTTAGAGTAGAATAAGCATCCATTTCGGACTATGTATTTTGCTTTTCGCAAATTGCAGTTATAGCATGCTTCTTTTCTGCCGAAACATATGGTGATCCATTATTGTATGAAATATTTATCCCGTTACAGTGATATTGTAACCATATTTTTCATAGTGTACTTAGGAGCAATGCTATGTGATGCCAGTTCCTGCTTTGTCAAGGCGTAAAAGGTTGTGTTCCATCGCTTCCTGTGATGTCACTTCCGCTACCCCAGGCATTTTGGTGAAATGGCCTCCCTGGATCGGCTCCAATCAGATGGACAGGCAGACAATGGTCGAGTCCACGCCTCGAAGCTGTCTACTTGGTTGTACGAGGTTAACAATGCAATGCAGTTCTTCAGGGGCAATTGAATCAAACACGGCAGGAGTGCAGGCAGGCGATGGTCAAGTCAGTTGCTCAACGGCTCAAATCAGACCGAAAAGCAATGAGTGTTAAAACATATCTGGGGCGCCCTAAAGTGGCTTGAAAATTAATCTAAAGCATTTGAGTCAACTCAAAAGAGTAATGTGATGGGAAACAGGGCCCAGAGCTGTTCCTGGGTCCCTGAGTTACTAGGGGACTCCCACCAGGGTCTACAGGATTAAGGGGAGTCCTTGCTTGGCCCTTCCAAGCCTGGAAGGTTGCCCGATTGCACTTGTCGGGGTTGTCAGCCCCAGTGAACAGCTTTCATGTTTAGTGTACAGACAGGAGGTGGGCCTTGTCCACACAGCAGTTCACCTCAAATGTTTCTCTGGGATGGGTGAGAAAAAAGTCATTGTCGTTTCGTGGAGCCATTACCTTCATCTCTTTGTGAGAGGGCTTTGAGGAGTATAAACCAATCTAGGTCAAGCCAAAATCCTCGTTCTTCTGCGCTTAAAGATGATTCAATTAAAGGGGGATTCTCAACCCCTTCTAAAATAAATCTAACAGCAAATTGGTCCATTTTAAGCGTTCTGTCGGGATCCAATCTTGACTGCTGTGATCAATGTCTTTTACTGGGGATGTCACTCCCAAATTGCTTTGTTTGCAGGATGTTCGGAGAGGGCACAGGAAGTACAGGAACCCTGGTAGATTCCAAGATGGTGAGACCCTTCCATGGACTGCATCTCCACTCCTGTCTGCCCTGAATACAAGAGTCTCCAGAAATGTCCAACCTGGTGTGACTACCCTCTTGCTTGCACAACATGTCCTTTGAAGTACAACATCCCCTCTCTGCCCTCTTGGGGCAGATCTGGCTCTCATCGAAGGTGATAAGTCTTTGCCAGAGAGATCAAAATATTTTCCAGGGATGAGCTGAAATGGCCTGTTTTGGGTAAAACTCCTTCCCAGACAGTAAATACACATAAGGCCCTGACAGAAGAAATAACTATAAACCAAGCTGTTAATAATTGGGTAAGAATCTGTCAGAGGGAATATAAAACTGTGTTAATTACTGAATTGTATACCCCTGAAGAATTTCCAGTACACCAAGTGTGTAAGAATGAATGTTGTGGAATGAAACATGTTGGGATGAATGGGTTGTAATGAAAAAGGGTGAATAAGGAAAAACTGAGATCTACACAAATGGTGATTTTTGTATTCTTTACCATTGTTGTTAGGTTCTCTCCTAAAAACATGAGTACAGTTTGCATATGCTAATAGTGAAACAAGGAGCGTGAAAACTCCAGATACAACCTTTAGTAGTTGATACATTTATTGTGACTAAATAGTCTGTGTTTCAGATGGAAAGCAATTTTTTGGAGGGATGGCTTGGATAGGTCCATATAAATATCCCCTCTTGATTCTACTTTATTTTTTGGTAATAAAATGACACAAGTGGGTTTTGACCATTATAATTGTAGACTCCCAGAGACACCAGGTGTCCAAACAAGTCATTGCTTATATTAAACATTAATCTGCCACAGGCTCTGAGACAACACATTTATATAATTTGAATCAGGATTGGCCCCAGTTAAAGTCAGCCCCTGGATGTTTGATCTTTGGTTTTTATCAGGCTGTTTGCAGCAATGCAAATGTTACTCTGCAAATGTTATGTTGCCAAACTGCAAGATATCTGCAGAAAGGTGTAAGTAGGCAGGCTCAGTGAAAATACATGTTTGCATTTCACTTTTCTGGAGCATAATGAAACTGAGTTTTTTTAGGAGAGTTCCGTTTCAGAGGCAGAATTCTTTTCATCATGTTCAGTTACAACAATCCCAAACTCTCAGGCTAGTCCACCCTCACAAATGGCATTCTGCCACAGGGCCCCATCCGTATCCAAAATTAAGCAAGTGGAATTGAGGAGGCATTCATACTATACAAAACTTCCCATGCTGACATCTTACAGACCCAAGAAGTTTCCCCATTCCATGCATGAGTAGGTTAATCATATTTTTTTTATTTACTTGTCTTTAATCCCAAAAAAAAGAGATTTTTACAAGAGTGCATTTCAATCTTCGCAATTTAATTTCAATATTCACAATTTCATTTTGCCTAGTGTCTTACATTTGGTGCAATCCTTGCAATTAGATTATTTGAAGGTTCGTTGAGCCTCCAACCTCCACTGTCACTTTGGTTCTTTCCATTGCCAGGTTCAAAAGTTTCGCAGCAACCGTGTGCAATCGAGTCTTTTCTACTGTGATTAGCCGATTCCACCAGATATGTTCGCTCCCCACAAATGAGGAAGCCGTCAAAGGGGAAAAATAGGCGATCCTGGCTTGGTGAAGAGCAGGGCAGCGCATCAGTAGATTTTTTATTGATTCAATTTCTTCAGAGTTTGCACATAGCCTACAGGTTTTTTCCTTTGAACCCATTCTAATGGCTAGAATTTCTTGAGCTGGTAAGACATTTAGGCGGGCTTTTAAGAGGGTTCTCATCAATAGTTTGTCAGGGTATTTTTTGCAATACTCCATGGGTTCTTTCAGTTTGTTGGTATTCGTGGGAAGGTGTGCTAGAGGTTTGTTCGTTGCGGCTTTTTCGATCATATTGATCCAATCCCAACATTCCAGTTTCGTTTTAATCCTAGTTGGATTCTTCTTCAGTTCCTCTTCTGTGCACGCTATTGTCAGTAGTTTTTGTGTTTGATCCATAGCCCACCGGTTCATAGTATGGTTGGAGCCATTTTCAAGTTCTTCTGCCATCATTTGATAGATTTCGAGACTCTCCGGGTGAATGATTTTTCTGTATAGCTGAAGCGAACTGTGGTCTACCACTGCTTTCAGAGACAGAAGGCCAAGTTCACGCCTTATAGGAGCTTATAGGAGCTATCACAGTAGAGTTTGGTAGACCCAGGACAGCTTTCCATATGTGGCCTTCAAGTTTCTGCCAGAGTAGCGGAGGGTTTGATGGTATGGCATCCATGCCGTAGGTCAACGACAGAACAATTTTTGCTTTATATTAGTTTATTGCCGGTTGGAGTGAGAACTTCCCATATTTCCGGTCACCAAGTCTCAATTGCGCTGTTAGATTTTTCGTTTTCGACCATAGGATGGATTGCATGGTGCCAGATTTCTTCGAGCTGTCGAGGGGAACTCCCAGATATTTAAAAGAATCCACCACTTCAATTTGTGTCTCATTGAGATGCCAGTGAAACCGCTCTTTCTTTTTACTGGTTGGTTTTTGTAAGATCATTATTTTTGTTTTGGATTTGTTAATCTCCAAGTTGTTCTCCTGTATGTACGTTGACAGATTGTCCAATTGACGTTGGAGACCCACCTGGGTAAGATTGAGTAGAATTAGGTCATCCGCGTACATCAATCTGGAAATTCTTGCCGAACCTATTTTCGGTGGAAATCATCTGATCTTACTTTGGCTATCCTTGAAATCTCCCAAAAACGATATGAACAGCGCCGGAGCCAGAGCGCAACCTTGCTTCACCCCGCGGCACGTCGGGATGGAATTCGATGTTAGGCCTTGATTGTTTAGGTGAACTTTTATGCTGGTGTCACTATGAAGACTGATAATGGGTTCCAAGATCGATTCCGGACAGTCCCAAGTCTTCAATTTCGCCCACATTTTGTTTCTGTCCACTCGTTCGAATGCTTGGGATAAGTCGACAAACGCAAGAAAGATTCGAGGGCCTCCTGTTAGAACTCTTTCCTTAAGTATGGTCAGGCACATTATATTTGCGTTGGTACTTGCATTTTTCTGAAAGCCTGTTTGCAGAGGATTGAAACATTTGGAGGAGAGAGCCCATTTTCGAAAATGTGACAAGAGGGTAGAAGCGAAAATCTTCCCAATAACATCAAGAAGGGCTATCGGCCGATAGTTCAGGGGATCCTCTCTGGAGCCCTTTTTGAAGATTGGGACGATCAAAGCTTTAGACCATGATTCCGGGACTGTTCTTTTGTCTCTGCACATTCTGAAGATTGCGCTAATAAGCTTAGACCACTCGTCCGGATGTTGTTTCAGATCACAGTTCGCCAAGCCATCCGGTCCGGCTGCTCTTGATGAGTTTAATTTCATTATTGTGAATTTGATGTCACTTATGTCCGTCAAATCCACCCATGCGGAGTCGGTGGCTCGTGTAAAAACCTCCTTGTTTCCTTCTGGTGGTTGAAACAGTTTCGAAAAGTGCATACTCCAATTTTCATCCGGGACCGGATTCATCATGTGCGAATTTGCAAGCTTATTTGGTTTGTTTATCAATGCCCAAAAGTCTCTGGATTTTTTGTTGGCAAGTGCCTTCAACATCTGTTCGGCGTCCGCTTGATAAAGGAGACTTCTTGAATTTTTCAGCCATTGCTTGTAATGTCTGGTTTCCACCTTGAGAACTTCCCAATTTGATGGTAGGTTCCAACTCACTGCTTCTCTGCTTAATTTTCTTAGGGCTCTGCGTTTGGTGACCAGAGTTACATTGTATTCGTGGGTGTGCTGGATCGACTTCGTATTGAGGCTGTTTCTAGGTTTTTTGAAGGCCAGAAGAAGTGGAATGTAGCTCGATCTAGCCACGCCATCTTGCAATACAGGATCAGACATTAGGTTTGTAAACTGGTCTGTAAGTTTACAGATGTCTGATGCAATCATACGTAATCGAGTTTGTTGCAGATTTGTCTCAATTTTTGAATCGTACAACTGTGACATTGTACCCTTGTATCTGCATGAGAGATTTAGTAGGTTGTGGTCGCTGTGTCTTGTTTTGACGACACTGAAGGAGATTATGTTGAGATATAGCTCATTGGAGACAAAGATATAGTCAAGAGTTGCCGATGATGTGTCACGTTCCCAAGTTGGAATCAGGGCATCTAAGTCAGTCACCATGGCCGAATTCCGAAGATTACGAGATTTCATAATTGCGTTCCATGCCAAACCCCTATTTGAGGAGGTCGAATTCGTAGATTGTTTTCTTTGAGTCGGGCTGCATGTTGCGCAATTAGCGTTGAGGTCACCGCCGATCAAAATGTTAGAAGAATTGTAGTTGATTGTGATGTCATCAATTGTGTTGGTCACTTCTTCGCACATATTCTCAGTTGAGGTCTTTTGAGGATTCCAGTACACATTTATTATTGCTACTACATCTTGTGTTCCCGACTTAGTGGAAAAAGATCCCGGATTCCATGTGGTGAGAACTGCCAGGATTTCGTAGGTCTGTTTTATGACCTTTATAATTGATACCCCGGAACCAGCCCGGATCGCTGTGAGTAAACCCGACGAGGGGTGGCCTAGTGGTCCCTTATGGGCCGGAGATATTTCAATGCAGTAGCCGGCAAGTGCCGGTTTTTCACACAGCCACGTTTCTTGCAGACATATGATGTCATAGCAACTGAGTTCGTGGCTCTCAGGTTCTGTGAGATGGACATGTCCCCTAGTGTTCCATGATGTTATATTAAGATTTCACTCACAGGTGGTGACGCAGACGAATGGTATGTGAGTATCGTCGACTTAGCATCTCTCAATGGTTGCTATCTTTTCAACCCTGGAGTTAGAACACTGCGAAACCAGCTCCATTTGTCCTTCTTTGTTGGTTTTTCTGGGTCCGTCGGGGTTTGTTTGGTGGCTCTTCTTGTGGATGTGTCGTTGAACGGTGAAGTTCTTCATTCATGATCTCAAAAACGTAGGGTTGTGGCTGGTTTAGTGTACCGATCAGACTTGTGCTTTTGTCCCCTCTCTTTTCTGTGTTCAAATCTTTCGTAATCGCTTAACTTGTGTTTCCAGTGGGCAGAGCCTGGCACTCCTTCTGATGAATTGCCGTCGGGTCTCTCAGTCTTGTACGATATAACTGTTGGGCTTTTCCTTCTTCTATCTGATCTATATAGATCTTCAGTTCTGGATTTGAACATGTAGTTCTTCATTGGGGACGTTCTGTGGGCGAGTCTTGGGGACACTTTGGGTATGACACTATGGATCTCGTATAAGTTGAACCCCAAGTAGGCTAATTCCACGTAAGCATCTTGAGAGAGTTCTTTCAAGGCTCATTTTTTTATGTGTAAATACGCCTTTGCGATCTTCTTTCTGTGATATGGCTCAATCAGGACAAAATCATCTGATTTTAGATTTCGTAGGGTTTTTACCTTCTTAAGCGTCTTAAGAACCATATTGCGGTTTAAGACCATATACTGGTCGATTGAGGTTTTTAGTTCGATTTTGAAGAGACGTGTCTCCGTTAGGGACGGACCTCTTTGTCTAGGATGATCGTCCCTTGAGCTTCTTGATGGGCTATTTTTACGGTTTGGATGAGGAACTGGCCCTGAAAGTTGTTTTTGATCCTTCCGGGCCGTCGGGTCTGGTGCTGGAGTGGAGTCTTTTCGTTCTGGTTTGTTCCTTTGCGCCGAGGTAATAGTTACTTCAATAGGATCGATGGTTAGGGTACAGTTGTCTTTTGTAATGGCTGGCGTCGTAATTCCACCATCTGCTCCATCCAGATGTTGAGTTAAGTCCATCAGCGACCTCGGAGAGGTGGACACGCAAATTACTGAGTTGTTAGCTCTTTGGGTTGGTTGAGATACGTTCGAGGTTTCTTTTGTTGGTTCCTTTTGTTTGTTTCTCTTTGTCATCAGTGGATCCAGAGCCGATACTACCTGCTCTCTGTTTCCTCTCGATTCATTAGTCGTTGCGATTTTCAGCAGTGGTTTACTTTTAGTCGACAATGTTGCCGTCTGTTGAATTTCCGTGGTCTTCTGATGTTTGGTCAGTGTTGCATTGCCTAGGGTTTGCTTTTCTGATTGTTTTTTGATGACCGGTGCCGGATCTCGAGGAATGACTGGCCTTTCAGTCTGAGATTCTTTTTCCATGGTAGCCAGAGAAACTGGTTTGATACGAGATAAAACGTCTTCTAGCCGACTCAGTTTTGCGTCCCATATGTCGCTTTGATCTTTGTATTTCTGGTCCAATGCTGTAATGAAACCTTCAACAAATATTAATATGCTGTGCATCATTGCGGTAAGGACCGAACTATCTTTCTGTGAATCGTTGATTGATTCATACAGCTTTCCGAAAGGTGCTAGGGCTATTGTAATTGCTGACATGATAATTGGAAGATCTGTTTTTATCAAATTCGAGTCTTTGTTACCTGAGGCTGTGATTTCACTGAGTCTTCTGTTCTTTGGGGGTGATCTGAGATGTGGCGTTTGTTGAAAAGGTTGGTTTGAAGTTGGCGTATGGTCGTCCATTTGAGAGTCCCCCACATCTGGGGCCCGATGGTCTGGAAGAGGCTGTTTCTCTGGTGGGGTTGTATATGAACTGGCTCTCTGTTGCGGGCCTTTTATAGGTGTGGACGAGATTTGTATACCCCGTACAGAGTCTTTCGGACTGGACAGTTTAGGTGACTCGTATTGCTTGGCCTCTGACCTTCGCGAGTTGTCAGTGTCAGATCGATTTTCACCGACTGTGTTGCAAATCGCTTCCTGTAGTTCTGGATCTTTGTTACTTTCTATGGTCGAAGGGACCTTGTTGTTAGGGTTTGATGCACCCCTTTCAGGTACCTCTTCATTTCTCGGGGCCTCCAAAACCTCTTTCGATCCCATTAGTTGATTCTTGATAGCCGTTTGAATCTGGGCTTGATTGGGCAGCCCAGAGGTTAATTTCCTTGACTTGCACACCGGTGGTAGGTCTTGCAAGGCCTCCAAAATTTCTGCATCTGACAGTTATTTAGTTTGGTCCAATTTTCTTTTAAATTGTTTGTTTATGAAGTCTTTCAGAGCGCTAGAGAGAAGTGGTCCAGGAAGAGTAGCTTTTCCAGTTTTCTTTGTTCTGTTTAATTTTGTTTTTGCGTTCATAGTAGTCTTTTTTTTCTTTTTTGAGTTGGTTTAATAGCTTCTTGAGGGTCTTTGACTTCTAATTCCGATGCAGTTACTGCTTCCAAATGGGGAATGGGCAAGTCCGAAAGCATGTCCGTATGAAGAAATGCGCATGGATTCTTTGGATAGACAGGGAAGCTCTTTAGGGTCGCGCAAGACATTTTCCCTGTTGTTGCAGCAGTTCCTTGTTACGAAAGATTCAACCAAAACTGTTAATGGGGGGGCCAGAGGGTCTGAATGACCGTCTGCATTTCTTGACATTTCTTGCGAGGCATGATACTGGGCCTCCACCGTGGTTGTCATGGCACTTGCGCTGGAAATTGAGTCTGTCGTTGTTGGGTGTCCTGACCCACGTTTGAGCTATCATGCTGCAACATTTGGTGCTGTGGGCTTAGAAAATCCAAGATGGCCAAAAAGCCCACATGTGCGCCAGAATCCAGGAGAACCACGCAGTTTGTGCGCACACCAAAATGGTTACCTAACTTGCCACCCACCAGTGTAAAGAAAGATCTTTGTTAACAAAATCCACTGTTACGGATGTCAAAAAGTTGCTGAAATCGTGGCTCACCGGACCACTTTAAAGATTCAACCCTTTTGTGGGGTTCCACATAACCATTTTACTGTAAGGAGCCCCATCAAAACAATGTTAAGCAAGGATTATTTACTACCATGCAAGAACCAATCCTGTTTGGAATGCATTAATCCAAGAAAGATCCCAAAAATGGATGCAGTACCAACAAAATCCTCAAGGCGGCGCTAGCGGTCTAAACTCTGACAGGAGAACTGAGTGCAGTTGCTGACAAAGGGATTTGACTCAGCTGACTTCAAAGGCTGCATTTTAATTAAAAATTAGCCACCTGCTGTTCCCAGAGGCCAGAAGCCTGGGAAACCCTCTCACCTCAAGAGATTCACAACACAGCCCAGGATATCACATGGTCATAATAACCAAATGCAAAGTGACCCCCTGGTCTGCTGGCCTCAACCTCCTGGAGACCACACAATAGGCTATTGCACTTGAATAGAATATGTTGATTTTGACTGTTTCCTGTCAACAAAGGCCTGCCTGCCAGCAGAGGCATGGTCACTGACCCACCCAAGTCTTGGAGGCGGACTCCAACACTCTGAGAACTGAATTGAAAGCAAAATATATATTTTACAGAAACACTGATAACTCTTTGTAATCAAATGACAGAAATGTATAACTTTGAGAGCCTTAATTTAAAAAAATGTACCTTCAATTCAAGCCCAAACTCCAATTTGTGTGATGTTCTGGGGCAAAACCCCGCCATTTATGGATACCACAGACTCTGTGTTTAAGCTAGAGACATGGGAATTTACTGGAGTATGTAAGGACAGGCCGTGTATATGTGTATAATTTTAATGAAGAACCAAGGTTGCATAACCCACTAAAATCGAAAATAAGTTGCCATTTTTTAATGCAAGCCCTCAGGAAGAGCAGAGTTTGAACAGAGTATACCTCATGTGATAGGTAATATGTACATGCAATGACAAACCACTATGTATTTGAGAAATGTGTATTTTGATCAAATATAGATTTGTGTGCAATTTGACAGGGGAGTGTCCTTTCTGCAAGCCATTAAATGACATCATTCTGACACACAATCCTGCTCTCCAGTGAGAACGCAAAGAATTTTCCAACCTATCAGAACTCTAAAGGGGTTGGGCCTAGAAAGCTAGCCTCTCCACCCACTTTCAAAACACATAAAAAGAGACTGCTGGGACAGGTAGGGACATTCAATTCCATTTGCCGCGGAGCATGCTGACCGACAACTTCACATCCAGAGATCCAGACTTCAAATCCATCAATCTCCAGAACCTGTAGCAGTACCCAGAAAGCAGAGCAGTATCCAGAATCCAGAGAGGCTAGACCAGCAGAGCAGAGCTGACCCAGACTGCTGTTCGCAGAACCAGAGAGCTGACCCAGATCACTGTGAAGTGCCAAGACCAGAACCGGAGTCCAGTCCAAAACCTGACCAGATCCGTGGCGAGGCCTATTTCTAAATATATTGTGAGTACCTAGCAGAACTGTGCAGAACCAATCTCTTAGTTAAAATAATATAATTCAATCTATTTTAATCTAACCAGAACTGCCTCCTAACTGTCACCTGTCATTTGCAAAGCTGTCACCTGTCATTTTCTAGCTGCAAGCTGTAAACTGTCGCTTTGAACTTTTAAAATTTCAAATCTGAAAAACTACCTTTATTTAATCCGTATCTCTGGAACCGTTTGGGCTAGGAACTTGGTTTAACTTTCCTCTGAAAGCTTAGAAATGACTTGCTACTCCTTATACGTTTGCCGTAATCGTGATTCACGCATTCGCGAATTTTGCCGCGATTCGCGATTTGGTTAAAAATCCAGCCACGTGTGAAAACAGCAGCTTCCTTGCTTTCCTTTGCCAAAAATTCGTTTAACCTGCTAGTTACTCCTAGATCCTTGCTAAAGTGAGCCTGAACTCATCCCAAGTATATTTCACTCACCCTGAACCTCCTAAAGGGAATTAAAACCATTTTCAGCATATTTCTCACTGCATTGTCACCATATTCAAAGCACTTGGGTCTGTGTTTCAAAACTCCTATCCGTTGTATAAGCTGCTGGGGGGGAATTGAACTGAATTCTATTTGATTGCATTCCTAAGAACTGAGTCCCATTCTATTCATCTCCTTACATTGCATTAAGGGGGGGGTGAATTGTCCAAGAAAGTGATTACATTGTCTTTTGCTGAAATCCTATCAAGTTATTTTCTGTACTGCATTTCATTCCACATTGCATCCATTTGAAACCATAAAAGTATTGTTGCTATCTTATCCATCCTATAACCACTCATCATTGATTATAAAGAAATGTGCTAGTGCCGGACTATCCATTATTGATTACTGCTCAGATTAAGTGTGATATTCAATTATTAATTTCTTATAAAGTGTGATATATATATATATATATTGTTTAAATTATCAAATAAACCTTTTAAACTTGCAAAACAGAACTACTTCTTGGCTCAGTGGGGTCAGAGGGATTCCAAGAGAGGGGTGTTATATAGGGGTAGTCATCCAGAACTCATGAATGAGACGTAAAGATATATCAATAAGGGTTTCCATTCAGTATCCCAGACTAGGCATTGACTTAGCTGTAGTGTTGAATTGAATACTCTTACAAATTGGGGGCTCGAGCCAGACGTTTGGGTTGGATCTATCACTTGTGCAGATTAATACAGCGTGCCAGCTGACCAGATACACATATCCGGTCGGATCACCACGCTGTGTTACGCTGTAAAGCACTCCTCAAAGGAACGCTCTAAGGAAAAGGGCTGTTTTGCAAAAATAAAATACAAACTTCTGTAAGTCAGGAAGGAACTCAAATTCCAGAATGACGGCCTTGGTAGATATGAAAACAGACAGAAAGCACTTCTTACATAAGCTATTTGTGAGAGGTGAGTGGACTCATCAGGACCAGACGGTCTGGTTGCAGGCAATCGCACCCCAGATCACTGAAACAGGGTCAGATATATGGAGAGATCAGGGTCCCCTACATGAGGCCCTGAGTGAACTATATATGGCCCCTAAGGCCAAGGATGAGCACCACAAGATTGCCAGGGTAGCGGCATATTTATATTTACATATGGGAGCCATGCAGGACAAATGTGCTGAAGGCCAAGATCTGGCGAGTAGGCAACTACTGGCATTACACAAGGCCCAATCTGATCTGGACTCTTCTGAGCAGAGGCTGCACAGAAGCCAGGAGTCCGAAAATGAGAGTAGACAGCACATCATTAAAACAAAGAAGGATATGGATATCCTGCAACAGGAAAAGGCTGACCAGGATACCAAAATTCTGGCTTTGCAGAAGGAACGCCAAGACAGTTTGGACTCCCTACTGCAGAGCCAGAAAAAGCTGGAGCAACAGATCAATTTCAACAGGGCATGCACAGAGCAGGTAGCCACCCTGCAAATCCAACTAGACAGAGAGAAAGAGGAGAGCAATATACTGATCCTGAAAGACCTGGATACCCAGGCAGAGTTTGATCAGGAGCGCCAGAAAGTTGGTGCCTTCCAAAGGCAAAGGGACGACCGGGCGTCACAAATTCAAGCTCTTGGTCAGGAAAGGGACACCTTAGGCCAGGAGGTCTGCCACTTAAGGAGAAAAATGGAAGAAAATCACCTGGCCCACCAGGGACTGGGTGACCTCCAAAAAGAACACCAGGACCCGCTAGAACACACCAGGAGGGTGGAGGAGGCTCTGGCAAGACAGGAGCAGGCCAATAGGGACACAGCTCAGGAGGTAACCCTCCTGCAGCAAAGACTGGCCCAGTGCTCCAGGACCAATCAGGAAACGCAGAGAGAGAATGAGGCTCTCTGCCAGCACAATGATAGGCTCCAACAATAGGTAGCGATGCAGGAGAGACTGATAGAGTCTAGTAAGGCCTTAACTGAGGAACTGAAGGCGCAGGCTCTTGCATTGCAACAGGGAGCAGGGGCGGATAGAGACCAGGTTCGCTGGGAAAGGAAAACTCCTGAGCATAGCCTCAGGAGCCCTAGTACCAGAGGCCTTTATCTCTCTCAGTCCCTGGACTCTGCCACCCCCATGTCCCCTGGCGCACATGAGCACCGGGCCACAGGGATGGCAGATTACTATCCAGCCAGAAGCATGGGGCTCATAGGCCAGTACCTCCCAGGAATGGATGGGCGGGCATCCGGGTATGGGCACCCAAGCACAGTGCAATTTAGTGGGGAACCCCAGGAGAATAGGCCCATTAAGGGCATCCTGAAAACTTCTGCCCAGTTAGGTCAGTGGAGGGGGGTACCCATCAAATCCTGGCAGCAAAGAGGAATCTGAAGACTCCTCTGAACGGCGCAGGACACAGGAGACCAGGTCCCACATTCTGCCAGCCATTCCCAGGCTCGCAGAATCCGGGAAAACCTGGAAGATCAGACAGGAACCTCTGGGAGCAGTGCCTCTGAGTCAGAGGATGAATGGACCAGGGTTACCCGAACCAAAAAGGCCAATAAGGCAAAAAGGGCCTTGCTTAAGGACCCATTGAAGCAAATAAAGGCAATAAGGAGTGTTATCACGCCTTATCATAAGAACGCCAAGTATTCCGCATGGGAACACTTGGAGCTCTATGAGCAAATGATGAAGACTTTCCATTTGAAGGACAGCCAAAGCTGTATTTAATATGTAAAGTGGACCTTCTCACCAGAATACTCCAGTTTCATTGCGGGGCTGGAGGACCAAATTCATTTAAGATGGTCCACCTATAAGGCGGCCATCTTGAAACATTTTTCTGTTCACAGAAATCCTCAAGAGGCTCGCAAGGCAGCCTACAATTTGCAATGTGGGGAGGATCAGGCCCCACAAGAATTCGTGAAAGAACTCAAACGTGCCTTTGCGCAGACCACCAGAATGGTGCGCACAGACAGCAGAGAATTTGTCAATACATTTTTCCATGCCTTGCCCAAATATATAATGACCCAGCTCGTGAGAGATTTTCATGAGAAAAGATCTTTAGACTGGGTCATTGAACAGGCTACCCGGATCTATGAGGTGCAGAAGCCCATAGAAAATAAAAGCAATACCCAGAAAAATCCCAAAACCAACAGCACCCCTGCTGCTGCCAAGGTGGCAGAGGTAAAGGTCACCCCCGTTTTGGATTTGGAGATGGGGGGGCCTAAAAGCCTACCTGCACCTAATAGTTCACAGCCCAGAAGGCCCTCGGGCCAGTCACAGACAGGGAGTCGAGGAGGTAGTCCCACAAATGGGGTCACCCGCTCCCCTGACTATGTAAGTCCCCGCTATAAGGGAAACCGACCAATCCTGGGTTATGTGTGGACTCCTCCAGCCCAAGGGGGGGATCCGGCCAAGCACCTAACCCAGGGAACTTCCCTCCCAACTTCCCACAGGAGGGCAGAAATTCTCCAAATCCTGGGCAGAACTTTTTCCCCAGGTATCCGCCCAATTTCCAGCTTCAAAATCATCCATCCTTCTTTCCCCAATTCCCTGAGCCCAGACAACATAATCCGGGAGAGGGGAGGCCAAGGGTGGAGGGGTACCAAAATCTTACCAACCAGGGGTACTACCAGAGAAGGGATAGCTACCCTTCCCGGGATCAGCCCAGGGGAGAAAATAGAGCCCCGTATCAGCCTGAGCGGGTTTCCCAGTTAGAGCGCCAGGTCCAAAATATGGCACGGGATCTGGGTCACATAGTGAGGGCTCAACAGAACCCTCAGATGAGCATGCCACCGCAGAATGCCCCAAACTCTGGACCTGGTGCTCCAGAACAATGACGGGGGCAGCACCCCGATAACACACCGGTTCCCAGGGAGGAGGCACAAGGGGAAGGGGGGATTAAAACCTTGGAGGAAGCTTCCTTCCCAACTTGTAAACAGCCCCTGGAAAACCAGGAACCGGAAACAAAATCTCCTACCCCTGAAAGTCTGCCACCCAAGGAGCAGAGAGGAGGTAGGAGAAACAAAGGACCCAAACAGACCCACTTTGTGGAGGAGGTTCAGGTCTTCCAATTTGAGGGAGAGGGATCCTCAGAAGATCCTGGGAAAAGGATCTTCTCCTTCAGAGATGGGGGAACTCCTCCCAAGGAAAAAATGGGACACAAGGGATGTCAATTCAGACTGGGGAGATAAGGAGACTGAGCTACCGCCGGCCATCATCTCATCCCAGAACCCACAATACCGAAATCCCCTGGTTCAAACCCATCCTGGTGACTGCCTCCAAGAAGGGGGGGGTGGCCCAGAACCGGAACCAGGGGAACCCACAATGGCTCTGATCTCCAGTTGCCAACTTTTTCTTTCAGATTCCCAAGGTTCTCCACAGAATTCTGCCCAAATCTCTTCGCTAGCAATGTCCAAAACCAGAAAGTTAGCCCACCAGTTGTCCAAAAATGTGCATTATCTGTGCCCCCTTGAGGAGAAGGAGGGAAGATACTATGCCCCGGTACAAGTACAGGGGCAGGGTACAATTTTGGCACTGGTGGACACTGGATCCCAAGCTACCCTTCTGTCCAAAAGGGCCTTTGATGAACTAAATGCAGGAAGGGGGGAGAATTACCGTATTCCTCTCACCTATCTTCCTGGACAACTGCAGAACTTTGACGGGAAGGAAATTCCCGTTGAGGGGACTGCAGACTTGGACATTAAAATTGGGCGACACAAGGTGAAACACCCGGTCATAGTAGTGACTCCAGAGGGCACCCCTTGTTTACTAGGGAATGACCTCCTGAGAAGGTTGTCACCCCTAATAGATTGTGTAAACAAGGTGCTCTGGACCCAGACTAGCCGACCGATAAAATTAAAACAGAGTGTCAACCATGTTAGTTTAAACGGCACCTGCCACATGGTTGAACAAAAATCTGACCAAGTACAATTTCACTTCCAGAACAACCAAATTCCAGACGTGACAGTAATAGCAGTAGGACAACAGACTGGTGATGGGGGGTCCTCTCTATTTCTGAAAATCAACCTTCCTTCCAGTTTAAAGTGGTATTCCACACTGGAAGGAAACACCCTGAAATTCTTTACTAATCTACAATCAGAAACTCCCACTCCTATAGTCCAGAAAGATGTGAAATCAGCTCAGAGCCTGGCTGATATTCAGCAAATTGGAGAGCAGTTGTTCATCCCTGTTCAGTTAAATGATGGGAAGGACTCTGTTCTCGCTCGAGTGTGCATGAACAACGGTAAGAGCTTCATCAGCGAAGCCATGTTCCGCCAACTCCCAAAAGATCCAGCCATTCCCACATTCAAACTGATAGACAAATGGGAAATGGACCTGGAAGCACCTAATTCCAAACAGCTCCTGCCAAGCAGGTGTATGCTCAAAATCTCCATTGGCAACAAGAGCATAGTCCATAATTGTTGGGTCGTGCGAGACGTCACTGCCGCCTTTTACTTAGGCAGTGACATTCTCAATCACTTTGCCATTAGTTTGGACCTAATAAACTTCAAAGCTTGGTCCCGATTAGCGGATAATCCCATGGGTTTTGATGATCCAGAAAAAGCATTTAGGTCAGCTCAATTGCTACTTTATGCAGTTGAAATTCAGATTAAAGAGGAAGTCACCATCCCAGAAAGGACCCGACAATTCTCCCTGGAAGTGAAAGTTAAAAGAGGACAATATTTGCAAAACCCTGATGCTTATATACATCTAAATGCTTCTATCCAACAGCAAGGGTTGGGGGTAAACCCAACTCCATTAGTCAACATAGAACATGACACCATTCCAATAGAGGTGGATAACAGCGACTTAAAGAGTATTACTCTAGCCGCAGGCACCATTATTGGAATGGCGGTTGATGACCGACATTTTTCCATTGATCTAGGAAATGAACTGTTGGGACCAATCCCCAAGGACTGTTTTGACAGTGACAGTGAGGACAATACAACACCAGACAGGATGTTTACCCGGCATGGGGGGAACTTCCTGGTGTACACTTCCTGCCCTTATGGTAAGGAAGATGTGACTTGTGACTTCAGGAGGGATGAGGTGATTTTCCAGGTCCATGAGGGTTGCCTTTCCCACCTGAAGCCTCCAGTCCAAATCAGCACCCTGACCAGGGACTTCTCCACCCAGCTGGAGGAGGCCGCTGAGATAGCCAAACCAGAAGTCTTTCCAGGCTTCAGGCAGATGGTGGAAGAGAGAGTCAACCTAGCTGATGCCTGGGTGACTCTGGAACAAAAGCAAAAGTTGAAACAAGTTTTCTTGGATTTCCAAGATCTCTTTGCGGTAGACTCATATGACTGTGGCCGCACCGACATCCACACAACAACAATCCCCACGGACCCTGGCATGACTCCAGTGTTTGTGAAGCAATATCGTTTGCCTCTCGCATCCATGGAGTCCCTTACTGAAATAATTAAGAACCTTGAATCCCGGGGAATAATCCGTCCAGTTCACAGCACCTTCAATAATCCGGTGCTGGGAATATTGAACTCAAACGGCCAGTGGAGACTCTGCGCCGACCTCAGGGAGCTCAACAAACGGGTCCATACTTCCCGATGGCCTCTGCTCTACATTGACCAAGGGCTGGCCCAGATCCAGGGGTCACAGGTATTCACTGCAATAGACCTGACCAATGGATACTGGACTGTGCCTGTCAGTAGGGAGGACCAATACAAGCTGGCTTTTACCTTTGGGGGCCAGCAGTACACATGGACCCGGACTCCCTTCGGATACCTCAACTCCGGCAATGAATTCAACATTTTCCTACACAAGGCCATGCCCGACCTGGGTGCAAGGGGTAACCTGGCTTATGTAGATGATGTCCTCATCAAAAGTTCATCTGTGGAGGAACACATAGCGGAGATCCGTTATGTTCTGACCCAGTTGAGGGCCGCCGGAGCAGAACTTTCCTTTCAGAAAGCACAGTGGTGTAGAACCCGTGTTAATTTCTTGGAGCATGAGATTACTCCTCAGGGTCTCTGTCCCCAGGAAAAGAAAGTGGAAGCACTTCAGAAACTGAAAGACCCCACAACTCTGCGGGAACTAAGGAGCCTCCTTGGACTGACTAATTACAGCAGAAAGTTCATTGAGGGCTACGCAGAGATCACCAGACCCCTGATTCATTTCCTGAAGGGGGGGGTCAAGTGGGAATGGGGTCCAGAACAAGCCGAGGCAGTAAGACAACTCAAAAGAAGCCTCTCACAAGTGTCCTGTCTGGCTTACCCTGTCAGAAACAAGGAGTTCTTCCTGGAGACGGGGTTCTCTAATACGTGCTTGACGGCAGTATTATACCAAAAGCATGACAAGGTCAATAAAGTAATCTCCTATGCGAGCAAAACTTTTGTGAGAAGGCACTCCTGGCAACGGTGTGGGCATTGAAGAATTACCGCCCGTTTATCCAGTGGGAACACATCATAGTGGAGACTCCACACCAGCCTCTGCAATATCTCCAAAGTGACAGAATCCGGGCTGGAAATGTGAGTACTTCCCGAATTACTTCCTGGATTCTGTCAATGCAAGGCTTTCCTGTGGAGGTCTGATATGGCCAAAACAAGAAGAGTCCCCTCGCGCAAGGTCTGGCTGACTTGCATGATTGTGCCAGAGAAAACTGTCTCGAGGACGAAAGTCTAAAAATCAAGGACAACATGGAGGCATACCTTAATTCCCCACACAAAGTCTTTGAAGAGGACAAGTGTGATGGAATGCCCACTGTCTATGTGGATGGATGCTCTTACCATGTTGACAACAACGGGGAGAAAGAACTGGTGGCCGGCGTAGGGAATGCATGGGTGAATGAGTCCCCAGAACCCTCCGCTGGATACAAAATTGGTCCCCGAAGTAGTCAGGTGGCAGAATTGATGGCTGTGCATCAGGCCATCCTCACTGCTGTCCAGCATCAACTCCACGAACTGGTCATAATCACAGATTCTGATTATGTACGGAACGGGTTCGTGGAGCACCTGGTTAATTGGAAAACCAGAGGCATGTTATGTGCTAACAACAAACCCTTGAAACATGGGAAGTTGATCCAAAACATTGATGATCTGGTCACATCGAATGGGATGACCATCTACTGGAAAAAGAATAAGGGTCATTCCAAAGTAGAGGGACCAGACAAAACTGGAAATGACTTAGCTGATCAGCTGGCCAAAACCGGGGCCATCCAAGGGGATATAATAGAAATAGAGTCCCTGTTGGGGGAAATCCAGGTCACTGCTATCACTAGGTCCCAGACAAATGCTCACAGTGATCTTTCAATTGCCCAATGGAGTAAGGAGACCCCTGATGCTGATTTGATTACAGCTCAGAAGGGGGATCCAATTATTGGTAAGTTTTACCAACACCTTGAGGACCCTGAGAACTTTCCCCTGACGGATACCGATTACATTGGGAAAGAGGACCTAAGAGTGTTGATGAAATGTCCAAAAATTTTCCGAATCCAAGACGGTTTGCTGGTAAGGAAATCCAAAGCTGGCCACGATCAGTGGGTGGTTCCTACCTCATTCCGAAGCCTGATGTTAAGTCACGCCCATGATGCGGCCACCGCCGGTCATAGGGGGTTTCACACAACACTGGAAATCTTAAGAGAGATTGCATACTGGCCACACATGGGGCAGGACCTTGACCAATACTTGAAGGGGTGTCTTGTGTGTGCACAATTTCAGCCATCATCCCTCACGCACCGTGCACCCCTCCAAAAGAGGGGGATGACACTGCCATGGTCAGATTTGCAAATCGACTTTGTAGGCCCTGTGATTCGCTCGTCTAGAGGAAACAAGTACATGTTGACCGTTACATGCTTGTTTACCAAGTGGGTGGAATGTCTCCCAGCCCCAAATTGCAAGGCAGAAACAGCAGCTGCCCTGGTGATTAACCACATCTTTTCCCGTTTTGGTCTACCTCAAAGGATTGAGTCAGACAGGGGTAGCCACTTTACCAGTGAAGTAATGACAAAGATGTGGGAGATACTGGGGCTCAAAAGGAAGTTACATATTGCTTACTGGCCAGCTTCTTCTGGGGCAGTAGAGAGATATAACCGAACCATTGTGAGCATATTAAAGAAGTTTGTGGCAGATTCTGGGCCAAGTTGGGATATCCGATTACCTCTGGTCCTAATGGCCATCAGATCTACCCCTTCATCTGCAACCAAAATGTCACCATTCGAGTTGATGACTGGACGCAAGATGGTGCTTCCGCAGCATTTGCTCTACAGGACCCAAGAGCAGACACTAATAAATGCCTCCACAACTCATGAGTATGTGGAGAATTTAAGGAAACACCTTCAGCATGCTTTTGCCTATGCTCAGCGGAAACTAGAAAGATCAGCTGAGAGTATGAAGACCCACTATGACCTGAAAACTTCCAGGAAGGAATATCAGGTGGGGGACCGGGTCTATTTATACAATTTCCAAAGAAACCAGGCAAAACAGCGAAAATTCTTGCCTACATGGAAGGGACCCTTTGAAATTGTAGACAAGATCTCCCCTGTGGCCTACAAGATCCGCATCCCCAAAGGCGGTTTGGCAGAGGGGGAAGACAAGTGGGTCCACATAAACCAGTTGAAGTGTTGCCATCCCAGGCACACTTTGCAGCAACTGGAGGAGTCCTCTGCAATCCCAGAGGGTACCGCTCCAGAGTAATTCAATTCCAACCCTAAAATATCCTATATATAACCTATCAAATTCTGTGTTTCTCAAGTTTATGTGTTCCTGTCGCTTAATTTAAGAAAAAATGTGCATGTTCATATCTGTTGAGTTCTAAAATATATATGCCACCCCACTATATCAATGGTGGGGGAGAAATGTCCATGAATAGGTATTGCCGCTCTTCCTTTGTCGTCCTAGGAGAAAGAAAACCTGGAGACTGGCCAAGGGGACCGGGAGCCGAGACCCGAGGGGCCAAGGGTACCGCCCAATATTCCCATCAGCACCGGCGAAGAGAACCGATCGATCAGTACCGGATGGAGGAAAAGATGCTGAACTGTGCCATTTGCAGAATTGGAAGAAGATTATGTGGACATACCAGTGCGTGGGTCATCACCTTCTGTGCACCCGACTCCCCATCAACTCAAATTCAAAGTGCAGTCGCGTGGGGGGGCTTTGTTGGGTGTCCTGACCCACGTTTGAGCTATCATGCTGCAACATTTGGTCCTGTGGGCTTAGAAAATCCAAGATGGCCAAAAAGCCCACATGTGCGCCAGAATCCAGGAGAACCACGCAGTTTGTGCGCACACCAAAATGGTTACCTGACTTGCCACCCAACAGTGTAAAGAAAGATCTTTGTTAACAAAATCCACTGTTACGGATGTCAAAAAGTTGCTGAAATCGTGGCTCATCGGACAACTTTAAAGATTCAACCCTTTTGTGGGGTTCCACATAACCATTTTACTGTAAGGAGCCCCATCAAAACAATGTTAAGCAAGGATTATTTACTACCATGTAAGAACCATTCCTGTTTGGAATGCATTAATCCAAGAAAGATCCCAAAAATGGATGCAGTACCAACAAAATCCTCAAGGCGGCGCTAGCGATCTAAACTCTGACAGGAGAACTGAGTGCAGTTGCTGACAAAGGGATTTTACTCAGATGACTTCAAAGGCTGCATTTTAATTAAAAATTAGCCACCTGCTGTTCCCAGAGGCCAGAAGCCTGGGAAACCCTCTCACCTCAAGAGGTTCACACCACACCCCAAGATATCACATGGTCATAATAACCAAATGCAAAGTGACCCCAACCTGCTGACCTCAACCTCCTGGAGACCACACAATAGGCTATTGCACTTGAATAGAATATGTTGATTTTTACTGTTTCCTGTCAACAAAGGCCTGCCTGCCAGCAGAGGCATGGTAACTGACCCACCCAAGTCTTGGAGGCGGACTCCAACACTCTGAGAACTGAACTGAAAGCAAAATATATATTTTACAGAAACACTGATAACTCTTTGTAATCAAATGACAGAAATGTATAACTTTGAGAGCCTTAATTTAAAAAATGTACCTTCAATTCAAGCCCAAACTCCAATTTGTGTGATGTTCTGGGGCAAAACCCCGCCATTTATGGATACTACAGACTCTGTGTTTAAGCTAGAGACATGGGAATTTACTGGAGTATGTAAGGACAGGCCGTGTATATGTGTATAATTTTAATGAAGAACCAAGGTTGCATAACCCACTAAAATCGAAAATAAGTTGCCATTTTTGAATGCAAGCCCTCAGGAAGAGCAGAGTTTGAACAGAGTATACCTCATGTGATAGGTAATATGTACATGCAATGACAAACCACTATGTATTTGAGAAATGTGTATTTTGATCAAATATAGATTTGTGTGCAATTTGACAGGGGAGTGTCCTTTCTGCAAGCCATTAAATGACATCATTCTGACACACAATCCTGCTCTCCAGTGAGAACGCAAAGAATTCTCCAACCTATCAGAACTCTGAAGGGGTTGGGCCTAGAAAGCTAGCCTCTCCACCCACTTTCAAAACACATAAAAAGAGACTGCTGGGACAGGTAGGGACATTCAATTCCATTTGCCGCGGAGCATGCTGACCGACAACTTCACATCCAGAGATCCAGACTTCAAATCCATCAATCTCCAGAACCTGTAGCAGTACCCAGAAAGCAGAGCAGTATCCAGAATCCAGAGAGGCTAGACCAGCAGAGCAGAGCTGACCCAGACCGCTGTTAGCAGAACCAGAGAGCTGACCCAGATCACTGTGAAGTGCCGAGACCAGAACCAGAGTCCAGTCCAAAACCTGACCAGATCCGTGGCGAGGCCTATTTCTAAATATATTGTGAGTACCTAGCAGAACTGTGCAGAACCAATCTCTTAGTTAAAATAATATAATTCAATCTATTTTAATCTAACCAGAACTGCCTCCTAACTGTCACCTGTCATTTGCAAAGCTGTCACCTGTCATTTTCTAGCTGCAAGCTGTAACCTGTCGCTTTGAACTTTTAAAATTTCAAATCCGAAAAACTACCTTTATTTAATCGTCCGTATCTCTGGAACCGTTTGGGCTAGGAACTTGGTTTAACTTTCCTCTGAAAGCTTAGAATCTCAGCTTTTCAACAAGCTTAGAACCGACTTGCTACTTATACTTTTGCCGTAATCGTGATTCACGCATTCGCGAATTTTGCTGCGATTCACGATTTGGTTAAAAATCCAGCCACGTGTGAAAACAGCAGCTTCCTTGCTTTCTTTTGCCAAAAATGTGTTTAACCTGCTAGTTACTCCTAGATCCTTGCTAAAGTGAGCCTGAACTCATCCCAAGTATATTTCACTCACCCTGAACCTCCTAAAGGGAATTAAAACCATTTTCAGCATATTTCTCACTGCATTGTCACCATATTCAAAGCACTTGGGTCTGTGTTTCAAAACTCCTATCTGTTGTATAAGCTGCTGGGGGGGAATTGTAACTGAATTCTATTTGATTTCATTCCTAAGAACTGAGTCCCATTCTATTCATCTCCTTACATTGCATTAAGGGGGGGGTGAATTGTCCAAGAAAGTGATTACATTGTCTTTTGCTGAAATCCTATCAAGTTATTTTCTGTACTGCATTTCATTCCACATTGCATCCATCTGAAACCATAAAAGTATTGTTGCTATCTTATCCATCCTATAACCACTCATCATTGATTATAAAGAAGTGTGCTAGTGCCGGACTATCCATTATTGATTACTGCTCAGATTAAGTGTGATATTCAATTATTAATTTATTATAAAGTGTGATATATATATATTGTTTAAATTATCAAATAAACCTTTTAAACTTGCAAAACAGAACTACTTCTTGGCTCAGTGGGGTCAGGGGGATTCCAAGAGAGGGGTGTTATATAGGGGTAGTCATCCAGAACTCATGAACGGGACGTAAAGATATATCAATAAGGGTTTCCATTCAGTATCCCAGACTAGGCATTGACTTAGCTGTAGTGTTGAATTGAATACTCTTACATCGTGAAGACCTTGGAGGGGCCCTCAGGTTCAGACGGCCGAACAGCGCCGTTCTGGGCGGACTTTGGTGTCATAGCGGAATCCCGTTCTATGGAGGCGTCCGTCTTTTCCTTCGCCTCGGTGGCCCCACCTCCCACGGCCCCGCGCCCATCGCCCGCGGCCTGCAGCACAGGGGCCCGGGCCATCCGTCCTTCAATGGGTGAATCCCGCGCACCTCTCGTCTCGTTTCCGAGACGGGGAGGCAGAACCAGTTGGACGAGGGAGCGGTTTCCAAGGGGAATGGAGCAAGCCGGCTGTGTTACGGCGGGATGAGAGACATCAGAGGACCCCAAGCCCTGGGTCTGAATCACTGGAGAAACAGGTATGGCAGGTAGTGTGTGCACATTTGACTCGGCTATTTCAGAAAGGATTTCTGGGTTCGCTGCTTCCGAATCGGAGTCCGAAATGTCCGACACGTTTAGGGACGTTTTTGTCGATATGCTTGCTGCGTCAGAGAG
Organism: Ambystoma mexicanum; assembly: GCF_040938575.1. Lineage (NCBI taxonomy): Eukaryota > Metazoa > Chordata > Amphibia > Caudata > Ambystomatidae > Ambystoma > Ambystoma mexicanum. Next base: position 1,422,666,792 of record NC_090924.1, read on the forward strand.
GGTTGTTGAGGCACTGAGGGGTTCTGCCTCGGTCCTATGGGTAGTTTTCAGGCTTTGTTCTTTGCTACCTGTAGAAACTGTTGTTTGGGTCGGGAAAAAGATAATGTTCGCCGTATTTGTAATGCTCGTACTGGCCGCTGGTAGGGCTACCATTGCCTTCGGTGGTACTCTTTGATCTTTCAGCTTTTTGAGGCCTGGCGTTGCTTTGAATTTGGCGTTCTTATTGTCAGCTGACTTCACAGAGCTCCGTAATATTCGGAGGGAGGCCTCTGAGGCGAAGGAATCCATTGTGACAGCGTTTGCGGGCTGTTTAGACTGATTAGGCTGAGTCCCAGGTATGCCGGTCTGCTTCAGCGCCTCCATCGTCTGCAGCAGACTGCAGACGACTGCTCACCCTCTGCTCACGCTCCGCTCACCGCTCCGCGGTGAATGACTGAGTTTAAAGCACTTCTCAGTGTAGACAGTGTAGAAAGACTGGCGTGATGACTGCTCACCCTCTGCTCACGCTCCGCTCACCGCTCTGCGGTGAATGACTGAGTTTAAAGCACTTCTCAATGTAGACAGTGTACAAAGACTGGCGTGATGACTGCTCACCCTCTGCTCATGCTCCGCTCACCGCTCTGCGGTGAATGACTGAGTTTAAAGCACTTCTCAGTGTAGACAGTGTAGAAAGACTGGCGTGACGACTGCTCACGCTCCGCATATTATTTCATTTGAATTCTGCGACTTGAAGTTCTGAATTTTAAAATGGGAAAAGCAAAACTGCCATTTGAGAATGCAAAGCATAATATCAGAACTGTGTGATATTCGGACGGAATCCTGTGGGTGCTGATGTTATAACAATTTCGCCGCATCCCTCCTTCGTAAAGTTTCCGGACGGCGCCATGACACGGGGAAGTGGGGACTCCATGCTCTAGAACTGTTGTTGTATAATTCTTACAATGATAGATCTGAGGCGGAGTTGTCGCAGGTGATGTCTTTTTATTCAGAGGTAACATCAAGATAAATCTGCATCATTAATGATATGCTAACCAAAGGGCAACAGGCCCCTGAACTATGATACAGCAGTTCTGAGTCTTTAAAGTCTCTCTTCTAGCTTTGTGGCCACTCCTGTGGTCTTGCTTTGTGGCTCTCTGTGCTCTTCTGCCGCGCGCGAAGCGCAGGGGCTGCACTTCCTTGTACGCTCGAGATCTCGTGAGACCGGGAGGTCTTGCGATATCTCTACAACTGTGCTTTTATTTCTCCATCCATTGCATTCTGGGAGTTTTAGTCTTGGGTCACATCAGTTGAATTCAATGGGCTAACGAAAGTGTAAAACCAGGAGCTGAAGGGGGTGTCCCTGGCTATTTGGCAACCTTGCGGCCATTTCTAAGCTCTGTAGGAATCGGTGTTATCATTAGCCACTTTAATAGTACTGACTCTACTACTCTCAGAGAGTTGAAGGGCTGAGTCAGTGCGGAGGATTCGAGCTTGCCAAAGGCAGGCCTGACCCTGCCATGCCAGAGTGGAGCGCTTGACACATCAGCCATCCAGAAGTATGAAGCGTACACTGCGCGTGCCACACAGGCATTTAAATGACCTGTCAGTAGAGTTTAAAAAGAAAATGTTTGCAAACAATCCAGGGAAACACACGCAGGTAGACATCCGCAAAACGTTGTCTAAAAGCCACCCTGAACTGTTTGAGCCTTCACGGTCTAATAAGCAAATGAAAAGTGGGCCTTTGTTGGCGTATTTTTAGCAGGAGCAGCTGCACGCCCCGAGCTTTTCTCCAATCCCCTCTGCGGAGCGTTGCACGGAGTGGGGCTGCTGAGAGAGGGGCGGGTGGTCCCCCTTTCACCTCCACTGGCGCGCGGGGTGCTCTTTGCAGCCCCCAGGGGTCGTTGCGGGGAGGGGAAGCTTGAGGTGTGGGTGCACAGATGAGAGCTGCTTTGCCCACTGCTTGCCCATCAGTGCAGAGGCCAGCAGACACTGGCAGAGGGAGCCACGGATGGGCGGGTGGGGTGACCAAATATAGATCCACGGCTGCCGGGCGGGGGGGAGTGGGGGGGGGGGTCCTCCATGCAGCTCTGAAAATACAGGGTTAAGACCCCCAAAGCCCGGAGGGTTGTAGGAATACCTGGACCGGTAGAACACGGCCTTGTAGAATCTTTTACACCTGCAGTGGGTGGTACAAATTAAACACATCTGTGCAGGGGTTGTACAGTAGTGGAGCTATGTTCCCCTTGCCCTGCCCCCTTCTTCTCCAGTACCCGCCCCTCCACTCCTCACCGACCCCATACTCACCCTCACTCTGACAATTCAAAACCCATACCTTACTTTTTTGCACCTCTTACTTTTTTGCACCATTTGCACCTCTTAAGGGACGTGCCTAGGACTACAGGCACCCTTCCCACCAGTACCTGTACAGACAGCTGCGCCTGCTGCAATTAGTGCTTAATAGCAGAAGACAAGCACAGATCACTGCCATGCAGGACTTTGCGGCAGGTCAGGAAATGGTGTTATGTCCCAAGCAGTCTATTCAAATAAACAAAAGCAACCCAGCGCGAGAGATAGCTCAGTGAGATGTCACACATCAGGGTTTAGCTATGAATCCCCAGTACGGGCAAAGTAAAACAAAAACAAAGCTGCCCTGATGCCTGGAACTGTACTCTGGAGAATTTAGATGCAAAATGCGGAAAAGTGTACCCTCTAGTTCCTACCCACTTCGACCTCCGCATCTGCACCACTTTCTCTTCTCTCGGGCAAGCAGATGACTTCTATCTGTCCAGCCCAGATTTATAATCTCCCACACGGAACCAGAGCCCTCCAATTTCATGTGGCCATTCGTGAAAAGGCCACCGAGTCCTATTTGTGCTTGGAATCCTGGGACTTGAACTTTTCTCAGTTTCAAATCGGAAAAAAGAAAGACTACAAATCCCAGAAGCAGAAGGGAGAAAAAGCAGGACTGGATTGCCCTCTCACAAATGGCCACGGGAAACCTGAGCGCTCTGAGGGTTGGTCTTGATGGCATTCAGGCGCAGACCCGCGGTAGGCCCTGCTGTTTCCTAGGTTGCTGCCTTCGTTCGGCTGTGAGTATTGTACCGTGTTTTGTGTTAGTGTGAAGTGCCGCTGAGTTGCAGGGCTGGATCTACGGCGCGCCTCTTCCCCGAGGATGACCTGACATGTATCTTTACTGGCCTAGACTGGCACGGACGATCTCAAGGTACTTTCCCATCCAGGACACCTACTGCAAACAATTTGATACTCATTGCAGGGTTGCCGGTATCCCGCCGCTAATTCTGGTGGGATTCCGGCAACCCTGCCTGACCATCTCCGTTGCCCGATACAAGCCCGGGATATCCCGGGATATTACTGGCGGCAGAGCAACGGTAAGTTCCAATTCCCATATAGAACTCCATGGAATGCGATTGTCCGAATCACCGGTACCAGGAGTACCAGAGCCAGTGATTCAGGCATTTATCTGCCGGTATGGGCCTGATCTACTGATAGGTCAGGCCTGCCGTGAGATCCGTGGCCACCATCGGCAGACTTGTATTTTGCCGATCCAGAATGAATGCCGGTGCCGGAATTACCGTATTTATTCTGGCATTTATTCTGGAACGACTGAAATTGGAGTGCCCTTAGCAGACACACACACCTATATACAGCGATGTCTCGCATTGAGGCCTGGCCACGCCCACAACGAGAGCCAACCCTCGGTCTTCTGCAGGAACACAAAGCAAGACAGCGCTAGAACACTAATACAGTGACATATTTGTGGTTTTTTGAGTGTTTTTTCATTCACACCACATCTATGTTAGGAGCCCTGAACTCAAGCGTCTGGTCCTGACTCATTGTGTGCACACATATTCACGACATATGCTCGTGTCTGCTGCTGGTCCACCAAGCCCCTCACTCAGGTCCGGCATGGGTGCTGACCATTGTTCTCTCTTCATGGTCCTACCACGGAATAGGCTCGTAGGGGGAACTCTTGATGGTTGCGGGTGGGACTTCCCCTTCCTAGGGTGCTCACACTTACTCATCTGCCCCAGATTTGCCTCATTACAAGTCTGGTGGTATCCCGCCGGGAAACCTGTTGGCATACCACCAGACGGAATTACCGTTACCGGCACTTGGACTTCCGGAATTACCGACAGAATCCAAGTGCATTAATCCCCATACCATGGAGTCCCATAGACTCCATGGGGGGATTGCTGGTATTACCGTCATACTGGTGCTGGTATTTCCAGCAGTTTTTTTCCCGATGGGGGAGGGGCTTATTTGAATCCAGCTCTAGGCTGGAGGTAAATTAGCCCTCCTACCCCCCAGCAAACGGGTGCGGAAGCGTGCCATAAACATCATTACCGGCACTTTATTTCGGCAAACATATAATGCGGCCCAGTGTATCTGTGTTCCGCCACACGCGCAGCACCAGGGTTTCTCGCTCATGCTGCCGCTGGCTGTGGTGGCTGCCTCAGCCATGCTCATGGAAAAGGTTGCCAGAGAGTCCCAATATGGGCTGAGGAATGGGTGCACACTCCTTGCACTGGCTGGTCTCTATCACAGCCTCGCCCCCTTGATCTCTCTGCCCCATTGCCCTGCAATGTCTTTGTATGTGACTGCACCTGTCAACCACGCCTTGGTTTCCCCACACAGAGACACATCTCATGTACTTCACAGCTTAGTCGCTGGCCTGTACTGCTCTACAATCCAAAATGCAACGTTATGCTGCGTTTCAAGCTCTAGTGCATTGAATTCATCTCCCGGGCCTTGGCAGCCCTGATGAGCTTCCCTTGGCCAATAATGGAGAGGTCTCGCTGGCGGTGCTCTTTTGATATCAGATGTGAGCACCTCTTGTATAATGTTTCTTATAGTGTGCAATTCACCATTCAGACTGAGGTGGTGGTACGTGTGCTGCACCGCCTGGAACCCTGCTTAATGTTGCCACCTTGTTGGCCAAGTGGCTTGGCACTGCTGCAGATGGCCAAAGGCACCAGAACCATGGATGCGGTAGAACGGGTCACTAAGTCCAGGAACGTGGGAGACCCACTGAAGCAAGCTGCGGGCTGCTACACATACATACGTCCTTGGTAATGCAGCATTGCAGGGTGGGTGGTATGACGTTTTTCTCAGCCCTCCATCAGAGGGAGCACTAGCGACCAAGACGACGGCGTGTGAGGGTGCACAGAGGGCGATCACCATACTGCTTTCAGTATAATGCTTATACTCTGGTTTCTCTTCAAACCGAATAAATCTTTCGCCCTTTCATTGTAATGCTTGCAAGTGGGCAGTGCTTGAAATAGAAAAAATAATGTCCTCTTGGCACTTGCCACAGTTGTTGGCGCGGTATGTCCAATGGGGGCGGGCCTGGAGTCAAGACATTGAAGTGAAAATCTGACAGAAAATCAGGTCCACTCCCTGCCCCCAACATGACACTATAGATAAAATCAACGTGGCAATGCCACTATAAGACACCAACATTGTTGGTGGATAGTATTTTGGCTGTTGTTGCATGTATGTATATTCGAACTTAGCTAGCCCATCATTACCAGTTTACAATATGCTAGTCATCACATCATTGCTGAATTCCAGGTAACCTGCATGCCACATCATTAAATAGTTTACATTATGCCCAGTTACCAAATTACCTAATGCCCACTCAAAGAAGGAAGAAGACTCGGAACACTCACACATGTCATGTCAATTCATAATGTCATGTCAAGTCATAGTACACCATTCACAGTAAGCTCCCAGTTTGACATTCCCAGTAAGTCTGACATTCCCACTAAGCTTCTAGACGGACAATACTGATAAACTCTTAATTTGAATATGTATGCATGTAGTAGAATGGGGCATCAAGGCCATAATAATTGCAAGCCAGTCGGAGCAGTTATCTGGGGAAAAGCAGTGCTTCAGCGATTCCTTAAAGACTAAATGATTTTCTAAAAGACAATAGGCCGGTGGCCAAGCATTGCAGAACATGGCCACCTGAACCGAGAAGGCCCACCTGCCCCACTTCTGAAGTTTACCTTTAGGAACTATCAGGAGCCCGGCGGAGGCTGATCTCAGACAACGATTAGGGACATAGTGACCAGAACGCCTTGATTAAAAATATGGTCCTTTGCGATAATATACCTTGTGCCCAGACGGAGGGCCTTAAATTCAATGTGCTTTATTACTGGGAGTCAATGAAACTCGTGCAGTGCCTGGGAGATGTGATCAGACCATTTTAACAGAGAGATAATCCTTGCAGCTGCATCCTGAATGCGCTGCAATTGAGATTTTTGGGGGAAGGCCCAGATAAACAGAATTACAATAGTCTAACCGGCTCAACACAAATCCCAGTAGACCTTCAGTTTGGCATTCCCAGTAAAGTTAGCCAAATGTCCCTGAATCCACTTCACTTAAAGGAGAAATCTTTTAAATACTTTTTTCTTTCAATAATTTTTGTATGCAGTGGGAGACCTCCCGATGCCTCTCCCCACCTCCCCCTACCTTATCCTATCCCCTTACTTCACACCGATCTATGTTTTAAAATGTATCTACTTACCTAACCAATTCAAAGAAAAAAGAAATTGAAGATTTCTAAGTAGGTGAAATTGGATTTGGTAAAACCTACGGTATCAAAGTTGGCATTCCTAATAAGCTCCTATTTGTACGTTTGCAGTAGGCACGCGCTTTGGCATTGCCAGTTAGCTTGATATTCCTAGTACACTTCAAGTAAGATGCTCCCGGTTTGACATTCTCAGTAAGCTTGATATTCCAGTAACTCCCTAGTTTGACATTGCTGTTATGCATGGCACATCTAGTAAGCTCCCAGTTTGGCATTCCAATGAGCTACCAGTTTGTCATCCCAGTAAGATTGTGATTTACATAATTCCAGTAAACTGTGAAGAGTCGGAAGGAACTTATACTAAGACCAACAAAGTTCACTTTTCTGGGTTAAATGTATCTGTGGCATACAATATTGGCATACAATATTGTCAGAATATATTTTATTTATAATTCTATTCAGTGTTTTACCAGTCTTTCGAGTGTCAAATATGTTACAATCATAATATGTATTATTTCTTGTAGTTGATAGTCTCTCCGAGTACTCTTTTCAACCTCTCATTTCAGATAAAAACATCTATTTAAAGTTATGGCATTTTCAAGAGTGATCCATATTCCAATATTCCATAGTTTAAACCATTTCAGAATTCAGTACAACTCTTAATTACCTCCTGCCCTACACAACCTATATCAGCATCACAGTTCCCACAAATAACAGTTTTTCTGCCTTTTAATGCTAAAGGATTTCACACAACTTCCCACCATGCTGTGTTACTGTAAGTGGGCTTACCTTGTGGTCATTACTTTGCTTAGTCACAATTGCAATGACTTTTAGACAGTTTGGTACTTTCAGAATGTCTCCCAAAATGCAGTATTAGGTTGGTATTTTTCTCACAATTTCAATTTGGTGCGTTGGTACTTTCCCTACATTTCTTTGGTACTTTCAGCATCCATCGACTCGAGTCCTATCCCCCATCTATGCCTGGATGTCAAGCACCAGCCTGAAGCTCCACCTGACAAAGACTGAATTCATTCTCCTGGGAAATGCTACATGCGCAGTCGCAGAACTGACTGTGTGACATGAGGCTTGAGGGATTCACGCCTCAACCCTCACCCATGGCAAAATCCCTCGGCTTTATCATAGACCATGGCCTCACATTCAAAACACACATCACCAAGAAGATCCAATCTGATTGGCTCCAGCTCCTGCACCTCCACAAAGTCAAGACTTGTTTTCACAGACCCGAGTTTCAGAACAGTCCTGGTCATCTTCCACCTGGAGAGGCAACGCCCTGCTCGCTGGACTCTGGCCACTCTGAAAGCCATACCTCATCACAGACCTTAGACAGTTCAACTACATCATCCCCAGCCTCACCTCAGGGTGCTGCACTGGTTGCCCCTTCAAGTGTGAATCATGTTCAAGACGGCCTGCAACACCTAGAAAGCACTCACAACCAAAACACACCACCAGCGAAGGGCCCGGGGCCACCCCCATAAGCCACAACATCCGTGGACTGGAAACCAAGAACAAGGATCTGCACGAGGAAGACAACTAGGAGAAGGCCTCTTCCTGCTAGCTGGAGCCAGTTGCCAATGCCGATATGACTCACACCCTCCACGCTACAGGTCAGGAAGGAGCTGTAGAAGATCCTACTCATCAAAGGACATCTCGATGATCACGTCACTCAACCCTACTTCTCCCCTCTGCAGCTTCCACCCCATCCCAGCTCCTTTGCTACCCCTACCCCCACTTTTAACATCCAGCGCTATCCTCTATGCACATCACTCCATTGCTATTTTGGGGGAATAGCTCAGGGACAATGTGCTCGTCTTGGAAGCAAGACGACACGGAGCAACACAGGTTCAATCCCCGGGTCCGCGCTTAGAAACATCTGGGTATTAAGCACGTTATAAATGACCTATCATATCCCGCTTTGTATCTTAATAACCCCATGTATACAATTGAGCCAGAACAATTTAACTATGGTTCTCCCCGGGGAAAATTTATTTTAAATAATGGGCTGAAATTATGTATATTACAGTGCACATTTCAGATAACAGGGGACCACTGCTCCTCTATGCATCCAGAGAGAACTCTCTATGTTCACTTCTTCTGATGGGGGCTATAGTTTCTTTGTAGTCTACTCGGCCTAAGACAGGTTGGCAGAGGGGAGAACTGTCATGGAACTAATCACCATCCGTGGATTAAAGGCCGGGCCATCCCATAGAACAGGGTAGTGGGGGAGTACCTACAGCAATTCCTACTCAGCCAACTGAGGCACACTTTGGACTGTTCATGCTCTAAAGCCGAAATTATAAGTTTATGTTATGGTAATTTATACCGCACACGGCTGGCATTTTCATGGTCTCCGGGGGGCTCAAACTGCATTTGGACGTATCCTTGATAAGGTTAGAATGAATTTGTCAAAGCAGGTGCTGTTTTCATGACACAGAATGTCACTCATTAATTCTCCTTGCATTAACCAAGGATCTATGCAGGTGCTTCGCTTTGTGAAAGCAAATACAATATTTATTTTCCCTATCTTTCGAACCCTGACACATTCCATGCCGGTGATTCTCAGGTGGGTGACTTCAACGTCAGCTCTCAGAAGACGTGTGCCGCAGACATTGAGATATGCCATATTCAAACCTTTTTCGCAATAGGTGCTTGTGCGAGTAGGGATTTTTCTGATGCCGCTGATCCCGATCTACCAGTAGTGGATGGAGGAAGGCCGACAGGTGGCGAGGGCAACAGGCCGTGAGAGGGGGGTCTGGTGGTGGTGTAGTCATGTTTCCTGCCAGGGCTGGCCTGCCCATCAAATATGTGGGCCGGGACGTCAATTCACCAACATGATGGCGGCGGTAGCCGACACGACATCACATACTCAATGACATCACAGGAAACAACAGCGCAAGGCCTTTTACATCATAGAAAGTGGTACAATTAACACATAAACAGTATTGAAGTGGACAAAAGGATATTATAATTTTCACCCATACATACTACATTGCTGCTTCAGTATGAGATGATTGTGGAACCAATCATATGCAGGATAACAGCCAGCTGACTAATCATATGTCAGGATAACAGCCAGCTGACCAATCATATGCAGAATAACAGCCAGCTGACCAATCATATGCAGGATAACAGCCAGATGACCAATCATATTCAGGATAACAGCCAGCTGACCCACCATATACAGGATAACAGCCAACTGACTAATCATATGCAGGATAACAGGATGCTGACCGTTCATATGCAGGATAACAGCCAGCTGAGCCATCATATGTCAGGATAACAGCTACCTGACCCATCATATGTCAGGATAACAGCCAGCTGACCAATCATAAGCAGGATAACAGCCGGCTGACCCTTCATATGCAGTGTAACAGCCAGCTGACCCATCATATGCAGGATAACAGCCAGCTGACCAATCATATGCAGAATAACAGCCAGATGATCAATCATATACAGGATAACAGCCAACTGACTAATCATATGTAGGATAACAGCCGGCTGACCCATCATATGCAGGATAACAGCCAACTGACTAATCATATGCAGGATAACAGCCAGCTGACCCATCATATGTCAGGATAACAGCCAGCTGACCCATCATATGCAGGATAACAGCCAGCTGACCAATCATAGTCAGTATAACAGCCAGCTGACCCACCATATACAGGATAACAGCCAACTGACTAATCATATGCAGGATAACAGCCAGCTGACCGTTCATATGCAGGATAACAGCCAGCTGACCCATCATATGTCAGGATAACAGCTACCTGACACATCATATGTCAGGATAACAGCCAGCTGACCAATCATAAGCAGGATAACAGCCAGCTGACCAATCATATGCAGAATAACAGCCAGATGATCAATCATATGCAGGATAACAGCCAACTGACTAATCATATCTAGGATAACAGCCGCTGACCCATCATATGCAGGATAACAGCCAACTGACTAATCATATGCAGGATAACAGCCAACTGACTAATCATATGCAGGATAACAGCCAGCTGACCGTTCATATGCAGGATAACAGCCAGCTGACCCATCATATGTCAGGATAACAGCTACCTGACCCATCATATGTCAGGATAGCAGCCAGCTAACCCATCATATGCAGGATAACAGCCAGCTGACCAATCATATGCAGGATAACAGCCAGCTGACCCATCATATGCAGGGTAACAGCCAGCTGACCAATCATATGTCAGGATAACAGCCAGCTGACCCATCATATGTCAGCATAACAGCTACCTGACCCATCATATGTCAGGATAACAGCCAGCTGACCAATCATAAGCAGGATAACAGCCGGCTGACCCATCATATGCAGTGTAACAGCCAGCTGACCCATCATATGCAGGATAACAGCCAGATGATCAATCATATGCAGGATAACAGCCAACTGACTAATCATATGCAGGATAACAGCCGGCTGACCCATCATATGCAGGATAACAGCCAACTGACTAATCATATGCAGGATAACAGCCAGCTGACCGTTCATATGCAGGATAACAGCCAGCTGACCCATCATATGTCAGGATAACAGCTACCTGACCCATCATATGTCAGGATAACAGCTAGCTAACCCATCATATGCAGGATAACAGCCAGCTGACCAATCATATGCAGGATAACAGCCAGCTGACCCATCATATGCAGGGTAACAGCCAGCTGACCCATCATATGCAGGATAACAGCTAGCTGACCAATCATGTGAAGGATAACAGCCAGCTGGCCAATCATATGCAGGCCAATCATATGTAGGATAACAGCCAGCTGACCCATCATATGTCAGGATAACAGCCAGCTGACACATCATATGCAGGATAACAGCCAGCTGACCAATCATATGTCAGGATAACCGTACATGGCCAATCATTGCCATCTTCTATCTGTTAAAGCCTCACATGCCAAATACAGACACAATATCCTACACACTATCTCCCATGCCAGGCACTGCGATAGTGTGCTAGCGGCAGCCTGTCATGATTCCTGCCCCTCATGTCCCCAGCCCTCCAAGATGTCAGGCTGGAGCCAGGACACGATCACCTACATGGCCCTCAAGGGCCTCTCCATCCCTCGAAAGACCCACTTGGAGTCAGACTTGGCGCTTGTGGCACCAGACTCACTCACTCCCATAGGATAACATTGGGGATTGGACTTGTAGTGCATTGATGGGGACAAGATGGATGCCCCCACATATTTCGGTTCCCAGAACTGCATGTGCAGTCTAGTCTTTTGGGTGTGGTTCAGCCCAGAGACACCTGGGATACCCAGAGACTATTTAAGTCACACCTAGGCTGAGAAACATGCTTTGCGTTTTCTGCACCTGCAGCGTGACACTCACCGTGTTCGGATCGGTCTCCAGTAGGCCTGCATCTTTCTTCTGCGCTCAGCTCCTGCAAGAACAAGAACACCGTTAGGAACAGTCTTAACTTGCGGCGCTTCTGCCCATCATTCATCGCTCCTTCTGTTCTGCGGGCATCTTCGGCGGTGTCATTCCCATCCCGGCACGCCGCTTCCTAAGGAAAAGGGAAAAGAACAGAAAAAAGGCATTTGTAAGCATCAGCAAATCTTCGCTTATTTTTTAAAGACTGTACGAGCTTCAAACGCTTACCTGACTCCCAGCCGCTCTGGGGGAACTCTGTCTCCGGAACTTCTCATCCATCTGCAAGAGGGAAAAGACAGTCCGGGTTAGCGTGGAAACATCTAGAGGCGCCGCATACTGTGCTTACTCACTGCATTTCTTCTTCATAACCGGCATCCACGCTGAAAATGTTGTGACCCCTAAAAGACACAGAAAAAGAACTCAGTTCAATACAAATAAGAAAGGGTCGCATTGCGCATCGCGCTCTCACTCACCTTCAGTGCTACTCATCTCAGCAGCACGTCGCCATCCCCGGACGCCGGCCATCATCTAAGGAAGGAAAGGAACGAAGTTAGAGAACTGTTTAAGACTCATTATACTTACCTGTCGGACTCTTGCCAGTGAAGTAACTAGGCAGCAGCGATTCCGCATCAATCGACGCACCCCTGCGCTGAAAGCAGGATGGAGAGCACACTTTCCAAGAAAACAAGGTGAGCTGTGCATCAAAGGGAGGGGTTGGACCCCGGGGAAGAAGGGGTTCAAGCACACAGAGACAATAGGGAGTTAAACTCTATCAATCCTGTGTTTCAGGCCCAGTCTCCAGTCGAGTAGACTCCAGGGAAGGGTTCGAGGTCGTAAGAGGTCAGAACAGGCTGAGTGACGTCCCCGTGGATACCAGGTGAGCGTTACAAGCCTCACATGCCTAAACAGTGCCACTGTATGGCAAGATATGGCTCATATGCTGTGCATAGTCATCATGTGCAAGCTGCAGTCTCACATGCCCAAGCAGTGCCAGTGCATGGCAGGATATGCCTAATACGCTGTGCATAGTCATACGCCAAGCTGCAGCCTCAAATGCCCAAGCAGTGCCACTGCATGGCAGGATATGCCTAATACGCTGTGCATAGTCATACGCCAAGCTGCAGCCTCAAATGCCCAAGCAGTGCCACTGCATGGCAGGATATGCCTAATGCGCTATGCATAGTCATCATGTGCAAGCTGCAGCCTCAAATGCCCAAGCAGTGCCACTACATGGCAGGATATGCCTAATGCGCTGTGCATAGTCATCATGTGCAAGCTGCAGCCTCAAATGCCCAAGCAGTGCCACTACATGGCAGGATATGCCTAATGCGCTGTGCATAGTCATACGCCAAGCTGCAGCCTCAAATGCCCAAGCAGTGCCACTGCATGGCAGGATATGCCTAATACGCTGTGCATAGTCATACGCCAAGCTGCAGCCTCAAATGCCCAAGCAGTGCCACTGCATGGCAGGATATGCCTAATGCGCTATGCATAGTCATAAGCCAAGCTGCAGCCTCAAATGCCCAAGCAGTGCCACTGCATGGCAGGATATGCCTAATGCGCTATGCATAGTCATCATGTGCAAGCTGCAGCCTCAAATGCCCAAGCAGTGCCACTGCATGGCAGGATATGCCTAATGCGCTGTGCATAGTCATCATGTGCAAGCTGCAGCCTCAAATGCCCAAGCAGTGCCACTACATGGCAGGATATGCCTAATGCGCTGTGCATAGTCATACGCCAAGCTGCAGCCTCAAATGCCCAAGCAGTGCCACTGCATGGCAGGATATGCCTAATACGCTGTGCATAGTCATACGCCAAGCTGCAGCCTCAAATGCCCAAGCAGTGCCACTGCATGGCAGGATATGCCTAATGCGCTATGCATAGTCATCATGTGCAAGCTGCAGTCTCACATGCCCAAGCAGCGCCACTACATGGCAGGATATGCCTAATACGCTGTGCATAGTCATACGCCAAGCTGCAGCCTCAAATGCCCAAGCAGTGCCACTGCATGGCAGGATATGCCTAATACGCTGTGCATAGTCATACGCCAAGCTGCAGCCTCAAATGCCCAAGCAGTGCCACTGCATGGCAGGATATGCCTAATGCGCTGTGCATAGTCATCATGTGCAAGCTGCAGCCTCAAATGCCCAAGCAGTGCCACTACATGGCAGGATATGCCTAATGCGCTGTGCATAGTCATACGCCAAGCTGCAGCCTCAAATGCCCAAGCAGTGCCACTGCATGGCAGGATATGCCTAATACGCTGTGCATAGTCATACGCCAAGCTGCAGCCTCAAATGCCCAAGCAGTGCCACTGCATGGCAGGATATGCCTAATGCGCTGTGCATAGTCATCATGTGCAAGCTGCAGCCTCAAATGCCCAAGCAGTGCCACTACATGGCAGGATATGCCTAATGCGCTGTGCATAGTCATCATATGCGAAGCTGCAGCCTCACAAGCCCAAGCAGCGCCACTCTATGGCAGGATATGCCTGCATAGTCATCATATGCCAGGCTGCAGCCTCACATGCCCAAGCAGTCCCACTGTAAGGCAGGATATGCCTGCATAGTCATCATATGCCAGGCTGCAGCCTCACAAGCCCAAGCAGTGCCACTGTATGGCAAGCTATGCCTCATACGCTATGCATAGTCATCATATGCCATCTGCTGCCTCACATGCTCGTATGTCAAGCTGCAGCCTCACATGCCCCGGCAGTACCACTGTATGGCAGGATATGCCTCATACGCTATGCAAAGTCTTCATATACCAGGCTACAGCCTCACATTACCAAGCAGTACCACTGTATGGCAGGGTATGCCTCATACGCTGTGCTGCGTCATCAAATGTCAAGCTGCAGCCTCACATGCCCAAGCAGTGCCCCTGTATGGCGGAATACGCTGCTTACGCTATGCATTGTCATCATATGCCAGGCTGCAGCCTCAAACGCCCAAGCAGTGCCACTGGATGGCAGGATATGCCTCATACGCTGTGCATAGTCATCAAACGATAAGCTTCAGCCTCACATGCCCAAGCAATGCCACTGTATGGCAGGATATGCCTCCTACACTATCCATAGTCATCATATGTCAAGCTGCAGCCTCACATGTCCAAGCAGTCCCACGGTATGGCAGGATATGCCTGTATAGTCATCATATGTCAGGCTGCAGCCTCACAAGCCCACGCAGCGCCACTCTATGGCAGGATATGCCTGCATAGTCATCATATGCGAAGCTGCAGCCTCACAAGCCCAAGCAGCGCCACTCTATGGCAGGATATGCCTGCATAGTCATCATATGCCAAGCTGCAGCCTCACAAGCCCAAGCACTGCCACTGTACGGCAAGATATGCCTCATACGCTGTGCATAGTCATCATATGCAAGGCTGTAGCCTCACTTGTCGAAGCAGTGCCACTGTATGGCAGGACATGCCTCATACACTATGCATAGTCATCATATGCCATCTGCTGCCTCATGTGCTCGTATGTCAAGCTGCAGCCTCACATGCCCAGGCAGTTCCACTGTATGGCAGGATATGCCTCATACGCTGTGCATAGTCATCATATGCCAAGCTGCAGCCTCAAACACCCAAGCAGTGGCACTGTATGGCGGGATATGCCTCATGCGCTATGCATAGTCATCATATGATAAGAGGCAGCCTCACGTTACCAAGCAGTGCCACTGTATGGCAGGACATGCCTCATACACTATGCATAGTCATCATATGCCATCTGCTGCCTCATGTGCTCGTATGTCAAGCTGCAGCCTCAGATGCCTAAACAGTGCCACTGTATGGCAGGGTATGCCTCATACGCTGTGCATAGTCATCATATGCCAAGCTGCAGCCTCAGATACCCAAGCAGTGCCCCTATATGGCGGGATATGCCTCTTACGCTATGCATAGTCATCAAATGTCAGGCTGCCACCTCACGTGCCCAAGAAGTGCCACTGTATGGCAGGACATGCCTCATACGCTACGCATAGTCATCATACTCCAAGCTGCAGCCTCACATGCCCAAGCAGTACCCCTGTATGGCGGGATATGCTTCTTACATATGCATAGTCATCCTATGCCAGGCTGCAGCCTCACAAGCCCAAGCAGTGCCACAGTATGTCAGGATATGCCTCATACTCTACGCATAGTCATCATACGCCAAGCTGCAGCCCCACGTGCCCAAGCAGTGCCACTGTATGGCAGGACATGCCTCATACTCTACGCATAGTCATCATACGCCAAGCTGCAGCCCCACGTGCCCAAGCAGTGCCACTGTATGGCAGGACATGCCTCATACTCTACGCATAGTCATCATACGCCAAGCTGCAGCCTCACATGCCCAAGTAGTGCCACTGTATGGCAGGACATGCCTCATACTCTACGCATAGTCATCATACGCCAAGCTGCCGCCTCACAAGCCTAAGAAGTGCCAATGTATGGCAGGATATGCCGTTTCACTGGCTTCCATATACCCAATAGGCCACATGTCTTCCCATCCCATGTGCAGCTTTAGATCAACATACTAAGATGTCTGCATTGTTTTCTTTCATGAGCAGAACCAGTTGTTTTGTGTTTAATAAGTAGAAATGCGGAACAGAAAAGCACATTCTAAATCAAATTTTACCGAAATCCTATCGGGTGAGATAATAAGGATATATTGTAGTGGGATCCAGGTAAAGAGGCCACCAGTGGCAAGCACCTGCTTTACTGAGAGCTGCCAGCCCTTTCTGAATATTGCACACAGAAGGACATTTTCTAAAGGTCAAAGGAACAAAGAGATGAGTGCTTTGCACGGTTTGCAAAGGTGTGTCCCGCATAAGATGCAACATGTCACACTTAAGGCACCTGCAAACACAGACATGTCGCCTTCGCATACACATGCATAAACTGCATACAGAGAAATGCAGCTTCCTGCTCCATACTAACAGTAAAGATGCCATGCCAAAGTACTATTGTGGAAAAGGTGTATTTACTCTGTGCCGCCAAAAGACTAGCTGTGCTCTCCATCAGGAATAGTGTGTGGTCTTAGATCCCGCCATACAAGGAGTCATCATTTGGAATAGGTGACTGCCATGGAAAGGAGTCCATTTAGACGGTTCCATGTGTTAATATCCTCGCAAAAATATAGCCATATTTTTGCGGCGATATTAAGGCATGGAACCTGCGGGGGACACCCCCGCAATCCCTGTATTATTTTAAAAGAAGCGGGGGGCTCCAAAACCCTAATATTTTCCTCACTAAAAATATTGCCTATGGCCGTTCCCGACGATCTTATATACAGCGATATTTTTGGTGGGGATATTACATGATACCCATTTAGACCACTGAAACCTAGGTAGTTTATTTCAGGCAGTGTGTTTCCCCTGAGCAATACATCACCTTTTGACATCTATGTGAGTGCCACTAGGCCAAGGATTCAGAGGCAGTGCCAGGGGCTCCAAGGCGATTGCCCCGGGTAGCAGATAGTACCCCTAGCTGCCCTTATATAACGCTCATGCATGCAGACACAGGGCATGAGCCCCTACAACTAAAGGTTCTTTATTTATTGGACTGGGGTGTTTTCTTTCGTATGCTCCCATGAGAAGGTTTGAACTTTTCTAGGCCATTGCATACTTAAAAAAAAATATCTTATTGTGCAATTGTTCTTCAAATAAACCTTAAACACATTTATTATAACGTTTCAAGAAAATTTAAGAAAACACATGGTTGCACTAATAAGAAAAAAGGTAAGCGATATCTACATACAATACCTAAAAGGATTAATTTAAAAAAATGTAAAAAAGAAAGAAAATTATAAAATCATGTTAAAGTAGTTAAAAGACACAATTTAGCCAGATGCTCACCTCTATTGTCCTTGAACATAAAGTAATGTGAGCCCACAAAATAATCTCAATAGAGTTTTACGACTGTTCTTTTCAAGACACATCAAAATAAACTATGTGATAAGGGTACTTGCTTGACGTCAATGACACGGGCATACAACCTGTTGTGTGTGTTCTGATAAAACAACACTTATTTTACTTTATGATTGAAGTTGCTGTTTTAGAATATTAGTTTGCTTTATGGATTGTGCAGGATATTTGAAACCAGTTGCACGTATTTCAGTTTGAGTGGCTCAGACATTCGCACTCACCAGAAAGAACTGTCACAGTCAAAGGAGTGAAATTCACAGTGAGTACCAGTATCTTCATAACATTTTAAAAAATGCATGTTAATATTAACCAAAGAAACAGTATTCATGTAGGCAGGTTTTCTCTTCTGCCACCGACCGGTAAAATGGAAGTAAAGGAACTGCTGAATATGAAAATGCACAGGCCTGCTAAAAGTAGAAATGCAGAAAAACAGGATCCCCTTTTCTCACTTACCATCATTCCTCCATGGACACTCCTTTTTCTTAAAAATATGCCAAGAAAAAGCTCTGAAATCATGTCCTTTAAGAGCTGGCATTTGTATCACATGTCATTTTGTAACCCTGCACATATTATAAATGCAGGACTGCACGTGCAAGAATGCAATATGAAGTGCCCCTGAAAGCCGGAACTGTAGTCAATGCTTGACACATGGAAGCATGTCGATTCTATGTACAATATGCATGACTTTAAATACCTTTCAACATATGGTCGGTCATAGCCTCCTGCTTGGGTCAGAGCTGTGAATATCACACATATTGGTGGCCTTTGCTTGCGTTTGTTTTAGCAACGTGGTCTTTCTGCAGGGGCTCTCCATGCTTTCCTTTATGGTTAAAGGAGAGCTCTCTTAGCTCTCTGGATGTGCAGGTTCTATGCATGAACATCCAACATCTGCCGCCAGAGAAGGCAAATACCTCCCAACACGAGGTGTACTCCTGGGCCCAGGCTCCTTTTTTATACATGGACAGCGCAGAAGGAATGCACTAGATGGAATGGAGCAAACCAAACTGCAGACAGATCCCTGGTGCAGAAGGGGTTCTGTGGGTTATGTTCCTCCTGGTCTGTCCTCTGTTTCCTGTGAGTTTGTATCTGACCTTTTTACGTTAGGGGCATCGTAACATATTTTGGGAGCCGGTCAAAGATGAATTTGGGATCCACCAAACGAAGGGACCCTAAAACTCTCCTCTCGCTCCCCTTCATCACAATGACAACCCAAGGCGTGTTATGTTGTCTCGGTAGCGGTTAAAATAAGAGTTGGAACTCCCTCAAAGTCCTCATTGCCCCATCACCCATGACTGGATGAGAATAATAAACAGAGTGGCGTTAGCTGGGCATGATGAGGGTACTTGTGCTCTAGCAGAGGTGCAAGAAACATTGTGATGTTAACAACCGCAGGCTGTAGTATAGAGGAGGGACACAGATCAGTACCTGCATTCTTATTATGGTTTTTAGTGAGCAGGGACCTGGCTTCGAGAAGCAACAGAGCGCATTACAGAGGTGTACAACGGTACAGATATTTATTTATTTATATTTGTAAAGTGCATGTCACAGGCCCGGGGGCATAGTAGCGTAGCGCTAACAAGACGCACAACATTAATGCGTAACAATTGAAATTGTGCATAACGAGAAAGAACCCCCAGCTAAAACTGGTTCAGCTGAACCACCACTAAAACTGGGGTTCAGCCGAACAGCCTCGTTTTCAGGTCCTTTTTAAATGATCGCGAGGCAGCGCATTCCAACTCTTAGGGGCCACATAGGCAAATGACCCCTGGTTGACCCCACTAGTTTGGACCAAGTTGTACTAAGGAGCCCTGCATTATTAGATCTTAATGTCCTTCTAGCCGGCAACCAGGCACGGCCGGTTGAAAGGTACCCTGGGCTCAGTCCATAGAGGCATTTGTGTGTATTACACAGAAGGCGGAACGTCACTCAACAATAGGCGGCCAGTGTAGTGCTCTCCTAGCATCTGTGACATGTTCAATCTCCCTCAGACCCTTCACCGTTCTGACTGCGTTGTTCTGAATCACAGGAGGAGCATGATTTCTTTTTTAAAATTTTCATTTTTTTAATTAACCATTTGGTTTTCAACTTAAAGCTTAGCTATACAATACTACATATCAAACAAAATTAAACCTGCTACAGAATAAAATCTCAATTTAACAGTCACCCAAATTCGTTCTTTTACAAATACCAAATTTTCTTTAGTCCACCACAAACGTCGCCGGGGGCACCCTTCACATTTTTTTCAGCTCACCTAAGGATGCATCCGGATTTACCAGTTTGCTCACTCGTCCAAAAGGGTGCTCCCCTTGCTTCGCTCCAGTTTTAAGAATGAGGTAATTTAGCATGATTTCTCCTTTCCCTGCGCGCTACAGCAGACTGTACCTGTAGCCAGTGAGGCACAGTGTGCCCTCTATTATATCATCAGCCACCCTGCCCTTAGTAAACAGCAAAAGTGAGGCGCAGGGTGCTCCCCATATTCCATCGTGAGCCATCCTGCCCTTAGTAAACAGCAAACGTGAGGTGCAGCGTGCTCCCCCTATTCCACCATGAGCCATCCTGCCCTTAGTAAACAGCAAAAGTGAGGCGCAGGGTGCTCCCCATATTCCATCATGAGCCATCCTGCCCTTAGTAAACAGCAAACGTGAGGTGCAGCGTGCTCCCCCTATTCCACCATGAGCCATCCTGCCCTTAGTAAACAGCAAAAGTGAGGCGCAGGGTGCTCCCCATATTCCATCATGAGCCATCCTGCCCTTATTAAACAGCAAACGTGAGGTGCAGCGTGCTCCCCCTATTCCACCATGAGCCATCCTGCCCTTAGTAAACAGCAAAAGTGAGGCACGGTGTGCTCCCCATATTCCATCATGAGCCATCCTGGCCTTAGTAAACAGCAAAAGTGAGGCGCACGGTGCTCCCCCTATTCCATCATGAGCCATCCTGCCCATAGTAAACAGCAAAAGTGAGACTCAGGGTGCTCCCCATATTCCATCATGAGCCATCCTGCCCTTAGTAAACAGCAAACGTGAGGTGCAGCGTGCTCCCCCTATTCCACCATGAGCCATCCTGCCCTTAGTAAACAGCAAAAGTGAGGCACGGTGTGCTCCCCATATTCCATCATGAGCCATCCTGGCCTTAGTAAACAGCAAAAGTGAGGCGCACGGTGCTCCCCCTATTCCATCATGAGCCATCCTGCCCATAGTAAACAGCAAAAGTGAGACTCAGGGTGCTCCCCATATTCCAT
Organism: Ambystoma mexicanum; assembly: GCF_040938575.1. Classification (NCBI taxonomy): domain Eukaryota; kingdom Metazoa; phylum Chordata; class Amphibia; order Caudata; family Ambystomatidae; genus Ambystoma; species Ambystoma mexicanum. Next base: position 1,422,687,878 of record NC_090924.1, read on the forward strand.
CATGAGCCATCCTGCCCTTAGTAAACAGCAAAAGTGAGGCGCACGGTGCTCCCCCTATTCCATCATGAGCCATCCTGCCCATAGTAAACAGCAAAAGTGAGACTCAGGGTGCTCCCCATATTCCATCATGAGCCATCCTGCCCTTAGTAAACAGCATAGGTGAGGCGCAGTGCACCCCCAATTCCATCATCAGCCATCCTGCCCTTAGTAAGCAGCATATGTGAGGTGCAGTTCACCCCCCTATTCCATCATCAGCCACCCTGCCCTTAGTAAGCAGCATAAGTAGGGCACAGGGCACTCCCCAATTCTACCATCAGCCACCCTGCCCTTAGTAGGCAGCATAGGTGAGGGGCAGTGCGCCCCCTATTCCATCATCATTCATCCTGCTTATAGTAGGCCGCACAGGTGAGACTCAGTGCACCCCCCTATTCCTTCATCAGTCATCCTGCCCTTAATAAGTAGCACAGGTGAGACACAGTGCACCCCCCTATTCCATCCTCAACCATCATGCCCTTAGTAAGCAGCATAAGTAGGGCACAGGGCACTCCCCTATTCTATCATCATCCATCCTGCCTTAGTAAGTAGCACAGATGAGACACAGTGCACCCCCCTATTCCATCATCAGCCACCCTGCCCTTAGTAAGCAGCATAGGTGAGGCGCAGTGCACCCCCCTATTCCATCATCACCCACCCTGCCCTTAGTAAGCAGCACATGTGAGGCACAGTGCACCCCTCTATTCTATCAGCCACCCTGCCCTTAGCAGCACAGGCGAGGTGCAGTGCACACCCCTATTCTATCATCAGCCACGCTGCCCTTAGTAAACAGCAAACGTGAGGTGCAGCGTGCTCCCCCTATTCCACCATGAGCCATCCTGCCCTTAGTAAACAGCAAAAGTGATGCACGGTGTGCTCCCGCTATTCCATCATGAGCCATCCTGCCCATAATAAGCAGCATAGGTGAGGCACAGTGCACCCCTATATTCTATCAGCCACCCTGCCCTTAGTAAGCAGCACAGGTGAGGCGCAGTGCACCCCTCTATTCTATCAGCCATCCTGGCCTTAGTAAACAGCAAAAGTGAGGCGCAGGGTTCTCCCCCTATTCCATCATGAGCCATCCTGCCATTAGTAAGCAGCATAGGTGAGGCACAGTGCACCCCTCTATTCTATCAGCCACCCTGCCCTTAGTAAGCAGCACAGGTGAGGCACAGTGCACTCCCCTATTCTTTCATCAGCCACCCTGCCCTTAGTAAGCAGCAGAGGTGAGGCGCAGTGCACCCTCCTATTCTATCATCAGCCATTCTGCCCTTAGTAAGCAGCACAGGTGAGGCGCAGTGCACCCCCCCTATTCTATCATCAGCCATCCTGCCCTTAGTAAGCAGCATAGCTGAGGCGCAGTGCGCCCCCCTATTCCATCATGATCCACCCTGCCCTTAGTAAGCAGCATAGGTGAGGCGCAGTGCACCCCCTATTCTATCTTCAGCCACCCTGGCCTTAGTAAGCAGCATAGGTGAGGCGCAGTGCACCCCCAATTCCATCATCAGCCATCCTGCCCTTAGTAAGCAGCATATGTGAGGTGCAGTTCACCCCCCTATTCCATCATCAGCTTTCCTGCCCTTAGTAAGCAGCATAAGTAGGGCACAGGGCACTCCCCAATTCTACCATCAGCCACCCTGCCCTTAGTAAGCAGCATAGGTGAGGGGCAGTGCACCCCCCTATTCCATCATCAGCCATTCTGCCCTTAGTAAGCAGCATAAGTAGGGCACAGGGCACTCCCCAATTCTACCATCAGCCACCCTGCCCTTAGTAAGCAGCATAGGTGAGGGGCAGTGCGCCCCCTATTCCATCATCATTCATCCTGCCCTTAGTAGGCCGCACAGGTGAGACTCAGTGCACCCCCCTATTCCTTCATCAGTCATCCTGCCCTTAATAAGTAGCACAGGTGAGACACAGTGCACCCCCCTATTCCATCCTCAGCCATCATGCCCTTAGTAAGCAGCATAAGTAGGGCACAGGGCACTCCCCTATTCTATCATCAGCCATCCTGCCTTAGTAAGTAGCACAGATGAGACACAGTGCACCCCCCTATTCCATCATCAGCCATCCTGCCCTTAGTAAGCAGCATAGGTGAGGCGCAGTGCACCCCCCTATTCCATCATCAGCCATCCTGCCCTTAGTAAGCAGCACAGGTGAGGCACAGTGCACCCCTCTATTCTATCAGTCACCCTGCCCTTAGCAGCACAGGCGAGGCGCAGTGCACACCCCTATTCTATCATCAGCCACGCTGCCCTTAGTAAGCAGCATAGGCGAGGCGCAGTGCACCCCCCTATTCTCATCAGCCACCCTGCCTTTAGTAAGCTACATAGGCGAGGTGCAGTGTACCCCCCTATTCTATCATCAGCCACCCTGCCCTTTGTAAGCAGCACAGACGAGGCGCAGTGCACTCTCCTATTCTATCATCAGCCACCCTGCCCTTAGTAAGCAGCACAGGTGAGGTGCAGTGCACCCCCCTATTCTATCATCAGGCACCCTGCCCTTAGTAAGCAGCACAGGTGAGGCACAGTGCACCCCTCTATTCTATCAGCCTCCCTGCCCTTAGTTAGCAGCACAGGTGAGGTGCAGTGCACCCCCCTATTCTATCATCAGGCACCCTGCCCTTAGTAAGCAGCACAGGTGAGGCCCAGTGTACCCCTCTATTCTATCAGCCACCCTCCCCTTAGTTAGCAGCACAGGTCAGGCGCAGTGCACCCCCATTCTATCATCAGTCATCCTGCCCTTAGTAAGCAGCATAGGCGAGGTGCAGTGCACCCCCCTATTCTATCATCAGCCACCATGCCCTTAGTAAGCAGCACAGACGAGGCGCAGTGCACTCTCCTATTCTATCATCAGCCACCCTGCCCTTAGTAAGCAGCACAGGTGAGATGCAGTGCACCCCCCCTATTCTATCATCAGGCACCCTGGCCTTAGTAAGCAGCACAGGTGAGGCACAGTGCACCCCTCTATTCTATCAGCCTCCCTGCCCTTAGTTAGCAGCACATGTGAGGTGCAGTGCACCCCCTATTCTATCATCAGACACCCTGCCCTTAGTAAGCAGCACAGGTGAGGCACAGTGTACCCCTCTATTCTATCAGCCACCCTGCCCTTAGTTAGCAGCACAGGTCAGGCGCAGTGCACCCCCCTATTCTATCATCAGTCATCCTGCCCTTAGTAAGCAGCATAGGCGAGGTGCAGTGCACACCTCTATTCTATCAGCCACCCTGCCCTTAGTAAGCAGCACAGGTGAGGTGCAGTGCACTCTCCTATTCTATCATCAGCCACACTGCCCTTAGTTTGTTAAAACTGATATAATATTGTTTCGTCCTCATTGTATATGTTGGCCTATGCCCAGTCGCTTTGTGAGGAAATCTGCATCGCAAGGTCGTGACCTTAAGTTAATCAAGCCTCCATTTTAGGTTAAAGCCGCCATTTTAGTTTGTCGTGCAAAGTCACCCTGTGGCCTAAAATGGCCGACCTGTGTTCCCTTGTTCTTACTTAACCTCTTCAACCTCTGTAGGCGAGTTAATGTCCAACCTGCCTGCAGGCTACATGTTAGGGTCATGTAGACCTTGTCCTTTGTTGACCTCGGGATCAGGGGATTACTTGAATCGGCGATTTTAACCTACAAGCATACAAGAAAAATAAAGCTATTTAAACATGACATGCGAAACATCTGTTTGACCTGCATTGAAGCAAATGTGAAAAGAGTGTAAAGTTAAACCCAGAGAATAATAGTATTTGTTAGTAAATGTATTAAGAAGTAAACCGCATGCACAAGATATGTAAATTAGTAATGAACCTGGCGCGAACCTTAGCCCAGTACATGATTAACTTGTAGGAGGTTGGACATCGTTATGAAGAAACTGTAAATATGCTGATGTCCAGCTAGCAATCCCTGTTCACTGCTCACATTGAACCTGCTGGTGGTCTCTGTGATGTAGTGACAGCCAAATAGCTATTTGTGTATTTTATTTTGTAATCTGTTCAGTGTTGCAATAAAGATTCTGGGAATCTTTACACGCCCGTGTTGGTGTATTTCTCTTTGCTTGGTGTGAAAGCCTCAATAATGTATTTCCTGATTCCACAAGTTAGCTGTGTAAGGGAGACGCTGTGCACAGTCCACTTTCACTAGCTGGCAGCCCTCATATTCTTTGCACCAAGACTGTGCAAATCACTTCCCGCACGTTTGTGTTGCGCCCACTACTTGCTTTTCAGAAGGAATTAAAAACATGTCTGTCCTCCAAGTATGGTAAATTATTTTCACTATTCTCTCAGTTTACCGAGGGTTCTTGCGTCCTATGGGTAACCTATAGGTTTCTTTACTCTTCTATCTGTTCTCTCGATATACAATAGGGACATTAGTGGATATGTGTGTGTGTCTGTTCAGCATGCTTGCCAATAGGCTACAAACCTGAAATGTGGCATGTGGGCAGGTTCCATGGTGTAGACAATGTAAAAAGTATAAAATATAAACAGGCCTTTGTCTAATTTCTCTTTTATTTGTAGGAATGACTGCGAAGCACGGGTACGACTGTAGTGTATGATAACATGCGTGTCACTCGTACTAGACAGTTTAGGGGAAAGCCCTGCACACTATTCTATTAAATGGCATCTTACCCTTAGCAAGCTGCACAGTGGAAAAGCTTGATAAACACCCATTATAATCCACTGATTATTGCTTTGCCTGTATAAATGAGTTGGTGGCAGCAATAGCTATTCTGCAGCCAGACACCTCCAGGTTTTATTGTGTCCCGGTAATATATCCTCTTTTTGTAAATGATAACTTGGTAGCCTCTAAGACTCGTATTGGTTTAAATAAACACTATTGTTTTCAGACATTTGCCAAGACAAGGGCCTTCTTATAAAACAGAATACAAGGGTGGCCTAGTTTTATGTAGAAAAGAGAAAGAAGCCGCTGTGGGCCTGCAGACCCCAACCAGGAAGTTATCATGAAGTGGAGTGATGTAATTGTGGGACTATGACTGGGTGTGGGCAGGAGTGGTGAAGCAGGCGGGATGATTGATAGGTTTTAGTTCTATATGGAAACCTGCCTTCCCCTTGTGATGCCTCAGACCAAGGCCTAAGCAGTGACGCCTTCTCGTGAATCGTTTCCTCAAACTGAAGCTGTTATTAACAACACACCAGCACTCGAGGCTTCCGATTGTCCCATGCGTCTGATCGAATCCACTATTGTTATTCTTTTGTGCACACTAGGAGAAGAAATAAGGCGATTTTGAAAACAATGTACTTGAATTATCAAGTGGCGGGTACCACGGTGGTGGCAAAGTGGTAGACACAAAGTGGTAATGAGAGCAGCACGCTGATGCGGTATACCCGCCTCTTGGAATGTGCAGTGTGTTTGTGCTGGGATAGTGCAGCATTGAGCATTAGTGTGTGTTGTTAGGGGAAGTGTCTAAAGGCAGTGAACTGATACATTGTTATTTCTTGACTAGCCTAGATTCCAGGAATTACACTCAGATAACAAAGGTGTGTTCTAACTTGCTGAATTATCTATGCTGGGTTGCTGGTGATGTGGATAACAGAACATGTATGATGACACTACACCTAGTATCTCCAGTGGTTAAGATCATGGAGATTATGAAGGGTACCCAGATAAGTAATCAGTCTCTCCGGTATCGATAGGTTAGGATATCGTATCGATAGCTTGTCTTGAACACAACGTTGACAACGATAATGTTTACTGCACCTTTGTCTGCCTTTCAGAGCACCACACAGTATCCTAACCATACTGAGGGTATTGCCATGAATCGTCAGCAGCGGAGTGAGGAGTTACACAGAGGACAACAGAAGAGGGAAGTAGAGGACGGAGTTTGGGATGGGGCAAATATTGCACTTGCAGATTGGGGTATCTATAAGGGGCAAACTGTCGATGGCCCGCTTGGCCGCTTAGAAGAAGCCACCAGGTGTATCTCTCTAATACAAAATCTAACATTGGCAAATTGCACATACTTGGAACACGCAGCAAGCTGATAAGGGCAGCCCTTCACCAGCGGCTAGAGAATGTGATGGCAGCAGGACAGCTGCATTAGGACATGGTGAGTGAAGAGGTGAAAGGTTACCTGAATTCTGAGATATTCAGTATCCGAGAGGATGTTCAACATAGCAGCTGGCCTGAGGATCCTAGGAAATTATTCTGGAGCACCAGAATACGTGTGGCCCTGGAGGGACCTTTGGCAGTACAGCAGCTGGCCTGAGGATCCTAGGAAATTATTCTGGACACCAGAACACGTGTGGCCCTGGAGGGACCTTTGGCAGTACAGCAGCTGGCCTGAGGATCCTAGGAAATTATTCTGGAGCACCAGAACACGTGTGGCCCTGGAGGGACCTTTGGCAGTACAGCAGCTGGCCTGAGGATCCTAGGAAATTATTCTGGAGCACCAGAACACGTGTGGCCCTGGAGGGACCTTTGGCAGTACAGCAGCTGGCCTGAGGATCCTAGGAAATTATTCTGGAGCACCAGAACACGTGTGGCCCTGGAGGGACCTTTGGCAGTACAGCAGCTGGCCTGAGGATCCTAGGAAATTATTATGGACACCAGAACACGTGTGGCCCTGGAGGGACCTTTGGCAGTACAGCAGCTGGCCTGAGGATCCTAGGAAATTATTATGGACACCAGAACACGTGTGGCCCTGGAGGGACGTTTGGCAGTACAGCAGCTGGCCTGAGGATCCTAGAAAATTATTCTGGAGCACCAGAACACGTGTGGCCCTGGAGGGACCTTTGGCACTACAGCAGCTGGCCTGAGGATCCTAGGAAATTATTCTGGACACCAGAACACGTGTGGCCCTGGAGGGACCTTTGGCAGTACAGCAGCTGGCCTGAGGATCCTAGGAAATTATTCTGGACACCAGAACACGTGTGGCCCTGGAGGGACCTTTGCCAGTACAGCAGCTGACCTGAGGATCCTAGGAAATTATTCTGGAGCACCAGAACACGTGTGGCCCTGGAGGGACCTTTGGCAGTACAGCAGCTGGCCCGAGGATCCTGGGAAATTATTCTGGAGCACCAGAACACGTGTGGTCCTGGAGGGACCTTTGGCAGTACAGCTGCTGGCCCGAGGATCCTGGGAAATTATTCTGGAGCACCAGAACACGTGTGGTCCTGCAGGGACCTTTGGCAGTACAGCAGCTGGCCCGAGGATCCTGGGAAATTATTCTGGAGCACCAGAACACGTGTGGCCCTGGAGGGACCTTTGGCAGCACAGCAGCTGGCCTGAGGATCCTAGGAAATTATTCTGGAGCACCAGAACACGTGTGGCCCTGGAGGGACCTTTGGCAGCACAGCAGCTGGCCTGAGGATCCTAGAAAATTATTCTGGAGCACCAGAACACGTGTGGACCTGGAGGGACCTTTGGCAGCACAGCAGCTGGCCTGAGGATCCTAGAAAATTGTTCTGGAGCACCAGAACACGTGTGGCCCTGGAGGGACCTTTGGCAGTACAGCAGCTGGCCTGAGGATCCTAGGAAATTATTATGGAGCACCAGAACACGTGTGGCCCTGGAGGGACCTTTGGCAGTACAGCAGCTGGCCTGAGGAAGTGTCCAGAATACGTGTGGCCCTGGAGGGACCTTTGGCAGCACAGCAGCTGGCCTGAGGATCCTAGGAAATTATTCTGGAGCACCAGAATACGTGAGGCCCTGGAGGGACCTTTGGCAGTACAGCAGCTGGCCTGAGGATCCTAGGAAATTATTCTGGAGCACCAGAACACGTGTGGCCCTGGAGGGACCTTTGGCAGTACAGCAGCTGGCCTGTGGATCCTAGGAAATTATTCTGGAGCACCAGAACACATGTGGCCCTTGAGGGACCTTTGGCAGTACAGCAGCTGGCCTGAGGATACTAGGAAATTATTCTGGAGCACCAGAACACGTTTGGCCCTGGGGGGACCTTTGGCAGTACATCAGCTGGCCTGAGGATCCTAGGAAATTATTCTGGAGCACCAGAACACGTGTGGCCCTGGAGGGACCTTTGGCAGTACAGCAGCTGGCCTGAGGATCCTAGGAAATTATTCTGGAGCACCAGAACACGTGTGGCCCCGGAGGGACCTTTGGCAGTACAGCAGCTGGCCTGAGGATCCTAGGAAATTATTCTGGAGCACCAGAACACGTGTGGCCCCGGAGGGACCTTTGGCAGTACAGCAGCTGGCCTGAGGATCCAGCACAGGAACACACACGTGTGTCCCTGCAGGGACCTTTGGCAGTACAGCAGGTGGTTCAGTGAAATAAAAGACTGCACCTTCACAGTCAAGGGGCCAATCAAAGGCATCTGGGCCCCTACCAAGGTACTCTCCGGTCCAAAGGCAGGATGTAACTTGGACTGGATAACCACTGAGAGGGATGGGGAGTGAGACCGCTGGCAGTCTGATCAGATGTATCACATCTGTGCAGGGATAACACCTGATTTGTGATTTGGAATAGGCTCATCCTGGGAATTATGGCCACTAGAGCCACCCCAGTTGCAATGTCTGAATAAGTAAGATTTAGGCCAAATATTGTGAGTGGAAAATCGAATCTGCTGGGAGAGGAAAGCTTCTGGACTGACTTTAGCTGGTATGTGGTTGTTTCCCAGAAGGGACAGATGTGTAGAGTTAGTTTCAGTTTGAGAGACAGATGTGCACTTCATAGAACATACAAAAACTAGACAGTTGAATTTGTTTTGGTCAGCAGTGGAGGTCAGTGAGTGTTCACATGGAATTATGAAAGAATGGCCCAAGTTGGTTCCTAGGAGGTTTGAGAATGTGATTGACTTAGCATCAGAAGTTAGGACGATTACTGACTTACAAAAGAATTGGCAAGTATTGGAGGTAGTGTTTAATGAGCAGAAGAGATCATTTGAAGCAGCGCCTCATACAGCCACTCTGTGCACTTCAGGAGATTATGTGTTTGCAGTTAGCAAAGAAGTATCTGAACAAGCTTACCTCACCACCACAGTGTGTATAACTGTCTTATTCTTACTCATGGCAGGACTCGTCTCATGCTGTCACAGATGATGTAACAAAAAAGGACCTGTGATTATAAACTCGCTGCTCGCCATGTCTACTCTCTTTGACGGACATTTTATTTTGTGTTGCCCTCTAGGAAATGCACACAGAGCAACATGCTCATCAACATGAACTAGACTGGCTTATGAGAAGGAGAACAAGTGCCTATAATGTAAGAGCATTTCATTTCATTGGCCTGTAGAAGTAGAGGAATGACTGGGCCTGGGTGTGGAAGCCGGCAGGGATGACTCATACATGTTTTTCTATATGAACACTTTACGTGTGTTTATTATGTGCTCCAGGTAACTGGGCAAGGACCATCAACCCACCATTATCAGTCTGTACCGGTTCTAGCCCCTCTCAGGGATATGACTCACATCAGGAGGTGGAGGACATGCACCCCTCACCTGAAGCGGTGGAAGGGGAAACCGTAGGCTTTCATATTCCTCATCAATGACCCGGAAGTTGACTACCACGTGATATCTGAATCCATGGAAAGGGAAGTCAGACTCTTGCGATAATGCAATGAACTCCTTTGTGTTACAGGAGGCAGGAATACTAGGCCAGAAGGCCTACATAGACTCGAAGGTTCAGGGTTGAACATTGACAGGTATAAGTGGCACAGAGCTGGAGGCAGAGTGGGTTGGTTGGATTTGGGTTAGGATGGATATTGTCTGTCTTGCACGAAAAATGCCCCACCAACTCAAGTAAAATCTAGGTGGTGTGGTTTTAGAAGAAGTCTCCTGCTGTGACTACTCTCAACGGGCACGTGAGTTCAACACATTGCCAGCAGGTCACTGGCAATAAATGCAAAGGATTGTGTGGTTCAGCAATCTGCTAACACGTATTGGCACACATCTATTGCCCCATCATTAGAAACACGCATTGGTAATGCCAACAGTTTCGGCTTTAGTGTTGGCATGGGAAAGACACTTGCCAGGCACAGCCATAGTGGTATTGACTACCCATTGTTGGTAGCAGCCGCAAAATGACGCGATTACCTGTGCATCAAATAGCAGTGCATGACAAAAGCTTAAAACGTATGCACAAGCCAGAAATGTTGTCTCTGCCAATGCTTGTTTTAAGCCAGACTTCATTGAACGATATGCAAAATGCTTATAAATCTAGTGGCTGAAGGCAGGCATGGTAAGACAGGGTGCTTCCAACTCCAATTAAGTCATTAATTTCCAGAAGACTGCTTTAAACAAACACTGACAGGCACTTTCAATGCAAAGCCTGATGGTAAGGCTTGGATAAAGCAAGCTCAAAGAGTTCCAATGAGGAGGTGTTTGGAGCAGGCAGAGGCAGGACTGGCCATATGGATTAGCATGGCCATGTGCAGGCAATGGGTGGGCCCATGACCAAACAACACCTATCAACTATGGGTCCTTACTCACATGTTATTCCCATGTGTCCCTCCTCATATGCCTTCATTATCTGTACTCCAAAGCAATAGTTTTACCTAATAGTCCAAACTAAAAATGAGACAATGTTGTGTAGAGAGATATTCAATGGGGGTATAAAAGACCGTTAAAGCGTCGTAAAGTTTGCCATAGCGCAGAAGCCCCACTGTTCATAAGACCAATATGTTTCAATCCCTTCAAACTATGTGATCTTCCTCAGGGACAATATTCACAGTATATGGTGATGTGTATAATGAAGAACACCTGAGGTGAAAAATCAGAAACAAAAAACTAGTCACCAACCAAACAATCAATCATTGAAGCTAGTTAATTTAGTAATTAGAAAAGAATAATTGTTTTCTTTCACTAACCTTTTGAGGATCAGTAGATGAGGTACAGGAGGCATAATTAGTATGCAGATACTCCTTCTCTTATTGTCAATGTATAAACAATGTCATTAGGACTAGATCCGGCACGAAACACGCGTGGAGTGTTCATTAGTATAGACTCTATCAGTTGTGTAAACAAGTGCATAGATATTGAAAAATGGAAAAAGAGGGGTGTTATCCTCACCACAATGTTAAGGTGTGCTTTCTACAACTCACAAGGTTTGTAGGCAGAGAGGGGGGAAAGTCTGCAGAGCAATTATATAAGGAGTAGTAGAGGCTATTAACTAGATCTCCTTAAGCTCGTCAAGTGCAAGATCGCAAGCTCATTGAACTTACCATGGTTGGCAAATACACAGAGCATCCTCACATAGTAGGATGTGAGTGGGTTAGGTGTAACCCCCATCGTGCAAGCACCAGTTAAAGTAACCGTGGGTAAGAACTCAGTACAATGAGTCACCATAGTAAGATGGCGCTGATGCAGATAAAGCAACAGCATGCAGATTGCCATGTTTGAGAGGAGTGCAGTCTACATCATTACAGCCAGTCGAATAGAGAATGTATAGTGAACTAGGTACACAAGGCAATTAGTGGGGCCTCACAGATACATAAGGGTCCTAATTACGACCACTAATCAGAGACATTTAGTCACTCATTGCCCAGAGGAGCTGCCATCATTGACCACACTCTGCCGGCAAGGTTCTTGTGAACGGGAGAGGCCCTCACATGAGATGCGTACAATACATCAGACCTCAAGTTATGGGGTTCACCCGAGGTAAATTATACATAAAACAAGCATTGGCAAAGCCAATAGCTTTGGAGGTTGCTAGTGTAGATTGCACTTTGTGTTTATAGGCAAAAGGGAGCGGGGAAAGATGTGGAGGGAGGAGAATGCAGAGGCAAGAGAATGAGGGAGAGGATGGAGGTAAGGATGTGCAAGAGGAGGTGTGTGTGCGAGAGAGCCTGAGCAGGAGGGAAAGAGTGAGGGTGTGAGAGAGAGCAATGGAAGATGTGATAAGGATGCATGCATGGTTGGTAGGGAGACGATGAGAGTGTGAGGATGTAAGCAAGGGAGTGAAGAGGAGAGATGAACAGGGAAAGAATGTGTAAGGAGAGTGAGGTGTGCAAGCAGAGTGAGAATTAGAGAGTAGGAGCGGAATGAAAAATTGAGGGAGAAAAGGGGAGAGTAAGAAGTGAGAAAATGTCAAAACACTGCTCATAGAACAGACAACTGTCACGAAAATATATGCCAATATCACTTTGAAAATACAATCACAATAATTTGGGAAGTGAAATAAGATTCATAAAACCACTTATAAGCAAAATAGGAGAAAGGAAATAATACTTAGCTGCATAGTGACATATGTGAAACACCTTCAGGCAGTCTGGGACAAAGAACAAAGGAGATACATACATGCTAACAGCCCTACAGCTAAGTGGTGGATAGGCTACTTTTACTCCCTAGAAACAGGCAAATACTCCCTAAAAATAAAAATAGGGAGTACAAATACTCCCAGCAAAAAATAGGAAACAGACACGTAGGACATTTTGCCTCGGCTTTCACTCACACAGCTGTTTGGGCCAGTAGTGCACATAGTAGCACAGGAAGAAACTACTGTTATAACTGCATGATCGGAAGAAGTAAATATGTATCTTTTGATGTGTATAAATAACTAGTTACAAAGCAATCATTATTAAAAACACATATCTATTCTCCAGTCAAAACATATTTTTACTTGCTTAGAAAATACTCCCATTGGGAAATGAACTTACATTTTTACTCCCTAAAACATCATTTTACTCCCAACTATAAAAAATAGGGAATAAAATACTCCTACTTCCAAATCATATCTGGAGCACTGCATGGTAACATTTCCCAAACCATTCAGGAGATGCCAGTCCAATCGTGGCTTTAATTTTGCATTCTGGGACTTGTAGTCCTGGGTTCCCCATTATAAACCCAGGAGAACAATTCACAGAATACAAAGATAAAAGCAGGACGGCACTACCAATACCCTAATGGTGTTATAGCCTTACATGTAGGGTAACCACATTTTCCAACAAAAAAACAGGACATTTGAAGAACTATGAAATATCATCAAAAAGTCTAAGCCCACCAAACGATATGTACATTAGAATTTCAGCAAACCTTTAGCTTCCTTTGGCTTCTTTACTGGCCCTTTTGAGTATCATGGCAAGTGGGTCCACACTGTTGGGCCTGCAGCTCAAATTAAACATTTCTGGTTCCCATTAAGCAACCTAACCTCGGCTTCCTAGCCGATTAGTCTGGTGCCCATTAAGCAACTCCCTGCTTCCTAGTACAATTTTCCAGTGCCCATTAAGCATCCCTCTTTTTCCTAGTAGAATAGCATGGTGCCTATTAAGCATCCCCCTGCTTCCTAGTAGAATAGGCTGGTGCCCATTAAGCAACCCTCTGCTTCCTAGTAGAATCGTCCGGTGCCCATTAAGCAACCCTCTGCTTCCTAGTAGAATAGTATGGTGCCCATTACGCAACCCTCTGCTTCCTAGTAGAATAGGCTGCTGCCCATTAAGCAACCCTCTGCTTCCTAGTAGAATAACCCGGTGCCCATTAAGAAACCTTCTGCTTCCTAGCAGAATAATCTGGTGCCGATTAAGCAACCCTCTGTTTCCTAGTAGAATAGGCTGATGCCCATTAAGCAACCCTCTGCTTCCTAGTAGAATAACCCAGTGCCCATTAAGCAACCCTCTACTTCCTAGTAGAATCGTCCGGTGCCCATTAAGCATCCCTCTGCTTCCTAGTAGAATAGTCTGGTGACCATTAAGCAACCCTCTGCTTCCTAGTAGAATAGTCTGATGACCATTAGCAACCCTTTGCTTCTTAGCAGAACAGTCTGGTGCCCATTATGCAACGCTCTGCTTCCTAGTAGAATAGTATGGTGCCCATTAAGCAACCCTCTGCTTCCTAGTAGAATAGGCTGGTGCCCATTAAGCAACCCTCTGCTTCCTAGTAGAATAACCCGGTGCCCATTAAGCAACCCTCTGCTTCCTAGTAGAATCATCCGGTGCCCATTAAGCATCCCTCTGCTTCCTACTAGAATAGTCCGGTGACCATTAAACAACCCTCTGCTTCCTAGTAGAATAGTCCGGTGACCATTAAGCAACCCTCTGCTTCCTAGCAGAACAGTCTGGTGCCCATTAAGCAACCCCCTGCTTCCTAGTAGAATAACCCGGTGCCCATTAAGCAACCCTCTGCTTCCTAGTAGAATAGTATGGTGCCCATTAAGCAACCCTCTGCTTCCTAGTAGAATAGTCTGGTGCCCATTAAGCAACCCTCTGCTTCCTAGTAGAATAACCCGGTGCCCATTAAGCAACCCTCTGCTTCCTAGTAGAATAGTCCGGTGACCATTAAGCAACCCTTTGCTTCCTAGTAGAATAGTCTGGTGCCCATTAAGCAACCCTCTGCTTCCTAGTAGAATAACCCGGTGCCCATTAAGCAACCCTCTGCTTCCTAGTAGAATAGTATGGTGCCCATTAAGCAACCCTCTGCTTCCTAGTAGAATAGTCTGGTGCCCATTAAGCAACCCTCTGCTTCCTAGTAGAATAACCCGGTGCCCATTAAGCAACCCTCTCCTGCCTAGTAGAATAGTCTGGTGCCCATTAAGCAACCCTCTGCTTCCTAGTAGAACAGTCTGGTTCCCATTAAGCAACCCTATTGGGTGTCCATTAAGCACCCCTCTGCTTCCTAATAGAATAGTTCAGCGACCATTAGCCAAACCCTCTGCTTCCTTGTAGAATAGTCTGGTGCCCATTAAGCAACCCTCTGCTTCCTAGTAGAATAGTCCAGTGCCCATTAAGCAACCCTCTCCTGCCTAGTAGAATAGTCTGGTGCCCATTAAGCAACCCTCTGCTTCCTAGAAGAATAGTCCACAGCCCATTAAGCATCCCTCTGCTTCCTAGAATAGTCCAGTGCCCATTAAGCATCCCTCTGCTTCCTAGTAGAATAGTCTAGTGCCCATTAAGCAATCCTCTGCTTCCTAGTAGAATAGTCCGGTGCCCATTAAGCACTCCTCTGCTTCCTAGTAGAATAATCCGGTTCTCATTAAGCAACCCTATCGGGTGCCCATTAAGCAACTCTCTGCTTTCTAGTATAAGAGTCTGGTTCCCATTAAGCAACCCTATCGGGTGCGCATTAAGCAACCCTCTGCTTCCTAGTAGAATAGTCTGGTTCCCTTTAAGCAACCCTCTGCTTCCTAATGTTATGTTATGTTATGTTACTTGGCATTTATATAGCGCCTTATGTATCATTGGTATGACCTCAAAGCGCTGGTAGGATGAACGTCCTCGGGAACCGTAGTTCAAGTCAGTAGAGAGAGAGAGTGTCGTATGGTGCGTGGGCGCACCGGATATGTGTGCAGCTGGTGTGGTTGTTGCATGATAAAATAGTTCAGTGCCCATTAAGCCACCCTCTGCTTCCTAGTAGAACAGTCCTGTTACCATGAAGCAACCCTCTGTTTCCTAGTAGAACAGTCCTATGACCATTAAGCAACACTCTGCTTCCTAGTAGAATAATCCAGTGCCCATTAAGCAACCCTCTGCTTCCTAGTAGAATAGTCTGGTGCCCATTAAGCAACCCTCTGCTTCCTAGTGGAATAGTTTGGTGCCCATTAATCAACCCTCTGATTCCTAGTAGAATAGTCTGGTGCCCATTAAGCAACCCTCTGCTTCCTAGTGGAATAGTTTGGTGCCCATTAAGCAACCCTCTGCTTCCTAGTAGAATAGTCAAGTGCCCATTAAGCAATCCTCTGCTTCCTAGTAGAATAGTCCGGTTCCCATTAAGCAACCCTATCGGGTGCCCATTAAGCAACCCTCTGCTTCCTAGTAGAATAGTCTGGTTCCCATTAAGCAACCCTATTGGGTGCCCATTAAGCACCCCTCTGCTTCCTAATAGAATAGTTCAGTAACCATTAAGCAACACTCTGCTTCCTTGTAGAATAGTCTGGTGCCCATTAAGCAACCCTCTGCTTCCTAGTAGAATAGTCCAGTGCCCATTAAGCAACCCTCTCCTGCCTAGTAGAATAGTCTGGTGCCCATTAAGCAACCCTCTGCTTCCTAGTAGAATAGTCCACAGCCCATTAAGCATCCCTCTACTTCCTAGAATAGTCCAGTGCCCATTAAGCATCCCTCTGCTTCCTAGTAGAATAGTCCAGTGCCCATTAAGCAATCCTCTGCTTCCTAGTAGAATAGTCCGGTGCCCATTAAGCAACCCTCTGCTTCCTAGTAGAATAGTCTGGTTCCCATTAAGCAACCCTATTGGGTGTCCATTAAGCACCCCTCTGCTTCCTAATAGAATAGTTCAGCGACCATTAGCCAAACCCTCTGCTTCCTTGTAGAATAGTCTGGTGCCCATTAAGCAACCCTCTGCTTCCTAGTAGAATAGTCCAGTGCCCATTAAGCAACCCTCTCCTGCCTAGTAGAATAGTCTGGTGCCCATTAAGCAACCCTCTGCTTCCTAGAAGAATAGTCCACAGCCCATTAAGCATCCCTCTGCTTCCTAGAATAGTCCAGTGCCCATTAAGCATCCCTCTGCTTCCTAGTAGAATAGTCTAGTGCCCATTAAGCAATCCTCTGCTTCCTAGTAGAATAGTCCGGTGCCCATTAAGCACTCCTCTGCTTCCTAGTAGAATAATCCGGTTCTCATTAAGCAACCCTATCGGGTGCCCATTAAGCAACTCTCTGCTTCCTAGTATAAGAGTCGGGTTCCCATTAAGCAACCCTATCGGGTGCGCATTAAGCAACCCTCTGCTTCCTAGTAGAATAGTCTGGTTCCCTTTAAGCAACCCTCTGCTTCCTAATGTTATGTTATGTTATGTTACTTGGCATTTATATAGCGCCTTATGTATCATTGGTATGACCTCAAAGCGCTGGTAGGATGAACGTCCTCGGGAACCGTAGTTCAAGTCAGTAGAGAGAGAGAGTGTCGTATGGTGCGTGGGCGCACCGGATATGTGTGCAGCTGGTGTGGTTGTTGCATGATAAAATAGTTCAGTGCCCATTAAGCCACCCTCTGCTTCCTAGTAGAACAGTCCTGTTACCATGAAGCAACCCTCTGTTTCCTAGTAGAACAGTCCTATGACCATTAAGCAACACTCTGCTTCCTAGTAGAATAATCCAGTGCCCATTAAGCAACCCTCTGCTTCCTAGTAGAATAGTCTGGTGCCCATTAAGCAACCCTCTGCTTCCTAGTGGAATAGTTTGGTGCCCATTAATCAACCCTCTGATTCCTAGTAGAATAGTCTGGTGCCCATTAAGCAACCCTCTGCTTCCTAGTGGAATAGTTTGGTGCCCATTAAGCAACCCTCTGCTTCCTAGTAGAATAGTCAAGTGCCCATTAAGCAATCCTCTGCTTCCTAGTAGAATAGTCCGGTTCCCATTAAGCAACCCTATCGGGTGCCCATTAAGCAACCCTCTGCTTCCTAGTAGAATAGTCTGGTTCCCATTAAGCAACCCTATTGGGTGCCCATTAAGCACCCCTCTGCTTCCTAATAGAATAGTTCAGTAACCATTAAGCAACACTCTGCTTCCTTGTAGAATAGTCTGGTGCCCATTAAGCAACCCTCTGCTTCCTAGTAGAATAGTCCAGTGCCCATTAAGCAACCCTCTCCTGCCTAGTAGAATAGTCTGGTGCCCATTAAGCAACCCTCTGCTTCCTAGTAGAATAGTCCACAGCCCATTAAGCATCCCTCTACTTCCTAGAATAGTCCAGTGCCCATTAAGCATCCCTCTGCTTCCTAGTAGAATAGTCCAGTGCCCATTAAGCAATCCTCTGCTTCCTAGTAGAATAGTCCGGTGCCCATTAAGCAACCCTCTGCTTCCTAGTAGAATAGTCTGGTTCCCATTAAGCAACCCTATTGGGTGTCCATTAAGCACCCCTCTGCTTCCTAATAGAATAGTTCAGCGACCATTAGCCAAACCCTCTGCTTCCTTGTAGAATAGTCTGGTGCCCATTAAGCAACCCTCTGCTTCCTAGTAGAATAGTCCAGTGCCCATTAAGCAACCCTCTCCTGCCTAGTAGAATAGTCTGGTGCCCATTAAGCAACCCTCTGCTTCCTAGTAGAATAGTCCAGTGCCCATTAAGCAACCCTCTCCTGCCTAGTAGAATAGTCTGGTGCCCATTAAGCAACCCTCTGCTTCCTAGAAGAATAGTCCACAGCCCATTAAGCATCCCTCTGCTTCCTAGAATAGTCCAGTGCCCATTAAGCAATCCTCTGCTTCCTAGTAGAATAATCCGGTTCTCATTAAGCAACCCTATCGGGTGCCCATTAAGCAACTCTCTGCTTCCTAGTATAAGAGTCGGGTTCCCATTAAGCAACCCTATCGGGTGCGCATTAAGCAACCCTCTGCTTCCTAGTAGAATAGTCTGGTTCCCTTTAAGCAACCCTCTGCTTCCTAATGTTATGTTATGTTATGTTACTTGGCATTTATATAGCGCCTTATGTATCATTGGTATGACCTCAAAGCGCTGGTAGGATGAACGTCCTCGGGAACCGTAGTTCAAGTCAGTAGAGAGAGAGAGTGTCGTATGGTGCGTGGGCGCACCGGATATGTGTGCAGCTGGTGTGGTTGTTGCATGATAGAATAGTTCAGTGCCCATTAAGCCACCCTCTGCTTCCTAGTAGAACAGTCCTGTTACCATGAAGCAACCCTCTGATTCCTAGTAGAACAGTCCTATGACCATTAAGCAACCCTCTGCTTCCTAGTAGAATGGTCTGGTGCCCATTAAGCAACCCTCTGCTTCCTAGTGGAATAGTTTGGTGCCCATTAACCAACCCTCTGATTCCTAGTAGAATAGTCTGGTGCCCATTAAGCAATCCTCTGCTTCCTAGTAGAATAATCCAGTGCCCATTAAGCAACCCTCTGCTTCCTAGTAGAATAGTCTGGTGCCCATTAAGCAACCCTCTGCTTCCTAGTAGAATAATCCAGTGCCCATTAAGCAACCCTCTGCTTCCTAGTAGAATAGTCTGGTGCCCATTAAGCAACCCTCTGCTTCCTAGTAGAATAATCCAGTGCCCATTAAGCAACCCTCTGCTTCCTAGTAGAATAGTCTGGTGCCCATTAAGCAACCCTCTGCTTCCTAGTAGAATAATCCAGTGCCCATTAAGCAACCCTCTGCTTCCTAGTAGAATGGTCTGGTGCCCATTAAGCAACCCTCTGCTTCCTAGTGGAATAGTTTGGTGCCCATTAATCAACCCTCTGATTCCTAGTAGAATAGTCTGGTGCCCATTAAGCAACCCTCTGCTTCCTAGTAGAATAATCCAGTGCCCATTAAGCAACCCTCTGCTTCCTAGTAGAATAGTCTGGTGCCCATTAAGCAATCCTCTGCTTCCTAGTAGAATAATCCAGTGCCCATTAAGCAACCCTCTGCTTCCTAGTAGAATAATCCAGTGCCCATTAAGCATCCCTCTGCTTCCTAGTAGAATAGTCTGGTGCCCATTAAGCAACCCTCTGCTTCCTAGTAGAATAATCCAGTGCCCATTAAGCAACCCTCTGCTTCCTAGTAGAATAGTCTGGTGCCCATTAAGCAACCCTCTGCTTCCTAGTAGAACAGTCCTATGACCATTAAGCAACACTCTGCTTCCTAGTAGAATAATCCAGTGCCCATTAAGCAACCCTCTGCTTCCTAGTAGAATAGTCTGGTGCCCATTAAGCAACCCTCTGCTTCCTAGTAGAATAATCCAGTGCCCATTAAGCAACCCTCTGCTTCCTAGTAGAATAGTCTGGTGCCCATTAAGCAACCCTCTGCTTCCTAGTGGAATAGTTTGGTGCCCATTAATCAACCCTCTGCTTCCTAGTAGAATAGTCTGGTTCCCTTTAAGCAACCCTCTGCTTCCTAATGTTATGTTATGTTATGTTACTTGGCATTTATATAGCGCCTTATGTATCATTGGTATGACCTCAAAGCGCTGGTAGGATGAACGTCCTCGGGAACCGTAGTTCAAGTCAGTAGAGAGAGAGAGTGTCGTATGGTGCGTGGGCGCACCGGATATGTGTGCAGCTGGTGTGGTTGTTGCATGATAAAATAGTTCAGTGCCCATTAAGCATCCCTCTGCTTCCTAGTAGAACAGTCCTATGACCATTAAGCAACACTCTGCTTCCTAGTAGAATAATCCAGTGCCCATTAAGCAACCCTCTGCTTCCTAGTAGAATAGTCTGGTGCCCATTAAGCAACCCTCTGCTTCCTAGTAGAATAGTCTGATGACCATTAAGCAACCCTCTGCTTCCTAGTAGAATAGTCTAGTGCCCATTAAGCAACCCTCTGCTTCCTAGTAGAATAGTCTGGTGCCCATTAAGCAACCCTCTGCTTCCTAGTGGAATAGTTTGGTGCCCATTAATCAACCCTCTGCTTCCTAGTAGAATAGTCTGGTGCCCATTAAGCAACCCTCTGCTTCCTAGTGGAATAGTTTGGTGCCCATTAATCAACCCTCTGATTCCTAGTAGAATAGTCTGGTGCCCATTAAGCAACCCTCTGCTTCCTAGTGGAATAGTTTGGTGCCCATTAATCAACCCTCTGATTCCTAGTAGAATAGTCTGGTGCCCATTAAGCAACCCTCTGCTTCCTAGTGGAATAGTTTGGTGCCCATTAATCAACCCTCTGATTCCTAGTAGAATAGTCTGGTGCCCATTAAGCAACCCTCTGCTTCCTAGTGGAATAGTTTGGTGCCCATTAAGCCACCCTCTGCTTCCTAGTATAATACATCGTTTGCAGCTGTCACTTCAGCAACATCAGTTTTCACCGGTGCTCCTCAGTATTCCTTAGGAACATTCTGGTCCTGCCGGATTTACCGGACTGCAGCTTAAGAAATCCATATGCTTGCCACGTGTTTCTTCTGCCAACTATTTTGTACAAAAGAGGCAACAAGTGGCCCTGAAAATTTGCCTCTTGCAGGATTTTTTTCTTTCTACTGAAATGTCCCTTGACCTACAGTGGCGCGTTTGTTCTCTTAATGAAATCCTGCAATTCCATTGCAAGGTACTAGTTTTAAACACTGTTCCCCACATTGAGCTGTTCTTGCTGGACATAGACGCGACATCGCCATTGGCAGGTGAAGCCGTATGGCAGGCCCATTCACCCTCCAGCGTCACTTAATAAAACACAACCATGGTGACTTGCACGTTCACCAGTACCTAATCTAAAGCACACCATCAGCGCGTGTGAAAAACTAGCTTCAAATCTCGAATCAGCAGCTGCCCTTACTATCACGTTCACTGCACCCACATGTTAACCTAAATCCCTCACGTGGCAGGCGAGCTCTCACACTTCTACATTCTTAAATTGACCACGTGCTGCCATTAAACTGACATTGTACCGATTCATTAATAATTACACCGCTCGTGACGAACAGCTGATGGGCAAATGTAAACATTTCTGAAGGGTTAGTCCTTAATTAAACCACCTGGATCTGCTCTGCTGACCGCAGGAAACGTTGTAAGAAATATCCTTCACTACAGCTAACCTTATACTAACATTACCCATTTCGGTCAGGGGACGCTACTCCAGTCCGGTTTTACCTTTGCATTATGGGAGTTGTAGTCCTGGATTCCCCCCCTGGATGTATCCAGGACTACAATTCCCACAATCCAACCGACAAACCAGGACAGCATGTTTTGATCAACTGACTTTGAAAAATGTAGGGTGCAATGCACGCTATGCAAATATAGCTAACGAATACTGAAATGGATTGTGCCAAAGAAAAACACCCTTACCATGAAGTTGATGGTGATGATAGGTTATTTACTTTGCTAGGTTGAAGACAGTTTGGTGTGGCAATAGAGAGGTTAGTCAAGTTATACGTTAGCTTTTCCTCGTGGTACCATGCAAAATAGAGTACCTTAGGAGACCTGCTGTCTTAAATGAAATGCACAAATAGCTTGGTTGCCACCACGCAACCCACTGAGCTACATATTGCTCTACCTTTGTTCCATTTGTTTATTTATTGTTCGCTTGTTAGAATGGATTATCCTCCAATATTCAATGGCTGTTGGTTAATGGGGTTTATGACATTAACCTTGCACCTGTGGAATATTAAAAAAAATGTGGATGGAAGTTGGAAGATGCCTGAGCGTCCTCAGAATAGCTGGGAAAGATCGAGAGGCCTGAGATCCAGCGCAGTGCTGCGGTTGGTTAGTGAAGGCTTGCAGGCTTTCTATAGTCGTAAGAACCCCTATGCATGGAAGGGGAGGCGACCTATAAGGCGTGGTGTGTGGCTCCTTTGAGGATGCAATCGTTGCGATTGGGGGAGGGTGGGGTGTAGCCCTAGCTAACTGGGCCAAGCATAATCGGGCGTCGGGGTGGGGCGGCTGGGTAGAGAGGCGGCAGTGTAGGAGAGACATGGCTGCTGGGCCAGTGGGGATACCAGGTACTTGGACAGGGAGTTGTGACCGGACCCTGGACACACAACAAATACAAAGGTGCGCCAATGTTAGAGCATGAAACACATGGGCTGATTCATGGAATTTGTGCGCCGAAAAATGGGGAGTTGTGCACCATTCTGCCCGCAAATCCCCATTTACTAAACAGGGATTTGCGAGCAGAATGGCGCACAGCCGATGCGCCTACTGCAGGATCAATCTGGGATCAGGGACAGCGAGCACCACTCAGAGCCTCCCCCTTCTCCTCCATGCCGTGCCCGTGGAAAATAAATGTGCACTTTTGAGTCAGGGTGTGTGCATAGAAAATGCAAAGTAACGCAAGAAATATTTGTGTAAATTAAAAATAGGGTTTTAACATTGTGAAATCATATCTTACATATAGCTGAAATTCGTTCTACATGTAAACGGAAAATATAAATGGAAGAAATGTGGTAATTACCTGAAAATTTATGATTTTATTTAGAAGATGCATGGTATAGCTCCCATTCAATTATGGCTGCTAGTTTCGTTTCCAGGAGCTTCCTTAGAGACAGTCATCCAAGATAGCTGCAACCATGGAATTGCTCAGGGCTAAAAGATTTCCCAAAATGGGCAGGAATGGGTGGGATTAGCTATAGGGATTAGCATGGCTAGGGGCAGGGAATGGGAGGGATTAGCTATAGGGATTAGCATGGCTAGGGGCAGGGAATGGGAGGGATTAGCTATAGGGATTAGCATGGCTAGGGGCAGGGAATGGGAGGGATTCAATAACCAAACAATACCAAAAACACTGTGTGTCCCTACTCAAATGTTATTCGTGCGTGTTCCTGGTCACAAGCCCTTCTCCCCATGTACACATGACCCAGTATTTGAATGCAACAGTTTGGGCTATTACAGTTGTCGCATAATGCTCCAAACTAATCAATAGCATGCAAGCTCACCAGAACAGCCTCTATGGACCAGCGATTTGGGGTTGTGCCCCTGTTATTCCCTTAATGAAAAGTGAGAATAGTTTATATTGGGCCTCCCCGTTTCTGCTTTGTATTGAATGTTACTTCTAAAATTAGGCTGGTCACCACTAGCAGCTGAGGCTCAGCTTAAACCAATTGCATATTGGATAAGTCTATGGGGTCACGCCCATCTGTGGTGGATGCACTCGTCAGGAGGGGTGGTGGGCTTTCAATGGTTGAGGCAGGTTAAAAATGCACTAAAGACATTAAACCTATTGCACCTTTGCATGCACCCCTACAGCATAGATGCAAACTCTTTAAAAAGTATTATTAGGGAGTAAATTGAAGCTCCACAGCTGAAATTATTGTTAGATTATGGTTCCCTTAACCCCCAGACATTTTTTCATTTCAAAACAGGTTTAACTTTTTTGTTTTTAAATGTGATGCAAGCACTTGCTTAAAAATGTTCGCTTTTGCACAGAAATTTGTAACTTTTCATAAACATTAAACTTTCAGTTCCTTTTTTTCACATTGTTAAAAACAAGATAACAAAATAACAATTTGGATTACATATTGGTAACACAACGGAATTCAATCACTTCCGATTTTTCTCTCTGGTCAATAGTTATATGTTAGTTCGAATTCACTTTAAGGATCGTTTTCCCTTTGTGGTTGTCCATATTTAATGGTAACGCTGGTGAAAAAGGGAAAACCATGTGGTTTTTGAAACCTGTTTTTCTATATTTTCAGATAAACAATCTAATTTTTGTTGATACTAAACATGCCGGACAAGGCTTAGTTAAGTTATACAAGTCTGATAAATAGACTTGATATTCCCTCCTGAAGATCTGTCCCAAAATAAAGACAGTGAAACACATGTAGAGGGCATGAATCTGAGGACATGGATTGATTTATCATTTAGAAAATAAACAATTCGCTGAGAGCGCAAGACATTTGGTTTTCGCCTTTTTCTCGCAGAAAAGACAATAAGTTAAATTATGTTCAGACATATAGGCTGCAACCACAGCAAATGCAGGAAGTACCATTACAAATACAATCACCACAAGGACAATCAGAGCACGTACCCACGCTAGCACAAGAAGTACAAACGCAGCAAGCACAGACACACCAGGATATGGTACCGCAATTGAATGTGACTACAGGAGTACAGCAAGCACCTGCGCTTAAATTAGGGAGTGTGACTATGGTAGTCCTTTCACAGATACAGGTATACATTTATATCAACAACAGGACATCCCACAGAGCAACCTGACGTGTTCTGTACTATCAGTGAAACTGGAGCCCCATAAGGAACCAAGGGTCAAGGTGATGATAGGAGGCAAGACGTTTTCATTCCTTGTAGAAACCAGAGCAACTTGTTCCTGTGTCTGTGTGGGAAAATGTCCAATGTCAGGTATTGCAATGAACGCACAGGGATCCTCTGGTGCGATGAGTTTAGTTCCTTTTAAAGACAAACTACCAATCTAGATAGGAGAACACAACATGTCTATGCCATTATTATATTCTAGTCAAACGCCAGTTAACATATTAGGGTGTGACTTAATGACAAAACATAGCATGTCAATATCTTTTACTGATGAAGGAATAGTGTGTTCCACTCCAGGGATTCATTATATGAATGTAAGAGAGTTTATATTAGCCTTTACCGGCCAATAAGCATCACAAAGTGTTCCTTTGGTCCCAGAAGTATTTTTGTATGAAGTTACTGTTTTATTATTGCAGTTGCCCAGATTAGTAGGTAAGCTATTAAGAATACCTGAAGATGTTTTCTTCTGACCAGAAATCCCTGTGGATGATGAAGAAGGAAGGGCAGGTTATGCTTTTAGAGTTTGAAGCATCAGTGGTCTGAGAGGAAAGGGTGGATCTTCATGGGACGGATGAGGGAAGAGGATGGATGACAGTGTTAGTCCTCAGAGAAGGATACAGGCTGACAGATTTGACAGATGAGGAGTTGTTTAAAGATAAGTACTGAAATGGTAAACTAGTATTTTTCATAGTCTTACTTATCGGATAAAAGTAGAGAATAGAGAAACCACAGAGAATGGCGTTATTAAAGTAGAGAATAGAGATACCACAGAGAATGGCGTTATTAAAGTAGAGAATAGAGATACCACAGAGAATGGCGTTACTAAAGTAGAGAATAAAGATACCACAGAGAATGGCATTATTAAAGTAGAGAATAGAGATACCACAGAGAATGGCGTTACTAAAGTAGAGAATAGAGATACCAGGTAGAATGGCGTTATTAAAAAAGCCAATGTCATTTCTTCCGGAAAGATTTAGAGAAAGTGTCAAAGATTTTATGGACTACAAGTCCATATGATGTGGGTTTATTAAAGGGAGTCGGAGCAGTTAAAATTAAGGTTAAACCAGGAGCACTTTTGCCACATGCAAAGCAATACACCATATCCCAAGAGGCAGATGAAGGCATATTTGAGACCATTTCTGCTTTGATGAAGCAAGGAATATTGGTATCATTCAATTCTTCATGTAACAAGGCTGTGTACCCAGTGAGAAAATCCATGGGGAGGGTCGTGGGGAATTATTCAGGACCTTTGCCCTCTAAACAATCTAGTCGAAGCAGAGTTTCCTTTAGTTCCAAATCCTGCAACAATATTGTGTAACATCCCATCTAAGGCCAAATATTTTACAGTCATAGATCTAAAGAATGCACTCTTTTCGTGATAGTAGAACTATCCGCCTGAATCATACTTAATTCCCCCAGCGGTACTGTGAGTCCCCTTCAATCTTTAATAGACTCCTCCAGATGGACCTAGGCAATGTTCGGCTCAAAAGTGCAATAGTGCAATATGTGGATGACATTGTGGTGTGCAGTGAGACAGAAGAAAGATGTAGAGAAGATTCCATTTAGCTCATGATTATCCTTGCAGGGAAAGGATATAAAGTGGACGAAGAAGTTACAATACTGTCAGTAGGATGTCTTGTATGTAGGACAGTTGATTTTTCATGAAGGGGAAAGTGATGCCTGAAAGAGCAGAAGCAATTATGAAGACCTCAGAACCTAAGACAGTGAGAGAAATGCAACCATTATTAGGACTATGTAACTATTACAGAAAAATTGAACGGGGGGGGACTAGTGTGGGTGTGCTTAATTCCTTCTAAATTAAAGTAGTCAAATGCAGCACAACTACACAAGAGGAACCCCCGAGTTCCTCCAACTATTGACAGAGTGAAATAATGTTTGTGCAGATAAACTGCGCAAAAGACTCAGTTATTCAGTGGTTAAATCCTTCATTGTTTAGATCTGAGTTCAATTTCACGAAAATTCAAAATCCAAAGGTGTGCTGAAATAATTTATTCGGTTACAGCTGACACGTGTTTCGACCTACAAGGTCGTCCTCAAGGCTGTTGTGAGTGCAAGTCAGGTACAGGAAAATTAAAAACAACGGGTATAAAATTGTAACCAAACCCATTATAGTGATGAAAGTGGTACCGTTAACAAAGAAGAAATCGGTACAAGGAGAGTTACAATCAATTTTGAAATCACCCCAGATAGGGCAATTAAGTCATTGATGAGAAGAAAAATTATAACATAATAATATACAGTTCCATTCAAAATTGGAATATTAAGAATACAAGTATGTTTTGCAACAAGGGTCTACATACCCATATTCATAGAGGTTTCCAGATGGTCCAAGGAGGGGCAAACATGGAGTAGGGGAAGCAGAGAGAGTATGGTATGAGCACTGTATCATTGTAAAAAGTATATTTATAGTAATATATAATACACAGGTAAATCTGTGCAGCCCTTGTGGTGAGAGCTCTTTGCATCATGCACAATTCAGAGTGATCAAGGGTGCAAAAGAATGCATATACTGAACATGAAGATGCATTGGTGCAGTTGATGAATATCATAAACATGGGGATGCATTGGTGAATTCCCAACCACTGTGGACACAAGGAGAAACCCAATAAAGATGATGCCATTGTGATAAGAGTGGAAACAGGGCCAATATGGGGCCAACTGGCAAGAATCATGCATTGAGGGTATTCAGGCTGGATTTACCAAATGATAAAATGGGATAATCTCATTGGTCATCAGTCTTCGAATTGGAGTCAAAATGAGTGAATCACAAATTACCATTAATCTAGATTAGCATAATAAAATGAAAAAAACATTGTCAGCAACACAAGTGTTCTGTTATAAGGTCAGAAGCATTAATGAGTTAGCCAGAAATAGTAAGGAATGGCGGGCAGTATTCTTACCAAATATGTGTGGAAACAAGAAGTAGCCGTATAGGCGTTGCGTAATAACTGGCATAAGAGCAGATTGGAGTCACTGATCCTGTTAGGTCTGGTACAGATACCTGGGTCAATAAACAATAGGATAGATAAGCAGACAGTATGTATCCTGTCAGTTTAAAAACTGGTAATCAGAGGATAAAATAAAGCAGGATGCAATATATGGCAGGGTGACTTACCCGTTCAAATAAGAGGGATGGATCCCTTGCAGTGTATCTGGGAGATAACCTCTGAAATGGAGGTCTTCTCCCTGCGCGACATGTTGTGGTGCAAGGTGCCGTGCATGCTCTGTCACACGTCCACGCATGACATCACGCACATGCGTAATGCGTGTATGACATCATGCACATGCACAACCCAAGGCTGAAGTCACGAACTAATGCGCGTGAATTCATCACTCATGGTTAATTAGTTAGTGTCACACCCACATTTGACATCACGCGCTATTACGCCTGAATAAGTCACTCGTGGTTTTACAATTAGTGTCATGAGCAGGTAAGTACAAAACAAAATATATGGGTAAAGTGAATCTCTAATGGAGGTAGACCAGTAAAGTGCTGATTGGCCAATCATAAGTGTTAGAAACCCTGTTGGTGCATGTGGCCAGTAAGAGGGATCAAAAAGTGCAGTGAAAGCGCAAGTGATGGCGAGATATAATAGCCACAGGAGTTACATTTTATGTTGACTGAAACGGAAATACAGTCAAATTGAACTCCCAGGTACCCCCAGTCATTGAGAAACCACCAAAGCATTGCATTTATCACAATTATGGAAGTTTGTAACAATAATTCACAAAAGGTCTGTTCTATTGGTCATATACAAAGTAAGATTCTATAAGAACACATACATCTCATGATCTGTGTTCAAACCATGCTGAACACAGCGTAAATAACAAATTGTTTTGGCTTCCATTTGCCTGAGCCTCAGTTTCAGATCTCCTCTTTTATCCGGTGTGACCTTCTTTAATCCAACAAATCTGATGTCATCTGCGCTATCCAACTGGTGGAATTCTTATCAGTGGGATGCCGGAGGTAACAGATGGTCTTGTTTCTTAAGGCTGGTGAGATGCTCATGTATACGTGTATGGAGCTCTCGGATGGTACTGCCCACATAAATCATTTTCCAAACACACACAATTGCGTAAACCACAAACTTGGTTCTACAATTAATGAAGTCTGTTATGGTGGTCTTGATCCCTAGGTTATTGGGAAATTCTTTGCAATCTGGATGAGCATATTCACATAGAGTACATGTACCACATTTGTAAAAGCCCTTCAAAGGTACTAGCCAATCCAAACCATTAGACCTGGAATTGGTGATGAGCGAGGGTCATAGACTATTTTTTAAGGTACGAGCCCTAGTAAAAACAAATGATGGTTTTTCTCTGACAAATTGGGAGATGTCTTTGTCTAGCTTGAGTAGATCCCAATGTCTGCAAAGAATCGTATGCATTTTGTGGGTATCAGAAGACTATTGGGTGATGATGTCCACATGTTTTCTGGCAATGTTTTTGTGATTAATCGAGTTTGTAGGTTTCAACATCTCGCTTCGAGATTTTTTCTCTATTTTGTTGCGTGCCTTAATCAGGGCATTCTCTGGGTAACCCCTCTCCTCAAATCTTTTGTTCAGCAGTTCCATCTCCTGTATGAAAGCAGTCGCTGTGCTACAATTTCGCCGTGCTCAGAAAAATTTGCCAGCAGGAATATTCATGATAGTGGATTTGCGATGACAGCTTTCTGCATGTAGCGTACTGTTAACTTCAGTGGGCTTTCTAAAAGTTTTGGTTTCAATCCTGCCCTGTGAGATGTAAATCATAAGGTCTAAAAAATGTATGGATGAGTTATCACTTTCTCCAGACAGGTTGATACCAAAATTATTAGTATTCAGCTGATCTTTGAAAGCAGTGAAATCGTCTGAGGTGCCTCTCTAAATGATAAGCACATCATCTATAAATGCTTCCAGAGCACCAAATTACCAAGAAATTTGTTGTTGTTCAAAATATGCTGTTCCTCATAATTATACATAAAGAGGTTTGCTAGTGAGGGCTCATATTTAGCCCCCATGGCAACCCCTTTATCTGGGTGTAAGAAGAATCGTCAAAAAGAAACACATTGTTGTCAAGAGTGAATTTCAAGAATTCCTTCAGCATGTTGATATGAAGCAGAAAGGAGGCAGAATGATTTTTGAAAACAAAGTCAATAGTTTAAAGAGCCAAGTCATGGCTGATAGACATATATAGCGCTGTCACATCCATGGTAGCCAGCAACAATCCATCTTCCCATTCAATGGTGAATAGGATCTGTAAAACATGGCTACTGTCTCTTAGGTATGTAGGCATGCCAATCACATACTCCTTGAGTATGTTGCATATGTAAGTGGACAGGGCCTCTGTGACCCTTCCAATCCCACTCATAATGGGTCTTACATCTGGGAGTTTGAGGAAGGGTTTGTGGACCTTGGGTAGAAAGTACATGACAGGCATCGTGGGATTAGTGATTGTAAAAAATTATTGTTCATTATCTGTGATGTTACCTCTATTATGCCATTGCTCAATCAAAATCAGTAGGTTGCTCGTAATCTTATTCGTCGGGTTGCCCTGCAATTTAAGATAGCACCCAGGGGTCTGAAGATGGTTGTATCCCATAGTAAGATAATCTTTCATATTGAGTATCATAATGTTACCGCCTTTATCTGCTTCACGGATCACCATGCTGGAATATTTACATAGTGTATCAAGTGCTGC
Organism: Ambystoma mexicanum; assembly: GCF_040938575.1. Taxonomy (NCBI): domain Eukaryota; kingdom Metazoa; phylum Chordata; class Amphibia; order Caudata; family Ambystomatidae; genus Ambystoma; species Ambystoma mexicanum. Next base: position 1,422,718,062 of record NC_090924.1, read on the forward strand.
CTTTTCTTGTCTAGTAAGGTTGTCCACCCGTTGGTGTGTGGAAGTATGGTGACTTATATCCATGTATGTGTGAATATCATTGGTCACAGCCTGGTGGAAGGTCTCAATAATATTTTTATTGGTCAGATGGGAAGTAAATTTGGAGTTGACCTTAAGCTCTTGTACAGGAAGGTTAAGTCCTATGATTCCAAGATGTTAACAGGTGTCAGTCAATTGGACATCAGAATCCAAAGTTAGGCTTGTCAACAAATTGGTATTTTCAATATCTTTGATGGTTAAGGTGCTTGGTACAACAGGAATGTCTCTTGGTTTGAATTGCTTAACCTGTGTAGCAACATATTGTTTCAACTTGAGTTTGCAAGTTAACTTAAAAATATCTACCTGAAAGTTCACAAGATCTGTGGTATTTGTACGGCAAAATGATAGGCCCATGTTAAGTGTGGTTACTTCCTGCTGGGTAAGGTCTCTATCTGATAGGTTAATAACCAGATTTGTTTTTAGCGATTCCCCTGTTGTTTCTTCGATCCCGCTCTTGTGAGAATGCCTGTCAGCTGTCTGTTTGCATCTAAACCTCCTCCCTCTCCCTCTGCCACTGCTGCCCCTACGGTGGTGTTCCATATAGGTGTATTTTGCACATGTAGGTTTAAAAAAACATACCTGTTTGCCAACTTGGCAAGTACTTTTGCGGTAACGTTTTATTTGTTCTAAAAAACCCGGACCTGACTGGGTTGGGGTTGATTATTACCAGTCTGTTGGATAGCATTGGTGCCATCATTGTCTGAATCGATATCAGTGCTGCCTGCAGAAGTATTAGGAGTATTGTCCCTTGATTTACTCATTGGGTCATCAAATTTAGCTTGGAACTTGTACACACGATCCTCTCTATAATCTCTCTCATCTCTGAAATATTTCCGACATTTACGAAGTTTAATCTCATCTTGGTATATTCCCAAAATCTGGTACATTTTGTCATAATTCTTGTCTTTGGTAGTTTGTGGATTGTGCATGTCGCTAATTTCTTCCCTCATATCATCTATTAGTTCCTGGGTTCACGTGTGTTCTCTTCTACATGTTCTATTAGCAATTTAATCATTTTAGTAGAACTTTGGTCCAGATTAAATTCCCATTCATTGGCTAGATCTTGGTCATCCTGATTGTCAAAATACGGGAAGATGAGGATCATTAACCCTCTTGGAATCTTTTTTGTTCTCTAAGTAATGAGTAAGGGAAGCTTGTTCCCAAAATGAACTAATTTCTTTCTTTGATAACCTTTCAAGTTTAATACATTTCTTACTAAATGTTTATACGGGATTGTAGGAGTTTTTGAAAGGATTGAGTGTACTTCCTCTTGGTGCAAAGAGGGCAGCTCTTTCTTCTTCCCTATTTTTAAGGTAATTACCATTTCCCTAATGCGTATGTACAAAATAACGTATAGTATATTCCATGAAGCAAAATAACAGGTACAGAAAAAATGCAGCACCCTAAGTCACAGTAAATAGCTAAAAAATGAGCGGGGAGTGACTATTGTGGGTGCGCTTGAATCCTTCTAAATTAAAGTAGTCAAATGCAGAACAACTACAGAAGAGGAACCCCCGAGTTCCTCCAACTATTGACAGAGTGAGATAATGTTTATGCAGATAGACTGCGCAAAAGACTCAGTTATTCAGTGGTTAAATCCTTCATTGTTTAGATCTGAGTTCAATTTCACAAAAATTCAAAATCCAAAAGTGTGCAGAAATAATTTATTCGGTCACAGACGACACTTGTTTCGACCTACAAGGTCGTCCTCAAGGCTGTTGTGAGTGCAAGTCAGGTACAGGAAAATTAAAAACAATGGGTACAAAATTGTAACAAAACCCATTATAGTGATGAAACTGGTACCATCAACAAAGAAGAAATCGGTACAAGGAGAGTTACAATCAATTTAGAAATCACCCCAGATAGGGCAATTATGTCATTGACAAGAAGAACAATTATAACATAATAATATACAGTTCCGTTCAAAATTGGAATATAAAGAATAGAAGTTTATTTGCATTTGCACTTTCACTGGACTTTTTGACCCATCTTACTGGCAGCATGCACCAACGGAGTTTCGAACACTTATGATTGGCCATTATCTCACTCTAGCTATTGCAGAGCCTGGGTTTTTGATTGCAGTACTTATATTCAACCACTTCTAAAAGGGCTTAAAGAAGCACAGGTAAAATATTATGGACAGATGATATGACTGAAGGATTTGAAGAATTAAAAAAGGTGATCAGTACAGTTACTCTGTTGGGAATTCCAAATTATCGTGAAGAGCTTTATTTATTTTCTCATTCTAATGGAGAAGTCATGACAGCAGTCCTTACACAAAAGACGACATTAGGAGATGGACACAAACCATTAGCTCATTATAGTGTGATCTTAGATCCAATGAAAGGGCATAACCCTTGTAAGCAGTCTTTAGCTGCTGCTGCATTTGTGGTTGAAAAAGCTTAAAGTATAACAATGGGGCGTTTAGTAACATTATTTGTTGAGCATGCATTATTTGCAATTTTAGAGAAACCCAAAAAAGTACATTTACCACAGAGAGAGCTTCAGGATACGAGGTAACAATATTGAATCCTGTGAGTACAATTGTCAGATGTAAGACAGTAAATCCAGCAACATTCATAGCTGAACCAGTAGTAGAGGATGACTATGTACATGATTGCCCAACTTATACTGAGAACTAGAATGACATTCCCCAAGGTAGAGAAAATGGTCTTGGGATGGGGGGGGGTAGTTGTTTCTATTGATGGTTCTTCAAAAATGTATCAAACAACTGGTGAAAGGCATACTGGATCAGCAGTAGTAAAGCTGAACCGAGCGGGTAGTGACAAGTGCGAGATTGCTCTCACATTGCTCAGCACAAGCTGCAGAATTAGTGGCGCTTATCACCACGCTTCAAAGATACAAAGATAAGGAAGTGACTGTGTTTTCTGACTCTGCCTATGTGACGTCAACCGTACACGCAGGTCTATCATGCTGGAAAAGGAGGGGCTTTCTCTGCGCAGACAGCACTCCAGTGCAACATGTGACACTATTGGATAAACATATTGAAGTACTAGCACTTCCCCTAGCGGTTGTAAAATGTGCAGCGCATTCTAAAAGGACAGATTTAATCTCTTGCGGAAACAAAGCCACAGATTTAGATGCCAAAAAGGCAGTTTATTTCCTAACCATTTTTAATTTTGAAATAGACAGTATTAAAGAAATGATCGGAAGATGCATGCTGGTAAAGGAATGCTTTAACATGCTGTCTATTGTCCAGTTAATTGAAATACAAGGGCGAGCACTGCAAGAAGAGAAAGAAGTATGGAAGAAACGGGGGCGTTCTTTATCCCACCACTGAGGCAATTTGGAGACAGGATAGTACTGAACAGCCTGTTATGCCTCTAGCATTATTGAGGGTAGCATTGAAGCAGCTCCACTAGCCTACCCATATGACTTGAGGGTGTCTAGTTGCAGCAATATCAGAAGAGTAGTTTTCACCAAACCTGTTAGAGCATGTGGCAAAGTTTATTGTAAATTGTATCGTGTGCCAGACAGTTACTGCAGGGCGTACTTTGTGAACAGTGAGAGGAGCAATTCCTAGAGCCAATGACCCATTTCAGCATCTACATGTAGATTATGTGGACATGCTGCAGACATGCAACGATTACAGATATATGCTGGTCATGATATACCTTTTTCAAGATTGATCGAGGCAGGTCCATGCACACACCCAGATGCCATGTGCGCTGCCAAGTTCCTTGTGTGTGAAGTGTTCCCAAGATGGGGTGTGTGAGAGGTTTTGCAGTCTGACAAGGGACCACATTTTATAAATGAGCTGTTTGAACAAAAGGTTCTTCTATTAGGCATTAAGCATATGTTTTCTTCCACTTATCATCCACATGTGAATACTGTCTGTGAATGATTTAAGGGATTATTGAAGGAGAGAATTGTAAAGATAAACATAACTTTGATGAAGGGATGTCTGCATTGCCTATCCTTATCAGTATACGCTCTGAGGAATCACCCTGGCTTAGATCAACATCTAACTCCTCATGAGTTGGTGACTGAACGCTGTATGAGAACCCCTGTTGCTCCTCTAACTAGGTTAAAAACTGATGCCCATAGTGTAGCAAAGACATTAGGTGACAAAATGCATGATTACCTAACAACAATAACTGCAAGTATTTATTTCATGTATCAACAGGTCAAGAATTGAAGGGATGGGTCAAAGAGAAGCGATAATGATGATCAACCCACTGATGCAAAGATTTGTTAAAACAGCCAAGCTTATACCCAGGAGATCAGGTGCTGGTGCAAAAATTCATAGGCAGTTGGAGCTCTCCTCGCTTTGAAGGTCCATACGTGGTGCAGTAAGACCGACATTCTCCTCATCAGCACACCCACTCCCTCCTTTCCTGCAGCTCTCTGGCCGGCCTCCCTTGGCTCCCTTCCTGCTCCTACCTGCAAGGCTAAAAACCTCGGGGTCATCTTCGACTCCACACTCTCCTTCTCTCCTCATATATCTGACGTCTCTAAGAAGTCACACTACCAGCTGCACCTCCACAGAGGTATTCTCCCTTTCCTCTCCTTCCCCCAGAAGCTCACTGTCTCCAGAACACTGGTTGTCTCTAGGTTGGACTACTGCAACAGCCTCTGTCTAAATCTGCCTGCCTCTATTCCCCGCCCTCTGCAAATCATCCAAAACAGGACTGCAAGACTTGTCCTTGGCCTCAAGCCCAGGGATCATATCTCTCCAGGACTGAAATCTCTGCACCGGCTCCCTGTGGCAGCGAGGATTAAGTTCAAAACCCTCTGCATTGTCCACAAGGCCTTCCGGGGCATGGGGACCTCAATACCTTCAACTCACTCTTCCTAAATATCTTCTGTCTCAAGCCCTTCACTCATCCGCCTCCAACTCCGTCAGGGTTAGTCACTACTCCAAGCAGCGAGTTGGTGGTAGATCTCTTTCCTCTGCTGGGGCCTTTCTCTGGTATAGCCTCCCTGTCTCTCTGAAAGTTGAGAACCATCTCCAGTTCCGGTAGCACCTCAAGACCTTCCTCTTTGCTTCTGCTTTATCTCCTCCTCTCCCCTGCTGATCTCCTGGCTGAATCTGAAACTGCACTGGTTACCTGGCTACCCTCTTATACTGGGTCCAGGTCCCTACCCCGCCAGTTGCACACCTGCACTTCCCCCCTGCTAACCCTTGCACTCAAGGACTGTTCTGTATCCCTACAGCCCCTACAAGCACTTTACAGCTGATGCCTGCACTTACCCTTGCACTTGCCATCAGTTGGCTGCACTTTTTATTTATTATTTATGGTCTTTATTTTTTTACTGTTATCCTATGTACTGCACAGCCCCCTCCCATATCCCCCCTCACTTTTCCTGTTGCCCCCTCCCCTGCACTTGTGTGATCTCAATGTCACCTGACCTAGTAGGATCGCTGTCTCTGTCTTCCCTCTGTTTCCCCTCCCTTGCCTCTTCGCGCATTGACACACTTGTGTATAGGCGCATTATACATGCCATATCATATCATACCTACCGCAAGCTAGGTACCTTTTAGCAAGCTAAAAGGATGAAGAACCTGGCTTCATTTGCATGGCATCAAGCCATATAAAGGAGAAACCTGGACCCCTCCTGCATCTACCCACAGTGAAGCCAGAGAAGAAGTGCCACATATGCAGACTCCTTCTATGGGCAAGAGTTAAAAAAAGGAAGATTAAGAACACAGCAGCACCCTAGACTAAAGGACAAAAAAAAACGAAGAATTACAGTATTCCAGTGACGGTTAATGTTAGTGGTAATCGACTACGGATAAATGCTTCACAAATCCGGTTCATAAATCAACAGTTATTAAACCAACCAAATGAGTTATTAGTCGATTATGTGCCGTTACTTTCAAACTACAGTTCTAAGAAACCAATTAATACAATATTTGGAATCCATCACAAACATTGTTACACTATGCAAATAGCAAATGCCAAGAAAAGGATGCGACGAGACATTAGATTGATAAAAATGGCAAGAGCCCCGAAATTGAGTGCCAAAGAAATAAAAGCTGCCATTGGAGAGAGAAGATCAAAATATAGAAAGTGGCTGAGATTGCAGAGAATGATAATTGAACAGGATCGGGCTGAAACCTTCCTAAAACACCTAATCACTTTGAATTCATATGAAATCTGGAAAATATTAAATTCAAGTGAAATGCAACATCGATCTGCGACAGTGCACGAAATTGATGCTTCAAGATGGGAAGCACACTTTGCAAAAACGTTTTTTAAACCAAGAAATGACTCAACTGAAGAAATGCAGATTATTACGACGATCTGGGGTATGCAACCTTCGTTGTCTGACATAGAGAGGGCCATAAGAAACCTAAAAAGTACACGTGCAGCGGGTCCTGACATGATCTCAAATGTCCTGCTAAAAAAAGAATGCTGCCGAATGGGCTATCCTAATAGGGACACTTTTTCAACGACTATCTGTCCTAATGAAAATACCAGATTCGTGGCGACAAGCCATCGTTGTGCCAATCTATAAAAAGGGCAATCGGGCGGAACCAAACAACTACCGCCCAATTGCCCTTTTGGATACCATTGGAAAGATTTTTGCATCTTTCCTGAGACAAAGATTGGTCTCTTGGACATTGAGTGAAAAGATCTGCGACATTAGACAAACCGGCTTCACCAAGGGCGTTGGTGTAGATGCAAATCTGATGATACTAAATGTTCTAAAGCTTGAGACCTTGAAAGCCAAGAAGAAAATACATCTGGCATTTATTGATTTGCGTGGTGCATTTGATAGTGTCAACCGAGAATTATTATGGAAGAAAATGGTTGCCTGGAAATGTCCATTAGACTTGATTGCCCCAATAAAAGCATTGCATACTGATACCTCGATTAGAATTCGTCTGAACCAACAGGGCGAGCTATCCAAGAGTGTATTTACCAACAAAGGCGTAAAACAAGGATGCCCACTGGCGGCTGAGCTATTTAAATTGTTTATTTCCGATCTGCCTAATCATCTAGAGTCTGCACGTTGTTTCGCACCAAAAATAAACAACACAGAAATTCAATGCATCATTTATGCAGATGATGTAGTCCTAATAGATTCAACGGAGATCGGCCTCCAACGGCTACTAAACAAATTACAAGAATACCTGGAAATAAATGAATTAGATTTGAATTTAGATAAAACTAAAATTATGTCAATTGGTGACCGAACATCAAAAATGCGGAAACTATATAAATGGTACTTTAATGGAACCCAACTAAGTTCAACAAATTCCATTAAATATTTAGGTATAATGTTTAATAACTCGATAAATGAAAAGTACTGGAAGGAAGAACTGGTGAACAAAATGACTCGATTCAGTATTCAGGGCCTTAAACTATACAAACTGTACGGCAAATTCAGTCTAAAACCTATAATTACCTTCTACTGTCAAAAAGTTACACCGGCAATCACATTTGGAGCTGAATCTGGATGGAATATTGAACCATTGTTTTGGCAAAAGTTGTAAGGCATTTTTTGGCGAAAAGTCCTGAAATTACCTTCTTACATATCAATGACTCAATTACGATATGAGCTGTCACTAAACTCTCTACATTCGAGCATTATGTGGAAATCTTTAATGATTTTCCGAAAAATAAAATTAAGACCAGTAGTTCCAGCTTACAAATTATTCTCCGAAAAAACAGGCCAACGGCAGTCTTTACTGTTACAAGAGTGGTGTCAGCTACAATTAGATCAACTGACACATGCAGATTTAACGTTAGAAGAATGAATTGCTCGGCCACAAGTCATCAAAAAGAAGTTTGAGCTCTGGAGCTGGATATTGAACAATGATCAACGACTACTAATGCCCACGACGCTGAATTCCGGAAGTGGAGCTCATAAACTTCATGTGCAGAGTCGATATTTAATTAATTGTACATCTCGACACCACCGCAACCAGTTTTTGTGACTACGACTGAATGTACTGCAAACCAAAGAGATGTTAACCCGTCGTCATATTAATGAGGTGGGGGGAAATCTTTGTCGGTTCTGCAACCATCAGATCGAGTCAATGGAGCATCTTATGACCGACTGCACCTTTTTAGCAGCCCGGCGGACGCAACATTTGGGAACATTTGCTCCAGCTACCCTGAACAATCAAGAGTGGTGGCAATATGCAATCGCAGGCCATAACATCGTAAACTTTATGGATTCATTGAAACTATATGAGAAATGACTAACAAGAAAGACAATATGATGCAAACAAGGCGCAAACTTTAAACTTTAAACTGCTGCTGGTGTTAAAAAAAGTTTTTTTATCTAAATAGGGCAAGCAGAATCTACTCTGCTCACACCGAGACTGCTCTGCAGAAAACATGTTATATACACTCATATCGTCATCGAACAGGGGGAAGGCCTAGGGGGCACATAAAAGAATGGGATTGGTCACTAGGGGCGAACACCTATAGGTGCCATAGGGTTGGAGATGCTTGGTTGGCTTGAGGACACGTGGTGTAGTGATGACGGCTCTCGGGTCACTCCGTCAGCTGGGCGCATCGCTTGGCATGTAGGATCGGCAACATATTGTGCTGGGTACGCATTAAATAACAATTTGACATTTGCCCTTGTGGCCACACATTCCCATTCATTCACTACCATGATCTGCTTGTCCAGTGAACTCAAAGACTTGCAAGTACAAGTTAATTTATCTATGGGCACAGGTCAGAATATAACCATTAAATGCAGCAATTGATCTGTTAGTAGGCATCTTCACCGTATGTTAATACAATGCAGGATGTATTGGCTAAAGCGGTGAGGCTTTTGAGGTCACTGCATGGTCTGGAATGTCCATCTGATAAACAACAAAGAGGATTCTGTTGTATTGTGCCTGTCTGAGGTGAGGTAGCTTGTGATGTCATTGGAATGTTTATGTGTGGATGATGGAATATTCTGAGTGAGTGTTCTGTGTAGAGGGGGTACAGCTGGCTGGCCCTGGGTGATGGGAGCCAGTGCTGTCACAGCTTATGTCCTTTATGTCTTCATGTGGATTTGTAACTAAGAACTTGGAAATAAACTTACCTGAAGAAATCTTAAAGAGCCTGGAACCTGCTTTTTAACAGATTCTACATCTAAGGCTAGGATTACACTTCAGAACAGGTCACAAGAATCACATACCATTGTGGACATACATCTCATTGTGGGGGTTAGTGGTCGGTGGTTCAAACATCATTAAATCTCTGTGAATCTCCTTTGACACCACGAGGGGAAATCGAAACACCTGTAATACAATTCTGCGTTGCATAAAGAGACAGGGGTTTCAGAAACGAGTTTCACATATGGGCTCTTTACATGTGGCCTATTACTCTACATTCTGCATTTGGTTGAAGCATACTATAATTCTATTGAGCTTAATATCCTCATTGTTATACATCTCATTAGGAATGTAGACGTATGCCAGGGTCAGTGTCCATTACCGGGTCGGGATTAAGGCGTGCCTCCTAGGCGGTGGCGGTATCGGCGGGTCCCGTGATGGCGCTATCGGGGTTTGGAGGGCCTTAAGCGGCATGGCAGTATGGCCATTACCGGCATGGGGGTTCGCGCGTGCTCGCGCACTCGTAATTAGCCGCTAATAGCGGTGTCATACGAGCACTGACCCGCTAGTTCCTCCATGCGGTAATGACCCCATTTTTAGCGCACTTCTCATAATGAGGGCAGGGCTTTCAGAAACGAGTTTCACACATGGGCTCTTTACATGTGGCCTATTACTCTACATTCTGCATTTGGTTAAAGCATACTATAATTCTATTGAGCTTAATATCCCCATTGTTATACATCTCATTAGGAATGTAGACGTATGCCAGGGTCAGTGTCCATTCTTACACTAAACAATTCATGGTTCAGGTTCTGCACATGTGGCCTTAACACATCTCGTCATAATATGAACATTCTAGTCAGAGTAGTTGATTGTGGTATTAATTTCACATGATATCATTCATGTAATCACAGTTAACCTAAAAGATGAGGTAGCTTTATGCTGGCGTGTACGGCGTTATGTTGGTTATGCATATCGTTACGTTAATCCATTTCCATTAGCAGCACCGTACCATATACATCACACCTTTATAATTGAATTCTAACGTTAAGGCTTTATACTACGCATATATTAAGCAGTGCATTACCATATCTATTATACTATCGCAATCCTGACACTGATTTGCATGAAATAGAAACCGGGCCGTGAGTAACGCCTCTTGTCTACATAGAGAAGGACACTATGGCTCTCGTTTTACTGAGGCGTGAACAATCAAACAAACTTGGAGGTTGCTTCAACTGTTTGATCTTGCTTTAAGTGTGTGGGGACAGTATTCTTTATGGCCAGGGTCTGCTGGGTGGGGGGCAGGTTCATAGAGATGAATGCCTTTTGTGCCGGCCCTTTTGCTGGGCCATGTTAGGGTCAATGAAGTGAGACAGAAGGCAGAAGATACAGTGTAAATTTTGTTGCATTCTCACGGCTAGTCTCTCATGAGAAGCAAACAACTGCAGAGGCGGCAGAGGGGAGGAGTTGGAGGGAGCAGCTTGCTCGCTGTGCGCTCCTGCCTGGGAGAGCTGCGGGCCTGCGTTTTAGCTTTACGACTGTCTTGCCATTACAAAATGGAGTTGGTAACTTACAAAATGAAGCCATGTTCAACTCTGGTTTCACACTGACTTGAGGGTGGTCACAGTTCCTAGGGGTGTTCCCGCATGATTGATCCGGGGCCGGGGTCCTGGACCCAAAGCAGCCACCGCTGGGCCTACCCAGGAAGTGTGAATAATGGAGGGGGGGTTCCAAGACCCTCTCCTCCCACACATTCCCCAGTTTCATTACTTAAGTAACGAATATTGCAACTGTCCCAACCTCTTACGCTCTTCCTCCTCAGCTATCGCTTCATCCCATGCTGGTGTTCCCTTTATTGGCATCCATGCCCTGCATACCACTCTAAGGCTTTCCCCCCTCCTGGCATACTCATCCGGGGTGCAGGTCATATACATACACCCTCTATCTCCCTCCAGGTCCACCCATACCTCCTTGTACCACTGTAATTCCTTGGGCTCCTTAATGGTTGTGTGGTATACATTATCCACCCTATGCCCCGTATTGTATATGGCAGACACCCTATATTTGGGCTCCGTACTGTCTCCCATTTGAACTTCTGCTTCGTGTTTAATTTGCGCCTCTCCATTTTCACGGCCCATTGTTACCATCATCAGTGCACCATTAGGAACTGCATTGGTGAAGCACCTGGGTCCTAATTGGCACACACAAAAAATGAGGAGCAAAAACACGATGAGCGGTATGAGGAGCTTCACTGTCATCCCAAGCAAAGATGCTACCCAAGAAAAAAGATTGTCGAACCAGGTGCTGGACTGAACTCCTCCTTCTTCCTTCATACGTTTCCTAAGGTCGTGCACCGTTGATATCACGTGTGAGAGTGAGCCATTTTCCGCGTCTGCAGAGGGCGTCGAAAGTGCAACATGCGCTCCTGACTTTTCGGAAAACACCTCCATCGATTGCTGTTAACAGTTCTAGCACATACCTCTTCTGCACAGTCATTAGTCGCAGAGCTCTGAGTTCCACTTTCATGACATTGAACCCCTCTTCAGTGTCGTTGGCCAGTTGGATGAGCTCCCATCTGGTGATCTGAAGCCACTTTGCATTCGCTCTCGCTTGGATACTGGGAACAAGGGACGCGAAGAAAGTTTCAACAGAGCTGAACAACCGGAATCGATCGGGGATCTGTGCCAAGAGCTCTGATGATTTGGCGGAGATATAGTTTGATGCTCGTTTCTTCCTTCGCATTGTGTTTTGCAGTCCTTCTTCATCCATTGTATCCACAGGAACTCCTTCAGGCGGCGTTCGATAATGTTCAGTTGACGCAGCTGTTTGCATGCTTCCACCTTGAATGTGGCTTTCTGCAGAGTGCAGCATTACCAATGAGCATGTGTCCCTCCATGATTGCGGGAGGTGCAGGTACGCCATGTTACCGCAAACCCAATACATGTCCATCATTGCGGCTGTGCCTTTCTTCATGTCAGGTATTATGAGAGTCTTGCTGCAATTTTTATTTCCCCCCATCTTCTTTTTTGCCTTCCCCACGGAAGCAGAGTTCGTAAGAACTGTCTTTTTTGCAGTTTGAAGGGTTTCTCAATGGCAGAAACCCAAGTGAGCTTCATTATATGTTCAGTCCATATGGGAGCACACGTTCTTTGTACCCATGAAAGCTTTTCTTTGGACAACCCTTGCAGTGCTTCTGCTTTGCATAGTATTTCTTAATTCTGCCACTTATTGTCTGAGAGCAATGTTCCATTTATCACCAAAAAGGCTCTTTTACACACATTATTCCTTGCGGCCGTGAGTAACAGGTCTGCTCGTTTTGCAACAATTCAAATGAGACGGTGTGTGCTTGAAAAGTATTTTTGATTCGACATAGCGCAAGATGTAGGAAACACAGAGCCTCTGCAAATGGGATTTCTTGTGGCAATAAGAGCTTTGGGGTGCCCGAAGCGTGGGGTATAAGTGAGCACACGTAGCAACTCTCGTTAGTTGTCTGCTTTGCCGTGTTGCTCATATCAGCATACCATCTGTTTGTTTGGTGGGGATGCTGAGGATCATCGACTGTATCTAGGCCAAAATGATTGTGCTTTTCCCACTTTTCCTGTTGTGTCTCTCTCTATTCCCTCCTAAATCCACCTCCCTCATTCCCTTGGGCCGTTTTTCCATCCTCTTTTCCCTCCCACTCTGTGTACACGTTATAGTAGCTGATGGCCATATGTGTCTTATGACTGCTCTCTTCGCTAGTTGTTATATTACCTAATGATACAGTTTCTGGCATCGGCATTGTGGTTGGGTAGGGGTGATTTAGTACCTATGTGAGTTCAGAAGGTGTTTTGTCATTCATTGTATACATGCTAAAGTCGGATTCATTTACATACAGGGGCTCTTGAGTGGCCTGTTTAGGAGTGGCATGTGTAGTACCGTTGTATTAGTTTCCCTCACTCCCGTGGGCCCAAATAAATTTGAGCCCATCCCAAATTAAATGGGTTCCTTTTTTGATTGTTTTCATGCCCACAACCCCTGGCTCACATCAATTGAAATATAGGTAATTGTCCAATATAAGAACAAACCAAATAGTGTCAAAAAGAATACTACTGCACACACAAACAACACACACTTATATGAATAGCTAGGATACACATGTCCTCGTCGTCTGCTCCTATCTACACTACTATTTGTTGTCGCTGGGGCCTCTTCAATGCCCATTGTTGCTCTTGATAAACGAGATACAAGCATTTGTTAATCATGCATATTAAACTTTCAATATTTACACCGCTTATTCATAAATGATCTCATTCTTTGGTTCTTCTTGCACTTGCTTCTCATTTCATAATATGAGTGAATGTTCTTGCATCCCTTCCTTCCCCCTCCCCACACCTTGCGTCTGGGGACGAGGAACCAAGGGAGGCAATTCATTGTTGATGCAAAACCAGCAATAAAGAAAACACGCTCATATGGGTGCATATGTACATACCAAAAAAGGAAAAGATAGAAAGAGAAAGAAAGAAGAGAAGAAACAGCATAGAGGCACATCTATTTTCATTTATTTACACTTCAGCAGTTTATTTCGTATCATCTTGTCACACCTTTTATGATTCATCAATATTGTGTATCCTTTTGAATATTCCCGTTCACTCCTTGTTTTGTTCCTGTTATGCACTTACTCTTTATTCTTGTACACCTGCTTCTTTGCTTTCTATGTTTGTGCGCTTTGCTCATTTCTTTTATCTTCATAATCTGCACAGTCTGTACTCCCATAGGCTTTGCAAACATCTGTCAAGTGTACCCAGTACTCCAAGCCCTGTACCTTTACTGCTGTTGGCGTGCAGTATATGACCTTATATGGGCCATGGAACCTTGGCCCGTTCCACCATCACACAAAACTCCTCACATATACCATGTCCCCTGTCATCAACTGGCAGTCTGGGCTATCTGTGGCTGTGGTAGTTGTAACTGTGGTGTTTTCCTGTGTAAAGGGTGGTGCTATTTGCTTGGCTATGGCTCGTGCAGCTCTTGTCAAATTCCTAAAATACTCATGGAATTCTTCCCCTCGGACTGTGGTGCTTTGGTGGGCACTTGATTGCCTGTGCAGGGTGAGTGGGCTGTGTGCCTCCTTCTACCTATCACAATCTCATGGGGTGACAGGTGGTGGTACTTGCTGGGCTGATTCCTCATTTCGAAAAGTGCCAAGGGTAAGCAGTATACCCAGTTTTTCTTAAGTGTATTGCACAGTTTTGACAATCTACTCTTGAGCAATCCGTTCATTTTCTCAACAATTTCATTTGAGTGCGGATGATAAATCGAGCAGAGCTCACAGTTATTCCTAGCATCTCAGTGATGTGCTTGAACTTGTCATTCACAAAGTGTGTCCCGTTGTTATAACGTATGACATCACAGATGCCCCAACGGGGGAACAATTCCCTCACTGAAAACGTGGCGGCGCACCATGCATCTGGATGAGCACAGGGGCCTGCTTCCACCCATCGGGAAAAAGGGGCATACCACAACAATCAAATATCTAGCCCCATTACACCTCTCTCCCAGGTCTGCATAATCTATATGCGGTTCCCTGAATGGCCCTTCCTCTGTGTGTTCGTAGTGTCATGCCCGAGTTATACGTTTGGCCTGTGATACATTCTATTATCAACTTTGTCACATGTTCCTGCAGTCGTGGGGCGAACCATTCTTCCTGTATGTCTGCAATAATGTGCTGCTTTGCACTGTGGGATGGGAAGTGCAACTGCTTAAATGCCACTTCTAGCAATTTTGCGGGCATTACTACCTTACTAGTGTTATTCTGTCTCCATAATAGATCAGTGGATGACTGGCTACACCCCCTTTTCACCCATGTCTCCTATTCCTCACCGGATGCATCTTGTTGAAGCTAAATGATTTGGGAGACTGGTAACGAGTTAAATCCTTCTGGCTGTATCTCCTCTACCACCTTTTGTAATATGTACTCACCTGTTGCAGGTTTTAATAAATAGGAGGCTTCCTTGGTGGCAGCGTCTGCTGCCGTGTTTCCCAATGAGATGACATCATCACCTCGTGTGTGTACCTGACATTTCACGACTGGTACGAGTGTAGGTTCTTTTAACGCATCAATTAATTCCCCTAGTAATGTTGCATGTTGTACTGGGGACATGTCAGCCCTTCGGAATCCTCTCCTCCCCCATTTTGCTAATCCTCCATGTACTGTTGTTGCCATGTAGGCAGAGTCAATGTAGATGGTGACCGCGCACCTCTTTGCTGTATGCAATGCTTCTATGAGTACCACTAGTTCTGCTGCTTGGGCTGAGAAGTGTGATGGGAACCTTTTCTGCACAATCACTTCAAATTCCCCTTCTTCCACCCATACTACCACAGCTCCCACATGTTTTTCTTCTGTGTCACAATCTATAGAGGCAGACCCACCTATGAAATACATTTCTCCTTCTGGCAGTGCATTTTCATGTGCTTTGGGCGTGTCATCATCATCTCCTGTGGATGTAGCGCAGTCGTGCTGCTGTATGTGTTCCACTGTGCATGCTTCTGTGATAGACATGGCAGGGTTTACACTTGTGCATCGTACGATATGAATGTTCGTGCTGGATATGATCAACTCATATGCTGTGGCCCTTTGGGGGGTTAATGTACTTTTTGATCTTTCTAGGATGGCAAAAAGAGAATGTTCCACATATAATGTGACGGAGCATCCTATCACGATTGTAGAACTCTTTTCGATTGCGAGCGCGGCAGCTGCGAGAGCCTGTTTGCAAGCTAAATGTCCTTGCATTACGGCATCTAGTGTCCTGCTGTAAAATGCAAGGGGCTGGTGACCCAGGGATATCTTTTGTGTCAGTACAGCTGTCATGAGTGTGCCGTTACAATGTGAAAACAAATAAAATTCCTGCTCATAATTAGGCGTTGCGAGAACTCGGGCAGTGGATATCAATTCTTTGAGTGTGTCAAAAGCTGTTTGCATTTCTTGTGTCCACTGTAATTTTGTGTTTTTTCACTGTGCTTCTTTGAGTGCTTGCAGCAAGGGTTTTGTGTACGCTGCATAATCTAGTATCCAGGCTCTGCAATAATTACACATGCCAAGGAATTTCTGAATTTCTTTTACTGTATTAGACTCTCTTACCGCTTTTATTGCTGCTACTCTGTCAGGTATTATTCGCTTACCATCTTTAGATATCAGCTGGCCTAAGTACAGCACTTCGGTCAAGCAGTATTGCAGTTTTTGTCTGTCTACCTTGTATCCTTTCTGTGCCAGATGTGTTAACAGGGTGATGGAATCCTCTCTGCACTCTTGTTCATCTTTCCCGCAGACCAACAAATCGTCCACGTACTGAATTATTGGACTCGTTGTATGTATGTTTCCAAGATCTTCAAGCAATATTCTATTGAAAATACTGAGACTTTCGCAGTACCCTTGGGGCAATCTACAATGCTCATATCTCCCCCCCCCTAGTGTGAATACTGCCAAGTACCAGGAGCCTGGGTCGAGAGGAATTGAAAAGAAGGCATTCTTCAGATCCACTACTGTGAAATGGGTAGCTTCTGTTGGGATACTACCTAATATTGAGGCAGGATTTGGAAAAAGAGGGAACTCTTTCTGTACTATGTCATTGAGAGGACGTAGGTCCTGGATCATCCTCCATGCCCCCCCGTTCACTTTCTTGATCGGGTAAATGCACGTGTTACAGGGTGAGTTGGATGACACTATTATTCCCAGTTTCATTAGTGCACATATTGCGTCTTTTATACCCTCTTCCGCTTCTCTAGATATGGGGTATTGTTTCTCTTGCGGTAGAATGGCTCTGGGTTTGAGTTTTATCTTTACAGGTATCACTTCATGCAGCAACCCTACATCATGTGGGCCGGTGGTCCACAACTGCTGCGGTACTTGGGACATGTCTGCCTCAAAGTGTTCTGATGGTGCTTTGATGACTGCTACTAGAGGTAGTGGCACTTCCCTTCTTTGAATCATTACATCACAAGGGATTGCTATTTCCATCACTATCTCCCCGTCATCTTCTGTGTCACTAAAGAGTTCTTCGCCTGTCAGCTCCAGCAGGACCATATTGGCGTCAATGCACAGCACTGTTCTCCACTGGCATCCCTGCATGTCAATTGCAATAATTGCTATTCTTTGTGACGACACCTGAACTGCATGTATATCTAAGGACACTATTGAGCCTGGCACTATTTCTGGGTCTACGATGGGGCGGAAAATACATTTTGAAGGCACCCTCCATTTTTCATTTTTCAATTCTGGCACTACTCTCGCCAGTATTTTCAACCCTTGTATAAACATGTTTGGATTTACAGGTATGCCACGTGTTTGCGCAAAGTTGGCTTGCATGTGTATTGCTAACATGGCGTGGATCGCACATATGCCTGGTGTAGAGCACACTATTCCTTTGTCTGTGAAAGATATGGTCATTTTAAGTTTGAAGAGAAGATCCCTTCCCAGCAAATTAATGGGCGACTCCTCGTAATACAACAGAAGTGCCTGCATAGTTTTTCCTCTCACCGTTATGTCTAACTCCTCAGTACATGGAACCTCGACCACCGCCGCAGATTAATCCTTGCGTTTCTAAAGTCCTATTAGAAAGTGGGAACCGGTCTTCTTTGAGGCATAATTTTTCTGCTCCCAAATCCACCATAAAAATGAATTGTTTGTTTCCTATCGCCGCCCCTACCAGTGGTTCCTCTGCTGCATTAAGGGTCGTCGACAGTACTGGACACGCAAGTGTTCCCTGTGGGCTGTCCTATGCTGAATGCTATCCTATGCTGAATGCTATGGAAGTTCATCAGCATCAAAAACATTTCCTGTTACCATTGCTGTTCCTCTGCACGTTGTGGGTGCTCCATTTGAGGTGGTGTCATACATGTTATTACGAATGGGGGCAGTATTTTCATGACACTGGGGGTGTGGAGATGTGTTTTGTGGGGGCATTTGATGCTCATTCATGTACCTAGGGTTGGGCTGACTATCCCTTCTATTCCCACCCATTGGTAATCCGTAGGGGCTCCCAGGGTAGGGGTGTCCATTCTGTTGTCCATTTGGGTATGAGTTATTGGGTCTGCTTCGACAATCTCTCATAAAGTGTCCCCACCTCCCGCAATTCCAACACTGTCCTTGCCCTCCTCCTCTGGGCCCTCCATACTCGACACCCCCTCCTTCCGGCCCCCTGAATCCTCTGCGATTGCCCCGCCCGCCTTTTGCCGGCCATTGTGGTTCCTCATACTGATTATCCCTGAACCGTGATTCCTGGCTGTCACCTGTCCAGTTTGCCACCATTTGCGCCGGTATACCCATCTGCCCGTCATCCTCCCCCCGCTCCCTTCCTGCCGTGCTGGTTGCTGCTACTGTACTGACCTTCAATAGTTTGCTTTGTACTCATTTAGCCTTGTCTGCCAACCCCTGCTGAGCTATCTCCTTTTCCTTCTCTTTGGTCCTTTTGCAGTGGTGTACTATTATGCTTTGAATTTCAGGCCATCCCTTGGCTTCCATCCCAGCTATTTTATCTAGGGCCTTCTGTACTTCTTTTGGGAGCACTCTTTTTATAGTAAAGTAGAACAGGGAAGTTGATTGGTGCCAGGCCGTACCCGTTTCTGCTCTCCACATGTCTTGCACCCGAAGAATGAAAGACATTGCGTCTTTCTCATCTCCCATTGTGCACTGCATGACTGATTTTAAATCTGGAGTGTCTGGAAATGTGTCTCTTAGGGCATCCCACACTCACGCTCGCACTGTGTTGAAGGAAGCCCCATCATGGTGATCGCAGTGGAGTGTTATTCCGGGAAACCCTGCCTTCACCCAGATCCTCTTTGCCTGGTCTCCCACTGCAGATACTAGAAGGCTTTAAACATCCCCCACAGCCAAGGGCACTCCTGCCGTGTGTTTCTAAAATGCATATATCCACTTACTGGCACCTCCGGACAGTGGGGGTAACTGTTTGAGGAAGTTTGCCTTATCCATTTGGGCCCATGGTAGGTAATTGGGTGTCCCTGCCCCCCTATGTATTAGTGGCAGCTGTAGAGTTTTTCCCCCTTTGCTGGTACTCACCTTCCTCCCTTTCTTCCCTATCACTGCCATACATCCTGTCCTGTTCCTTAACCTCCCTTTCCATTCTTCCATGGGGGACAATCCCTCCCCAAACGCAGCCCCACCTGTGGCAGTCCCCAACCTCCTGTCTTCCTCATCCTGCTCCTCTATCACACCAGTATTATTCTTCTCTGTCTGATGTCACCCCTCCCTCTTCTAGCTCGCGTTCACTGTCAGCTGCGTATATTTCTATGATTCGTGTGGGGGTGTCATTTATTCGGAATAGTATTTCCCCCTTTTTCCTTCCATCTTCTGCTGCCCTTTCACTCGGACGCAGCATCGCGTCTCGTTCTGCTCAGGGGGTTGAATGACCCTCCCTGTTCCCCTATGGCCCTAAAACGGGACAGCTCAGTCCGAGCCATTGTTAATCGTGAATCTAGACGATCGAGACAGGCCCAGCTATTACCACCAGTGCAGCCAGTAGTACCTCGTAGGCAGCCACCAATCCCTCGCATCAGACCCAGTCCATTCAATCTAACCCCTGAGCAGATCCACACCCTGTACCGGGACACCATCACCACCATTGTGGACATGATACATGACGACATCGTCAGCCTCATTGAAATATGCACTGCCATCCCCCCGCTACTAAAGGTGGTGTCTGTGCTCCACTTCCTGGCCACAGGCACCTACCAGCACACAGTCGGCCAGCTGCATGGCATATCACAACCACTCTTTTCACGCATGCTGACCCAAGTGCTGGATACCCTCCTGAAGCACGCTAGCACCCACATATCCCTACCACGGACTGCCCAGGAGATTGCCAACAACAAAGTAGGCTTCCATGCACTGGCAGGCATGCCCAATTGCGTTGGTGCCCTCGACTGCACCCATTCCGAATTGGTAGTCCCCCATGCCCTAGAGGCGGTGTACCGCAATCGCCGCAAGCAATACCACTCCATCAATGTGCAGATGGTATGTGACTCCAGCAAGATCATAACACATTGTTGCGCCCGATATCCCAGATCTACACATGATGCCCTGGTGCTGCGTAACTCCACGCTACCCCGTCACATGGAGTGACATGCTGGACAACGTGCCTGGCTGCTTGGTGATTTGCCTGACTGGCCCATGGCAGTGCATCGGGGTTGTGAGGTGGGGGGATGCATACTCCACCAGGGTGGGAATGGGCGTTGAGTGGAGAATGCACGCAGAGCTAAACACTCCTGACCTGAACCTCCCAATCACTGTCACACATTGGACCAATGCCGTATATCAATGACAACATTTAAGAAGCACAACCTGGCCACCATGGGTATGTCAAGTAATGCTTGACCAAACATGATTGCAACTCTGCCAATGTGGCTAGTGTGATCACGCACAGAGTAGTTTACACAGCAATCAAGGGATGCAAGACATCCTCCTGCATCCACAGTGCATCCGCATCAGCATGCAAGTAATCACCCTGCATCATCCGTTCAACGCCATCCAGACTAGCACACCATATTTCAGTATACAATGCATCTAAATAATATTTCTGCATACGTACAGGGACATGTGGATGTCAACAGCAAATTGCTGCGGCCATGGCTGTGAATCCTGAAGGTGGCAGCTCAGAGTGACTCACACAGACCTCTTTGTATTTGCATGCAGGTGAAGGAGGATATCCCTTGAAGCCGTGGCTACTTACCCCTGTGCGGAACCCACGGAACAGCCAGGAAGAGGAGTACAATCGGCTTTATACCCGTACCCTTGTCGTGATTGAGCAGACCTTTGGCCTGTTGAAGACGCGGTTCCGCTGCCTAAGCACGTCTGGTGGAGCACTCCTTTATAGGCCTGAGAAGGTGGCAAAGATCACCATGGCCTGTGTCATGCTGCACAACATGTGCGTCCGGAGAAATATACCACTGCCACCTGACATTGACATGCATGCACTGGGTGTGGATGATGAGGAAGAAGATGGAGGAGAAGCAGCACCCCTGCCAGTACGTGATGCACAAGATGGCCGTGCCGTACGCCAATCACTGATTGACGAATACTTCTGAACCACAGGGACACTGATGGATATGTGTCAGTGCTAAACTAAGCACTGGATCCATGTAGACATGCACACAGGATATGTGGGGAGTTGGGCACTGTGCACTGTCATGAATAAAATGGATACACACGAAATGAACAATGTCCAGGCATGAAACGATTTTTTACACAACGGTTGTATTAATGTAAACTACAGTAAAGTGCTACCCCCCTGCCCCACCAGCACACCAAAACTCCCCATAACCCCCAAAGAACTCCTCATACCCGCCACAGAACTCTCCATACCCCCCACAGAACTCCAAATACCCCCAAAGAACTCCCCATACCCCCCAAAGAACACCCCCTTAAACACCTATACACCACCCACAACATCTCCCCCACTCCCATTGTTGTCCCACACTATTTCCGTGCTTTCTTGGTGCCCGGGGTCAGCATTTGTGACTGCCTCTCACTGTACCTTGTCAGACGCACAGGGCTGGAGGGGGCAGAGGAAGCGGGCGTGGAGGATTGGGGTGTGGTGGATGGGGTGG
The DNA here is from genome assembly GCF_040938575.1 of Ambystoma mexicanum. Classification (NCBI taxonomy): domain Eukaryota; kingdom Metazoa; phylum Chordata; class Amphibia; order Caudata; family Ambystomatidae; genus Ambystoma; species Ambystoma mexicanum. The sequence goes on from NC_090924.1 coordinate 1,422,739,774, forward strand.
ATGTCGTAGTGATTGGCACGGCTGGCGTGGGTTGTCCCTGCTGCATGTGCTGCAGTGTTGAGGTCAAGACCTGAGTGACATCCCCAAGACTGTCTCGCATCATCACCGCAGAGGCATTTATGGTGGCAGTGTTTGCTGAAATGGCCTGTGCTATCTCACGCCTCGTGTCCTCTCCCTCCACCACATAGTGTCTGACAAGTTCCAGCATGGAGTCCGGTCTTGCCTCCACCCTTGCTTGCCGTGCCTCAAGGTTGGTGGGAGCAGCAGTGGTTGAGGGTGCTGCAACCAGGCGTGCATTGGCAGGGCTGGCCTCGGGGGTGGTGCTGAGGTCTGAACTGTGGAGTGGAGGATTCGCAATGCTGCTGGTGGGTGTGGCCTGAGTGTGGGGCTGGGGGGTGGACTGGGGGCTTGGGGTGTGTGGACATGCCACATGGATTATTCCTTCCTCACCCACATGCTCCTCTGCTCCAGTTTCGATTTCGCTCAGTGGGCCCGGGACGTGGATGCCCTTGTGGGTGGTTCTTCACTTGCATCTTCTCCATCGGTGCCTGGGGGGTAGAAGAGAAGCAGGGCATCAGTGATGGTGTTACATGCCAGATGTATTATATGGTGCTGTGTGGATTTTCATTTATCATGAATTCATGCATTGATATTTTACAGGTGTGTCACACAGGGTAGTTTGAAGCTTTTTGGCATTTGCCATGATGTATCAATTCAAGAATGCTGCATGGCAGGTGGCATGCCGTTGTATTGGGGTTTGTGTGTTGTATGACATGGGAATGGTTCGTGTGTGTTGGCTGTCTGTTGGTAATGGGATTGGCACACAGCATGCATTTCAGTGTGGCAGGGTTTGGGCCTCCATCTGGACATGGATGTGTTGATGTGTGTGTGTTGGGACATGCATTGCCTTACCTAGACTCTATCCAGATCACATGTGCTACGTTATGGTTTCCCCTACTGCGGTCTGCAGGGTCACTCACCCCCATCTCCAGATGTTGCGGCACCCGTCTCCATCTCCCCGAAGCCCCCAATGGACTCCATCTGGATGAAGGTACTACAGTCTCCTCCCAGCGCATTAGTTTTGTCGGGGAGTGGGCACCCCCGCCTGTGGCCATGGCCTCCCTCTGATGTTGCGTACCCTAAAGCGGAGGTCATCCCACCTTTTTTTACAGTCTTTGACTGTCCGTGGGGTGGTGCCGACTGCAGATACCTTGCGGGCTACCTCCTCCCAGATCTCCTTTTTCCTCTGCTGTGCCTCCCTTTTGAGTTTATGGGTATTTATGTCCTCAGCATGGGCAGTGAGGGTGTCCGCCAATATGTTTAGTTCTTCATCAGAAAAACGCTTCTTGCGCAGGCGGGGGTTAGATTTTCTGCTTGCCTTGGACATGTTGATTTGGAAGGCCCTGGTCTCTCCGGTGCAACACTGGTGGTTTGGGAGGATTGCAATGGATTGTGTTTTTAAAGATGGTCCCTGAAGCATTTCCCGCTCTGCCGCAATGACGTTACTTCCGGGTCCGGTATTACAACCCCGGTATTAGCATGATGTTATTACCGGGTCAGGATTAAGGCGTGCCTCCTAGGCGGTGGCGGTATCGGCGGGTCCTGTGATGGCGCTATCGGGGGTTGGAGGGCCTTAAACGGCATGGCAGTATGGCCATTACCGGCATGGGGGTTCGCGCGTGCTCGCGCACTCGTAATCAGCCGCTATCGGTGGTGTCATACGAGCACGGACCCGCAAGTTCCTCCATGCCGGTAATGACCCCATTTTTAGCGCACTTCTCATAATGAGGGCAGGGCTTTCAGAAACGAGTTTCACACATGGGCTCTTTACATGTGGCCTATTACTCTACATTCTGCATTTGGTTAAAGCATACTATAATTCTATTGAGCTTAATATCCTCATTGTTATACATCTCATTAGGAATGTAGACGTATGCCAGGGTCAGTGTCCATTCTTACACTAAACAATTCATGGTTCAGGTTCTGCACATGTGGCCTTAACACATATCGTCATAATATGAACATTCTAGTCAGAGTAGTTGATTGTGGTATTAATTTCACATGATATCATTCATGTAATCACAGTTAACCTAAAAGATGAGGTAGCTTTAAGCTGGCGTGTACAGCGTTATGTTGGTTATGCATATCGTTACGTTAGTTCATTTCCATTAGCAGCATCGTACCATATACATCACACCTTTATAATTGAATTCTAACGTTAAGGCTTTCTACTACGCATATATTAAGCAGTGCTTTACCATATCTATTATACTATCACAATCTTTACACTAATTTGCATGAAATAGAAACCGGGCCGTGAGTAACGCCTCTTGTCTACATGAAAAAGGACACTTTGGCTCTTGTTTTACTGAGGCGCGAACAATCAAACAAACTTGGGAGTTGCTTCAACTGTTTGATCTTGCTTTAAGTGTGTGGGGACAGTATTCTTTATGGCCAGGGTCTGCTGGGTGGCGGGCAGGTTCATAGAGATGAATGGCTTTTGTGCCGGCCCTTGTGCTGGCCCATGTCAAGGTCAATGAAGTGAGACGGAAGGCAGAAGATACAGTGTACATTTTGTTGCATTCTCGCGTCTAGTCTCTCATGAGAACCGAACAACTGCAGAGGCGGCAGAGGGGAGGAGGTGGGGGGAGCAGCTTGCTCGCTGTGCGCTCCGGGCTGGGAGAGCTGCGGGACTGCGTTTTAGCTTCACAACTGTCTTGCCATTACAAAATGAAGTCGGTAACTTACAAAATGGAGCCTTGTTCAACTCTGGTTTCACACTGTCTTGAGGGGGTCACAGTTCCAAGGGGTGTTCCCGCACGAGTGCTCCGGGGCCCTGGACCCAAAGCAGCCGCTGCTGGGCCTACCCAGGAAGTGTGAAGAATGGAGGAGGGGGGTTCCAAGACCCTTTCCTCCCACACACCAGCTTTAATAAGAAGATACATTAATGTCCTAATATTTTTGGGAAATGTTAAGAACACTTACATTATCTTTATGATAATTGTTTCAATCACCTTACAGTTCTTGATATTAAGATTTACAGTTACATATTAAAAATTAAAAGCAAAATTTAGGAGGTTTCAGGATATAAGAGGCTTGTTGCCATCAAGAAAATCAATGAGTTTCCATGGAATAATAATTATGGGGTCATTATGCATTATGATCTGTGTTTTCCTCCTGATTGCTATGACATTTAGACAAGGTATAAGAAATAATACAGAGATGGTGGATGACAATGAAACTTTTACTGTTGCCCCTGTTGGAATCACAAACAGCATCTTTTATAATTATACTAGGCACGTATCTTGATAATTCTGCTCAGTTAAAGAATAACCTATGGTATTAGCACATGAAAAAGGTGGGAAGAAGACGTCAGATGAAAACTGCTATGTGTAATCCCTAATAGTTTATGCTTTGGGAACCACTCAAATATTCATAGTCACAGACGTATCAGTGAAGAAGGCACATTTTTTAACATACCTCGCACTTTGCCTAACCAGAAGACAGTTCCAAGGCAGAACAGAATCCATAGTATGGATGAATAAAGCGACATGTCAGAGAGAAAACAATTATGTACAAGATATAAAGTCAAGAGAGAAGCCAGAAACAGTGCATCAAATAATAAAATACCCACAGCCTGAAATAAATGAAACAGGAATCAAGATTAAAGAAAATAAGATGTTACAATGCGCCCTGTTACCCTCGGGTTTGGCGCGCATTACAAATAAATAAACAAACAAACAAACAAACAATGCAAGTATAAAAATGGGAAGAAATTGCGAGAATGCTGAGAAAGAGGTCAACTACATATAAAAGGAACAATGCTTACTCCTGAAGGATGGGCTGATGGATTGGCTATGTGCAAAGCAATAGCATTAACTGGACAATGGGATGTAATTGTGGTAAATTCAGAAAAAGAGTGCAAAAATCAATGGCTAAGAATGCAAGATTGTTGACATGGGTCGACAATGAGGGAGGGCCATTGCAGATACAACCCCTGAAAAGAAGAACGCGCCCTTATGCTTCAGAAATAATGGCACGTTTAAAGTTGGAGAGAACTGCAAGTGTGGCTGAGTTTTCGATGTACCAGGCATGAAAGAAGGAACAGCAGTCCTGATGGACCTTTATTGGGCCTGTGAATCAAGAGCATATATAAAATTGCCACCAAAATGGAGACGAGTTTGTTCATTAGTGCTGATAAGCAAACCAGCCTTAGTAGTACCACAAAGTGACCTGCAGATTACAGACTTCCCAAAGATGGACACACACCTGAGGAAGTAAAGATTGTTTTACTGAAGCAGGCAGAGGAGAAGCAATTAATTCTCAGCAAAATCAATAGAAGCCTATTATGACATTTCAGATAAGAACAAGGTTTTCAGCTGAACAGCAATGATATTCACAGCTATTTTTCTGCCAGGAATTCAGATTGCAGCGAACACCAAGTGGCTGCAAATCACCGGATGGGAGCTGCTGCAAACAATCAGCATAACAATAAAAGGATTCAATGCGATCAAAGAAGAGTTGATGGCAATCAGGATTATGGTCCTCCAAAACAGGTATGTCCTGGACTTAATTACATTAATGCAAGGAGGCATGTGTGCCATGATCAGGACATCTTCCTGTACATTATACCTGCTCATGATGAAGACAATGGGACTTTGACAGAAGCGATAACGATCTTGCCAACCCTGCATACGAAAATTGAGATTGAATTAGACGAGATTGAGGATGATAGTTGGTTTTAATTTCTGTTCTCATGGATTCCAATTTGGTTGTCAAACGCATTCAAATTACTTGGAGCAGTATTAGTATTGGTATTGCTAGGATTTTATCCCTTAAGAATCGTCTTGGTACAATGCCAGAAGACAGCCAAGAAAGCTATTGGAATGAAGGTCATGATTGATATAGACTCTGGATCTGGTGTGCATATGCAAAATGAAGAAAGTAACTGTGAGACTATAAAGAAAAGTATCCTTGATAAAGGAGAATGAAGAAAGAAATGTGGTCAAAGACTCGACCAGAGGGGGGAATGTTGAGGAGCAGCTGGATACACTATCCCTAGCTCCTGCCCCCTCACCGCCATCATACTGGAACAGCAGGTAAAGGGTTCTGTGTGAGACCACATGAGGCTATATGTGGGACGCCATGTGTTATCCCTATAGCACATCGAGTGTACAAAAGACGATATGCACTCAGACAACCATATCAAATCTATACTTGCACTGAGAGAGTTGAAGAATATCGAGTGAAAAAATCTCAGCACGCACCTTTGTACACAATGGAACGCTGAGTGAAATCTGATGAGGCCAGACTGATGTCATGAAGAAGATATATGAGGACATACTGAAATGATATGAAAATACTTAAGAGTAATGATGTAACTGAACTGACAAGAGAAACACGTATGAAATGATAAAGTAATAAGTAAAAGAAGATGAAGTAACTTGCTGACCAAAAAGTGTAAACACGCAGTAACGCAAGGTAGATGAAACATATAAAAGCTTGCTATAGAAGAAAATATAGTGTGGCAAGGACGCCAATGAAAGGAAAATGAACGTCGGCTCATATAAATATTCAATTCAGCTACCTCAGAGACAGACCAGGGAAGCAGAGTCAGGAGAAGTTGGAGAATTAGCTTTGTATGCAAAACAAAGAGGAGTCTATGTTGGCCTGGGATCCAGGATGCTATTTGAGGAATAGGTGCAAACTACAAAGGGAGGCAGGCACATATGCCCCAGACGTGAGACACATTTTTCTTAGATTGAATAAGAAGAAAACATTTGCAAGAGCCAAGTATTGGACAGTTAACAATGGTAAGGCTCCTACAAGATGGAGTGAGCAAGTCTCTAGAGGCCAAGAGGAGCAACGATGCCCAGCATAATTGAATCAAATTGCAGTAAACAGGAGGTCGAAAATGGACACATTTTTGGTCTCTTCACATGTGATTCAGAAGTCGAAAACAAGGGCTATTCATTAAGCTGTGGATAAAGATAGCGATGTGCTTACACTCCCTTGAATGTCCCAGAACAGAGAGCAAGCTGCAAGGTCAACTACTGATGGGAATCTTTGGCTTGTAGTCAGACTGATAGGAGATGATGGACTAATTGGGAAAGTGGGGTGTAGAGGAGCAGCTGTGTGCATCTGCAGGAGATCCCAACCCCCTATCTCCTGTGTATTGGAGACATGAGATTGTGCTGTGCCTAACACAAGCCATAACACCAATACGGTGGCAAGTGCTTGAAAGAAGAAAACCATTCAGACAACCCTACAAAATGTACCCTCGACATGATGATAACCTACATGAGGAAAAACCTGACGGAGTATGAAAAGAAACTAACCAACGAATTGATGATGTCATAAAGAGGTGTGCACAACGTCCCGAGATACCGGCTGAAGCTGTTGTATAGATCCTGAAGAAACTAATGACTAAGCGAAGAATCGAGTGAGCTTTCCAAAGATGATTAAACATGCACAAAGTGCAGCAGAAAAACAACTGTTCAACAAATGTACAGATGCTGAAACGCAAAGTAGATTAAGTCGTCATAGGATCTAGAAAATAGTACGCTCATGGAGCTGCATGGCAAGGCTTTCTGGCCTGAAGTCAAGACTCAAACAACCACGGACAGATATCTATTCCAAAGAAGAACTAGTATGCGGAGGATGAACCTTCTCACATTAAGATGCAAGGTAGAACACAAAGGATGCCAAACTTTAAAAGCTGCAAAATGGATCAAATCCTGGTCTCCTGTCACGTGAGCCAAGGATGGAAATAGAATTTGAACTTGGAGTTACAGACATGATAGCGAGTGCCCGCAATCCTGTAAATTCTCAAAGACAAAGATGTTCTTCCAGTACAAAGACAATTTCATGGCAGAAGGCATTGGTGATGAGAGGTGCTGGGCTAATTGGGTGGTGAGTTAGTTACATGCCCCATCTCCTTGCACCTGGGTTTGGTTCTACATGCTGCTAAATGAACCAAATGTTCCAGACATGGCACAAGCATGCCAACCAATTATATCAGTCCATCTAACGAAGGACCTTATAGTTAAAAAACCAATCAGATACTGTGTATCTAATGTTTCTAAAATTACATGGTTTTTAAAGGTGGGCATAAGTTGTCAACCTGATAACGGACAGCCAATAACAATCCTAACTTCTATAGAAAAGTATACTTAGATGTCTCCCTTAACCAATCCCGACCCTTGATAGTTTTTTTTTCCCGATTGCCAGGTAGTATGAAGTCCCTCTGATGCATTGGGCCTCATTACCACCCTGGTGGTTGCGGTATGAACGGTGCCGGTAAAGCACCAGCACCGTTCATACCGAGCTGCCACATTACGAGTCTCTTCTGGCCAGACGTGCATACCGGCACTCGCGAGCAGACCAGGATGCTTACAATGGATCCGTCATTAACAGGTCCGTTGTTAGCATTCTCCCCATTCCCATTGAGCCGTATGGGGGCTCAAATGGGAATGGGGACGTACCGGGTCCGGGTCCTGAAAATGGGTATTACTGGGCCTGCAAAAGTCGGAATCGCCCAGTAATTCCCTTTTCTTGGGACCTGTACATGAGTTTGGAGGTAGCCATACCAGTAATGACGGCATGGCTACCTCCAAACTCGTAATGAGGCCCATTGTGTGTATAAAAGTCATCTTTTGTGTGGAGATCGTTGAGAGACTGAGCGTATGTCAGTTGATGTTCGTTGTAACCTCCCTGTTTTAGATAATTGTTAATAGAACAGTACTTAGCCATCTTCCTGAGTTGGTTCCGTTATTTGGACTCAGAATTACTCTAGTGTGATCCCATCCATTCCATATGCATGTTCATAAGGGCCATAAACTCAGCGGTGTAATCTGACGTGGCTCAAGCACCTGGGTTTTGTTTTGCTTATGTGCTGCTAGCCAAGCTGAAAGTCCAAGGTTGAGTGGAGATGCCAAACAATCAGTGGGTCTATGGGGTAACCTGCTATTCAATGTTGCATAGACCAATCCGCTGCCATTTTGTCCACATTAATCAGTATTATATGTATTTAGAGGTAGTTTGAGGCGTGCCTTACAGATAAGAGACAGCCAATGAAGTACTAACCCATATGTATTCTATAAGTAGATATGTTCCCCTAACCAATCCCTCCAGCCAGTAGGTTTCACAGTTTGCCAAGTAGCATGACATCATAGGTGACGCATATTGGGGTATTAAACCTCTCTGTAATCAAGATTGTGTGCAAGTGTGCAAGGGTATCTGGTCTTTCCATCTAAAGCGTATTCATCGGATACCTTTCCATCGAAAATGATTAATTGAATTGGCTTTCCATCGAAAAACATATTTGTTGAATAATTTTCAATGGTTAATTTCGATGGATAATTAGGGTTAGGGGTAGGGTTAGATTAGGGACAAGGGCTAGATTTATGGTTAGGCTAAGGGTTAGATTAGGGTTAGTGTTTGGGTTAGGGGTTAGGGTTGTGGCTAGGGTTAGATAAAGGGTTATATTTAGGGTTGGGGTTAGATTAAGGGTTATATTAGGGTTAGGGGGTGTGTGCGTGGGAGTTGGGGGGCTGGAGGGAGTAACCGCCCCCCCACTATACAATAAACTTTAAAATGGTACAAGGAGCTGGCCAGTTCCGAAATTTTGGCACTGGACAGCTCCATGTAACATATTAACGTTACAAAAAAATGCATCGAAATGGTATTTTTTACATTTTAAAGTGCATTTCCATCTCATCTTGTCCATTTATATATTCGATTGACTGGTTTCGATGGAAATGCACTTTTACATGTAAAAGATAGCATTTTGATGCAATGGCATTCGATGGATTTCCATCGATGGATTTGCATTTCAATGCAATTCCTGTCTAATCGCTGCAGGTTTCCCGTGGACGGATGGCGAACTGGTTGGTTGAGGGAGAGTCGATGCTGAGGGACTCGAGCTGAGCCACGGACATAAGTAGTACATTGAAAGTGGAAAAATAAGGGGAGGGACTGTGTTGTAATTAAAAGATATATATAAAAGTAACAGGATTTTGGGGAATTATAACGAAGAGAAGTAGATACCTCGATTCCTGGTTCCAAGGGGACAGAAGGATACGCACTAAAAAGACTCCAAATAGGGGTGTTAAAGATTCCTGAGACAAGGTCAACAAGGAGAGTGCACATCAAGCTCCAATATATTTATGTATTTGAATTTATTATGTATAATGCACCAGGGACCGTAGATATCAGGGCATAGAAGAAAGAACAAGAAAGGATTACCGGGGTCAGTTCCATAGTACCATGTAAGAGAGAGAAATGAATGAAGTAAAGAGATATGATACTTTTACTAAAGACAGTAAATGAAGGCATATGCAGAACATTTTTAAAAGGTGCACATATGCAGAGTTATGAATATGTCGCTGCAAAGCTTTTGCTGTTTTTAAATAGATATAAAATAATAGTAAATAACTAAAGTGATTATTAGATTTTTAATCAAGAGATTGACGTCAACCAGGAGGATAAAAATCAAAGGAAACTAATAAATAAATAAAGAATATCTTAAAATATCAATAGAAAGTGTAAACGAAGGAGCAAAAAGAACATTTTTGCTAAGATTTTAAAAAACAGGTTAAAAAACATACATAGTTGAATGTTCGAATAAATAAGTGGCGATTGATGGTGCCCTCTCAGATTTATGAGTGTGGTATATTTGATTGAATAAAGAGAAGAATAAAAGGCTGGTTAAGTATAGACTGAATATCATTCGGGGTGGGTTTGAGGCACGACCAATAGGACACTTATGCCGTGGCCTCAGGAGGGTTCATTGCAGGGCTCACGTCGAGGGTACACACGGGGGTACGGAGTCCACAGAATTTATTCAGAGGGTGGACTCAGTTCCCCCAGCTACCATTGAATGTCCTCTTCGAATGTATGCATTAAAGCTGACCTCAAGGATCAAAACACAGTCATCAGTTTTGTAGGCTGGACACTTCACCTCTGCACTATATCACCTGATTAAAAATAACAAACAACTAAAGGTGAAATGTCTCATTTTGGTACTGCAAGTCCCAGAGAAAACATTTGTATTGGTTCTTAGATTTTAAAACGTGTGCACCTTTTAACGTTTTGAAAAACACTATTAGCATTAAATATCCTCTCTTGGTTTTGTGCGTGTGCTGATTTTATGAAAGGAAAATGCTGTACATACATTACATGATTTTTTAAATTAGAGCCAACAAGTTGAGGACGGGGAGTTGCCCATGCCCAAACAGGTTATGATATGGCATTTATAATGCGCCTATACACAAGTGATTTAAGCCACAACGAGGCAAGGGAGGGGGTACAAAGGGATGAGAGAGACAACGATCTTAATAGGCCAGGTGACATTGAGATCGTGCTAGTGCAGAGGGGGAGAGGAAGAGTCTGAGGGGGAAAATGGAGGGGGCAGTGCAGTACATGGGATCAAACAGTAAAACAATAAAAAAAGTGCCGCCAACTGGTGGCAAGTGCAAAGGGTAAGTGCAGACATCAAGTGTCCAAGTGCTCGTAGGGGGGACTGTAGGGATACAGAAAACAGACCCCAAGTGCAAAGGTTGCCAGGGGGTATGGGGGGGAGAGAGGACAGTGCAGATGTCCAACTGGCAGGGAGGGGACCTAGGCCCGAAATCAGAGGGTAGCCAGGTGACCAGTTTCATCCATGCAGTTAATGTGGGCATAGGCACAATCCCACATATGCTACAACAAATTAAGCATTTGGAATTATAAATGAAAAAGAATTTACACGGAAACACCGGTAGGACTGAGGAAGGAAAGGTGGGACGGGGAAAAAGAGTTTTGGAGAAGAAGAAAGAAAGAAGCATGTCAGTAAGTCAATACTGTTGTTACAATTGCTATCAATAAAAAGTCTGGTAGAGGGAACCTTTGTTACAGGTCATTATACAGAGTGAAGTGCACTCACCTATAGGGTCTGTAATGTTCCCAATCAATGCCTTTTGCGTACGAAATATTATGTTTGGGGGCAAAACCTCAGATTCCTGTAAAGTAAATTAGGCTTGGTATGTGGTGGACTGAATAATAAAAGGCACAGCCAAGTATATATATACGGGTGTATTGATAGAACTGCTAGATAATACGCGTCATGGTTCACAATATGTTTGTGTGTCAGCAGACGGCTTTAAGCCCTAAAAGCGGCAAAGGCTTGTGCTTCCATTTTAGAATGAGCATGATTGCACAGTACCGGACAGATGGCTCTGGCACTAAGCGTGCACATTTTGTACCTTAGGACCTTATTACTTGACTGTTGTGTGTTGGTCTAGTTGTTTCATGCCTGAGCGTCATGAGTGTGTCATGACTCTCCTTAAATAAAAGGGGCTCTCCAGGCACGCGGAGGGCAGTGCAGCAGAGCCCCAGGAAGCGGCAACTCGTGTCTGTGTCAGTGTGGTGTGACTGTTTGCCACGTGATCGTGGCCTGGTCTTGCAGTGCGGCCCAAGTGCCCTTGGAGCCGCGACTACTGGGAATTGGGGGTGACCCCCCAGACTGCGGAGATCCCGCCCGGTGATCCGGGCCATGTAGGCTGCCCCCTACCATCGGCCCGCTGGGTGCTCCCAGCGTGCCCGCCCTGTTGGGTGATCCCGACGGCTGTTGTGTCCCGCCCCGGTGACCGAAGGCTGGACACAACATTGACGACGTATCATGTACCTCGTATTTCCACTTAGAGAATAATGGCAGAAATAGCCTGCACAGACCCAAGTTATATGGCTTGAACTGGCGTTGCTGCGCGTGTATGCGTGTTGGCTTGAGAAGGGTTACCGTTGCTAAGCAACTGAGTAACCACAGTACGCAAAATAAAGCGTGATAGCGAATGAATAAAGAGACATTTAAACGCCCATTGTAATACCGGGCACCCTGACCAAAGCAACTTGAGGTGATCCCCGTGAAACTGCGGGATCTCAGAGCCAAATGGCGCCCGCGCTTTCTGCTTGGAGCGCGCGGCCCCCATTTAATTCATTTTAAACAGTGTGGTTGTCTGTCGCCTCGCGCATGCGCGGCGCGGCAAAGGCTACACCTCGTCATTTCTGGGACTCCATGTTGGAGGGAGCCAAACATTTGGGTCCCTCATTACATTTAATGTTCCAAACGTACCTAAGAATATAGGTATAGTATTTAAAAGGGGTCATCTGGAAATTCACACTATGGCAATGGTATTGCTAAACTCTTAACAATGTGCTACATACTCTCCCACGCCCAGTCATACCTGCCTACATTTGTGTCGTGCCCACAGCCACACAAGACTCCGCCCATGTGCACACAACTCCACTCACACGCCCCGCCCAGCTGTCAAAAAGGTAAACTCTGTTGTTGGAGCTATCATTAGAAAAATGTTGGGGAATCTTAAAATTCGCTGCCGCACGAGGCGTTGTGTTCTACAGGCGAATCCAGCTTCCACCAACCCCATATTCCTCCTTGAACGGCGCAGGGTGTGACTCGGCCCAACCCCTGCGGAACAGTGAAGCAACGGCAGGCCTGTCGTCAAGAATTTCAGATAAGGAAGGGAGGCCGACCCTACTCCCAGGGGTGGACTGGGAACTAAAAGAGGCCCTGGAAATAATTACTGGGGACCAAAAGAGGCCCGGGAAATAAAGTTCAAAGTGGCCCCATATGACACATTTTCAGCAAACCCAATGCTTTTCCTATGAGAAAATTTGGAAATTCCACAGAAAAGAGGCCCAGGGTCCGCCCCCTCGGAGCAGCGGTTTCAGCAGCAGCTGAGCGGCATGTACGGGAGCATTTGAGAAAGATGAAAAAAGCTGTCAGCACCGTCCACACAAGACCGAGTGCGGAGACACGGGCCATTAAAATCAGGGAGAGAATTGCCTCTCCTGCCATGGCAGGACTCCGGAAGGCTAAAGGAACACTGGCCTGCACCCAAGAGGTATTGTGCCATGTCAGGCACAGCCGGACACACGGCCTGCCTCGCACAATCCTGCAAGGATGAGAATAAAATGGAATCATATAGTGTGCATGTCGGGAACGTCGGACTGTTTCCGGGTCCCGCCTACACCTCCACCCGATTGACTACAGGTAGCAGTCTTTTGCAGCCAATCGGATGGAGGATCTGATGGGACGCGGAAACAACATCAAAAACCCTGAGATTCCAGGGTCTTTGCCGGAGACCCGGAGAAATGGTTAAAAACCCAGAGCAGCCAATACAAACTCCATGCTATCAAACTACTTCAAAGATGTCAATATGACCCCGTAAGGTTAGCAAAGATGTACCAAGGCGCGGACCCGCAATGCCGGCGCAAATGTGGAACCAATGCCAACTACTGGAACATGTGGTGGAGCTGTCCAGCCACACAAACATATTAGGACAACATCCTTAGCTGGATCAAAGACCTAGAGGGCATACACAGAGACAAGACTCCCTTAATGGTCCTGTTTGGTTTGGAAGAACAAGAAAATGAGCTCATCCAACTCCCGAATATGATCAACAGCATACTCCTAGCCGCAAGAGCTTGTCTCGCCACCTCCTAGAAAAGAGAATTTCTGCCGACAAAATCAGAATGGATCGCCGTAGCAAAAAACTTATATCATATAGACAGCTTAACGGCCGCCTTTCATGGAGATCGTACCTTGACGGATGTGGCTTGGAACGAATTCCGTGTTAGATACCTTGAACCACCCTGTGAGCTGTGCGGTACCCTGACCACTTGATGGCAATAACAGCGCCCTGTCATGCTCACAACATCGCTTTTTTACTGATCAAATATGTTGCACGCACCGTGATCGTTCAATGTTTGAAATACTTTTGTACGCAGTACCTTAACTAATGAGTGATGAGACTTTGGGCTATTATTTGCGGTTTATTTATGTGGGGGGTGGGAAATTAGGGATATAGGGGAGTAAGTACCAGGTTTATAATCTATGAATGTTCTCTTAAATCATTTATAGATCTATCTTATATGTTACTGTTTTTTAACTCTCTCTGATATTGTTCCATAATTGAACTTCTTGTACTTCCTAAAATTCGATAAAATTTAAATAAAAATAAAAAAAACTGGAGTCTCCAGGAAAAACCTAGAGGTTAGGCAGGTATGCGCCCAATACTCATGTGTGAGTTACCAATGAGCAGCAGGAGAGCAAGTAACAGACGCCTCAGACCAAAATATCCAAGAATACCTTAACAGATGCTTGACGAGAGAACGAACACCCACCAGTTATCGACAGCCTTTAGATACATTTCCTTGTTATCAGCTTATCAGACAGAAGACTTACACTTGAAGAAATCTCAGTCTTGAACCATGGTCTCTCATTTGCATCTTCCTGCCATTTAGATTTTATTAAGCTACAAGTAGATCTTTTTAAGTTCACAAGGAAACTAAAACTCAAAAACGTTTTGGATAATAAACCTATTCAAGTACACCAGGTAGAAGTATTGTCAACTCCCAGTAATGGTTCTGTCCAGGATATTGAGACGAGCCATCTATTAGCAACACTAGATGAGTAGCAGGACTTTGATATTGGACAAACAATGATGGACCTAAATATCAGATCAAGACCTCTAGCAATGCCGGAACTCAAATCAGTATCCAAATTCATGCCACCATATGTGGCGGATAATGTAATTGCCATCTTTCATCAGGCATCATCAAACACATTCATAAAGCTTTTGACAGCGCCAAAGGTAAAGGGTACCAGAGAGGGAATCTCTGAAAACTGGAATATCAATTGGTTATCATGGATTTACAAAAGAATCGAGTGTAGAAAAAGGGGTAAATTGGTCAGATTTAGAGGACCCCAAAGAGAAACACCAGAATCGACAGCATATACTGAGTGACCACAAGCATCACCACACGGTAAAGGGGATGCATATAGAAAGTTGATATAGAGGAATATGTAGCATGGCAAGAATGGCCATATTAGGAAAATGAACGACAGCTCACGTCGAATTTAACCAAGCTACCTCAGAGATAGGCCAAGAGTGTAAGAATCAGGAGACAGAAAGAAATCCCTGTGAGCAGACCTGCTGATAAATCCAGGTTGGCCCAGAGCAAAGATGCTATTTTGGAGGATACGCGCAAACCACAAAAGGGAGTACATGGGTAAGCTCTGAGTGTGGAACATCCTTTATAGATGGGAGAAGACGAAAACATCTGTGAAAGCCAAACAGCTGGTCAATCAAAAGTGTATGAAGTTCATATGAGAGAGAGTGAGCAAGTCTCTAGAGGCCAAGAGGAGCAACAGCATCTTGCATAATTAAATCAAATAGCAGTAAATGGAAGGCTGAAATTGACAAATTTGTGGTCTTTTCACATGTGACTCAGAAGTCAAAAACAAAGGCTTAAGCTAAGATAGTGGTGTGCTCACACTCCTTTGAATGTTCCAGAACAGTGAGCAGCAACAAGGTCACTAATGCAAGCTCTAAATCCAAAGAGCTCTTCGCCATTTTGAAAGAACTCACCATACCAGTTACCAAATCCCAAGACATTATTAAAGACCTAACTTGGTGTAACTCCATACAATCTGCCCTATTGAACAAAATCAAACTCCTACAAGTAAAAATTAAGGAACACCACAAAAACTTATCTCAGCACACTAAATCTACCACCAGCACTGACCACCTGCTCACCTCCAGCCCAGTGCACCCATCCGCCAAAGCCCCCATAACCCCTTTCAAATTCAGGGAAGTAACAGAACAGGAAGTCATCGAGATTATGAACAGGATTAAACCATCCAACTGCAAAGGAGACCCCCAGCCCAGCCAGCACCGAAACACTCGCCCCCATCCTCAAATCCTTCATCAACGCCTCCTTCAGCACCAACACAGTTCCAGACAGTCTAAAAGAAGCCTGGGTACGCCCCCTTTAAAAAAAAAAACACTCTTGACCCAGAAGTTGCTAATAACTATAGGCCCATCACCACTGTGCCGTTCCTGCTCAAGATTCTGGATAAAGTTGCCTACACACAAATCCAGGAATATCTTGAAAACAACAAGATCCTATGTAAAAGACAGTCAGGCTTCCGACCAGGTCACGGGACTGAGTCAGCCCTACTCGACTTAAAAATACAACTTAGGGACATAATGGACAAAGGCAAACCAGCATTCCTTCTCCTACTGGTTCTGTCCGCCGCCTTTGACCTTGTCAACGACGATATCTTAGGCATGCACCTAAAAAATGAAGCACACTTCTCCCCAGAAGCTATTGCCTGGGTGGCCTCGTTTCTAAATGGTAGATTCATGAAGGTCTTTACACACTGCCTCGACAACCCCTACCATCATCCACTGTGGCGTCCCTCAAGGCTCCTGCACCGCCTCCACACTCTACAACATATTTACCCTTCCACTCTTCAATGATCTTGACTGTCGCAACATAGCGTACACCAACTACGCGGACGACACGCAGGTCCTACACCCACTAACAGGGACCTATGAAGAAGATGCGACAGCCCTAACCAAAATCTACACAGCCATCCAAACCTGGATGGCCGCCAATGGCCTTTGCTTAAACGGGGACAAAACTGAAATCCTTATACTAGGCACTACCGAAACTCTCAACAAACTCCCCCGCAATTTAAAACCTTCAACATCGACAATTCCATCATTACAGTCTCCAAGACTGTCAAAACCCTAGGTGTCCACCTAGATGCCTCATTATCCATGTCTCGCCATGTCAACACCATAGCCTCCTCATCTGCACTCACCACCAAGATGATCAACGCAGTCAAGCCCTTTCTCTCCACCAAAAACCGCCTATCCATAGCCAGAGCCACAATAGGTACTAAACTTGACTACTGCAATGCCCTATTCCTAAGCACCTCGGTCAACAATCTAAAAAAACTCCAAATCACGCAAAACAACGCGCTCCATTCCTAAAAGGGAACACATCTCCCAAGCAAGAAAAGAGGCCCATTGGCTACCAGTTAAGGAACGTATACTCTTTAAAACCATGGCCATCACACACAGATGCCTTACATCTGATGCCCCACCCTACCTCTCGGAAAGAATCACCCTCAACTCCTCTAACAGACCCACCAGAGCCCACCGCACCAACCAGATCTATGTTCCAACATTCAAAAGATCCAAAGCCGGAGGGTGTAGCTTCCAACACCTCGCACCCAAAAATTGGAATGCCCTGCCAACCACACTAAGGAATGAAAAATCATAAACTACCTTTCGCAAAAACCTAAAAAACCTTCCTGTTCCGATAATGTTCTATTACCTGCATGTATATTTATGCTATTGCACTGTAACCACAGCAAAGCATAATACTTGATCCACACTGTCCTCTGCTACTTGTCATTCTCAATGCTGCACTATGAGTTTTGTATTCAGCCTTACCACTGCAACTGACTAAGTTTACATCTTACCTGTATCAAGTTCAAGCTCGCTGTAACAGCGCCACGATGCCTCAGGGCAATTTCTGTTTGCTTTATAAGTGCAAATAAATAAAAAATAAAGGTCAACTACAAACGGAAGACTTTGGCTGATGGCCTACCGATGACATATCATAGACTAATTGGGAAAATGGGGATTCGTCTGATGGGATTCTGATGGGATTGAATCACGTAGGTTTCGTTTCACGTATGTGCTGCTAATGAGCTAAAAGTCCACAGTTGGGATAAAATGCCAACCAATCAGTAGGGTTGAGGGACAAACTTACATACAAAGTTGCAGGGCCATTTCACTGATGTTTTGTTTGCTATAATCAGTACTATATTAAGAGGTAGTTCAAGGCGTGCTCTACAGACCAGGGGTAGTCAATGAAGCACTGATCCATATATATTCCATAAGTAGATATGTTCCCTTCACCAATCCCTTCCATCAATAGGTTTTGTATTTTTATCACATAGAATGATTTCATATATGACAAATATTTTAACATCTTTTTAACATCATGCACCCCAGATTGCATTGCGTTCTGTGCCCCTCCTGTAACCACTAGACCTCTTTATGAGCTAGGCCAGAACTTAAAGTGCAGCCTCTTCCCTTTCCTTTAACTATCCTCTGCCACCCTCATGGCCCTCACCATCTCTCCTATCTTCTCTAACTGCTACACTATCACCTAACCTCCCTCTCTTACAAAGTCCGGTAGAAAAAAGCACAAAAAAGACATACTGAGAGTCAACCCTGGCCTACCCGTTGCAGACACCTATGTCAGTTCAACTTCCAGAGAGGTCCTCACCAACATCCTTTTCTCTGTCCCATCTCTAGATCTATGGACTCCTCATCTCATCTTCACTCTTCTACCTTTCATATCCTCTCCCATTAATGGTGGCACTAATGGGGAGGTCTTCTTGCCCTGCTTCTCATCATCACGCTGCATCTTTAATGTGTACCACACAGGCACTATCCTGTTCAGGGTCCTCAACCCAACCTCTACCTTTTTGACCGGCGCCTGCCGTCCCTCATTAACTTTCCTCCTTCGCCTGCCTCTCCCCCTACCACTCTCTCTGTCCCTCGCCTCGGACTGGCGTACCACACCCCTGTAGTCCACATCAATAAACCTTCAAAGGCGGAGACCTCCTTCACCTGACTACTCTTAATGCCCGCCCAGCCAACAAACACTCCGCCGACATCTGCCTCCTTCTTGAATACAGTGACCTCGACATTCTCGCTCTTACCGAGACATGGTTCAATGCCAGCTCTGTCACTGCTTTTGAGAACCTTCTCCCTGAGGGCATCAAGATCATCTCCAAGCCACGACCTCACCGTGCTGGCGGTGGGGTTGCCTTAATCTTCCCTATGTGGGTTCCTTCTTCCCTCATACCCACCCAGCTCTACTCCTCCTGTGAGAGCCTGGTCTGCAAGCTGGTCATCTCTCCCTCTTCCCCTCTAACCATTGCTACGATCTACCGGCCTCCCAGCGCTACCACCCTGTTCCTCTCTCAATGGGCTGATTCCTGTTCCTCCCTACTCTCAACCACCTCCAATCCCCTCCTCATGGGCGATTTCAACATCCAATTGGACTCCCCTGACACAGGATCCACTCTCTTCCTTGACCTATGCACTTCTCTATCACTCTCCATTCTCCCTTCTGGTCCAACCCACTTGGCTGGACCCACTCTAGACCCCCTCATCCATTCTGACCTCTCCCCTCCCCCTCTAGTCACTCCACTCTCTTGGTCAGACCATTCCCTCCTCTTCTCGCACCTGGGTCCCCTTAGCCTTTTGACTGCACCTCCAAAATCCCTGCCAATCTTGTTCACAAACATCCGTCCGATGAAACGAGTGTCAGTTGCTGCCTTCACATCCACCTTCACCACCCCCTCACCCCCACCCCCAGACTCGCCCACCAACTCTGCTCTCAGCAACCTCCATTTGGTAATGTTACCAACATACCAGACATTCTTGCCCTAGTCATGAGGATCCGCCTGAAACCCACCTCCAAACGTAACACCTGGTATGACTCTAAACTTGCAGCCCTGAAACACAAATGCAGAGCTGCAGAACGGAAGTGGCAAACCTCAGGCTCACCCTCTGATAAACTGGCCTGCCGCCCGCTCCAACGGCAATACAGACTCTCCATCTGTGCCAAGAAAATTGCCCAAATCCAGGCACGGGTATCAGTTGCAGCCAACAACATGGCAGAACTCTTTAAAATCTGCAGGGAACTAGCCAACCCTTCCCCAGTCTCCTCTTCCCCTCTTCTGACCCAAGCCCTATGCAATGCACTGGCCACACACTTCACCACTAAAATTCTAAACATACAGAGCATCCTTACTACCCTCCGCCCAACCCGTCCCTCACTCCCTTGCCTCCTATGGCTTCTCACCCTCCTTCTTCCTCCTTCTCCTCCATCTTCCCTGTCACACCTGACAAAGTCACCAGAGTTGTCCGCTCCATGAAGGTCTCTTCCAAACAGGTTTCACCTTGCTCCTTCAGAACCATCAAGGACAACATTGGCTCTCTTGCCCCTGTACTCGCTGATCTCTGCAACCACTCCTTTGCCACTGGATCTTTCCCATCCTCCCTCAAGCACTCCCTTGTGCGCCCCCTTCTGAAAAAACCTTCAGCAGACGCTATATGCCCAGCCAACGCCTGCCCTATTTCTATCACCCCCTTTCTTGGGAAACTGCTGGAGAAGCTGGCCTATCCACAATTTACCTCACACACTGAACTTGTTGGTGGTCTCCACGACCATCAATCTGGATTCAGAGCATCCAGAGGCACGGAAACTGCTCTCCTGAAAACCTGCAGAGAAGTGCTTGCATCTCTGGACTCTAATTCTCCAGCTGGCTGTCTAAATCAATCTCTCCTCTGCCTTTGATACTGTCAACCATTCTGTCCTCATAAAACGGCTCCATGACACATGATACACTTGGTATCTCAGAGTGGGCACTGGAATTACCGCCTTCCTAACTGACCATTCGTCCCAAGTCATTCTGGGCACCTTCTCTTTACCTACTTCCTTCTCCACCTGTGGTGTCCCCCAGGGGTCAAGCCTCTCACCCTGGCTATTCAACATCTACCTTGCTCAGTTGGCACTCCTCATTTCCACCTCCTCCCCCAGCTTTCAGTGCTATGCAGATAACACACAACTCTTTTTCAAACTTCCTGCTGACCCTCTTGCATCTTCCATTATCCATGACTGCCTACCTGCCACCCAGTCCTGGTGCACTTCCAACGATCTCTGCCTGAATGCAAGCAAGACTGAGATCATTCACATTGGGACCCCTGCTCCCTCTTTTTTGCCCTCACCCTGGCCATCCTCTATTCGCTCTCTCCCTACTCTGTCATCTGAAACCAGAAACCTTGGAGTCATCTCTGACTCCTCTCTCTCCTTCCTCCCTCACACGCAGGGCTTTGCTAAGAAGTCCCACTTTCAACTCTTCTATTTCAAAGGAATTCTCCCTTTTCTCACTTTCCACCAGAAGCTCAATGTTACCCAAGCCCTGCAGCTGGTTCTCTGTAGGCTTCACTACTGCAATAGCCTTCTCCTGAATCTACCTTCTTCAACTCTATGTCCCCTCCAGCTAATCAAAAATAGGGCAGCAAGACTTATCCTTGGCCTTAAACTCAGGGACCGCATCTCTCCTGCCCTTAAAATGGCACGGATTAAATTCATATCACTCTGCATCATCCACAAGGCTGTCTGAGGCCTGGGACCACGCTATCTGCAACTTTCTCTTACTAAATACCCTCCCTCTAGCCCTCTTCTGTCCTCTTGCACCAACTCTCTGTGTAAAGCGTTTTGCTAAACAGAGGGCCGGTGGCTGATCACTTTCTTCAGCTGGCTCCCTCTTATGCAACAGCCTCTCCCTTCCTCTGCGTCTTGAGCAGAACTTCCTCAAATTCCGGAAGCTCCTCAAGACTTTCCTCTTCACCCCCATGTCCCTTCTTCCCTCCTCTGCTAATCTCACAGTCGCTGTTATTGGTGACCAGGGCCTTTATGTATCCTTCGGGGTACTGGCCTCCCACACCCAATCGCCCCAGTCTCTGTCTGCCTCGTCGCACTTGCCTCGGCACCCACCAGCCTTCATCCTGTAGGCTTGCACTATCTACCCAAAGCGGCTCCAGGCCACATAGCACTTACCATACTATGCACTTCATCTGCTGCTCACCTATGAACACGGACATTCCAGCACTCACCCCCACCCCACTTCCCCATCTTCTCTCTGCACTTGCACATTCTGAATACTCACAGGGCATAGTAGGTTTGTCTTTATCTTCCACTGTATTCATTGTTTTCAATCCCATGTACCGTCCCTGTTGCCCTGTGGGCATTTTGAAACAGAACTTACCGTATAAGCGGCTAACGAATGCACAATAAAATAAAAAATAAATAAATATTGAGGTATACAACCTCCATGTAATCAAACATGGTTGTGAGTGTGCAAGCATCCGTCTGATGTCTGCCAGTTGACCCTGCTTTATTAAACTGAGAATAAAGTAGTACTTTGCCATACTCTTTGAGTCTGTCTGATTATTTGGTCTAAGATCTATTATTGTAATTCTATCTAGCACAAAAGACGCTTCAAGGTGCTAGAGCACATTTGGTAGCATTGCGGATGGTTATGGCCAGGCAACCCTAAGCCAGATCAAGACCGCCAGATGCTCGGCTACTCACGCCATTAGCCAGACGACTGCAGAGTTTCCTGTGGAGAGCGGAAAGCAGAGCCACGTGTGAAGATGATTTGGTTGCAGGTCCCTATTTGATGAAATTCCTGTCTGGTCCACGCAGGTGACCCGTGGATAAAAGGCGAACTGGTCGGTTGAGGGAGAGTCGATGCCGGAGGACTCAAACTGAATCACGGATGTAAGTAGAACAAAGAAAGTGGCAACATGAGGGGCAGGGATTGTGGTGTTAATAATAGGTGTAAAAAGAAACAGTATTTTCTGGGGAGATTATAAAGAAAAATAGATGCCTCGATTTCTGATCAAAAGGGGCAGAAGGGTACGCACTAAGTTAATAAAGATTCCTGAGGCAAGGGCCGCAGAAGACTGCATATCAAACTCCAGATTGGAGTGAAACAGACATGGGATAGATTTACTAAGATATTAAAGAAAACCTTTTTTAAAACTATATAAAATGACTGTAAAAAAATGAAAAATATTAGTGAAAAGTTCTGACCAAGAGATTGACGTCAATCAGGAAGGGAAAACCTAAAGGAAAGCAATATATAAGCAAAGAAGAGACTCTTAACATACTAATAATATAAGAACGATATATGATATAAATTGACAGAA
Source organism: Ambystoma mexicanum (assembly GCF_040938575.1). Taxonomy (NCBI): domain Eukaryota; kingdom Metazoa; phylum Chordata; class Amphibia; order Caudata; family Ambystomatidae; genus Ambystoma; species Ambystoma mexicanum. The sequence goes on from NC_090924.1 coordinate 1,422,762,429, forward strand.
AGTATAAACGAAGGAGGAAACAAAATATCATTGATATCATTGTATAGATTGTTGCATAGATTTTTAAAATAAAGTGAGCAGTTAAAATATCTCTCAACTGGGATTATAAACAGAGATTAATGGTGTCTGAGTTAATTGATCGGCGTGGTATATTTAATAAAATAAAGAATCAAACAAAACAACGGGTAAGTATTGACAATTGAAACCGATTTGTCATCATGGGGGATACACCTCTTTTACATTTATTTTGGACATTACTGAGATGCACAGCGGAAATATGGAAATATCATTCCGAATGGGTCAGAGGCACAACCAATAAGACACTTATAGCAGCGAAGATAATGCAGAAGAGAGCAAGAGCAGAGAACGCAAAGATATATCAACATGCAATGAAAGTAAACAGCGTGATGAGAGGAAGGACAGACAAGATAGACAAATAGAGATAGAGGAAGGAGTAGGGAAACAACGAAATATAAGATAAAGATAAGGAAATAACGATAGTAGAGAATGAATGGATGAAGGACACATATTTCTTAAGCTAGAAGTTAAGGGCATTAATGGGGTTCGAGAAAGAGAGGCGAGAGTAGAGCAGAAAAGGAAAGAGAAAGAAGAAGAAAGGGACAAAGAGTGCAAGCGAAGGAAAGAACAAAGAAGACATGAGGCAAGAAAAGAGGAGAGGCTAGAATAAAAGAAATGGGAAGAGAAAGAAGTCCAAAGAATGAAAGTACATAGGTTGCCACAAAGGCAAGAGGAAGATGAGATGAATTGAGGGAGATGAGCAGAAGAGAATAAGAAATGAATAAGAGTAGGGGATTAAAAGACAATGAAATAGAATATTTATGCCATGGTAGCATAGTGCTGATTGATGCACAAGAATGATTGGAGGAGGAGAGAGGGTCACAGCAGCCCCGTAGGAAGCTGCAAGGAATGCTGCGATCAGCATGGGCTGGTGAGCAGGATACAGAGGACATAGAGCAAAGGCTTTGGAAGCTATAAAGGCAAATGAGGGACAGAGGAAGGTATGAAACCCAAGAGAATATAGAAGGATCCCTATTAAATGGAACCAAAGATAGATCAGGTGACGAGTATGGAACAGTGGGCCTCATTATGACTCTGGCCGTAGCCGTGCTAGTAAAAACTTGCAGGCTGCCGCCGGAGTCATGCTTTTTCTCCGGCACCTGGCAATGGGGATTCACCAGCGCATTACAGCCCCGGTAGTCCCTACAGTGAAGCACCGGAAAAAGAAACTCCCCATTCCCATTCGAGTCCCTTTGGACTCAATGGGAATGGGGAAGACTGTGTGCAACAGTGTCGGTGCATCCGTCAAGGTCTGTGAGTGGGTGCAGCTCTGCCCTCCAGGTCAGAACTGGCTGGCGGAATGGCACCCGATCGCCGAACTCAGAGTATGCCGGAAGCTTAACAGCACCGTTGTTACCACGACCAGCGCACTCCTAATGAGGCCCATTGTCTTTAAATAGATTGACCTCAATGACGTGGAAGGAGACAATAGTCACACATGCTGGGGTATGATGATGTCAGACGAAGAAAGGGAGGAGAGCAAAAGGGTGCAAAGAGAGGGTGCATGCAGGTTTTTAAAAGAAGTGCAGAAAAAGGGATACAATTGTCAGATTTAGAGGACCCTTAAAGAAGAACACCAGATTCAACACCCTATGTTGAGCGACTGCCAGCACAATCGATCAGGGGACATTTCCCCACCATATGTAGGTAGATTAATATCATTACCAGGAAGGAAACAATTGTCCGAGACCAACTTTGCTGTGAAGATAAGGAGTATATGTAAATATGATTATGAATCAGAATTTTCTCAATTCCCATTATTGGAGAAGGGGGCGGACGACCACGATATATACCATGGCTGCAGATGGATAAAGATCATTTAAGGTCTAAATTACAGAGTTTATCTTCCGGTGCGGGAAAATGTATCTATGAATTAGAAAGGATGACATCAGGAATGACGTTAGCTATAGGTGATATAAAAGGACTGCTAGCGGCTATTCTAGGGGAGAGAGCTGACGAAATTTGAAAGCAAGCAAGATAGGCAGGTGTGACTGCTCAAAACACGACACATGATAGAGCACCTTTTAATAATTGCAGAGAAGATGTATGGCGAGGGCTCAGAGTGCAATATCCCTATACATTGTATATGGGTTCGATTATGACAAGGAAAATGAGAGAGGATGAAGAAACTGTTGCCTTTATTCAAGACATGGGCCTCATTACGAGTTTGGAGGTAAGTCAGTGTCCTTACTGGCATGGAGCAAATAATGTGTCCGTGTTGCAAAGAGCCCGCTATTACAGGGCCATTACGACTTTGTGGGCACAAGCTTTGTGCCATGCCGGTAAGGACCTTAACGCCATGCTGTAAAAGACCCAAAAATCGCCCTTAGCGGCATCGAGAGAAGCGCAGATAGCAACACCACCATCCATGCCTCTGGCATTAGCGGTGACCGCTATCATTGAAGACCGCTAATAGCGGTCACCGTAAATAAGCTGAACCAGAAGTAGCGTCATCGCACAGGTACGGGAAAGAGCAGGGCGGCCATCTTGAAAAACACAATCCATTGCTATCCTCTGCACCCAGGATTCACATCACCACCACACCTGTCCCAAAATAATCCAGCAGCATATAAGAATTCCCAAGGCACTTAAAAAAGGAGCTGCCACCTGCGCAAGGAGCGCTTCTCCGAAGAAGAGCTCAACATGCTCTCGGACACCTTGGCTGAAAATGGGGATGTAGTGTTTTCTACTGATATGCGTCGACCAGTACTGTTGCTCAAAAAAAGAGACCTGGGCAGAGGTAGCTCACAAAGTGAGTGCTGTAGGAACCACCCCACGCACGGTGAAAGATGTCCGGAAGCGCTGGGAGGACCTGGACCAACGTGTAAACCGTAACCAGGGAATGGCAACAGGTGGCAGAGGCGGCTCACCCATAAAGATGACTCACTGGGAGGAGATTTGTGCGACCACCATCGGAATGGAGTCAATCGAGGGAGTGGGGGATATGGAGCGTGGAGCCCCGTCATCAGCTGATGCAGGTAGGTGTCACAAATAAACCACTGTATTGCAAACCATGAAGATGTCCCCCCGAACTCACAGGGAAATGATGCAAAGCAGGGTCCACCAGACACATGTACTCAACCCAGCCTACAGGCAGTGCACAGCACCATCTTATCCACATGCATGATGCACCCCATACATGTGTCATCCCAGATGCATCCCTGCATGACCCACCCAAAAGGCAACCAAACAGTATGTCAGTACTCCAACGGCAAATACCTCCCATTCCATAGAAATGCAGCTACCCCAATGCATGCCTGATGCACGTAGACCCATCATTAATGCTCTCCCTCTCTTGGTCCCCCACAGGCACACAATCTGACAGCGATGATGAGGACCCCAGGGAGCAGCCTGCGACACCAGTCAAGAAGTTCAGGGGCATGGAAGGGGCAAACAGGGCCTCAACATCAAGGGGAAGAGTGAAACCAGGACCACATCACAAGGCCAACACACCCCAAGAACCTACAGCACCAATGTGCAATAGGGCCACAACCACAGCACCCACACCAGCAACCACCACACAGGAGCCAGTGGCTGAAGGCACTGTATCCACTGCCAGCAGTACTGTCGGAGAGTCAGCTGCCACGGCAGCCGTGTCAGATGATGAAGCACATACTCCGACACCTGGAACACCTACCGCTACAGGCCCCCTGCAGTCACCCCACCTCTCCCCACCCAGCATACACAATACCAGCAGCCATGAGCTGTCTGCTGTGGAGTCATGGCCAGGGAGCCTCAGCCCCACAGGGAGCATGCATGAAGCACCAACCATGTTGCATGCACCTTCAACATCCACCAGTGTCTGGGACAGGCAAGAGGGGAACACAGCAGTCCTACAGCGCCAGGAGGAGCTGACAGGGCTGGTGACCCAGCACATCATTGAAAGTGGCCAGGCAAGGGAGGAATTCAGGGAATGTGCAGTGTCCCTCAAAGCTGCCATTGAGTCCCCATCAAAAAACATATGCAGCAAATTGGCGGCTATGAGGCAGGTCCTCACCCGCATGGTGGAAGCCTTGGAGGCCCTGCGTCCCGCACAGGTGGTAGAACAACCAGGCACCTCCTCAAATGCCAGCTCCACACAGACCAGCCCACTGCGTAGGTCTGGCCGGAACGTGCGCAGGTCAGACAGGGGTCCACCCGATGCTGGCAGTGGACAAGGGGTGTAGGTGCAGCCTGCCATTCCGAACTCTTGAAGACTAATGCTGCATGCAAGTGCACACCATGTGTGGGGAAGTTGAGGGGGTAGTGGGACGGGGGAGAGGGTGTGTGGGGAAGTTGAGGGGGGAGAGGGGAGAGGGTGTGTGGGGAAGTTGAGGGGGGAGGGGGGAGAGGGTGTGTGGGGAAGTTGAGGGGGCAGAGGGAGAGGTGAGATGGTGTGTGGGGAAGTTGAGGGGGAGGGGGAGGGTGGAGAGGGTCTGTGGGGTGGAGGGCTTGTGCACATTCTATTTTCTATATGTTCAATACACCTGTTGTGATATGAAAATTCACATGTCCGGACATTGCTTATTGTGTACGTGTTCTTTATTGGTGAACAGTGTACAGTGCCCATGTCCCTGACACACCCAGTGCCCTGAGTCCCACCTCCATGGCACACTCCACATCCATGTGTGTTAGAAACATTGGTTAATCAAACTCTGGCACACGGCACGTCCCTCCTGTGCATCGCTACTCCCCTGATGTGCAGCCCCATCTCCTCCCTCCTCATCCCCCTCGTCAGGTGGTTATAGTTCAATGTCAGGGGGCAGAGACACATTCCGTTTGATGCACATATTGTGTAGCAAAACATGCCATGATGATCTTGCCCACCTTCTCATGCCCATATAAGAGTGTCCCACCGGACCTGCTGAGGCATTGAAAACATGCCTTCAAAAGGCCAAATGACTGCTCGATCACCACACGGGTACGTGTATGCGCACGATTGTAGTCCTCTTCGTCCCTGTTCTGCGGGTTCCGGACAGGGGTAAGGAGCCACCTCTTCAAGGGATAGCCAGCATCACCTGCATGTGTGCAACAATGGTAATGTGCAAGTGATTACATCAAATGGGACCTGTATCAATGACACAATAGCATGCATTTATTTCCTGTTTGCATCCTCATATCCATGCATGAATAGAGCTACTCAATGTAACTGCAAAGTGTGTATCCATCTGATCGACTGGTGTGTGTGCCATCGTCTAGTGGGCACAGGGGTGTCCTATTCCAAATGAGTACTCATGCACTGTGGTTGCCCACGCCGATTGTTCCCATGTACTAGGTGATGTGTAGTTTATTGTATGCTATTATCCTGTGACCGTTGATGCCAGACTCTAGATGATCTCACTTTCCGCACCTGATGTTGCCATGCTGGTATGCTGGACGTCTGTGTTTATGTAGGAGTGGGATCATGTATTTTGGCCTCATGTGACTCCTTTGTACGCACTTATGGACACCTATCCTTCTTGCTGATGTAAATAGCTCATGTGCATTGGCCATACCGACAGCATGTCGCTGCATTGTGTTGCTGGGGCTACGGTCTGATTATGTGCAGTGTACATGTTGATGGATATGGAATGGTTGCAGCACTGCCTCATTTTCATAGTAGTGCAGCTTACGTCTTGCATTCAGGTGTCAGGTGCCAGGTCCAGTCTGGCCTGCTTTGGGGCATGAGCATGGTCCATCCTCTCAGGTACTCTCAGCCAGGTGAAGTGTGCATCCCCCCCTTCTCAGCCAGGTGAAGTATGCATCTCTCTCCCCCCCTTCTCAGCCAGGTGAAGTATGCATCTCTCCCCCCTCCCTTCTCAGCCAGGTGAAGTATGCATCTCCCCCCCCCTTCTAAGCCAGGTGAAGTGTGCACCCCCCCCTTCTCAGCCTGGTGAAGTATGCATCTCTCCCCCCCTTCTCAGCCAGGTGAAGTATGCACCCCCCTCCCTTCTCAGCCTGGTGAAGTATGCATCACCCCCCCCTTCTAAGCCAGGTGAAGTGTGCATCCCCCCCCTTCTCAGCGTGGTGAAGTATACACCCCCCCACCTTCTCAGCCAGGTGAAGTATGCATCTCTCCCCCCGCCCCCCCCTTCTCAGCCAGGCGGAGTATGCATCTCTCCTCCCAATCATCTCCCCACATCACAATGCCATGAGCATGACAAGCAACTCACCGAGTAGCCAGGATCATTGCCCTGCGTGTCGCTCCATGTAGCGGGGTATCATGGAGTTCCGCATGACCATTGAATCATGGGTTGATCCGGAAAATCGGGCACAACAATGTGTGATGATCTTGTTTGAGTCACATACCATTTGCACGTTGATGGAGTGATACAATTTACAGTTGCGATACACTACCTACATGGCATGTGGGACCACCAATTCCACATGGGTGCAGTCGATGGCACCGATGCAACCTGGAAAGCCTGCCAGTGAATGGAAGCCAACTTTGGTGTTGGAGATCTCCTGGGCAGTCCGTGGTATTTATTTATTTATTTATTACATTTGTTATACGCCCATACCCGGAGGTACCACGGCGTAGTTACAGACAATGGGAGAATGCAATCTTAGAAAGAACATAGAGGTATACACGAGTAGCAATCAAAAAATATACAGTAATATGCAGGGCAGTCAGGAATAAATAAATAATATACAAAAAATACAAAGCAGTCAGGTATAAGTAGTTACTAGGAGGGGGTAGGTAGGTGCTCTGGTTCAGTTAGAACTTGTTGAAGAGCCAAGTCTTCAGGAGGCTTTTGAATTTGGGGAATGAGGTTTCATTCATAATGTGGGAGGGTAGCGCGTTCCAGTGTCTGGGGGCCAGTGTTTTGAAGCTACTGCCCCCTGCTTTCTCTCTTTTGTATCTGGGGGTTTCGAGGAGTGCGTTTTTGTTGGACCTGAGGAGTCTGGTCTGGGGCTTCATCATGACAGTGTTGTTGAGGTATTTGGGCGCTTTGTTGGCCCTACATTTGTGGGTGATGCTCAGGGTTTTAAATAGAATTCTGGCTTGTATGGGGAGCCAGTGGTGGTCTCTTCTGGTGTTGGAGATATGTTCAGATTTTTTGATGCCTAGAGCTGCTCTGAGGGCTTTGTTCTGCATGAGTTGAAGTTTGGCTATATTGGCTTTGGATGTGCCAAGGAATAGGATATTGCAATAGTCTAGCTTAGACAGTATGAGTGCTCTGGCTAGATGACACAGTTGTTGGTTGAGAGGAATTTACAGCTGAGGGAGATGAGTTTGGAGGTGTAGGAAGTGGACGAAGCTAATATGTTTATTTGTTTGGACATGGATAGTGTTGCATCTAAGTACACGCCAAGGGTCTTGACTTGTTTGAGAACAGGGATTATGGTTCCATCGATGGTGAATGATTTGAAAGCGGGCTCAAGGGTGTTGATTTTGCTGGAGGAGCCTAGTATGAGGAGCTCGGTTTTGTCGTCGTTGAGACAGAGACTGTTGTTAGCCATCCAGTTTTGGATGAGTGAGTAGATTTGGTTAACCGGGAGGGAGTCTTGTTCGTGATTGCCTGAGAGGGGAATGAGGATTTGGGTATCATCGGCGAAATTAGCATAGATGACACCCATGGCATCCAAGGCTGCGAATAATAGCCTGGTGTAGGCATTATACAAAGTAGGGGATAGGCAGGAGCCTTGCGGCACACCTGCAGGGACAGGCACTGGGTCTGCTGATTCTATGCCGATGGATACTCTGGAAGTCCTGTCAGCCAAGAAAGATTTGATCCAGTTGGAAGCATTCTGTGCTAGGTTGAAATTGTTTGCTAGAGTGTTACAGAGTTTATCGTGATCAACCAGATCGAAGGCCGCTGAGAGGTCCAAGAGCATCAGAAGGCAGAGTTTACCTGCTTCTCTGATGGCATCCATTTGGATCTTCAGATCAAGGAGGGCTGTCTCTGTGCTATGGTTGGGACGGAATCCTGACTGGCGGTCTCCTAGTAAGTGATGTTGTTCCAAGTGGTTCTGGATTTGGCAGTAGGCTATTTTGTCGATTATTTTTAGGAGAAATGGGACCGTTGTAATGGGTCGGTAATCAGTGGGTATTGTTGGGTCCAGGGAAGGTTTTTTTAGAAGTGGTGTCACCCAAGCTTTTTTTATACTAGTGGGGACTACTGTGTTTGTGAGAAAAGAGGGGTTGATGAATTCAGTGATGATAGGTGTGAGAGTGGGGGCGCATAGTTTCACTAGATGGGCGGGGAATTGGTCTTCCTTGCAGTTGGAAGCCTTGAGTTTCATTATGGTGTTGAATACCTCTTTGTTAGTCACTGGAGTGAATTGAAATGGGGGGCCAGTAGTGACATTTGATGTGGTCATTGATATAGTGGGTGGAGATTTGTCAGCTAGGAGTGTTTTTTTACTATCAATTTTGTTTTGTAGTAGGAGGATTTTAGATGAGAGTGCGTTTTGAATAGTGGTGCACCAGTCTTTGCTAGCGTTAGAGGGTGCTGAAGTTTGACAAGGGCTTTCGAGTTCTCTAAGGATAGTAGGAATATGTGGTCGCCTGTGTGCTTCAGGAGGGCATCGAGCACTTGGTTCAGCGTACGTGAGAATAATGGTTGTGATATGCCATGCATCTGCCCTACTGTGTGCTGGTAGGTGCCTGTGGCCAGGAAGTGGAGCACAGACACCACCTTCAGTAGAGGGGGGATGGCGGTACGGATGTCTATGAGGCTTACAATGTCGTTATGTATCATGTCCACAATGGTGGTGATGGTGTCCCGGTCCAGATGGTACAGGGTGTGGATCTGCTCAGGGGTTAGGCTGAATGGACTGGCTCTGATTCGAGGGATTGGGGGCTGCCTGTGTGGTACTACTGCCTGCACTGGTGGTGCATGCTGTGCCTGCCTCACACTCCTTCTCCTCCTGCGTCTCCTCTGTGCTGCCTGTTGTTGTTGCTGCTGTAGTTGTTGCTGGAGTTCCACTGCAATCATGTCCTCTAGCCCCAATATAGCTACTAGTATTGGTATCATTTTGGTGGGTGACTGGGTGTGGGAAGGGGTGGGGTGTGCTCCTTTTGTGCTGGTCCAGTCTACATTGCCTCCACCTGTGATGATTGTGTGCACCTGTGGCAGTTGGGAACACTGCACATGGCCGTTTACGGGCGGTTCGCAATGGCATTATTTACTCCATGCCGGGAAGGTACTTTACGCTGCAGCGTTTCGAGAAAAAAAAAAGACGTCAAAGAAAATGGCCGCCATGGAAAGGGAAAACGGAGTCCGGTTTCCCTTCCCATGGCGGCCATCGGGAGCGGACGCACTGGAAACAGAAGTGTTTCCAGCGCGTCCGCTCCCGAAAAAAAAGAAGGTAAGTGGGGTTGGGAGGGTGGAAGGGAGGGGAAAGGGAAAAAAAGAAAAAAAAAAAACGTACCTGGGTCCTTGACAGGGGACGATGGAAGTCTCCAGCCGTGTGGAGGCTCGGAGCGGGGGTGTCCCCGCTCCGAGTCTTCATACGGGTTGAACCTGCCTTCCTCCAAGGCATAGAAGGTAAGTGGGGTGGGGAGGGCAGAGAGGTGGGAGAAGGGAGGGAAGGGAAAAAAAAGCCTTAGCTCTGTCTCCTGCGGGAGGCAAAGGTAGCCTCTCAGCCTTGGGGAGGCTCGGAGCGGGGATGGCCCTGCTTCGAGCTTCCTCATTGGCTGAGGGGCTGGCACGCCACCTGCCGGGGACAAAGGCCGTGGAATTCCAACGGAGGGATTCCCAGCCTGGTAACGACTCGGCGAGGGCCAATCAGAATGGCTCTTTAATTCTGATTGCGCCCTCGCCGGGTACTAATCTACAATATAAAGCAGAATCGCAGGAATATTATGCCCAAGACCACACATATTCTTAGACACATGCGCCGTAATCCTAACGAATGCAGCTAGCACCACTACAAATGCAATTACCGCAAGGCCAGCTGCAGTAGGCACCCATACAATCACAACAGGCACAGCCGCAGCAAACACCAGTACAGCAGGCTATGGTACCACAATGGAACATGACTTCAGGAACACAGGAGGCACTCACACCCAATAAGGGGTGTTTAACTGTGATACGAGGAAATCCTTTCACAGGCACGGAGATGCGTTTATACCCACAATAGGACAGTACACACAGTGACTTGATGTGTTCAGTACTATCAGTGACAGCAGATCCCCAAGAGTTAAGGTGACGATAGGAGGCAAGACATTTTCATTTTTAGTTGACACTTGAGCCACTCATTCTTGTGCACATGAGGGAAAATATCTAATGTCAGGAACTGCCATGAATGCTCAAGTCTTCTCCGGGGTGACACATTTTTTACAGACAAATTACCAATTTCTATAGGAGAACATGATATGTCAATGCCATTGTTGTACTCTCGGCAGACGCCAGTCACTATATTGGGACGTGGTTTAATGACAAGGCTTATCATGATGATTTCTTTCACTGAGGAAGGAATAGTGTGTTCTACTCCAGGGATACACTGGATATGAATGTGGTAGAGTTCATATTAGCCTTTACGAGCCAGAAAGCATTACAAGGAGTGCCTTTAGATCCAGAAGTATTTGTGTATGGAGTGACTAATGTATTGTCATGGTTACCCAGGTTGGCAGGTAAAATATTGAGAATACCTGATGAATTTATGTTCAGGCTGAAATTCCCATGGACTGTAGCATGCTCGCTCCCATCATGAGTGAAGCCCAGCTGGACAGAAACGTCATATGATATGAGCGAGCCAATTGTACTGCATTGCATCACGATGGAAGAGTTGGATGGAAGATGGAACGCAAGTCAAAGGATAACAGATACTGGAGCTGATTCGACCAGCATTTACTTAATTATAATAATAAATATAAATTATATTTAACCTCTATATTCCTGTCCCTCATTTATCACCGCATATTGCATAATAGACACTACATGGATGAGGAGCAGGGGTAGATCAATCCCTTAGAATTTGAAGCAGCAGTGGTCAGAGAAGAGCGGGTGATGCTTCATGGAACAGACGATGAGGGAAAGGGATGGAGAACAGTGATAGCCCTCAGTGAAGGATACAGGTTGACAGATTTAACAGACAAGCTGTTTACAGAGGACTATTCTGACGATGAACTGGTGTTTTTTATAAGTATCACTTATTGGATTAAAGTAAACAATATAGAAATATTGCAGAGAATGGCATTGGTAAACAGAAGACCACCATTTTTTCAGGAAGACTTAGAGAAATAACCAATGATTTTGTGGACCAAGAGCCCATATGATGGAGATCTGTTAAAAGGGATAGGGGCAGTTAAAAACTTGAGGTATAGCTGTGTATCGTTAGCATATTGGTGGATGTGAATGCTGTGTGTGGGTCGGAGGGCTCCGAGCGGCTCCATGTATAGATTGAAGATCACTGGGGAGAGGTTGGAACCCTGAGGGACTCCACAGGTGACGGGTAGCATTGGCGATCTAAAGGAGTCCATCTGAAAAAACTGCTTGCAATTGGCGAAGTAGGACTTGACCCAGCATAGGGCAAGGTTGCTGACCCCCGTGCGCTGATGTAGGGTGTCCGTAAGTATCTGCTGGTCTACTGTGTCGAAAGTGGCAGAGGGGTGGCTGTCATCAAGGATGTTGAGGGCGTCATCAACCACCGTATGGTTGCTGTCTCTGTGTTGCATCTGGGTCTGAATCCGGATTGGTAGGTGTGGAAGAGATTGTTGGTGTCGATGTGTTGCTGCAGTTGTGCTGCTACTGCTTTGTCAATGATCTTACCTAGGAAGGGAAGATGGGTGAGGGGGCGATAGTTACCTAGGTTGTCGGGATCCAGAGACCACGTCTCCATCCAACGATCTCTCCCGTGGACTAGGCTTTCCATGGCTTATCGAGCCAGAGGCTGCAGCCCCTGCTCTAGAATGTCACACTGAACACCACCTTTTGCAGGGAACTATTCAGATATTTCACGGTGCACGCCATCTTGTGGGCAGCGCTGTCTGGGATCGTTATGCAGAAAATGTGTACAGTATTTCGAGCTGCATTATCCTTTGGGGGGCATCTCTTGCTTGAGGTCATAATGTTATATGATATGTGTATGGCGCCTGCTGTAGGTTCAACGGCCCTTGTGCAGACAGGGGTCGGAACAGAAATAAAACAGTGGCGTATCTCATTGCATGCAGGTAGACAATATAATGCAGACAAATAAACCCTGATTCGTGGAATTATTTGCTATGTCATTTTGTGCACAAATCCCTGTTTGATGATTGTAGATTTGCGGGCAGAATGGCAAGCAAATTCCCGCTGTGTTTATTATTCCCTGCTACACATCACCTTTTGGACATGGTTACTTTCAATAATAGGGCAGGATAGAGGTTTAGTATTTCACTCATAAAATTCATGGAACTGTGCAAAGTCAGTGCATAGTTATTTTTGCAGAACAAAATGACTGCCGGAACTTGGCACTGAACACATACACGTGACGTTGCACAGTTCCATGAGTCGGGGTTTGTGTCGGTAGTGCAAAGACACTTTTCAGCAGTGCAAAGTCACTTTGTACAGTGCAAAACATTCCATGGATCGGGCATTTTGTCGCCAGGGCCTCCAGGATGGTGGTAACAGTTAATCTAACATCCCCAAAGCGCTTAACTGTCATTGAAACGGCATCGAAGCGCTGGCAGGGCCTCGATGTCAAGCGCATAGTTAAGTAGCGCATGATATGTGAGCAGAGAAACAGCAGGCACGCGCGCCATAGTAAAGATTGCTCTCAGTGCTTGGCTGGGGTGATGATGCAGAGGGCCGGCACGGCGTGACTGCTGCACTGCGCTGCACTGCGCCCCTCGGCAGGCCTCGCTCGCTTGGAATGATTATGCAGAGGACTTGAGCGGCGGCGGCGGTTCCTGCTGCACTGCGCCTTTTGGTCACTCAGGCTCACGTGCATATGAAGTTGGTTTATTGCTCGAAATGACTACCAAGCTGGTGGTGTTTTCATGTTGAAGACGTTTCCCTCCTGACTTTCGAATGTGAAATTGACCCTGTATAGGAACTGAAGCTAAAATACCCAGGATACCCTTACACATCAGATGCCTCTTACATCATCAGATCATGTAATGTCCACACCTTACAAATCTTCCCCAGCAGGATGTCTTATAATCATGGTCCCTCATCACAAACTATGATGGCTAGGGCTGATGGGAGTTGTAGTCCGAAACATCTGGAGAGCCAAAGGTTGAAGAGCCCTGGTGTTAGTGGGTGACTAAGCCTGCCTACAGCCTGCTGCAAAGGAGAAATGATGAAATGCAGAGCAAAGTTCCAGCGAACTGTACTTTCATATCTTAGGATGTTCAGACAGAATGGGTTGACCTCTGAAAAGAAGCGTTAACAATCTGTGGCCATCTTGACTCATCGCCTCTCTCTGCCTCGGCGAGGGTATCCATTTTATGTTAAAATAATCTGCCATTTTCTGATGAATTGCCTTCTGTGCATGTATATCCCCTATGAGCTACTTCAAGGGCAGCCAACGCAGGGATTGCAGCTTCTTGGCGATGTTATCTAACATCAAGTGTTGGCGGCGACTCCTCGCTGCGTGCACCATAGACTTAAGGAATGCCAGTTCTGCACCCCAGGGGCAAAGCGAGAGAACATCATAGCCTGAAACACTAATCTAGAATCTTCTACCTAGATAAAGTGCCTAGCTTGTGTCGGGATGCACGTACAGCTCCCATACAGGGCCAAAGGATTCAGGCTAAGAAACATCTACCTCACCGAGTGACTCAGGCCACCCCGCACACCAGACTACCTACACTAAAACAACGAGATCGTTAACACCCATTGATACCACTAATCACTTCTCACCACGCTGCTTGCTTGGCATCGCACCCAAATCAAGCTCTATCGGCTGCAAATAAGCACGCTTGCCGCTTGCCAGCCGGATCGATTCAGCTGTGGCGTCAATTTCAGACCATTACTGTATACTCGCGTTTAACAGCCACCCACGGTGCACGGAGACCGCATGCATCAATGCTCCATTACATTCCCAACATATGCGCGCAAAACTTGCATCGAAAGTGTCTACCTGCGATTATTCACTATTAAGCCGACTACTGTATGCCACGCAACAACGCCTCGCTTCTTGCTGCGCCGGCACTTGGATGGATATGCCGCTCTGATGAGACACGGTGTGACTTGCGCGCTTCTCTGCATATACTCCCTTATGCCACTCCTATGACTTATACCTCGATGTGTTCACCAATGTGCCCGATGATCTGTTAAATTCTGACCGCCATACCGGTGCCTCATTCTGTGAAATGTATCCTTGTCCGCATGCCCTACGATCTGTTAAATGTGCCCGACCACCAGCCTGATGCCGCATTCCTGCAATCCCAATGTTGCTTATCAGCCATGTGTGTCACACTGTGCCTGCTTATTGCATTAATGTGCCAAAGTCCCCCACTCCAGCAGCGCCCTAGAACTTATCACAACAGTGAGCCCATACACTGCCACTACGCACACGCAGCTCCGCCAGTGCCCAGTACCCTCGTCAAGGACTACATATCACCAGCCAGCAATCCCTTAGCCTACTCCCTAGCAGCAGTGCATGTCAACTAGGTCAAGACGCATCATGAATGACCTAGACAGAGCGACAACCACTACTAGCTCTGCCATACACTGCCACCATAATAACCCAAATCTCAAACACACTACAACCCTAAGTATGGCAACCACACTATCCCTCCCATCCACTTTCTGCCACCTCTACATATGGCCATTCCATATGACCTCACTGGTCCCAGCGACCCCAACAACAAGCCTAGCCAACCTAAGCCTCCAACCATCCAGAGCACCACACAAAATCCCATGCCTAACACCCCTGGTCAACCATGCCCACTCTCCACACATAACAGCGGGCACACGCCGCAACCAACTACAGCCCAATCACCACTACAAACCACTACTCCCTCGCTAACATGGAGATAAACACACATCAACTGTAGAACACCCTAGCCTACTAGTAGGAGAGCCCACTCACAACATCCCAAAACAGACACCCGTCGAAACACGAAGGTCTCTACCCAGGAAGCAATATCCATCAAACTAAACCAGACAGACCCCACTTATCACGACCTCAGTACCAACAACACCTGCGCAATTGCTTCCACCAAGATATCGACACCCACACATACGTCAGCAACCTCTGCCAGCACCCTAACATCCAATGTCACCGACAATCCAGCAGCCTCCATACTCAAAGGTACTCTCTACTCTCATCAATGCAAGATCACTCCCAGCTCATGCTCTAAATATCGCTGACCTCATCTTGACAAACAACCTAGACTTCTTAGCCATCACCGAAACATGGCTTCATGCAGGAGCGGGTCCCTCACTTTCATTGGCCATCCCTGATAACTACACTATCTCCAGAACAGATAGACAGGGCACCAAAGGTGGAGGAGTTGCACTCATTGCCAAAAGCCATCTCCTCATAAGAGAAATTCCCAACCAATCATTTCACTCAGGGGAATTACTCTCCATTAAACTGTCCCTAATCCACACCAGCACTGTGACCATCCCCCTAATATACAGACCCCCCCGGAGCAGTCCTCTCTTTCTAAGAAGATGTGGCTCAACTCCTATCAACAAATACTAAGCCATCCTCCCAAATTATTCTGATGGGTGACTTAAACCTAGGCCTTAATGATCCAAATGATGACACAGCCTCCACCATCGCCAACACTATTGAAGTGCTGGGCTTCACCCATCGCATTACTTGCCCTATCCACACTTACGGACACCCTACAAAGGCCGAACACTCGACTGGCTAGCAGACTATAATTGCCAGACCGAGATCCTCTCCAGCACCCCATGTCCCTGGTCCGATCACCACATCATCTCATTCACAATGCCCAAAAATAAGTCCCAAGATACACTTCCATCTCAAGCCCCAGCTGCCCCTTCCAGAAACTCTCGTAACATAACGCCAGAAAAACTACTACCACTGATCTTCCACATCACTAACTTCCAAAAGAATACTAGCAATAACCCTACCACAATGGTAGGCTGTACAACCAAACCCTCCTTGCCACCATAGACAAGGCAGCACCACTAAACATGCGTAAAGACAAACCTCAAGCTCACCTTAACGCCTGGTACACCCCCGACCTTAAAGCCCTACGCAGTTACAAGAGAACAGCAGAAACCAGCTGGAAAAAAATCTCCCATGAACTTAACAAAGACTCCTTCACCAACACCTCTAAAAACTACAAAAAGGCTATCCTACTAACCAAGAGCTCCACTTACAATGATAAACTCACCAAAGACAACTCTGGCACTAAAGAATGATTTACTATTCTTTGCGAGCTAGAATCACCAGTAGCTCCCCAGGAATCTTGGCACAAAATCACTGCCTGGTGCACTGATATACAAAAACCTCTTCTTGGCAAAATTGCCTCGCTCCAAACAAAAATTGTACTACAATAGTTGAACCTTGGTCACAACCAACTGGCACAGATTCCCATATACTCAGCACAGAATTCGAATTCCTACTTTGCTCCAGTCTCAACAACCGAAGTACTGAATATCATCACAAGTATCAAACCTTCTAAATGTCAAAGCGACATATGCCCAGCCTCAATCATCAAAGAATGCACAGCCAAACTCACCCCCTTTATCACTACATTTATCAATGGCTCCTTTGAAACAAACTCCGTTCCCACCAACCTAAAAGATGCCTTGGTTCTCCCACTACTAAAGAAACCCACCCACGACTCCAACATTCCCACTAACTACCACCCCATAACAACGGTTCCTTTCTTCCTCAAAATAATGGATCGAACAGCCTACCTACAAATCCAAAATCACCTAGAAACCAACAACCTCCTAGGCCTCCACCAATCAGGCTTCCGTCCAGGACATGGTACTGAAACAGCCTTGCTAGATCTAAAAATTCAAATAGACGAATTTTAAGACAAAGGCAAGCTAGCACTCCTTCTACTCGACTTATCAGCGACCTTCGACTTAGTCAACCACAACACACTCTACAATCACCTCGCGTCTGCATCCCTCTTCTCAACTGATGCCATACTCTGGATACAATCCTTCCTTACCAAAAGAACCATGAGGGTCTTTTCAACCACTACATCAGCGCCGCCAGCCCCAGTCTCATGTGGAGTACTGCAAGGATCTTGCGTTTCACCCACACTTTACAATATCTTCACTAAACCACTATTCGACTGCCTTGACGATCTGGGTGTCACCTACACTAACTATGCAGATGACACCCAAATCCTCCTCCCCCTAGCAGGATCCTGTGACCATGACACTAAATCTCTAAATCAAATTTACCAAACAATCCAGACATGGATGGCCCAACACGGCCTCTGTCTCAATGATGAAAAGACAGAGCTTCTCCTCATCGGCTCACAACACTGACTCAATAAACTTGACGATATCTCAAAATCCTTTATGATAGACGGCATCACCATCAAAGTATATAAGGAAATAAAAACCCTGGGTATCTATCTTGATTCAGCCCTTCCGTTAACGAAACAAGTCAACGCCACTGCTACCGCAGATGCTTACATATCCAAGCTCATCAACGCCTGCAGACCCTTCCTGTCATCAGTCAGCTGCACTACCCTGACTAGAGCTCTTATCTTATCCAGACTGTACTACTGGAATGCCCTCTACATCGGGACTAACAAACGCAACATACAAATACTACAAGTGATCCAAAATAAGGCTCTAAGATCAGCACTTAACATCCCAAAAAAGAATTATATTAGCAAGGCAAGACACACTGCCGACTGGCTGCCAGTCCATGACCGTATCATCTTCAAAACCCTCTCCCTGATACACACATGCATCCCTCAATCAGCCCCTAAACACCTATCCAACAAATTTGCACTGAACAAACCTAATGGACCCACGCATAGTGCCTACACACATCTACTCAACATTCCTAAATCCAAACTACAGAAAGCAGCAGGAGGCACCAGCTTCCCAGTGTTAGCTGCGAAACACTGGAATGCACTACCAGCATCACTAAGAGCTGAATCCTCTCTCTGGACCTTCCGCAAAAACTTGAAAACCCGATTATTCACTCAAGAGCAACATAAGTAACCCAACCACACATCAGCCAAGTAGCTATACACCTCACCACTCCGCCTCAGCCTTATGCTTCAAACCCAACTGAAACACAAAATAGGTAACATAAACTGTTCACTTATGTATAACATGTGCTGCTTCAACCTAAAATTGTATCGCTAATGTATAACTATTTCAACTGCTATGGATAATATGTATGTACCTTTATAAGAATATCAGCGCCCAGATGCCTCAGGGTTAGGTGCGCTTTACAAATGCCAAAATAAATAAATAAAATGAGTGCACACGAAAGTGAAGGTACGTGGCTGCAGGGGTTTGGGGGGTGCAGTTGGGAGCAAAACATGTATCTTTAAAGTAGTTATAGAGGATTAGGTTGGCCCAGGTATAGGGCTTGGATGATATTGGCCCTCATTACAACCCTGGCATTGGACCATGGTGCTAATAGCACCATGGTCCATGCCGGTAACTTACCGACTCCGCCATGGCGGAATGGGGAATTACCGCCCCATTCCGAGGTTGGCGGGGCGGTAATACCCCATGCCGCCATTGCCCTTCCCCATTCCCATTTTTGCCCCATAGGGCTCAATGGAAATGGGGAAGGCGCTAAGTGCGGTGCCGCAAATTGCGGCACCGTACTTAGCACCAAGGTCCCTTTGCGGGTTGGATTTTAACGCCTGCAAAAAGCAGGCGTTAAAATCGCCAACCCGCAAGGGACCTCATAATCAGGCGTTAAGGAGTTAACGGCGCCGCCACCTTTTGCGGCGCCGTTAACCCCTTAACGCCAGGGTTGTAATGAGGGCCATTGTGTAGCAATAGTGAAATATAATGTGTAATGATGAGGATGTAGACCTGGGGCTGGGGTGCAGGAAATACTGAAGGATTGCTAGCATGTTTTATTCCCATTTGGAGCTGTAGCAGCGTGGCATAATTAAGAGTTTGAATCATTTTCCCTTTCCCAAGCCCCAGGAGTGAAGCTGAGAATAGCAGCATTGTTTAATTTTATCAAGCTGAAGGCCTGTGGAACAAGATTGGAATGTGAATGGCAGAGTAAGGATAGGACTGCACACGTCCCAAAGGACAAATCCATGGGAGTTTATTAGTGGTCTCGAGCTGCCAAAATGCTCAGTTTAGATCTAGGGTACTAACGCCCCTTGGACAATGGCCGTCCTATTTGAACTGCCAGGCGGCTGGAAAATAGAGTACGTAAATCCATCCAAATTTGGCCGATTAATGTGGAGCTCAGCAGAGAAAAGAGGTGTACCACGGGTGGGCAACTGATAAGAGCGGATGATTAGTGATATGAAGAGCAAGAGGTGATGCCAACAAATCTAGTCCAAAGCTGCGTAGGCATGGCTGGGGCGGCTGTGTATCTGGTATCAAGAGAAGCGCACTGCGCACTATTATTTCAAAGGGCCAATTTGACAGTTGTCCATTGAACTCATGGTAACGACCAGGGGCACACCATATGACTAGGCCGATGGGGCGGGTAACATTCTAGTTAACTTGCCAATCCAGTAGCTGGGAACCAAGGTGACTGAATCGGGGAGCCACGTGTTAGGCCTAGGGACTATGGGGGACTGGTAGTATGTATATAGGTGGTAGCCAATGAGGGTGAGGGAATAACACTGTTTATTGTTCACGTCATGAGTGACGATTTCTTTAGTTAAAAACCTTGTATTTGCTTTGAACTAACAGAGAGTTCCCTATCAGTCTGGTTCTACAGAACCATCGGACACCTTTTTCCTTCTTGTATGCACAATAAATCTTTTTCCCTGCAAAGTGGTGCACCAAACCTTTTTCCCTAGAGGAGTGTTTTTTATTGTCTGGTTGTCTGGAGGTCTTACCGTACAAATCTGGTGACCCCGGCATGATCCCAGACCCTCCACAGTGACGGAGGATCCCTGGCTTCACATCCAGAGAGGCCACACCCACGTGAAGTGACCAGTCCCCTGTGCACAAACTGGAGAGGTTTACAGGAGCCGTGTTGCCTGAATCCTGTCTACTCTTTGGAGCGGGGCACTTTTCCCAGATTCTGCAGGCCGTTGATGGGACCCCATGACAGAGGAACTCAGGAAAGTGTGTATATATAAGTATACCTTTGCGGGAGAAAACAATAAGGGAAAGGGGTGTGAGAGTGCTGATGTGTGTGTGTGTCTGTTGATGGTGAAGTAGATGTGGAGTGGAAAGACCATGTGGCACTATATACATGTTGTTAATGAGGTAAAAGAATAAGAGTGTTACAGGAGCCTCTCCGATTGGGGGGAGACATTAGCACTGCAGAACTAAGGAGAAAAAGAGGAATAAGGGTGGAGGCCCAGTATGAAGAAAGGGCCTGGGTTCCCTCCACCCAATATAAAGGGCCATGGGGATGAAGAGTAGTTTTTTGTGTGTTTCTATTGGTGTTTTTATTGTGGTGGTGCAGACCGAGGAGGGGCCCAGCTGTGTTGTATATATAATTGTGTGGTATGACAGTAATGTGTGTGTGTATGGTTAGTGTGGACTATAGTAGTGTGGTGAAACGAAGTATGTGCGTGAAGTGTGACGAGTGGGGAAGGGGGGACAAAACAGGAAAGGGGCGCTAAGGCACCGCTGGGTCGATGTTACGAGCGAGTAAGGGAAACCAACATGGAGCCGTCGACTCCATTGGAGTATATGTGCATAGCTCTTCCTTTGTATCAGAAGAAAATTAAGAAGTGGCAGAGATGAGAGGAGACATGTATAAGCCATGGCCAGAGCAGGTAACAAATAACAAGGACAATTTGGGCCATATGTACACATTTGTGTCACCCAAGTATAAGGGGAAGAAATTAAAGAACAGGAAAGGGGTTTGAGAATCATGGTGGAAGATTTGGAGGGTGTACCCCCAAATCCTACAAAAGTAGAGATGCCCTCGTCCACTCCTGTTGTTCCAAGCATCCAGGGGTCCACTGTTCCTCCCAGTACAGCACACAGAGTGCAGACTTCCCCAGTAGGGTGTTATCCTACATGCACAGTGGTAGGGTACACAAATCATTTGTGTGTATTACTGCCCCTGCTCCTTCAGTGCCTGCACCATACGAGAATATCCTAAACCCCATAGCATCTGCAGCTTGTCATACTCAGGTGTGTAGGGATCCAGATCGGAGACTACAGAAGGATGTAGAGGTGGCTTTAAGGAAGACATAAGAAGAGTTAGAGAGGTTGAAGTTGACAGAGATGGGCAGAGAGCCCCTGTTGGGATGAATGAATGGCGAGCAGGGGACATTTTGTTTAGAAGTGATAGTATAGTGATTAGGGATGGCAATGTGAAGACAGAGGGAAAGGGACAGTATTCTGAAGAGCAGCATAGAGGAATGCCATGAGTTGGGAGTTTGGAGTACGGATCGGTTTGATCCGATGCCGATATTGCTGCAGTTGGAGAAGAGGAAGAGTAGGATATGGAGGAGGAGAAGGGGGAGGATGAGACCTGCCCATGATATCACCATGGGTAGAACTTTTGTGGGGGCCCAGATTGCGATCATGCCACGGGCACATTGTGGTAGTGAAAGGGAAACAAGGGGGGAAGAAGATGATGGTGAGGACGGTAGGGCCACAGTTCTCACTATTGCAGTGCGGCCCTGGGAGGGCAAAATCCGTACCCTGGCAACACATGGACAGGAATAATTTGATTAAGACATTTTCCATCCCTTACCGCAGCTGTGGGTAAATGGACATAGGCCTTTGAAACACAGACTGCTGGCATTACACTAGCTGTGGGTGTTTGTAGCAGTATTAGGAGACCAGGCAGATGACATTTCGGTCAGGCCAGGGTATGCCGGAGTAGAGATAGGGGATGACAGCCATGATGGGGCCCATTTTAATGACTGTAGGGCTCGAATGTGGGTGGCACTTCGAGTGTGGCTGGCACTAAGGCACGTGTTCCTCGCACACGCCAGATCTCCATTCCATAATGGTGCGAACTATGCAGGACGATGAGGACCCAGCTCAGTATACATTGGAAACACAGGAGATGTGGACGGCAAATAAGCGGGAAACATGGGACGGTTCAATAGCGTTCTTTTACTATATGGTGAAGCAAAGCCTACCCAAGGAGGTACATAAAGCTTTAGACAGGGTAGTAGGGATTGAAGCAAAAGGGCGGGTGGAGATACAGTCACTTATTGTGCACCATTGTGAAAGGGTGATTGAGAAGGAAAAAGAAGTGGCAGATACGGCACAGAAAGCAGAAGCAGAGGGCGATACCAGGAGTGGTACAAGTAGCACTGACTTGGGGAGGAGGGTATGACTGGAATGTTGTGTATCACGGACCATACCAAGGAGGGCCCCAAGGGGGGCATCCCAGGGGAAAGGGTTTTTGCAGAATTCAGACAGGGAAGAGGAGGATTTGGAGGAAAGAGCCCAAGGTTTGGGAGTACAGGGCATTGTTGGACATGCAGGAGGATGGGCCATTTTTTATGGGAATGTAGTAGCAGTCAGCCAGCTGCATATGACCCGAGCATGCCCCCATACACCCAGTAGTACCAGCCCCCTAAACCAAGCCATATGCCATGGCACCTCTGAATGTTCTGTATAATGTACCGCCCCATACCCCAGTATACACAGATGCCCGTACCAGCGTCCAATTGCATGCCAGTTTATGCCCTACATCAGCCACCACCGCAGGTCCCTCAGGTGCCCAATATCAATGCGGTTCTCCACGGCATGGTCACTGACTACGAAGAGGCCAGTATGGTGGGTGGGAACCTGTTTACCTTTCCAGGAATGAATACCTACCAAGATTAGGACAGCCCACAGAGAGGTTTATCATGGCCAGTCCTGTCAGACACTGCCAACCCAGAAGAGGAACCATTGGTGGGTGTGGAGATACTAAACAAAATCATTCATTATTATGGTACACACCGGAGCAATGAAATCATGTATCAAGAATGGGCATACCCCTTATCGTGTGAAGTAAAGGACACGCAAGGGTTTTCTGGGGCCACAGACAAATGACCCATAAAGGTAGGTAACAGTGTAGTACGAGCCCCATTGTTCTTTTCAACCCCTTCCCCTGTGACTTTGTTAGGGAGGAATGTACTAAGCAAACTAAACATGGAGCCTCGACTCCTCTTCAGGTCTGGGCCTCTTTTTACTTTGCATTGCAGATTGAAGATCCTTGTACCTGTGACCCTCTCCCTGAATTGGCCTAACAATGCTTTTTGGAGCATCAGCTCCTCTTCAAGATGGCAGAGTACCCACCGCAGTGAGGAAGGGGCTGAGGATCCTGTCCTCGTCCCGCTCCAGATGCCTCTGGTAGGCTGTTGCCTGCATATGGCCTGGGATTGGTGGGGAGCCGACAGGCAAAGCCGGCCCCTGTTAAGGACCCCGGATTAGGATAATTCTTGTCGGGGCCTCTTTTTACTTTGCATTGCACATCGAAGATCCTCGTGCCTGTGACCCTCTCTCCAGCTCCATCAACACAAGCCCTGATCCCACCCTAGGCCTGGCTGGTGGAGCCAGAGGGTATCGAGGGCCTGCATTGGCCTAACAATGCTTTTTGGAGCATCCGATCCTATTCAAGTTGGCGGAGTCACCGACAGACACAGTGAAGCAGGAGCTGCTGATCCTGTACTTGTCCTGCCGCCAGATGCCTCTTGTAGGCTGTTGCTCACATAAGCCGGCAGGCAAAGTTGGCCTCTGATAACGACCCCGGATAATGATGAATCCTGTCTGGACCTGTCCAGGGCTTCCGGCGGCTCGGCGTAACATTCTGCTCCTCTTTACCTTGATGTGCCTGTTCCACTCTCAAGATCTCTGCCATGTGTGGGCAGTCCACTGCTCCAAATGCATTAAGAATGCCTGTGACGTCATGGTAGCGGACCTCGGTGGTAAATCATCTCTGCCTGTGTCGTTGGTAGGGCAATGTGCTGGGACACATGACGCAGGAGGGCAGGGACGTCATTTCTCCAAAATGCCAGGGGTAGCCGAAGTAACATCACATGACCTTTGACCTCTGATGACATCACAGAAAGTGATGTAATTTGACCCCCCACTTCGAAGTGACATCACGGTAAGCGATGGAACACAACCTTTCACCCCTTGACAAAACAGGCAGTGACATCACATATTGTTCCTAATTACATAACGAAAAATATGGTTGCAATATCACTATGATGTTATATACATTTCATACAAGAATGGATAACAAAGTGTGTTGTTACTATCAGTGTGTATAGGCCCATATAACAAAATTACTGTGAATGCAAGCAGACGGCCAAGGCCAAATGATAATGATATGGTATTATATAGCACTTACGCTTAAGCGCTTTATATAGAAAAAACATACACTATCACCCAGCCTGTGTTGGTACTCATTTATCGAGATTAAAAGGGTGAAAGGCTGAGTTGAGGTGTTTAGGAACAGGCTAAATTAGTGAATTACCCCCTGAAGTGTGCCTGGAAATAAAACTTTATGAGTCTAGCAATTATTGGATAGAATTCCAGAAAGAAAAAATGATTTGTTATTCCTATTCTTTCTTATTTAGGGTCACTGCTCAAAGTGTTACACTTGTGAAACCCCCTGTTTTTTTTTTAAAGAGGCCTGAACTAAAACTAAAGCCTCTCCAAAACTAAAGAGCCACATGACACTGGCCACAGGCCTGGAGCTTACATAAAAAAAGGTAAGAAAATATTTTCTCTCTTTTTATCTTCTAGGGGTAGCAAGGGAGACCACAGGGGTAGCAAGGGAGACCTCAGGGGTCGCAACTGTGACCCCTGGGGACCCCCAAATGACATCCCTGCAGGAGGGCATCCAGGACCTGCACCAGCGCAATTGAAAATGCTGGCTAGGAGATGCCATGCAGCTCCACAACTGTGTTTTGGAATGTGCCTGTGGCAAGGAAGTGCAGAACAGACACCACTGCACAGGGGGGGATGGCAGTCCGGATGCCAATGATGCTCTGGCTGTCGTCCTGGATGAGCTACACGATTTCCAGGATGATCTCCCTGTTCAGGCGGTATAGAGTGTGGCTATGACTATCAGTCCGGGACCAGGGTGTGACCCTGCATGCCTCTAGGGCACGACTTACTGGCCATTGTCCATCTGCATTATTCTAGACATACTCCCCCTCCTCCACTGCATGTCGGCCTGTTGCCACTGAATCAGTTCCTGGTCATAGAGCTGCACTCCTGCATGCAGCACCTCCAGGTCCATGACAACTGCTACGAGCAGCAGCATGGTTTTGTTCAAAGGTGTGTGTGGTGTGGGTGTGGTCCTATTCAGCAGTCCCTATGCTCATTGTGTGCAGCTGGGTCAATTAGGTGTACCTGTGGCCTGTTCCTCCACTCCTGAGCCTGGTTACCACCTAGTTAGTGATGCCAGTATTTCAGGCACAGTTTTCCAAGTGGCACTGGCATTTTTGTGCCAGTGTTTCCGGGGAAACGGCTGACGTAATGCAGCCTTGTTTACGTGGGGCTGGTGGTTCTGGCACTGATTCCAGAGGGTCCTGCTGTTTCAGTTCCCTGTGCTACTGGCAATGGTGGCACAGTATCCCCTGTTATCGGCACTGTTGTTACCAGTATTCTCACTTGTAGTGCTGCAGTCTGGAAATAGAGCTGGTAATTGTAATTACCCGCACATTGTTTCCAGACCACCACACTTGTAATGAGGCCCATTATACCTGATCTTAGCAAAGGAACAGTTGCTATTATGGCGATATTCTGGGTTGGTGGCCAGCAAGCCTACCGACATGCACAACCCGCCATCATGGAGAGGTACTTTCTCACTAACTACCTTGCATTCAGCTGTTTTAGTGGTTTTTGATACACTCTTGTCTTTAGTAAACATGCCAAGACCTGAGCCATCCCAACCACTGCAAGTAAGGTGAAAGACACGCTCAATCAGAAGAAGCCACCGGAAGCAATCTAATTACCTGTCTGAAGAAACTTCCAAACCTTTGAAAGCAATTCCAGACAAATATTGCCTCTATACAAAGACAGACATGTTATTTGCCTCCCTTTTGATGCCAGGTATCCAGGCTGCAGCCAACTCCAAATGGTTGCCGATAGTGCAGAGGGAAATTATCCAGCTGACTAACGATACAGAGCAGGGTCTGAATTTGATTAAAAAGTGAGCTGCGGGAAATACAACTAATGCCTTTGGAGAATCGGTACGTCTTGGACTTGTTGAAGGCTATGGAAGGGGGAGACTGTAAAAAAATAGGATTGCACGTGTACCCCCTAAATGATGCAGACAATGGGTCTTTTTCCCACGTAAAAGGGGCCCTACATAAGTTGAAGACAGTAATGGAGACAGAGGTAGGAGTGGAAGCTGATGATTGGTTCCACTTCATGTTCTGTTGGGCCCCAACCTGGCTAGGAATAGCTGTGAAGATATTGGTTCCTATCATAGTGGATCTGCTGCTAATGTTCTGCACATGCCAGATGGTCCTTCAATGTTGCACCAAAACTCTCCCAACACTGCATGATGATGGTATTGATAGGAGCAGGTGGAGCTCCTCCTACTACAAAACACCAGTATAGCAAACAGACAATCCAGATAGACCATATATGGTGAGAATTGAACATTCTATAGATCCCCTGGGGACATAACCTTTGCCCCCACCAGACCCGGAAAATTATGTGGAACAGAGACTTAGCTGGGGATAGTGATTCTCTTTACCTTATCTGTACCCCCAGAAAAATATGCCCAAGATGGGGGACGTTTATGTCACGTGTGCAGGGTATGGGTACCTAAGGATGATGATTATAGAAGGAGGGAAGCTGCTGGGTTAGTTAACTAACGGGGGAATGTTGGGATGCATGTACAGGTCCCATACATGGCCAAATGATTCAGGTTAAGAAAAATCTATTAGCGCACGAGAAAGTGAAGGTGCGTAGCTACAGGGTGGTGGCGAGCACAGTTGGGAGCAACACATGTATCTTTAAAGTAGTTATAGAGGCAAAGGTAGGCCCAGGTATAGGGCATGGGTGTCATTGTGTAACAGTAGCAAAATATAATGTTAACAATGAGAATGTAGTCATAGAGCTGGGGAGCGGGAAATATTGAAGGATCGCCAAATGGGAAGTGAGGCCTAGCATTTTGTATTCCCTGTTGGTTGTGTAGTAGCGTGTTCCCTTTCCCAAGCCCCAGGAGTAAAGCTGAGAATAGCAGCATTGTTTAATTGTATCAAGCTGAAGGCCTGTGTAACAAGATTGGAATAAGAATGGCAGAATGAGGATAGGGCTGCACCCGTCCTGAAGGACACATCCATGGGTGCCAAGTTAGAGGTCTTGAGCTGCCAAAATTCACAGTTTAGATTTAGTGTACTGGAGCCCCCGGGACAATGGCCAAACTATTGGAACTGCCAGGAGCTGGAAAATAGAGTAAGTAAATCTTCAGAATTGGGACGATTAATGTGGTCCTCGAGAAAGCAGGGAGGTGTACCACAGGTGGGCAACTGATAAGGGGGGAGCGAGGAGCAGAATAATGTGATTTGTGATATGAAGAGCAAGAGGTGATGCCAACAAATCTAGTGCAAAGCTGGGGAGGCATGGCTGGGGAGGCTGCGTGGCTGGTATCAAGAGAAGCGCACAATTATTACAAAGGGTCAATTTGAAATCAGAGTTGTACACTGAGCATATGGTAACAACCAGGTGCACACCACATGACTCAGTCAAAGGGACAGCTAACATACCAGGGAATTTGCCAATCCAGTAGCTTGGAAACAAGGTGACGGAGTAGGGGGACCACGTGCTAGAGGGTAGGCGTAGATTAGGATGTTGCCAATCGGTCAAGGGACTATAGGGGACTGGTAGTATGTATATGTATACAGCAGGACACAGACTGCCTGACTCCGGCTCCTTTGCGCCACGGACCCCCTAGCAATGCTGCAGCCCCTCACAAGCACCAGGCCAGCATCTTAGCATGAGGTTCCGCACCAGGCTTCAGGTCCTGCTGCTCTCTGCTCCTTGGCTTCTCTGGTCCAGACAATATTCCCAGCTTGCTCACTCCTCTGTGAAAAACCATTCCTTTTATAGTTGAACAAACAGTCAAGTGGAGTCAGGTGTGAGTGGTCATTATCAAATGCCTGACCCTGCCTGACTCGTAGTGGGACAACGTGTGTTCTTCCTATAGTTTCTCCATGTTGTTTCTATGGGTAATCTTTACTGATCCAAGTTGCAACCTCCTCGTCTCAGTATTTGCTGGGGAGAGGGAGAGATTGAAAACACCCCATGAAGGATGAGGGAGAGTGGGTTGGGGTATTAGTGGGAATGGGGGAATACCATGTCTCACCCTTGGGTAACCTCCTCCCAATACCTTGTGACCCTCCACTCAGGTGATCCTTCCTCGCTTGTCCACCCCGAGGGTCAGGATCCCGATGGTCCTTCCCCAGCCACCTGAAGGAGTAGGTGGGAGAATACCGTCAGGTTTCTCAGTGTCCATTTTCTACACCTGACAAAAGAAAAAGCAACCCGTTGAAATTCAACGGTAGCAATGACGGCTACTATGTTTTTTTCGTGGCAGCCGCCATTGCTGGTCATCATCGTGTATGCATGCACACACAACGGATATCAAAACAGATTTACCACATAATGCGGAACAGGCATGGACCCTCATGCCTGACATTGCATCACATGATAATTCATGAGAATTCTTCACGAAGAGCTGGCTCCCCTTAAGGGGTAGCAGTGGAGCTGTTGCCCACGGATTCTGCCCTTCTACAAGAAAGGCACAGTAAGTCATAGTTTACAGGGGTAATCACAAGCCAAGAGTTTTAGCTGGTAGATGGACTTTGGTTTCATGTCTCCAGACAAGCTATTGCCATCATCTGCCCAGGAAGCACTTCATTTGTCAGGCTGTAATGAAGCATGGTCTGGCACTCTTTTGACAGATATATCGGGGTAATGGCCTCAAAGCTCATGTATTCACCCCATTTAAAAATCAGTGGACTCCAGCCATTGGCAAGTATAGGCATATCATTCACCGGCTGTGAAAACATTGTTAATGATATATGTGGCTGGCCGATCAGTTCCAGGTTCTTCCATGCCCAAGTAGCATAGCAATGCCAAATTCAATCTGCACAGTAAGGCAGTGGCGGAGCCAAGGCGGGGGTGGCCGCCCTACTGGCTCCCCCATGGTGCCCAGTGTGCCCCCCAGCCTCCCGCTGGCACCCTAGTATGTGCCCCTCCCGCACAAAACTCTGCCTCCGCTACTGCAGTAAGGCCACATTTCAATAGTCAATATTATCACACTGAAGCCAGATAACATTATTTCCAGAAAGCAGAGTAATCCCAGGCTCCACTGTACCCAGTTAGCATTTCAAGGGCAGATTCCATTGTGTCTATACATGTGTGGTGCGGGGGCAATATGTGCAGTGATAGGGACAGTGTGTGTGCAGTGAGTGATATGGTGAGGGTGTGTAGTGCTGGTGTATGTGAGAAATGTAGTGATGGAGGTAGTGTGTTGTTTCAGCCCTAAGACCAGAGAGAAAGAGAGAGAGAGAAAGAGAGAGAGAGAGAGAGAGAGAGTGAGAGAAAGAGAGAGAGAGAGAGAGAGAGAGAGTGAGAGAGAGAGAGAGAGAGAGAGAGAGAGAGAGAGTGTGTGTGTGTGTGTGTGTAGTTTTGTGTTGGATGCGTCATGATACATATGCTACCTTTGGGATAGTCTGGGAAATTCTCCATTCCAATATGGCTACTCTGTTTGCAGTACAAACAACAACCACAGTGTGTGTATCACTCCACATATTCAACTCCCTTTCATCTATACTATGATGCCAATAATTTTGTCACATTGCAACACCCATGAGCCAAAACTAACAAGCATTGGCAAAGTCAATGCTTCGGTATCCTGTCTCCAGATGCTCGCGCGATTGACAGGTATTGCCATCATATGCCATGGGAATACTATCATTTGTCTAGTAGTGGCATAATATACTCTGGTGCTCATTCAGGGTTTGCTATGGTATATCAGGTAAGAGCATCAAAGGCCAGGTGTTCACCCAATTTAAAGACTTCCCACAAACCCCAAATATTTGTATCATTGCCATACAATTTGCAGGGACTGAAACCATTGTCAAGGAAACTTTGCAGAGGTTTAGGGGACTGAGCTTTAAAGGGGACTTATCGTGTTAACGGTTCATCATATTATTTTGTCCCCTTCTGCCAATTTAGAAACCAAAATCTATCCCAATACGTCAATCAATGGGCCTCATTAAGAGGTTGCCGTTCCGGATATAACGGTACCGGTTATATCCAGAGTTTGTATCTGGACCGGCAAACTCTGAGTCGCCGGAGTTTGTATCTGGACCGGCAAACTCTGAGTATCCAGAGTTTGTATCTGGACCGGCAAACTCTGAGTATCCAGAGTTTGTATCTGGACGGGCAAACTCTGAGTATCCAGAGTTTGTATCTGGACCGGCAAACTCTGAGTCGCCGGAGCCTTTCATTCCGCCAGGCCTGTCCCGGCGTAATGAAAGGCACCCGCAGCACAGCAAGCCGGTAGCACCGGCAGGGAATCTACCGGCATTGGCGCTCGCGAAAGGGCAATTACCTGGTCCGGCGGGGCCAGAATACCCCGGTAATTGCCCATTCACGGGTGCCGGATTTTCTTGCCAATGTTGAGGTAGCCTTGTCTGTTTTACCGGCAAGGCGACCTAAAACCTCGTAATGAGGCCCAATATGCTTATTTTGAATCTCAAAATTCATAAAACATAACAGACAGTAAAATCATACATTCCAATTACACAAAAAGTTAAAATCTGCACACTATGCAGTCGATTTCCTAATAAGCATAACCTGTATCAAAACGCGCTCCTGCATTGTACAGACCATTGGGTCTGTTGCTTGCATAAAATAAGAATTAGATGGCACAGCATTGCCTACAATTCAATAATCTCAAAAGAGGTAGTATTAAACATGCATGTGGGACATCAGAGCAGGGACAAACAAAACAATATGTGCATATTACACTCAATCCCAATCTGTTTGATTATTATCCTTTTTATAAGAATATCTCTTACCACCGTTCTCCTCCTTTCTGGGAAATCTCTTCAAGCCTTCAATGCCTGAAATAGGAAGTATCATAAGAGGGGGGACCACTAGTGCTAGCAGCATTAGATAGGAAGTATCATAAGAGGAGGGAGCACTAGTGCCAGCAGCATTAGATAGGAAGTATCATAAGAGGAGGGAATACTAGTGCTAGCAGCAGTAGATAGGAAGTATCATAAGAGGGGGGACCACTAGTGCTAGCAGCATTAGATAGGAAGTATCATGAGAGGAGGGAGCACTAGTGCCAGCAGCAGTAGATAGGAAGTATCATAAGAGGAGGGAGCACTAGTGCCAGCAGCAGTAGATAGGAAGTATCCTAAGAGGAGGGAGCACTAGTGCCAGCAGCAGTAGATAGGAAGTATCATAAGAGGAGGGAGCACTAGTGCCAGCAGCAGTAGATAGGAAGTATCATAAGAGGAGGGAGCACTAGTGCTAGCAGCAGTAGATAGGAAGTATCATAAGAGGAGGGAGCACTAGCGCTAGCAGCAGTAGATAGGAAGTATCATAAGAGGAGGGAGCACTAGTGCTAGCAGCAGTAGATAGGAAGTATCATAAGAGGAGGGACCACTAGTGCCAGCAGCAGTAGATAGGAAGTATCATAAGAGGAGGGAACACTAGTAGCAGCAGTAGATAGGAAGTATCATAAGAGGAGGGAGCACTAGTGCCAGCAGCAGTAGATAGGAAGTATCATAAGAGGAGGGAGCACAAGTGCTAGCAGCAGTAGATAGGAAGTATCCTAAGAGGCGGGAGCACTAGTGCCAGCAGCAGTAGATAGGAAGTATCATAAGAGGAGGGAGCACTAGTGCTAGCAGCAGTAGATAGGAAGTATCATAAGAGGAGGGAGCACTAGTGCTAGCAGCAGTAGATAGGAAGTATCATAAGAGGAGGGAACACTAGTAGCAGCAATAGACAGGAAGTATCATAAGAGGAGGGATGACTAGTGCCAGCAGCAGTAGATAGGAAGTATCATAAGAGGAGGGAGCACAAGTGCTAGCAGCAGTAGATAGGAAGTATCATAAGAGGAGGGAGCACTAGTGCCAGCAGCAGTAGATAGGAAGTATCGTAAGAGGAGGGAGCACTAGTGCCAGTAGCAGTAGATAGGAAGTATCATAAGAGGAGTGACCACTAGTGCTAGCAGCAGTAGATAGGAAGTATCGTAAGAGGAGGGAATACTAGTGCTAGCAGCAGTAGATAGGAAGTATCGTAAGAGGAGGGAATACTAGTGCTAGCAGCAGAAGGAAGGACGTATCTTAAGAGGAGGGAGCACCAGTGCTAGCAGCAGTAGATAGGAAGTATCATAAGAGGAGGGACCACTAGTGCTAGCAGCAGTAGATAGGAAGTATCATGAGAGGAGGGACCACTAGTGCCAGCAGCAGTAGATAGGAAGTATCATAAGAGGAGGGAGCACTAGTGCCAGCAGCAGTAGATAGGAAGTATCCTAAGAGGAGGGAGCACTAGTGCCAGCAGCAGTAGATAGGAAGTATCATAAGAGGAGGGAGCACTAGTGCCAGCAGCAGTAGATAGGAAGTATCATAAGAGGAGGGAGCACTAGTGCTAGCAGCAGTAGATAGGAAGTATCATAAGAGGAGGGAGCACTAGCGCTAGCAGCAGTAGATAGGAAGTATCATAAGAGGAGGGAACACTAGTAGCAGCAGTAGACAGGAAGTATCATAAGAGGAGGGATGACTAGTGCCAGCAGCAGTAGATAGGAAGTATCATAAGAGGAGGGAGCACAAGTGCTAGCAGCAGTAGATAGGAAGTATCATAAGAGGAGGGAGCACTAGTGCCAGCAGCAGTAGATAGGAAGTATCGTAAGAGGAGGGAGCACTAGTGCCAGTAGCAGTAGATAGGAAGTATCATAAGAGGAGTGACCACTAGTGCTAGCAGCAGTAGATAGGAAGTATCGTAAGAGGAGGGAATACTAGTGCTAGCAGCAGTAGATAGGAAGTATCGTAAGAGGAGGGAACACTAGTAGCAGCAGTAGACAGGAAGTATCATAAGAGGAGGGATGACTAGTGCCAGCAGCAGTAGATAGGAAGTATCATAAGAGGAGGGAGCACAAGTGCTAGCAGCAGTAGATAGGAAGTATCATAAGAGGAGGGAGCACTAGTGCCAGCAGCAGTAGATAGGAAGTATCGTAAGAGGAGTGACCACTAGTGCTAGCAGCAGTAGATAGGAAGTATCGTAAGAGGAGGGAATACTAGTGCTAGCAGCAGTAGATAGGAAGTATCGTAAGAGGAGGGAATACTAGTGCTAGCAGCAGAAGGAAGGACGTATCTTAAGAGGAGGGAGCACCAGTGCTAGCAGCAGTAGATAGGAAGTATCATAAGAGGAGGGACCACTAGTGCTAGCAGCAGTAGATAGGATGTATCATAAGAGGAGGGAGCACTAGTGCTAGCAGCAGTAGATAGGAAGTATCATAAGAGGAGGGAGCACTAGTGCTAGCAGCAGTAGACAGGAAGTATCATAAGAGGAGTGACCACTAGTGCTAGCAGCAGTAGATAGGAAGTATCATAAGAGGAGGGACCACTAGTGCTAGCAGCAGTAGACAGGAAGTATCATAAGAGGAGGGAGCATTAGTGCTAGCAGCAGTAGATAGGAAGTATCATAAGAGGAGAGAACACTAGTGCCAGCAGCAGTAGATAGGAAGTATCATAAGAGGAGGGAGCACTAGTGCCAGCAGCAGTAGATAGGAAGTATCATAAGAGGAGGGAGCACTAGTGCCAGCAGCAGTAGATAGGAAGTATCATAAGAGGTGGGAGCACTAGTGCCAGCAGAAGTAGATAGGACGTATCATAAGAGGAGGGACCACTAGTGCTAACAGCAGTAGATAGGAAGTATCATAAGAGGAGGGAGCACTAGTGCCAGCAGCAGTAGATAGGAAGTATCATAAGAGGAGGGACCACTAGTGCTAGCAGCAGTAGATAGGAAGTATCATAAGAGGAGGGAGCACTAGTGCCAGCAGCAGTAGATAGGAAGTATCATAAGAGGAGGGAGCACTAGTGCTAGCAGCAGTAGATAGGAAGTATCATATGAGGAGGGGCCACTAGTGCCAGCAGCAGTAGATAGGAAGTATCATAAGAGGAGGGAGCACTAGTGCCAGCAGCAGTAGATAGGAAGTATTATAAGAGGAGGGAGCACTAGTGCCAGCAGCAGTAGATATGAAGTATCATAAGAGGAGGGAGCACTAGAGCCAGCAGCAGTAGATATGAAGTATCATAAGAGGAGGGAGCACTAGTGCCAGCAGCAGTAGATAGGAAGTATCATAAGAGTAGGGACCACTAGTGCTAGCAGCAGTAGATAGGAAGTATCATACGAGGAGGAACCACTAGTGCTAGCAGCAGTAGATAGGAAGTATCATAAGAGGGGGGAGCACTAGTGTAGGAAGCAGTAGATAGGAAGTATCATAAGAGGAGCGACCACTAGTGCCAGCAGCAGAAGATAGGAAGTATCATAAGAGGAGGGAATACTAGTGCTAGCAGCAGTAGATAGGAAGTATCATAAGAAGAGGGAGAACTAGTGCTAGCAGCAGTAGATAGGAAGTATCATAAGAGGAGGGAGCACTAGTGCTAGCAGCAGTAGATAGGAAGTATCATAAGAGGAGGGAGAACTAGTGCTAGCAGCAGTAGATAGGAAGTATCATAAGAGGAGGGAGAACTAGTGCCAGCAGCAGTAGATAGGAAGTATCATAAGAGGAGCGACCACTAGTGCTAGCAGCAGTACATAGGAAGTATCATAAGAGGAGGGACCACTAGTGCTAGCACCAGTAGATAGGAAGTATCATAAGAGGAGGGAGCACTAGTGCTAGCAGCAGTAGATAGGAAGTATCATAAGAGGAGGGACCACTAGTGCTGGCAGCAGTGAATAGGAAGTATCATAAGAGGAGAGAGCACTAGTGCTGGCAGCAGTGAATAGGAAGTATCATAAGAGGAGTGAACACTAGTTCTTGCAGCAGTAGATAGGAAGTATCATAAGAGGAGCGACCACTAGTGCTAGCAGCAGTAGATAGGAAGTATCATAAGAGGAGGGACCACTAGTGCTAGCAGCAGTAGATAGGAAGTATCGTAAGAGGAGGGAATACTAGTGCTAGCAGCAGAAGGAAGGACGTATCTTAAGAGGAGGGAGCACCAGTGCTAGCAGCAGTAGATAGGAAGTATCATAAGAGGAGGGACCACTAGTGCTAGCAGCAGTAGATAGGATGTATCATAAGAGGAGGGACCACTAGTGCTAGCAGCAGTAGATAGGAAGTATCATAAGAGGAGGGACCACTAGTGCTGGCAGCAGTGAATAGGAAGTATCATAAGAGGAGAGAGCACTAGTGCTGGCAGCAGTGAATAGGAAGTATCATAAGAGGAGAGAGCACTAGTTCTTGCAGCAGTAGATAGGAAGTATCATAAGAGGAGCGACCACTAGTGCTAGCAGCAGTGGATAGGAAGTATCATAAGAGGAGGGACCACTAGTGCTAGCAGCAGTAGATAGGAAGTATCATAAGAGGAGGGAGCACTAGTGCTAGCAGCAGTAGACAGGAAGTATCATAAGAGGAGTGACAACTAGTGCTAGCAGCAGTAGATAGGAAGTATCATAAGAGAAGGGACCACTAGTGCTAGCAGCAGTAGATAGGAAGTATCATAAGAGGAGGGAGCATTAGTGCTAGCAGCAGTACATAGGAAGTATCATAAGAGGAGGGAACACTACTGCCAGCAGCAGTAGATAGGAAGTATCATAAGAGGAGGGAGCACTAGTGCCAGCAGCAGTAGATAGGAAGTATCATAAGAGGAGGGAGCACTAGTGCCAGCAGCAGTAGATAGGAAGTATCATAAGAGGAGGGAGCACTAGCGCTAGCAGCAGTAGATAGGAAGTATCATAAGAGGAGGGAGCACTAGTGCTAGCAGCAGTAGATAGGAAGTATCATAAGAGAAGGGAACACTGGTGCTAGCAGCAGTAGATAGGAAGTATCATAAGAGGAGGAACCACTAGTGCCAGCAGCAGTAGATAGGAAGTATCATAAGAGGAGGGAGCACTGGTGCTAGCAGCAGTAGATAGGAAGTATCATAAGAGGAGGGACCACTAGTGCCAGCAGCAGTAGATAGGAAGTATCATAAGAGGAGGGAGCACTAGTGCTAGCAGCAGTAGATAGGAAGTATCCTAAGGGAGGGACCAAGAGTGCCAGCAGCAGTAGATAGGAAGTATTATAAGAGGAGGGAGCACAAGTGCTAGCAGCAGTAGATAGGAAGTATCATAAGAGGAGGGAGCACTAGTGCTAGCAGCAGAAGATTGGAAGTATCATTTATTTATTTTTATTTATTTATATATTTATAACGCGCCGCAGCTCGCAAGCATCAGGGCGCGACAAAAACACAAAAAGACAGAGGTCACGGGACTACGTAAAAAGAGGGAGGACTCAGAGGAGTCCAGGCTGAAGAATGACGAATTACCGGAAAAGTAATGTTTTGAGCTGCTTCCTGAGGAGGCAGCACTAGTGCTAGCAGCAGTAGATAGGAAGTATAACGAGAGGAGGGAGCACTAATGCCAGCAGCAGTAGTTAGGATGTATCATAAGTGGAGGGAGCACTAGTGCCAGCAGCAGTAGATAGGAAGTATCATAAGAAGAGGGAGAACTAGTGCTAGCAGCAGTAGATAGGAAGTATCATAAGAGGAGGGAGAACTAGTGCTAGCAGCAGTAGATAGGAAGTATTATAAGAGGAGGGAGCACAAGTGCTAGCAGCAGTAGATAGGAAGTATAATGAGAGGAGGGAGCACTAATGCCAGCAGCAGTAGTTAGGATGTATCATAAGTGGAGGGAGCACTAGTGCCAGCAGCAGTAGATAGGAAGTATCATAAGAGGAGAGAGCACTAGTGCTGGCAGCAGTGAATAGGAAGTATCATAAGAGGAGAGAGCACTAGTTCTTGCAGCAGTAGATAGGAAGTATCATAAGAGGAGCGACCACTAGTGCTAGCAGCAGTAGATAGGAAGTATCATAAGAGGAGGGACCACTAGTGCTAGCAGCAGTAGATAGGAAGTATCGTAAGAGGAGGGAATACTAGTGCTAGCAGCAGAAGGAAGGACGTATCTTAAGAGGAGGGAGCACCAGTGCTAGCAGCAGTAGATAGGAAGTATCATAAGAAGAGGGACCACTAGTGCTAGCAGCAATAGATAGGATGTATCATAAGAGGAGGGACCACTAGTGCTAGCAGCAGTAGATAGGAAGTATCATAAGAGGAGGGACCACTAGTGCTGGCAGCAGTGAATAGGAAGTATCATAAGAGGAGAGAGCACTAGTGCTGGCAGCAGTGAATAGGAAGTATCATAAGAGGAGAGAGCACTAGTTCTTGCAGCAGTAGGTAGGAAGTATCATAAGAGGAGCGACCACTAGTGCTAGCAGCAGTGGATAGGAAGTATCATAAGAGGAGGGACCACTAGTGCTAGCAGCAGTAGATAGGAAGTATCATAAGAGGAGGGAGCACTAGTGCTATCAGCAGTAGACAGGAAGTATCATAAGAGGAGTGACAACTAGTCCTAGCAGCAGTAGATAGGAAGTATCATAAGAGAAGGGACCACTAGTGCTATCAGCAGTAGACAGGAAGTATCATAAGAGGAGTGACAACTAGTCCTAGCAGCAGTAGATAGGAAGTATCATAAGAGAAGGGACCACTAGTGCCAGCAGCAGTAGATAGGAAGTATCATAAGAGGAGGGAGCACTAGTGCCAGCAGCAGTAGATAGGAAGTATCATAAGAGAAGGGACCACTAGTGCTAGCAGCAGTAGATAGGAAGTATCATAAGAGGAGGGAACACTACTGCCAGCAGCAGTAGATAGGAAGTATCATAAGAGGAGGGAACACTAGTGCCAGCAGCAGTAGATAGGAAGTATCATACGAGGAGGAACCACTAGTGCTAGCAGCATTAGATAGGAAGTATCATAAGAGTAGGGAGCACTAGTGCTAGCAGCAGTAGATAGGAAGTATCATAAGAGGAGGGAGCACTAGCGCTATCAGCAGTAGATAGGAAGTATCATAAGAGGAGGGAGCACTAGTGCTAGCAGCAGTAGATAGGAAGTATCATAAGAGAAGGGAACACTAGTGCTAGCAGCAGTAGATAGGAAGTATCATAAGAGGAGGGACCACTAGTGCCAGCAGCAGTAGATAGGAAGTATCATAAGAGGAGGGAGCACTGGTGCTAGCAGCAGTAGATAGGAAGTATCCTAAGGGAGGGACCAAGAGTGCCAGCAGCAATAGATAGGAAGTATTATAAGAGGAGGGAGCACAAGTGCTAGCAGCAGTAGATAGGAAGTATCATAAGAGGGGGGACCACTAGTGCATGCAGCAGTAGATAGGAATTATTGTAAGAGGAGGGAATACTAGTGCTAGCAGCAGAAGGAAGGACATATCTTAAGAGGAGGGAGCACCAGTGCTAGCAGCAGTAGAT
This sequence comes from Ambystoma mexicanum, assembly GCF_040938575.1. Taxonomy (NCBI): domain Eukaryota; kingdom Metazoa; phylum Chordata; class Amphibia; order Caudata; family Ambystomatidae; genus Ambystoma; species Ambystoma mexicanum. The sequence goes on from NC_090924.1 coordinate 1,422,800,934, forward strand.
AGGAAGTATCATAAGAGGAGGCAGCACTAGTGCTAGCAGCAGTAGATAGGAAGTATAATGAGAGGAGGGAGCACTAATGCCAGCAGCAGTAGTTAGGATGTATCATAAGTGGAGGGAGCACTAGTGCCAGCAGCAGTAGATAGGAAGTATCATAAGAGGAGGGAGCACTAGTGCTAGCAGCAGTAGATAGGAAGTATCATAAGAGGAGGGAGCACTAGTGCCAGCAGCAGTAAATAGGACTTATCATAAAAGGAGGGACCACTAGTGCTAGCAGCAGTAGATAGGAAGTATCATGAGAGGATGGAGCACTAGTGCCAGCAGCAGTAGATAGGACGGATCATAAGAGGAGGGAACACTAGTGCTAGCAGCAGTAGATAGGAAGTATCATAAGAGGAGGGAGCATTAGTGCTAGCAGCAGTAGATAGGAAGTATCATAAGAGGAGGGAACACTACTGCCAGCAGCAGTAGATAGGAAGTATCATAAGAGGAGGGAGCACTAGTGCCAGCAGCAGTAGAAAGGAAGTATCATAAGAGGAGGGAACACTACTGCCAGCAGCAGTAGATAGGAAGTATCATAAGAGGAGGGAGCACTAGTGCCAGCAGCAGTAGAAAGGAAGTATCATAAGAGGAGGGAGCACTAGTGCCAGCAGCAGTAGATAGGAAGTATCATAAGAGGAGGGAGCACTAGTGCCAGCAGCAGTAGTTGGGACGTATCATAAGAGGAGGGAGCACTAGTGCCAGCAGCAGTAGATAGGAAGTATCATAAAAGGAGGGAGCACTAGTGCCAGCAGCTTTAGGTAGGACGTATCATAAGAGGAGGGAGCACTAGTGCCAGCAGCAGTAGATAGGAAGTATCATAAGAGGAGGGAGCACTAGTGCTAGCAGCAGTAGATAGGAAGTATCATAAGAGGAGGGAGCACTAGTGCCAGCAGCAGTAAATAGGACTTATCATAAAAGGAGGGACCACTAGTGCTAGCAGCAGTAGATAGGAAGTATCATGAGAGGATGGAGCAGTAGTGCCAGCAGCAGTAGATAGGACGGATCATAAGAGGAGGGAGCGCTAGTGCCAGCAGCAGTAGAAAGGAAGTATCATAAGAGGAGGGAGCACTAGTGCCAGCAGCAGTAGATAGGAAGTATCATAAGAGGAGGGAGCACTAGTGCCAGCAGCAGTAGATAGGAAGTATCATAAGAGGAGGGAGCACTAGTGCCAGCAGCAGAAGGAAGGACATATCTTAAGAGGAGGGAGCACCAGTGCTAGCAGCAGTAGATAGGAAGTATCATAAGAGGAGGGACCACTAGTGCTAGCAGCAGTAGATAGGAAGTATCATAAGAGGAGTGACCACTAGTGCTAGCAGCAGTAGATAGGAAGTATCATAAGAGGAGAGACCACTAGTGCTAGCAGCAGTGATAGGAAGTATCATAAGAGGAGGGAGCACTAGTGCTAGCAGCAGTAGACAGGAAGTATCATAAGAGGAGGGACCACTAGTGCTAGCAGCAGTAGATAGGAAGTATCATAAGAGGAGGGAGCACTAGTGCTAGCAGCAGTAGATAGGAAGTATCATAAGAGGAGGGAGCACTAGTGCCAGCAGCAGTAGATAGGTAGTATCATAAGAGGAGGGAGCACTAGTGCCAGCAGCAGTAGATAGGAAGTATCATAAGAGGAGGGAACACTAGTGCTAGCAGCAGTAGATAGGAAGTATCATAAGAGGAGGGAGCACTAGTGCTAGCAGCAGTAGATAGGAAGCATCATAAGAGGAGGGACCACTAGTGCCAGCAGCAGTAGATAGGAAGTATCATAAGATAAGAGGAGGGAGCACTAGTGCTAGCAGCAGTAGATAGGAAGTATCATACGAGGAGGGACCACTAGTGCCAGCAGCAGTAGATAGGAAGTATCATAAGAGGGGGGAGCACTAGTGTAGGAAGCAATAGATAGGAAGTATCATGAGAGGAGCGACCACTAGTGCTAGCAGCAGTAGATAGGAAGTATCATACGAGGAAGGACCACTAGTGCTAGCACCAGTATATAGGAAGTATCATAAGAGGAGGGAGCACTAGTGCTAGCAGCAGTAGATAGGAAGTATCATAAGAGGAGGGAGCACTAGTGCCAGCAGCAGTAAATAGGACTTATCATAAAAGGAGGGACCACTAGTGCTAGCAGCAGTAGATAGGAAGTATCATGAGAGGATGGAGCACTAGTGCCAGCAGCAGTAGATAGGACGGATCATAAGAGGAGGGAACACTAGTGCTAGCAGCAGTAGATAGGAAGTATCATAAGAGGAGGGAGCATTAGTGCTAGCAGCAGTAGATAGGAAGTATCATAAGAGGAGGGAACACTACTGCCAGCAGCAGTAGATAGGAAGTATCATAAGAGGAGGGAGCACTAGTGCCAGCAGCAGTAGAAAGGAAGTATCATAAGAGGAGGGAACACTACTGCCAGCAGCAGTAGATAGGAAGTATCATAAGAGGAGGGAGCACTAGTGCCAGCAGCAGTAGAAAGGAAGTATCATAAGAGGAGGGAGCACTAGTGCCAGCAGCAGTAGATAGGAAGTATCATAAGAGGAGGGAGCACTAGTGCCAGCAGCAGTAGTTGGGACGTATCATAAGAGGAGGGAGCACTAGTGCCAGCAGCAGTAGATAGGAAGTATCATAAAAGGAGGGAGCACTAGTGCCAGCAGCTTTAGGTAGGACGTATCATAAGAGGAGGGAGCACTAGTGCCAGCAGCAGTAGATAGGAAGTATCATAAGAGGAGGGAGCACTAGTGCTAGCAGCATTAGATAGGAAGTATCATAAGAGGAGGGAGCACTAGTGCCAGCAGCAGTAAATAGGACTTATCATAAAAGGAGGGACCACTAGTGCTAGCAGCAGTAGATAGGAAGTATCATGAGAGGATGGAGCAGTAGTGCCAGCAGCAGTAGATAGGACGGATCATAAGAGGAGGGAGCGCTAGTGCCAGCAGCAGTAGAAAGGAAGTATCATAAGAGGAGGGAGCACTAGTGCCAGCAGCAGTAGATAGGAAGTATCATAAGAGGAGGGAGCACTAGTGCCAGCAGCAGTAGATAGGAAGTATCATAAGAGGAGGGAGCACTAGTGCCAGCAGCAGAAGGAAGGACATATCTTAAGAGGAGGGAGCACCAGTGCTAGCAGCAGTAGATAGGAAGTATCATAAGAGGAGGGACCACTAGTGCTAGCAGCAGTAGATAGGAAGTATCATAAGAGGAGTGACCACTAGTGCTAGCAGCAGTAGATAGGAAGTATCATAAGAGGAGAGACCACTAGTGCTAGCAGCAGTGATAGGAAGTATCATAAGAGGAGGGAGCACTAGTGCTAGCAGCAGTAGACAGGAAGTATCATAAGAGGAGGGACCACTAGTGCTAGCAGCAGTAGATAGGAAGTATCATAAGAGGAGGGAGCACTAGTGCTAGCAGCAGTAGATAGGAAGTATCATAAGAGGAGGGAGCACTAGTGCCAGCAGCAGTAGATAGGTAGTATCATAAGAGGAGGGAGCACTAGTGCCAGCAGCAGTAGATAGGAAGTATCATAAGAGGAGGGAACACTAGTGCTAGCAGCAGTAGATAGGAAGTATCATAAGAGGAGGGAGCACTAGTGCTAGCAGCAGTAGATAGGAAGCATCATAAGAGGAGGGACCACTAGTGCCAGCAGCAGTAGATAGGAAGTATCATAAGATAAGAGGAGGGAGCACTAGTGCTAGCAGCAGTAGACAGGAAGTATCATAAGAGGAGGGACCACTAGTGCTAGCAGCAGTAGATAGGAAGTATCATAAGAGGAGGGAGCACTAGTGCCAGCAGCAGTAGATAGGAAGTATCATAAGAGGAGGGAACACTAGTGCTAGCAGCAGTAGATAGGAAGCATCATAAGAGGAGGGACCACTAGTGCTAGCAGCAGTAGATAGGAAGTATCATAAGAGGAGGGAGCACTAGCGCTAGCAGCAGTAGATAGGAAGTATCATAAGAGGAGGGAACACTAGTGCCAGCAGCAGTAGATAGGAAGTATCATGAGAGGAGGGAGCACTGGTGCCAGCAGCAGTAGATAGGAAGTATCATAAGAGGAGGGAGCACTAGTGCCAGCAGCAGTAGATAGGAAGTATCATAAGAGTAGGGAGCACTAGTGCCAGCAGCAGTAGATAGGACGTATCATAAGAGGAGGGAGCACTAGTGCCAGCAGCAGTAGATAGGAAGTATCATAAGAGTAGGGACCACTAGTGCTAGCAGCAGTAGATAGGAAGTATCATACGAGGAGGGACCACTAGTGCCAGCAGCAGTAGATAGGAAGTATCATAAGAGGGGGGAGCACTAGTGTAGGAAGCAATAGATAGGAAGTATCATGAGAGGAGCGACCACTAGTGCTAGCAGCAGTAGATAGGAAGTATCATACGAGGAGGGACCACTAGTGCCAGCAGCAGTAGATAGGAAGTATCATAAGAGGGGGGAGCACTAGTGTAGGAAGCAATAGATAGGAAGTATCATGAGAGGAGCGACCACTAGTGCTAGCAGCAGTAGATAGGAAGTATCATACGAGGAAGGACCACTAGTGCTAGCACCAGTATATAGGAAGTATCATAAGAGGAGGGAGCACTAGTGCTAGCAGCAGTAGATAGGAAGTATCATGAGAGGAGCGACCACTAGTGCTAGCAGCAGTAGATAGGAAGTATCATAAGAGGAGGGACCACTAGTGCTGGCAGCAGTAGATAGGAAGTATCATAAGAGGAGGGAGCACTAGTGCTAGCAGCAGTAGATAGGAAGTATCATAAGAGGAGGGACCACTAGTGCTAGCAGCAGTAGATAGGAAGTATCATGAGAGGAGGGAGCACTAGTGCTAGCAGCAGTAGATAGAAAGTATCATAAGAGGAGGGACCACTAGTGCCAGCAGCAGTAGATAGGAAGTATCATGTGAGGAGGGAGCACTAGTGCCAGCAGCAGTAGATAGAAAATATCATAAGAGGAGGGAGCACTAGTGCTAGCAGCAGTAGATAGGAAGTATCATAAGAGGGGGGAGCACTAGTGCCTGAAGCAGTAGATAGGATGTATCATAAGAGGAGAGAGCACTAGTGCCAGCAGCAGTAGATAGGAAGCATCATAAGAGGAGAGAGCACTAGTGCCAGCAGCAGTAGATAGGAAGTATCATAAGAGGAGAGAATACTAGTGCTAGCAGCAGTAGATAGGAAGTATTATAAGAAGAGGGACCACTAGTGCCAGCAGCAGCAGATAGGAAGTATCATAAGAGAAGGGACCACTAGTGCCAGCAGCAGAAGATAGAAAGTATCATATGAGGAGGGACCACTAGTGCTAGCAGCAGTAGACCGGAAGTATCATAAGAGGAGGGAGCACTAGTGCCAGCAGCAGTAGATAGGAAGTATCATAAGAGGAGGGACCACTATTGCTAACAGCAGTAGATAGGAAGTATCATAAGAGGAGGGAGCACTAGTGCCAGCAGCAGTAGAAAGGAAGTATCATAAGAGGAGGGACCACTAGTGCCAGCAGAAGTAGATAGGACGTATCATAAGAGGAGGGAGCACTAGTGCCAGCAGAAGTAGATAGGACGTATCATAAGAGGAGGGAGCACTAGTGCCAGCAGCAGTAGATAGGAAGTATCATAAGAGGAGGGAGCACTAGTGCCAGCAGCAGTCGATAGGACGTATCATAAGAGGAGGGAGCACTAGTGACAGCAGCAGTCGATAGGACGTATCATAAGAGGAGGGAGCACTAATGCCAGCAGAAGTAGATAGGACGTATCATAAGAGGAGGGAGCACTAGTGCCAGCAGCAGTCGATAGGACGTATCATAAGAGGAGGGAGCACTAGTGCCAGCAGCAGTAGATAGGAAGTATCATAAGAGGAACGACCACTAGTGCTAGCAGCAGTAGATAGGAAGTATCATAAGAGGAGGGAGCACTAGTGCTAGCAGCAGTAGATAGGAAGTATCATAAGAGGAGGGAACACTAGTGCTAGCAGCAGTAGACAGGAAGTATCATAAGAGGAGGGATGACTAGTGCCAGCAGCAGTAGATAGGAAGTATCATAAGAGGAGGGAGCACTAGTGCCAGCAGCAGTAGATAGGAAGTATCATAAGAGGAGCGACCACTAGTGCTAGCAGCAGTAGATATGAAGTATCATAAGAGAGGGAGCACTAGTGCCAGCAGCAGTAGATAGGAAGTATCATAAGAGTAGGGACCACTAGTGCTAGCAGCAGTAGATAGGAAGTATCATACGAGGAGGAACCACTAGTGCCAGGAGCAGTAGATAGGAAGTATCATAAGAGTGGGGAGCACTAGTGTAGGAAGCAGTAGATAGGAAGTATCATAAGAGGAGCGACCACTAGTGCCAGCAGCAGAAGATAGGAAGTATCATAAGAGGAGGGAATACTAGTGCTAGCAGCAGTAGATAGGAAGTATCATAAGAAGAGGGAGAACTAGTGCTAGCAGCAGTAGATAGGAAGTATCATAAGAGGAGGGAGCACTAGTGCTAGCAGCAGTAGATAGGAAGTATCATAAGAGGAGGGAGAACTAGTGCTAGCAGCAGTAGATAGGAAGTATCATAAGAGGAGGGAGAACTAGTGTCAGCAGCAGTAGATAGGAAGTATCATAAGAGGAGCGACCACTAGTGCTAGCAGCAGTACATAGGAAGTATCATAAGAGGAGGGACCACTAGTGCTAGCACCAGTAGATAGGAAGTATCATAAGAGGAGGGAGCATTAGTGCCAGCAGCAGTAGAAAGGAAGTGTCATAAGAGGAGGGACCACTAGTGCTAGCAGCAGTAGACAGGAAGTATCATAAGAGGAGGGATGACTAGTGCCAGCAGCAGTAGGTAGGAAGTATTATAAGAGGAGGGAGCACTAGTGCCAGCAGCAGTCGATAGGAAGTATCATAAGAAGAGGGACCACTAGTGCCAGCAGCAGCAGATAGGAAGTATCATAAGAGGAGGGACCACTAGTGCCAGCAGCAGTAGATAGGAAGTATCATTAGAGGAGGGATGACTAGTGCTAGCAGCAGTAGATAGGAAGTATCATAAGAGGAGGGAGCACTAGTGCCAGCAGCAGTAGATAGGAAGTATCATATGAGGAGGGACCACTAGTGCCAGCAGCAGTAGATAGGAAGTATCATAAGAGGAGGGAGCACTAGAGCTAGCAGCAGTAGATAGGAAATATCATAAGAGGAGGGACCACTATTGCTAGCAGCAGTAGACAGGAAGTATCATAAGAGGAGTGACTACTAGTGCTAGCAGCAGTAGATAGGAAGTATCATAAGAGGAGGGACCACTAGTGCTAGCAGCAGTAGATAGGAAGTATCATAAGAGGAGGGAGCACTAGTGCTAGCACCAGTAGATAGGAAGTATCATAAGAGGAGGGAGCACTAGTGCCAGCAGCAGTAGATAGGAAGTATCATAAGAGGAGGGAACACTAGTGCTAGCAGAAGTAGATAGGAAGTATCATAAGAGGAGGGAGCACTAGTGCTAGCAGCAGTAGACAGGAAGTATCATAAGAGGAGTGACTACTAGTGCTAGCAGCAGTAGATAGGAAGTATCATAAGAGGAGGGACCACTAGTGCTAGCAGCAGTAGATAGGAAGTATCATAAGAGGAGGGACCACTAGTGCTAGCAGCAGTAGATAGGAAGTATCATAAGAGGAGGGAGCACTAGTGCCAGCAGCAGTAGAAAGGAAGTATCATAAGAGGAGGGACCACTAGTGCTAGCAGCAGTAGATAGGAAGTATCATGAGAGGATGGAGCACTAGTGGCAGCAGCAGTAGATAGGACGGCTCATAAGAGGAGGGAGCGCTAGTGCCAGCAGCAGTAGAAAGGACGTATCATAAGAGGAGGGAGCACTAGTGCCAGCAGCAGTAGATAGGAAGTATCATAAGAGGAGGGAGCACTAGTGCCAGCAGCAGTAGATGGGACGTATCATAAGAGGAGGGAGCACTAGTGCCAGCAGCAGTAGATAGGAAGTATCATAAAAGGAGGGAGCACTAGTGCCAGCAGCTTTAGGTAGGACGTATCATAAGAGGAGGGAGCACTAGTGCCAGCAGCAGTAGATAGGAAGTATCGTAAGCAGAGGGAGCACTAGTGCCAGTAGCAGTAGATAGGAAGTATCCTAAGAGGAGGGAACACTAGTGCCAGCAGCAGTAGATGGGCCGTATCATAAGAGGAGGGAGCACTAGTGCCAGCAGCAGTAGATAGGAAGTATCATAAGAGGAGGGATCACTAGTGCCAGCAGCAGTAGATGGGACGTATCATAAGAGGAGGGAGCACTAGTGCCAGCAGCAGAAGGAAGGACATATCTTAAGAGGAGGGAGCACCAGTGCTTGCAGCAGTAGATAGGAAGTATCATAAGAGGAGGGACCACTAGTGCTAGCAGCGGTAGATAGGAAGTATCATAAGAGGAGGGACCACTAGTGCTAGCAGCAGTAGATAGGAAGTATCATAAGAGGAGCAACCACTAGTGCTAGCAGCAGTAGATAGGAAGTATCATAAGAGGAGGGACCACTAGTGCTAGCAGCAGTGATAGGAAATATCATAAGAGGAGGGAGCACTAGTGCTAGCAGCAGTAGACAGGAAGTATCATAAGAGGAGTGACCACTAGTGCTAGCAGCAGTAGATAGGAAGTATCATAAGAGGAGGGACCACTAGTGCTAGCAGCAGTAGATAGGAAGTATCATAAGAGGACGGAGCACTAGTGCTAGCAGCAGTAGATAGGAAGTATCATAAGAGGAGGGAGCACTAGTGCCAGCAGCAGTAGATAGGAAGTATCATAAGAGGAGGGAACACTAGTGCTAGCAGCAGTAGATAGGAAGTATCATAAGAGGAGGGAGCACTAGTGCTAGCAGCAGTAGATAGGAAGTATCATAAGAGGAGGGACCACTAGTGCCAGCAGCAGTAGATAGGAAGTATCATAAGATAAGAGGAGGGAGCACTAGTGCTAGCAGCAGTAGATAGGAAGTGTTATAAGAGGAGGGACCACTAGTGCTAGCAGCAGTAGATAGGAAGTATCATAAGAGGAACGACCACTAGTGCTAGCAGCAGTAAATAGTATGCATCATAAGGGGAGGGAGCACTAGCGCTAGCAGCAGTAGATAGGAAGTATCATAAGAGGAGGGAACACTAGTGCTAGCAGCAGTAGACAGGAAGTATCATAAGAGGAGGGATGACTAGTGCCAGCAGCAGTAGAAAGGAAGTATCATAAGAGGCGGGAGCACTGGTGCCAGCAGCAGTAGATAGGAAGTATCATAAGAGGAGGGAGCACTAGTGCAAGCAGCAGTAGATAGGAAGTATCATAAGAGTAGGGACCACTAGTGCTAGCAGCAGTAGATAGGAAGTATCATACGAGGAGGGACCACTAGTGCCAGCAGCAGTAGATAGGAAGTATCATAAGAGGGGGGAGCACTAGTGTAGGAAGCAGTAGATAGGAAGTATCATAAGAGGAGCGACCACTAGTGCCAGCAGCAGAAGATAGGAAGTATCATAAGAGGAGGGAATACTAGTGCTAGCAGCAGTAGATAGGAAGTATCATAAGAAGAGGGAGAACTAGTGCTAGCAGCAGTAGATAGGAAGTATCATAAGAGGAGGGAGCACTAGTGCTAGCAGCAGTAGATAGGAAGTATCATAAGAGGAGGGAGAACTAGTGCTAGCAGCAGTAGATAGGAAGTATCATAAGAGGAGGGAGAACTAGTGTCAGCAGCAGTAGATAGGAAGTATCATAAGAGGAGCGACCACTAGTGCTAGCAGCAGTACATAGGAAGTATCATAAGAGGAGGGACCACTAGTGCTAGCAGCAGTAGATAGGAAGTATCATAAGAGGAGGGAGCACTAATGCCAGCAGCAGTAGATAGGAAGTATCATAAGAGGAGGGAGCACTAGTGCCAGCAGCAGTCGATAGGACGTATCATAAGAGGAGGGAGCACTAGTGCCAGCAGCAGTCGATAGGACGTATCATAAGAGGAGGGAGCACTAATGCCAGCAGAAGTAGATAGGACGTATCATAAGAGGAGGGAGCACTAGTGCCAGCAGCAGTCGATAGGACGTATCATAAGAGGAGGGAGCACTAGTGCCAGCAGCAGTAGATAGGAAGTATCATAAGAGGAGGGACCACTAGTGCTAGCAGCAGTAGATAGGAAGTATCATAAGAGGAACGACCACTAGTGCTAGCAGCAGTAGATAGGAAGTATCATAAGAGGAGGGAGCACTAGTGCTAGCAGCAGTAGATAGGAAGTATCATAAGAGGAGGGAACACTAGTGCTAGCAGCAGTAGACAGGAAGTATCATAAGAGGAGGGATGACTAGTGCCAGCAGCAGTAGATAGGAATTATCATAAGAGGAGGGAGCACTAGTGCCAGCAGCAGTAGATATGAAGTATCATAAGAGAGGGAGCACTAGTGCCAGCAGCAGTAGATAGGAAGTATCATAAGAGTAGGGACCACTAGTGCTAGCAGCAGTAGATAGGAAGTATCATACGAGGAGGAACCACTAGTGCCAGCAGCAGTAGATAGGAAGTATCATAAGAGGAGGGAATACTAGTGCTAGCAGCAGTAGATAGGAAGTATCATAAGAAGAGGGAGAACTAGTGCTAGCAGCAGTAGATAGGAAGTATCATAAGAGGAGGGAGAACTAGTGTAGGAAGCAGTAGATAGGAAGTATCATAAGAGGAGCGACCACTAGTGCCAGCAGCAGAAGTTAGGAAGTATCATAAGAGGAGGGAATACTAGTGCTAGCAGCAGTAGATAGGAAGTATCATAAGAAGAGGGAGAACTAGTGCTAGCAGCAGTAGATAGGAAGTATCATAAGAGGAGCGACCACTAGTGCTAGCAGCAGTACATAGGAAGTATCATAAGAGGAGGGACCACTAGTGCTAGCACCAGTAGATAGGAAGTATCATAAGAGGAGGGAGCATTAGTGCCAGCAGCAGTAGAAAGGAAGTGTCATAAGAGGAGGGACCAATAGTGCCAGCAGAAGTAGATAGGACGTATCATAAGAGGAGGGAGCACTAGTGCTAGCAGCAGTAGACAGGAAGTATCATAAGAGGAGGGATGACTAGGGAGCAGCAGTAGGTAGGAAGTATTATAAGAGGAGGGAGCACTAGTGCCAGCAGCAGTCGATAGGAAGTATCATAAGAAGAGGGACCACTAGTGCCAGCAGCAGCAGATAGGAAGTATCATAAGAGGAGGGACCACTAGTGCCAGCAGCAGTAGATAGGAAGTATCATATGAGGAGGGACCACTAGTGCTAGCAGCAGTAGACAGGAAGTATCATAAGAGGAGGGAGCACTAGTGCCAGCAGCAGTAGATAGGAAGTATCATAAGAGGAGGGACCACTATTGCTAGCAGCAGTAGATAGGAAGTATCATAAGAGGAGGGAGCACTAGTGCCAGCAGCAGTAGATAGGAAGTATCATATGAGGAGGGACCACTAGTGCTAGCAGCAGTAGACAGGAAGTATCATAAGAGGAGGGAGCACTAGAGCCAGCAGCAGTAGATAGGAAGTATCATAAGAGGAGCGACCACTAGTGCTAGCAGCAGTACATAGGAAGTATCATAAGAGGAGGGACCACTAGTGCTAGCACCAGTAGATAGGAAGTATCATAAGAGAGGGAGCATTAGTGCCAGCAGCAGTAGAAAGGAAGTGTCATAAGAGGAGGGACCAATAGTGCCAGCAGAAGTAGATAGGACGTATCATAAGAGGAGGGAGCACTAGTGCTAGCAGCAGTAGACAGGAAGTATCATAAGAGGAGGGATGACTAGGGAGCAGCAGTAGGTAGGAAGTATTATAAGAGGAGGGAGCACTAGTGCCAGCAGCAGTCGATAGGAAGTATCATAAGAAGAGGGACCACTAGTGCCAGCAGCAGCAGATAGGAAGTATCATAAGAGGAGGGACCACTAGTGCCAGCAGCAGTAGATAGGAAGTATCATATGAGGAGGGACCACTAGTGCTAGCAGCAGTAGACAGGAAGTATCATAAGAGGAGGGAGCACTAGTGCCAGCAGCAGTAGATAGGAAGTATCATAAGAGGAGGGACCACTATTGCTAGCAGCAGTAGATAGGAAGTATCATAAGAGGAGGGAGCACTAGTGCCAGCAGCAGTAGATAGGAAGTATCATATGAGGAGGGACCACTAGTGCTAGCAGCAGTAGACAGGAAGTATCATAAGAGGAGGGAGCACTAGAGCCAGCAGCAGTAGATAGGAAATATCATAAGAGGAGGGACCACTATTGCTAGCAGCAGTAGATAGGAAGTATCATAAGAGGAGGGAGCACTAGTGCCAGCAGCAGTAGAAAGGAAGTATCATAAGAGGAGGGACCACTAGTGCTAGCAGCAGTAGATAGGAAGTATCATGAGAGGATGGAATACTAGTGGCAGCAGCAGTAGATAGGACGGCTCATAAGAGGAGGGAGCGCTAGTGCCAGCAGCAGTAGAAAGGACGTATCATAAGAGGAGGGAGCACTAGTGCCAGCAGCAGTAGATAGGAAGTATCATAAGAGGAGGGAGCACTAGTGCCAGCAGCAGTAGATGGGACGTATCATAAGAGGAGGGAGCACTAGTGCCAGCAGCAGTAGATAGGAAGTATCATAAAAGGAGGGAGCACTAGTGCCAGTAGCAGTAGATAGGCCGTATCATAAGAGGAGGGAGCACTAGTGCCAGCAGCAGTAGATAGGAAGTATCATAAAAGGAGGGAGCACTAGTGCCAGTAGCAGTAGATAGGCCGTATCATAAGAGGAGGGAGCACTAGTGCCAGCAGCTTTAGGTAGGACGTATCATAAGAGGAGGGAGCACTAGTGCCAGCAGCAGTAGATAGGAAGTATCATAAGAGGAGGGATCACTAGTGCCGGCAGCAGTAGATGGGACGTATCATAAGAGGAGGGAGCACTAGTGCCAGCAGCAGAAGGAAGGACATATCTTAAGAGGAGGGAGCACCAGTGCTAGCAGCAGTAGATAGGAAGTATCATAAGAGGAGGGACCACTAGTGCTAGCAGCGGTAGATAGGAAGTATCATAAGAGGAGGGACCACTAGTGCTAGCAGCAGTAGATAGGAAGTATCATAAGAGGAGGGAGCACTAGTGCTAGCAGCAGTGATCGGAAGTATCATAAGAGGAGGGAGCACTAGTGCTAGCAGCAGTAGACAGGAAGTATCATAAGAGGAGTGACCACTAGTGCTAGCAGCAGTAGATAGGAAGTATCATAAGAGGAGGGACCACTAGTGCTAGCAGCAGTAGATAGGAAGTATCATAAGAGGAGGGAGCACTAGTTCTAGCAGCAGTAGATAGGAAGTATCATAAGAGGAGGGAGCACTAGTGCCAGCAGCAGTAGATAGGAAGTATCATAAGAGGAGGGAACACTAGTGCTAGCAGCAGTAGATAGGAAGTAACATAAGAGGAGGGAGCACTAGTGCTAGCAGCAGTAGATAGGAAGTATCATAAGAGGAGGGACCACTAGTGCCAGCAGCAGTAGATAGGAAGTATCATAAGATAAGAGAAGGGAGCACTAGCGCCTGCAGCAGTAGATAGGAAGTATCATAAGATAAGAGGAGGGAGCACTAATGCCAGCAGCAGTAGATAGGAAGTATCATAAGATAAGAGGAGGGAACACTAGTGCTAGCAGCAGTAGATAGGAAGTAACATAAGAGGAGGGAGCACTAGTGCTAGCAGCAGTAGATAGGAAGTATCATGAGAGGATGGAGCACTAGTGCCAGCAGCAGTAGATAGGAAGTATCATAAGAGGAGGGAGCACTAGTGCCAGCAGCAGTAGATGGGACGTATCATAAGAGGAGGGAGCACTAGTGCCAGCAGCAGTAGATAGGAAGTATCATAAAAGGAGGGAGCACTAGTGCCAGCAGCAGTAGATAGGACGGCTCATAAGAGGAGGGAGCGCTAGTGCCAGCAGCAGTAGAAAGGACGTATCATATGAGGAGGGAGCACTAGTGCCACCAGCAGTAGATAGGAAGTATCATAAGAGGAGGGAGCACTAATGCCAGCAGCTTTAGGTAGGACGTATCATAAGAGGAGGGAGCACTAGTGCCAGCAGCAGTAGATAGGAAGTATCGTAAGCAGAGGGAGCACTAGTGCCAGTAGCAGTAGATAGGCCGTATCATAAGAGGAGGGAGCACTAGTGCTAGCAGCAGTAGATAGGAATTATTGTAAGAGGAGCGAATACTAGTGCTAGCAGCAGAAGGAAAGACATATCTTAAGAGGAGGGAGCACCAGTGCTAGCAGCAGTAGATAGGAAGTGTTATAAGAGGAGGGACCACTAGTGCTAGCAGCAGTAGATAGGAAGTATCATAAGAGGAACGACCACTAGTGCTAGCAGCAGTAAATAGAAAGTATCATAAGGGGAGGGAGCACTAGCGCTAGCAGCAGTAGATAGGAAGTATCATAAGAGGAGGGAACACTAGTGCTAGCAGCAGTAGACAGGAAGTATCATAAGAGGAGGGATGACTAGTGCCAGCAGCAGTAGAAAGGAAGTATCATAAGAGGCGGGAGCACTGGTGCCAGCAGCAGTAGATAGGAAGTATCATAAGAGGAGGGAGCACTAGTGCCAGCAGCAGTAGATAGGAAGTATCAAAAGAGTAGGCACCACTAGTGCTAGCAGCAGTAGATAGGAAGTATCATACGAGGAGGGACCACTAGTGCCAGCAGCAGTAGATAGGAAGTATCATAAGAGGGGGGAGCACTAGTGTAGGAAGCAGTAGATAGGAAGTATCATGAGAGGAGCGACCACTAGTGCTAGCAGCAGTAGATAGGAAGTATCATACGAGGAAGGACCACTAGTGCTAGCACCAGTATATAGGAAGTATCATAAGAGGAGGGAGCACTAGTGCTAGCAGCAGTAGATAGGAAGTATCATGAGAGGAGCGACCACTAGTGCTAGCAGCAGTAGATAGGAAGTATCATAAGAGGAGGGACCACTAGTGCTGGCAGCAGTACATAGGAAGTATCATGAGAGGAGGGAGCACTAGTGCTAGCAGCAGTAGATAGGAAGTATCATAAGAGGAGGGACCACTAGTGCCAGCAGCAGTAGATAGGAAGTATCATGAGAGGAGGGAGCACTAGTGCCAGCAGCAGTAGATAGAAAGTATCATAAGAGGAGGGAGCACTAGTGCTAGCAGCAGTAGATAGGAAGTATCATAAGAGGGGGGAGCACTAGTGCCTGAAGCAGTAGATAGGATGTATCATAAGAGGAGAGAGCACTAGTGCCAGCAGCAGTAGATAGGAAGTATCATAAGAGGAGAGAGCACTAGTGCCAGCAGCAGTAGATAGGAAGTATCATAAGAGGAGCGACAACTAGTGCTAGCAGCAGTAGATAGGAAGTATCATAAGAGGAGGGACCACTAGTGCCAGCAGCAGTAGATAGAAGTATCATAAGAGGAGCGACCACTAGTGCTAGCAGCAGTAGATAGGAAGTATCATAAGAGGAGGGACCACTAGTGCCAGCAGCAGTAGATAGGAAGTATCATGAGAGGAGGGTGCACTAGTGCTAGCAGCAGTAGATAGGAAGTATCATAAGAGGAGCGACCACTAGTGCCAGCAGCAGTAGATAGGAAGTATCATAAGAGGAACGACTACTAGTGCTAGCAGCAGTAGATAGGAAGTATTATAAGAAGAGGGACCACTAGTGCCAGCAGCAGCAGATAGGAAGTATCATAAGAGAAGGGACCACTAGTGCCAGCAGCAGTAGATAGGAAGTATCATAAGAGGAGGGAGCACTAGTGCCAGCAGCAGTAGATAGGAAGTATCATAAGAGGAGGGACCACTATTGCTAACAGCAGTAGATAGGAAGTATCATAAGAGGAGGGAGCACTAGTGCCAGCAGCAGTAGAAAGGAAGTATCATAAGAGGAGGGACCACTAGTGCCAGCAGAAGTAGATAGGACGTATCATCAGAGGAGGGAGCACTAGTGCCAGCAGAAGTAGATAGGACGTATCATAAGAGGAGGGAGCACTAGTGCCAGCAGCAGTAGATAGGAAGTATCATAAGAGGAGGGAGCTCTAGTGCCAGCAGCAGTCGATAGGATGTATCATAAGAGGAGGGAGCACTAGTGCCAGCAGCAGTCGATAGGACGTATCATAAGAGGAGGGAGCACTAATGCCAGCAGAAGTAGATAGGACGTATCATAAGAGGAGGGAGCACTAGTGCCAGCAGCAGTCGATAGGACGTATCATAAGAGGAGGGAGCACTAGCGCTAGCAGCAGTAGATAGGAAGTATCATAAGAGGAGGGACCACTAGT
The DNA here is from genome assembly GCF_040938575.1 of Ambystoma mexicanum. Classification (NCBI taxonomy): domain Eukaryota; kingdom Metazoa; phylum Chordata; class Amphibia; order Caudata; family Ambystomatidae; genus Ambystoma; species Ambystoma mexicanum. The sequence goes on from NC_090924.1 coordinate 1,422,817,151, forward strand.
GCTAGCAGCAGTAGATAGGAAGTATCATAAGAGAAACGACCACTAGTGCTAGCAGCAGTAGATAGGAAGTATCATAAGAGGAGGGAGCACTAGTGCTAGCAGCAGTAGATAGGAAGTATCATAAGAGGAGGGAACACTAGTGCTAGCAGCAGTAGACAGGAAGTATCATAAGAGGAGGGATGACTAGTGCCAGCAGCAGTAGATAGGAATTATCATAAGAGGAGGGAGCACTAGTGCCAGCAGCCATAGATATGAAGTATCATAAGAGAGGGAGCACTAGTGCCAGCAGCAGTAGATAGGAAGTATCATAAGAGTAGGGACCACTAGTGCTAGCAGCAGTAGATAGGAAGTATCATACGAGGAGGAACCACTAGTGCCAGCAGCAGTAGATAGGAAGTATCATAAGAGGGGGGAGCACTAGTGTAGGAAGCAGTAGATAGGAAGTATCATAAGAGGAGTGACCACTAGTGCCAGCAGCAGAAGATAGGAAGTATCATAAGAGGAGGGAATACTAGTGCTAGCAGCAGTAGATAGGAAGTACCATAAGAAGAGAGAGAACTAGTGCTAGCAGCAGTAGATAGGAAGTATCATAAGAGGAGGGAGCACTAGTGCTAGCAGCAGTAGATAGGAAGTATCATAAGAGGAGGGAGAACTAGTGCTAGCAGCAGTAGATAGGAAGTATCATAAGAGGAGGGAGAACTAGTGTCAGCAGCAGTAGATAGGAAGTATCATAAGAGGAGCGACCACTAGTGCTAGCAGCAGTACATAGGAAGTATCATAAGAGGAGGGACCACTAGTGCTAGCACCAGTAGATAGGAAGTATCATAAGAGGAGGGAGCATTAGTGCCAGCAGCAGTAGAAGGGAAGTGTCATAAGAGGAGGGACCACTAGTGCCAGCAGAAGTAGATAGGACGTATCATAAGAGGAGGGAGCACTAGTGCCAGCAGAAGTAGATATGACGTATCATAAGAGGAGGGAGCACTAGTGCCAGCAGCAGTAGGTAGGAAGTATCATAAGAGGAGGGAGCACTAGTGCCAGCTGCAGTCGATAGGAAGTATCATAAGAAGAGGGACCACTAGTGCCAGCAGCAGCAGATAGGAAGTATCATAAGAGGAGGGACCACTAGTGCCAGCAGCAGTAGATAGGAAGTATCATATGAGGAGGGACCACTAGTGCTAGCAGCAGTAGATAGGAAGTATCATAAGAGGAGGGAGCACTAGTGCCAGCAGCAGTAGATAGGAAGTATCATATGAGGAGGGACCACTAGTGCTAGCAGCAGTAGACAGGAAGTATCATAAGAGGAGGGAGCACTAGAGCCAGCAGCAGTAGATAGGAAGTATCATAAGAGGAGGGAGCACTAGTGCCAGCAGCAGTAGAAAGGAAGTATCATAAGAGGAGGGAACACTAGTGCTAGCAGCAGTAGATAGGAAGTATCATAAGAGGAGGGAGCACTAGTGCTAGCAGCAGTAGATAGGAAGTATCATAAGAGGAGGGACCACTAGTGCCAGCAGCAGTAGATAGGAAGTATCATAAGATAAGAGGAGGGAGCACTAGTGCTAGCAGCAGTAGATAGGAAGTGTTATAAGGGGAGGGACCACTAGTGCTAGCAGCAGTAGATAGGAAGTATCATAAGAGGAACGACCACTAGTGCTAGCAGCAGTAAATAGTATGTATCATAAGGGGAGGGAGCACTAGCGCTAGCAGCAGTAGATAGGAAGTATCATAAGAGGAGGGAACACTAGTGCTAGCAGCAGTAGACAGGAAGTATCATAAGAGGAGGGATGACTAGTGCCAGCAGCAGTAGAAAGGAAGTATCATAAGAGGCGGGAGCACTGGTGCCAGCAGCAGTAGATAGGAAGTATCATAAGAGGAGGGAGCACTAGTGCCAGCAGCAGTAGATAGGAAGTATCATAAGAGTAGGGACCACTAGTGCTAGCAGCAGTAGATAGGAAGTATCATACGAGGAGGGACCACTAGTGCCAGCAGCAGTAGATAGGAAGTATCATAAGAGGGGGGAGCACTAGTGTAGGAAGCAGTAGATAGGAAGTATCATAAGAGGAGCAACCACTAGTGCCAGCAGCAGAAGATAGGAAGTATCATAAGAGGAGGGAATACTAGTGCTAGCAGCAGTAGATAGGAAGTATCATAAGAAGAGGGAGAACTAGTGCTAGCAGCAGTAGATAGGAAGTATCATAAGAGGAGGGACCACTAGTTCCAGAAGCAGTAGATAGGAAGTATCATGAGAGGAGGGAGCACTAGTGCTAGCAGCAGTAGACAGGAAGAATCATAAGAGGAGTGACCACTAGTGCTAGCAGCAGTAGATAGGAAGTATCATAAGAGGAGGGACCACTAGTAATAGCAGCAGTAGATAGGAAGTATCATAAGAGAAGGGAGCACTAGTGCTAGCAGCAGTAGATAGGAAGTATCATAAGAGGAGGGAGCACTAGTGCCAGCAGCAGTAGATAGGAAGTATCATAAGAGGAGGGAACACTAGTGCTAGCAGCAGTAGATAGGAAGTATCATAAGAGGAGGGAGCACTAGTGCTAGCAGCAGTAGATAGGAAGTATCATAAGAGGGGGGAGCACTAGTGTAGGAAGCAGTAGATAGGAAGTATCATAAAAGGAGGGAGCACTAGTGCCAGCAGCTTTAGGTAGGACGTATCATAAGAGGAGGGAGCACTAGTGCCAGCAGCAGTAGATAGGAAGTATCGTAAGCAGAGGGAGCACTAGTGCCAGTAGCAGTAGATAGGCCGTATCATAAGAGGAGGGAGAACTAGTGCTAGCAGCAGTAGATAGGAATTATTGTAAGAGGAGGGAATACTAGTGCTAGCAGCAGAAGGAAGGACATATCTTAAGAGGAGGGAGCACTAGTGCTAGCAGCAGTAGATAGGAAGTATCATAAGAAGAGGGACCACTAGTTCCAGAAGCAGTAGATCGGAAGTATCATGAGAGGAGGGAGCACTAGTGCTAGCAGCAGTAGACAGGAAGTATCATAAGAGGAGTGACCACTAGTGCTAGCAGCAGTAGATAGGAAGTATCATAAGAGGAGGGACCACTAGTGCTAGCAGCAGTAGATAGGAAGTATCATAAGAGAAGGGAGCACTAGTGCTAGCAGCAGTAGATAGGAAGTATCATAAGAGGAGGGAGCACTAGTGCCAGCAGCAGTAGATAGGAAGTATCATAAGAGAAGGGAACACTAGTGCTAGCAGCAGTAGATAGGAAGTATCATAAGAGGAGGGAGCACTAGTGCTAGCAGCAGTAGATATGAAGTATCATAAGAGGGGGGAGCACTAGTGTAGGAAGCAGTAGATAGGAAGTATCATAAAAGGAGGGAGCACTAGTGCCAGCAGCTTTAGGTAGGACGTATCATAAGAGGAGGGAGCACTAGTGCCAGCAGCAGTAGATAGGAAGTATCGTAAGCAGAGGGAGCACTAGTGCCAGTAGCAGTAGATAGGCCGTATCATAAGAGTAGGGAGCACTAGTGCCAGCAGCAGTAGAAAGGAAGTATCATAAGAGGAGGGAATACTAGTGCTAGCAGCAGTAGATAGGAAGTATCATAAGAGGAGGGAGCACTAGTGCTAGCAGCAGTAGATAGGAAGTATCATAAGAGGAGGGACCACTAGTGCCAGCAGCAGTAGATAGGAAGTATCATAAGATAAGAGGAGGGAGCACTAGTGCTAGCAGCAGTAGATAGGAAGTGTTATAAGAGGAGGGACCACTAGTGCTAGCAGCAGTAGATAGGAAGTATCATAAGAGGAACGACCACTAGTGCTAGCAGCAGTAAAAAGTATGTATCATAAGGGGAGGGAGCACTAGCGCTAGCAGCAGTAGATAGGAAGTATCATAAGAGGAGGGAACACTAGTGCTAGCAGCAGTAGACAGGAAGTATCATAAGAGGAGGGATGACTAGTGCCAGCAGCAGTAGAAAGGAAGTATCATAAGAGGCGGGAGCACTGGTGCCAGCAGCAGTAGATAGGAAGTATCATAAGAGGAGGGAGCACTAGTGCCAGCAGCAGTAGATAGGAAGTATCATAAGAGTAGGGACCACTAGTGCTAGCAGCAGTAGATAGGAAGTATCATACGAGGAGGGACCACTAGTGCCAGCAGCAGTAGATAGGAAGTATCATAAGAGGGGGGAGCACTAGTGTAGGAAGCAGTAGATAGGAAGTATCATAAGAGGAGCGACCACTAGTGCCAGCAGCAGAAGATAGGAAGTATCATAAGAGGAGGGAATACTAGTGCTAGCAGCAGTAGATAGGAAGTATCATAAGAAGAGGGAGAACTAGTGCTAGCAGCAGTAGATAGGAAGTATCATAAGAGGAGGGACCACTAGTTCCAGAAGCAGTAGATAGGAAGTATCATGAGAGGAGGGAGCACTAGTGCTAGCAGCAGTAGACAGGAAGAATCATAAGAGGAGTGACCACTAGTGCTAGCAGCAGTAGATAGGAAGTATCATAAGAGGAGGGACCACTAGTAATAGCAGCAGTAGATAGGAAGTATCATAAGAGAAGGGAGCACTAGTGCTAGCAGCAGTAGATAGGAAGTATCATAAGAGGAGGGAGCACTAGTGCCAGCAGCAGTAGATAGGAAGTATCATAAGAGGAGGGAACACTAGTGCTAGCAGCAGTAGATAGGAAGTATCATAAGAGGAGGGAGCACTAGTGCTAGCAGCAGTAGATAGGAAGTATCATAAGAGGGGGGAGCACTAGTGTAGGAAGCAGTAGATAGGAAGTATCATAAAAGGAGGGAGCACTAGTGCCAGCAGCTTTAGGTAGGACGTATCATAAGAGGAGGGAGCACTAGTGCCAGCAACAGTAGATAGGAAGTATCGTAAACAGAGGGAGCACTAGTGCCAGTAGCAGTAGATAGGCCGTATCATAAGAGGAGGGAGAACTAGTGCTAGCAGCAGTAGATAGGAATTATTGTAAGAGGAGGGAATACTAGTGCTAGCAGCAGAAGGAAGGACATATCTTAAGAGGAGGGAGCACTAGTGCTAGCAGCAGTAGATAGGAAGTATCATAAGAGGAGGGACCACTAGTTCCAGAAGCAGTAGATCGGAAGTATCATGAGAGGAGGGAGCACTAGTGCTAGCAGCAGTAGACAGGAAGTATCATAAGAGGAGTGACCACTAGTGCTAGCAGCAGTAGATAGGAAGTATCATAAGAGGAGGGACCACTAGTGCTAGCAGCAGTAGATAGGAAGTATCATAAGAGAAGGGAGCACTAGTGCTAGCAGCAGTAGATAGGAAGTATCATAAGAGGAGGGAGCACTAGTGCCAGCAGCAGTAGATAGGAAGTATCATAAGAGAAGGGAACACTAGTGCTAGCAGCAGTAGATAGGAAGTATCATAAGAGGAGGGAGCACTAGTGCTAGCAGCAGTAGATATGAAGTATCATAAGAGGGGGGAGCACTAGTGTAGGAAGCAGTAGATAGGAAGTATCATAAAAGGAGGGAGCACTAGTGCCAGCAGCTTTAGGTAGGACGTATCATAAGAGGAGGGAGCACTAGTGCCAGCAGCAGTAGATAGGAAGTATCGTAAGCAGAGGGAGCACTAGTGCCAGTAGCAGTAGATAGGCCGTATCATAAGAGGAGGGAGAACTAGTGCTAGCAGCAGTAGATAGGAATTATTGTAAGAGGAGGGAATACTAGTGCTAGCAGCAGAAGGAAGGACATATCTTAAGAGGAGGGAGCACCAGTGCTAGCAGCAGTAGATAGGAAGTATCATAAGAGGAGGGACCACTAGTGCTAGCAGCGGTAGATAGGATCTATCATAAGAGGAGGGAGCACTAGTGCTAGCAGCAGTAGATAGGAAGTATCATAAGAGGAGGGACCACTAGTGCTAGCAGCAGTAAATAGGAAGTATCATAAGAGGAGGGAGCACTAGTGCTGGCAGCAGTGAATAGGAAGTATCATAAGAGGAGAGAGCACTAGTTCTTGCAGCAGTAGATAGGAAGTATCATAAGAGGAGGGACCACTAGTGCTAGCAGCAGTGATAGGAAGTATCATAAGAGGAGGGAGCACTAGTGCTAGCAGCAGTAGACAGGAAGTATCATAAGAGGAGTGACCACTAGTGCTAGCAGCAGTAGATAGGAAGTATCATAAGAGGAGGGACCACTAGTGCTAGCAGCAGTAGATAGGAAGTATCATAAGAGGAGGGAGCACTAGTGCTAGCAGCAGTAGATAGGAAGTATCATAAGAGGAGGGAGCACTAGTGCCAACAGCAGTAGATAGGAAGTATCATAAGAGGAGGGAACACTAGTGCTAGCAGCAGTAGATAGGAAGTATCATAAGAGGAGGGAGCACTAGCGCTAGCAGCAGTAGATAGGAAGTATCATAAGAGGAGGGAGCACTAGTGCTAGCAGCAGTAGATAGGAAGTATCATAAGAGGAGGGAGCACTAGTGCTAGCAGCAGTAGATAGGAAGTATCATAAGAGGAGGGAGCACTAGCGCTAGCAGCAGTAGATAGGAAGTATCATAAGAGGAGGGAGCACTAGTGCCAGCAGCAGTAGATAGGAAGTATCATAAGAGGAGTAACCACTAGTGCTAGCAGCAGTAGATAGGAAGTATCATAAGAGGAGGGAGCACTAGCGCTAGCACCAGTAGATAGGAAGTATCATAAGAGGAGGGAGCACTAGTGCTAGCAGCAGTAGATAGGAAGTATCATAAGAGGAGGGAGCACTAGTGCTAGCAGCAGTAGATAGGAAGTATCATAAGAGGAGGGAGCACTAGTGCTAGCAGCAGTAGATAGGAAGTATCATAAGAGGAGGGAGCACTAGCGCTAGCAGCAGTAGATAGGAAGTATCATAAGATAAGAGGAGGGAGCACTAGCGCTAGCAGCAGTAGATAGGAAGTGTTATAAGAGGAGGGACCACTAGTGCTAGCAGCAATAGATAGGAGGTATCATAAGAGGAACGACCACTAGTGCTAGCAGCAGTAGATAGGAAGTATCATAAGAGGAGGGAGCACTAGTGCTAGCAGCAGTAGATAGGAAGTATCATAAGAGGAGGGAACACTAGTGCTAGCAGCAGTAGACAGGAAGTATCATTAGAGGAGGGATGACTAGTGCCAGCAGCAGTAGAAAGGAAGTATCATAAGAGGCGGGAGCACTAGTGCCAGCAGCAGTAAATAGGAAGTATCATAAGAGGAGGGAGCACTAGTGCCAGCAGCAGTAGATAGGAAGTATCATAAGAGTAGGGACCACTAGTGCTAGCAGCAGTAGATAGGAAGTATCATACGAGGAGGAACCACTAGTGCCAGCAGCAGTAGATAGGAAGTATCATAAGAGGGGGGAGCACTAGTGTAGGAAGCAGTAGATAGGAAGTATCATGAGAGGAGCGACCACTAGTGCTAGCAGCAGTAGATAAGAAGTATCATACGAGGAAGGACCACTAGTGCTAGCACCAGTATATAGGAAGTATCATAAGAGGAGGGAGCACTAGTGCTAGCAGCAGTAGATAGGAAGTATCATGAGAGGAGCGACCACTAGTGCTAGCAGCAGTAGATAGGAAGTATCATAAGAGGAGGGACCACTAGTGCTGGCAGCAGTAGATACGAAGTATCATGAGAGGAGGGAGCACTAGTGCTAGCAGCAGTAGATAGGAAGTATCATAAGAGGAGGGACCACTAGTTCCAGAAGCAGTAGATAGGAAGTATCAAGAGAGGAGGGAGCACTAGTGCTAGCAGCAGTAGACAGGAAGTATCATAAGAGGAGTGACCACTAGTGCTAGCAGCAGTAGATAGGAAGTATCATAAGAGGAGGGACCACTAGTGCTAGCAGCAGTAGATAGGAAGTATCATAAGAGGAGGGAGCACTAGTGCTAGCAGCAGTAGATAGGAAGTATCATAAGAGGAGGGAGCACTAGTGCCAGCAGCAGTAGATAGGAAGTATCATAAGAGGAGGGAACACTAGTGCTAGCAGCAGTAGATAGGAAGTATCATAAGAGGAGGGAGCACTAGTGCTAGCAGCAGTAGATAGGAAGTATCATACGAGGAGGAACCACTAGTGCCAGCAGCAGTAGATAGGAAGTATCATAAGAGGGGGGACCACTAGTGCTGGCAGCAGTAGATACAAAGTATCATGAGAGGAGGGAGCACTAGTGCTAGCAGCAGTAGATAGGAAGTATCATAAGAGGAGGGACCACTAGTTCCAGAAGCAGTAGATAGGAAGTATCATGAGAGGAGGGAGCACTAGTGCTAGCAGCAGTAGACAGGAAGTATCATAAGAGGAGTGACCACTAGTGCTAGCAGCAGTAGATAGGAAGTATCATAAGAGGAGGGACCACTAGTGCTAGCAGCAGTAGATAGGAAGTATCATAAGAGGAGGGAGCACTAGTGCTAGCAGCAGTAGATAGGAAGCGTAATGATTCTGTTCAGTTTCTTTCGTTTCCAGTTATAATTATGTTTCCCTATAAACATGCACCCACTGACCTGATCCTGTAGCCTGGACGGGTGGAATATGAGAAGCCCCCCCGGGGGAATCCACTCCTATCCCGTGATAGTTAACACCAGGAAGGAGTGAACTCCCCAGGGAAACCCTCTGGGGAAGAAAACCCTGTCCGCCTCAGTTGTTGGAAGTCTTCTCTGTGAGCAGGTAAGGGCAAGTCTTTAACACATTTCCAGGTGACTGGATTCAGGTTCCATAAAGAAAAATAAGAAAGGCACAGATTAGAGAAAGGTAAGTATGTGCTTAACACAGAGTAGGAGCGGATGTCAGTAGCCTAATAGTTACCAGGGTAAGAGGATAGAGATCTATATTGCCTCAAGATTGTATCCGTTCGGATTTCATCTGCGAAACGTTGAGAGTGATGACTCGTGGATAACGCGATGTAACTTCGGGAGCCTAATATATATAAAAGGAAACGTGAGGAGACTAGAAGGGAGGAAGTGCGGGCAGGTAGTTCTAAATAACGAGAAGAGAAGGAGAGAAGGGTACCTGGCAGCAGATTTGATTCGAAGCAAAAACCTTATGAACAATGCGGCTGGGAGATGAGTGAACCAGCTGACTCGAATCAAGGTGTGTACACGGTTCAACCTGGTGTGAATGGAAGCGGTTGTCGGAGAAAGGAGAGGGCTCTATTTTGATCAGCACTGGAACCCGTAAATAGAGTTTAGGAAGCGGAATCTCTGTCTTTGGAGTGCAACAAGAAGGTTTCTATACAAACAGAGACAGAGGAAGGTTTAGTAAGAAGTAAATGAGAATACAAACAGTGGTAAGCCTAGGGACGAACTTACGAAGCGCTGACTGGGAAGAGTAGCAACGCACTCGAGCGTTGTGCCTGCCGTAAGATATCCGGATCTCTGCTGAGGAGGAGGAGCCTCCACAGCCCGCAACTCTTGCAAGACTGGAACACCTCCCTCGGACGGCGCCGCCATCTTGGGAGAAAAAATGGCCGCCACCCGTGATTGGGCCCAACGGCGCCACAATGACCATCTTCTTCTATGGAATATGACAGTATGCCCCCTCCAAAGGGCTGACGTACCCGGTTTGCCTGGATGAGAACGATGAAAGCGGCGAACCAGTTGTGGAGCATGAACGGCAGAAGCCGGTTCCCAGGACCGTTCAGCCGGCGAATACCCCCGACAATCCACCAAGTACTGAAGACGACCCCGGTGGTAACGGGAATCGCAAATGCCGGCAACTTCAAACTCCGGCCCCGAAGGAGTCGAAACAGGAGGAGGATGAGCCAACCGATGACGGGAAAAGCGATCCGCCACGTCCTGTTTAAGCTGAGAAACATGAAATACCGGGTGAATCCTGGACCAAGAAGGAGGAAGACGTAGACGATAGGCTGTCTCCCCCAGACGTTGAAGCACAGGAAACGGACCAAAATACTTAGGAGAAAGTTTAGAAGGCACCAGGTGTCGAGGAAGAAAACGAGAGGCCAACCACACCCTGTCCCCGGGTGCAAAAACCGGAGCTGGAGAGCGTCTGCGATCAGCAAAACGTTTGATTCGTTCCTGAGCGTTCTGAAGAGAAGTTAGAGCCTTCTGATGACCCTGCTGGATATCCTGCAGCAGACAGACTACATCCGGAAAAGAAGATGCAGACGACACCTCCACAGGGAAGCAGGTAGGATGGAATCCATAGGAACAGTGAAAAGGACTGGATCCCAAGGATGTGTGATGCGCATTATTATAAGCAAATTCGGCCAACGACAATAACTCCGTCCAATTGTCTTGAGATGCTGAAACATAGCATCTAAGGTAGCCCTCAAGGGTCTGATTCAATCGTTCCGTTTGTCCATTGGTTTGCGGATGGAAACCCGAGCTCAAGGCGCGGGTAACACCAAGCATTTTGCACATTTGCTGCCAATATCTAGACGTGTACTGGGGACCTCTGTCCGAAACGATAGTATCCGGCAAGCCATGAACAGAAAAGATATGTGTAATAAAGATCCTTGCCATCTGTGCTGCGGTAGGTACTCGAGGCAAGGCCACGAAGTGGGCCATTTTAGTGAAATAGTCAATAGTGACCATAATGGTCGTACATCCTGCTGAATTAGGAAGGTCCACTACAAAGTCCGTGGAAATGATCTGCCATGGACGAATCGGCACGGGCATTCTCGTGAGTAGACCTAAGGGGGAACCTCGAGGTGCCTTTGATTGTAAACAGACGGTACAGGCAGCCACATATTGTTTAACATCTTCCACAAGACTAGGCCACCAAAAGTTGCGGCGGACCAGTTCCATAGTATTGTTGACTCCTCGATGACCAGCTATGAGTGAGTCATGACACATTGTAAGAACAGATTTTTGGAGTTCAGCTGAGGGTAAAAACAGTTTCTGATGTCGGTAAGCACAGTCTTGAAATACCGTGAGTCCCAAAGCCCGAAACAGGTCAGGGTTAGCCTGTTGGAAAACGGTTGTAGCTCTTGCTACGGACTGAAGAAAACTGGATATCACATGCACAAAACGAGCATTGGGAAATAAAGGTTCGGCCCGGAAATGAGCCCACTCAGTAGATTCTTTCCTAGATAAGGCATCAGCCTTTAGATTACTTTTGCCAGGAATGAAAGTAAACACGATCTCATATGGAGAAAAAAAATGAGCCCAACGGGCCTGTCTGCTATTGCGAGTTTGTGCATTCTGAAGGGCTCGAAGATTGTGGTGGTCAGTCCGAACTTCAACCGGAAATTGGGCTCCTAGCAGTAAATGTCGCCATTCCTCAAAAGCCCGTTTGATGGCAAGTAACTCCTTCTCAAGGACCGTATAGTTCAGTTCTGAAGGAGAAAGGGTCTTGGAGATATACGCCACGGGACACTCCACCCCCTGATCATCTTCTTGAAGAAGGATAGCTCCAAGGGCAAAGTGGGAGGCATCCGATTCTACAATAAATCGTTTTCCCTGATCCGGAGAGAGTAGAATAGGCCCGGTCATGAAACAGTCTTTCAGGGAGGAGAAAGCTTCTTCTGCTTGTTTGGACCAATGGAATGGAACCCCTTTCTTGAGGAGAGCCGTTAACGGTAAGATGATCTCAGAGAATCTGGGAATAAATCGCCGATAGAAGTTGGCAAACCCCAGGAAACGTTGGATATCCTTCACGCAATTTGGAGAAGCCCAGTCTCGGATAGCAGAAACTTTCCGGGGATCCATAGAAACCCCCTGAGCGGATAGAATGAAGCCCAAATATGCCACACTGTCTCGATGAAACTCACACTTGTCCAGCTTACAGAACAAATGATTGTCTAGAAGGCGCTGGAGAACATCCGTAACATGACCAATGTGTTCAGTGGGAGTATTAGAAAAAACCAAAATATCATCGAGATATACAATAACTGAATGCAGGAGAATGTCAGAGAATAAATGGTCCATAAAGCGCTGAAAAACTGCCGGAGCATTGGACAATCCAAAAGGCATCACGCGATACTCATAATGACCAAATGGCGTCCGAAAAGCCGTCTTCCATTCATCACCTGATTTGATGCGGATGAGATGGTAGGCTCCTCGCAGATCTAGCTTGGTAAAAATCTTGGCTCCTTTTATGGCTTCAAGGATGTCAGTTATTAGGGGCATTGGATAACGATCAGGAACCGTAATCCTGTTCAATCCGCGAAAATCTATACAAGGTCGGAGTTCAGCAGAGTCTTTTTTGGGAATAAAAAACAAGGAAGCCCCCGCAGGGGAGGTGGATTCGGCAATGAGACCATTGTGCATGTTCTTGCGAAGATACTCTTTAAGAACCTCCTTTTCTCTTGCAGATAGTACGTACAAGCGACCGAATGGGATAGGGAGGTCCGGAAGTAGATCAATGGCACAATCATCCATGCGATGAGGTGGCAGTTCAGCATATTCAGTATTAGAAAATACTTTATGGAAAGATTGATAAGGTTCAGGAATCCCCTGAATCTGATTTAGCACAGTGGTTCTTAATCCTTCCCCTTCGCGTGGCGAGGCAGAAAGTAGTTCACCAGTACCACGAATAAAACAATGAGCTTGACAGTGAACAGAACCCAGAAAAAATGTTCCCGCTGACCAATTGATGTAGGGGTTGTGCACTCTTAGCCAAGGTAAACCCAATATCACCGGATAATGGGCAGTTCGGATAATGTCTAATGTGATGGTTTCCCTATGATTACCTATAGACATCTGTAAAGGAACTGTCTGCTCCTTAATGGGACCTGAGACCAACGGACTCCCATCAACTGATTCAACGGGAATAGCCATAGATTTGGAAGAACGGGGAATTCTAAATTGAGTCGCCCAAACGTCATCAATAAAGTTGCCTGCTGCCCCGCAGTCCACCAATGCGGGAACCTCAACCAAACCCAAAGAATCACAAGAAAAAGTAACCTTAAGAACCAACATAGAGGTGTCAGGGACGTCAGTACCATTGGATGAAATGGAGGAAGAAGGGGAACCGCTCACTGATTCCCTAACCGCGGTTCCCCTGACGGTCGGGTTCGAGCGTTTCCCTGCTTCCGGGAGAGAATTATCGGACAATTTTGTAAAGAATGCTCCTTGGAACCACAGTAAATACATAGCCCTAAGGTGCGACGTCGAAGCCGCTCCTCATTGGACAAAGGACCCCGAGCAGCTCCTATTTGCATAGGTTCGTCAGATAAGTGTCCCTGAGGGGAGTTGACTGACCTTTCAGGTTGAGACCTAAAATGCTTTTGCCGTCTTTTTTCCTGACGTCTTTCCAAAATTCTATAGTCCATCTGCATAACCATGGATATTAATTCGGCCAAATTAGGGGGGCGAGGAACTCTAGAGACCTCATCCTTTAGTTCCTCATTCAAGCCCCGTCTAAAAAGCGTAATTAAGGCGTCATCTGCCCAAGCTGTGCCTGCCGCTAATTGTTTGAAACGGGTAATATACACCAAGAGATCCAAAGAACCCTGACGGAAGTCCAATAGTTGTTCTTGAGCTGATACTGTGACCTCCTGCCTCCCGAACATGGTCTTAAGACTATTCACAAAGGCGGGATATGAATCTAATATTGGATTATTTGAAGTGACTAAAGGGGTAGCCCAGGCTAGAGCGGGACCGGTAAGGTGAGCAATCATGTGTCCCACCTTATCCCTATCAGTGTGAAAGAATGCCGTCTTAAACGTAAACTGCACTGTGCAAGATTCTAAAAACTCTCTCAGTTTATGCGGGTCTCCATCAAAGCGTCCCCCTGGTAAAGGTCCAGGAGGTAGCTCGGAACAACTAGGAGACCTCCCCATGTGTTGCCGTAACACAGCATTCTCTTGTTTAAGTGCCTGGACTTCGGCCGTTAGTGACTGGACCGCCGCCAATAATTGCTGTTGTTGAGCCGGATCCATCTCAGTGTGAGCGTAAGAGGAAGAACAATTATGCCTGGAAACCGAATGGAAGCAAATATGAAAAAAGAGACTAAGATAATCTCTATATATATATTGGGCGTTGCTAACTGTAATGATTCTGTTCAGTTTCTTTCGTTTCCAGTTATAATTATGTGTCCCTATAAACATGCACCCACTGACCTGATCCTGTAGCCTGGACGGGTGGAATATGAGAAGCCCCCCCGGGGGAATCCCCTCCTATCCCGTGATAGTTAACACCAGGAAGGAGTGAACTCCCCAGGGAAACCCTCTGGGGAAGAAAACCCTGTCCGCCTCAGTTGTTGGAAGTCTTCTCTGTGAGCAGGTAAGGGCAAGTCTTTAACACATTTCCAGGTGACTGGATTCAGGTTCCATAAAGAAAAATAAGAAAGGCACAGATTAGAGAAAGGTAAGTATGTGCTTAACACAGAGTAGGAGCGGATGTCAGTAGCCTAATAGTTACCAGTGTAAGAGGATAGAGATCTATATTGCCTCAAGATTGTATCCGTTCGGATTTCATCTGCGAAACGTTGAGAGTGATGACTCGTGGATAACGCGATGTAACTTCGGGAGCCTAATATATATAAAAGGAAACGTGAGGAGACTAGAAGGGAGGAAGTGCGGGCAGGTAGTTCTAAATAACGAGAAGAGAAGGAGAGAAGGGTACCTGGCAGCAGATTTGATTCGAAGCAAAAACCTTATGAACAATGCGGCTGGGAGATGAGTGAACCAGCTGACTCGAATCAAGGTGTGTACACGGTTCAACCTGGTGTGAATGGAAGCGGTTGTCGGAGAAAGGAGAGGGATCTGTTTTGATCAGCACTGGAACCCGTAAATAGAGTTTAGGAAGCGGAATCTCTGTCTTTGGAGTGCAACAAGAAGGTTTCTATACAAACAGAGACAGAGGAAGGTTTAGTAAGAAGTAAATGAGAATACAAACAGTGGTAAGCCTAGGGACGAACTTACGAAGCGCTGACTGGGAAGAGTAGCAACGCACTTGAGCGTTGTGCCTGCCGTAAGATATCCGGATCTCTGCTGAGGAGGAGGAGCCTCCACAGCCCGCAACTCTTGCAAGACTGGAACACCTCCCTCGGACGGCGCCGCCATCTTGGGAGAAAAAATGGCCGCCACCCGTGATTGGGCCCAACGGCGCCACAATGACCATCTTCTTCTATGGAATATGACAGGAAGTATCATAAGAGGAGGGAGCACTAGTGCCAGCAGCAGTAGATAGGAAGTATCATAAGAGGAGGGAACACTAGTGCCAGCAGCAGTAGATACGAAGTATCATGAGAGGAGGGAGCACTAGTGCTAGCAGCAGTAGATAGGAAGTATCATAAGAGGAGGGACCACTAGTTCCAGAAGCAGTAGATAGGAAGTATCATGAGAGGAGGGAGCACTAGTGCTAGCAGCAGTAGACAGGAAGTATCATAAGAGGAGTGACCACTAGTGCTAGCAGCAGTAGATAGGAAGTATCATAAGAGGAGGGACCACTAGTGCTAGCAGCAGTAGATAGGAAGTATCATAAGAGAAGGGAGCACTAGTGCTAGCAGCAGTAGATAGGAAGTATCATAAGAGGAGGGAGCACTAGTGCCAGCAGCAGTAGATAGGAAGTATCATAAGAGGAGGGAACACTAGTGCTAGCAGCAGTAGATAGGAAGTATCATAAGAGGAGGGAGCATTAGTGCTAGCAGCAGTAGATAGGAAGTATCATAAGAGGGGGGAGCACTAGTGTAGGAAGCAGTAGATAGGAAGTATCATAAAAGGAGGGAGCACTAGTGCCAGCAGCTTTAGGTAGGACGTATCATAAGAGGAGGGAGCACTAGTGCCAGCAGCAGTAGATAGGAAGTATCGTAAGCAGAGGGAGCACTAGTGCCAGTAGCAGTAGATAGGCCGTATCATAAGAGGAGGGAGAACTAGTGCTAGCAGCAGTAGATAGGAATTATTGTAAGAGGAGGGAATACTAGTGCTAGCAGCAGAAGGAAGGACATATCTTAAGAGGAGGGAGCACTAGTGCTAGCAGCAGTAGATAGGAAGTATCATAAGAGGAGGGACCACTAGTTCCAGAAGCAGTAGATAGGAAGTATCATGAGAGGAGGGAGCACTAGTGCTAGCAGCAGTAGACAGGAAGTATCATAAGAGGAGTGACCACTAGTGCTAGCAGCAGTAGATAGGAAGTATCATAAGAGGAGGGACCACTAGTGCTAGCAGCAGTAGATAGGAAGTATCATAAGAGAAGGGAGCACTAGTGCTAGCAGCAGTAGATAGGAAGTATCATAAGAGGAGGGAGCACTAGTGCCAGCAGCAGTAGATAGGAAGTATCATAAGTGGAGGGAACACTAGTGCTAGCAGCAGTAGATAGGAAGTATCATAAGAGGAGGGAGCACTAGTGCTAGCAGCAGTAGATAGGAAGTATCATAAGAGGGGGGAGCACTAGTGTAGGAAGCAGTAGATAGGAAGTATCATAAAAGGAGGGAGCACTAGTGCCAGCAGCTTTAGGTAGGACGTATCATAAGAGGAGGGAGCACTAGTGCCAGCAGCAGTAGATAGGAAGTATCGTAAGCAGAGGGAGCACTAGTGCCAGTAGCAGTAGATAGGCCGTATCATAAGAGGAGGGAGAACTAGTGCTAGCAGCAGTAGATAGGAATTATTGTAAGAGGAGGGAATACTAGTGCTAGCAGCAGAAGGAAGGACATATCTTAAGAGGAGGGAGCACCAGTGCTAGCAGCAGTAGATAGGAAGTATCATAAGAGGAGGGACCACTAGTGCTAGCAGCGGTAGATAGGATCTATCATAAGAGGAGGGAGCACTAGTGCTAGCAGCAGTAGATAGGAAGTATCATAAGAGGAGGGACCACTAGTGCTAGCAGCAGTAAATAGGAAGTATCATAAGAGGAGGGAGCACTAGTGCTGGCAGCAGTGAATAGGAAGTATCATAAGAGGAGAGAGCACTAGTTCTTGCAGCAGTAGATAGGAAGTATCATAAGAGGAGCGACCACTAGTGCTAGCAGCAGTAGATAGGAAGTATCATAAGAGGAGGGACCACTAGTGCTAGCAGCAGTGATAGGAAGTATCATAAGAGGAGGGAGCACTAGTGCTAGCAGCAGTAGACAGGAAGTATCATAAGAGGAGTGACCACTAGTGCTAGCAGCAGTAGATAGGAAGTATCATAAGAGGAGGGACCACTAGTGCTAGCAGCAGTAGATAGAAGTATCATAAGAGGAGGGAGCACTAGTGCTAGCAGCAGTAGATAGGAAGTATCATAAGAGGAGGGAGCACTAGTGCCAACAGCAGTAGATAGGAAGTATCATAAGAGGAGGGAACACTAGTGCCAGCAGCAGTAGATAGGAAGTATCATAAGAGGAGGGAGCACTAGCGCCAGCAGCAGTAGATAGGAAGTATCATAAGAGGAGGGAGCACTAGCGCTAGCAGCAGTAGATAGGAAGTATCATAAGAGGAGGGAGCACTAGCGCTAGCAGCAGTAGATAGGAAGTATCATAAGAGGAGGGAGCACTAGCGCTAGCAGCAGTAGATAGGAAGTATCATAAGAGGAGGGAGCACTAGCGCCAGCAGCAGTAGATAGGAAGTATCATAAGAGGAGGGAACACTAGTGCCAGCAGCAGTAGATAGGAAGTATCATAAGAGGAGGGAGCACTAGCGCTAGCAGCAGTAGATAGGAAGTATCATAAGAGGAGGGAGCACTAGCGCTAGCAGCAGTAGATAGGAAGTATCATAAGAGGAGGGAGCACTAGTGCTAGCAGCAGTAGATAGGAAGTATCATAAGAGGAGGGAGCACTAGTGCTAGCAGCAGTAGATAGGAAGTATCATAAGAGGAGGGAGCACTAGCGCTAGCAGCAGTAGATAGGAAGTATCATAAGATAAGAGGAGGGAGCACTAGCGCTAGCAGCAGTAGATAGGAAGTGTTATAAGAGGAGGGACCACTAGTGCTAGCAGCAATAGATAGGAGGTATCATAAGAGGAACGGCCACTAGTGCTAGCAGCAGTAGATAGGAAGTATCATAAGAGGAGGGAGCACTAGTGCTAGCAGCAGTAGATAGGAAGTATCATAAGAGGAGGGAACACTAGTGCTAGCAGCAGTAGACAGGAAGTATCATTAGAGGAGGGATGACTAGTGCCAGCAGCAGTAGAAAGGAAGTATCATAAGAGGCGGGAGCACTAGTGCCAGCAGCAGTAAATAGGAAGTATCATAAGAGGAGGGAGCACTAGTGCCAGCAGCAGTAGATAGGAAGTATCATAAGAGTAGGGACCACTAGTGCTAGCAGCAGTAGATAGGAAGTATCATACGAGGAGGAACCACTAGTGCCAGCAGCAGTAGATAGGAAGTATCATAAGAGGGGGGAGCACTAGTGTAGGAAGCAGTAGATAGGAAGTATCATGAGAGGAGTGACCACTAGTGCTAGCAGCAGTAGATAAGAAGTATCATACGAGGAAGGACCACTAGTGCTAGCACCAGTATATAGGAAGTATCATAAGAGGAGGGAGCACTAGTGCTAGCAGCAGTAGATAGGAAGTATCATGAGAGGAGCGACCACTAGTGCTAGCAGCAGTAGATAGGAAGTATCATAAGAGGAGGGACCACTAGTGCTGGCAGCAGTAGATACGAAGTATCATGAGAGGAGGGAGCACTAGTGCTAGCAGCAGTAGATAGGAAGTATCATAAGAGGAGGGACCACTAGTTCCAGAAGCAGTAGATAGGAAGTATCATGAGAGGAGGGAGCACTAGTGCTAGCAGCAGTAGACAGGAAGTATCATAAGAGGAGTGACCACTAGTGCTAGCAGCAGTAGATAGGAAGTATCATGAGAGGAGGGACCACTAGTGCTAGCAGCAGTAGATAGGAAGTATCATAAGAGGAGGGAGCACTAGTGCTAGCAGCAGTAGATAGGAAGTATCATAAGAGGAGGGAGCACTAGTGCCAGCAGCAGTAGATAGGAAGTATCATAAGAGGAGGGAACACTAGTGCTAGCAGCAGTAGATAGGAAGTATCATAAGAGGAGGGAGCACTAGTGCTAGCAGCAGTAGATAGGAAGTATCATACGAGGAGGAACCACTAGTGCCAGCAGCAGTAGATAGGAAGTATCATAAGAGGGGGGAGCACTAGTGTAGGAAGCAGTAGATAGGAAGTATCATGAGAGGAGCGACCACTAGTGCTAGCAGCAGTAGATAAGAAGTATCATACGAGGAAGGACCACTAGTGCTAGCACCAGTATATAGGAAGTATCATAAGAGGGGGGAGCACTAGTGTAGGAAGCAGTAGATAGGAAGTATCATGAGAGGAGGGAGCACTAGTGCTAGCAGCAGTAGACAGGAAGAATCATAAGAGGAGTGACCACTAGTGCTAGCAGCAGTAGATAGGAAGTATCATAAGAGGAGGGACCACTAGTGCTAGCAGCAGTAGATAGGAAGTATCATAAGAGGAGGGAGCACTAGTGCTAGCAGCAGTAGATAGGAAGTATCATAAGAGGCGGGAGCACTAGTGCCAGCAGCAGTAAATAGGAAGTATCATAAGAGGAGGGAGCACTAGTGCCAGCAGCAGTAGATAGGAAGTATCATAAGAGTAGGGACCACTAGTGCTAGCAGCAGTAGATAGGAAGTATCATACGAGGAGGAACCACTAGTGCCAGCAGCAGTAGATAGGAAGTATCATAAGAGGGGGGAGCACTAGTGTAGGAAGCAGTAGATAGGAAGTATCATGAGAGGAGCGACCACTAGTGCTAGCAGCAGTAGACAAGAAGTATCATACGAGGAAGGACCACTAGTGCTAGCACCAGTATATAGGAAGTATCATAAGAGGAGGGAGCACTAGTGCTAGCAGCAGTAGATAGGAAGTATCATGAGAGGAGCGACCACTAGTGCTAGCAGCAGTAGCTAGGAAGTATCATAAGAGGAGGGACCACTAGTGCTAGCAGCAGTAGATAGGAAGTATCATAAGAGGAGGGACCACTAGTTCCAGAAGCAGTAGATAGGAAGTATCATGAGAGGAGGGAGCACTAGTGCCAGCAGCAGTAGATAGGAAGTATCATAAGAGGAGGGAGCACTAGTGCTAGCAGCAGTAGATAGGAATTATCATAAGAGGAGGGACCACTAGTTCCAGAAGCAGTAGATAGGAAGTATCATGAGAGGAGGGAGCACTAGTGCCAGCAGCAGTAGATAGGAAGTATCATAAGAGGAGGGAGCACTAGTGCTAGCAGCAGTAGATAGGAAGTATCATAAGAGGAGGGACCACTAGTTCCAGAAGCAGTAGATAGGAAGTATCATGAGAGGAGGGAGCACTAGTGCCAGCAGCAGTAGATAGTAAGTATCATAAGAGGAGGGAGCACTAGTGCTAGCAGCAGTAGATAGGAAGTATCATAAGAGGGGGGAGCACTAGTGCCTGAAGCAGTAGATAGGATGTATCATAAGAGGAGAGAGCACTAGTGCCAGCAGTAGTAGATAGGAAGTATCATAAGAGGAGAGAGCACTAGTGCCAGCAGCAGTAGATAGGAAGTATCATAAGAGGAGCGACCACTAGTGCTAGCAGCAGTAGATAGGAAGTATCATAAGAGGAGGGACCACTAGTGCCAGCAGCAGTAGATAGAAGTATCATAAGAGGAGCGACCACTAGTGCTAGTAGCAGTAGATAGGAAGCATCATAAGAGGAGGGACCACTAGTGCCAGCAGCAGTAGATAGGAAGTATCATGAGAGGAGGGAGCACTAGTGCTAGCAGCAGTAGATAGGAAGTATCATAAGAGGAGCGACCAGTAGTGCCAGCAGCAGTAGATAGGAAGTATCATAAGAGGAGGGAATACTAGTGCTAGCAGCAGTAGATAGGAAGTATCATAAGAAGAGGGACCACTAGTGCCAGCAGCAGCAGATAGGAAGTATCATAAGAGAACGGACCACTAGTGCCAGCAGCAGTAGATAGGAAGTATCATATGAGGAGGGACCACTAGTGCTAGCAGCAGTAGACAGGAAGTATCATGAGATGAGGGAGCACTAGTGCTAGCAGCAGTAGATAGGAAGTATCATAAGAGGAGGGACCACTAGTTCCAGAAGCAGTAGATAGGAAGTATCATGAGAGGAGGGAGCACTAGTGCCAGCAGCAGTAGATAGGAAGTATCATAAGAGGAGGGATCACTAGTGCCAGCAGCAGTAGATAGGAAGTATCATAAGAGGAGGGAGCACTAGTGCTAGCAGCAGTAGATAGGAAGTATCATAAGAGGAGGGAGCACTAGTGCTAGCAGCAGTAGATAGGAAGTATCATAAGAGGAGGGAGAACTAGTGCTAGCAGCAGTAGATAGGAAGTATCATAAGAGGAGGGAGAACTAGTGCCAGCAGCAGTAGATAGGAAGTATCATAAGAGGAGCGACCACTAGTGCTAGCAGCAGTACATAGGAAGTATCATAAGAGGAGGGACCACTAGTGCTAGCACCAGTAGATAGGAAGTATCATAAGAGGAGGGAGCATTAGTGCTAGCAGCAGTAGATAGGAAGTATCATGAGAGCAGCGACCACTAGTGCTAGCAGCAGTAGATAGGAAGTATCATAAGAGGAGCGACCAGTAGTGCCAGCAGCTGTAGATAGGAAGTATCATAAGAGGAGGGAATACTAGTGCTAGCAGCAGTAGATAGGAAGTATCATAAGAAGAGGGACGACTAGTGCCAGCAGCAGCAGATAGGAAGTATCATAAGAGAACGGACCACTAGTGCCAGCAGCAGTAGATAGGAAGTATCATATGAGGAGGGACCACTAGTGCTAGCAGCAGTAGACAGGAAGTATCATAAGAGGAGGGAGCACTAGTGTCAGCAGCAGTAGATAGGAAGTATCATAAGAGGAGGGACCACTATTGCTAGCAGCAGTAGATGGGAAGTATCATAAGAGGAGGGAGCACTAGTGCCAGCAGCAGTAGAAAGGAAGTATCATAAGAGGAGGGACCACTAGTGCCAGCAGAAGTAGATATGACGTATCATAAGAGGAGGGAGCACTAGTGCTAGCAGCAGTAGATAGGAAGTATCCTAAGAGGAACGACCACTAGTGCTAGCAGCAGTAGATAGGAAGTATCATAAGAGGAGGGAGCACTAGTGCTAGCAGCAGTAGATAGGAAGTATCATAAGAGGAGGGAACACTAGAGCTAGCAGCAGTAGACAGGAAGTATCATAAGAGGAGGGATGACTAGTGCCAGCAGCAGTAGATAGGAAGTATCATAAGAGAAGGGAGCACTAGTGCCAGCAGCAGTAGATATGAAGTATTATAAGAGGAGGGAGCACTAATGCCAGCAGCAGTAGATAGGAAGTATCATAAGAGTAGGGACCACTAGTGCTAGCAGCAGTAGATAGGAAGTATCATGCGAGGAGGAACCACTAGTGCCAGCAGCAGTAGATAGGAAGTATCATAAGAGGGGGGAGCACTAGTGTAGGAAGCAGTAGATAGGAAGTATCATAAGAGGAGCGACCACTAGTGCCAGCAGCAGAAGATAGGAAGTATCATAAGAGGAGGGAATACTAGTGCTAGCAGCAGTAGATAGGAAGTATCGTAAGAAGAGGGAGAACTAGTGCTAGCAGCAGTAGATAGGAAGTATCATAAGAGGAAGGAGCACTAGTGCTAGCAGCAGTAGATAGGAAGTATCATAAGAGGAGGGAGAACTAGTGCTAGCAGCAGTAGATAGGAAGTATCATAAGAGGAGGGAGAACTAGTGCCAGCAGCAGTAGATAGGAAGTATCATAAGAGGAGCGACCACTAGTGCTAGCAGCAGTACATAGGAAGTATCATAAGAGGAGGGACCACTAGTGCTAGCACCAGTAGATAGGAAGTATCATAAGAGGAGGGAGCATTAGTGCTAGCAGCAGTAGATAGGAAGTATCATGAGAGGAGCGACCACTAGTGCTAGCAGCAGTAGATAGGAAGTATCATGAGAGGAGGGAGCACTAGTGCTAGCAGCAGTAGATAGGAAGTATCATAAGATGAGGGACCACTAGTGCCAGCAGCAGTAGATAGGAAGTTTCATGGGAGGGGGGAGCACTAGTGCCAGCAGTAGTAGATAGGAAGTATATAAGAGGAGAGAGCACTAGTGCCAGCAGCAGTAGATAGGAAGTATCATAAGAGGAGGGAGCACTAGTGCTGGCAGCAGTAGATAGGAAGTATCATGAGATGAGGGACCACTAGTGCCAGCAGCAGTAGATAGGAAGTATCGTGAGAGGGGGGAGCACTAGTGCCTGCAGCAGTAGATAGGAAGTATCATAAGAGGAGGGAGCACTAGTGCCAGCAGTAGTAGATAGGAAGTATATAAGAGGGGAGAGCACTAGTGCCAGCAGCAGTAGATAGGAAGTATCATAAGTGGAGGGAGCACTAGTGCTGGCAGCAGTAGATAGGAAGTATCATAAGATGAGGGACCACTAGTGCCAGCAGCAGTAGAAAGGAAGTATCATAAGAGGAGGGAGCACTAGTGCCAGCAGAAGTAGATAGGACGTATCATAAGAGGAGGGAGCACTAGTGCCAGCAGCAGTAGATAGGAAGTATCATAAGAGGAGGGAGCACTAATGCCAGCAGCAGTCGATAGGAAGTATCATAAGAAGAGGGACCACTAGTGCCATCAGCAGCAGATAGGAAGTATCATAAGAGGAGAGACCACTAGTGCCAGCAGCAGTAGATAGGAAGTATCATATGAGAAGGGACCACTAGTGCTAGCAGCAGTAGACAGGAAGTATCATAAGAGGAGGGAGCACTAGTGCCAGCAGCAGTAGATAGGAAGTATCATAAGAGGAGGGACCACTATTGCTAGCAGCAGTTGATAGGAAGTATCATAAGAGGAGGGAGCACTAGGGCCAGCAGCAGTAGAAAGGAAGTATCATAAGAGGAGGGACCACTAGTGCCAGCAGAAGTAGATAGGAAGTATCATAAGAGGAGGGAGCACTAGTGCCAGCATCAGTAGATAGGACGTATCATAAGAGGAGGGAGCACTAGTGCTAGCAGAAGTAGATAGGACGTATCATAAGAGGAGGGAGCACTAGTGCCAGCAGCAGTAGATAGGAAGTATCATAAGAGGAGGGAGCACTAGTGCCAGCAGCAGTAGATAGGAAGTATCCTAAGAGGAGGGAGCACTAGTGCCAGCAGAAGTAGATAGGACGTATCATAAGAGGAGGGAGCACTAATCCTAGCAGCAGTAGATAGGAAGTATCGTAAGAGGAGGGAGCACTAGTGCTAGCAGCAGTAGATAGGAAGTATCCTAAGAGGAGGGACCACTAGTGCTAGCAGCAGTAGATAGGAAGTATGATAAGAGGAGGGAGCACGAGTGCCAGCAGCAGTAGATAGGAAGTATCATAAGAGGAGCGACCACTAGTGCCAGCAGCAGTAGTTAGGAAGTATCCTAAGAGGGCGGACCACTAGTGCTAGCAGCAGTAGATAGGAAGTATCATAAGAGGAGGGAGCACTAGTGCCAGCAGCAGTAGATAGGAAGTATCATAAGAGGAGGGAGCACTAGTGCCAGCAGCAGTAGATAGGAAGTATCATAAGAGGGGGGACCACTAGTGCATGCAGCAGTAGATAGGAAGTATCGTAAGAGGAGGGAATACTAGTGCCAGCAGCAGTAGATATGAAGTATCATAAGAGGAGGGAACACTAGTGCTAGCAGCAGTAGATAGGACGTATCGTGAGAGGAGGGAGCACTAGTTCTTGCAGCAGTAGATAGGAAGTATCATAAGAGGAGCGACCACTAGTGCTAGCAGCAGTAGATAGGAAGCATCATAAGAGCAGGGAGCACTAGTGCTAGCAGCAGTAGATAGGAAGTATCATAAGAGGAGGGAGCACTAGTGCCAGCAGCAGTAGATAGGAAGTATCATAAGAAGAGGGACCACTAGTGCTAGCAGCAGTAGATAGGAAGTATCATAAGAGGAGGGACCACTAGTGCTAGCAGCAGTAGATAGGAAGCATCATAAGAGGAGGGAGCACTAGTGCTAGCAGCAGTAGATAGGAAGTATCATAAGAGGAGGGACCACTAGTTCCAGAAGCAGTAGATAGGAAGTATCATGAGAGGAGGGAGCACTAGTGCTAGCAGCAGTAGACAGGAAGTATCATAAGAGGAGTGACCACTAGTGCTAGCAGCAGTAGATAGGAAGTATCATAAGAGGAGGGACCACTAGTGCTAGCAGCAGTAGATAGGAAGTATCATAAGAGGAGGGAGCACTAGTGCTAGCAGCAGTAGATAGGAAGTATCATAAGAGGAGGGAGCACTAGTGCCAGCAGCAGTAGATAGGAAGTATCATAAGAGGAGGGAACACTAGTGCTAGCAGCAGTAGATAGGAAGTATCATAAGAGGAGGGAGCACTAGTGCTAGCAGCAGTAGATAGGAAGTATCATACGAGGAGGAACCACTAGTGCCAGCAGCAGTAGATAGGAAGTATCATAAGAGGGGGGAGCACTAGTGTAGGAAGCAGTAGATAGGAAGTATCATGAGAGGAGCGACCACTAGTGCTAGCAGCAGTAGATAAGAAGTATCATACGAGGAAGGACCACTAGTGCTAGCACCAGTATATAGGAAGTATCATAAGAGGGGGGAGCACTAGTGTAGGAAGCAGTAGATAGGAAGTATCATGAGAGGAGGGAGCACTAGTGCTAGCAGCAGTAGACAGGAAGAATCATAAGAGGAGTGACCACTAGTGCTAGCAGCAGTAGATAGGAAGTATCATAAGAGGAGGGACCACTAGTGCTAGCAGCAGTAGATAGGAAGTATCATAAGAGGAGGGAGCACTAGTGCTAGCAGCAGTAGATAGGAAGTATCATAAGAGGCGGGAGCACTAGTGCCAGCAGCAGTAAATAGGAAGTATCATAAGAGGAGGGAGCACTAGTGCCAGCAGCAGTAGATAGGAAGTGTCATAAGAGTAGGGACCACTAGTGCTAGCAGCAGTAGATAGGAAGTATCATACGAGGAGGAACCACTAGTGCCAGCAGCAGTAGATAGGAAGTATCATAAGAGGGGGGAGCACTAGTGTAGGAAGCAGTAGATAGGAAGTATCATGAGAGGAGCGACCACTAGTGCTAGCAGCAGTAGACAAGAAGTATCATACGAGGAAGGACCACTAGTGCTAGCACCAGTATATAGGAAGTATCATAAGAGGAGGGAGCACTAGTGCTAGCAGCAGTAGATAGGAAGTATCATGAGAGAAGCGACCACTAGTGCTAGCAGCAGTAGATAGGAAGTATCATAAGAGGAGGGACCACTAGTGCTAGCAGCAGTAGATAGGAAGTATCATAAGAGGAGGGACCACTAGTTCCAGAAGCAGTAGATAGGAAGTATCATGAGAGGAGGGAGCACTAGTGCCAGCAGCAGTAGATAGGAAGTATCATTAAGAGGAGGGAGCACTAGTGCTAGCAGCAGTAGATAGGAAGTATCATAAGAGGAGGGACCACTAGTTCCAGAAGCAGTAGATAGGAAGTATCATGAGAGGAGGGAGCACTAGTGCCAGCAGCAGTAGATAGGAAGTATCATAAGAGGAGGGAGCACTAGTGCTAGCAGCAGTAGATAGGAAGTATCATAAGAGGAGGGACCACTAGTTCCAGAAGCAGTAGATAGGAAGTATCATGAGAGGAGGGAGCACTAGTGCCAGCAGCAGTAGATAGGAAGTATCATAAGAGAAGGGAGCACTAGTGCTAGCAGCAGTAGATAGGAAGTATCATAAGAGGGGGGAGCACTAGTGCCTGAAGCAGTAGATAGGATGTATCATAAGAGGAGAGAGCACTAGTGCCAGCAGTAGTAGATAGGAAGTATCATAAGAGGAGAGAGCACTAGTGCCAGCAGCAGTAGATAGGAAGTATCATAAGAGGAGCGACCACTAGTGCTAGCAGCAGTAGATAGGAAGTATCATAAGAGGAGGGACCACTAGTGCCAGCAGCAGTAGATAGAAGTATCATAAGAGGAGCGACCACTAGTGCTAGTAGCAGTAGATAGGAAGTATCATAAGAGGAGGGACCACTAGTGCCAGCAGCAGTAGATAGGAAGTATCATGAGAGGAGGGAGCACTAGTGCTAGCAGCAATAGATAGGAAGTATCATAAGAGGAGCGACCAGTAGTGCCAGCAGCAGTAGATAGGAAGTATCATAAGAGGAGGGAATACTAGTGCTAGCAGCAGTAAATAGGAAGTATCATAAGAAGAGGGACCACTAGTGCCAGCAGCAGCAGATAGGAAGTATCATAAGAGAACGGACCACTAGTGCCAGCAGCAGTAGATAGGAAGTATCATATGAGGAGGGACCACTAGTGCTAGCAGCAGTAGACAGGAAGTATCATGAGATGAGGGAGCACTAGTGCTAGCAGCAGTAGATAGGAAGTATCATAAGAGGAGGGACCACTAGTTCCAGAAGCAGTAGATAGGAAGTATCATGAGAGGAGGGAGCACTAGTGCCAGCAGCAGTAGATAGGAAGTATCATAAGAGGAGGGAGCACTAGTGCCAGCAGCAGTAGATAGGAAGTATCATAAGAGGAGGGAGCACTAGTGCTAGCAGCAGTAGATAGGAAGTATCATAAGAGGAGGGAGCACTAGTGCTAGCAGCAGTAGATAGGAAGTATCATAAGAGGAGGGAGAACTAGTGCTAGCAGCAGTAGATAGGAAGTATCATAAGAGGAGGGAGAACTAGTGCCAGCAGCAGTAGATAGGAAGTATCATAAGAGGAGCGACCACTAGTGCTAGCAGCAGTACATAGGAAGTATCATAAGAGGAGGGACCACTAGTGCTAGCACCAGTAGATAGGAAGTATCATAAGAGGAGGGAGCATTAGTGCTAGCAGCAGTAGATAGGAAGTATCATGAGAGGAGCGACCACTAGTGCTAGCAGCAGTAGATAGGAAGTATCATAAGAGGAGCGACCAGTAGTGCCAGCAGCAGTAGATAGGAAGTATCATAAGAGGAGGGAATACTAGTGCTAGCAGCAGTAGATAGGAAGTATCATAAGAAGAGGGACCACTAGTGCCAGCAGCAGCAGATAGGAAGTATCATAAGAGAACGGACCACTAGTGCCAGCAGCAGTAGATAGGAAGTATCATATGAGGAGGGACCACTAGTGCTAGCAGCAGTAGACAGGAAGTATCATAAGAGGAGGGAGCACTAGTGTCAGCAGCAGTAGATAGGAAGTATCATAAGAGGAGGGACCACTATTGCTAGCAGCAGTAGATGGGAAGTATCATAAGAGGAGGGAGCACTAGTGCCAGCAGCAGTAGAAAGGAAGTATCATAAGAGGAGGGACCACTAGTGCCAGCAGAAGTAGATATGACGTATCATAAGAGGAGGGAGCACTAGTGCTAGCAGCAGTAGATAGGAAGTATCCTAAGAGGAACGACCACTAGTGCTAGCAGCAGTAGATAGGAAATATCATAAGAGGAGGGAGCACTAGTGCTAGCAGCAGTAGATAGGAAGTATCATAAGAGGAGGGAACACTAGAGCTAGCAGCAGTAGACAGGAAGTATCATAAGAGGAGGGATGACTAGTGCCAGCAGCAGTAGATAGGAAGTATCATAAGAGAAGGGAGCACTAGTGCCAGCAGCAGTAGATATGAAGTATTATAAGAGGAGGGAGCACTAATGCCAGCAGCAGTAGATAGGAAGTATCATAAGAGTAGGGACCACTAGTGCTAGCAGCAGTAGATAGGAAGTATCATACGAGGAGGAACCACTAGTGCCAGCAGCAGTAGATAGGAAGTATCATAAGAGGGGGGAGCACTAGTGTAGGAAGCAGTAGATAGGAAGTATCATAAGAGGAGCGACCACTAGTGCCAGCAGCAGAAGATAGGAAGTATCATAAGAGGAGGGAATACTAGTGCTAGCAGCAGTAGATAGGAAGTATCGTAAGAAGAGGGAGAACTAGTGCTAGCAGCAGTAGATAGGAAGTATCATAAGAGGAGGAAGCACTAGTGCTAGCAGCAGTAGATAGGAAGTATCATAAGAGGAGGGAGAACTAGTGCTAGCAGCAGTAGATAGGAAGTATCATAAGAGGAGGGAGAACTAGTGCCAGCAGCAGTAGATAGGAAGTATCATAAGAGGAGCGACCACTAGTGCTAGCAGCAGTACATAGGAAGTATCATAAGAGGAGGGACCACTAGTGCTAGCACCAGTAGATAGGAAGTATCATAAGAGGAGGGAGCATTAGTGCTAGCAGCAGTAGATAGGAAGTATCATGAGAGGAGCGACCACTAGTGCTAGCAGCAGTAGATAGGAAGTATCATGAGAGGAGGGAGCACTAGTGCTAGCAGCAGTAGATAGGAAGTATCATAAGATGAGGGACCACTAGTGCCAGCAGCAGTAGATAGGAAGTTTCATGAGAGGGGGGAGCACTAGTGCCAGCAGTAGTAGATAGGAAGTATATAAGAGGAGAGAGCACTAGTGCCAGCAGCAGTAGATAGGAAGTATCATAAGAGGAGGGAGCACTAGTGCTGGCAGCAGTAGATAGGAAGTATCATGAGATGAGGGACCACTAGTGCCAGCAGCAGTAGATAGGAAGTATCATGAGAGGGGGGAGCACTAGTGCCTGCAGCAGTAGATAGGAAGTATCATAAGAGGAGGGAGCACTAGTGCCAGCAGTAGTAGATAGGAAGTATATAAGAGGGGAGAGCACTAGTGCCAGCAGCAGTAGATAGGAAGTATCATAAGTGGAGGGAGCACTAGTGCTGGCAGCAGTAGATAGGAAGTATCATAATATGAGGGACCACTAGTGCCAGCAGCAGTAGAAAGGAAGTATCATAAGAGGAGGGAGCACTAGTGCCAGCAGAAGTAGATAGGACGTATCATAAGAGGAGGGAGCACTAGTGCCAGCAGCAGTAGATAGGAAGTATCATAAGAGGAGGGAGCACTAATGCCAGCAGCAGTCGATAGGAAGTATCATAAGAAGAGGGACCACTAGTGCCAGCAGCAGCAGATAGGAAGTATCATAAGAGGAGAGACCACTAGTGCCAGCAGCAGTAGATAGGAAGTATCATATGAGAAGGGACCACTAGTGCTAGCAGCAGTAGACAGGAAGTATCATAAGAGGAGGGAGCACTAGTGCCAGCAGCAGTAGATAGGAAGTATCATAAGAGGAGGGACCACTATTACTAGCAGCAGTTGATAGGAAGTATCATAAGAGGAGGGAGCACTAGGGCCAGCAGCAGTAGAAAGGAAGTATCATAAGAGGAGGGACCACTAGTGCCAGCAGAAGTAGATAGGAAGTATCATAAGAGGAGGGAGCACTAGTGCCAGCATCAGTAGATAGGACGTATCATAAGAGGAGGGAGCACTAGTGCTAGCAGAAGTAGATAGGACGTATCATAAGAGGAGGGAGCACTAGTGCCAGCAGCAGTAGATAGGAAGTATCATAAGAGGAGGGAGCACTAGTGCCAGCAGCAGTAGATAGGAAGTATCCTAAGAGGAGGGAGCACTAGTGCCAGCAGAAGTAGATAGGACGTATCATAAGAGGAGGGAGCACTAATCCTAGCAGCAGTAGATAGGAAGTATCGTAAGAGGAGGGAGCACTAGTGCTAGCAGCAGTAGATAGGAAGTATCCTAAGAGGAGGGACCACTAGTGCTAGCAGCAGTAGATAGGAAGTATGATAAGAGGAGGGAGCACTAGTGCCAGCAGCAGTAGATAGGAAGTATCATAAGAGGAGCGACCACTAGTGCCAGCAGCAGTAGTTAGGAAGTATCCTAAGAGGGCGGACCACTAGTGCTAGCAGCAGTAGATAGGAAGTATCATAAGAGGAGGGAGCACTAGTGCCAGCAGCAGTAGATAGGAAGTATCATAAGAGGAGGGAGCACTAGTGCCAGCAGCAGTAGATAGGAAGTATCATAAGAGGGGGGACCACTAGTGCATGCAGCAGTAGATAGGAAGTATCGTAAGAGGAGGGAATACTAGTGCCAGCAGCAGTAGATATGAAGTATCATAAGGGGAGGGAACACTAGTGCTAGCAGCAGTAGATAGGACGTATCGTGAGAGGAGGGAGCACTAGTTCTTGCAGCAGTAGATAGGAAGTATCATAAGAGGAGCGACCACTAGTGCTAGCAGCAGTAGATAGGAAGTATCATAAGAGGAGGGACCACTAGTGCTAGCAGCAGTGATAGGAAGTATCATAAGAGGAGGGAGCACTAGTGCTAGCAGCAGTAGATAGGAAGTATCATAAGAGGAGGGACCACTAGTGCTAGCAGCAGTAGATAGGAAGCATCATAAGAGGAGGGAGCACTAGTGCTAGCAGCAGTAGATAGGAAGTATCATAAGAGGAGGGAGCACTAGTGCCAGCAGCAGTAGATAGGAAGTATCATAAGAAGAGGGACCACTAGTGCTAGCAGCAGTAGATAGGAAGTATCATAAGAGGAGGGACCACTAGTGCTAGCAGCAGTAGATAGGAAGCATCATAAGAGGAGGGAGCACTAGTGCTAGCAGCAGTAGATAGGAAGTATCATAAGAGGGGGGAGCACTAGTGCCAGCAGCAGAAGATAGGAAGTATCATAAGAGGAGGGAACACTAGTGCTAGCAGCAGTAGATAGGAAGTATCATAAGAGGAGGGAGCACTAGTGCTAGCAGCAGAAGATAGGAAGTATCATAAGAGGAGGGACCACTAGTGCTAGCAGCAGTAGATAGGAAGTATCATAAGATAAGAGGAGGGAGCACTAGCGCTAGCAGCAGTAGATAGGAAGTTTTATAAGAGGAGGGACCACTAGTGCTAGCAGCAGTAGATAGGAAGTATCATAAGAGGAACGACCACTAGTGCTAGCAGCAGTAGATAGGAAGTATCATAAGAGGAGGGTGCACTAGTGCTAGCAGCAGTAGATAGGAAGTATCATAAGAGGAGGGAGCACTAGTGCTAGCAGCAGTAGACAGGAAGTATCATTAGAGGAGGGATGACTAGTGCCAGCAGCAGTAGAAAGGAAGTATCATAAGAGGCGGGAGCACTAGTGCCAGCAGCAGTAGATAGGAAGTATCATAAGAGGAGGGAGCACTAGTGCCAGCAGCAGTAGATAGGAAGTATCATAAGAGTAGGGACCACTAGTGCTAGCAGCAGTAGATAGGAAGTATCATACGAGGAGGAACCACTAGTGCCAGCAGCAGTAGATAGGAAGTATCATAAGAGGGGGGAGCACTAGTGTAGGAAGCAGTAGATAGGAAGTATCATGAGAGGAGCGACCACTAGTGCTAGCAGCAGTAGATAGGAAGTATCATACGAGGAAGGACCACTAGTGCTAGCACCAGTATATAGGAAGTATCATAAGAGGAGGGAGCACTAGTGCTAGCAGCAGTAGATAGGAAGTATCATGAGAGGAGCGACCACTAGTGCTAGCAGCAGTAGATAGGAAGTATCATAAGAGGAGGGACCACTAGTGCTGGCAGCAGTAGATAGGAAGTATCATGAGAGGAGGGAGCACTAGTGCTAGCAGCAGTAGATAGGAAGTATCATAAGAGGAGGGACCACTAGTTCCAGCAGCAGTAGATAGGAAGTATCATGAGAGGAGGGAGCACTAGTGCCAGCAGCAGTAGATAGGAAGTATCATAAGAGGAGGGAGCACTAGTGCTAGCAGCAGTAGATAGGAAGTATCATAAGAGGGGGGAGCACTAGTGCCTGAAGCAGTAGATAAGATGTATCATAAGATGAGAGAGCACTAGTGCCAGCAGCAGTAGATAGGAAGTATCATAAGAGGAGAGAGCACTAGTGCCAGCAGCAGTAGATAGGAAGTATCATAAGAGGAGCGACCACTAGTGCTAGCAGCAGTAGATAGGAAGTATCATAAAAGGAGCGACCACTAGTGCTAGTAGCAGTAGATAGGAAGTATCATAAGAGGAGGGACCACTTGTGCCAGCAGCAGTAGATAGGAAGTATCATGAGAGGAGGGAGCACTAGTGCTAGCAGCAGTAGATAGGAAGTATCATAAGAGGAGCGACCAGTAGTGCCAGCAGCAGTAGATAGGAAGTATCATAAGAGGAGGGAATACTAGTGCTAGCAGCAGTAGATAGGAAGTATCATAAGAAGAGGGACCACTAGTGCCAGCACCAGCAGATAGGAAGTATCATAAGAGAAGGGACCACTAGTGCCAGCAGCAGTAGATAGGAAGTATCATATGAGGAGGGACCACTAGTGCTAGCAGCAGTAGACTGGAAGTATCATAAGAGGAGGGAGCACTAGTGTCAGCAGCAGTAGATAGGAAGTATCATAAGAGGAGGGACCACTATTGCTAGCAGTAGTAGATAGGAAGTATCATGAGAGGAGGGAGCACTAGTGCTAGCAGCAGTAGATAGGAAGTATCATAAGAGGAGGGAGCACTAGTGCCAGCAGCAGTAGATAGGAAGTATCATAAGAGGAGGGAGCACTAGTGCCAGCAGCAGTAGAAAGGAAGTATCATAAGAGGAGGGACCACTAGTGCCAGCAGAAGTAGATAGGACGTATCATAAGAGGAGGGAGCACTAGTGCCAGCAGCAGTAGATAGGCCGTATCATAAGAGGAGGGAGCACTAGTGCTAGCAGCAGTAGATAGGAAGTATCATAAGAGGAGGGAGCACTAGTGCCAGCAGCAGTAGATAGGACGTATCATAAGAGGAGGGACCACTAGTGCCAGCAGAAGTAGATATGACGTATCATAAGAGGAGGGAGCACTAGTGCCAGCAGAAGTAGATAGGACGTATCATAAGAGGAGGGAGCACTAGTGCCAGCAGCAGTAGATAGGAAGTATCATAAGAGGAGGGAGCACTAGTGCCAGCAGCAGTCGATAGGACGTATCATAAGAGGAGGGAGCACTAGTGTCAGCAGAAGTAGATAGGACGTATCATAAGAGGAGGGAGCACTAGTGCCAGCAGCAGTCGATAGGACGTATCATAAGAGGAGGGAGCACTAGTGCCAGCAGCAGTAGATAGGAAGTATCATAAGAGGAGGGAACACTAGTGCTAGCAGCAGTAGATAGGAAGTATCATAAGATAAGAGGAGGGAGCACTAGCGCTAGCAGCAGTAGATAGGAAGTATCATAAGAGGAGGGACCACTAGTGCTAGCAGCAGTAGATAGGAAGTATCATAAGAGGAACGACCACTAGTGCTAGCAGCAGTAGATAGGAAGTATCATAAGAGGAGGGAGCACTAGTGCTAGCAGCAGTAGATAGGAAGTATCATAAGAGGAGGGAACACTAGTGCTAGCAGCAGTAGACAGGAAGTATCATAAGAGGAGGGATGACTAGTGCCAGCAGCAGTAGATAGGAAGTATCATAAGAGAAGGGAGCACTAGTGCCAGCAGCAGTAGATATGAAGTATTATAAGAGGAGGGAGCACTAGTGCCAGCAGCAGAAGATAGGAAGTATCATAAGAGGAGGGAATACTAGTGCTAGCAGCAGTAGATAGGAAGTATCGTAAGAAGAGGGAGAACTAGTGCTAGCAGCAGTAGATAGGAAGTATCATAAGAGGGGGGAGAACTAGTGCTAGCAGCAGTAGATAGGAAGTATCATAAGAGGAGGGAGCACTAGTGCTAGCAGCAGTAGATAGGAAGTATCATAAGAGTAGGGACCACTAGTGCTAGCAGCAGTAGATAGGAAGTATCATACGAGGAGGAACCACTAGTGCCAGCAGCAGTAGATAGGAAGTATCATAAGAGGGGGGAGCACTAGTGTAGGAAGCAGTAGATAGGAAGTATCATAAGAGGAGCGACCACTAGTGCCAGAAGCAGAAGATAGGAAGTATCATAAGAGGAGGGAATACTAGTGCTAGCAGCAGTAGATAGGAAGTATCGTAAGAAGAGGGAGAACTAGTGCTAGCAGCAGTAGATAGGAAGTATCATAAGAGGGGGGAGAACTAGTGCTAGCAGCAGTAGATAGGAAGTATCATAAGAGGAGGGAGAACTAGTGCCAGCAGCAGTAGATAGGAAGTATCATACGAGGAGGAACCACTAGTGCCAGCAGCAGTAGATAGGAAGTATCATAAGAGGGGGGAGCACTAGTGTAGGAAGCAGTAGATAGGAAGTATCATAAGAGGAGCGACCACTAGTGCCAGAAGCAGAAGATAGGAAGTATCATAAGAGGAGGGAATACTAGTGCTAGCAGCAGTAGATAGGAAGTATCATAAGAGGAGGGAGCACTAGTGCTAGCAGCAGTAGATAGGAAGTATCATAAGAGGGGGGAGAACTAGTGCTAGCAGCAGTAGATAGGAAGTATCATAAGAGGAGGGAGAACTAGTGCCAGCAGCAGTAGATAGGAAGTATCATAAGAGGAGCGACCACTAGTGCTAGCAGCAGTACATAGGAAATATCATAAGAGGAGGGACCAATAGTGCTAGCACCAGTAGATAGGAAGTATCATAAGAGGAGGGAGCATTAGTGCTAGCAGCAGTAGATAGGAAGTATCATGAGAGGAGCCACCACTAGTGCTAGCAGCAGTAGATAGGACGTATCATAAGAGGAGGCACTAGTGCCAGCAGCAGTAGGTAGGAAGTATCATAAGAGGAGGGAGCACTAGTGCCAGCAGCAGTCGATAGGAAGTATCATAAGAAGAGGGACCACTAGTGCCAGCAGCAGCAGATAGGAAGTATCATAAGAGGAGGGACCACTAGTGCCAGCAGCAGTAGATAGGAAGTATCATATGAGGAAGGACCCCTAGTGCTAGCAGCAGTAGACAGGAAGTATCATAAGAGGAGGGAGCACTAGTGCCAGCAGCAGTAGATAGGAAGTATCATAAGAGGAGGGACCACTATTGCTAGCAGCAGTAGATAGGAAGTATCATAAGAGGAGGGAGCACTAGTGCCAGCAGCAGTAGATAGGAAGTATCATATGAGGAGGGACCACTAGTGCTAGCAGCAGTAGACAGGAAGTATCATAAGAGGAGGGAGCACTAGAGCCAGTAGATAGGAAATATCATAAGAGGAGGGACCACTATTGCTAGCAGCAGTAGATAGGAAGTATCATAAGAGGAGGGAGCACTAGTGCCAGCAGCAGTAGAAAGGAAGTATCATAAGAGGAGGGACCACTAGTGCTAGCAGCAGTAGATAGGAAGTATCATGAGAGGATGGAGCACTAGTGGCAGCAGCAGTAGATAGGACGGCTCATAAGAGGAGGGAGCGCTAGTGCCAGCAGCAGTAGAAAGGACGTATCATATGAGGAGGGAGCACTAGTGCCACCAGCAGTAGATAGGAAGTATCATAAGAGGAGGGAGCACTAATGCCAGCAGCTTTAGGTAGGACGTATCATAAGAGGAGGGAGCACTAGTGCCAGCAGCAGTAGATAGGAAGTATCGTAAGCAGAGGGAGCACTAGTGCCAGTAGCAGTAGATAGGCCGTATCATAAGAGGAGGGAGCACTAGTGCTAGCAGCAGTAGATAGGAATTATTGTAAGAGGAGGGAATACTAGTGCTAGCAGCAGAAGGAAAGACATATCTTAAGAGGAGGGAGCACCAGTGCTAGCAGCAGTAGATAGGATGTATCATAAGAGGAGGGAGCACTAGTGCTAGCAGCAGTAGATAGGAGGTATCATAAGAGGAGGGACCACTAGTGCTAGCAGCAGTAAATAGGAAGTATCATAAGAGGAGGGAGCACTAGTGCTGGCAGCAGTGAATAGGAAGTATCATAAGAGGAGAGAGCACTAGTTCTTGCAGCAGTAGATAGGAAGTATCATAAGAGGAGCGACCACTAGTGCTAGCAGCAGTAGATAGGAAGTATCATAAGAGGAGGGACCACTAGTGCTAGCAGCAGTGATTGGAAGTATCATAAGAGGAGGGAGCACTAGTGCTAGCAGCAGTACACAGGAAGTATCATAAGAGGAGTGACCACTAGTGCTAGCAGCAGTAGATAGGAAGTATCATAAGAGGAGGGACCACTAGTGCTAGCAGCAGTAGATAGGAAGTATCATAAGAGGAGGGAGCACTATTGCTAGCAGCAGTAGATAGGAAGTATCATAAGAGGAGGGAGCACTAGTGCCAGCAGCAGTAGATAGGAAGTATCATAAGAGGAGGGAACACTAGTGCTAGCAGCAGTAGATAGGAAGTATCCTAAGAGGAGGGAGCACTAGTGCTAGCAGCAGTAGATAGGAAGTATCATAAGAGGAGGGAACACTAGTGCTAGCAGCAGTAGATAGGAAGTATCATAAAATAAGAGGAGGGAGCACTAGCGCTAGCAGCAGTAGATAGGAAGTGTTATAAGAGGAGGGACCACTAGTGCTAGCAGGAGTAGATAGGAGGTATCATAAGAGGAACGACCACTAGTGCTAGCAGCAGTAGATAGGAAGTATCATAAGAGGCGGGAGCACTAGTGCTAGCAGCAGTAGACAGGAAGTATCATAAGAGGAGGGAACACTAGTGCTAGTAGCAGTAGACAGGAAGTATCATTAGAGGAGGGATGACTAGTGCCAGCAGCAGTAGAAAGGAAGTATCATAAGAGGCGGGAGCACTAGTGCCAGCAGCAGTAAATAGGAAGTATCATAAGAGGAGGGAGCACTAGTGCCAGCAGCAGTAGATAGGAAGTATCATAAGAGTAGGGACCACTAGTGCTAGCAGCAGTAGATAGGAAGTATCATACGAGGAGGAACCACTAGTGCCAGCAGCAGTAGATAGGAAGTATCATAAGAGGGGGGAGCACTAGTGTAGGAAGCAGTAGATAGGAAGTATCATGAGAGGAGCGACCACTAGTGCTAGCAGCAGTAGATAAGAAGTATCATACGAGGAAGGACCACTAGTGCTAGCACCAGTATATAGGAAGTATCATAAGAGGAGAGAGCACTAGTGCTAGCAGCAGTAGATAGGAAGTATCATGAGAGGAGCGACCACTAGTGCTAGCAGCAGTAGATAGGAAGTATCATAAGAGGAGGGACCACTAGTGCTAGCAGCAGTAGATAGGAAGTATCATAAGAGGGGGGAGCACTAGTGCCTGAAGCAGTAGATAGGATGTATCATAAGAGGAGCGACCACTAGTGCTAGTAGCAGTAGATAGGAAGTATCATAAGAGGAGGGACCACTAGTGCCAGCAGCAGTAGATAGGAAGTATCATGAGAGGAGGGAGCACTAGTGCTAGCAGCAGTAGATAGGAAGTATCATAAGAGGAGCGACCAGTAGTGCCAGCAGCAGTAGATAGGAAGTATCATAAGAGGAGGGAATACTAGTGCTAGCAGCAGTAGATAGGAAGTATCATAAGAAGAGGGACCACTAGTGCCAGCAGCCGCAGACAGAAAGTATCATAAGAGAAGGGACCACTAGTGCCAGCAGCAGTAGATAGGAAGTATCATATGCGGAGGGACCACTAGTGCTAGCAGCAGTAGACAGGAAGTATCATAAGAGGAGGGAGCACTAGTGTCAGCAGCAGTAGATAGGAAGTATCATAAGAGGAGGGACCACTATTGCTAGCAGCAGTAGATGGGAAGTATCATAAGAGGAGGGAGCACTAGTGCTAGCAGATGTAGACAGGAAGTATCATAAGAGGAGGGAACACTAGTGCTAGCAGCAGTAGACAGGAAGTATCATAAGAGGAGGGATGACTAGTGCCAGCAGCAGTAGATAGGAAGTATCATAAGAGAAGGGAGCACTAGTGCCAGCAGCAGTAGATATGAAGTATTATAAGAGGAGGGAGCACTAATGCCAGCAGCAGTAGATAGGAAGTATCATACGAGGAGGAACCACTAGTGCCAGCAGCAGTAGATAGGAAGTATCATAAGAGGGGGGAGCACTAGTGTAGGAAGCAGTAGATAGGAAGTATCATAAGAGGAGCGAACACTAGTGCCAGCAGCAGAAGATAGGAAGTATCATAAGAGGAGGGAATACTAGTGCTAGCAGCAGTAGATAGGAAGTATCGTAAGAAGAGGGAGAACTAATGCTAGCAGCAGTAGATAGGAAGTATCATAAGAGGAGGGAGCACTAGTGCTAGCAGCAGTAGATAGGAAGTATCATAAGAGGAGGGAGAACTAGTGCTAGCAGCAGTAGATAGGAAGTATCATAAGAGGAGGGAGAACTAGTGCCAGCAGCAGTAGATAGGAAGTATCATAAGAGGAGCGACCACTAATGCTAGCAGCAGTACATAGGAAGTATCATAAGAGGAGGGACCACTAGTGCTAGCACCAGTAGATAGGAAGTATCATAAGAGGAGGGAGCATTAGTGCTAGCAGCAGTAGATAGGAAGTATCATGAGAGGAGCGACCACTAGTGCTAGCAGCAGTAAATAGGAAGTATCATGAGAGGAGGGAGCACTAGTGCTAGCAGCAGTAGATAGGAAGTATCATAAGATGAGGGACCACTAGTGCCAGCAGCAGTAGATAGGAAGTTTCATGAGAGGGTTGAGCACTAGTGCCTGCAGCAGTAGA
This sequence comes from Ambystoma mexicanum, assembly GCF_040938575.1. Lineage (NCBI taxonomy): Eukaryota > Metazoa > Chordata > Amphibia > Caudata > Ambystomatidae > Ambystoma > Ambystoma mexicanum. Next base: position 1,422,856,184 of record NC_090924.1, read on the forward strand.
TAGGAAGTATCATAAGAGGAGGGAGCACTAGTGCCAGCAGTAGTAGATAGGAAGTATATAAGAGGAGAGAGCACTAGTGCCAGCAGCAGTAGATAGGAAGTATCATAAGAGGAGGGAGCACTAGTGCCAGCAGCAGTAGATAGGAAGTATCATGAGAGGGGGGAGCACTAGTGCCTGCAGCAGTAGATAGGAAGTATCATAAGAGGAGGGAGCACTAGTGCCAGCAGTAGTAGATAGGAAGTATATAAGAGGGGAGAGCACTAGTGCCAGCAGCAGTAGATAGGAAGTATCATATGAGGAGGGACCACTAGTGCTAGCAGCAGTAGACAGGAAGTATCATAAGAGGAGGGAGCACTAGTGTCAGCAGCAGTAGATAGGAAGTATCATAAGAGGAGGGACCACTATTGCTAGCAGCAGTAGATGGGAAGTATCATAAGAGGAGGGAGCACTAGTGCCAGCAGCAGTAGAAAGGAAGTATCATAAGAGGAGGGACCACTAATGCCAGCAGAAGTAGATATGACGTATCATAAGAGGAGGGAGCACTAGTGCTAGCAGCAGTAGATAGGAAGTATCATAAGAGGAGGGAACACTAGTGCTAGCAGCAGTAGACAGGAAGTATCATAAGAGGAGGGAGCACTAGTGCCAGCAGCAGTAGATAGGAAGTATCATAAGAGAAGGGAGCACTAGTGCCAGCAGAGGTAGATATGAAGTATTATAAGAGGAGGGAGCACTAATGCCAGCAGCAGTAGATAGGAAGTATCATAAGAGTAGGGACCACTAGTGCTAGCAGCAGTAGATAGGAAGTATCATACGAGGAGGAACCACTAGTGCCAGCAGCAGTAGATAGGAAGTATCATAAGAGGGGGGAGCACTAGTGTAGGAAGCAGTAGATAGGAAGTATCATAAGAGGAGCGACCACTAGTGCTAGCAGCAGTAGATAGGAAGTATCATAAGAGGAGGGAACACTAGTGCTAGCAGCAGTAGATAGGAAGTATCATAAGAGGAGGGACCACTAGTGCTAGCAGCAGAAGATAGGAAGTATCATAAGAGGAGGGAATACTAGTGCTAGCAGCAGTAGATAGGAAGTATCATAAGAAGAGGGAGAACTAGTGCTAGCAGCAGTAGATAGGAAGTATCATAAGAGGAGGGAGCACTAGTGCTAGCAGCAGTAGATAGGAAGTATCATAAGAGGAGGAAGAACTAGTGCTAGCAGCAGTAGATAGGAAGTATCATAAGAGGAGGGAGAACTATTGCCAGCAGCAGTAGATAGGAAGTATCATAAGAGGAGCGACCACTAGTGCTAGCAGCAGTACATAGGAAGTATCATAAGAGGAGGGACCACTAGTGCTAGCACCAGTAGATAGGAAGCATCATAAGAGGAGGGAGCATTAGTGCTAGCAGCAGTAGATAGGAAGTATCATGAGAGGAGCGACCACTAGTGCTAGCAGCAGTAAATAGGAAGTATCATGAGAGGAGGGAGCACTAGTGCTAGCAGTAGTAGATAGGAAGTATCATAAGATGAGGGACCACTAGTTCCAGCAGCAGTAGATAGGAAGTTTCATGAGAGGGGGGAGCACTAGTGCCTGCAGCAGTAGATAGGAAGTATCATAAGAGGAGGGAGCACTAGTGCCAGCAGTAGTAGATAGGAAGTATATAAGAGGAGAGAGCACTAGTGCCAGCAGCAGTAGATAGGAAGTATCATGAGATGAGGGACCACTAGTGCCAGCAGCAGTAGATAGGAAGTATCATGAGAGGGGGGAGCACTGGTGCCTGCAGCAGTAGATAGGAAGTATCATAAGAGGAGGGAGCACTAGTGCCAGCAGTAGTAGATAGGAAGTATATAAGAGGGGAGAGCACTAGTGCCAGCAGCAGTAGATAGGAAGTATCATAAGAGGAGGGAGCACTAGTGCTGGCAGAAGTAGATAGGAAGTATCATAAAATGAGGGACCACTAGTGCCAGCAGCAGTAGAAAGGAAGTATCATAAGAGGAGGGACCACTAGTGCCAGCAGAAGTAGATAGGACGTATCATAAGAGGAGGGAGCACTAGTGCCAGCAGAAGTAGATAGGACGTATCATAAGAGGAGGGAGCACTAGTGCCAGCAGCAGTAGATAGGAAGTATCATAAGAGGAGGGAGCACTAATGCCAGCAGCAGTCGATAGGAAGTATCATAAGAAGAGGGACCACTAGTGCCAGCAGCAGCAGATAGGAAGTATCATAAGAGGAGAGACCACTAGTGCCAGCAGCAGTCGATAGGAAGTATCATATGAGAAGGGACCACTAGTGCTAGCAGCAGCAGATAGGAAGTATCATAAGAGGAGGGAGCACTAGTGCCAGCATCAGTAGATAGGAAGTATCATAAGAGGAGGGAGCACTAGTGCCAGCAGAAGTAGATAGGACGTATCATAAGAGGAGGGAGCACTAGTGCCAGCAGCAGTAGATAGGACGTATCATAAGAGGAGGGAGCACTAGTGCCAGCAGCAGTAGATAGGAAGTATCATAAGAGGAGAGAGCACTAGTGCCAGCAGCAGTAAATAGGAAGTATCATAAGAGGAGGGAGCACTAGTGCCAGCAGCAGTAGATAGGACGTATCATAAGAGGAGAGAGCACTCGTGCTAGCAGCAGTAGATATGAAGTATCATTAGAGGAGGGAGCACTAGTGCTAGCAGCAGTAGATAGGAAGTATCATAAGAGGAGGGACCACTAGTGCCAGCAGCAGTCAATAGGACGTATCATAAGATTAGGGAGCACTAGTGCCAGCAGAAGTAGATAGGACGTATCATAAGAGGAGGGAGCACTAGTGCCAGCAGCAGTAGATAGGAAGTAAGAGGGGGGACCACTAGTGCCAGCAGCAGTAGATAGGTAGTATCATAAGAGGAGGGAGCACAAGTGCTAGCAGCGGTAGATAGGAAGTATCATAAGAGTAGGGAGCACTATTGCTATCAGCAGTAGATAGGAAGTATCATTAGAGGAGGGAGCACTAGTGCTAGCAGCAGTAGATAGGAAGTATCATAAGAGGAGGGAGCACTAGTGCCAGCAGCAGTCAATAGGACGTATCATAAGATTAGGGAGCACTAGTGCCAGCAGAAGTAGATAGGACGTATCATAAGAGGAGGGAGCACTAGTGCCAGCAGCAGTAGATAGGAAGTATCATAAGAGGAGTGAGCACTAGTGCCAGCAGCAGTCGATAGGATGTATCATAAGAGGAGGGAGCACTAGTGCCAGCAGTAGTAGATAGGAGGTATCCTAAGAGGGCAGACCACTAGTGCCAGCAGCAGTAGATAGGAAGTATCATAAGAGGAGAGAGCACTAGTGCCAGCAGCAGTAGATAGGAAGTATCATAAGAGGAGGGAGAACTAGTGCTAGCAGCAGTAGATAGGAAGTATCATAAGAGGAGGGAGCACTAGTGCCAGCAGCAGTAGATAGGAAGTATCATAAGAGGGGGGACCACTAGTGCATGCAGCAGTAGATAGGAAGTATCATAAGAGGAGGGAATACCAGTGCCAGCAGCAGTAGATAGGAAGTATCATATGGGGAGGGAGCACTAGTGCTAGCAGCAGTAGAAAGGACGTATCGTAAGAGGAGGGAGCACTAGTGCTAGCAGCAGTATATAGGAAGTATCGTAAGTAGAGGGACCACTAATCCTAGCAGCAGTAGATAGGAAGTATCGTAAGAGGAGGGAGCACTAGTGCTAGCAGCAGTAGATAGGAAGTATCCTAAGAGGAGGGACCACTAGTGCTAGCAGCAGTAGATAGGAAGTATGATAAGAGGAGGGAGCACTAGTGCCAGCAGCAGTAGATAGGAAGTATCATAAGAGGAGCGACCACTAGTGCTAGCAGCAGTAGATAGGAAGTATCCTAAGAGGGCGGACCACTAGTGCTAGCAGCAGTAGATAGGAAGTATCATAAGAGGAGGGAGCACTAGTGCCATCAGCAGTAGATAGGAAGTATCATAAGAGGAGGGAGCACTAGTGCCAGCAGCAGTAGATAGGAAGTATCATAAGAGGGGGGACCACTAGTGCATGCAGCAGTAGATAGGAAGTATCGTAAGAGGAGGGAATACTAGTGCCAGCAGCAGTAGATATGAAGTATCATAAGAGGAGGGAACACTAGTGCTAGCAGCAGTAGATAGGACGTATCGTGAGAGGAGGGAGCACTAGTTCTTGCAGCAGTAGATAGGAAGTATCATAAGAGGAGCGACCACTAGTGCTAGCAGCAGTAGATAGGAAGTATCATAAGAGGAGGTACCACTAGTGCTAGCAGCAGTGATAGGAAGTATATAAGAGGGGAGAGCACTAGTGCCAGCAGCAGTAGATAGGAAGTATCATAAGAGGAGGAAGAACTAGTGCTAGCAATAGTAGATAGGAAGTATCATAAGAGGAGGGAGAACTAGTGCCAGCAGCAGTAGATAGGAAGTATCATAAGAGGAGCGACCACTAGTGCTAGCAGCAGTACATAGGAAGTATCATAAGAGGAGGGACCACTAGTGCTAGCACCAGTAGATAGGAAGTATCATAAGAGGAGGGAGCATTAGTGCTAGCAGCAGTAGATAGGAAGTATCATGAGAAGAGTGACCACTAGTGCTAGCAGCAGTAGATAGGAAGTTTCATGAGAGGGGGGAGCACTAGTGCCTGCAGCAATAGATAGGAAGTATCATAAGAGGAGATAGCACTAGTGCCAGCAGTAGTAGATAGGAAGTATATAAGAGGAGAGAGCACTAGTGCCAGCAGCAGTAGATAGGAAGTATCATAAGAGGAGGGAGCACTAGTGCTGGCAGCAGTAGATAGGAAGTATCATGAGATGAGGGATCACTAGTGCCAGCAGCAGTAGATAGGAAGTATCATGAGAGGGGGGAGCACTGGTGCCTGCAGCAGTAGATAGGAAGTATCATAAGAGGAGGGAGCACTAGTGCCAGCAGTAGTAGATAGGATGTATATAAGAGGGGAGAGCACTAGTGCCAGCAGCAGTAGATAGGAAGTATCATAAGAGGAGGGAGCACTAGTGCTGGCAGCAGTAGATAGGAAGTATCATAAGATGAGGGACCACTAGTGCCAGCAGCAGTAGAAAGGAAGTATCATAAGAGGAGGGACCACTAGTGCCAGCAGAAGTAGATAGGACGTATCATAAGAGGAGGGAGCACTAGTGCCAGCAGAAGTAGATACGACGTATCATAAGAGGAGGGAGCACTAGTGCCAGCAGCAGTAGATAGGAAGTATCATAAGAGGAGGGAGCACTAGTGCCTGCAGCAGTAGATAGGAAGTATCATCATAGGAGGGAGCACTAGTGCTAGCAGCAGTAGATAGGAAGTATCATAAGAGGAGGGAGCACTAATGCCAGCAGCAGTCGATAGGAAGTATCATAAGAAGAGGGACCACTAGTGCCAGCAGCAGCAGATAGGAAGTATCATAAGAGGAGAGACCACTAGTGCCAGCAGCAGTCGATAGGAAGTATCATATGAGAAGGGACCACTAGTGCTAGCAGCAGCAGATAGGAAGTATCATAAGAGGAGGGAGCACTAGTGCCAGCATCAGTAGATAGGAAGTATCATAAGAGGAGGGAGCACTAGTGCCAGCAGAAGTAGATAGGACGTATCATAAGAGGAGGGAGCACTAGTGCCAGCAGCAGTAGATAGGAAGTATCATAAGATGAGGGAGCACTAGTGCCAGCAGCAGTAGATAGGACGTATCATAAGAGGAGAGAGCACTCGTGCCAGCAGCAGTAGATAGGAAGTATCATAAGAGGAGGGACCACTATTGCTAGCAGCAGTAGATAGGAAGTATCACAAGAGGAGGGAGCACTAGTGCCAGCAGCAGTAGATAGGAAGTATCATAAGAGGAGGGAGCACTAGCGCTAGCAGCAGTAGATAGGAAGTATCATAAGAGGAGGGACCACTAGTGCCAGCAGCAGTCAATAGGACGTATCATAAGATTAGGGAGCACTAGTGCCAGCAGAAGTAGATAGGACGTATCATAAGAGGAGGGAGCACTAGTGCCAGCAGCAGTAGATAGGAAGTAAGAGGGGGGACCACTAGTGCCAGCAGCAGTAGATAGGTAGTATCATAAGAGGAGGGAGCACAAGTGCTAGCAGCGGTAGATAGGAAGTATCATAAGAGTAGGGAGCACTAGTGCTATCAGCAGTAGATAGGAAGTATCATTAGAGGAGGGAGCACTAGTGCTAGCAGCAGTAGATAGGAAGTATCATAAGAGGAGGGACCACTAGTGCCAGCAGCAGTCAATAGGACGTATCATAAGATTAGGGAGCACTAGTGCCAGCAGAAGTAGATAGGACGTATCATAAGAGGAGGGAGCACTAGTGCCAGCAGCAGTAGATAGGAAGTATCATAAGAGGAGTGAGCACTAGTGCCAGCAGCAGTCGATAGGATGTATCATAAGAGGAGGGAGCACTAGTGCCAGCAGTAGTAGATAGGAGGTATCCTAAGAGGGCAGACCACTAGTGCCAGCAGCAGTAGATAGGAAGTATCATAAGAGGAGAGAGCACTAGTGCCAGCAGCAGTAGATAGGAAGTATCATAAGAGGAGGGAGCACTAGTGCCAGCAGCAGTAGATAGGAAGTATCATAAGAGGGGGGACCACTAGTGCATGCAGCAGTAGATAGGAAGTATCATAAGAGGAGGGAATACCAGTGCCAGCAGCAGTAGATAGGAAGTATCATATGAGGAGGGAGCACTAGTGCTAGCAGCAGTAGAAAGGATGTATCGTAAGAGGAGGGAGCACTAGTGCTAGCAGCAGTATATAGGAAGTATCGTAAGTGGAGGGACCACTAATCCTAGCAGCAGTAGATAGGAAGTATCGTAAGAGGAGGGAGCACTAGTGCTAGCAGCAGTAGATAGGAAGTATCCTAAGAGGAGGGACCACTAGTGCTAGCAGCAGTAGATAGGAAGTATGATAAGAGGAGGGATCACTAGTGCCAGCAGCAGTAGATAGGAAGTATCATAAGAGGAGCGACCACTAGTGCCAGCAGCAGTAGATAGGAAGTATCCTAAGAGGGCGGACCACTAGTGCTAGCAGCAGTAGATAGGAAGTATCATAAGAGGAGGGAGCACTAGTGCCAGCAGCAGTAGATAGGAAGTATCATAAGAGGAGGGAGCACTAGTGCCAGCAGCAGTAGATAGGAAGTATCATAAGAGGGGGGACCACTAGTGCATGCAGCAGTAGATAGGAAGTATCGTAAGAGGAGGGAATACTAGTGCCAGCAGCAGTAGATATGAAGTATCATAAGAGGAGGGAACACTAGTGCTAGCAGCAGTAGATAGGACGTATCGTGAGAGGAGGGAGCACCAGTTCTTGCAGCAGTAGATAGGAAGTATCATAAGAGGAGCGACCACTAGTGCTAGCAGCAGTAGATAGGAAGTATCATAAGAGGAGGGACCACTAGTGCTAGCAGCAGTGATAGGAAGTATCATAAGAGGAGGGAGCACTAGTGCTAGCAGCAGTAGATAGGAAGTATCATAAGAGGAGTGACCACTAGTGCTAGCAGCAGTAGATAGGAAGTATCATAAGTGGAGGGACCACTAGTGCTAGCAGCAGTAGATAGGAAGCATCATAAGAGGAGGGAGCACTAGTGCTAGCAGCAGTAGATAGGAAGTATCATAAGAGGAGGGAGCACTAGTGCCAGCAGCAGTAGATAGGAAGTATCATAAGAGGAGGGAACACTAGTGCTAGCAGCAGTAGATAGGAAGTATCATAAGAGGAGGGAGCACTAGTGCTAGCAGCAGTAGATAGGAAGTATCATAAGAGGAGGGACCACTAGTGCTATCAGCAGTAGATAGGAAGTATCATAAGATAAGAGGAGGGAGCACTAGCGCTAGCAGCAGTAGATAGGAAGTGTTATAAGAGGAGGGACCACTAGTGCTAGCAGCAGTAGATAGGAAGTATCATAAGAGGAACGACCACTAGTGCTAGCAGCAGTAGATAGGAAGTATCATAAGAGGAGGGAGCACTAGTGCTAGCAGCAGTAGATAGGAAGTATCATAAGAGGAGGGAACACTAGTGCTAGCAGCAGTAGACAGGAAGTATCATTAGAGGAGGGATGACTAGTGCCAGCAGCAGTAGAAAGGAAGTATCATAAGAGGCGGGAGCACTAGTGCCAGCAGCAGTAGATAGGAAGTATCATAAGAGGAGGGAGCACTAGTGCCAGCAGCAGTAGATAGGAAGTATCATAAGAATAGGGACCACTAGTGCTAGCAGCAGTAGATAGGAAGTATCATACGAGGAGGAACCACTAGTGCCAGCAGCAGTAGATAGGAAGTATCATAAGAGGGGGGAGCACTAGTGCTAGCAGCAGTAGATAGGAAGTATCATACGAGGAAGGACCACTAGTGCTAGCACCAGTATATAGGAAGTATCATAAGAGGAGGGAGCACTAGTGCTAGCAGCAGTAGATAGGAAGTATCATGAGAGGAGCGACCACTAGTGCTAGCAGCAGTAGATAGGAAGTATCATAAGAGGAGGGACCACTAGTGCTGGCAGCAGTAGATAGGAAGTATCATGAGAGGAGGGAGCACTAGTGCTAGCAGCAGTAGATAGGAAGTATCATAAGAGGAGGGACCACTAGTTCCAGCAGCAGTAGATAGGAAGTATCATAAGAGTAGGGACCACTAGTGCTAGCAGCAGTAGATAGGAAGTATCATACGAGGAGGAACCACTAGTGCCAGCAGCAGTAGATAGGAAGTATCATAAGAGGGGGGAGCACTAGTGTAGGAAGCAGTAGATAGGAAGTATCATGAGAAGAGCGACCACTAGTGCTAGCAGCAGTAGATAGGAAGTATCATACGAGGAAGGACCACTAGTGCTAGCACCAGTATATAGGAAGTATCATAAGAGGAGGGAGCACTAGTGCTAGCAGCAGTAGATAGGAAGTATCATGAGAGGAGCGACCACTAGTGCTAGCAGCAGTAGATAGGAAGTATCATAAGAGGAGGGACCACTAGTGCTGGCAGCAGTAGATAGGAAGTATCATGAGAGGAGGGAGCACTAGTGCTAGCAGCAGTAGATAGGAAGTATCATAAGAGGAGGGACCACTAGTTCCAGCAGCAGTAGATAGGAAGTATCATGAGAGGAGGGAGCACTAGTGCCAGCAGCAGTAGATAGGAAGTATCATAAGAGGGGGGAGCACTAGTGCCTGAAGCAGTAGATAAGATGTATCATAAGATGAGAGAGCACTAGTGCCAGCAGCAGTAGATAGGAAGTATCATAAGAGGAGAGAGCACTAGTGCCAGCAGCAGTAGATAGGAAGTATCATAAGAGGAGCTACCACTAGTGCTAGCAGCAGTAGATAGGAAGTATCATACGAGGAAGGACCACTAGTGCTAGCACCAGTATATAGGAAGTATCATAAGAGGAGGGAGCACTAGTGCTAGCAGCAGTAGATAGGAAGTATCATGAGAGGAGCGACCACTAGTGCTAGCAGCAGTAGATAGGAAGTATCATAAGAGGAGGGACCACTAGTGCTGGCAGCAGTAGATAGGAAGTATCATGAGAGGAGGGAGCACTAGTGCTAGCAGCAGTAGATAGGAAGTATCATAAGAGGAGGGACCACTAGTTCCAGCAGCAGTAGATAGGAAGTATCATAAGAGTAGGGACCACTAGTGCTAGCAGCAGTAGATAGGAAGTATCATAAGAGGGGGGAGCACTAGTGTAGGAAGCAGTAGATAGGAAGTATCATGAGAAGAGCGACCACTAGTGCTAGCAGCAGTAGATAGGAAGCATCATACGAGGAAGGACCACTAGTGCTAGCACCTGTATATAGGAAGTATCATAAGAGGAGGGAGCACTAGTGCTAGCAGCAGTAGATAGGAAGTATCATGAGAGGAGCTACCACTAGTGCTAGCAGCAGTAGATAGGAAGTATCATAAGAGGAGGGACCACTAGTGCTGGCAGCAGTAGATAGGAAGTATCATGAGAGGAGGGAGCACTAGTGCTAGCAGCAGTAGATAGGAAGTATCATAAGAGGAGGGACCACTAGTTCCAGCAGCAGTAGATAGGAAGTATCATGAGAGGAGGGAGCACTAGTGCCAGCAGCAGTAGATAGGAAGTATCATAAGAGGGGGGAGCACTAGTGCCTGAAGCAGTAGATAAGATGTATCATAAGATGAGAGAGCACTAGTGCCAGCAGCAGTAGATAGGAAGTATCATAAGAGGAGAGAGCACTAGTGCCAGCAGCAGTAGATAGGAAGTATCATAAGAGGAGGGAGCACTAGTGCCAGCAGCAGTAGATAGGAAGTATCATAAGAGGGGGGACCACTAGTGCATGCAGCAGTAGATAGGAAGTATCGTAAGAGGAGGGAATACTAGTGCCAGCAGCAGTAGATATGAATTATCATAAGAGGAGGGAACACTAGTGCTAGCAGCAGTAGATAGGAAGTATCGTGAGAGGAGGGAGCACTAGTTCTTGCAGCAGTAGATAGGAAGTATCATAAGAGGAGCGACCACTAGTGCTAGCAGCAGTAGATAGGAAGTATCATAAGAGGAGGGACCACTAGTGCTAGCAGCAGTGATAGGAAGTATCATAAGAGGAGGGAGCACTAGTGCTAGCAGCAGTAGATAGGAAGTATCATAAGAGTAGGGACCACTAGTGCTAGCAGCAGTAGATAGGAAGTATCATACGAGGAGGAACCACTAGTGCCAGCAGCAGTAGATAGGAAGTATCATAAGAGGGGGGAGCACTAGTGTAGGAAGCAGTAGATAGGAAGTATCATGAGAAGAGCGACCACTAGTGCTAGCAGCAGTAGATAGGAAGTATCATACGAGGAAGGACCACTAGTGCTAGCACCAGTATATAGGAAGTATCATAAGAGGAGGGAGCACTAGTGCTAGCAGCAGTAGATAGGAAGTATCATGAGAGGAGCGACCACTAGTGCTAGCAGCAGTAGATAGGAAGTATCATAAGAGGAGGGACCACTAGTGCTGGCAGCAGTAGATAGGAAGTATCATGAGAGGAGGGAGCACTAGTGCTAGCAGCAGTAGATAGGAAGTATCATAAGAGGAGGGACCACTAGTTCCAGCAGCAGTAGATAGGAAGTATCATGAGAGGAGGGAGCACTAGTGCCAGCAGCAGTAGATAGGAAGTATCATAAGAGGGGGGAGCACTAGTGCCTGAAGCAGTAGATAAGATGTATCATAAGATGAGAGAGCACTAGTGCCAGCAGCAGTAGATAGGAAGTATCATAAGAGGAGAGAGCACTAGTGCCAGCAGCAGTAGATAGGAAGTATCATAAGAGGAGCTACCACTAGAGCTAGCAGCAGTAGATAGGAAGTATCATACGAGGAAGGACCACTAGTGCTAGCACCATTATATAGGAAGTATCATAAGAGGAGGGAGCACTAGTGCTAGCAGCAGTAGATAGGAAGTATCATGAGAGGAGCGACCACTAGTGCTAGCAGCAGTAGATAGGAAGTATCATAAGAGGAGGGACCACTAGTGCTGGCAGCAGTAGATAGGAAGTATCATGAGAGGAGGGAGCACTAGTGCTAGCAGCAGTAGATAGGAAGTATCATAAGAGGAGGGACCACTAGTTCCAGCAGCAGTAGATAGGAAGTATCATAAGAGTAGGGACCACTAGTGCTAGCAGCAGTAGATAGGAAGTATCATACGAGGAGGAACCACTAGTGCCAGCAGCAGTAGATAGGAAGTATCATAAGAGTGGGGAGCACTAGTGTAGGAAGCAGTAAATAGGAAGTATCATGAGAAGAGCGACCACTAGTGCTAGCAGCAGTAGATAGGAAGTATCATACGAGGAAGGACCACTAGTGCTAGCACCAGTATATAGGAAGTATCTTAAGAGGAGGGAGCACTAGTGCTAGCAGCAGTAGATAGGAAGTATCATGAGAGGAGCGACCACTAGTGCTAGCAGCAGTAGATAGGAAGTATCATAAGAGGAGGGACCACTAGTGCTGGCAGCAGTAGATAGGAAGTATCATGAGAGGAGGGAGCACTAGTGCTAGCAGCAGTAGATAGGAAGTATCATAAGAGGAGGGACCACTAGTTCCAGCAGCAGTAGATAGGAAGTATCATGAGAGGAGGGAGCACTAGTGCCAGCAGCAGTAGATAGGAAGTATCATAAGAGGGGGGAGCACTAGTGCCTGAAGCAGTAGATAAGATGTATCATAAGATGAGAGAGCACTAGTGCCAGCAGCAGTAGATAGGAAGTATCATAAGAGGAGAGAGCACTAGTGCCAGCAGCAGTAGATAGGAAGTATCATAAGAGGAGCGACCACTAGTGCTAGCAGCAGTAGATAGGAAGTATCATAAAAGGAGCGACCACTAGTGCTAGTAGCAGTAGATAGGAAGTAGCATAAGAGGAGGGACCACTTGTGCCAGCAGCAGTAGATAGGAAGTATCATGAGAGGAGGGAGCACTAGTGCTAGCAGCAGTAGATAGGAAGTATCATAAGAGGAGCGACCAGTAGTGCCAGCAGCAGTAGATAGGAAGTATCATAAGAGGAGGGAATACTAGTGCTAGCAGCAGTAGATAGGAAGTATCATAAGAAGAGGGACCACTAGTGCCAGCACCAGCAGATAGGAAGTATCATAAGAGAAGGGACCACTAGTGCCAGCAGCAGTAGATAGGAAGTATCATATGAGGAGGGACCACTAGTGCTAGCAGCAGTAGACAGGAAGTATCATAAGAGGAGGGAGCACTAGTGTCAGCAGCAGTAGATAGGAAGTATAATAAGAGGAGGGACCACTATTGCTAGCAGCAGTAGATAGGAAGTATCATAAGAGGAGGGAGCACTAGTGCCAGCAGCAGTAGAAAGGAAGTATCATAAGAGGAGGGACCACTAGTGCCAGCAGAAGTAGATATGACGTATCATAAGAGGAGGGAGCACTAGTGCCAGCAGAAGTAGATAGGACGTATCATAAGAGGAGGGAGCACTAGTGCCAGCAGCAGTAGATAGGAAGTATCATAAGAGGAGGGAGCACTAGTGCCAGCAGCAGTCGATAGGACGTATCATAAGAGGAGGGAGCACTAGTGCCAGCAGAAGTAGATAGGACGTATCATAAGAGGAGGGAGCACTAGTGCCAGCAGCAGTCGATAGGACGTATCATAAGAGGAGGGAGCACTAGTGCCAGCAGCAGTAGATAGGAAGTATCGTAAGAGGAGGGAACACTAGTGCTAGCAGCAGTAGATAGGAAGTATCATAAGATAAGAGGAGGGAGCACTAGCGCTAGCAGCAGTAGATAGGAAGTATCATAAGAGGAGGGACCACTAGTGCTAGCAGCAGTAGATAGGAAGTATCATAAGAGGAACGACCACTAGTGCTAGCAGCAGTAGACAGGAAGTATCATAAGAGGAGGGATGACTAGTGCCAGCAGCAGTAGATAGGAAGTATCATAAGAGAAGGGAGCACTAGTGCCAGCAGCAGTAGATATGAAGTATCATAAGAGTAGGGACCACTAGTGCTAGCAGCAGTAGATAGGAAGTATCATACGAGGAGGAACCACTAGTGCCAGCAGCAGTAGATAGGAAGTATCATAAGAGGGGGGAGCACTAGTGTAGGAAGCCGTAGATAGGAAGTATCATAAGAGGAGCGACCACTAGTGCCAGCAGCAGAAGATAGGAAGTATCATAAGAGGAGGGAATACTAGTGCTAGCAGCAGTAGATAGGAAGTATCGTAAGAAGAGGGAGAACTAGTGCTAGCAGCAGTAGATAGGAAGTATCATAAGAGGAGGGAGCACTAGTGCTAGCAGCAGTAGATAGGAAGTATCATAAGAGGGGGGAGAACTAGTGCTAGCAGCAGTAGATAGGAAGTATCATAAGAGGAGGGAGAAATAGTGCCAGCAGTAGTAGATAGGAAGTATCATAAGAGGAGCGACCACTAGTGCTAGCAGCAGTACATAGGAAGTATCATAAGAGGAGGGACCACTAGTGCTAGCACCAGTAGATAGGAAGTATCATAAGAGGAGGGAGCATTAGTGCTAGCAGCAGTAGATAGGAAGTATCATGAGAGGAGCGACCACTAGTGCTAGCAGCAGTAGATAGGAAGTATCATAAGAGAAGGGACCACTAGTGCTGCCAGCAGTAGATAGGAAGTATCATGAGAGGAGGGAGTACTAGTGCTAGCAGCAGTAGATAGGAAGTATCATAAGATGAGGGACCACTAGTGCCAGCAGCAGTAGATAGGAAGTTTCATGAGAGGGGGAGCACTAGTGCCTGCAGCAGTAGATAGGAAGTATCATAAGAGGAGGGAGCACTAGTGCCAGCAGTAGTAGATAGGAAGTATATAAGAGGAGAGAGCACTAGTGCCAGCAGCAGTAGATAGGAAGTATCATAAGAGGAGGGAGCACTAGTGCTGGCAGCAGTAGATAGGAAGTATCATGAGATGAGGGACCACCAGTGCCAGCAGCAGTAGATAGGAAGTATCATGAGATGGGGGAGCACTAGTGCCTGCAGCAGTAGATTGGAAGTATCATAATAGGAGGGAGCACTAGTGCCAGCAGTAGTAGATAGGAAGTATATAAGAGGGGAGAGCACTAGTGCCAGCAGCAGTAGATAGGAAGTATCATAAGAGGAGGGAGCACTAGTGCCAGCAGCAGTAGAAAGGAAGTATCATAAGAGGAGGGACCACTAGTGCCAGCAGAAGTAGATAGGACGTATCATAAGAGGAGGGAGCACTAGTGCCAGCAGAAGTAGATAGGACGTATCATAATAGGAGGGAGCACTAGTGCCAGCAGCAGTAGATAGGAAGTATCATAAGAGGAGGGAGCACTAGTGCCAGCAGCAGTCGATAGGAAGTATCATAAGAAGAGGGAGCACTAGTGCCAGCAGCAGCAGATAGGAAGTATCATAAGAGGAGGGACCACTAGTGCCAGCAGCAGTAGATAGGAAGTATCATATGAGGAGGGACCACTAGTGCTAGCAGCAGTAGATAGGAAGTATCATAAGAGGAGGGACCACTATTGCTAGCAGCAGTAGATAGGAAGTATCATAAGAGGAGGGAGCACTAGGGCCAGCAGCAGTAGAAAGGAAGTATCATAAGAGGAGGGACCACTAGTGCCAGCATCAGTAGATAGGACGTATCATAAGAGGAGGGAGCACTAGTGCCAGCAGCAGTAGATAGGACGTATCATAAGAGGAGGGAGCACTAGTGCCAGCAGCAGTAGATAGGAAGTATCATAAGAGGAGGGACCACTAGTGCCAGCAGAAGTAGATAGGACGTATCATAAGAGGAGGGAGCACTAGTGCCAGCAGCAGTAGATAGGAAGTATCATAAGAGGAGGGAGCACTAGTGCCAGCAGCAGTAGATAGGACTTATCATAAGAGGAGAGAGCACTAGTGCCAGCAGCAGTAGATATGAAGTATCATTAGAGGAGGGAGCACTAGTGCTAGCAGCAGTAGATAGGAAGTATCATAAGAGGAGGGACCACTAGTGCCAGCAGCAGTCAATAGGACGTATCATAAGATTAGGGAGCACTAGTGCCAGCAGAAGTAGATAGGACGTATCATAAGAGGAGGGAGCACTAGTGCCAGCAGCAGTAGATAGGAAGTAAGATGGGGGACCACTAGTGCCAGCAGCAGTAGATAGGTAGTATCATAAGAGGAGGGAGCACAAGTGCTAGCAGCGGTAGATAGGAAGTATCATAAGAGTAGGGAGCACTAGTGCTATCAGCAGTAGATAGGAAGTATCATTAGAGGAGGGAGCACTAGTGCTAGCAGCAGTAGATAGGAAGTATCATAAGAGGAGGGACCACTAGTGCTAGCAGCAGTAGATAGGAAGTATCATACGAGGAGGAACCACTAGTGCCAGCAGCAGTAGATAGGAAGTATCATAAGAGGAGGGAGCACTAGTGTAGGAACAGTAGTTAGGAAGTATCATGAGAAGAGCGACCACTAGTGCTAGCACCAGTATATAGGAAGTATCATAAGAGGAGGGAGCACTAGTGCTAGCAGCAGTAGATAGGAAGTATCATGAGAGGAGCGACCACTAGTGCTAGCAGCAGTAGATAGGAAGTATCATAAGAGGAGGGACCACTAGTGCTGGCAGCAGTAGATAGGAAGTATCATGAGAGGAGGGAGCACTAGTGCTAGCAGCAGTAGATAGGAAGTATCATAAGAGGAGGGACCACTAGTTCCAGCAGCAGTAGATAGGAAGTATCATGAGAGGAGGGAGCACTAGTGCCAGCAGCAGTAGATAGGAAGTATCATAAGAGGGGGGAGCACTAGTGTCTGAAGCAGTAGATAAGATGTATCATAAGATGAGAGAGCACTAGTGCCAGCAGCAGTAGATAGGAAGTATCATAAGAGGAGAGAGCACTAGTGCCAGCAGCAGTAGATAGGAAGTATCATAAGAGGAGGGAGCACTAGTGCTAGCAGCAGTAGATAGGAAGTATCATAAGAGGAGAGAGCACTAGTGCCAGCAGCAGTAGATAGGAAGTATCATAAGAGGGGGGAGCACTAGTGCCTGAAGCAGTAGATAAGATGTATCATAAGATGAGAGAGCACTAGTGCCAGCAGCAGTAGATAGGAAGTATCATAAGAGGAGAGAGCACTAGTGCCAGCACCAGTATATAGGAAGTATCATAAGAGGAGGGAGCACTAGTGCTAGCAGCAGTAGATAGGAAGTATCATGAGAGGAGCGACCACTAGTGCTAGCAGCAGTAGATAGGAAGTATCATAAGAGGAGGGACCACTAGTGCTGGCAGCAGTAGATAGGAAGTATCATGAGAGGAGGGAGCACTAGTGCTAGCAGCAGTAGATAGGAAGTATCATAAGAGGAGGGACCACTAGTTCCAGCAGCAGTAGATAGGAAGTATCATGAGAGGAGGGAGCACTAGTGCCAGCAGCAGTAGATAGGAAGTATCATAAGAGGGGGGAGCACTAGTGCCTGAAGCAGTAGATAAGATGTATCATAAGATGAGAGAGCACTAGTGCCAGCAGCAGTAGATAGGAAGTATCATAAGAGGAGAGAGCACTAGTGCCAGCAGCAGTAGATAGGAAGTATCATAAGAGGAGCTACCACTAGTGCTAGCAGCAGTAGATAGGAAGTATCATACGAGGAAGGACCACTAGTGCTAGCACCAGTATATAGGAAGTATCATAAGAGGAGGGAGCACTAGTGCTAGCAGCAGTAGATAGGAAGTATCATGAGAGGAGCGACCACTAGTGCTAGCAGCAGTAGATAGGAAGTATCATAAGAGGAGGGACCACTAGTGCTGGCAGCAGTAGATAGGAAGTATCATGAGAGGAGGGAGCACTAGTGCTAGCAGCAGTAGATAGGAAGTATCATAAGAGGAGGGACCACTAGTTCCAGCAGCAGTAGATAGGAAGTATCATAAGAGTAGGGACCACTAGTGCTAGCAGCAGTAGATAGGAAGTATCATACGAGGAGGAACCACTAGTGCCAGCAGCAGTAGATAGGAAGTATCATAAGAGGGGGGAGCACTAGTGTAGGAAGCAGTAGATAGGAAGTATCATGAGAAGAGCGACCACTAGTGCTAGCAGCAGTAGATAGGAAGTATCATACGAGGAAGGACCACTAGTGCTAGCACCAGTATATAGGAAGTATCATAAGAGGAGGGAGCACTAGTGCTAGCAGCAGTAGATAGGAAGTATCATGAGAGGAGCGACCACTAGTGCTAGCAGCAGTAGATAGGAAGTATCATAAGAGGAGGGACCACTAGTGCTGGCAGCAGTAGATAGGAAGTATCATGAGAGGAGGGAGCACTAGTGCTAGCAGCAGTAGATAGGAAGTATCATAAGAGGAGGGACCACTAGTTCCAGCAGCAGTAGATAGGAAGTATCATGAGAGGAGGGAGCACTAGTGCCAGCAGCAGTAGATAGGAAGTATCATAAGAGGGGGGAGCACTAGTGCCTGAAGCAGTAGATAAGATGTATCATAAGATGAGAGAGCACTAGTGCCAGCAGCAGTAGATAGGAAGTATCATAAGAGGAGAGAGCACTAGTGCCAGCAGCAGTAGATAGGAAGTATCATAAGAGGAGCGACCACTAGTGCTAGCAGCAGTAGATAGGAAGTATCATAAAAGGAGCGACCACTAGTGCTAGTAGCAGTAGATAGGAAGTATCATAAGAGGAGGGACCACTTGTGCCAGCAGCAGTAGATAGGAAGTATCATGAGAGGAGGGAGCACTAGTGCTAGCAGCAGTAGATAGGAAGTATCATAAGAGGAGCGACCAGTAGTGCCAGCAGCAGTAGATAGGAAGTATCATAAGAGGAGGGAATACTAGTGCTAGCAGCAGTAGATAGGAAGTATCATAAGAAGAGGGACCACTAGTGCCAGCACCAGCAGATAGGAAGTATCATAAGAGAAGGGACCACTAGTGCCAGCAGCAGTAGATAGGAAGTATCATATGAGGAGGGACCACTAGTGCTAGCAGCAGTAGACAGGAAGTATCATAAGAGGAGGGAGCACTAGTGTCAGCAGCAGTAGATAGGAAGTATAATAAGAGGAGGGACCACTATTGCTAGCAGCAGTAGATAGGAAGTATCATAAGAGGAGGGAGCACTAGTGCCAGCAGCAGTAGAAAGGAAGTATCATAAGAGGAGGGACCACTAGTGCCAGCAGAAGTAGATATGACGTATCATAAGAGGAGGGAGCACTAGTGCCAGCAGAAGTAGATAGGACGTATCATAAGAGGAGGGAGCACTAGTGCCAGCAGCAGTAGATAGGAAGTATCATAAGAGGAGGGAGCACTAGTGCCAGCAGCAGTCGATAGGACGTATCATAAGAGGAGGGAGCACTAGTGCCAGCAGAAGTAGATAGGACGTATCATAAGAGGAGGGAGCACTAGTGCCAGCAGCAGTCGATAGGACGTATCATAAGAGGAGGGAGCACTAGTGCCAGTAGCAGTAGACAGGAAGTATCGTAAGAGGAGGGAACACTAGTGCTAGCAGCAGTAGATAGGAAGTATCATAAGATAAGAGGAGGGAGCACTAGCGCTAGCAGCAGTAGATAGGAAGTATCATAAGAGGAGGGACCACTAGTGCTAGCAGCAGTAGATAGGAAGTATCATAAGAGGAACGACCACTAGTGCTAGCAGCAGTAGACAGGAAGTATCATAAGAGGAGGGATGACTAGTGCCAGCAGCAGTAGATAGGAAGTATCATAAGAGAAGGGAGCACTAGTGCCAGCAGCAGTAGATATGAAGTATCATAAGAGTAGGGACCACTAGTGCTAGCAGCAGTAGATAGGAAGTATCATACGAGGAGGAACCACTAGTGCCAGCAGCAGTAGATAGGAAGTATCATAAGAGGGGGGAGCACTAGTGTAGGAAGCCGTAGATAGGAAGTATCATAAGAGGAGCGACCACTAGTGCCAGCAGCAGAAGATAGGAAGTATCATAAGAGGAGGGAATACTAGTGCTAGCAGCAGTAGATAGGAAGTATCGTAAGAAGAGGGAGAACTAGTGCTAGCAGCAGTAGATAGGAAGTATCATAAGAGGAGGGAGCACTAGTGCTAGCAGCAGTAGATAGGAAGTATCATAAGAGGGGGGAGAACTAGTGCTAGCAGCAGTAGATAGGAAGTATCATAAGAGGAGGGAGAACTAGTGCCAGCAGTAGTAGATAGGAAGTATCATAAGAGGAGCGACCACTAGTGCTAGCAGCAGTACATAGGAAGTATCATAAGAGGAGGGACCACTAGTGCTAGCACCAGTAGATAGGAAGTATCATAAGAGGAGGGAGCATTAGTGCTAGCAGCAGTAGATAGGAAGTATCATGAGAGGAGCGACCACTAGTGCTAGCAGCAGTAGATAGGAAGTATCATAAGAGAAGGGACCACTAGTGCTGCCAGCAGTAGATAGGAAGTATCATGAGAGGAGGGAGTACTAGTGCTAGCAGCAGTAGATAGGAAGTATCATAAGATGAGGGACCACTAGTGCCAGCAGCAGTAGATAGGAAGTTTCATGAGAGGGGGGAGCACTAGTGCCTGCAGCAGTAGATAGGAAGTATCATAAGAGGAGGGAGCACTAGTGCCAGCAGTAGTATATAGGAAGTATATAAGAGGAGAGAGCACTAGTGCCAGCAGCAGTAGATAGGAAGTATCATAAGAGGAGGGAGCACTAGTGCTGGCAGCAGTAGATAGGAAGTATCATGAGATGAGGGACCACCAGTGCCAGCAGCAGTAGATAGGAAGTATCATGAGATGGGGGAGCACTAGTGCCTGCAGCAGTAGATAGGAAGTATCATAAGAGGAGGGAGCACTAGTGCCAGCAGTAGTAGATAGGAAGTATATAAGAGGGGAGAGCACTAGTGCCAGCAGCAGTAGATAGGAAGTATCATAAGAGGAGGGAGCACTAGTGCCAGCAGCAGTAGAAAGGAAGTATCATAAGAGGAGGGACCACTAGTGCCAGCAGAAGTAGATAGGACGTATCATAAGAGGAGGGAGCACTAGTGCCAGCAGAAGTAGATAGGACGTATCATAAGAGGAGGGAGCACTAGTGCCAGCAGCAGTAAATAGGAAGTATCATAAGAGGAGGGAGCACTAGTGCCAGCAGCAGTCGATAGGAAGTATCATAAGAGGAGGGAGCACTAGTGCCAGCAGCAGCAGATAGGAAGTATCATAAGAGGAGGGACCACTAGTGCCAGCAGCAGTAGATAGGAAGTATCATATGAGGAGGGACCACTAGTGCTAGCAGCAGTAGATAGGAAGTATCATAAGAGGAGGGACCACTATTGCTAGCAGCAGTAGATAGGAAGTATCATAAGAGGAGGGAGCACTAGGGCCAGCAGCAGTAGAAAGGAAGTATCATAAGAGGAGGGACCACTAGTGCCAGCATCAGTAGATAGGACGTATCATAAGAGGAGGGAGCACTAGTGCCAGCAGCAGTAGATAGGACGTATCATAAGAGGAGGGAGCACTAGTGCCAGCAGCAGTAGATAGGAAGTATCATAAGAGGAGGGAGCACTAGTGCCAGCAGAAGTAGATAGGACGTATCATAAGAGGAGGGAGCACTAGTGCCAGCAGCAGTAGATAGGAAGTATCATAAGAGGAGGGAGCACTAGTGCCAGCAGCAGTAGATAGGACTTATCATAAGAGGAGAGAGCACTAGTGCCAGCAGCAGTAGATATGAAGTATCATTAGAGGAGGGAGCACTAGTGCTAGCAGCAGTAGATAGGAAGTATCATAAGAGGAGGGACCACTAGTGCCAGCAGCAGTCAATAGGACGTATCATAAGATTAGGGAGCACTAGTGCCAGCAGAAGTAGATAGGACGTATCATAAGAGGAGGGAGCACTAGTGCCAGCAGCAGTAGATAGGAAGTAAGAGGGGGGACCACTAGTGCCAGCAGCAGTAGATAGGTAGTATCATAAGAGGAGGGAGCACAAGTGCTAGCAGCGGTAGATAGGAAGTATCATAAGAGTAGGGAGCACTAGTGCTATCAGCAGTAGATAGGAAGTATCATTAGAGGAGGGAGCACTAGTGCTAGCAGCAGTAGATAGGAAGTATCATAAGAGGAGGGACCACTAGTGCCAGCAGCAGTCAATAGGACGTATCATAAGATTAGGGAGCACTAGTGCCAGCAGAAGTAGATAGGAGGTATCATAAGAGGAGGGAGCACTAGTGCCAGCAGCAGTAGATAGGAAGTATCATAAGAGGAGTGAGCACTAGTGCCAGCAGCAGTCGATAGGATGTATCATAAGAGGAGGGAGCACTAGTGCCAGCAGTAGTAGATAGGAGGTATCCTAAGAGGGCAGACCACTAGTGCCAGCAGCAGTAGATAGGAAGTATCATAAGAGGAGGGAGCACTAGTGCCAGCAGCAGTAGATAGGAAGTATCATAAGAGGAGGGAGCACTAGTGCCAGCAGCAGTAGATAGGAAGTATCATAAGAGGGGGGAATACCAGTGCCAGCAGCAGTAGATAGGAAGTATCATATGAGGAGGGAGCACTAGTGCTAGCAGCAGTAGATAGGAAGTATCCTAAGAGGGCGGACCACTAGTGCTAGCAGCAGTAGATAGGAAGTATCGTAAGAGGAGGGAGCACTAGTGCTAGCAGCAGTAGATAGGAAGTATCCTAAGAGGAAGGACCACTAGTGCTAGCAGCAGTAGATAGGAAATATCATAAGAGGAGGGACCACTAATCCTAGCAGCAGTAGATAGGAAGTATCGTAAGAGGAGGGAGCACTAGTGCTAGCAGCAGTAGATAGGAAGTATCCTAAGAGGAAGGACCACTAGTGCTAGCAGCAGTAGATAGGAAGTATCATAAGAGGAGGGAGCACTAGTGCCAGCAGCAGCAGATAGGAAGTATCATAAGAGGAGCGACCACTAGTGCCAGCAGCAGTAGGTAGGAAGTATCCTAAGAGGGCGGACCACTAGTGCTAGCAGCAGTAGATAGGAAGTATCATAAGAGGAGGGACCACTATTGCTAGCAGCAGTAGATAGGAAGTATCATAAGAGGAGGGAGCACTAGTGCCAGCAGCAGTAGATAGGAAGTATCATAAGAGGGGGGACAACTAGTGCATGCAGCAGTAGATAGGAAGTATCGTAAGAGGAGGGAATACTAGTGCCAGCAGCAGTAGATATGAAGTATCATAAGAGGAGGGAGCACTAGTGCTAGCAGCAGTAGATAGGACGTATCGTAAGAGGAGGGAGCACTAGTGCTAGCAGCAGTATATAGGAAGTATCGTAAGTGGAGGGACCACTAGTGCTAGCAGCAGTAGATAGGAAGTATCGTAAGAGGAGGGAGCACTAGTGCCAGCAGCAGTAGATAGGAAGCATCCTAAGAGGAGGGACCACTAGTGCTAGCAGCAGTAGATAGGAAGTATCATAAGAGGAGGGAGCACTAGTGCCAGCAGCAGTAGATAGGAAGTATCATAAGAGGAGCGACCACTAGTGCCAGCAGCAGTAGATAGGAAGTATCATAAGAGGAGGGAGCACTAGTGCCAGCAGCAGTAGATAGGAAGTAAGAGGGGGGACCACTAGTGCCAGCAGCAGTAGATAGGTAGTATCATAAGAGGAGGGAGCACAAGTGCTAGCAGCGGTAGATAGGAAGTATCATAAGAGTAGGGAGCACTAGTGCTATCAGCAGTAGATAGGAAGTATCATTAGAGGAGGGAGCACTAGTGCTAGCAGCAGTAGATAGGAAGTATCATAAGAGGAGGGACCACTAGTGCCAGCAGCAGTCAATAGGACGTATCATAAGATTAGGGAGCACTAGTGCCAGCAGAAGTAGATAGGACGTATCATAAGAGGAGGGAGCACTAGTGCCAGCAGCAGTAGATAGGAAGTATCATAAGAGGAGTGAGCACTAGTGCCAGCAGCAGTCGATAGGATGTATCATAAGAGGAGGGAGCACTAGTGCCAGCAGTAGTAGATAGGAGGTATCCTAAGAGGGCAGACCACTAGTGCCAGCAGCAGTAGATAGGAAGTATCGTAAGAGGAGGGAACACTAGTGTCAGCAGCAGTAGATAGGAAGTATCATAAGAGGAGGGAGCACTAGTGCTGGCAGCAGTAGATAGGAAGTATCATAAGAGTAGGGACCACTAGTGCTAGCAGCAGTAGATAGGAAGTATCATAAGAGGAGGGAGCACTAGTGCCAGCAGCAGTAGATAGGAAGTATCATAAGAGGGGGGAATACCAGTGCCAGCAGCAGTAGATAGGAAGTATCATATGAGGAGGGAGCACTAGTGCTAGCAGCAGTAGAAAGGACGTATCGTAAGAGGAGGGAGCACTAGTGCTAGCAGCAGTATATAGGAAGTATCGTAAGTGGAGGGACCACTAATCCTAGCAGCAGTAGATAGGAAGTATCGTAAGAGGAGGGAGCACTAGTGCCAGCAGCAGTAGATAGGAAGTGTCATAAGAGGAGCGACCACTAGTGCCAGCAGCAGTAGATAGGAAGTATCCTAAGAGGAGGGACCACTAGTGCTAGCAGCAGTAGATAGGAAGTATCATAAGAGGAGGGAGCACTAGTGCCAGCAGCAGTAGATAGGAAGTATCATAAGAGGAGGGAGCACTAGTGCCAGCAGCAGTAGATAGGAAGTATCATAAGAGGGGGGACCACTAGTGCATGCAGCAGTAGATAGGAAGTATCGTAAGAGGAGGGAATACTAGTGCCAGCAGCAGTAGATATGAAGTATCATAAGAGGAGGGAGCACTAGTGCTAGCAGCAGTAGATAGGACGTATCGTAAGAGGAGGGAGCACTAGTGCTAGCAGCAGTATATAGGAAGTATCGTAAGTGGAGGGACCACTACTGCTAGCAGCAGTAGATAGGAAGTATCGTAAGAGGAGGGAGCACTAGTGCTAGCAGCAGTAGATAGGAAGCATCCTAAGAGGAGGGACCACTAGTCCTAGCAGCAGTAGATAGGAAGCATCATAAGAGGAGGGACCACTAGTGCCAGCAGAAGTAGATAGGAAGTATCATAAGAGGAGGGAGCACTAGTGCCAGCAGCAGTAGATAGGAAGTATCATAAGAGGAGGGACCACTAGTGCCAGCAGAAGTAGAAAGGAAGTATCATAAGAGGGGGAGCACTAGTGCTAGCAGCAGTAGATAGGAAGTATCATAAGAGGAGGGAGCATTAGTGCTAGCAGCAGTAGATAGGAAGTATCATAAGAGGAGGGACCACTAGTGCCAGCAGCAGTAGATAGGAAGTATCATAAGAGGAGGGAGCACTAGTGCCAGCAGCAGTAGATAGGAAGTATCATAAGAGGAGGGAGCACTAGTGCCAGCAGCAGTAGATAGGAAGTATCATAAGAGGAGGGAGCACTAGTGCCAGCAGCAGTAGATAGGAAGTATCATAAGAGGAGGGAGCACTAGGGTCAGCAGCAGTAGATAGGAAGTATCATAAGAGGAGGGAGCACTAGTGCCAGCAGCAGTAGATAGGAAGTATCATAAGAGGAGGGAGCACTAGTGCCAGCAGCAGTAGATAGGAAGTATCATTAGAGGAGGGAGCACTAGTGCTAGCAGCAGTAGATAGGAAGTATCATAAGAGGAGGGACCACTAGTGCCAGCAGCAGTCAATAGGACGTATCATAAGATTAGGGAGCACTAGTGCCAGCAGAAGTAGATAGGACGTATCATAAGAGGAGGGAGCACTAGTGCCAGCAGAAGTAGATAGGATGTATCATAAGAGGAGGGAGCACTAGTGCCAGCAGTAGTAGATAGGAGGTATCCTAAGAGGGCAGACCACTAGTGCCAGCAGCAGTAGATAGGAAGTATCATAAGAGGAGGGAGCACTAGTGCCAGCAGCAGTAGATAGGAAGTATCATAAGAGGAGGGAGCACTAGTGCCAGCAGCAGTAGATAGGAAGTATCATAAGAGGGGGGAATACCAGTGCCAGCAGCAGTAGATAGGAAGTATCATATGAGGAGGGAGCACTAGTGCTAGCAGCAGTAGATAGGAAGTATCCTAAGAGGGCGGACCACTAGTGCTAGCAGCAGTAGATAGGAAGTATCGTAAGAGGAGGGAGCACTAGTGCTAGCAGCAGTAGATAGGAAGTATCCTAAGAGGAAGGACCACTAGTGCTAGCAGCAGTAGATAGGAAATATCATAAGAGGAGGGACCACTAATCCTAGCAGCAGTAGATAGGAAGTATCGTAAGAGGAGGGAGCACTAGTGCTAGCAGCAGTAGATAGGAAGTATCCTAAGAGGAAGGACCACTAGTGCTAGCAGCAGTAGATAGGAAGTATCATAAGAGGAGGGAGCACTAGTGCCAGCAGCAGCAGATAGGAAGTATCATAAGAGGAGCGACCACTAGTGCCAGCAGCAGTAGGTAGGAAGTATCCTAAGAGGGCGGACCACTAGTGCTAGCAGCAGTAGATAGGAAGTATCATAAGAGGAGGGAGCACTAGTGCCAGCAGCAGTAGATAGGAAGTATCATAAGAGGAGGGAGCACTAGTGCCAGCAGCAGTAGATAGGAAGTATCATAAGAGGGGGGACAACTAGTGCATGCAGCAGTAGATAGGAAGTATCGTAAGAGGAGGGAATACTAGTGCCAGCAGCAGTAGATAT
The DNA here is from genome assembly GCF_040938575.1 of Ambystoma mexicanum. Classification (NCBI taxonomy): domain Eukaryota; kingdom Metazoa; phylum Chordata; class Amphibia; order Caudata; family Ambystomatidae; genus Ambystoma; species Ambystoma mexicanum. Next base: position 1,422,882,104 of record NC_090924.1, read on the forward strand.
GAAGTATCATAAGAGGAGGGAGCACTAGTGCTAGCAGCAGTAGATAGGACGTATCGTAAGAGGAGGGAGCACTAGTGCTAGCAGCAGTATATAGGAAGTATCGTAAGTGGAGGGACCACTAGTGCTAGCAGCAGTAGATAGGAAGTATCGTAAGAGGAGGGAGCACTAGTGCCAGCAGCAGTAGATAGGAAGCATCCTAAGAGGAGGGACCACTAGTGCTAGCAGCAGTAGATAGGAAGTATCATAAGAGGAGGGAGCACTAGTGCCAGCAGCAGTAGATAGGAAGTATCATAAGAGGAGCGACCACTAGTGCCAGCAGCAGTAGATAGGAAGTATCATAAGAGGAGGGAGCACTAGTGCCAGCAGCAGTAGATAGGAAGTAAGAGGGGGGACCACTAGTGCCAGCAGCAGTAGATAGGTAGTATCATAAGAGGAGGGAGCACAAGTGCTAGCAGCGGTAGATAGGAAGTATCATAAGAGTAGGGAGCACTAGTGCTATCAGCAGTAGATAGGAAGTATCATTAGAGGAGGGAGCACTAGTGCTAGCAGCAGTAGATAGGAAGTATCATAAGAGGAGGGACCACTAGTGCCAGCAGCAGTCAATAGGACGTATCATAAGATTAGGGAGCACTAGTGCCAGCAGAAGTAGATAGGACGTATCATAAGAGGAGGGAGCACTAGTGCCAGCAGCAGTAGATAGGAAGTATCATAAGAGGAGTGAGCACTAGTGCCAGCAGCAGTCGATAGGATGTATCATAAGAGGAGGGAGCACTAGTGCCAGCAGTAGTAGATAGGAGGTATCCTAAGAGGGCAGACCACTAGTGCCAGCAGCAGTAGATAGGAAGTATCGTAAGAGGAGGGAACACTAGTGTCAGCAGCAGTAGATAGGAAGTATCATAAGAGGAGGGAGCACTAGTGCTGGCAGCAGTAGATAGGAAGTATCATAAGAGTAGGGACCACTAGTGCTAGCAGCAGTAGATAGGAAGTATCATAAGAGGAGGGAGCACTAGTGCCAGCAGCAGTAGATAGGAAGTATCATAAGAGGGGGGAATACCAGTGCCAGCAGCAGTAGATAGGAAGTATCATATGAGGAGGGAGCACTAGTGCTAGCAGCAGTAGAAAGGACGTATCGTAAGAGGAGGGAGCACTAGTGCTAGCAGCAGTATATAGGAAGTATCGTAAGTGGAGGGACCACTAATCCTAGCAGCAGTAGATAGGAAGTATCGTAAGAGGAGGGAGCACTAGTGCCAGCAGCAGTAGATAGGAAGTGTCATAAGAGGAGCGACCACTAGTGCCAGCAGCAGTAGATAGGAAGTATCCTAAGAGGAGGGACCACTAGTGCTAGCAGCAGTAGATAGGAAGTATCATAAGAGGAGGGAGCACTAGTGTCAGCAGCAGTAGATAGGAAGTATCATAAGAGGAGCGACCACTAGTGCCAGCAGCAGTAGATAGGAAGTATCCTAAGAGGGCGGACCACTAGTGCTAGCAGCAGTAGATAGGAAGTATCATAAGAGGAGGGAGCACTAGTGCCAGCAGCAGTAGATAGGAAGTATCATAAGAGGAGGGAGCACTAGTGCCAGCAGCAGTAGATAGGAAGTATCATAAGAGGGGGGACCACTAGTGCATGCAGCAGTAGATAGGAAGTATCGTAAGAGGAGGGAATACTAGTGCCAGCAGCAGTAGATATGAAGTATCATAAGAGGAGGGAGCACTAGTGCTAGCAGCAGTAGATAGGACGTATCGTAAGAGGAGGGAGCACTAGTGCTAGCAGCAGTATATAGGAAGTATCGTAAGTGGAGGGACCACTACTGCTAGCAGCAGTAGATAGGAAGTATCGTAAGAGGAGGGAGCACTAGTGCTAGCAGCAGTAGATAGGAAGCATCCTAAGAGGAGGGACCACTAGTCCTAGCAGCAGTAGATAGGAAGCATCATAAGAGGAGGGACCACTAGTGCCAGCAGAAGTAGATAGGAAGTATCATAAGAGGAGGGAGCACTAGTGCCAGCAGCAGTAGATAGGAAGTATCATAAGAGGAGGGACCACTAGTGCCAGCAGAAGTAGAAAGGAAGTATCATAAGAGGGGGAGCACTAGTGCTAGCAGCAGTAGATAGGAAGTATCATAAGAGGAGGGAGCATTAGTGCTAGCAGCAGTAGATAGGAAGTATCATAAGAGGAGGGACCACTAGTGCCAGCAGCAGTAGATAGGAAGTATCATAAGAGGAGGGAGCACTAGTGCCAGCAGCAGTAGATAGGAAGTATCATAAGAGGAGGGAGCACTAGGGTCAGCAGCAGTAGATAGGAAGTATCATAAGAGGAGGGAGCACTAGTGCCAGCAGCAGTAGATAGGAAGTATCATAAGAGGAGGGAGCACTAGTGCCAGCAGCAGTAGATAGGAAGTATCATAAGAGGAGGGACCACTATTGCTAGCAGCAGTAGATAGGAAGTATCATAAGAGGAGGGAGCACTAGTGCCAGCAGCAGTAGACAGGAAGTATCATAAGAGGAGGGACCACTAGTGCTAGCAGCATAAGAGGAGGGAGCCCTAGTGCTAACAGCAGTAGTGGTAGAGGTGTTATTGCAACAGGTACAAGCAAAAGCAGCAGTACCCATAGCAATCATCATTTTTTTTATTTTTTATTTTGTTGCTTAAAGCGCAGACCTAGCTATACAGAGTGTGGGTAGCCGGAATTTAGGCTGCCATCTTTTCACAGTAGCGCAGTACTGTGAGGCCTGTGTGTCGTTATGTGTGTCCATTAAATTAGCCTTGGTCAGGTTTTGTTGAAAGGGCCATGTTTTGAGAGATTTGCAAAATTGGAGAATTGTGGGGACATTCCGAGCCGACACCGGGATCAAGTTCCATAGGGTGGGTGCATGACAAGAGAAGGATTGTTTGCAGGTCCTCTCTTTGCGGATGATCTGTGATTTAAACCCACCGGTCGATTTGCTGCTTGAGGAGCGTGTGCCACCAGATTTGTGGAGCTTAGCCACCAGGTACACTTGTGTGCTACTCGGGACTGTTTTAAAGATGGTAAATGCAGTCTTGAACACTGTCCTAGCTTGGAGTGGAAGCCAATGTAGTTTGCATAGGATGGGTTTAATTCGGTCAAATTTCCATGCTCCGGTAATAAGAGGTGCTGCAGCACGGTGGAGCGCTTTTAGGGGTGCCAAGTTAGCAGCTGGGAGCCCTGTTAGGAGAGCATTTCCCCCATCGATGTGCAAGACCACAAGAGCCTGCACTACAGTCCGGAGTTCTTGTTGCAGGATAAAGGGATTGATTTTTGGAAGGGTAAAAATTCCGAGCCAGGCCATCTGGGCCTTCTTGGCTATGTGTTTCTGGAAGGACAGATTGCTGTCAATGGTGAAGCCTAAGGATTTTGCAGAGTGTGAGAGGTGTGGATAGTTCTACGGACTAAGTACTTGTATAACAGTAGACAGTGAGTGCAGACAGTGAGTGTGGCTGCCAGGTAAGAAGTTGGGCAGTTTACTTGCCTGCTCTGCGCTTCTTAGCCCTTCCAATTGTGCCTCGTCTCTAATTGTGAACCCCCACCTGCAAGCTATGCCTCTCCCCTGCCCCTGCCTGGTGCTACCCCTCCCCTGTGAGTCTTAGTTGCTGTCCCCTCCCGCTCCCGCTACCCCTGCTTGAACACGCGTGCTCCAGCCACCTCCATCCTCGCTTCGGTAGCGCCTTGCCTCCCTACCTGGATGACACATTGCAATCTTCCATTGCGCTGTCTCCACACGCGCTTTGAGTTCCCTGACTGCATTATCCCTCGCAATCCTCGCTTTGCTTGCTCCTCGCCTCTCCTACCTGTGTGGCCCCTCGCAATCTTCCATTGCTGCGCGCCCCTTGACTGCATGATCCCTTGCATTCATCAATCGCATACACCTCCATGCCGTCTCCTTCCCTGCCTTCCCACGCACCCCTGATCTGCACAGTCCCTCGCAATCCCACAATTGTGTGTGCTCTAGCGCCCCCTCCATCCTTGGCCACGGTCAGTGCGTTCCTCTGAAGTTCCGGGATCGTCGTGCATCCCTGTGCCCTTCCATCCTCAGCCTCGCTCCTGCCTGCGCACCCTAGCCAGCATGGTCCCTTGCAATCCCTGTCCATGTGGTTCCTTGCACTTCCACCCTGGATTCGCACGCAGAGGCACCTCCCTGATCACGTGGTTCCTCGCAACTCTATGATTGCGTGTTCCTCGCAACTTCCTTCCGCGTGCTACATGCACTTCCATCCTTGGTTTGTCGCATTTCGGGTCCCGGACGGATGGTCCTTCGCAACTCCTGGCCGCATTTGCCTCACGCCCTCCCTTCTTCCTCCTGCACCGCGGCGTCCCCTTCTGCTCTTTCTCACTGACTGCCCTGCACAGTGTATTGTTCTATTGTTCTGCGCTCTGCGGTTTTCATCCCTCCGGTAGGTTCTCATTTGTCGACTGCTCTGCTCTGCGTTCATTGCTTTGTGTTTTTTTTGCTCACTGACTGCCCTGATTTGCATTGAACAGCCTTGTGTTCTTTTGTATTCCTCCCTCCTCTAGTTCATCATTTGTCAACTGCTCTCTGTATTATTTTTTGTGTTTTTCCTCGCTGACTCCCCTGTTTCACATTGTATTGCTGTGTGTTCCGCCGCATTCTTCCTTCCTCCAGGTTTACATTTGCACAATACTGTCCTTTTGTACACTGTTCTGTGTTCTGTTGTGCTCCACCCTCCTCTATGTTACTCTTTTAAGCTACATCTCTGTTCCTCATGCCCTGGGCACCTAAATGTTGCTGGACTGCCTTGTTCCACCGCTCTTCCATCGGAGTTCTTGTTTTCTTAGTTACATTGTCTACTATTATCAGGTGCCTCTCTGTCTCATCTGCCTACACCCCTCTTTGTGACCTCCCCTCATGTCTCTCCCCAACCTTCCCCTCCACTCCCCCTCTTCATCACTCCTCTACCCCTGCCTACTCTATGGTGCTCTCTGCTTCTCCTACCTTTTCTAACTGCTTCTCTATTGACTATCCTGCCCTCCTCACTAAGTCTGGTAGGAAGAAGTTCAAGAGGGACATCCTGGCCTCCAACCCAGGCCTCCCTATCACTGATACCTATACCAGTGCTTCTTCCAGACAGACCCTCACCGACATCCTCTTTGTCGTTCCCTCGCCAGACCTATGGACTCTTCATACGGTCTCTGTGCTCTCTCCTCTAAGGTCATCATTAATGTTTACCTGATGGAACTGTCTTGGTCCAAGGCCCTCAGGCCAACCTTCTCCTCTTTGATAGACGCTTCCTGCACCTCATCAATTGCCTTTCTTCTCCTGCTGTCCCTTTTCCCCCTTCCTCAGCTTCCTTGCATCCCCGCTCTGCCTCCTCCTTGGCTACCTTGACCTCTCCTCCTTCCTCTTCCGCTCCCCCTCGGGCTGCTTCTACACCTCTGCAGGGTGTACCTCTGAATTGTACCCCTCCCCGAAGTGTTTCAAGGATGGCAACCTACTCTATATTGCCACTCTCAACTCTCGCTCAGATGTCAAACACTCCTCTGACATCTGCCGCTTCCTGGAAGAACTTGAACTTGATGTCCTCGGTCCCACCAGGACATGGTTCACAGCCAGCACTGTCACAAGCTTTGACACTCTCCTCCCTGATCACTACAAAACCTCTCTGCACCCAGATCCAACCGTTTTGGAGGAGGTGTAGCCTTGATCTTTCCGAAGTGGATTCCTGCCTCTGTCATTCCTATGCAGGCCTACTCCTCTTTCAAATGCCTTGTCTGCAGGCTTTCTCTCTCTCCTAGACACTCTTTTACTGTGGCTACTATCTATAGGCCACCTGGCAAGATAACCTCCTTCCTTTCTGAGTGGGTGGTCCTCTCCTCCTCCCTCCAGGCCTCGACCACTCAACTCCTCCTTCTCTGAGACTTTAACATCCACCTGGATGCTTCCTGTCCATCCTCTGCAACTCTCTCTCTTTCTATTCTCCCCTGTGACCTGAGTCACTCTTCAGGGCACACTCTGGATGTTCTGATCTCCTCAGACCTCCCGCTCTCTATTCCTCTCACCACTCCTCTCTCCTGGAGTGACCATGTTCTCCTCTCACCTCTCTCTGTCTACCCCTCAGGCCAAGCCAACTCCAGCACTGCCACCTGCCTTCTCGGTCATCTGACCCATGAAGTGTGTGTCAGTTGAGGCTTTTGCTGCCACTTTCTCTCCCCCCTCCACTTCCTCTATCTCTGCCACACTTGTTGTTCTTGCCCCTGTCACGACGATCCGCTTGAAGCCCAAAGCCAAGAGCAACTCCTGGTATGGCTCTGACCTTCCCACCCTTAAACGCAAGTGTAGGGTGGGTGAAAGGAAATGGCTAGCTTCTTGTGCATCCGGGCCTGCCACCTTCTCCAAAGGCAATACCGTCTCTCTTTCCGCACCAAGAAGAGAGCCCAAATCCAATCCTGCATCTCTTCAGCATCAAAAACTCGGCCAAACTCTTTAAAATCTGCAATGAGCTGGCCAATCCTGCTGCAGTCTCTACCTCTCCTGACTCCCCTTCGCCCCAAGGCCCTCTGCACGGTTTTGGCTTCTCATTTCATCTCTAAAACTCAGGACATCATGTCCACTCTCTCATCCTCTACTTCTCCTCCCTCCACTCTCGCCTCTAGCTTCGGCCCTGCATGTCCACCTCTCCTCGCCCCTTCTCTGCCTTTCCTTTTTTCTCCCCTGACGAGGTTTCTAGACAAGTGCGATTTATGAAAGTCTTGTCAAAACAGGTTGTTCCCTGTTCTTCTAAAACCATCAAGGACCACATTGACACCCTCTCTCCTGCCCTGGCGGACTTCTGCAACCACTCCTTCGGCACTAGAGATTTCCCTTCCCCCCTTAAGCACTCTCCTGTGCACCCAGTTCTTAAGAGACCCTCAACCAACCCCTCCCGGCTAACTATCGCCCGATCTCTATCACTCCTTTCCTGGGCAAACTCGTGGAAAATCTGGCTATCTCCCAGCTTAATCTTCATCTGTGAATACCTGCTCTCTAACCTTGATTCTAATCTCCCCTCTTTTCTCATCTTACTCGATCTCTCTTCTGCCTTTGACACGGTCAACGATGACATCCTGCTCAATCATCTCCACGATAACCTGGGTATCACTGATAAGGCACTGGCCTAGCTGACCTTGTTCCTCTCTGATCGGCCGTTACAGGTCCAACTTGGGTCCTTCCTTTCCTCTATCTCACTCTCTACCTGTGGTGTTCCCCAGGGTTCTAACCTCTCTCCCTGGCTATTCAACCAATACCTGGTACCCCTAGCCCACCACATTGCCACTCTCTGCTCCAACTTTCAGTGCTATGTGGACGACACTCAGCTCGTTTTCAGGCTCCCCTCTGCCACCTCTTCTCCTTCTCTCATCTCTGACTGTCTGTTATCGGAGTGGTGTGTCACCATTGATCTCTGACTTAATGCCAGTAACACAGAGATTCTCCTCATTGGCACAACTGCACCCTCCTTTCCTGTCACTCTCTGGATGGCCTCCTTTGGCCCTCTTCCTGCTCCCACCTGTCAGGCTAAGAACCTCGGGGTCATTTTCTCCTTTTCTCCTCACATCTCTAATGTCTCTAAGAAGTCAAACTACCAACTGAACCTCCTCAGAGGTATTCATTCTCACCTCTCCTTAGCCCAGAAGCTCAGTGTCTCCAGAGCTCTGGTTCTCTCTAGGCTGGACTACTGCAAAAGCCTCTTTCTAAATCTGCCTGTTTCTACTCTCTGTCCTGTGCAACTCATCGAGAACAGGACTGCGAGCCTCAAGCCCAGGGATCGTATCTCTCCAGCACTGCAATCTCTGCATTGGCTCCCAGTGGCTGCAAGAATTAAGTTCAAGACCCTCTGCATTGTCCACAAGATCTTCTGGGGCCTAGAGCCCAAATACCTCCAACTCTCTCTTCGTAAATACCTTCCTACCTGAGCTCTTCGCTCCTCCACCTCCAACTCCCTCAGGGTCAGTCGATTTCCAAGCAACGACTTGGTGGTAGATCTCTTTCCTCAGCTGTCGCCTCCCTGACTCTCTGAAACTTGAGGAGAACCATCTCCAGTTCTGGAAGCACCTCAAGACCTTCCTCTTTGCTTCTAGCTTCTCTCTTCCTCTCCCCTTCTGATTTCCTGTCTGATACTGCACTGATCACCTTGCTACTCTTTGATATCTGGCCCAGGTCCTTGCCCGCCCAGTTGCACACCCACACTGCTTCCTGGCAACCCTTGCACTTGGGTCTGTGTCTGTTACCCTAAAGTCCCCCTACCTGCACTTTTGGACACCTGCTGTCTGCACAAAGCCTTGCACCTGCCACCCGTTGGCTGCACTTCTTATTCTTGTTTGATGCCATGTACAGTACTCCCCTCCCCATCCACTTTCCCCCTCCCCTTTCCCCTGCACTTGCACAATCTCAATGTCACTTGGCCTAGTAAGATGTTGTCTCTGTCCCCACTCCCTGAAAGTAGTAGTTTCAGTAGAAATACTGGCGCTAGAAGTAGCAGTAGTAAGAGAGTAGTAGTCATAGTGCTGTAACTAGTAGTTGTTGTGAAGGTGGTAGTACTGACTGTCTGTCACTATACAGAAGTAATGTCGTGAGGTTTCGCAGTTGTGCATATCTATGATGGAGTTACCAGAATCAGAACTGGGTGTTTTGGAGGCTGGTGGCAAGATTGCCAAGTTTATGCTTTTCTGGGTGTGGGTGAGGCTGGTATAGTCAAGGAAAGGATAAGACTGCGGAGAGATGGGCAAGATCACCAAGTGCAGGAGGGGGCGGGATTATCAGGAATGAAAATGTCAGTCTTTGCTGCGGTAATGGATCTGCAGATTGCACTTCCTCTTCTCCTCTGCTCTCCCTCATCTTCCTCATAAGTTAAGGTATTTATGGTTTATACAAAATTCACAAACGGTTACTACCTACAGAAATGAGACAATGAACAGTAAATAGGAACATCCTTTCTAAAAGAACAAAACCAAACAATAAATGAATGCTGTACATACTTGAGCTTGAAAGAACCATTGCCATCTGTCAATTTCTGGAAAGAACAATCAAAATACACACCACAAATAAAGTCCAGGTTATTGGGTGTATAATGCACAGCTTCTATTTTGCCCACACAGTCACACCAAATTGTCTAACTAGGGCAATGGGTAGGCCACAAATTCCCCTTCACTGATGGACAATTTAAAGGGACAGGTCATGCTATGCTGCATCCAGCTCTCCCCCACCAAGATTACGGAGAAAGTGCTCCGCCTCCCATCCTTTGCATCGGCCCACCCTTCACCGTCTGAAACGATAGGTGGCCACAGTATAGCGGGTGGCCGAGAAGAAGAATACCGCTTCAAGCGCTATTCACATGGCAAGGTGCTTGACCAAAAAGTGCTTTATGAGCAATGGTGAGCAAGTTAAATGTGACCCTGCCTTTAAAGGCCCACAGAGATATGGGCGTAGCGTGGGGTATCGGCTGCAATCCGTGCCACATTATTTTGCATAACCTGGAGACAGTGATAGACTGGTGATTTGCATAAAGCTACCACTGGTGGGCCATGTGAGAAGACACACTTGTGGGCAGTGTGAGTAACATAGAACATTAATATTATGGTATATATTGAGCGTGGACCTAAACCTTGAGAAGCAATGGAGCGCTTTACAGAGGTACACAATACAGATACACAATGGAGCGCTTTACAGAGGTATATAACAGTACAGATGCATAACGCAGCGCTTTTCAGAGGTAACAGCAGAACAGATATACAGCGGGGGATAGGATACAGAAGGGCACAAAGTAGTGGTAAAGCTGTACAAGGTGGCAGGGCTGACAGGGTCTTGCGAGTCACGGGGTGCATGGGGTGACCTGATGGGCTAATTGTTGAGGAGAGACTCCTAGAAGAGGTGGGTCTTGAGTTATTTTCTGAATTGCAGGGGTGTGGAGTCGTGTCTGATGCTAATGGGGAGGATGTTCCATAGTCTTGGGGGGTAGACAGAGAAGGCTTGTTTTCTGGTCCTTTCCTTTTGCAGTGGCAGATTTCAAGTCTGCACGTGTCCTGGCTTCTGGTGCTCTGCTGTCCGCGGTGATGCTGAGTTTCTCTGCGAGGTAGCTGAGTGACTTGAGGGCGACTGCCTTATAGATGATGCAACAAGACGTGAAGGTGATATCTGCGTGCAGTGGGAGCCATAGAAGGTCAATGAGGGCCGGGGTGATGTGGTGGTGTCTGCGTAGGCTGTGGATGAGGCGAAAACCACATGTAGGGCGCCTCTCAAAGGCACAAGGGAGGATGTTGAGAAGCCTTCGAGGAGGGCATTGCCCCCATCAAGGTGGGATAGGACCAGTGCTTGAACGGTGGAGCTTAAGCTATCCAGTGGGAGGAAGGGCTTGACCTTCTGCATGAGGGAGAGCTGACACCAAGCTGTCAGCGTTTTCTTAGCTATGTGTGTCTTGAAGGAGAGGTGTTTGTCAATATGGAACCTGAGGGACTTGGCGCTGGAGGTGAGCTTGGTTGTGACGCCCTCAGAGTTCATGGTTGATAGCCGGGTCTGTATGTCTGGATGTTCGGTATTGTTTGTGAGGAGTAGGAATTCGGTCTGGGAGGGGTTGAGCTTCAAGAATGCACTGGACATCCAAGACTGGATCAGCAAGAGGCAGGTTTTGAGCTTGTGGATGGCCTTAATTGAGTCAATCTTGAGGTATAGCTGTGAGTTATTGGTGTACTGGTGGATGTGGATGTTGTGGGTGGCTAAGAGGGCTGCATAGATTGAAGATCACTGGAGACAGGATGGAACCCTGCGGGACTCCACAGGTGACGGGTAGCATTGGGGATCTAGAGTAGTCCATCTGAGCAAACTGCTGGTGGTTGGTGAGGTAGGACTTGAACCAGCGTAGGACAAGGTGGTCTACTGTGTCGAATGCGGCAATAGGTCGAGTAGAACCAAGAGGCTGGGCTGGCCGTCGTCAAGGATGTTGTGGGCATCACTGACCACCTGTATAGCTGCCGTCTCAGTGCTCATCTTGGTCTTAACCTGGATTGTTAGGTTTTGAGGAGATTGTTGGTGTTGATGTGTTGCTGCAGTTGTGTGGCTATCGCTTTCTCAATGATCTTACCTAGGAAGGGAAGACGGGTGATGGGGAAATAGTTACCTAGGTTATCAGGATCCAGAGTGGGTTTCTTTAGTAGAGGGAACATTTGTCCTGTCTTTAGAGTCGATGGGAAGGTGCCTTGAGTTAGGGAGCTGTTGATGATCTCCAGGTAGAGAAGGAGAGCTTCTGCTGGGAGGGTCTTAAGGATGGAATTTGGGAGGATGTCATCTGTATATGATGTGGCTTTGAGGGTGGCCAGGGTTTCTACCCGGTCCTCTGTAGAGAGTGCCTTGAATGTTGTCCAGGGTGTGGAGATTTCGTGAGGAGGGACGTGTGGTGGGTCTGTGGATGCAGAGCTGGTGTCTATGGTCTGGCGAATCTTGCTGATTTTGTCAATGAAGAAGGTGTTCATGACAGTGAATTTTTCAATGGAGTGTGGCATGGCAGGGTCGTGTAGTGGGTTTACGGAGTGCTTCGCCGATTTGAAGAGGCTCTGCTTTTGTTGTCGGCTTCTACTATGGCGTTCTGATAGTAGGAGACCTTGGCTGTGTTGATTAGTTTTCTGCAGGTTGCTTGGAGTGCCTTGAGGAGTGCCAGGTCAGATGCAGTCCTGGAGTGGTGTCAGGATTTCTCTTGATTCCTTATGACTCTGTTTCTAAGGTTGAGTTCATGTGTGTACCAGGGTGCTGACGGTTTCGGTTTGCAGGTGTGTTGTTTCAGAGGTGCATGTTGGTCAATGGAGGCTAAGAAGGTGGAGTTGAGTGATTCCAGCAGAAAGTTGCAGTTCGGTTGGGGGTATTCGGTCCATGTGGGGTGGAGGTTGGTGAGGTCTTCCGTGAGGGCTTCCACCAGAAAGTTCTTGAAGGACCTGAAGGTTTGTCTGATGGGATTCTGCTGGGAGCACGGCCAGGGGGTCAGACCAGTCAAGCGGGAGAGGAGAGCTGTAGTGGAGAGAAAGCAGTGCAGTGGTGATTTGGTTGAGGACTGTGCTGTGTCACGCTGAGGGTGACGAGAAGGCTGAGGAGAGGTTCTTTCATCAGTTTAGTGGCCTTGTTGCATGGGAGGATGAAGTTGCCTAGGAAGATGTTGTTGGCGTGCGTGAGTAGCATGGTGGTGACCAGGTCACTGAAGTCTCCGAATAAGGGTGGTGTTGGGTTTGGTGGTCTATAGATGAGATGAAAGGTGACTGTGGCTGTCGAGGAGAGTGGGAAGTGGCCGAAGTGGACTTGAAAGAGCCAATGTCATCAACGTTAAGTCTGGTGAAGGGCCACAAGATCTTGTGGTAACTGCAAGGCCTCCACCTGTCTTGTTTGACTGGTCTCTGAGTTGGATGCTGTAGCTGTCGGGGACAAGGACATCTAGGATGGGGGTGTCAACCAGGTCTCGGTGATGTAGATGGTGTCAAAGTTGTGTATAGTGATGAGGTCGCCGATGTCTGCTGCATGGTTGATAGCCGAGCGGACGCTGGAGAGCATTAACCTCCATGCTGTGAATGGTGAAGGGGTGCTTATGGGCTTGAGGCTGAGGTGGGTGAGGTTGCTGCATCGCTGAGTCCATGCCTTAGAGGAGTGGCGATGTCATTAACGTTGGCATTGCCGGTGATGGTGGGGATGGCCTGCAGGGACAGAGGGAGAAAATATATGTAGGTGCGTGCTTAACTCTTGTCTGAGCAGGGGTTCAGGTCCTGGGTCCTCCCGGTTCAAGCCGGTTGCCTTTCAGTTTGGACACCCAGGTGAGGGACACCCTTGATCTAAGAGTTAAGAGCAGACTAGTGGGCAGAGTAATGAGCCTGCTCTACTGGACAATGTGGCAAGGTCATGCCGGTGGGTATTGTGACGAGTTTGTGGTTTTGGCCGTGTGAGGCGATAACACTTGTGAGCAGTGTGAGAAACATTCATTTGTGGGAACTTTGCAGTGCATGCAGTGGGGGCTGTGGGAATGGCTTGCAGTGGGAGGGGATATGATAATCTAGAGTAGGTGGTTCAGAGTGCTCTCATCAGCGGGCACTGTGGGAAGTCTGCCCTTATGGGCAGTGTGAGGTGCTGGCACTAGTGGGTGGTGTGAGAAGTACCCACTGGCGGGCTCTGCAAGAATGGCATGTCAGTGTGAGAAGTATGCTTGTGTTAGCACTAGCAGGAGCTTCTGCTAGTGAGTACTGCGAAAAGTAAGCACTGGTGTGCTGTGTGTGTGAGAGGCACAAGCTTTAGTGCGCCGTATGGTGTGCTGTGTGAGGAGTAGGCACCAGGCACCAGTGGGTATTGTGACAACCACTAACTGGTAGGCAGTTTAAGGACATGGTTCTAGAAGGCAGTGTGGGGAGCACATGCGGTTGGCTGTGGGAGCTGCGGTCAATAGTGGCTATTGAGAGAAGATCATGTGGTGTGCTGTGTGAGGCGTAGGCGCTAGTGGGCATTGGGAAGAGCACCAATTGGTAGGCTGTGTAAGGAGTAGGCAAAAGTGGGCATTGTTAGAAATATGTACCGTTGGTCAGTGTGAGGTGCTGACAATAGGGTGCAGTGTAAAATGCATAACACCGGCGTGCATTGGTAGGCACTGGTTCTAAGGAGTGTGAGAAGATGGCGCCGTCACGGGGTACAAAGAACTGCTACTGTGGAGAAATGAGAAAAGCATGCACTGAGGGAAGCTGGCACTAGTGCACAGAGTTAGATTTCAGCACTGTTGGCAGTGTGAGACGCACCCACTGCTGTGTGGGACTCCAAGGCCCAGTTGCCTGAATCTGACACTTTTCACAAACACCAAATCTACATATTAAATTGCAAAAAACACCTAGAAGTGATTTCGCTTGTGGTAGGCGCCTTACAACCCTGACTATGCTTAAAAAACGGGCTGAGGCTTTCGGGGTGCCCCTGCTGAGGCACTTCACTGCTACCTCCCTCCTGCACTGTGCTCTCCTGTGACCGTTGAGTGGTGCCTCCCTCCTGCACTGTGCTCTCCTGTGACAGTTGAGTGGTGCCTCCCTCCTGCACTGTGCTCTCCTGTGACAGTTGAGTGGTGCCTCCCTCCTGCACTGTGCTCTCCTGTGACAGTTGAGTGGTGCCTCCCTCCTGCACTGTGCTCTCCTGTGATAGTTGAGTGGTGCCTCCCCCCTGCACTGTGCTCTCCTGTGACAGTTGAGTGGTGCCTCCCTCCTGCACTGTGCTCTCCTGTGACAGTTGAGTGGTGCCTCCCTCCTGCACTGTGCTCTCCTGTGACAGTTGAGTGGTGCCTCCCTCCTGCACTGTGCTCTCCTGTGATAGTTGAGTGGTGCATCCCCCCTGCACTGTGCTCTCCTGTGACAGTTGAGTGGTGCATCCCCCCTGCACTGTGCTCTCCTGTGACAGTTGAGTGGTGCCTCCCTCCTGCACTGTGCTCTCCTGTGACAGTAGAGTGGTGCCTCCCTCCTGCACTGTGCTCTCCTGTGATAGTTGAGTGGTGCATCCCCCCTGCACTGTGCTCTCCTGTGACAGTTGAGTGGTGCCTCCCTCCTGCACTGTGCTCTCCTGTGACAGTTGAGTGGTGCATCCCCCCTGCACTGTGCTCTCCTGTGACAGTTGAGTGGTGCCTCCCTCCTGCACTGTGCTCTCCTGTGACAGTTGAGTGGTGCCTCCCTCCTGCACTGTGCTCTCCTGTGACAGTTGAGTGGTGCCTCCCTCCTGCACTGTGCTCTCCTGTGATAGTTGAGTGGTGCATCCCCCCTGCACTGTGCTCTCCTGTGACAGTTGAGTGGTGCATCCCCCCTGCACTGTGCTCTCCTGTGACAGTTGAGTGGTGCCTCCCTCCTGCACTGTGCTCTCCTGTGACAGTTGAGTGGTGCCTCCCTCCTGCACTGTGCTCTCCTGTGATAGTTGAGTGGTGCCTCCCCCCTGCACTGTGCTCTCCTGTGACAGTTGAGTGGTGCCTCCCTCCTGCACTGTGCTCTCCTGTGACAGTTGAGTGGTGCCTCCCTCCTGCACTGTGCTCTCCTGTGACAGTTGAGTGGTGCATCCCCCCTGCACTGTGCTCTCCTGTGACAGTTGAGTGGTGCCTCCCCCCTGCACTGTGCTCTCCTGTGACAGTTGAGTGGTGCCTCCCTCCTGCACTGTGCTCTCCTGTGACAGTTGAGTGGTGCCTCCCCCCTGCACTGTGCTCTCCTGTGACAGTTGAGTGGTTGCATCCCCCCTGCACTGTGCTCTCCTGTGACAGTTGAGTGGTGCCTCCCCCCTGCACTGTGCTCTCCTGTGACAGTTGAGTGGTGCCTCCCTCCTGCACTGTGCTCTCCTGTGATAGTTGAGTGGTGCCTCCCTCCTGCACTGTGCTCTTCTGTGATTTTGTATTCGTATTTGTATTTATTGATTTATAAAGCGCCTTACACCAAGGCGCTGTACAGTGGAACAACTTAATACATAAAAACATAAACAATACAACGGTGGAAGCAAAATTACATTATGAATCATTCAACAAAACAGTGAAAAGAGCAATTAACTTAAGGGGAAAGGGGGGATAGGGGAGTGGGACTGGGTAGGGGGAGGGGTGGTGATGAGTTGGAGGAGGGAAAGGGAAGGGAGAGAGAAAGGGGAGGTGGGAGAGGGGAGAGAGATAGTCAAGGGGAAAGAATAAGGAGGGAGTGGATGCAGAGGGGCGAGGGGTTTCAAGGAGGCGAATGGAGGAGGAGAGATTTGAGGGAAGTGCGGAATGAGGAGAAGGTCGTAGTGGAGCGGATTGCGAGAGGAAGGGAGTTCCAGTGCAGAGGCGCTAGGAGTTGGAAGAAGCGGAAACGGGAGGAGGCACAGGGGGATGGTGGTACAGTGAGAAGGAAATGTTCAGCGGATCGAAGGGAACGGGAGGGGGAGTAGAAAGAGAGAAGAGAGGAGAGATAAGCGGGAGCGAGACCATGGAGGGATTTGAAGACAAGGCATAGAAAGTGAAATTTAAGTTGAGAGTGAAATGGTAGCCAGCCAAGGTAAGATAGAGAAGTAGAGATGGAGTCACAGGAGGTAAGGAGACATAGGGTGCGAACAGTAGAGTGGTAGATGGATTTAAGGGGGGGCAAGAGGAGATGTAGGTAGTCCAAAGAGTAGGGAAGAGCAATAGAAGAGGCGGGAGAAGATGAGGGAGGAGATTAAGAGTTTGGTAGCGTGGAAAGTGAGGGAGGGACGGATTTTGCGAATATTGAAGAGGTGTAGCGACAGGTGCGGGAAGTGAGGGAAATATGTTGGGAGAAGGAGAGAGAGGAGTCAAAGAGAATGCCTAGATTACGAGCTTGGAGAGAAATAGAGAGGTTAGAAGGAGGAAAGTGAATAAACGGGGGAGGAGAGATAGTGGGAAGAGAGTTGGAGGGAAAGAAAAGGACTTCGGTCTTGTCAGTGTTAAGAGAGAGAAAGCGGGAGGACATCCAGTTCTAGTTGAGTAATGATAGTTGAGTGATGCCTCCCTCCCTCCCTCCTGCACTGTGCCCTCCTGTGATAGTTGAGTGGTGCCTCCCTCCTGCACTGTGTTCTCTTGTGATAGCTGAGTGGTGCCTCCCACCTGCACTGTGCTCTCTTGTGATAGCTGAGTGGTGCCTCCCTCCTGCACTGTGCTCTCCCGTGACAGTTGAGTGGTGCCTCCCTCCTGCACTGTCCTCTCCTGTGAAAGTTGAATGGTGCCTCTCTCCTGCACTGTGCTCCCCTGTGATAGTTGAGTGATGCCTCCCTCATGCACTGTGCTCCCCCGTGATAGTTGAGTGATGCCTCCCTCCTGCACTGTGCTCCCCCGTGATAGTTGAGTGATGCCTCCCTCCTGCACTGTGATCTCCTGTGATAGTTGAGTGATGCCTCTTGAGTGATGCCTCCCTCCTGTGATAGTTGAGTGACGCCTCCATCCTGCACTGTGCTCTCTTGTGATAGTTGAGTGATGCCTCCCTCCTGCACTGTGCTCTCCTGTAATGATAGTTGAGTGATGCCTCCCTCCTGCACTGTGCTCTCCTGTGATAGTTGAGTGATGCCTCCCTCCTGCACTGTGCTCTCCTGTGAGGATAGTTGAGTGATGCCACCCTCCTGCACTGTGCCCTCTTGTGATAGTTGAGTGATGCCTGCCTCCTGCACTGTGCTCTCCTGTGAAAGTTGAGTGGTGCCTCTCTCCTGCACTGTGTTCTCCTGTGATAGTTGAGTTGTGCCTCTCTCCTGCACTGTGCTCCCCTGTGATAGTTGAGTGATGCCTCCCTCCTGCACTGTGCTCTCCAGTATTAGTTGAGTGATGCCTCCCTCCTGCACTGTGCTCTCTTGTGATAGTTGAGTGATGCCTCCCTCCTGTGTTAGTTGAGTGATGCCTTCCTTCTGCACTGTGCTCTCTTGTGATAGTTGAGTGATGCCTCCCTCCTGCACTGCGCTCTCCAGTATTAGTTGAGTGATGCCTCCTTCCTGCACTGTGTTCTCCTGTGATAGTTGAGTGATGCCTCCCTACTGCACTGTGCTCTCCTGTGGTAGTTGAGTGATGCCTCCCTCCTGCACTGTGTTCTCCTGTGATAGTTGAGTGATTCCTCCCTCCTGCACTGTGCTCTCCTGTGATAGCTGAGTGATGCTTCCCTCCTGCACTGTGCTCTCGCTTGATAGTTGAGTGATGCCTCCCTCCTGCACTGTGCTCTCCTGTGATAGCTGAGTGATGCCTCCCTCCTGCACTGTGCTCTCCTGCGATAGTTGAGTGAGGCCTCCCTCCTGCACTGTGCTCTCTCGTGTGATGCCTCCCTCCTACACTGTGCTCTGCTGTGGTAGTTGAGTGATGCCTCCCTCCTGCACTGTGTTCTCCTGTGATAGTTGAGTGATTCCTCCCTCCTGCACTGTGCTCTCCTGTGATAGCTGAGTGATGCTTCCCTCCTGCACTGTGCTCTCCTGTGATAGCTGAGTGATGCTTCCCTCCTGCACTGTGCTCTCGCTTGATAGTTGAGTGATGCCTCCCTCCTGCACTCTGCTCTCCTGTGATAGTTGAGTGATGCCTCCCTCCTGCACTCTGCTCTCTTGTGATAGCTGAGTGATGCCATCCTCTTTCACTGTGCTCTCCTGTGATAGTTGAGTGATGCCTCCCTCCTGCACTGTGCTCTCAGCCACCCTCCTACACTGTGCTCTCTTGTGATAGTTGAGTGATGCCTCCCTCCTGCACAATGCTCTCCTGTGATAGTTGAGTGATGCCTCCCTCCTGCACTGTGCTAACCTGTGATAGTTGAGTGATGCCTCCCTCCTGCACCGTGCTCTCT
Organism: Ambystoma mexicanum; assembly: GCF_040938575.1. Lineage (NCBI taxonomy): Eukaryota > Metazoa > Chordata > Amphibia > Caudata > Ambystomatidae > Ambystoma > Ambystoma mexicanum. The sequence continues at coordinate 1,422,900,370 of NC_090924.1, forward strand.
TGTGATAGTTGAGTGATGCCACCCTCCTGCACTGTGCTCTCCTGTGATAGTTGAGTGATTCCCTCCTGCATGGTGCTCTCCTGTGATAGTTGAGTGATGCCTCCCTCCTGCACTGTGCTCTCTGCCACCCTCCTGTACTGTTGAGTGATGCCATGAGCATAGGCGGAGATTAGTTTATTGAATTCTCCGTTTGCTGCATTATTTATTCTCATTGCAGTTACAGGCAGAGGAAAGTGCTGAAGCAGTGCAAGTGTGCAGTTTAATTAATTGTGCTTAAATCCGGCAGGAGTAATTGGTCCGCAGTCTGGAGCAGGTACAAAGTACAACCAAATGCAGCGCGTGCATTTTAACTGGGGCCTGTGAGCCGCATTCCCATGTATTCTGCTGAGCAGGTAAACGCGCTATGAACACCAATAAGTGATAGTTTGAAGGCCTCGAATCAATCATAACCACTGGCAGTTCATCTAGGAAACGTTCCATTCCATCACATTTTAGCCTACCTGTGTCATTCAAAGAAGAGGGGGTGGCATGCGATTGACGGATAGAAGACAATGAGGGCGAAACTTGTCTAGGGGATGCTTGTGGTCTCGCGCAGAAAGGTGTAGCCCAGCAGTTTGATCTTGTCTACTACCTCGTGGGGGTGGGCTCTTGATTGATTTGCATATGGTTGATCCCCTTCTGTAATGCCACAGAAGAGTTAAAAATCAATGGAATGAGGGAACCCCCAGACATATTCCCAGTTGTTATAATTCAGTCAAAGTTTTCCATCCATCGCTTTCAGTCCTGATAAAGACAGTCCAGGCCAAAATGGTCCATCTTCTCAAGAGACCTGACCTCGGCAACAGACAATCCAGGGATGCTTGTCGCATGGCAACCAGATGCACTATTGGTGCAGTACTGAGAGCAAGGTAGCTAGAGAAAGAAGGGGAAAGAAGGTGTGTCTGGTATCTGATGTAAAGTTCCAAAATAAAAGTAAGAACTATTTAAGTCTGAAAATAAATGTTTTAAAACATAAACCTTTGAAAACAAAAAGTGAGGGAAGAAAAAATGAAGCAACCGTTTACAAGTAATAAGGGAAGAAAAGCACACAGTTTGTGGAAAAAAAAGGAAGGGTTTCCCTCAAGCGGAAGGTCAAGCCCTTCCTCCCTCCGGACAGCTTTAGATCCACCATTCAAGCACTGGTCCAACCCAGCCTGGATGGGGCAATCCCCTCCTTCAAGGACTCCACTCGTCCTCCCTTGTTCCCCCGAGAAGTGTCCCACACGCGGCCGCACGCCTCATCGAAGATATACACAGATATGACCACATCACGCCGGCCCTTATCGACCTTCACTGGCTCCCACGGCACGCACAAATCACCTTCAAGTCTTGCTGCTTCATCTATAAAGCAGTCGCCATCAAGTCACCCAGATACCTCACGGAGAAACTCAGCATCTGCAAAAAGGAAAGGACCAGAAAACAAACCTTTTCTGTCTACGCCCCAAGAATATGGAACCTCCTCCCTGTCTCAATCTGACTCGCCCCACCACGCCCCTGCAATTCAGAAAAGAGCTCAAGACCCACCTCTTCAAGGAGTCTCTCCTCGTCAACACCTATGCCATCACGTTGCCCCTCTCCTCCCTGCCATCTGTTACAGCTCTACCCCTCCTCTCCCTCAGTATCCAACCCCCACTGTATATCTGTTCTGTTGTTACCACTTAAGAGTGCTCCGTTATGCATCTGTAATGTTGTACGCCTCTGTAAAGTGCTCCGTTACGTATCTGTGTTGGTGGATTCCAAGGGCTCCGTTGCTTCTTGTCCAAGCTCAATACATACCATAATAATAATAAAAAGGTTCTGCGGGCTACTACGTTAGTCATAAAAACATCAAACCTGCCACACTGCAACTGAGGGTGCTGCCAAAATCGCATTTCATTTGGGGCTTGACCCTTGCATCAAACCTGTTCATATCACCAGCTCATCCATGACCTTTTTCACCCTCACTCCCTTATTTTCAAAACTCAGTCCAGACCAGCCTTGCCTGGAGAATGTGGGAAGAAAAATGGCCAGCGCTTCTGCTGCTGAGGGGTTGGGCTTCTCACCCATTGGTCGAAATGGACATTTTAGATCTCCCTGCAAGTGAGAGAGTTGTTTGTCAAACCGAATGCTGAAATCGCCAAGAATCCCTTGGAAGTGGGTGGGAAGGAGGTGAGGGTGAGGGTGCAGGGGAGGGAGGTGCGCAGGGACAAGGGTAGAAGGGTCGAGACTGGTAAGAAGGAAAGGGAGAGTGGGGAGGAAGAGGGAGAGCAGAGGGTGATCATGTCAGTCAAGGGGTGGTGGAATGTGGTTGGGGAGTTGAGGACAGGAAGGAGCAGAATGGGAGAAGGCTATCATCCGCACTCCAGCCACCCCCTTCGAAGTGCCAGGAACGTTCACGCCAAAATATGTGACGTATGGAGAACAGATAAACCAGCAAAGAGCCGCATTTGGGCCCTACCCAGTGCCCATTAGAAAAATAGCACCTATTGAAGTACCGACACCTAAGCAAACCTGGACAGTAAGGTACCCATCGAGAAGACCATGGGCCTCATTACGACCCAGGCGGTAAGGGGTTTACGGCAGCGTAAACAGCGCCGACCCTTACCGCCTGAGTACGAGGTCCCTTAGCGCCATGGCGGATTTAACACCTGCTTTTAGCAGGTGTTAACATCCATGGCGCTAAGGGACCATGGAGTTGATTACGCCACCGTAATTTACGGTGGCGTAATTAACGCCTTCCCCACTCCCATTATGCCCTATGGGGCAAAAATGGGAATGGGGAAGGGTAAATGGGGATTGGGGACTTACCGCCCCGCCAAGGTCGGAATGGGGCGGTAAGTCCGCCAACCACCATGGCGTAAACGTAGTTTACGCCATGGTGGTAAAGTCACGGCCCAGGCGGTAATTTACCGCCTGGGTCCTAATGAGGCCCCATATCTACAGACAAGACAAAAGGATGTTTGTCAGAATGAAATACCTGAAGAAGCCAAGAGGATACTATAGGAAGACGAATGGTGACATCATGAGAAATTGGACTGACGCACATGTAGAAGATATAATGACCTGAGAATACTGACAAAGAGACGAGATACCATGGATGAGTGACATCTTGAGCATAAGATGAAGAAATTGATGTCAAGATGTAGAAACGTATGCCATACTAATGATGAAGATATTAGGTTAGTTTAAACGTGTACAGATGCAGGAACCCGCAAGAAGCAAAGAAATTGTGAAGCTTGCTTATGCTTAGTAGTAACTTTATAGATCAGTGAAAATCCACTACGCACATGAGCAGAATGGAACAGAGGTTACTAAAGGTCTCAAGAGGAGAGTGCTGCAGCAAACAAATCAAGAATTAAGACGGAGAGAAACCCAGCTGAAGGGAACCATGCAAATAAGCCAAGGTCGTATCAGGATGGAATAGGCCAGTAATGGATACAATTAAAGAGAAAAGGAACAGACTATCATGTTCAGGAAGGTCAAGATAAGCCACAGATGGTAGACGACTGGCAGAAGTAAATCAAATACACAAAAATTGCACGTGGCAAGGCAGGCAGAAAGGGAGGAGACTTTCACACCTACCCATGGAGCCTTGCCGTGCCCATACTCCTTAACTTTCTCAGACCAAGAAGCAGACTCAAGGCCAAACTACAAAGCAGTAATATACACGACCACTGAGGTGATGAATCGTTGTAACATAATTGGAGGGAAGCTGGGGTGCAGACTTACGCCCTGCACCTGGCTGATTATTCTGCATACTGTTAAGCGCAAGTGGAAAAATATGTGTGGGATCGATGCCAACCCAATCATAGTGGACCATGTAATCTGGGGTCCTATAGAGAGAAGAGCCAATGGGACGTGTACATTTAGTGACCTTTTCAGTGGCCAGTTTGAAGGATGGGCTTAGTCACCCCACCTGACATTGATTTTCCAATCCTCTCTCCCTGTTACCATATACAGATATAGTACCTATGTTAAAGTTACCTTCCTATAACCAATCAAGTTGCATGTTAGGTTTTTAAGACTACACGTCAATGATGATGATTTTTTGTTAGAAATATTGTGTTTTTACTGAAATTAATTGTAGTTTAAGTGAGAAGGAAGATCGAGCGGTTACTGATGTTCATTGAACTTCCCATTTCCTGTACTTGTCATTAAACAGACTCCCTTTGCCGACCTATTGAGTTGTCATTATTATTTGGTGCAAGAGTACGAATCTGCATCCCCATCTATCTCAAGGGTGCTGCTGCTCATCTTAAAGGGCTGTTTGGAGACCCCCAGTCATATGGGCCGGCTGGGGTCCAGCCAGTTCACTTGGTAGCAGAGGATGGTTAAGATTAGATAAGACATCCATTGACCGTCGACATAAGTAACTTCGGGCCCTCGGCAATATCACAAGTCCTTTGCCATCTGGCTGAAAGAACGAGAAGCTTCCTGTAGATAGTGGCTAGTTTAATTAAAAACCCTGCAGGTTAGGTCTGAAGGAGCCCCTGCTTTCTCCCAAAAACCCCTTGCCATTTCTACGAGCAGCTGAGCGGACGAGCAGCACGGAAAGGCGGCAACGAAGGCGGTGATCCCGAGCATCCAGAGAGGAAAAACATGGGAACGTTGAGTGAAAAAGACTGAATGCTTTGGCAAAAAGTTGCATGCCTTAAAACAAGTAAAGGGAAGGTAACAGAGGGAGGTGGGACAAAAATAACGTCAGAGTAAAAGTATAATGTATTTATAAGGGGAAAATATTGACTCGAGGGTGGCCGAGCAATAGAGAGAGATACCGGGAGTGATCGAGGTAGCGAGTATATGGCCATTTTCCTATGTTTTAAAAGAGCGCTAGAAGAAGCCTTCATTTAAGGTCCTGAATTGATAGGATGACGTAGGAGACCAGAATCAATTAAAGACGATCTGAAAGAAATGGGCTTAAATTCCATGTCGGAATACAATTAGGGGCAGAATTCATCTGAGGAAGCAGATGGCATGAGATTTGTGTAGTGGGCCAGAGTCTGTCTTGTCTGTATTATTTTTTTTATCTATGATGTCAGAATGTAAAAACCTTTAAAAAGAGCATGAAAATTAAATGATTGATGGTTGTAGTTAACAAAAGTAAAAGTTACATTTTTGTTGGAAAACGGGATTGCAGCTTGCGACGATTGGTGCTCGCTCATATTGTTGATCTTGTTTGTGAAATGTAAAGCATAACAAAGTGTTATATAGAGGAGAATATAAACAAGTTAAGCATGGAAGACATTTCCCCATTGGCACACAAATGCAAACAGCTGCCGAAGCACGCACCTAAGTTTAAACAGTTCTGTGCAGAGTGGGGTAAAGGGACCGCAGACAAAATGTTTATGCCATGGCCCCAAGGCGGATCGCTATCTAAAATGGTCCCGCAGCACATGACGACTTACTTGCACACCACATACACGGGCAAAAAGTTAGACAAACGCCTAACTAGTTTGAAAGATGTACCAACAAGAAAAGGAGGAGGAGCCATAGTTAAATTGGATACTGAATATATGCACAGAGGGGTGTAAAGAGCCTTCTGTGCCACCTGCCCCGTCTGAAACAAAAAGCGAAGCTAGTAAAGACAAAGGATTATACCCGTTGAGGGAATTTAAAGCAGCCACAGCATATAGTAACCCAGCATACGAATCACCTGTGCAAAGTAGTGACGAAAGTCTAGAGAAAGACAGAGACAGAGATATTACCTCCAAGGACAAGGAGAGGCGCGAAAAGGAAAAAGGAGACCAAACACAAGCAAGTACATCTCTAGATATGGGAAGAGAGGGAAAGAGATGGAAAGGAGATGAGGATTGGACTGATGAGATGGCATTCACACAGAACAAATGGATGGAAGGTCAGGTTTATTGAAACTCTATGGTAAAGGCATTGAGGATATGAGACAGGAGAACGGGATGAATTAGAAAGAAGGGAAAAGGAAAACCGATCAAGATCTAAGAAAAAGGATTTACAGAAACAAGAGCAGTTATATCATGATGAACAGGTCAGAAAACAGCAAAAGGCAGAAGAGCAGAGAAAATGCAATCATAAGCACAGAACAGCTGATGATCGAGATAGAATAGAACAAAGGAGAATAGAAGAAGAACAACAAAAGATACGGGAGAAGAGAATAAAAAGACGAAGGGATGAGGAAATGCGAATGGTAAATGAACAAAGAGATGCGAGGAAACAAGAAGAAGATAGGGTCAGAGAGGATGCGAGGAATCGTAGAGAGTTTGATGATGACATAGAACGAAAGTGAAGACAGAGAGCACAGGATCATGAATATCTGGAAAGAGAAGTTAAAAAACCTGATCCAGTCGTAGGGTGGGAAGATATAGAAAAATTCTTCCCTGAGTACGATTCAGTACCAGGCACGTCTAGGGCAAATATCGAAGATGACTTTGACACCAGAAGCATCGGAGAGACGATCGATAGAATATATGATGAGATGGGGCTAGAAAGGGTACCCAAAGGGAAAGGAGAGGATGAGCGTCTTGAGGGCACTCAGTTGTACGATACTGAGGACGCATCCCGAAGTAGCAGGAATAGAGAGCTGTCATTAGGTAGGCTGACTCTAACCAGAAATGAGGAGGATGAGAGAAGTTGCACGAGTTGGGCACAGACAATATTGGACGCAGAAAGAGAAGAATGTGAAGAAAGAGAAGACGAGAGAAGACGCAAAAAACGCTTCTCTAGGGGAAAGCGAATAAGATGGTCAGATTCTAGTGGGTCTGCACCTAAGACATCAGAGTCAGCCACACAATCAGATTGGCATGAAGGAGTATCATACGGTCAGAGGGAGGTGTTTCCACCACCCTATGTGAGCAGACTAAAGACATTTCCAGGTAGACGGCGATACAGGAATATTACCCCTGCGGTAGACAGAAAAATGATGAGAGAGGAAAAGGAGTGTCATGTGTCACAGTTCCCTTTACTAGCGAAAGGAGGAGCAAGGCCACAATATATACCGTGGCCTCACATGGACAGAGAAAACCTGAAAAATAAGCTCCCAATGCTGACATCGGGAGCCGGAAAATGGATACATGAGTTAGAAAAAATGACAGGAGGGAACATGTTAGCTATAGGGGATATTAAGGCTCTTTTAATCGCCATACTTGATAGAGCTGATGATGTATGGACACGGGCAGGTTACCCTGGAGTGACTACAGTCAATACCGCGCATGATGGAGCGCCATTTAACAATTACAGAACCGCAGTGTGGAAAGAGCTTTGAGTGCTATACCCAGACACTTCTGATATGGGAGCTTTAATGACACGCAAGATGAAGGAGTCAGATGATCCTTTGCTTTACATTCAGAATTTTCAAGACGCTTGGGTGCTGGAAACTCGTGAATCTTGGGGGAAATGTATACCTGTGTTTTACCATATATTATGCCAAGGGCTGCCAGAACAAGTACAAAAGCAGCTCAAGAAATTGGTAGGGATTGAGGCTAAGCCATGGTCTGAAATACAGTTGACCATTGCATACTATTGCAGGCTGCTGCGTGAAAAGAATTGCAAAAAGGATGCTGCACGAAAAGGTGAAGAGGCTAAATTGGTACAGAAAAACTATCAAAGTATGCCATTGGGGGGGCAATGATAACCAATACAGATGGATCTAACATGCAGCAGATCAATAATCAAAGGCAGTTTGATCAAAACAATAACGGGCTATACCCAAGGGGAAGAAGCTTTCAAGGAAGAGGAAGGCAGAGTAATCAGGGAGGTTTTCAAAACAATCAAGGAGGTTTTCAAAATATGCAAAATGGAAACCAAAGTATGCAAAATGGGCATATAATCAGACCACCACCAACATGTTGGACGTGTGGAATGACAGGGCATCTAGTAGGTACATGCGGAAGTGAAGGCATGGTGCAAAACAAAACGAGCAATTCACAAGACGAGGGAGGGTGAATCCATCTGCGTCCTCACAGCAGGGTGGAAGTGAAGTTGTGCAGAATCACACAGTGCAGCAGCAAGCACCGGGAGTACAGCAAAGTTTGCAACCCCATAATGTGACACATTTTCTACAGGGACAGTCTCAATAGTCGCTAATGCAACTGTCACAAATAACAGGTACAGGACAGTTACTAAATTCAGGATGAGAAATGTCACAAGTAACGGGGGAAATCCGTTCACTCAAAAGGGACAAGATTATATATGGACTAGGACAGCTCACTGGGAGACCTGATGTGTTCTATCCTATCAGTGACACCGAATGCTCACAATGAACCAATGGTAGATGTCTTTATAGGGGATAAAGAATATTCTTTCTTAGTTGACACAGGTGCGACACGCTCGTGTATACATGAAGGCAAGTGTTCTTTGTCCGGCGATGCCATAAATACTCAGGGCTTCACAGGAGCAACAAGTTGTGTTTCTTTTACAAAAGAACACCTAGTCTTCATAGGAGAATGTGACATGAATGTGCCACTGCTATATTCAAGGCAAGCCCCGGTGTATATACTGGGACAAGACCTAATGACAAAGTTAAACATGCCAATCTCTTTCACGGAGAAGAGCATAGTATGTCAACTCCAGGAATGCATTATTTGAACGTATGCAAAATGATTATAGCATACGCAGGACAAATGGCTATGAGAGCTATTCCACTGGAACCATAAATATCTGCTTAATGGGTGCTCATATTAATGTCATGGCTATCAGGCCTTGCAGACAAAACCATGAGAATCCCAGATGAGTTTTAATTCAGACCAAGAATACCTATGCATGACGAAAAGGGACAAGTGTTTCCCTTGACAATACAAACAGCCATAGTGTGAGGAGAGATGGCTCTGCTTGACGGTTGTGATGATGAAGGCAGACAATGGTGTGCAGTAATCGCCATTGGAGATGGTTACAGATTGACTGACGTCACTGATGACGATATGTTTGAAGAACAAACAAGTGAAGATGTGATGACAGTTGCGGATAATCTCATCTATTTGGTGAAAATGATCAAAAGAGAAGTGCCTCAGAGAATGATGCTGGCACAAAAACGTCCTGAATATTTTGAGGATGACATGGCAAATGTGCCTGTCTCAATATGGACTACAGGCCCTTATGACGTAGGCTTACTGAGTCGGAGAAATTAAGATTAAATTGAAACCAGGAGCAATTTTACCAAAAGAACGACAGTATCCCATGTCTAGGGAAGCAGATGAAGGGATTTTTAAGACAATTTCTGCCATGATGGAGCAGGGCATCTTAGTGATGTCAGAGTTGTCATGCAATACTTTGATTTACCCAGTGAAAAAAGGGAAAGGGAGGTCTTGAAGGCTAGTGCAAGATCTACGCCCGATAAACGAGATAGTCGAGGCCGAGTTCCCTCTAGTCCCTAACTCGTCCACGATCCTATCTAATATACCCGTTGAAGCGAGATATTTCAAAGTGATTGACTTGAAAAATGCATTTTTATCAATCCCATTGCATAAAGACTCACAAGATTTGACATTGTTTAAGTTCAGACAAGTTCGTCTGAAAAGCACAAGGCTGCCTCAAGGGTACTGTGAGCCTCCTTCGATCTTCAACAGAGTCCTGCAGATGGACTTAAGCAATACCGCATTCGAGAGTGTTGTCTTGCAATACGTGGATGACATTCTAATTTGAAGCATGACAGAGGAAAAGTGCAGACATGATTCTATTCAGCTATTAACTATACTGACTGAGAAAGGATATAAAGTTGACAAAGAGACGTTACAATATTGTCAACAAAAAGTGCTGTATATAGGGCAGCTAATCTCACATGAGGGGAAAAATGTTACCCCTGAAAGAGCTGAAGTCATTTCAAAGACAGCTAAACCACACAAGATAAAGCAAATGCAGAGTTGTCTTGGATTATGCAACTATGTCAGGGCATGGGTCTTTGACTACAGTTCCTATACCAGACCCTTGTTGCAAGCCTTGAAGAAAGCACAGGCAATGAAAGACAAAATTGTGTGGACCGAGTCCATGGAAGAAGGGTTTGTTGAACTAAAAAAGGCCATTTGGACGGCACCAGTTTTTGGGATTCCTGATTATGCAGAGGAATTCTACCTGTTTTCAAACATGAATGGCATTGTCATGACAGTAGTACTCACACAGAGAACCATGTTGGGGTACAGGCTCCTTACATACTACAGTGGGAATTTAGATCCAGTGATGAGGGGTCACTTCCTGTTTGAACAAAGTTTAGCTTCCACAGCGTTCATCATAGAGAAGACTAAAACCATTGTAATGGGATGCCCAATGACGTTATTCATTGAGCACGCATTATTTGCCATTTTAGAGAAACCAAAAGGCACATTGACATCTCAGAGAGCTTCTGCTTATCAAGTGATGATATCAAATCCAACGATTAAAATAGTTTGATGCAAAATGGTGAACCCAGCTAAAGAGCCAGTCACTGAAGGAGAGCCAATACATGATTGCGTGAACTATGAAGAATTCTATGATGAGATTCCCAGAGTGAAAGAAAATGCATTTGCTGAAGGTGAAAACGTCTTGGTTGATGGTTCTTCGAGGATCAGTCAAAATGATGTACAGAGATATACAGGCGCCGCTTTGATGAAGCACATGGCAAATGCGGAATTTCAAGTACTTATTGGTGCACAATTACCCTCACATTGTTCAGCACAAGCTGCAGAATTATTGGCGTTGATACTCACACTCAAGAATCACACAGACCAGGAAGTGACAGTGTTCAGTGACTCCGCCTATGTGATCTCAACAGTGCACGCAGGCCTAACTCGTTGGAAAAGGAGGGGCTACCTCTGAGCGGACGGCATGCCAGTGCAACACGCAGCCTTATTGATCAGGCTCATTAAGGCAATACAGCTCCCGGTGGGCATAGCGGTCGTGAAATGCGCCGCCCACACGAAAGGGACAGATTTTATCTCACGTGGAAATCAAGCAGCAGACACTGCCCAGCGTATGGCATCCAAAGACGAAATAATAATTAGGGTGGAAATAACTGATGTGCATGAGAGAATGATTGTTGCATGAAGCGAGCTTGAAGGCTATAGCAATTTGGCAAGAACTCAGATAGTGGAGCTCCAAGGGGAGGCACCACAGGAAGAGAAGAACCTATGGAAGTAACGAGGGTGTTCATTAAACCCCTCTGAAAGCTTGTGGTGACAAGACAGCACTGGTAAACCGGTGATACCTATAGCCTTATTGAAAATAGCACTGGAACAGTTACACTATCCAGCTCACATGACAAAGGAGAATCTAGCAGCAAAGATTGCTGAAGAATGGTTCATACCGAACTTGGCAGAACACATTGCATTTTTTATGGTGAACTGTATATTTGCCAGCCGTTCACGGCTGGGCATACACTACATGTGATCAGAGGAGTTATCCCAAGGCCTAATGGACCTTTTCAGCACTTGCATGTCGATTATTTCGATATGATTCAGGTATGTAACGGGTACAGGTATTTAATTGTTGTGGTGTGTCTATTCTCTAGATGGATAGAAGCAGGTCCATGTACACACCCAGACTCTACCTGTGCAACCAAATTCTTGGTGAGGGAGGTGTTTCCCAGATGGGGAGTGTGCGAAGTCATGAGGTCAGACAATGGCCCTCATTTTGTTAATGCAGTATTTGAACAGATTAGGTTGTTGCTTTGTATAAAGCACAAGTTTTCTTCGGCGTATCATCCTCAAGGGAATAGCATAAGCGAGAAGATCAACAGCTTGTTAAAGGAAAGGATAGCCAAGTAGAAGCTTACTCTGAAGAAGGGATGGCTACACTGTCTTCCACTGGCACTCTATGCACTCAGAAACCAGCCTGGTTCTGACCATCAACTCATGCCGCACGAAATCGTGACAGGCAGAAGGATGCGCACGCCATTGACACATCAAAATAGAGCTAGATGTGATACCCAGCCAACAGGAGAAGTATTAGGATTGGAAATGCAAAACTACTTGAATTGCATGACATCTTGTCTTACTGTAATTTCAGGACAGCTGCAGCAATGGCAAGAGGAGTGCAGGGCAGCACAGAACACAGAAGGAAATACTACAACAGACCAAGTTCCAAAATTACATGTTCCTCCCATATTCCCTTGGGACACGGTCCTGGTGAGAAACCACACAAGGAAAAAGTGGGATGAGCCGAGGTTCAACGGCCCCTTTAGAGTGGAGAACGTTACACCCTCTGCAGTCAAGCTACAGGGAAGAAGAGCTTGGATCTTTCTGGGTGACATCAAGCCATACATCGGAGAAGACGCTCTGCCCAAACCCCACCGCGTGGAGACTACAGGCAATGGGGATGAAGCACATCACGTGCAGACGAGATCCATGACGAGGAAGAAGGACGCATGACCAGTAAAGCAGAGGCAAAGAGCATTTTGTGCAAGTTGTGGCTTAGTTTTGGACACTTCCTTTGAGCAAAATATGGGAAAAAGGGCATAAAAAACACGGACACTCTGTGCATCCTAGTTGCAGGGTGAAGAAGAAGAATTGCACGTATAAGCCACAAAAATAGCTTGTTGATTTTGGACTTTGGACTGAGGCACACTGAAGCCTCGAAAAGAAAAGATATGCCAGATTTTGATCGAGGATACATAAATTGGAAGAGAATACAGTATCCTGACTCTTTCGACACAGAATCCCTATTTGGACTCACTTCTGGTGTCACACAACAGTGACCTCACCAAAGACATTCTGATCCATTTCGAGTTAGTATTGAGGTCATACCCGTCATTGGTGGGAAGAATCACAAGCATAACAGAGTTTCTTCAAGATCCTGAAAACGAGAATACAATAAGGAGGCTGCTCACAGCGATTGCAAAGCAATTTGTATTGCTTCCGGAATACAGCGAGGACAAGACAAATGTCCCTGTCACAAGAATATAGCAAACTAGTTAGTAACTTATTTTTTCGCTTGATTGAAGACTTTCCAGAACTTGTGGGGAGACCTGCCAGTGTTGATGTCCTCACTTTCATTAGAGACCCAGCGAACCCTACACAGATGAGTATGGTCCTGCATGGTATCATAATGCAGGTCGAACTTTATAATCATCAGCAGAATCACCAGAGAAGATTGTAAACTTTCCTTCGAGGGACAGATCGTGAAGGTGTTACCATGGACTTTGCTTTTGTTTATGCTGTCAAAAAGGAACGACATGTCATCTGGAGCGAAACAGATAAGAGACATTGACTGGGAACAGTCTATTTTGAACATACAAATTAAAGACTTGCTGAACATATTGCCTCATTTGGAACTTTCGTTGTTAGAAAAATAACTGTTTCCAGAAACAAGATCCAGTCTATTAATCAGACAAAGAGAATACACAGCCCACCATCTGTAACCAGCAAGCAAAGACAGCAGAATCCAGATAAAAGTGGAATGTTTAGCACATATTAAAAGTTAGTTTTGCTTCCTTAGATGATCGAGATGGGAAACCAGAGCAGTAAAGTCCTCCCTCATGAGGAGAGACATTCATATTGGCCAGGGAACAAAGGCTGTAAACTAACTTACAAATGTATTATTTACATATGCATAGTATTCATTATCATATTACCGTCATTGGCGATTAGAACTGCATTTTCCATTGGTGCACAAAGCGTTCAGGTTCCCGTGCACCAACCTAATGATGTACGCATGCAACCTACAAAGGTACCCAGACCTTACATAGTCATTCCAGTTCCGAGAAAGAATGACAGAGTGACTGAACTTGAGATGGATGTGATAAATAATGACACACGCACGAAACTTGGGGTAACAAATGAATTGCAACACCGGAGACAGGGTCGGCAAAGTAAACCCGAGAATGGGTTGAGGAAAGGCACACATACACACATAATGAGTACATACACACCTGGTCTAGTGTCAATAAGGTCAGAATTGCATTCCAGAGAAGGGGGGAAGCTTGGACAATCAACAATGAAAAGTTCCACATCAAGTGAAATTGAGAGACAAATGGAGAAAGCTGAACTTTCAAACAGACAAAAGGCTTTAGAGAATAAGCAAATGGGGACACCACCTCCAAGCACACCTGATCCCGCGGGACATGAGATCAGGGCAGTGCCTGGAGAGAAGACAAGAGCAGAAATTATAGGAGACTTTTTCATGCCTGGTTGGTATACTGAAAGGATGAAGCAAATCGCGCAAACTCCAACAAGATTAAGGCCAACATAAGGACATGCCTGGGTCATTGGTGGAGATACCTGAGAATCCTCCAGCAAGAAGAAGCTATACGGATGTGTTTAAGGTTGTGGTTACAGCAAACTACAGGAAGACCTTAAGAATTAGAAGGAGCACACAAGAAGACAATAACGAATTGAACTATTACTTGGACAGCACAGCACACTTGGGAAACAACATATGGTACCAACACATGAAGGAAGTTCGAAGACGAACTTCAGAGGAACAATGCTTTGTGTGAGCACTCCTACCTTACAGCAAGGGGAAGTCAAAACTCTTCGTAAATGTTGAAGTAGATGTGCAGATAGCACACTGTCTGTCACATATAGCAATGTGCAAGACCAGAGGCCAGTTCATGGGGAGTGATGTTTCACTCTAATGGGCAACTGAAGCGACTGATCCAGATGAAGATGATTATGTACAAGACATAAATTCAATAAACAACGATAAAACAAAGAACATTGTGATAAGATATGAAAAGCCTGGAGTTAAAGGAGCGGAGATCAGAAGAGAAACAAACAAAAAGCTAAATGTCAAAGGGAAATCTCCAGAAGAAGCTCGAAGATGGAAGAACAGAGGTCAAATGCAAATCTGGGGAACAGTGCTTTCACCTGACGGATGGGAGAAAGGACTGGTGATCTGCAGAGCATGGATGATCATTGGTCACTATAAGGAAACCATTGAAAATGCACAGATGGTATGCAAACCATTATGGCTGAGACGGGCAAGACTGCTAACATGGGTCGAAGACAGAGGAGGGCCCCTACAGATAGTGCCATTGGAGAATTCCAAACTGTGCTTCAGAAACAATGTTACAAGAAAAATGGGAGAAAATTCGAACTGTGGACTAATTTTCAATGAAACAGGAATGATGCATGGAACAGCAGTGATCATGGATAATTATTGAGCATGTGGATCCAAAGCATATATGAGGTTGCCGAAGAATTGGGGAGGTATATGCACATTGGTGAATGTCCATGTTCCAGCGTTGGTGATTCCAAAAGGTGACCTGAATGTTGACAGTTTCCCGAAAGCAGATGCTCATATGAGGAAGAAGAGATCTGTGGAACTGATGAGCCGAATGAAGAGAGAGAATGACTTCTCTGCCAAATAAGAAGCATTTCATGCAATTCCATATGAACACATTTTGTTCAGCTTGACCTCATCAGTGTTCACGACAATCCTGATCACAAGAGTTCAGATTGGAGCAAATACTAAATGGTTGCAGATAACCAGATGGGAGTTACTGCAGACCATCAACACAACCATAAAGGGATTCAATGCAATAAAAGAAGAGTTAAGAGTGATTTGACTAATGACTCTGCAGAACAGATATGTCCTAGACATGATCATAGCTATGGATGAAGGTGTTTGTGCAAAAAGTGAAGAATCATGTTGCACATTTATACTATCTGACCACAAAAGTGATGGGTGGAAGGTTTCGAATGAATCTAAACCACTGGCAATTGCTCTGGGCCAACCTTCCACACCACCGTTTTTTAGCTTGTCTGCGCCATTGCAAAAGGGGACCAGCCATGTGCAAATCAGTCAGCAGCTGCCGCCACCGAAGGTAGCAGCCCAGCCCGAACTGCTAGGCCAGGTCCCCTCTGCACAGAAAACCAAGCAACCCCAGACATGTTTCGGCCTTGTTGGACCTCCTCAGTGAGGTGCAGCCTGGTTCCCTGTGGCGCAGCGAGCAAGGGACCCACGTCTGGGCATACCCTCTCTCACAAGGAGAAACAAACTGACCACAAAAGTGATGGATGGAAGGTTTCGAATGAATCTAAACCACTGGCAATTGCTCTGGGCCAACCTTCCACACCACCGTTTTTTAGCCCATCTGCGCCATTGCAAAAGGGGACCAGCCATGTGCAAATCAGTCAGCAGCTGCCGCCACCGAAGGTAGCAGCCCAGCCCGAACTGCTAGGCCAGGTCCCCTCTGCACAGAAAACCAAGCAACCCCAGACATGTTTCGGCCTTGTTGGACCTCCTCAGTTAGGTGCAGCCTGGTTCCCTGTGGCGCAGCGAGCAAGGGACCCACGCCTGGGCATACCCTCTCTCACAATGAGAAACAAACTGACCACAAAAGTGATGGGGGGAAGGTTTCGAATGAATCTAAACCACTGGCAATTGCTCTGGGCCAACCTTCCACACCACGTTTTTTAGCCCGTCTGCGCCATTGCAAAAGGGGACCAGCCATGTGCAAATCAGTCAGCAGCTGCCGCCACCGAAGGTAGCATCCCAGCCCGAACTGCTAGGCCAGGTCCCCTCTGCACAGAAATCCAAGCAACCCCAGACATGTTTCGGCCTTGTTGGACCTCCTCAGTGAGGTGCAGCCTGGTTCCCTGTGGCGCAGCGAGCAAGGGACCCACGTCTGGGCATACCCTCTCTCTTCTTCCGTCTCTTCTACATCGTCAATTGCGTCCATATTTCCCCTGATCGTAACTGTTTCTCCTCCATCTCTTCCCCTTCTTTCTGGCGGCAGCTGCTGACTGATTTGCACATGGCTGGTCCCCTTTTGCAATGGCGCAGACGGGCTAAAAAACGGTGGTGTGGAAGGTTGCCCAGAGCAATTGCCAGTGGTTTAGATTAATTCGAAACCTTCCACCCATCACTTTTGTGGTCAGTTTGTTTCTCCTTGTGAGAGAGGGTATGCCCAGACATGGGCCCCTTGCTCGCTGCGCCACAGGGAACCAGGCTGCACCTCAATGAGGAGGTCCAACAATGCCGAAACATGTCTGGGGTTGCTTGGTTTTCTGTGCAGAGGGGACCTGGCCTAGCAGTTCGGGCTAGGCTGCTACCTTCGGTGGCGGCAGCTGCTGACTGATTTGCACATGGCTGGTCCCCTTTTGCAATGGCGCAGACGGGCTAAAAAACGGTGGTGTGGAAGGTTGCCCAGAGCAATTGCCAGTGGTTTAGATTAATTCGAAACCTTCCACCCATCACTTTTGTGGTCAGTTTGTTTCTCCTTGTGAGAGAGGGTATGCCCAGACGTGGGCCCCTTGCTCGCTGCGCCACAGGGAACCAGGCTGCACCTCACTGAGGAGGTCCAACAAGGCCGAAACATGTCTGGGGTTGCTTGGTTTTCTGTGCAGAGGGGACCTGGCCTAGCAGTTCGGGCTGGGCTGCTACCTTCGGTGGCGGCAGCTGCTGACTGATTTGCACATGGCTGGTCCCCTTTTGCAATGGCGCAGACGGGCTAAAAAACAGTGGTGTGGAAGGTTGCCCAGGGCAATTGCCAGTGGTTTAGATTAATTCAAAACCTTCCACCCATCACTTTTGTGGTTAGCACATTTATACTATCACACGATGACGAAAATGGAACCTTAACAGAAGCCATAAGTATGCTGACAAAACTACAGAGTCAAATGATTCATGAAGTTGACGAAGTTGACGATGACAGTTGGTTTGGATCACTGTTTTCATGGGTTCCACAATGGATGGCAGATGCATTCAAGTTCCTAGAAGCCTTATTGGTGAGGATATTGCTTGGATTCTGTTTTATCAAGATAATAATCTCTCAGTGCCAGAAAACTGCAAAAAAGGCCATAGGGGTGAAAATCATGATTGACGTTGAGTCTGGATGGAAGCCCAAGGACCTGACGGATGAAGAAATAAGAGACTTTGTGAATGCCAGCACTTATGCACCAGAAGGAACAAAGTTTCGGTATCCGAAGAAACATGGAAAATATGTGGGAAAATAGATCTATTGCAATCCAAGTGGAAATGTCAACTAATGACATGGAACAAAGACGGGCACATAAGAACAGCAGGATGTTTAAAGGGAGTGATAAAGATATGGACCCCAAAGAAACATTTCTGCAGACCTATATGACTAGATCCAGATGATGACAGAAAGGTGAATGCAAAGAAAGAAGTAAGAGTGGTCGATGAATCGCCCAGAGGAGGGAGTGAAGAGGAAGTGCCAGGTATCATCCACAATCCAGCCACCCCCTTCGAAGTGCTAGGAATGTTCACGCCAAAATATGTGACATATGGAGAACAGATAAGCCAGCAAATAGCGGCAGTTGTGCTCTGCGAAATGCCTATTAGAATAACAGCACCTATTGAAGTACCAACACCTAAGCAAACCTGGACAGTTTCTCAAACCCATTGAGAAGACCATATCTACAAACAAGACAAAGGACGTTTGTCAGAATGAAATACCTGAAGAAGCCAAGAGCATACTAAAGGAAGACGAATGGTGACATCATGAGAAATTGGACTGACGCACATGTAGAAGATATAATGATCTGAGAATACTTACAAAGAGATGAGATACCATGGATGAGTGACATCTTGAGCATAAGATGAAGAAATTGATGTCAAGATGCAGAATCCTATGCCATATAAACAATGTAGATATTAAGTTAGTTTAAACATGTGAAGTGGGAGAATGGAACAAAAGGCTCCCACCAATCCCCTCACGCCCCTGGCCTAGAGGATCGTGGCCCAGACACCCGCCACGAGAGGAGTTTGCCTATCTACCAGACGACCAAATACCCTGGTACAGGAACATACAGATGTGCCCACCAGCCTGCCCACCAGCCTGCCCTGCCCATGCCGACACCTGCGGCATGGATGAACTCGACTGAACCATTCAACAGTAAATAAACACATCGTTAGAGATGCCATGATGACCTAGCCAACGGTCAGCACACCCGTGCAAACATGCACACTGGACACTCCCACACCAATCCACACGAAGAACATATTCAGTGCTATGACCTAGGTGACGGACACACCCACTGACGCGCATCTTTATTATTTTTCACATAGGTTTTTCAAAATGCAGAAACGCAAGACGCACAACGAACTCATCTAAAATGCTTGCTGACGCTTCTCCTAACCCATACATTGCAATGAGAAATATAACGAAGACATGATACTGGGGATAGAGCAATATGATACCATAAACTAAAGCGACGTGCATCAAACATCCCCACCTATGCACCAGGCCCAAGTAGGCCGCAAGCAAGAGCCTCCATGAACATTGAACGAGCAAGAGTACAATTGCTGACCCTGCAGAGTGAGCCCGGCGAGAACAGACAGTCAAGGGCACAATGTTGCAAACTCGCATGCCACAAGCCGAAGCCAAGGTCACGCCTGCAAACTAAGCCAGACACACAGTGGAAAATGCAATATTAAATGTGCAGAATTCTGCCTCAACCACGGTCTCTCCTCACGTGACCAAGCCGAACCTGACAGGGTGCCAGACCCAGGAGGAAGGAGGCGCCTGGATCCCACGTTTTGAGACACAGGCAGCAACAATGAAGCGACTCAATGGACATCTGCGGCGGTGGAAGTAGTCTGCCCTCCAGCATATGAACAAATCCTCGCATTGTCTGCACATACCCATAGTTATACATTGTTGCAAATGACAGGTGCACCGCGAGCTGGGAACAGCGATGGTCCCAGACTGGGGGGCTCGCGAGTGGACCAATCAGAACATGGGGCACTTATCACTGACGCCATTAACATTAGCCAATCCCCAGGGGTCTTCATGTAACAATTTTCATGTATCTAATTGAAGGGACAACCCAGGTATACCACCTGACTGACCCTCAACCACTAACAGCGTTCTCTATACGTATGCTATACTAACCCTACCACTCGAGGAACCAATCCAGAGTGGCGATAGGTTTTTTGCTAACTTTCCCAGGTGACGCGAGTAGCGCGTCATACTGAGGTAAAAAGGGCCTGCGAGCCCCACGAAGAGACAGAGAGAGTCAGGACAGACGCGTACAATCCTTGACCCATCCCTGCCATTTTTTTTAATAAACAGCCGACCCACCTTGCTTCTTGCGTGTGCCTCATACTCATTTTTGGGATACGCGGGAGGAGTTGGGGCCTCCCTGCCCGGGGGTCTGCGGACGGCCAGCTGACCCCGGCAGAATTTCCCCCCGACAAGTTGGAGGCACTGCTGAGATCTGTTTAAGATCTGCTTTTATTTTATTTTTCCGAGTGCTCCCGTTGCGAGGAGGCCCGGCGGCGCGGCCCCCTCTGCCGCTGCCCCCTTTTGAGGACTACAGGACCATCGCGGAACTGCGAGAAGACCGGACAGCGCAATCCGGATATTGGCCTTCGGGAGCCGGTTGAGAAGTATCCCGCCCGCGGTTGGCGAGTGTCCAGATGTGGTCCAGACGAGGGGAGGTGGCGAGCCGCTTGGAGGGGTGCACGCAGTCGAGCGGCCCCGCATCAAGAGAACTTGGTGAGTATGCCACGCCCAACAAGCAATGTGAAATTGTGAGGAAGGGGGGAGGAATAGAATGCGGGAGGTGGGAGGTGTTACACAGGTGCGCGGCGAAGGTTTGATAAATCAGTATTGACGGTGAAGTGAATGGTAGCTGGACAAGTGCGAGAGCAGACTGCTACGTTACGGAAGAGGAGGGGGCGGAGCACGAAAACATCACGTGCAGCCGCTCGTAGAAACTGATTGGCCTAGGTCGCGACCACGTGTAAGGGTGTGTGTGTGTGCGGTTTCCTACGATTTGGTGATTATTGATCAATGAGTAGATGAGGATCCCTATTGATCGAGCAGGAAACTCGATAGATAGATGACGTTTCCCTGTAGGCGGTAGCTAGCTGGTTGCCTAATACGGAAGATAATTGGCTGGTTAAGCCCTCCTGTCGAGGGGCGTATCACACGCGAGGCGACGCAGCGTGCGCAGTCCGATTATATTGTTGATTACCTTGTTCCAGGCGTGACAAGAGGACAGCTGTGGGGTTAACGGGGGTGGATTGCAAGCATATTTTTGGCCTTTCAAAAACATGAAAAGAACTTACCAGTAGTTTTGGAAGAGATCGGTGACGTTACCAGTAGGGCTTTCATAGGATATCTCGAACGCGAGGCATTTTTCGGAGAGTGGCGGGGAAGAGAATAATGGTAAGGGAATGGAGACGGAGATAAACGGTAACGAGTAGATCGGGGCAAGGTGAAAAAGGGGACGTGGCTGCGCACGGAGAACGCCGGCCACGACAAGTGAAGAAAGAGGAGGAGGGGTAAAAGAAAGTGGGACGGCTGTACAAGAACGTCACACGGGGCACGCAGCCGCAGGGGGCTACGTGCGCCTCGGCCGCAGGGGGCCGTAAAGGTGTTCGGTAAAGGAAGAAAAGAAAGAAAAGAATATACAAATGCAAATGCTATATTTTACTATTTTGTTTTAGTGCACAATCGCAAGTCCCCAAAATTACGGGGCCAGGTAAAGATCTGAAATTGTATAGCGCACACTATTAGCAAGATAACCACTACCATATAGAGGAAGGATAACAATTGAAGTGCTACTATGTCACACGGGACAGGTTCGGGAGGGTGGGGAAACACCCTCACTATCCCGCTACAGCATATATGTAAAACACTGTCACCCCATAGGGAGAAACTGATCAAATACAGCATAGAATGAACACAGGGGACGGACAACAAAATGACGACACCATGGCCGCCTAATGGCAGTTTCGATCCATATACCCAACATTCACTATTAACCCATCTGCATAACACATACAAGGGGAAGAAGTTGACACACCACGTGGAGGTGTTTAACTTATGGAGGATGTTCCAAGGGTCCCAACCAGGACCAAACGGAATGTTCACTATGGGGGAAACAACGGAAGCGAAGATTAAGGAGGAAGGAGAGAATGGGGAAAAAGAGAGTGAAGGCACACAGAACACGGGGAACGGACAAGAGGGAGGAGAAAAGAGTAACAACTCAAACGAAAATGAAATAAAAAAGGAACAGAGCGACGATATACCCCTAGCGAAGGTAGTGAAAACGGAGGGAGGGGGGTTGTATCCTTTAGGAGAACTAGGAGAAATAGCAAGAGAACAAATAAGGGCGGCTGAGGGGTACTCGAACCCGGCATACAGCCCGCCACCATATACAGCTACAGGTGGCCACATGGGAGGGGAGCGGACTAGTACGACGGGATCAGCTCATAGGAAGATGCCCGCAGGGGAGGGGAGGACTCGCGAAGAGCAGATCGCGGAAATAGGACATGATGAGTGGGTAGCTGCGCAGGTACTATTAAAATTACGAGGTTCATTAACAGGAGAAGAGAAGGAGGTAGTAAGGAAAATGGACGAGGATAATACCAGGGAGAGTGAAATGAAAGGGGAAGAGGGGAAAAGGAAGGAGGAAGAGCTGTTACGACAAAAGGAAGAGATTTTGGAGGAACGATTAGCAGAACTAAGGGATGAGCAGAATGCACTGATCAAGCAGCTCGAGAGAGAGGAAAGAGAGAGAGCACGAGAAAGGAAAGAAAGTAAGAATGAGTTGGAAAAAATGAGGGAACGAACTGAGGAGCAAAAGAGAGAAGCCGAAAGGGTAAAGGCAGTCGCAGAAAGGGTATCCAGAGCAGCACTGCGTGACAGGAAAAGAGAGGAAGAAGAGAAAGAAAAAGAAATGGCAATATGGAAGAGGAGATTACTATCAGAATCGACAAGGAAATACGAAGAAGGGAGGATGATAGAGAGTATATTAGAACGGGAAAGAGCGAGATGGGAAAGGAAGAAAGAAGAAGAAAGAATATTGGAAAAGATGAGTAGTGAAGTAATGGAGGAATTGAAAAAGAAAAGAGAGGAAATTGGTAGAGAAATAGCTGAGAAAAATGAAGGGGAAAGAGAAGATAGGAGAAGGGAGAGGGAAGTAAGGAGGTATGTACACAGAGACACAGAAGTAGCAACAACATTAGCACAAAGGGGAGAAATTGGTAAAAAAAGAAACGGGAGGAACGGATCTAATAGACTTAAAAACAGTAACGATTAGGGGGAAAAAGACAGATTGGGTTTGCCATTCCTGAATGACTTTTGTAGTGAGGAAGAAGAAGGAATGGAGAAGGAAGGAAGAAATAGTGAAAGGGAAAGCCTAGATAAATTATACATCACCCGGTCAAATAGAGAATCACCATGGGCCTGCAGGAGAAAGGAAGAACTGGAGGGAAGTGAGGGGGAAGAGCAAGGAATGGCGGGAAGGCAGACACGTGCAGCTACACCCTCATCATCCCGTCCAACATGCTCCACCACCCCACACTCATTACGTGCAACATGCCCACCTAAACTCGCACCCTTCCCCCACGAACTGACACCCTATGCAGGCAGGCTTAGAGACCTCCCTGGACGCAGGCAGGGAGAACGAATACACACGCCCACATTAAATAAAGGAAATGATGAAAGAAGGGGAAGAGATGGAGGAGAAACAGTTACGAGCAGGGGAAATATGGACGCAATTGACGATGTAGAAGACACGGAAGAAGAGGAGGGGTGCACAGACTCGATTTTGTGGAACCCAGGGGGTCAAACAGGACACAACTTAATGCCACTTCTGGAGAGGGGAGGGGTTAGACCACAATACGTCCCTTGGAAGCATGCAGACAAGGAAAATATAAAGTGCAGGCTCCCATCATTAAGTGGAGGTGCGGGAAAATGGATATATGAAATGGAAAAACACACCGCAGGACAGAAACTGGCAGTGGGGGATGTAAAGGGCCTTCTAATATCAATATTGGGGGATGCAGCAGATGACATCTGGAAGAGAGCAGGCTTCCCCGGCGTCACAATAACAAACACATCAAATGATGGGGCACCATTCGCAAACTGTAGACATGCATTATGGCAAGCGCTGAGGGTACAGTACCCAGACACATCAGACATAGGAGCAATTACCTCACAAAAGATGCGTGAGAACGAAGATCCTGTTGATTATATCCAGGAAATTCAAGAGAAGTGGCGTATGGAAACTAGAGAACAATGGGACAAAACACCAGCAATATTCTATCATATACTAATACAAGGGCTCCCGGAAGCAGTTCAGAAACAACTGAAGAAGGTAGTGGGGATGGAAGCAAAAGCATGGCCAGAAATACAGCTGACGATAGTACATCATTGTAGGACATGGCAAGAAAAGATGAAACAAAAGGAAGAGGATAGAATAGCGGAAGAGGCTAAATTGGTACAGAAAAAACTTACTAAATACACGATGGAAGGTGCACTAATAACTACACCTGCAACAATGACTCAAAACCCCACACAAGTAGTGTCTGCACAAGATCCCTCCCAAATACAACCATCACAGATTGTAGCACAACAGCTGCCACCACCCCAACCATACACGACTAACATGGGAGGAGGATACTCAACGCCAGGAGCTGGATATTATAATTACAACAGGGGAAGGGGAGGAATGATGAGGGAGAGGGGATACGGCTATAACACACAACAGCAAGGGGGAGGATTCAGAAATTTCTACCCCTCCGGGCAACCAGTATACCAGGACAATTCAGGGAGCTTTCCATGGCAGAACAGGGAACCGCCGGTATGTTGGATTTGTGGATTACTAGGGCACATGTCACGCACATGTAGAATAAGACCAGGCACACCATCATGGGGAAAACAGGGACAACAAGGGCCTACAAGAGAACAGCAGGACACCCAACAACAGCAGGCACTGCAACCGGGAAATGTGCAGCAACAACTAGTAACACAACAACAGCCACAGACATATTCACTACCACAACAACAGGTAGCGATAACACAACAACATCAAGTGCACAAAGTACAGCAACCTGCCCAAATTCAAGACCATAAAATAACATCTACCAATACACAACTACAGCAAACACAACTGGGAAGGGTGACAGTCCTGGGACACAACCCTTACACAGGAAGTGGTCAATCATTATACCCACAATAGGACAGCCCACAGACGGCCTTGGTGTGTCCCATCCTGTCGGTAACACCTAATAGTGCGGAGGAACCACGCATAGAGGTAACGATAGGTGACAAAAAATTGTCATTCCTTGTTGACACCGGGGCGACCCGGTCTTGCATAAGGGAAGGTAAATTTAAGATGTCAGGTGAAGCCATGAACACCCAAGGATTCTCTGGGGCTAGGGGGTTGGTTCCCTTTACTGATAACATTCCCTTATCAATATGGGATTATGACATGTCCGTCCCGCTTTTATATTCTAGGGCCTCACCAGTAAACATACTGGGGAGAGACATAATGAGCAGGTTGAATATGACGATCTCCTTTACGGAGGACGGCATAATTTGCTCCACTCCAGGAATAGACATGTTCACTGCACGACAAATTATGCAAGCATACTGTGGACAGACAGTGATTAGGGCTGAGCCAGTAGATGGCGAACTGTTCCAGTATGGAACAGACATGGCATTCGCATGGATGCCAGGAATAGAAGGGAAGATCTGGAGGAGACCAACAGCCTATTTGTTTAGACCAGAAACACCAGCCAATGAACCAGAAGGAAAGGTGATTTCAGTGAGCATGGAGAGCATTATAGCAAATGCGGATTATATCGCAGTACATGCCCAAGACAGAGAAGGAAGAGCATGGAGAGCAGTGATAGCCCTAGCAGAGGGATGAAGGCTCACCCAGGTGTCAGACGAGGAGCTCTTTTCAGAAGAAAAGGAAGAAGGTGAAATGGTATTTATGATGAGTGTAGACATATGGCTAAGAGTAACATACAAACAATTGGCACAGAAAATTGCAATGGCACTTGTAGCACCCACATCCACCCCAGTTCCCTTCTTTGAGGAGGATATGGCAAAAGTCCCAACATCATTATGGACTACTAGTCCCTATGACGTGGGGTGCATAAAGAGTATAGGGGGAGTAAGAATAAAATTGAAAAAAGGTGCAATACTCCCTAGAGTGAAGCAATACCCACTATCAAAAGAGGCAGATGAGGGCATATATGAAACAATAACGGCCCTTATAAACAATGGCATATTGGTACCATCAGAATCACCATGTAACACAGCTGTATATCCAGTGCGCAAAGCTAAAGGAGGGTCTTGGCGTTTCATCCAGGACCTCAGGCCCTTGAACAACATAGTGGAAGCAGAATACCCCATAGCAGCAAACCCGGCCACAATATTGTGTGGCATTCCAGCAGAGGCATCACGATTTACAGTGATTGACCTTAAAAATGCCTTTTTCTCAATACCCCTGCATCAAGACTCAAAAGATCTAACAAGCTTCACGTACAGGAACACAAAATGGAAACACACCAGATTGCCACAAGGGTACTGCGAGTCACCCTCAATTTTCAACAGAGTAATACAGATGGACTTGGAAAACATTGAAGTGGAAAGCACAGTGTTGCAGTATGTTGACGATATAATAGTTTGCAGCACAAGCGAAAAACAATGCAGAGAGGACTCATTGAAGATGCTGACAATATTGGCTGAAAAGGGTTACAAGGTAGACAAAGAGAAGTTACAGTACTGTCAGGAACAGGTACTATACATTGGCCAGCTCATATCCCAATACGGACGAAAGATTGCACCACAAAGAGCACAGGCCATACCAAAAACGCTGTTGCCACAAACAGTGAGGGAACTACAGCAGCTCCTGGGACTGTGCAACTACTATAGAGCATGGGTATTTGATTACAGCTCATACATAGGACCCCTACTTGAGGCATTAAGAGAAGTTAACAAAGGGGAGAAAAAATTGGGGTGGACAATGGAAATGAAAGAGGCCTTTGATGAACTGAAAGATGCAATATCAACTGCTCCGGTACTGGCCACCCCAGATTATGAACGACAATTCTTTATATTTTCACATTGCGACTCAGCAGTAATGAAAGCAGTGTTGGCTCAAAAAACAAGCATGGGTTACAAACCAGTAGCATTTTACAGTGGTCACTTGGATCCTGTAATGTTAGGACATTTCCCTTGGGAACAAGGTCTCGCCGCAGCTGCCTTCGCGGTAGAGAAAGCATCATCAATTACAATGGGGTGCCCAACCACACTATTCGTGGAACATTCACTATTTGCAATATTGAACAAGCCTAAGTCCACACTAACCACACAGAGGGCGTCAGGTTATGAGATCATCTTATCTAGACCAGAATTATCAATTGTTAGATGCAGCACAGTTAATCCTGCAAGGTTTATAGCGGAAGTGATTGAGGAAGGCGACTATGCACATGATTGTATGCAGACTACCGAAATGTACTCATGTACTAGAAAAGTTGAAGAGGACGCGCTAAATGGAGGAGAGCTCTTGTTCATTGATGGGTCATCAACAATAGACCAAAGTGATGGGATAAGGAGAACTGGGCAGCAGTGGTAAAAATGACAGAGGAATTGGTGTATGTGGCTGTGAAATGCGTACAATTACCACAACATTACTCTGCTCAAGCAGCAGAATTGGTTGCACTGATCTTGGCGTTGAAGGAAAGCTTTGACAAAAGAGTAACTATATATTCTGACAGCGCATATGTCACGTCTACTGTCCACTCAGGATTGTACAAATGGAGGAGAAGAGGGTTTAGGAGAGCTGACGGCACCCCAGTGCAACATGCTCTCTTATTAGCTGAATTAATTTAAGTAATAAATGACCCCCAAGAATTAGCTTTGGTCAAATGTACTGCACACACTAATGGAGAAGATCATATCTCACAAGGAAATGCATCAGCAGACGTACATGCGAAGTATGCCGCATATTTTGGTGAGATATGGAACCCCCCAGAGTCAGAGAGAGGGAGAGGGAGGGGGATAGCTAAAGAGATGTTGATAAGAGAAGGGTATACCCATCTCCCAGCCACACTGATAATGGAGTTACAAGCGGCTGCACCAATGGCAGAAAAAGAAATATGGGTAAAAAGAGGATATACAATGTCACCAACTGACGCACTATGGCGCCATGGTAACACTGGAAAGATGGTAATGCCATTGGCACTATTGAACACCGCCCTAAGCCAACTCTACCACCCAGCCCACACAGGCAAGGAAGTTATTGCAGCACGAATTAGGGAAGATTGGTTCTGTCCCGAGTTAAATTCCCATGAGACAAATTTTATCAGCAATTGTCTCACATGTCAACAGTTTACGGCCGGTCACACGCTGAAAGTGATAAAAGGCACTATACCCTGGCCAGAGGGACCCTTCCTGCACATCCATATTGACTATGTTGATATGATCAACGTAGCTCAAGGAAATAGGTATATGATTGTAGTAGTATGCCCATTCTCCAGGTGGATTGAGGCATGACCCTGCTCACATCCAGACGCATTTAGAGCAGCTAAATTTCTAGTGAGGGAGGTTTTCCCCAGGTGGGGAGTGTGCGAGGTACTGCGGTCGGATAACGGCCCGCATTTCGTTAATGAAATGTTCCAGCACATCACATCCTTACTGAACATCAAGCATAAATTTGCATGTGCATATCACCCGCAGGCCAACGGTATATGCGAACGCCTGAATGGCCTACTGAAGGAGGCAATTGCAAAGATACAGCAAACAACAAAGAAGAGTTGGTTGTATTGCCTTCCGCTAGCTCTATTTGAGCTGAGAAATAGACCAGGCTCCGACCACCACCTCACTCCTCATGAGGTGGTGACCGGACCACAAATGCGCCTTCCTCTAACGCCAACATCAAGGGCATTCACAGACTATGAAAACACTGCAACTGTTCTTGGTGATGAAATGTACCAATATGTGTCTTCTTTGGTTACTAGTGTAGTGTTTGTGTCTCAACAGCTCGAGCGCACGCGGGGCTGGTCTAAGAGTTACCAGCAAGAAGACGAGGACCAAGGACCGGAAAAGGGAAAACTGTGCAAAATTGCTAAAGGTGACCACGTGCTACTCCGCAATTTCAATAGAAAGTGGAACAGCCTACGCTTCACTGCTCCCCACCTTGTAGAGGAGGTATCTACGAGAGCAGTAAAGTTGCAGGATAAGCGTGCTTGGAATCACCTACACGACGTAAAGATCTGCAAACTCCCGACCCGCCCTAGCGTCACCGACAGGGCCATTGGAAGAACAGCGACAGCGTCACCCACGGAGGAAGAGACTTCTACCACAGCTGACGACCTAAGTGTCCCCATACCCTGCCACCCCCCAGATTCCCCAGAGACAACTACTGAAACTGGTAATTCCTATACCGCCCACCCCATGGTCACACGATCAAAGAGTAAAGAGACTTCCACCAGTTGAGCCCAAACCCTCTGCCCATCGACCCCCTACCCACTACAGTAACCACCCAATTGAAGGACATTGTCTTGCACATATACACATGTAAAAACTTGAATGTTCTCTTCTTTCTTTCTCGCACATGCAGGTACCCCGTATTATTGTATTGCTAAGAAAACAGATAACTAACAAAGTTCATTGCCCAGGAGTAGATACTACCCTCAGACGATAACTACCCTGAAGCCCTATCACACCAATTTGTCTATCACATAAAAAGGCCAAAGTACCTAAAAAGAAGGAGGGTACGTGTCTACTACACAGCATTAATCTTGGCCATAGATCAATCAATGCCCCATCTTCACCAACACTTGCCTGCCCTAAGAGACAGATCGCTTAGATTGGCGTGGGAACAGCTCTTCGCCTGGGCACTGAACGACTACTTGATAGGGAGAGCTTGAAAACAACAACTAACACTAATAACAAGCATATTGAGAATTATCAGGCGGGCAACTCTAACGTCGCAAGAATAAGCTGCCGAACTGCAGCAAGGTAAGAGCAAAATGCCGGTGAGACTAGCTTCTGTAATAAAAATGATAGGGATTTTGATGGTCACTGGGTTTTTGGCTGCCTCTGTATGGCAGAAAAGTTATGCTATCAATATTTTGGCTGTACCCAAACCTAATGTACCCCCACCCACGGCTGCAACAGGTGTTACGTCAGGTGGTACTAGCAAGCCTCCACATAAGGGAAATAGAGTAAAACGTAGCACATACTCAGATAATAAAGGTATTGATAATTACATAACAGATTCAGCACACGTCTCGAACAACATGTGGTACCAACACATGACCCAAATAGGTAAGCAGACAACAGAAGACAGCTGCTACGTCTGCTCATTGAGCCCATACGCCATGAGCGCTTCTCGAACATTTGTTGCCACGGAAATAGATGAAAAGACAGCACGATGTATAATATACCTGGCACTGTTCCAAACGAAAGGGAGATTTCAAGGGACGGTGGTGAAACTGGTGTGGAAAACACGAGACACATATCCATACAAAAACAACTTCCTCAAGACTTATTTGAGTTACCACAAGAGCAGTTTGCATGCTGAAGCATTCAGATACATGACAAGTGGTCCTGAAAAGGGAGAAACAAAGAAAGTAACACCACAATACCTACCATGTGACTGGTACGCCACTGAAGTTCCTGGTAAACAAGGATGTTGGGAAAGACCACTGGTAACAATAACAGGGAAGGTGTACATGGACAACAAATGGGACATAGGAGTGATTGGCAGCAACATGGTAACAAGAGAAAATATTACAACTATTGATGAACACAATAACAGATGTTGGACGATTTGGGGCAAGTACGTACCCATGCTGACATGGATGGAGAAGGATGAAGACCCAATAAGCATACTGCCACTGTCTGCACCTAAGGTATGCTACCAACATAGAGGAGAAGTGGACGTGGGATACAACACCAACTGTGCAAGCGTGACAGAGTTACCTGAGAGGGGAGCAGGAACAGCAGTATTAATGAACCATTACTGGGCCTGCGGAAACAAGGCATACCACACACTGCCCCCTCTGTGGAATGGTATATGCACAATGGTACACCTTAATGTACCATCACTAGTGGTGCCCCAGAAACATGTGAACGTGGCGAACTTCCCTAAAATGGATGAAGGAAACAAGAGGAAGAAGAGATCTGTAAAACCTCAGAAGGGGTCAGAGAACGAAAACAACAACAACAATGTCCTGAATAGAAAGAAGAGACAAGGAAAACCTCTGACAGGAAATTACCTATGGGGAAGGTCGGAAACAGCACTCACTTCAATCCCACCAGCACACAGACTATTCAGCAGAGCAGCAATGTTCTTCTCGTCAATAATACATCCGGGACTACAAGCTTACGCAAACGCAAAATGGCTCCAGATAACTCGATGGGAGCTAATGATGACAATTAATTCTACAGTAAATGGATTCAACGCAATAAAAGAGGAGCTGCGAGCAGTGAGGATGGTAGCACTACAGAACAGATATGTATTAGATCTCCTTACAGCAATGGAAGGAGGAGTTTGCGCAAAGATAGGACAATCATGCTGCACATTCATTCCTGCTAATGATGCTGACAATGGTACACTGACAGAAGTAGTATCACAGCTGGCCCAGATGCACTCCAAAACGATGGAAGAAAGTAAAGGAGTGAAGAAGGATGACAGCTGGTTTTCAATGTTATGGTCATGGATGCCATCTTGGCTGTCGGACGGACTGAAGATTATAGTTGGATGCATAATACTGGCTGGAGCTGCACTGATCATACTAAGATTTTGGAAGGCCCGGAAGGCACGCACTACAGATGAAATGATCGAAATGGTTGGTATGCACCCCTTGATGCCGGCAGATGATGGCCAGCACACAGGCATGATAATAAAAGAGAGAGAAAAACTGCGCAAACAGATCATCACCAACCACCTGGACCCACCATCTGTGAAGCTCGAAAACCAAAGAAATCCAAGGTGCTACATAGGGAAATGGGTATACTGCACACCTGGAGGAACATGTGTATATATGTATTGGTCATTTGAAGACCATGTCAACAATTATGGACATTTGGGAGGAGTAACTAAAATATGGAGAGTAAGAGGAGATAAGGAAAAAGATATGTTTGTGGTCGACAAGTCGACCAGAGGGGGGACTGAAGTGGGAGAATGGAACAAAAGGCTCCCACCAATCCCTTCACGCCCCTACCCTAGAGGATCGCGGCCCAGACACTCGCCACGAGAGGAGTTTGCCTATCTACCAGACGACCAAATACCCTGGTACAGGAACATACGGATGTGCCCACCAGCCTGCCCACCAGCCTGCCCTGCCCATGCCGACACTTGCGGCATGGATGAACTCGACTGAACCATTCAACAGTAAATAAACACATCGTTAGAGATGCCATGACGACCTAGCCAACGGTCAGCACACCCGTGCAAACATGCACACTGGACACTCCCACACCAATCCACACGAAGAACATATTCAGTGCTATGACCTAGGTGACGGACACACCCACTGACACGCATCTTTATTATTTTTTACATAGGTTTTTCAAAATGCAGAAACGCAAGACGCACAACAAACTCATCTAAAATGCTTGCTGACGCTTCTACTAACCCATACATTGCAATGAGAAATATAACGAAGACATGATACTGGGGATAAAGCAATATGATACCATAACCTAAAGCGCCTGCATCAAACATCCCCACCTATGCACCAGGCCCAAGTAGGCCGCAAGCAAGAGCCTCCATGAACATTGAACGAGCAAGAGTACAATTGCTGACCCTGCAGAGTGAGCCCGGCGAGAACAGACAGTCAAGGGCACAATGTTGCAAACTCGCATGCCACAAGCCAAAGCCAAGGTCACACCTGAAAACTAAGCCAGACACACAGTGGAAAATGCAATATTAAATGTGCAGAATTCTGCCTCAACCACGGTCTCTCCTCACGTGACCAAGCCGAACCTGACAGGGTGCCAGACCCAGGAGGAAGGAGGTGCCTGGATCCCACGTTTTGAGACACAGGCAGCAACAATGAAGCGACTCAATGGACATCTGCGGCGGTGGGAGTAGTCTGCCCTCCAGCATATGAACAAATCCTCGCATTGTCTGCACATACCCATAGTTATACATTGTTGCAAAGGACAGGTGCACCGCGAGCTGGGAACAGCGATGGTCCCAGACTGGGGGGCTCGCGAGTGGACCAATCAGAACATGGGGCACTTATCACTGACGCCATTAACATTAGCCAATCCCCAGGGGTCTTCATGTAACAATTTTCATGTATCTAATTGAAGGGACAACCCAGGTATACCACCTGACTGACCCTCAACCACTAACAGCGTTCTCTATACGTATGCTATACTCACCCTACCACTCGAGGAACCAATCCAGAGTGGCGATAGTTTTTTGCTAACTTTCCCAGGTGACGCGAGTAGCGCATCATACTGAGGTAAAAAGGGCCTGCGAGCCCCACGAAGAGACAGAGAGAGTCAGGAAGGACGCGTACGATCCTTGACCCATCCCTGCCGTTTTTTTTAATAAACAGCAGAACCACCTTGCTTCTTGCGTGTGCCTCATACTCATTTTTGGGATACGGGGGAGGAGTTGGGGCCTCCCTGCCCAGGGGTCCGCGGACGGCCAGCTGACCCCGGCAGAATTTCCCCCCGACACATGTACAGATGCAGGAAACCGCAAGAAGCAACGAAATTGTGAAGCTTACTTAAGCTTAGTAGTAAATTAGATTGCGGCAAGCACCAACTATACATATATCTACATCAAAAGCACTTTATAGATGAGTGAAAATTCACTACGCACATGAGCAGACTGGAACAGAGGTTACTAAAGGTCTCAAGAGGAGAGTGCCGTAGCAAACAAATCAAGAATTAAGACGGAGAGAAACCCAGCTGAAGGGAACCATGCAAATAAGCCAAGGTCGTATCAGGATGGAATAGGCCAGTAATGGATACAATTAAAGAGAAAAGGAACAGAGTATCATGTTCAGGAAAGTCAAGATAAGCTGCAGATGGTAGACGACTGGCAGAAGTAAATCAAATACACAAAAATTGAACGTGGCAAGGCAGGCAGAAAGCGAGGAGACTTTCACACCTACCCATGGAGCCTTGCCATACCCATATTCCTTAACTTTCTCAGACCAAGAAGCAGACTCAAGGCCAAACTACAAAGCAGTAATATACACGACCACTGAGGTGATGAATCGTTGTAACATAATTGGAGGGAAGCTGGGGTGCAGACTTACTCCCTGCACCTGGCTGATTATTCTGCATACTGTTAAGCGCAAGTGGAAAAATATGTGTGGGATCGATGCCAACCCAATCATAGTGGACCATGTAATCTGGGGTCCTATAGAGAGTAGAGCCAATGGGACGTCATACTTTTAGTGGCGTTTACAGAGGCCAGTTTGAAGGAAGGGCTTAGTTGCTCCACCTGACATTGATTATCCAATCACCTCTCCCGTTACCATATACAGATATAGTACCTATGATAAAGTTACCTTCCTATAAGCAATCATGTTGCATGTTAGGTTCTTAAGACTACACGTCAATGAGGATGATTTTTTGGTATAAATATTATGTTTTTTCTGAAATTAATTGGAGTTTAAGCGAGTAGGAAGATCGAGCGGTTGCTGATGTTCATTGAACTCTCTGTTTTATGTACTTGTCATTAAACAGACTCCCTTTGCCAAACCATTGAGTTGTCATTATTATTTGGTGCAAGAGTACGAATCTGCATCCCCATCTATCTCGAGGGTGCTGCTGCTCATCTTAAGGGGCTGTTTGGAGATCCCCAGTTTTATGGGCCAGCTGGGGTCCAGCCAGTTCAAGGCAGTGGCTGTAATTTGCAGGTATGTCCTTCAAAGTTTTAGGAGACAATGTGGGGACAGATGGGAGCTGCCCCTCTTTCTGGGGTGTGGAGGGACAGTGGCTCTTGTGCTTTTACAATTCTAAGGACAGGAGAACAGAAGGGCGGGTGAGGAATGCTGTGGAAGAGCAATGGTCATCATGGGACGTGGGGGAGAATGGGTGGAGATATCCAGCAGCTATTAACTCTCCATTAATGCCCGAGTTTAGTCTGGGTATGAATGAAGGACTTCTAGAACCTGGGCAGAGTTGGAGAACGAGACCAGTGTTTCATGGTGCATGGAGAAAGTGGCACATTGCTGTTTCACTGGTGAGGGGCCTATTGATCACAGGGTTGCCCGCGACCTTCACAAAGCATCCCCTGGAGATCAGAGACCCTACAGAAAACACTATGCCCAAGGTGACCTTCAGGGCAATGTATGGTCGAGGCGCAATTAGATGAGAAGTTGTGGACAGGAAACACAACTTCCCATTTCACCCTAAACCACGTTCTAGTCATTCAGCCTTCTACAAGGTATCTCAGTCAAATCAGTCATCCGAATGCAACCCTGGTTCCCATCTTTTTAGGCGCTACCTGTGAGGCACATATAGGTGCAGGGATGTCGTTTTAATGCCTGTCTGATTTTGTGCACTCTTACCTAGCCTCCTCTACACCTTAGTCACCTTTCAGTACCGTCACGTCTTTTTGGAGTGCTTTATGGTTCCTGTTAAGTGCTATAGTATAGTACAGAATGGATCGGGATATCTCGGGGGAGGAGCTTGCCGGGTTGCTGGATGGCCGCAGATACGTTAGGCGCTAGTGCCTGCTTCTCACTCGGGGTCCACTGCATTATGGTAGAAGCAGTCTCTTTGCTTTCTGAGCCGGGGGTAAGTGGTGAACATTCCTCTCCCATCGGCCAGCATGATCCACAAGGTGCCGCCACAGATGGTATCCTCTGAAGTTAATCTGCGTGTGTGTGCGCGCGCGTGTATGCGTGCACGTATGTGCACCTGTGCGCATGTGTGCGTGCGTGTGCCGACCTGAGTGCGTGCGTGTGTGTGCAAATTTGGGGCAAATTGAGTTAGGTTTGGCACGTTGCCAAAGCTAGGTTGAACAACAGTGTGGCATTGCTCTAACTGGAGTTGGCAGCGGTGGTACAGAGAGGTAGAGGGGAGCAGACAACAAGTGTGGGCACGGGGCCCAGCCCAAAGGGATGTGACAAGCTTTTCACAGGAAACCCTAAGGGTGACGGCATCCCATTTTTTGTTGTGTGCCCGCCTAGGCCATAGAGTCTGTGATTCGTGCCACTCCTTTGGCATTTTTTTCCCCACCCCTGGGACAATCGAAACCCTTGCGTAAAGCGATGCCCCATAAGGAGTGCAATAGCAGGAACAAAGGGGAGAATGGTTTCCTCTATAGACAGTGACCTGTAAAATGAGTTGTCCATTATCCTCACCTGATGTATTGCAGACTTCAGGTAGATGGCGGCATCAATGAGTTACTCCAAGAAAGTACCGAGCACGCACAGCAAAGACTTCCATAGAGCCGCAAGACAGGACCTGCACTCCGTCAACTAAAGAAGTAATCAGCCATGACTCACGGACGGGTACACATCACACTCCACCTCGATGGATGATAGCCGTATCGCTCCAAAGGCACGACCACCCACCAATCAGCAATCATTCGCTACTTGAAGACACATCGCACAACACCTCTGCCACTAGAATGCAGCTAGGTCCCACGATAATAATTCGGTCTAACTGGACACATAATCAGTTTCCTTGACTGGCATACTCTCCCGACAGCTTACACAGTACTCCTGCACAAGCCAGCTCTACATAGCCTGCTAGCAGGGACTTAGCCACCCCTACCTACCTTCGTACTGGCCAAAATGGACACATGCATTCTAAATTCCTCTGACCGATCAGTGGTTCGGACACTCTGTAAACTACAGAAGACAAGTCAAATTATGAAATATAAAGCCTCACTCATTGAATCTGCACTGGAGATGCTGAGCCTGCCAATTGATGCCAACGCGTGTGGACTGTTCCTTCTATACACGAAGGTCGATAATCTGGAAAATGGCTCTAGAGCAAATGATATGCGGATTCTCGGTCTGCCAATCCCTGGATTGGGAAGACATCTTGCATAGAGGTGAAGTCCCCTTGGATGTTGAATTTTAGCCCAGTTCTCCTACTTGGCCTATTAGGTTAACAGATTCCTTGTGTTCCCCAACAAGGCACAGAAGGAAGGCAATATGATGGCCCACCCCAGATCTTCACAGAGGCATTGACAGTGCAGGGCCTGAGCGGGCAAGGCCCACCCACAATCTGTAAATGCCCACTCAGCAGGTTAATGTCACTGCGGCCCAACTACATTAGCTTCAGGCCCCACTTGTTGGACAATCCTGGCCACGCCTCTGAGTCTTCAGAGCACAAGGAGAAGGTTTGAAGGCAAGGTGTAGAGAAAAATGAGATTCAATTCAGAGGCAAAACCATCTTCATCTTTGCAGACCTACGCGGAAAAGACACAACCGGGGAGCCAGGATTTTCAGGGAGTCTGGAAGAATGTATTGTAAAAAGGAGTCGAAGCTTATACGCAGTGCCCTGCTAGGCTGAGGGTGGCTAAAGGGGGTGCATGTTTTTTCGCTGGATTATTTTGGTGGTTTGGGATCATGACAGTCAGGCTGGTGATGGCTCGCTCCATACATAGTGTGCTTAATAAACTGCATTTGTCGAGTTATTTAAGGTTATTTTGTTTACCCAAGATGCAACAGTTGTTCTGGTCTGTCTTGCGATGGTTGGGGTTGGTCTGGAGCCTGTTATTTGTATGTACTGTGGCAAAGTCCCCTGCAAACTCAGGGGACATCTAGTGGGGACGTCCAAAGGTGCTGTGTGGACGTCCAAGGGTACTCTGGCCAAACACATGTAGTGCCCATACCAAGGCAAAGGCTCATCACATGAGGCCTCCTAAGGACTCTGTCTCTTTTTATGTCTCATTGTTTCCCCTGTCCCCAAACACAGCCGCTGTATGCATTCAGAGAGCAGATCTGTCTTTAAACACTGTCCCTTTAAATAAGTAGAGGTACGAGACTGAAGGTAAACCAGTAGTGGAGGAACTAAAGTCCTTAGATGGTGGTAGCAGAGACCATACCGGACCTTAGAGGCGTCCCACATTTGCACAGAGCACACGCACCGTGAGCCTGCATGCGCATCAGCCGCACGCCAGTCCTTCCTATGGCACCTGAACAGCCAGTCTCCTTGATGAACTGAAGCAAAGTTTGATTCCCTGCCATAAGGAACTCTGGGGAAACAGTGGCAAGTGCAAAAGTGCTTGTTTGCTACTCCTGCCGTGCCCGAGCAGCCCCATCCCTCTGGCGATTGCAGGTAAGAGGAGCGCTGGACACAGGCCGCGGCTGCTACATTCCCACAGTTGAGAAGAGTATAATCCAAGATGGCGGATCATCCATTTAAAGACTTGCAGGGTAATTCATAGAAATTCGCACAAAAGTGGCGCACGCGACTGGCGCACAGCGTGCCCGTGCGAATGTCTGCGCCAGCCGCGTGCGCTAAAATCGATTTCCGCGCACATCGTATTCATGGATTTTGGCATCCAAAACCAGCCGTGGCGCAGCGACCCTGCAGCAGCGCCAGTTACGCCCCCCAAAAACGCCCTCGCGCAAGGAAAAGCCTTCAAAATCCCCAAATAATCGCAAAGGGCTGTGCTAACCCTGGACCAGTTCACAGGGCTGGCAAAGAGCAAACGCCAAGCGGGGAACGTGTATTTCAGTGGTTCGCGGGAAGTTCCACACGCGATTGTCCTGTGTACGTGTGCATCAGGGGTGCGCGGGAAGTATCACACGCAAAATCAGCAGGTTACGTGTATTTCAGGGGTGCGCGGGAAGTATCACGAAGTTCCACACACGATTTCAGCAGGGTACGTGTATTTCAGGAGTGCGCGGGAATTTCCACACACGCGATTGGCCCCGTGCGAGCAAGGTACGTGTATTTCAGGGGTGCGCGGGAAGTTCCAAACACGAATGGCCCCGTGCGAGCAGGGTACGTGTATTCCAGGGGTGCGCGGGAAGTTCCACACGCGATTTCAGCAGGGTACGTGTATTGCAGGGGTGTGCGGGAAGTTCCACACGCGATTGGCCCCGTGCGAGCAGGGTACGTGTATTTCAGGGGTGCGCAGGAAGTTCCACACGCGATTTCAGCAGGGTACGTGTATTTCAGGGGTGCGCGGGAAGTTCCACACACGATTTCAGCAGGGTACGTGTATTTCAGGGGTGCGCGGGAAGTTCCACATGCGATTCCATCAGGGTACGTGTATTTCAGGGGTGCGCGGGAAGTTCCACACGTGATTGGCCCCGTGCGAGCAAGGTACGTGTATTCCAGGGGTGCGCGGGAAGTTCCACACGCGATTTCAGCAGGGTACGTGCATTTCAGGGGTGCGCGGGAAGTTCCACACGTGATTGGCCCCGTGCGAGCAAGGTACGTGTATTTCAGGGGTGCGCGGGAAGTTCCACACGCGATTGGCCCCGTGCGAGCAGGGTACGTGTATTCCAGGGGTGCGCGGGAAGTTCCACATGCGATTTCAGCAGGGTACGTGTATTTCGGGGGTGCGCGGGAAGATGCACACGCGATTTCAGCAGGGTACGTGTATTGCAGGGGTTCTGGGGAGTACTACACGTGAATTGGCCGTGTGGGTCCTCCCAGGTGTTCGCTCTACAACCTCCACGGCCCGTGCAGGCAGCCCACACCACGGGGGACTACCCTGCGCCCCTGCTCATGTCCCGCAGGCAGCCCATCCACCATGGGCATGCCCCCCAGCCAACCCACATGTCACCTTGCACTACTGCTCAACAATGCATGTCTCCCAGCACCCCCACCCCCCAGCAGTCAGGGGCACCCTCCACCAGGCCCCCACTCCTGTCTCCCAGCACCCCCACCCCCCAGCCACCAGGGGCAGCCTCCACCAGGCCCCCACTCCTGTCTCCCTGCACCCCCCACCCCCCAGCAGTCAGGGGCACCCTCCACCAGGCCCCCACTCATGTCCAACTCATGTCTCCCACCACCCCCACCCCCCAGCCACCAGGGGCAGCCTCCACCAGGCTCCCACTCATGTCTCCCACCACCCCCACCCCCCAGCAGTGCAGGGGCAGCCTCCACCAGGGCCCCACCCATGTCTACCACCACCCCCACCCGCCAGCAGTGCAGGGGCAGCCTCCACCAGGCCCCCACTCATGTCTCCCATCACCCCCACCCCCAGCAGTGCAGGGGCAGCCTCCACCAGGGCCCCACCCATGTCTCCCTGCACCCCCATCCCCCAGCAGTGCAGGGGCAGCCTCCACCAGGCCCCCACTCATGTCTCCCTGCACCCCCTATCCCCCAGCAGTCAGGGGCACCCTCCACCAGGCTCCCACTGATGTCTCCAAGCACCCCCACCCCCAGCCACCAGGGGCAGCCTCCACCAGGCCCCCACTCATGTCTCCCACCAATCCCACCCCCAGCCACCAGGGGCAGCCTCCACCAGGCCCCCACTCATGTCTCCCACCACCCCACCCCCCAGCAGTCAGGGGCACCCTCCACCAGGCCCCCACTCATGTCTCCCCGCACCCCTACTCCCCAGCAGTCAGGGGCACCCTCCACCAGGCTCCCACTCATGTCTCCCAGCACCCCCACCCCCCAGCCACCAGGGGCAGCCTCCACCAGGCCCCCACTCATGTCTCCCACCACCCCCACCCCCCAGCCACCAGGGGCAGCCTCCACCAGGCCCCCACTCATGTCTCCCACCACCTCCACCCCCCAGCAGTCAGGGGCACCCTCCACCAGGCCCCCACTCCTGTCTCCCAGCACCCCCACCCCCAGCCACCAGGGGCATCCTCCACCATGCCACCACTCATGACCCCTATTACCCCCACCCCCCAGCAGTGCAGGGGCAGCCTCCACCAGGCCCCCACTCATGTCTACCACCACCCCCACCCCCCAGCCACCAGGGGCAGCCTCCACCAGGCCCCCACTCATGTCCCCTATTACCCCCACCCCCCAGCAGTGCTGGGGCAGCCTCCACCAGGCCCCCACTCATGTCTACCACCACCCCCATCCCCCAGCCACCAGGGGCAGCCTCCACCAGGCCCCCACTCATGTCCCCTATTACCCCCACCCCCCAGCAGTGCAGGGGCAGCCTCCACCAGGGCCCCACCCATGTCTACCACCAACCCCACCCCCCAGCAGTGCAGGGGCAGCCTCCACCAGGCCCCCACTCATGTCCCCTATTACCCCCACCCCCCAGCAGTCAGGGGCACCCTCCACCAGGCCCCCACTCCTGTCTCCCAGCACCCCCACCCCCCAGCCACCAGGGGCAGCCTCCACCAGGCCCCCACTCCTGTCTCCCTGCACCCCCACCCCCCAGCAGTTAGGGGCACCCTCCACCAGGCCCCCACTCATGTCCAACTCATGTCTCCCACCACCCCCACCCCCCAGCCACCAGGGGCAGCCTCCACCAGGCCCCACTCATGTCTCCCACCACCCCCACCCCCCAGCAGTGCAGGGGCAGCCTCCACCAGGCCTCCACTCACGTCTACCACCACCCCCACCCCCCAGCCACCAGGGGCAGCCTCCACCAGGCCCCCACTCATGTCCCCTATTACCCCCACCCCCCAGCAGTGCAGGGGCAGCCTCCACCAGGCCCCCACTCATGTCCCCTATTACCCCCACCCCCCAGCAGTCAGGGGCACCCTCCACCAGGCCCCCACTCCTGTCTCCCAGCACCCCCACCACCCAGCCACCAGGGGCAGCCTCCACCAGGCCCCCACTCCTGTCTCCCACCACCCCCACCCCCCAGCCGCCAGGGGCAGCCTCCACCAGGCCCCCACTCATGTCTCCCACCACCCCCACCCCCCAGCAGTGCAGGGGAAGCCTCCACCAGGGCCCCACCCATGTCTCCCACCACCCCCACCTCCCAGCAGTGCAGGGGCAGCCTCCACCAGGCCCCCACTCATGTCTCCCATCACCCCCACCCCCCAGCAGTGCAGGGGCAGCCTCCACCAGGCCCCCACTCCTGTCTCCCTGCACCCCCACCCCCCAGCAGTGCAGGGGCAGCCTCCACCAGGCCCCCACCCATGTCTACCACCACCCCCACCCCCCAGCAGTGCAGGTGCAGCCTCCACCAGGCCCCCACTCATGTCTCCCTGCACCCCCTACCCCCCAGCAGTCAGTGGCACCCTCCACCAGGCTCCCACTCCTGTCTCCCAGCACCCCCACCCCCAGCCACCAGGGGCCGCCTCCACCAGGCCCCCACTCATGTCCCCTATAACCCCCACCCCCCAGCAGTGCAGGGGCAGCCTCCACCAGGCCCCCACTCATGTCTACCACCACCCCCACCCCCCAGCCACCAGGGGCAGCCTCCACCAGGCCCCCACTCATGTCCCCTATTACCCCCACCCCCAGCAGTGCAGGGGCAGCCTCCACCAGGCCCCCACTCATGTCTACCACCACCCCCACCCCCAGCCACCAGGGGCAGCCTCCACCAGGCCCCCACTCATGTCCCGTATTACCCCCACCTCCCAGCAGTGCAGGGGCAGCCTCCACCAGGGCCCCACCCATGTCTACCACCACCCCCACCCCCCCCAGCAGTGCAGGGGCAGCCTCCACTAGGCCCCCACTCATGTCCCCTATTACCCCCACCCCCCAGCAGTGCAGGGGCAGCCTCCACCAGGCCCCCACTCATGTCCAACTCATGTCTCCCACCACCCCCACCCCCCAGCCACCAGGGGCAGCCTCCACCAGGCCCCCACTCATGTCTCCCACCACCCCCACCCCCCAGCCACC
This sequence comes from Ambystoma mexicanum, assembly GCF_040938575.1. NCBI lineage: Eukaryota > Metazoa > Chordata > Amphibia > Caudata > Ambystomatidae > Ambystoma > Ambystoma mexicanum. The sequence continues at coordinate 1,422,942,704 of NC_090924.1, forward strand.
AGGGGCAGCCTCAACCAGGCCCCCACTCATGTCCAACTCATGTCTCCCACCACCCCCACCCCCCAGCCACCAGGGGCAGCCTCCACCAGGCCCCCACTCATGTCTCCCACCACCCCCACCCCGCAGCCACCAGGGGGAGCCTCCACCAGGCCCCCACTCATGTCTCCCACCACCCCCACCCCCCAGCAGTCAGGGGCACCCTCCACCAGTCCCCACTCCTGTCTCCCTGCACCCCCTACCCCCCAGCAGTCAGGGGCACCCTCCACCAGGCTCCCACTCCTGTATCCCAGCACCCCCACCCCCCAGCCACCAGGGGCAGCCTCCACCAGGCCCCCACTCATGTCCCCTATTACCCCCACCCCCCAGCAGTGCAGGGGCAGCCTCCACCAGGCCCCCACTCATGTCTCCCACCACCCCCACCCCGCAGCCACCAGGGGCAGCCTCCACCAGGCCCCCACTCATGTCTCCCACCACCCCCACCCCCCAGCAGTCAGGGGCACCCTCCACCAGGCCCCCACTTCTGTCTCCCTGCACCCCCTGCCCCCCAGCAGTCAGGGGCACCCTCCACCAGGCTCCCACTCCTGTATCCCAGCACCTCCACCCCCCAGCCACCAGGGGCAGCCTCCACCAGGCCCCCCCTCATGTCCCCTATTACCCCCACCCCCCAGCAGTGCAGGGGCAGCCTCCACCAGGCCCCCACTCATGTCTACCACCATCCCCACCCCCCCAGCCACAGGGGCAGCCTACCACCACCCCCACCCCCCAGCCACCAGGGGCAGCCTCTACCAGGCCCCCACTCATGTCCCCTATTACCCCCACCCCCAGCAGTGCAGGGGCAGCCTCCACCAGGCCCCCACTCATGTCTACCACCATCCCCACCCCCCCAGCCACCAGGGGCAGCCTCCACCAGGCCCCCACACATGTCCCCTATTACCCCCACCCCCCAGCAGTCAGGGGCACCCTCCACCAGGCCCCCACTCCTGTCTCCCAGCACCCCCAGCCCCCAGCCACCAGGGGCAGCCTCCACCAGGCCCCCACTCATGTCCAACTCATGTCTCCCACCACCCCCACCCCCCAGCACTGTGGGGCACCTGCCAGCAGGCCCCCACTAATGTCCAACTCATGTTCCCCTGTAGCCCCACCCCCCAGCACTGTGGGGCACCTGCCAGCAGGCCCCCACTCATGTCCAACTCATGTTCCCCTGAACCCCCACCCCCCAGCACTGTGGGGCACCTGGCAGCAGGCCCCCACTCATGTCCAACTCATGTTCCCCTGCACCCCCACCCCCCAGCACTGTGGGGCACCTGCCAGCAGGCCCCCACTCATGTCCAACTCATGTTCCCCAGCCAACATGTCATCACAATCTAGATCCCTGGTCCCTATGGTCAGCCTCCAAATGCAAAACACCCACCCGAGTATTGCATCCACCCACTCAGAAATGGCAATAACATGATAGAACAGCAATTGCAAGTTTGGAAACGAACACATGTCCCTCACATACACCCAATGGGTGTCAGTGAATCTCAAAACCCATATCATGATATGCATGAAACCAATGAGATGATACTACACATTGAAGTTTGATCAAAAAATATGTATTAAAGGAAACATGAATTGAATCAAAAATAAACTAACAGAAATGGCAATGTAAAAAAAGTAAAAAGAAGCATGTCCATGAAAAAATGCAAAACCAAAAATCAGAATCCAAAGGAATGGTGTCCAAAGTCACAGTCCACAAAAGAAAATCCAATGGGAAATTATAATAGAAAGCCATTGCTCCATGGGTAAATTGTAAAAAGAAAAGAAAATCCAACAGTGAACTATGTACAGGTGAACAAGCCAGGGTCCATGATCCCAACAAAAGAAATGAAACCTTTCTAACAGCACTACCTAATAAAAAATAACTATATACAAAAATGTGGCCCATTGTCCAAAAGGTCCAAAGAAAATTCAAAAACAAAGGAAACCTAACACTAACTACATAACTATTTACATGGGCAGCGGGCTAGTCCAATGGCTCACTGGATGTTGTCATGGGCCAGGGCATCATCGAACTCCTGTTCAATGGCTTGGAGGCGGGCATGTTCCCTGGCCCCGAGGTCTCGCAGGGATAAAGCAGTGTCCAGCTCCAACTCCCTGCGAAGACCCTCGAGGCACTCAGCCCACCTCAGCGCCCTCCGCATGGAGTTCTCCGCCCTGACCATTGTGAGCCGTTCCTCCTCTGCCCGCTGCCGCTCCGCACCTATCTGCTGGCCCAACTGCTCCCACACAGAAGCCACTCCCATTCCAGGGTTCTCCTGCCCTCCGGCCGATGCCTGCACCCCTGATGTTGATGGCCCCGAGCTATGACGCCTCCCACGTCGAGCCTGCCACTGCCTCCGACGCAACTGCCTGTGCCAGCACGACGGCATCCAGGCTGATGGTATCCACCGACGCCGTCGTGCACGTGCCCTGCCCGATGATGCCGTCACATCCTCCATCTGCTGGGGTCCAGTTGCTGGTGTGTCCACCCCTGCTGGACCTCTGACTCCCGACTGTGGCAGGGATGGGATCCCCACCGAGCCGGCTGCATTGGTCGGGGCAGGTCCACAGGGGGCCCTGGTGGCATCTGGGCCGGGAGACGGCATGGAGAACGACTGGTGCTCTCCGTGATGACGTGCATGCTCCTCCCGGGAAGCACGCACCTCATCACGAATTGCACCTGTGCGCAACGCGACATCAATCAGGACCTTCTCCATACGGCCAGGGGTCCCCTCGTCCGCAGGTGGAGGGGAGTCAGATGACATGGACATCCCCCCTACCTGCGGACGGGCCTGGGATGGGGCATCCCTGCTGGTGCATGGTGGTGCAGTCACAGTGTCAGGGACAGTGACATGCACAGGCCCCTCCACGGCGACCTGTGCTGCCTCCTGCCCCTGCCCCTGGACTGCAACACTTGCACCAGCAGGGATGCCCCCACCAGGCCCCATGTGCACCTCAGTAGCGGCCTCCTCCCCCTTGTGGAAACCACCAACCTGGATGGCTCCACCCCGTCTTCCGCCGTTGCAAGCCCCTATGGGGGCTCACCCACCCCTTCCGCTGCAGCCATTGGGGCATCCCCGCCGCTTTGCTCCACAGAGCCGTCTCCGCCCTCTTCTTCACGTGGCGCTGTGTAGAGGGAGACATAGAACACAAGCATCAGGGTACTGTACAATGGTCCCCTAGACAGGAAGCAATAGCAGATGAGTGGCACTGTCAAAGATCACTTCCATCATGTCCCTCCACAACACATGGCTCAGTGCAGGTAAAACACATGCGGTAACAGGCATGGTGCATGCTATGGACATTAGTATACATGTCCAAGTGATTCTTGAAACATACACTGTTGTTTTGGAACTCACATGCATCATGGGCCATGCCTATCACATGCACACACTTCACCATAGTTTCATCCATCTGGCCTCGTACACCACAGACACAGTGGATACAAGGATGACTAGGCTGCATCAGTGAACCTGAACATTGCGACAGACATGTGTCGTGCATCCCTGGCATTCACAAGTCACAGACACGCAGGTCAGACACACAGACATGGACAGCATGCATGTACATGGCATCAGCACCCATCCCTCACCCATGTCCAGGAAAAGAGACTGGCATGCTTTCATGTGGCCATTCCGCATAGGGCAACCCATGTTGCATTTGAACACATGCACCAACCGTGTGGTTCACACATTACTGGTCTCACATGCATGACGTCCCTGCACACACATATGCATACATGGCCAATGTCACACATACAGGCAAGTATCAGACAACCAGCACACTGCGACATGCCCTGTCTCACAAAGCAATGCTTGGCCACTTACCGCTCAACTCCAGACGGGTCTGCCTCTCAAGGATCTGGGCATGGAGCGCTGGGCCTGCGCGTTCCAGGACCCTCATCTGGATGGTACTCATGCGGCCCCGGCCCCCCTCCACGAGGCGCCGGGCCTTCAAGAGGGTCCTGGACCTGCAGTCATCCCAGCGCTTCTTGACATGTTGGTAGTCGCGGACTGCCACCCCCTCCGCGTTGATGGCAGTCACGATGTCCGTCCAAATCTGAGTCCATCCTTCCTTGTTGCCGCGCTTACTTCCGAAGAGGGCATCATACTGCCCCAGGACTTGCTCCACCAGGACACCAACTTCGGTGGCAGTGAAGCTGGTGCCCCTCTGCCTCTCTGGCCGGGGGTTGCCAGTGGTGCCAGATGTTGCAGTGCCCGACATGGCAACCCCAGAGGCAGGAGTGGGTGGGCAACTGGGTCCTGGGGCTGGGCTGTGGAGCCATGGTATCCCAGTCGGGAGTCTTCTGTTCCAGCAGGGGTGGACACAGCAAATGGACCCCTGCAGATGGCTGATGTGCAGGCACCAAATGGCAGGGCACGGTGGAAGCAGGCAGGCAGGCAGCAGCAGATGGCTCGTGGGAGGCTACTCGGGGCTCTGGGGGGCAGTAATTTGGCCTTTTGGGCAGGAGCGTGGTCTTCCGTGTGCTTACGCGTGGCCAGCTTGATACGGAGTGATTTGGCACGTGAAAATCCTTCACGTCTGCGTGTAAATCGAGGAAAGGCCCTTAGCGCGTATGCACGTCAGCACGCATATGCGATTTCATTGGACCAAAGGCCCTTAGCGCGTGAGCGTGTCTGTGACGTGAGGCGCGCTGGTGTTTCCCTCATTACACGTGATGACAGAGCACACGCAGATTTCCACCAATCGCGTGTGGAACTTCCTGCGCACCCCAGAAATACATGTACCCAGGCCAATCGCGTGTACGCTCACTTCCCTCCGATTACACGCGATGACACTCGGGCGTGCAGTTTTACCACGTGTGCTCGCATATGCGATTTCATTGGCTCAAAGGCCACCATGCGCAGCTGTGACGTCACGCGCATGGCCGTAGAGAATGGCGCGTGTAAAAATGAAGAGATACACGTCCGACTGTCAAAGCGCGTAATTGGTGGAAATGGCCTCATTGCGAATGCGCGTCTGTGACGTGTGTATAAAAGGTACGTGTAGAACGCCATTTCTTTGTACGTGCTTTTCGTGGAGAGCGAGTGGGTGAAATCTGTACTTCTTGTCGGTTCACACGCGATTTACTTCACGGCTTTTCCAGTTCGTACTCCCTGTTACCTCTGACAGCTTTTTCTCTTTTCCTCTTTTTCCTGGGCCTGTTTCCTCAAAAGCGTTCCCTACTACTGTTGTCCTGTCTCCTCAGACAGCGTACAATTCTTCTTTTGGCGGGGGTGTTGCCAACGCGCACACGCGCATATTTTTCATGCTTTTGTTCCTGGCAGACGGTGAGTCACGCACGTATTTAACATCTGTGCTTGCCCCGTGTGTCGCGTACCCCTTCAGAGGTCATTCTAGGTTGCGTGTGACACGCATACGTTCATTCTTGTGTTCCTGGGTGCCACAGCGTAGTGCAGGTTTATTTTTCGACGCACGTGGTCTAGGAGGGGTTGCGTGCACCTTACTTCGCTTTTTTGGGGTGCCTGTGCGTTGCGTGACCCGTCATCTTTCCCCAGGGGTGACATACAGCCTTGCTAGAGCACTAGGGTACGATTATCATCTGGTACCCAACCCCTTTGACCCCCAATTGCCCAGGACAATAGTTCACATCGACTCCCATACGCACAATAACATCAGTGCCATGGCTGCGAGGCGAACAAGCCGTAAGGGTGGCAAAGGTGGCCGAGCCCCAAGTGGTGGCCGTGGTGGATCCAGTAGGGGACGTGGCCGTGACTTGCCCCTAGCCCCCCATGTGTGGAGGAGCAGTCAGGGACACCCATGCGCCCCCCCCTGGTTGAGGTTACCGTGGCTGACACCATCCATGCTCAGCCCTTGTTGGACCAGCCCACTGTGGAACCAGACCTGGCACAGGGTGACTCCATGGCTGACTTCCAGGTCAGCAGGTCTAGGCCACGTGCGCCGGTGAACGTTGGTGTCATCAGGCCACGTGGATCAGGGGCAGCTAGGTCATCTGCTGCCCCACGTAGGCAGGCTGGGGAGGCTGCAGGGGCAGCTGCGGCTCCATCCACCCCACCTCCCACACACCCATCCAGGACAGTGTCGGTCCAAGTCCATCATGCTGACATTCCCCCTGACACCATCACACTTGAGATAATGCCTGCACCAACTCCCATGCTGAGTGTGCAATCCCACGCTCCTGCCCCTAGTGTCCAGAGCGGCGTAGGACACTCAGGATCCCCACCACCTTCCAAGCGGAAGAGGAAGAGTGCTCGTCCAGTAGAGGCTGATGCCCCAGACACGGCTACACAGTCCAGCCCGTCAAGGAAGCCCAGCTTCAATGAGGCCGAACTGAATGCACTTGTAGAGTATGTGTCCGCACATGACCGCGAAATGGTCATTGTTGCAGGATCCAAGACCACACCTGCACAACGTCAGGCACACTGGCAGACCATTGCGGACATCATAAGTGCCCTTGGAATCGTGAGGCGCACAGCTAATGAATGCTACAAGCGCTGGAATGACCTGAAGCACAGGGCAAAGAATAAGTTGGCCTCAAGTCATGCCGCAACTCTAGTGACTGGAGGTGGGTCTCCAGCAGATGACATAGAACTCACTCCACATGAGCAGTTTGCTGGGACCTACGTCACGGAGGAACAGATCCAAGGCGTGGGAGAAGTGGCAGATTACGAGGCATTGTCCGGTGAGTGCACATGCATGTGTGTGTCATCCATGTGCATGGTGTGTGTGGGAGGGCTTCTGTTTGGGTGCAGGGGTGGGTGTGTGTGTCTGAGTGGTTCGGCTCACCCATGTGCCTCTTCCTATACATTCTTGGCAACAGCATTTGGGTATAGCAGCATCCCTTCAGCCAACATTAGACATCCAGCCCAACACCATTCCAGTTGCCCTTGGAGTGTCATCTTGCCACAACACTGTTGCTTATTACCTCTGTTTATTCAGGCAGATTGTTTGCATACCACCACTTTTACTCGGGATTTCTCAGTCCTATTGTCACATGTCTGACATGGCTATGGTACAGTGGGCTGGCTCAGTTTCGTGGACATGATTAGTTTGGACATGTCCCTGTGCTATAGGACCATTTTTGACTGGCAGCTGCAGGTTAAACATTTGAACCATTACAATGAAAATAATCAATTGTATGAACAAACTGGACTGAATGAACAATTGGTGACCTCCTCTCCCTCTTCACTTCATGGCTAGGGTACATGCCATCTGTCTGATGGCATGTGTATTTGACCTGCCAATCACTGGCCAATGTGTGATGCCACTGCTAGGCAGCATGCAGCAAATGTGTACATCTTCCATCTTGGTGTCAAATGTGTGCCATCTGCCTCCCCATCACACGCAGTGACGGTGCATGCATGGGAGTGTTTTAGTCATGTGGGACATGTGTCAATCAAGTACTGTTTCTGTAGCCTCTCAGCCCTAATTGTGTGCCATAGTGCTAATACCTGTTTCCATTTGTTTTCTTTTATGTCTTTGCAGGGGAAGACGCACTTGATACTGCTGGGGTTGTGGAGATGGTGCAGACCCAAGAGGGGTCTGAGGGCCGACCGACCACCAGTGAGGGACGTGGTGTGGTGGTGGGTGAGAACCCACAACTGCTGCAGGTCGTTCTCTCAAGGGGTGTCTCTGGCTGCACCTCCCCCGAGCTGTACTCAGATGTCGATTCGGATGATGAGACCTACGTGCCATCGCAGGTGAGTGTTCCTGGGAGGGATTCTGTTCTGTCCGACCCACCTGCACCAGAGTTAGAACCCTCAATGGGGATGTCAGTGTTGGCAGGTACGCCTTTGGTGGTTACGGATGCAGGGTCACACTCCGCGACATCTGATCCTGTTCCTGGGCCAGCAGATCAGAGGGGGAATGCAGTCCTGCAGCCTCAGGCAGTGCCGGCACAGCAAGGCGCAGTTCGCCTTGCCCCAGACAGGTGTGGTGCCCGCCGATGTGGTGGCCGTACGCACCTGGCAATACCGCCTGGGAGCAATCCATTTATGGTATGGCAACCCAACAGGCAGGATCATCAGAGATGATGGCTCAGGCCATGGATAGGGTGGCCACTTCCATTGTCCCCCCCGAAAGGCTGATGGAGCGACTACAGCAGGCAACCGACTCCATCTGCCAGTCACACAGGGAGGACATGTTGGCGTCCGACAGGGACAGGCGGGCGGCACTGGCGACTCTGCAGGAAGCCATCTCCATAGAGTCCCATGGCCACAGGGAAGCCCTGAGGCTGGAACTCCTTCACCTCAGGACGACTCTTGTTGAGCTTGAGGCTTCAACAAACCCAAGGACAGAACAGCAGCTGGAGCGTCTCACCCGAACGCTCTCAGCTGAGATGCAGGCAACTAGGGCGGAGGTCCAGGCATCCCGTGAGTTGTTGCATGGGGACCTCCGCACACTTATCCTCCAGAACGAGACCTACCACACCCGCATGCTTGCAGCCATGGAGGAACAGACTAGGGCGTTGCGTGGGCTGCCTCCCATAGTGCCACCACCTCCTGATGCAGCTGCAGAGGGTGAGGATAGCGACAGCAGTGATACTCCCACAATAGGGTAGCCGTGTAGGCCATGAGCCCATGGAGGTGTTTTTTTTTCGCAAGATCCACACAGGCGGGTTTTGGTGTGCACCCTGTCCTCGGACCTCCGGGTGGCCTCCCCAACCCCCCCGGGCCCATTAATGGGCATTTTTTTTTTTTTTTTTGTTTTCTTTTTTGGGACAGTGTGTTGCCTTGTGTGGCTCCCGTGGGCATATGCTGCATTGTGGCTGGGCACATGCAGGCTTGTCATGGATTTGGTTCAGATGCTTGGGTTTTTGTCACACACACCTCTCCTGCTTCCCGTTTCCATGGGCTTACAAAGGGTGTGCCCAAGTGACATTGACGTACATGGTGACATTGGACTCCCATGAGCTGTGTGGGCAGTCTGTAGTCAATACTGTGTATACATTCATAGTGCATATTGTTGTTGTATTGTACACTGCGTGGTGTATTGAAATGTGCCTCTGCATCCATCTCATCCTCCATATTTGCAGGTCCATTCCTCATGTCTTCACAATGCGGTCCACCTTGGAACTGGAGTCCATGTTGTAAGCAGTGCACCTACACGCTTGCGTGGCGCTAACACTGTATACTTGGAAGTGTTCGGGGGGCTGTCATCATCAGATGGTGAGGCTAGCTAATTTTTAAGTCTGTAATGTCATGTTTAAGGTAGGTTGGAGGTTGTGTAGGTGATTTGTATTCTTGGTAAGTATTTGGTAATGTGGGTTGTAGGTCCTGCATTACTGTGAGCATTTCATGTGTGGACATGTTTCCATTAGGGACACTTGGGGCATGTTGTGGGGATTAATTTCTTTCCTCTCACATTGCATGACATGCCATAGTGTGTTGTGTGGCCGTGCCGGGGAGGGGGGTGGGTGACATGGCACTGTTTTCATGTAGTATTTTGCAAGTGGGTATTCATTTCTGCAGCATGGAAGTGTCTTTTCATGACACTGCATTGGTGGTGTTTGTGTAGGTAGGGATGCACACATTGTGACACTTCCACATGAACAATCTCAGGCTGCTATGGTTCGGACAGTTGACAGTCCCTTTGTTCGTCTTAATTGTCAGGTCGAGTCACCATTGCTTATCAGATGGTATGTTCCAGGCCTGTGTGCACTCCACTGGGGTGTGATTTCCATGTGAAGTAATTAGCCACCAGCTGCGTACGGGCTGCCTCACCCCGTGCCCTCTCCCCTCCCATGCGCAGCGGGCGTGCATGTGGTTGGGGATGTGGGGGCACCACCATGTCCACGGCCAGGCCCCGGCGTGTTGCAACATTGTGCAGGACACATGCTGCCACTATGATCCTGCACACTACTGGGGGCGCATAACACAGCTGCCCGCCAGAACGGTCAAGGGAGCGAAAGCGTGACTTGAGCACTCCGAATGTGCGCTCCACTATGCCCCGGGTTGCAATATGGGCTGTGTTGTATCTTACCTCTGGAGGCGTGATGGGGTTTCGAATTGGCGTCATCATGTGGGTGCTCAGAGGGTAGGCACTGTCCCCTGGTGAGGAGGTGATGGGTATCATTAGTGGGGTAGTGACATAACTCTGCATCTGACATGCATGCATGTGCAGTGGCATTCATACTCACCAAGCAGCCATGTATCGCCATGCCGCCCAGCTTCTAGGTCCCGGCTTAGGGTAGACATTCGGTAAATGAAGCTGTCGTGGGTGGACCCTGGATAGTTGGCATATACTGAGGTGATGATTCCCTTAGAATTACATACTACCTGCACGTTGATGGAATGCCAGTGCTTGCAGTTCCTATAGATGTGCTCAGATGCCCTGGGGGGACGTAGTGCCACATGGGTGCAGTCAATGGCACCTAGCACTTTTGGGAATTGTGCCACACCGTAGAAATCGAGGGTGGCAGCCTGCCTTTCTGCAGGTGTCCTGGGCAGGTATATGTGCCTACGGACTGATGGGCGTGCAGTGATGATGTTCAAGACCTGGTGTAGGCAGCGTGACTGCATGGCCTGTGACACCCCACCCACTATGGCACTTCTCCGCTGAAATGATCCTGTGGCCAAGAAGTGCAGTACATTGAGGACCTTCTCCAGGGAGCTGAGTGCTTGGTAGCACAGGGTGGGTGATGTGAGGTCATCCTCCCACTCACTGACCAGGTCCAGTATTATGTGTGGGGGAAACCTGTGCCTCCCACACAACTGGTCATCAGGCATCCCAAAAAGGCTGGTTCTGGGAGTGAAAATTTGGGCCCTCACTATCCTCCTCCTCCTCCTTTGGAAACCCACGGCCACTGCTGCTAGGAATGGTATATTCATCCTGGCGTATGAGCTTGTTTGTTGTTTGCGTGCACTTTTATGCTGCGCGGGTCGACGTACGCCTGCTTCATGCCGGCGTACGTGTCTCAGGATTGGTCATTAATTTTTCGGCGCGTCGTAGGCGAACGTATGAATCTTCCCGCCCACCCCAGGAATACACGTAGCACGCTCTCACAGGCACAGTCGCGGGTAAATATTCCCGCCCACCCCTGGAATACATGTACCCCACTCTCACAGGCCCAATCGCGTGTGGAAGTTCAGGCGCACCCCGAAGTACACGTACCCAGGCCAATCGCGTGTGGGACTTCCCGCGCACCCCGAAGTACACGTACCCAGGCTAATCGCGTGTGGAAGTTCACGCGCACCCCGAAGTACACGTACTCAGGCCAATCGCGTGTGGAACTTCCCGCGCACCACGAAGTACACGTACCCAGGCAAATCGCGTGTGGGACGTCCCGCGCACCCCGAAGTACACGTACCCAGGCTAATCGCGTGTGGAACTTCCCGCGCACCCCGAGGTACACATACCCAGGCCAATCGCGTGTGAAACTTCCCGCGCACCCCGAAGTACACGTACCCAGGCAAATCGCATGGCTGGGGGGTGGGGGTGCAGGGGGACATGAGTGGGGGCCTGGTGGAGGCTGCCCCTGGTGGCTGGGGGGCGGGGGTGGTGGTAGACATGAGTGGGGGCCTGGTGGAGGCTGCCCCTGCACTGCTGGGGGGTGGGGGTGGTGGGAGACATGAGTGGGGGCCTGGTGCAGGCTGCCCCTGGTGGCTGGGGGGTGGGGGTGGTGGGAGACATGAGTGGGGGCCTGGTGGAGGCTGCCCCTGCACTGCTGGGGGGTGGGGGTGCCTGGGGACATGAGTGGGGGCCTGGTGGAGGCTGCCCCTGCACTGCTGGGGGGTGGGGGTGCATGGGGACATGAGTGGGGGCCTGGTGGAGGCTGCCCCTGCACTGCTGGGGGGTGGGGGTTATAGGGGACATGAGTGGGGGCCTGATGGAGGCTGCCCCTGCACTGCTGGGGGGTGGGGTAATCGGGGACATGAGTGGGGGCCTGGTGGAGGCTGCCCCTGCACTGCTGGGGGGTGGGGTGGTGGTAGACATGAGCGGGTGCCTGGTGGAGGCTGCCCCTGCACTGCTGGGGGGTGGGGGTGGTGGGAGACATGAGTGGGGGCCTGGTGGAGGCTGCACCTGGTGGCTGGGGGGTGGGGGTGGTGGGAGACATGAGTGGGGGCCTGGTGGAGGCTGCCCCTGGTGGCTGGGGGGTGGGGGTGGTGGGAGACATGAGTGGGGGCCTGGTGGAGGCTGCCCCTGCACTGCGGGGGGGGTGGGGGTGCATGGGGACATGAGTGGGGGCCTGGTGGAGGCTGCCCCTGCACTTCTTGGGGGTGGGGGTAATAGGGGACATGAGCAGGGGCCTGGTGGAGGCTGCCCCTGCACTGCTGGGGGGTGGGGTGGTGGGAGACATGAGTGGGGGCCTGGTGGAGGCTGCCCCTGCATGCTGGGGGCTGGGGTTAATAGGAGACATGAGTGGGGGCCTGGTGGAGGCTGCCCCTGGTGGCTGGGGGTGGTGGGAGACATGAGTGGGGACCTGGTGGAGGCTGCCCCTGCACTGCTGGGGGGTGGGGGTGCATGGGGAAATGAGTGGGGGCCTGGTGGAGGGTGCCCCTGCACTGCTGGGGGTGGGGGTGCATGGGGACATGAGTGGGGGCCTGATGGAGGCTGCCCCTGCACTGCTGGGGGGTGGGGGTAATAGGGGACATGAGTGGGGGGCTGGTGGAGGCTGCCCCTGCACTGCTGGGGGGTGGGGGTGGTGGGAGACATGAGTGGGGGCCTGGTGGAGGCTGCCCCTGCACTGCTGGGGGGTGGGGATGGTGGGAGACATGAGTGGGGGCCTGGTGGAGGCTGCCCCTGGTGGCTGGGGGATGGGGGTGGTGGGAGACATGAGTGGGGGACTGGTGGAGGCTGCCCCTGGTGGCTGGGGGGTGGGGGTGGTGGTAGACATGGGTGGGGGCCTGGTGGAGGCTGCCCCTGCACTGCTGGGGGGTGGGGATGGTGGGAGACATGAGTGGGGGCCTGGTGGAGGCTGCCCCTGGTGGCTGGGGGTGGGGTGGTGGGAGACATGAGTGGGGGCCTGGTGGAGGCTGCCCCTGGTGGCTGGAGGGTGGGGGTGGTGGGAGACATGAGTGGGGGCCTGGCGGAGGCGGCCCCTGGTGGCTGGGGGTGGTGGTAGACATGGGTGGGGGCCTGGTGGAGGCTGCCCCTGCACTGCTGGGGGGTGGGGGTAATAGGGGACATGAGTGGGGGCCCTGTGGAGGCTGCCCCTGGTGGCTGGGGGGTGGGGGTAATAGGGGACATGAGTGGGGGGCCTGGTGGAGGCTGCCCCTGGTGGCTGGGGGGGTGGGGGTGGTGTGAGACATGAGTGGGGGCCTGGTGGAGGCTGCCCCTGCACTGCTGAGGGGTGGGGATGGTGGGAGACATGAGTGGGGGCCTGGTGGAGGCTGCCCCTGCACTGCTGAGGGGTGGGGATGGTGGGAGACATGAGTGGGGGCCTGGTGGAGGCTGCCCCTGCACTGCTGAGGGGTGGGGATGGTGGGAGACATGAGTGGGGGCCTGGTGGAGGCTGCCCCTGGTGGCTGGGGGATGGGGGTGGTGGGAGACATGAGTGGGGGACTGGTGGAGGCTGCCCCTGGTGGCTGGGGGTGGTGGTAGACATGGGTGGGGGCCTGGTGGAGGCTGCCCCTGCACTGCTGGGGGGTGGGGGTAATAGGGGACATGAGTGGGGGCCCTGTGGAGGCTGCCCCTGGTGGCTGGGGGGTGGGGGTAATAGGGGACATGAGTGGGGGGCCTGGTGGAGGCTGCCCCTGGTGGCTGGGGGGGTGGGGGTGGTGTGAGACATGAGTGGGGGCCTGGTGGAGGCTGCCCCTGGTGGCTGGGGGATGGGGGTGGTGGGAGACATGAGTGGGGGACTGGTGGAGGCTGCCCGTGGTGGCTGGGGGTGGTGGTAGACATGGGTGGGGGCCTGGTGGAGGCTGCCCCTGCACTGCTGGGGGGTGGGGGTAATAGGGGACATGAGTGGGGGCCCTGTGGAGGCTGCCCCTGGTGGCTGGGGGGTGGGGGTAATAGGGGACATGAGTGGGGGGCCTGGTGGAGGCTGCCCCTGGTGGCTGGGGGGATGGGGGTGGTGTGAGACATGAGTTGGGGCCTGGTGGAGGCTGCCCCTGGTGGCTGGGGGGTGGGGGTGGTGGTAGACATGGGTGGGGGGCTGGTGGAGGCTGCCCCTGCACTGCTGGGGGGTGGGGGTGGTGGGAGACATGAGTGGGGGCCTGGTGGAGGCTGCCCCTGCACTGCTGAGGGGTGGGGATGGTGGGAGACATGAGTGGGGGCCTGGTGGAGGCTGCCCCTGGTGGTGGCTGGGGGATGGGGGTGGTGGGAGACATGAGTGGGGGACTGGTGGAGGCTGCCCCTGGTGGCTGGGGGGTGGGGGTGGTGGTAGACATGGGTGGGGGCCTGGTGGAGGCTGCCCCTGCACTGCTGGGGGGTGGGGATGGTGGGAGACATGAGTGGGGGCCTGGTGGAGGCTGCCCCAGGTGGCTGGGGGTGGGGGTGGTGGGAGACATGAGTGGGGGCCTGGTGGAGGCTGCCCCTGGTGGCTGGAGGGTGGGGGTGGTGGGAGACATGAGTGGGGGCCTGGTGGAGGCGGCCCCTGGTGGCTGGGGGGTGGGGGTGGTGGTAGACATGGGTGGGGGCCTGGTGGAGGCTGCCCCTGCACTGCTGGGGGGTGGGGGTAATAGGGGACATGAGTGGGGGCCCTGTGGAGGCTGCCCCTGGTGGCTGGGGGGTGGGGGTGCTGGGAGACAGGAGTTGGACATGAGTGGGGGGCTGGTGGAGGCTGCCCCTGCACTGCTGGGGGGAGGGGGTAATAGGGGACATGAGTGGGGCCTGGTGGAGGCTGCCCCTGCACTTCTGGGGGGTGGGGGTAATAGGGGACATGAGTGGGGGCCTGGTGGAGGCTGCCCCTGGTGGCTGGGGGGTGGGGGTGGTGGTAGACATGAGTGGTGGCCTGGTGGAGGCTGCCCTGGTGGCTGGGGGGTGGGGGTGGTGGTAGACATGGGTGGGGGCCTGGTGGAGGCTGCCCCAGCACTGCTGGGGGGTGGGGGTAATAGGGGACATGAGTGGGGGCCTGGTGGAGGCTGCCCCTGGTGGCTGGGGGGTGGGGGTGCTGGGAGACATGAGTTGGACATGAGTGGGGGCCTGGTGGAGGCTGCCCCTGCACTGCTGGGGGGTGGGGGTAATAGGGGACATGAGTGGGGGCCTGGTGGAGGCTGCCCCTTCACTTCTGGGGGGTGGGGGTAATAGGGGACATGAGTGGGGGCCTGGTGGAGGCTGCCCCTGGTGGCTGGGGGGTGGGGGTGCTGGGAGACAGGAGTGGGAGCCTGGTGGAGAGTGCCCCTGACTGCTTGGGGGTAGGGGGTGGTGGGAGACATGAGTGGGTGCCTGGTGGAGGCTGCCCCTGGTGGCTGGGTGGTGGGGGTGGTGGTAGACATGAGTTGGGGCCTGGTGGAGGCTGCCCCTGCACTGCTGGGGGGTGAGGGTAATAGGGGACATGAGTGGGGGCCTGGTGGAGGCTGCCCCTGCACTGCTGGGGGGTGGGGGTGGTGGGAGACATGAGTGGGGGCCTGGTGGAGGCTGCCCCTGCACTGCTGGGGGGTGGGGGTGGTGGGAGACATGAGTGGGGGCCTGGTGGAGGCTGCCCCTGGTGGCTGGGGGGTGGGGGTGGTGGGAGACATGTGTTGGTGATCAGTAGTGCAAGGTGACATGTGGGCTGGCTGGTGGGCATGGCCATGGTGGATGGGTTGCCTGTGGGACATGAGCAGGGGTGCAGGGTAGTACCCTGTGATGTGGGCTGCCTGCAGGGGCCGTGGAGGGTGTAGAGGGAACACCTGGGGGGACCCACATGGCCAAATCACGTGTAGCATTCCCCGGCACCACCGAAATACACGTACCCTGCAGAAATTGCGTGTGAATCTTCCGCGCACATCAGAATACACGTACCCAGGCCAATCGTGTGTGGAACTTCCCGCGCACCCCGAAGTACACGTACCCAGGCCAATCGCGTGTGGAACTTCCCGCACACCCCCACCTACCCAGGCCAATCGCGTGTGGAACTTCCCGCGCACCCCGTAGTACACGTACCCAGGCCAATCGCGTGTGGAACTTCCCGCGCACCCCGAAGTACACGTACCCAGGCCAATCGCATGTGGAACTTCCCGCGCACCCCCACCTACCCAGGCCAATCGCGTGTGGAACTTCCCGTGCACCCCGTAGTACACGTACCCAGGCAAATCGCGTGTGGAACTTCCCGCGCCCCCCCACCTACCCAGGCCAATCGCGTGTGGAACTTCCCGCGCACACCGTAGTACACGTACCCAGGCCAATCGCGTGTGGAACTTCCCACACACCCCACCTAACCAGGCCAATCACGTGTGGAACTTCCCGCGCACCCAGTAGTACACGTACCCAGGCTAATCGCGTGTGGAACTTCCCGCGCACCCAGGAACACGCGCACACGCTATTTTTCACACAGCGGGTGTCCGTGTTTGTCGGTGCCCCTTTGCACCTCATTTGTCCTAGAGGGCCACTGTATGGGCCATTCATCATGGCTGTATATGGGTGCTTTTTGTTAGCGCACATTTTGGCGCACATTTTTTTCAGTCGCAGGGGCGCTACCGCCTGCTTTCTTGTGGCGTACTTGTTTGGCCATGTGCGCGTCTTTGACCGTGCTCTGGTTTGCCCTATTCGATTCTATGAATACGGGTTGTAGGCGAGCGTGTGGGCGTTCCGCGCACTTGCCTCCTGTACTTCCCCCGTGACGCCCATATTTTCACGCGTTGTTCCCCATTCCGAGTGTTACGCCCCGTGTTCCGCCTACTTTTGTGATGTGCGCCGTGCTATGTGCGATTTCACAGTGGCCATGGCACATGCTGTTGGATGACCTGTGCGCCGGCGTGCGCGGCGCACATTTTTAGCGCACATCCAATGTTTTTCTCACACACGGACTTCCATGAATCGCTGTGCGCTGGTTTTCCTGCGATTTTCGCACTTGCACTGCGATTTTCGCACTTGCACTGCGATTCGCACGTTTTGGCACCTCTGCGCGGGAATTTTCGGTGCACATTAATTCCATGAATCGACCCCTTGGTCGGTCCAAAGCCCCAAACCAGGCACAGATGTGTCACTTGGAAGTAGCCATTCAGGGCACTTACACATTCATATCCACAGATGCAGACCCTCACATAAAGCTCTACCCAAGGGTCGCCATTACAAGCCTAAAGTCTGAGTCAAGCAGTGTCGGTCTTTCGAACTGGATCTGCTTGGAAAAGTCTGGAGCAAGGCGGAGAGTGCAAAAGGGGTTTAGAGGAAGGGTGGGAATGAGGTTAGAGGAAAGGTGGGGAGAAGACACATGAAATCGTTGGTGGGAGAGGGCAGGAGGAGGTTGGAGTGGAACATCCGGGGTTGGTTGATTTGAGAGAACAGGAAGAGGTTGGAGTGGAACATCAGGGGTTGGTTGATTTGAGAGAGCAGGAAGAGGTTGGAGTTGGACATCAGGGGTTGGTTGATTTGAGACAGCATGAAGAGGTCAGAGTGGAACATCAGGGGTTGGTTGATTTGAGAGAGCAGGAGGAGGTCGTAGTGGAACATCAGTGGTTGGTTGATTTGAAAGAGCAGGAGGAGGTCGGAGTGGAAGATGAGGGGTTGGTTGATTTGAGAGAGCATGAAGAGGTCGGAGTGGAACATCAGGGGTTGGTTAATTTGAGAGAGCAGGAGGAGGTCGGAGTGGAACATCAGTGGTTGGTTGATTTGAGAGAGCATGAAGAGGTCGGAGTGGAACATCAGGGGTTGGTTGATTTGAGAGAGCAGGAAGAGGTCGGAGTGGAACATCAGGGGTTGGTTGATTTGAGAGAGCAGGAAGAGGTCGGAGTGGAACATCAGGGGTTGGTTGATTTGAGAGAGCATGAAGAGGTCAGAGTGGAACATCAGGGGTTGGTTGATTTGAGACAGCAGGAGTAGATTGCAGCAGACTCCCAGGCAGATGTTGAAGTTCTATATTAGGAGTTGGGTAATTTAGGGGAGACAGGAGTTAAACATCGGGAGGCAGCTCAAGTAGAATTTAAGTAGGAGGTGAGAGATCAACATCGGAAGAAGGTTGGAGTGAAGAGGAAGTGTAGTTGGCTAGCGAGACTGTAGTTAGCAAGATAAGGAGGGAACATAAAGGCACGGTTGGCCCAAGGTAGGCCGTATGGGGCCATTCTCCATCCGAAGGGGTCAAGCCCACAGTAGGTGGAGGAATGAGCATGTGGCATGGCACCGAAGAGGAACAGGACCAGTGCAGGAGTAGAGAGGCAGTGAAGATGGAAGAAGTCAAGACCCTAAGAGAGGGAGGTGATGGGGACCCTCTCAAACTTACCTGAGGAAAAGAAGAAAGGCAAACCCAGTTGCCTCGGTTATGGAGTGAAGTGCAAATAGAGAGAACCAATGAAGACCAGAGAAGAAGAGTGCGGGAACCTCTTATATCTGAGATTAAATGAGGGTATGGAGAACCCGAAGAGACGAGAGAAGAAGGGGGCAGATACCCCACAAACCTGATATTATAACAAAGGTGAGGGGCAAGAAGACCAGAGAAGAAGGGTTTGGGAACCTCTTATATCTGAGATTAAATGAGGGTATGGAGAACCCGAGGAGACGAGAGAAGAAGGGGCAGAACCCCCACAAACCTGATATTATAACAGAAGTGAGGGGCAAGAAAACCAGAGAAGAAGGGTTTGGGAACCTCTTATATCTGAGATTAAGAACTAGGGTATGTAGACCCCGCGGAGATGAGAGAAGAAGGGGGCAGAATCCCCATTAACCTGACATTAAAACAAAGGATAGTGCCGAGAAGACCAACAAAGAAGGGTGTGGGAACCGCTTAAATCTGAGATTAAGAACAAGGGTATGGCGATCCCCGAGGAGACGAGAGAAGAAGACTGCAGGATCCCCATAACACTGATATTAAAACAAAGGGTAGGGCCTAGAAGACCAAACAAGCTCTGAAGATCTGAGATTAAGGACGAGGGTATGGAGAACCCGAGGAGACGAGAGAAGAAGGGGGCACACACCCCTCAAGCGCAAACTAGGAGCAAGAGGGAGACTGAGAGAAGAATAAAGATCAAGGCTGCAGGAAACCTTTAAACCTGTGTTTGAGAACCAGGGAAGGAGATGAAGGACGCAGGAAACATGTAAAGCCCAAACGCGTGCCACTCTGCGGCTAGCTGCGGCTAGTCCTAGAGGGGCCCAAGGGAACGAGAGGACTCATTCAGTTTCTTTACATCTTGTATTTTGGCCACTCTGTGTTCTATGCCCAGAAATAAAAGCCATCAGAAGCCATCAGTTTCATTGCATTACCATCTGTGCCTGGTGATTGCCACTGGGAGTTACTCTGCCAGCTTGCTGCCCGTGTTTGGCCCCTGTTGCTTAACCTCTCTTCCCTCCCCGCCCCAATGCTATTTGGGGTCACCTGTTTTCAGGGTGCGTTTGAGATGGATATTCTTTTGGATTTTGATGAGAAACTTACAATTTGACAAGAAGGGCTGATTTGTTTGCAATAATAACTAACCAGTGTGGCTTGGCATATGGTGTGTGCAATCCCTGCCTGTATTGTGTCACTGTATTACAGAAATAAAAAGATCGAATACAAAAACATAATTTATTGTAAACAAAGAGATTGTGACACATATTTACACTTCATCTAATAAAAATCTCTTACTCTCTACTGCTTCACATAAAAGGTTTATTATGGCGTGGGTGTGTTCAATGTCCTCATTATGACATGGGCGGTGCTAATTGCGTTACCGCAACTCGGTCCGGCGCAATTTGCACCAGATCCTGAAGTGTGGGACGCGGGGGTAAATCTCCCATTGGGTTCATGGGACCCAATGGGGTTGGGGGAAAACAGCCAATAATGGGCGGAAAGGGGACATTTTTACCTCCAGCAGAAAGCTGGAGGTAAAACCCCAGGCTACCGCCCGACTCGTGATTGGGCCAACCCTTAAATGCAGTAGCAATAGCGTTACCGCTGCATTTGAGGGCTAAGGCTCAACTCATGATGGGGTGCTGACTAGGCTGAATACCCGCTCTGTGTTGGCTTCTCCATCGCCCTTGCAGTTCTCATGGATTTCAGTGCCAGAGTGAGACCAAGGCAAAACATATCACACTTACCATAAAACTGATATCCTGGCTGCAGGACGCTGTGAACCATGCTGAGAAATATACCCTCAGGTTAGACCAGGCAACCAGTAAAACAAGCATTGGCAAAGCCAACCGCGTCGGATTCTGCATTGTTGTTAGCAAGGCATTTGCGAGGCACTGATTTCGTATGCCCAGGTAAACCTACCCTTCACCACGCGTGCCGCCTTATGGAAAGGCAGTTCATATATGCCTACACGACAGCCAAAACCTTAGGCTTTGCCAATGCTTGTGTGCGCGATGGGGGCGGTAGGGTAATAGGAATCTGGTGTGTTTGCTCATGCAAGGATGTTGACATGGGTAGCATTGCTCAGGAGAATAAGGTGCACAACACAAAGAAGCTCATTTAACACCCAGGTGCCAGGCAGCAGCCAGCAGACGTGAAAGGGAAGTGGGCACACACTGGCACGAGGGGTGATGCGGGCAAACGTCTCTGAAGAATCGGTGGAATTGTGGCTGGCAACTAGCAGGATATCTGTGGGGTGTAAGGAAGGCGCGTGCCTGCATCGCTGTGCCCATGCAATACGTTTGAAGATAAGATGGAACCTTCATACAGGTAATGAAAGTGACCTTGATGAAGATTAATTGAAGCGGACCCTTAAGGTTTGCATATTCCTGTTATGCCCACAGTACTTTATAGAATTGTTCCCAAAAAGCAGGGCAGGGAGGCATTACATGAAATTCATAAACAAGCACCAATACAGACCCCCTCATCCACCTCAAGGATTGTGTAGACTTTCAAACATGATAAAGGGAAACCAACTGACTCTACATTGTAGATTTAAACTTCCAAGAACAATTACAACACAATATATTCCTGATACTGGCGAACGTCTGGGGGGTTTCGGTTTTACCTATAACCATAACGTCATTTTAACACCTTAAACTAAGTCTTTTTCATTTAATTGCATGTTTTTTTTAGTGCAACTTAACCATAACATCCCATTAACAAAGTTTTTTCAGTAAATAAATATATATACACGGTGTGTATAAAAACGCATACATAAATATACTTAACTCTTTTTTTAACAGGTCTTTCCCAAACTTTTCAATCTTGGGGGCCTAAGCATAATAAGTTTCAGCCAAATCCGCTCACGAGCCAAAAGTTATTAGCAGTTCATTTTTGGGATTTCCTATTACCACCTTAACTATAGGGCGGTGAGCACTGCCCTATAATATATATGAAAAATAAATGTGACCCAAACGACAGCATGGAAGCATGCACAGGTAAACTGCGAACGGTCATAACACAGGATTCTGCACAGCGCATTTCAAAGCAACCCGCAGAATACTCGCTAACAATGCATTTCCTGCCCACAGACCCAATTTAAAAATGTTCACAGATATATTTAGACTTTCCATGCTGCCCCCCCCCCCCCCCCAGGGGGGAGTGTTTTGGAGGCTCTGTGCAGTTTGCTTTTATGAAATCAGATAATGAGATGTGATTCGTGTCTGTCAAGAGTTTCACATCTGAAAACCCTACAGACCAGTCTAAAAGCACTCACCAAGCATCAGAGAAAGGCTAGGAGGAGGGTACCCCCAAAACCATTGCTGGCAATGGCCCGTACTCCGGATACTCCCTGCTAGGCAGCGCCTAGGGGCCTGATATGGCTGTTAGAGCCATTGAAATTACACACAAAAAGCAAATCAAATGAAATCCTCAAGCCAACGTGACGTGCTACAACACCAATGCAGTATTGTAATGTAAATGGTCTTGTATAGCGGCCTCTGCCACCTTTGGTGGCCTTGCTGCTCGTGGCTCTGTAAGAAAGTAGAGGGGGTGGGTGCTCAATAGTGGGACCGTGGGAGAGGAAGATGGGAAATCTGTAGTGTTAAAGGTTGCAGGTCTGAAGTACCCGGTTTCTGTATGCAAATGTATCTTCCGTGGGTTTGCCTGAGACACTTGGGAGTACGTTATCCATAGGAACAAGCTCAAGACCTGATAGACTACAGCACTTTGGGTATGGTTACCCAATGATGAAGGGGAGTGTGAGAGGGCTCAAGAGGATAGGTTAGTCGATATGCAAATGGATGTGTGCAGCTTGTGTGTGTGTGTGGTGTAAGGGGATCAAAGATCTTTGAGGGCAGTTAGTCAGGAAGAGGGTGGGTAAGACATAAAAGGCAAAATAACTTGTAACCCTGCGTTCTTACCCCTGGGAATTTGCTGATATTTCCCAATTTTCTAGATAGCAATAGCACCTGCGAAAATATCTCTATCTCTCTCTTTCTCTCTCTTTCTCTTTCTTTCGCTCTTTCTTTCCTTCCTTTTTTTCTTCCTTTCATAGGAATCCATGGAAAATGGGACACTGAAGTGAGAGACATGCCGGTAGGGGCCTCATTTCCCGGCAGGTCAGGCCTGCCAGGAGATCCATAGCCCCTATGGGCATTCTCGTAGTCACGGCGGTCCTGAAAGGGTGGCAATACGTTGCTACAGGCACCCTTATTTCCAGACCGCTGTACTTGGAATGAGTATCCAGTCCTTGGTTTTCATTTAACAATTGAATGCATTCTGGGAGGTGCAGTTTTCGTTATCACCAATTGAGCAAAGTAGACTGGAGCACTGTACATAAATGATGTCTAAAATGAAACCCATCACTGGAAAACAGGTGTCCTGATCATATGAAATCACATGGTCACTCTACAATGGACCCTGTAGGGTCTGAACTCGGACATCATGTGCCTCAGCAAGATGAGGCGGGATCAGGTCATGTGATCATACATCTTGAAAGTAATGACAGCGTTTCAATGAAGTAGTTTACTGGGAATCATTCAGGTGTGTGCACGTGTATCAATGACCACCTTTCTGTTGGTAAGCTTTGCCAACCTGACGTACCAACCATGCTTTGGCGACAATTGTCAACAGATTTCTTCGTTGATCTTCCACCGTCCAAAGGACACACTGTTATCATGGTGACTTCGGACAGATATTCCAAACTTGAACATTTTACGGCCTTTACCAAAATAAAATGCATAATCTATGTCCCTAGCCTTTCTCAAGGATGTCTATCGACTACATGGACTCTCTGATGGTATAATATCAGATAGAGGATCTCAATATGCATCTCGTTTCTCAAAGGCCCTATGTAAAATACTAGCCATCATCGATTACTCTTTTCAGGGTACCATCCACAGACTAATGGCTCTATGGGATGTATGAATGAAACTCTAAAGCAATAGTTATGCTGTTTTATGTCTGCTACCCAAGATAATTGGCACAAATTGCTTCCATTGGCCGAATTTGCCTACAATAACAAGATGATGCAGGGGATTCAAGCATCATGTCCTGACGTCAGTAGCTCCTGGAACATAATCGTGGCAGTCAGCCACACTGGTGCATTCCAATGCTCTGTGCCTTTCCGAATGGATGCTTCCTGATAAGGTTCCTTACCTGTTTCCTTACACCCTGTTCCTGTTTATGCTCGCTGTTCCTTGCCCTTCTGTTCCCCACCTAGTCCCTTCCTTATTCAATCATCAGGGGATTGCCTAAGCCCCTATGGAGCCTTGTTGTCATTGCACTTCCCATCACAACATGAAGGTCCATACTTACATCTACTGGAGCGCGTTGCCACTTTGTGCTGGGAGCCTGGCTTCCAGGAAGGATAGACCTTTTCTGAGAGAAGCTGCAGCTCGACAGAAACCCCTGGTAAGACCTGTGGCTGACACCTTGACAATAGCTGCCTCATTAGCAGCAACAACACCTCCTCTAGTCTGCTGTGGAACTTAACCAATAATTATTTTCAACCATCTGTCTTGAGCACAGTTAGACAACATTCAGGACTGAGGCAGACTGTTGCTTGGCCATCCATGATTTCTATGATTGGTTAAGAGTCTTTGCACTGAGGCTGCATTTGCCTTCTTTCAACAGTTTGTACCTCAGTGACTATAATGTCTGCAGCCGGGCAGTGCCTGCTGTGCTTCTTGGTGCAATGTCATAGAGTGCTTCACAGCACTTTCAGGGGATGGATGCTGTAGAGTGGCCTCTGACCTGAGCGACCACACCCTTGCAAGCATTTGTAGGTTGTGTCCAGTTCAAGCACCTGCTCTTCTAGCAGCAGTGAAACAGCATCTTAGTGTCGAGGGCTGCTGCATCAGCAATGTTCGCAGTGTCTCCCATCTGTAACCCCAAGTGGCCAGCACCAGATAATTGTGTCTCGCCTCTGTCATTGTGCAGCAAATTAGCCACATTCTATGAAGAGCAAGACTAAAAGTGAGTGTCCATGCAACCATTCTCCCATCCCCCAATGTGTAAGAATGGACACTACTCACATAAGGGCACTGAGGATAGAGTCAATGACAGCCACTACTTTTTTGACCTTGAATTCAATGAGGATGGCACGTGAGGTCCATGTATCTAACTTCAAAATGACACCCTGAGTAGACACACAAGTATTCTAATAAGGTACATTTGGTGCAACAACCACCTACAGAAGCTGGAAAAACAAAATGCAACAGATTACCTAAAGAGGGCAACAAGATGCAATGGACTTCTGAAAAGAATCCTATTCTTCATGGAACAAGTGACCCATAGACTAGTCTGTGAATGCTAGCAATGTAAGAGGTCTGAGAGAGACAAAGACCTATCTCAAAAAAGATCACACAGAACACTTTGGAGCTCATGTTTGATGAGCATGTAACGTAAATTGATTAAGGCTTTTATGCCATTCATTCGCGTTATGACTCAGTTTCAATCACTAGTATGGTGGTGAAGGTGGTGAAGGTGGTGGAATGCAACCTGCGCTTCTGCTGCTTCCCTTCCTCTCTACTATACAAATGCTTCAGCATTTGCGCCAGCATGGATTTTGATGCAGGTGCAAATGCTGTAGTTCCCGATGGGATCCGCCTGATTTATGCACCAATAAAAAGCAGGAGGATCCCATAGGGATCCAATGTGTATGCTGCCTGCCATGCTCGCTTGGCAGACTGTGTGTACATTTACAATGAAACCCTGTCCGACATGCTCGGGGACAGTTTCATTGTATTTGTGAACACCACTTAACATGTGAGCATGGTAAGCAATGTACACAATAGCAATGAAGCCTTGCCCAACATGCAAGCATAGAAAGTGGCACTCAAAATAAAAAGTAAGCAAGCATGCGTTAGCAGCCTTTACTCACTTTGCACAGTGGAGTACAAATGTGCCAGGCAAAGGGCAGCATACACACGTGTATGCCACCATTTCCCCTGCACTTTTACACTTGGCCATACAAATGATGAAAATGTTGTGGTAGGGAGCTGCCTATGTGTATGTTAACATGTAACGGCTCCTCACCACTGATTGTAAGAGACAATTCAATAGTTCCATAAAATAGCAAGCCTCTCTCTGGCTCTCTCTGGCTGAGTCGAAATATCTTTTGAAACTCAGATAGTTGTTTTTGGATTTGTGAAAATGATACACTTGATTAGGGTTTTGGGGGATTCATTTAGTATTGTGTTTAAATTTGAATTGTATCTGAGGGAAGTATTTTCTAGAGTAATCATTTGCCCAAACAATGCAGCATTTTCGTGGTAAAAGTACATACATTGTATACTGTATATACTGTTACAAAGGCCTGTACATAGGTCTCCCACGAAGCTGGGATATTTATGGTGATCAGCTACTGAACATTGTAAGTAGGCATACAAGACACACAAAGTCAAGTTGTTTCTGTAACGCCTTTTGCACATTAACCAGCTGTTAGGGGAGTTTTCTTAAAGTCCTACTGGTAGTAAGACTTTAGTAAGCTATCCCAGCGCTGTGTAGATCCCCAACTCTTAGTATCAGTCTGTACTAGCTCAGGACCTTGGTAGAGTGGCAGAGCAGCCAAGCTTATCTTAAGAGGAAGATGTGAGCTGCAGGTAAGTACACTGAACCATAGCTAGACATGCACATCTATGAAACTCTTACACTTATCATTCAAATTCAATTATATATTTATTATATATAGATCAGAATCACTTTAAATACTTTAGACATTTACACTAGAACACTTCGGAATACTTGAGAATACACTTCAAAGGAAACTTTCACTTTTGTGTTTGTTCGCTGTTAGATTTGTAGAAGCGTTAGAAAGGGAAAAGACAATGTTATTGTATTATCGGTTACTACGCGCACTTGCAGTTTTTAACAGTTCATACAGTAATACATTTACTCTGCAAACACATATGGTAAAGTTACTTAAAGGGATGAACATGGTTAGTTAGTGTAACTGTAGCCTGGTTTAACGTTCTAGGGAGAGTTTCTTCTCACAGCAAGTCTTTTAAGTCCTAAAATGCAACCCTAGCTAAAGGAACTTTGGAAAGGGCTGAAAGTCTTGACAAGCAGCAGAATACAACGAGTTCCTTAGGATTTCTTCCACTCGCTAGTGTTATAGAAGCAGCAAGTCAACAACTAACAAGGGAGACCTGTAGAAGGACTTGTGGAAGGGACACAAGCAGTGGCTTGAGTCAAAGGTAAGGGGGGTGACCCTGGGCACCTCTAGGTGCACCCCAACGCTCTGGAGCGACTTCTTGGAATCAGGTAAGCAATACATTTTTTCTCACAGAACTTTAGGTTAAAAGAAAATGTTCGAGCTGTATGCTCTGCCATGTTGCAGCTCTGGACCTGACCTCCGGATTCCTTGGTCTGATGACTGAAAGCAAGACAATGGATGGGATCTCTCAGCAGCAGTCTCGAGGGAGGACCTGTGGCACGACTTTCAGCAACTTCTTGGTTTACTCTGCGGTTTTGGTGCCTTTTCTACAGCACCAACGAAGGACATGGATTTCCCGTTCAATCTTCTTTGCTTCCTGCAGTCCCACACTGTGATGAGACGGTCTGGGTGAGGTGGATCAGATCTCTAGCGTGTCCGTATGGGTTCAGCAAAGACTCAAACCGATTCAGCCTTTCCACAACGATGCACTCAAAATGGGCAGCAGGTCTCCTGGAATTGGGGTTCTGCAGCTTTGGAAATTCCTAGGACCTCGGGAGATGACCCAATTCAAAGTTCGGCTTGGGACCGGTTGTTCCCACTAGCCAAAGGGAAGGAGTCATCCTCTTAGGAGCTCCTTGTTAGTAGAAACAACTGGGTCAGGACAGCAGTGGTTGATTCACGGTGTGGCAACTGTTCTGCAGGAGTCTCTGGTCTTCTTCTTCGGTTGCTTCAGCTTTCAGTGGCCGACTTGCTTTTCACTCCAGAAGCCTCACCTTTTATACAGTTCCAGCACACACTCCTTTGCAATCTCTCTCAGCATTTTACAGAAAGGGACGTTTGGCTGTCCAGTCAGGACAGACAGCCCCCCTGTGGGAGCTGATCCTATTCAGGCACTCTGGCAGACAAAGGATAGGCGGGTGGAAGACTCCTCCCCCACTTCTTGCCTGCCCAGACACTCTAGAGCCTAGGCGGGGATACCCAAGGGTACCCGCCAAACGAAAAACACACACACTGACCTCCCCCTCCCAGAATGGTAGAAGAAGGGCTAGTTAAGAACAAGCACGCTAGTAATGGCAAAAAAAGACGGGAGACCCCAAGTTGGTTCTTGCGTGCCCCTATTGTGCTCTACCGGGGCTATGGGCATTGCCTGCGGTATAAAAAAGACACAATAGTTTGTAGAACACGCCCACTGCCACCAGCAATAACTTGGAGATTGTCTATGTGAATAAAAAGTCACATAAAGCAGAAAGGAGGATACTAGGTATATCCTTGGCACTCAGCTGAAGGTGGTGTGTGCCAATTTCTCAGACTATAGAGTTTTGAGCGAGATACCAAGTATCTCTCTATCCTGGAGAATGTTAGTTACCTGTGGATATGGAAGAGGAATCTTAAAGGAGGATCCTAAGTGTCCCCAGCAACACTACCCATAAGGAGCTGTGTGCTGCAGTAGTAAAGCACGGATGCCTTTAAGAGTTAAGGAGCAGACAGACTCCATAGTACAGGTAGATTATAAAGAATAGAGTTCCAAAAGACATAGTCCACAAGCATGTATGAGTAGACAAAGGCTCCCTCATTCAGGATTGAATTAAATAAAAAGGTCCAGAAGTCCAGCAAAAAGTTCTGGGGGTCTCTCTAGAAGAGGGGGTGAAGCATAAAAATGATACGTCCTCTAATGATTCCAGTGGGCCTCTGAACATTCACTACTGCTTCCCTGACGAGAGTGGACTTTTGATTATTTGAGCCACTCTTAGCCGTGTAGAATTTTAAGACAAACTGCAATAACGCAGCACAGGGGCACAGAAATGTGCACAATGCACACAGACAATAATCAAAGGCACTGTGCAGAAGAGGAAAGACAAGCAGATCAACATATGAGTGTTAATAACATCTGAGCAAGTAAAGCAAACACCCAGGTTGTGAATAGACTAACAAATGTTTGTATTTAATTTACGGTATTTATTTAAAAGACAAATATTACTACACTTACAACTTTGAAGGAATATTGCATATTGTGAATCACCTAACAGATACATGGACGCTTGTTTCGGAGCAACGGACTACCAAAGGACTACCAAAGGACTACCAAGGGACTACCAAAGGACTACCAAAGGACTACCAAGGGACTACCAAAGGACTACCAAGGGACTACCAAAGGACTACCAAAGGACTACCAAGGGACTACCAAAGGACTACCAAAGGACTACCAAGGGACTACCAAAGGACTACCAAGGGACTACCAAAGGACTACCAAAGGACTACCAAGGGACTACCAAAGGACTACCAAGGGACTACCAAAGGACTACCAAAGGACTACCAAGGGACTACCAAAGGACTACCAAAGGACTACCAAGGGACTACCAAAGGACTACCAAGGGACTACCAAAGGACTACAATAACATACAGTGAAATCGCATGGGTAGCAGACATAATGGAGGTGTTCCCCTGAATTGAAATGATTTCATTTGGGATCTCTAGTTGAGACACGTGACTTCTCTATGCCCTATGAAAATCATGTGCTTAAGATTCATAGCTATTCTATTCATGGGAAGGAAAGAGAAGCAATCAGTGCTTGGAGATGGGGCATTGCTCGCAGTACAGGCTTGTGACCCTGGGCAAACATCACACATTCTTAGCTGTTTGCAAAGCAAAGCAAACACATCACTCCTAGGAAACACTCATTATATTGTATCCTATTTACCTTTCACAAAAAGTATATTGTGATATGTTGTGTTCTAAGGGGAGGAAAGTAATGCAAGCTGCATTAGGAAATAGAAGGATTCATTGCATTAGTGATCATTGGAAAACAGTAGAGTTTGAGCTCTTGTTTTGCAGCTATAAGAAAGAAAGCACTCATCTTTTCTCAACTCTCATGCTGGACTTCCTTAGCATCTTGTACTCATGGTGGCCATGAAGCGTGCTGTTCCCATCTTCATCTTGTATCCTGGCTTGCAACATTATGTGTTACTACTGACTTCTGCAATTGTATTCACTCTCCCCTCTTATTCTCCACTCTTTTGACTGCTAACTCTCTGTTCTATCCTCCTTTCCCTTCTCCCTTTTCCTATCTCCTCCCCTTACTTACTTCTATGCACTTACTCTATCAGAATTGTCCCTGGACCTAGTATGATAGCAACCTCCTCTGTCTCCTCCACACCCCCCCTCCAGCACTATCTGAAATGTCATCAGGCCACTTGTTTTGTTCCTCCCCTCCCTTTCTGCACCCCTCTCCCTCACCTCTTGTTTTTCTCCGGCTCTGCCAGAAATGTCGTCAGGCCTAGTACGGTAGTCGCCTGCCTGTTTCCATTTCCTTCCCACTCTCCCGCTCCCTTCCTTATCTATGTCTTAGCTATTGCTATATCTGAAATGCCGTCAGGCCGAGTACGATAGTTAATTTCTATGCTCACTGTTCATGGCCTGTAAGAATGTGGTTGTATTTTCCCTTGTTCCCTCTTATGCCATGAAGCGCTTTGAAACGTGTATAGGCGCTATATAAATAAACGATCATATCATATCTTAACAGTCAGTACAGATGCATTATAGTATATCCGTGTGATTCTGAAAAACAGTAAATTTAGAGATCTTGGGCCTGATTTTCAACGTGTTTTTCAACACGTTGGGGCTGCACAATTGTAATGCGCGTTTATAAATCAGTCCACCTGAGTGAAGCCATGTGGATGACTTGAGGTAATCAACACTGCACCGTGAATGTACTATTGCAGAGCATCCTTGTGATTTGAGAAAAAAATACTTTCTTGTACTCTATTGTGACACATAACACAAAACATTGTGCCAGAGTCGTTTTATCCTTTGTGTGGACTCCTCCTCAACCTCACCCATGTTTGCACAGAGATAGGTTGCTGCCCTGATATGTCTTCAGTGGGTGACTGAAGTAGCCCCCAGCAATCCCGAGACATACAAGCAACACGTCTGCTTCCCGCAAACTGACACATGTAGATTTGAAACGTGCAGGTAACCTTTACCAGTGGTCCATTCTAAGTGTATGGACGTGTCAATGGGATGTTTTTCTCTGTTCAATATAGTCCTCAAATAGTCTATTGTCACCCATATTAAGTAGCGTTCTCAATGTGTTTCTCTGAAACATAGCATGATTTTCAGCAAACTATTTCCAACTGTTTGCTGTAAGAACAGAGCAATACACATATAACATATTTGTCAAAATGCCTCTTTTTGCGCTTAAAACAAAAAAAGGTTCCCAGGGCAAAAGGCCTCCTTTGACAGTCCAACCCACAAAAGAAGGGGTTTCAGACAAAAAACTAAAAAGCACAATTGCATACCGACCCCTGGAGCTTTTTGGTTTGTTTACTTTTTTACATGAAATTTCTAAAGAAGAACAAATCACTGTGTGTGCTTGTGTGCGTATTTGCGTGTGTTTTTGTGTGACTGTTTGGAAGGGGGGGTGGGGGTGGGTGGGTGTGTGTGTGTGTGTGTAGATGTGTTTCTGTGTAGAGTACTATTTCTGAAATAAATCCAAATTAAGTTGGCCTTGTTTATTTTCAAACGAATTTCCATCCCCTCAACTCTCCTTTTGGACTATAGCTCTAGTCTGCGCTAATCTAACCTTGCCCACACCATCTGTATACCTACACCCAATGGACTCCAGTATTCAGCACCCTGGTGGAAGGTGGCCATTGCAACGGCAGGAATGTCTTTTTAGCACTGGATCCCAGCTAAACCCACAGGAAGAGGTCCTGTTCCCTGGGGAAGTCTTCTCAGGGTTCCTGGACGGGACCCAAACAGTTGATTTAGGTACAGCCAGGCCAGGCATTGGGACAAGAATGTTCAGCCTGCAGAGGGGAAGACCACTTTAGATCCATGTGCCGTGAACCCAGAGCGACTAGTCAATGCCCCAAGGAATACAAACAGCACAGGCACAAATCCCCTACAGGAACAAAGGCGCAGACATGCAGAACTGTTACACGAGGGAGAGACGCAGTACCAAACAAACCTACACACTCGCCATCACCAGAGAATCACAGAAAAGACAGAAGACGCATCCACCAGTTACACACAACAACTCTGTCATTGAGCGAATCAGACAGACCATCTAGCTCGGATAGAAAAGGAGGATACGTATATGCACTGGGAAATCCCACAGCTACAGCACTCTGCCCAACGCTGCCACTCAAAATAAAAGGGAAGAAATATGACTTCCTCATAGACTCGGGCGCGACGGTGAACATGACGCCAGAGAAAGAGTTTCTGAAGCTCAAACAGATGCTGCGCACATGTAAATCCCAGGTGGAAATACATGCTTACAGGGAACAGGAACCATTATCATGCATAGGGTTGTTTACAACCACCTGTAATTGCGAAGAGGAGGCTGACCGCATCACAATGCATGTCAGAGACGCAGAAGCCACCTGTGGGTGCTTGCAGATCTTCCAGTCAGCCACCCAAATGGGGCTCATCCACATCCTATACCGCCTCATTGCCGACAAATATATATCTCCAGCCGTGAAAAGAGAGGCAACATTCCTGACACTGTTAAAAGGGATAGGGAAACTAAAAGGGAGCCAAATAAATCCCCATATTGACCAGTCCATCAAGCCGGTGGCCCAACACTACAGTGGAATACCCTTCAATTTCCAGCACCAGGTGGAAGAAGAACTGTGGGTGCTAATTAAGGCAGTGCTCATCAAACCCGCCACAGGGCCCACCCCCTGTGTATCGCCATTGGTTCCAGTCCCAAAGAAAGGACCTAAAGTCCCCAGGCGGCTATGCATCGGCATGCGAGTCCCCAACCGAGGCATCATGACAGAACGGGATCCGATACCACGCTTCACCAATATGATGCACTTACTGAATGGAGCCACGTTTTTTTCCGGACTGGACCTGAACAAAGGGTACCACCAGATTGAGCTAAAGAAAGAATCACGTTACTTCACGTCATTCACGACGCATGTGGGGCTCTTCTGTTATAAGAGATTAAACTTTGGGATCGCCTCAGGGCAGAGATGAAGATGAAATTAGGAGCATCATCTGTCATATTCCACACTGCCTCAATTACAGTGATGACATTCTTGCATATGGAAGATCACAAGAATCACATGACACCACTCTCTTAGGAGTATGTCAAGCACTCGAAGATGCCAATTTGACAATAAAGAAAAGAGTGCATTCAACAAAACGACATTGACATTCTTCTCAAAGAAAGCCCTTGAGCCAGACCCAGAAAAGATCACAGCCCTGACGGAGGCCCCTCATCCAACAAGCACTGCAGTTTTCTCGTTCCTAGGCCTAGCGAGCTATTGCACACGCTACTTTCCAGACTTTGCATCCATCAGCTCTGCACTACAGGCTTTGACTAAAAAAGACCATACATTTGCATGGGGCCCATCTCATCAGGAAGGGTTTGACACAATAAGGAGGGAAATGGCACCAACCACGTGCATGTTGTACTTTGACCCCAACCTCCACACAGAAGTGACAGTAGAAGCCAGCCAAGTGGGACTCGGTGCTCTACTTGCCCAACACACTGGAATCGACCACTCCCCTACGAGGATAGTTTCATATGCCAGCAAAAGCCTAACAGATGCAGAACAACGCTACTCTCAGGCAGAGAAAGAAAGCCTCGCCGTGGTGTGGGCTTGCAAACATTTTCATTTATTTCTCTGCGGCAGACCATCAGGCCCTCGTCATGATCTATTGGAAACCGACAGCCCAAATGCCTCCTCGCGTTGCCAAATGTGGCCTGCATCTCCAAGAATACCGATTTAATATAATACACAAACCCGGAAAAGAAGAAAACCCAGCAGACTTCTTCTCCGGCCACCCTCTACTAAGTCCACAGTCGAGCAGTAATGGAGCAGAGAGGTATGCCAATTATATACTGCACCATGCCGGGCCACCCACGATTCCATTGGAGGGAATTTCACTACACAGCAACTGGTAGCAACATGAATCCGAAATCGGTTGATGGCGGACATTGGAGGGAATGGCGTATTCAAACACAGCAATTGACATGCATCCATTACGGTCACTGGCCCGAGTAAAAGACAAACTTTCAGTTTCACCATCAGACTTAATACTGAAGAGCGACAGGACAGGATAATAGTACCATTAGCCTTACAGCAACATATAGTGGTGGCCCACGAAGGACACAGAGGCATATAGTCCATCAAGAGACTTCTCAGACAATCTGCCTAAGCTCACAACCCCACACGGTTCCCGAAACCTTACAGTTGACGCAGCTGCCAGATCAAGTGTGGGAAGAAGTGGCAATAGACTTTTTTAGCCCTCTAAGATTGTCACATATGTTCTAGTGGTGTTGGACGAACTCTCCAGATACCCAGAGATACAATTACTGCAGTCCACAGCAGCACCGCTTGCAATGCCAGCTCTGTACCACACCTTCTCAGTCTACAACATCCCAAAAATTGTGAATTTGGATAATGGTCACCCATTCACAGGAAATGACTTTAAAGAATTTGCACAATATATGGGGTTCCACTACCAGAGAGTGACACCACTGTAGCCTCAGGTGAATGGGGCTGCAGAACGGTTCATGGCCAACATTTAAAGGACAGTGAGAGTGGCCAACATAAACCGATAGAGCAGTCCATCTGTTGCTGGACTACATAAACACGCTGCCCCACTGAACTCATCTTCGGGCGCTCTGTGAGGACGAGACTGACATAGACCTTACACCAGAGTCAGAGGTAGGAAGTAACCAAGATGTCAGAAGAAATGACGAGGTGGCAAAAGAACGGATGAAGAGCTATGTAGATCACTGACAGAAGGCATGAGTATCTGACATCCAGTAGGGGGAGAGCGTCTTGGTGAGGCAATCAGTGACCCACAATGGGATGACCCCATTTAACCAGGAGGCACTGACTGTGATAAGGAGAAAAGGCTCCATGATCACCGGCACGCAGGCTAACAAGTGAGTGATGAGAAATGTGTCCTTCTTCTGAAGGATCAATGGACAGGGACCAAAAGGAGCAGAGAGAGAGAGAAGTGAAGAGTGGGACGACACAAGCGAAGAATCCAGATACACAGGGGACGAAGAGGAACACCAAGATGAAGGAACTGCGCAAAAACACAGAGAAGAGTGAGACAACACAACCCCAAGAGCCGATGGATGACCACCACATCAAGTGATAAAACGACCAAGACAGTGGAGAGAAGAAATGGGGTGAACTGTTATAATTCTGGGTGAGGTTGTAGTGTCTGAACTTAGACATCATGTGCCTCAGCCCGTGGAGGCGGATCAGGTCATGTGACCGCACGTCTTGAAAGAAATGACAGCGTTTCAATAAAGTAGTTTACTGGAAATCATTAAGGTGTCTGGACGTGTATCATTGACCATTTACGGCTTACCCACCGTGTGGCAATAGAGACCCTTTGTGTAGTCTTTTCAGGGATACGGTAGCGGTGAAATTGTGGTGGAACCCAGGAGGATGCGTGCTGGAACAGGATCATGGCCTGAAAAGAGACCCTGGTCCCAAGGCCTGTAAACAATATTGTCAACTCACTTGTCCCCAGAACCTCACTCCCACCCCCACAACACTGCTTTGAATCTGCTGTGCCAGTTAGAACATATAGAACTTCAGACTGGGTAACTATCAGCAACAGTGATATATTTAACCAAGGGTTTCTGGGTAAGGTCTGATAAACAGCGTGGGAGAAGCTCAAGTCGTCCATGACGTCCCTCATATTCCCGAGGGGAAATTATGTGCCCGTCAAGATGGCCGCCCATCCACGTCCATTGGTGCGCATGCGCCTCTGTGCACTTCCCCTTTCTAGAGCTGTCCCCTGGACCACCAAGTGCAAGAGGCAAGGCTGGGAGACATTGGGAACCTGTAGACAACATGGCTGGTAAAGAAAATACTAAGTACCCCGTCACCCTGCAACCCCAGTTCCACAGACTGTCTGGCTTCCTACCACCCTTCCTCACCTCACTTGCCTGGCTTCTTCTCCAAGCCCTTCATTAAGCCACAACAAAGGAAATTACATGCCTGTCATCCCGCTGCCCCTCAGACTTCAGATAAAGACCTAGAGGGCTAACCTTGCATACTCCATTTTTTTTAATTTTTTAAACCAAAGTTTCCTTCACTGACATCTTTGAAGAGGAGATTCCAGCTAAGCTTGGCTACCTCCACCACTCCCCCCTTACTCCCCACACATGCCCTCCCCCACATGAAGGTATCGAACGCCTTGGCACGATCATCGGTGCTTTGAGAGGCTATAGTGGTAAGGGTAGCATTCTAAAAAGGTAGCACAGTTTTGTACATTAGAATCTGGGAACATTAGTTGGTGGCCCTCCATGACTCTGACCCTGCTCCAATGGGTACTTGAATGCATCTCTCTCCAGAAGGCCAATGGCCTCATTCTGAGTGTGACAGTGTGAGGAAAAGAGGCGGTAAAGGGATTAACGCCACTTAACTGCACCGGCAGGTTA
Source organism: Ambystoma mexicanum (assembly GCF_040938575.1). Taxonomy (NCBI): domain Eukaryota; kingdom Metazoa; phylum Chordata; class Amphibia; order Caudata; family Ambystomatidae; genus Ambystoma; species Ambystoma mexicanum. The sequence goes on from NC_090924.1 coordinate 1,422,978,632, forward strand.
CAACTTTGGTCTCATGCAGAGGGCTATTTCCACCACCTTATCTCCAAAAACCTGTGGGAATTAAAGCAGTGTACATACGGCATGAGTTAATGCTTCCAAATAGCAGTAATCGTAAACGAGTTTACTTTCTTCCGGGCCTCATCACGGTATCCGGGATACTGCCCAATGGTATTTGCGTTACCGGCCACCCGTCAGGCGGTATTACTGCTGGATCAAGGGTTGGGCGGTAATGGGTATTACCGCCGGATCAAGGGCAATGCAGTAATGGGTATTACCCATTGGGTGGACCCAATGGGGAATTTTCAGCGTAATTACCACCGGCGGTATTACCGTGCGGTAACTTCACCAAAAATGTGCATTTTTATAGCGCATTTACCCTCACCTTAGAGCTGGGGTAAATGCTGCCATACTCGTGTTTGGGCGGAACCCTTAAATGCGGCAGTAATAGTGTTAAAGCCATATTTAAGGGCTACTGCCCAACTCGTGATAAGGCGCAACTAAAAAGACTGCCAATCTGAGAAGGAAACCCCAAAAGCCTGCTATAGATGGTATACCGTGCATGTGGAGGCTTGCTTGAGGCATTCTTTTGAGTGTGGCGGTAGTGATTAAAGAGTACAGACCCGCTTTACGACTTTGGCGGTAGTAGTAAAAACGACCTGTTTCATCACTCTGCCTGATCAAGGGGGTCTTAAAGCCCATGGTCAGAAAAAATACCTGTTTGTCAGTGGGAGCGATACCCCCACTTACGATGGCAATGCAGTAGTAGTGCTGGCGGCTTTACCACATGTGGTAACACTGCCACTCCCCAATGAAGGCCTATGGAACTTGCGGAAAATCCAGAGATTTACCTGCAGCGCTGGCTAGCCCCAGTGCAAAATCTTACTAACATGAAATAACGCAACTCTGGAAATTCAGATCGGGGTCTCACCAAGGCTAAGAGTTAGGAGTTGCGAGATTTACAGCAGGGGAGAGAAAGAGCACCGCACGGGTTAAGTAATCCATATTCACCCCATGTAGTTCTAGTTACCCCATGCACTAAATATCGGATTCAATCTAAACTAACAGTGAAGTGGTATTATTTGAAATAGTGCATGTTTGACTGCTGCCAGCATACCCTGTCTGAGAGCCTGGAGTGCCACCCGCCATGAAGGGAGAAAACGCGACCCAGGCCTGCTGTCAGCCTCAAACCATGAACCCATGGGCAAGGGAGAAAGGAAACGCGCGCTCTGTGCTTTATAGTCACAGAAGGCGCATGCGCACCCTGCCCCCACTCTGAAGGCAGGAATTTATGTGAAAGCAGGATAATAAAAACACTGGAGCCTGAGGTAGGAAAAAGAACAGCCCTGAATTAATAAAGTTATCAATTGACAGACTGCAATTCCCATGTTCTGGCCGGAACAGCGAGCTAAGCACTGACCCCAACCTTGTGGCGTTTATTAAATTCTTCACAGATTCCTCGGGCTGAGCTGGCAGCGAAAGCACTTACCTGGCAGGCGCGGCTGCTGCAGAAAGAAGGGAACCAGGGACCGGCGCGTGCTTCGCAGCTGTACACCGCTTTTCACATGTATTACCTCCACGTCCATCTTCCTCATCCAGGAATTACTTATTAGGACAGTGACAAATCAACTCCCAAGGCACCAGTGGTGCAGGGGTGAATATCAGTTTCTAAACCAGTAACCAGACCCACACCTCAACTGCACCAGAAGGGATCCGAACACATTGGAAACACAAGCAAATTATAAACCTCCTTGTACAATTTTGGTAACGTGGACCGAACGGCAGGCTTATCTCTGCAAGGTCGTGGCTCGTTAGTTAGTTGCAACACAGCAAAAATACAATTATTACCCAATGATAAAAGGGACTGTCCTGTCAAGGTTGTATAAGAATATCTACGTTATTATCAGAACAGACAGTTCTAGCAACACTACAAAATGCAACCCATAAAGGAATGCAGAGGACAGACAGTTTCAAGGAGGAAATGGGATGCGCTCTGGATACTGACAGGAGGGTAGCCACTAAAGTAATTAAACGCAATACTTCAAGGATACTTGGTTTCAGCACAAAAGAAGCAATGTTTTGTAAAATGTGGCCGCTAGAAGCCTTCGGAGAAGGACAAGGGGGACAGAAGCACAATGTACCTTGTGCTGGAGATGTTCTTGGTGCTCGATAGGGACGAGTCAGTTTCAGGCAGGGTTCAAGACCTAAAAATTAAAGCGGGGGACTCATCAATCGTATCAATCTTCGGCTGGGGCCTCCCTCTGGAACAGCCTCCCTGTCACACTAAAACTCGAGGAGAACCATCTCCAGTTCCAGAAGCACCTCAAGGCCTTCCACTTTGCTTCTGCCTTCGCCTTCCTCTCCCCTGCTGATTTTTTGTTCTCCTTAGGCACTGTGCACCAGGCCACCCCCTGTCCTCCGGGCCCAGGTACCTGCTCGCCCTGCCACCCTCCCGCACTGGCTCCGGGCCACCCCTTGCACTGGGGTCTGTATCTGTACCCATACAGGTCCCCACCGTCCTCTTTTCTTCTTCCAGCACTTATCAGACCTATTAAGTCTGCCGCCTTAAACCCAGCACTTGCCACTTGCTGGCTGCACTACCATTGTTTGTTGCCTTAATCTATCAAATTATTTTTATTCATCTGTGTCTCCTTGCTCCGCACTCTCCTTTTCTCCCCCCTTCCTTGTACTTTTCCCCTCCCACTCTCCTATGCACTTGCGCGTTCTCAATGTCACTGGGCCCAGTAAAATCGTTGCTTTGTTCTCCCCTGTTCCCCTTCCCTTGCCTTGTCACGCTCTGAAACACTTGTGTATGGGCGCGTTATAAATAAAATATCATATCGTATCATATATCAACAAATGCAATGGGATGTGACGTCGCCAGAAATTAGCACATCAAGATGAAATATGCACATTTCATTAAATTGGCTTTGCATAACCACTCAAATTGAACAGGAGGAATGGCATTTGCCTTTCATAAAATCAACACACACACAAAACCAAGAGAGGATATTTTCTTCTAATAGTGTTTTTGAAAACTTTAAAAGGTGTGCATGTTTTAAACGCCAAGAACCAATACAAACATTTTCCCTGGGACTTGCAGTACCAAAATCGGACATTTCACCTTTAGTTGTTTGCTATTTTTCCTTCGGTTATAGTGCAGTCGTGAAGTGTACGGCCAACAATCCTGGCGACTGCGGTTTGATCGCTAAGGTCAGTTTTAATTCATGAATTCGAAGAGGATCTTCAATCATTCTCATTTTAGCTGGTGGGGAATGAGTCCACCCTCTCAATAAAGTGGGTGGACTCTGTCCCCCGCGTGTACCCTCGACTTGAGCCCTGTTTTCAGGGTACTTTGCAGCTTCTGCACAGAGTTCAAGATGGAAGACAGCTGTGGGAATCATGTGGCAGGCAGTTCAGCGAGCGAGGATGGACGGATGCCGGCAGGCATGCCTACCCGGCAGCTCGGGGGACAGGAATCATCTCAGTGCTGGTCGGCATTTCTGAAGCACTGGTAGAGGCGTCTCAGACGGCTTTAAGCAACTGTAGCGTTGCAGTCGGTTGCAGCTGAAGGAACTCGATTGGCTCGAAAATATCCTTTTAAGGAGGACGTCAGTAGATGCTCGTCGATGCACTCCTCCTAGCTTCTCCACTGGGCTTGTGTCATCCTTTAAGGTGGATGCCCCAAAGCTCAGGTTAGTGTTGCTGGCAGCTGTCTTGTGCTTGGTTTGGTTCAGAGACTCACTGGCACTTCCCACCTAGGAGGCTTGCTGCAGAGTCTAACTGAGACCGCTGTGTGCTGGCTGGGTACCGGTTCTGGAGCTGCTGGAGGGTCCTCTGGATTTGGTATCTCCCTCTGTTGCCTGGAGGTGTTTAGGGGAAGGAGCTTGCTTCCCTCTTGGAGGTCCTGGTCTTCCTTCACTGGTGGAAGATGTAAGGCAGACTGTACCTGCAACCAGGGTCCAATGCTGAGTTCTTCCATCTGCTTCTGTGAAGCCTTCAGATCTGCCAAAAGAGGGGCTCAGCCTTCTTTTAAAGCCAATTGGACCACAGGGTTTGGTGTAGGCTAAGCCTGCCTTAATGAACCAATCCTGGGTCCCCACCAACCATCTCCTGTATATGTGAGGTCATAACCAGAGTCCTTTGTAACAGAAAAGGAAAATGGGTGAAAAAACATGTAATACTAAGTCCCACCCATCTTCCTGTCTGTTGAGGATGAAAGGGTCCCTCTGGTTAATAGAGCTCTCTGTGGTTCCTGATTAAAGCGGCAGGTCTCCCACGAAGCTGTGGCGAGACCAGACTTTCTGACTCTGTCAAATCACATGCTTGTACCTTCTGAATGAGGTCCCCCTGGGTGGATGACTACTGTAAACATGCAGTCCCAGATATGACATTTTACTGTCAATATATACTGAGAGCGGGAGCTGCTTCACGTTGACACGGTGCATATGAAAGGGTGTTAGCCTCTGCAGCCAGGCCTCATGTGGGCCAGCTTTAATTAACCTATGATTAGTCTGGGAATGCTGCCACCAGCTGCAGGGATCAACAAAAGGACAGGGTGGATCCATGGACCTTTTGTTAGTTAATTAGGCTGGCCATGGCAAGGGGAAGGTTTGTCCCTTCTCTTCTGGAGATGCATCATGTACTCCACCTCTCAGATCCCCAAAAAATATGACAGGGGGGACTTCACCTGCAGGCTTTGTCCACCCAGAGTACACAGGTCTATGCATTTGTCGTCTGGTGAGCATAGGAAAATGTGTGTGGATTAGCCCCACACATTTTCCGGAGGTTGATCTACCATCATTGAATTTCATTTATATTTGAAAAAAGCCCAGCCCTGCGCACACCCACCGTGTGGATGGTCAAGACCTTCACAAGGAGGTACCATCACAACTGACAGACATGTGTAACGTTTTGTCTCGTTGTTTTAGGAGGGGAGGAAGTTACTGACAGGCCCATAGGTCAGTACTCACCCTCCAGAGCTTGTAAGACAAGATAGCTGCACCATGTGAGGACAGGGGGTGCAGGACTCACATACTCCAGCACAACTCAATAATGAGGACTCGGTAAGTTGGCAAAGGGAAGTCCGTTTAATGACAGGTACATCAAACAGGGAAACAAATAGAAATCAGCAGCATTGCGATCACCTCTCTCGCTCCGACTTCCTCGAACTTCATCCAAACAGTTACAAGTCTGTCATGCAATATAATTGGTTGGAAAAGGGAACTTAAGTATAGGTGCTATATCTGTATATGGTAATAGAGCATTCGGAATGGATAACTCTTATCGGGTGGGCGTCTACGCCCATCCCTCTACATTACACATGATAGATGTCACTACAAGTACGACATCCTATTGGTTCAACTATCTATAGGACCCTAGATAACTTGCTTCATTGTGATTGGGTAGGTTACACCCTTAGGCATAAATCTCCACTTTAATTAGCAGCATGCAGAACGGACACCCAGGTGCCTTTTGCCCCAGGATTCACCCTGCCTCCCTTCCATCAATCAGCATCTTAGGGCTATGTGTCAATTAGTTGGTTGGTTATGGCCTCTGAATTGTAGCCTCTTATCAGGAAAAGTTATGGCATCCTCGGGTTCTGGATGACGATGACGTCAGGCCGTGGTACTTCTTTGCACCTGGCTGGTCACGTGTCTGTTCACCGTGAATCTGCTTCAGTTTCAATCTTTTATTGTATTTAAATCTGCTTCGGCTCTGCCACCTGCCTGGGCCTCTCTTGTCTTGACCTTCACAGGCAAGCTGGTACGCTTCAGAGTTGAATTCTTGCAAGTTGACGCTCTCCTCCCCTTCTCTGGGTGACCTCGATTTCCCAAGCATGAGCTGCTCTCTGTTGAGTTTTGATTCCGCTCTTTCTCTCTCTTCTGGCTGGGTTGTGAAACTTGGCCCGTCTAGGCCTCGGGTACCCTGGGCACATTTCTGCTTTTCAAAATGGAGTTGCACTTGTTTGATGTGCTACATGAGGTAGATATATAGTTAGTGCACGCCGCTTCTATTGATCTACTAGCCATAGCAAGCAGTATCGTTTTCTCGGCTTCTTGCGTTCCAAGCCTATTTACACACGTTTGACTGGTCGGTTACTTCCATTCTGTCTTGTAACATGTTTTCTACGTTTCGGCATCATCTCTCCTGTGTCCATTACATCTATTTTCATAACTGCTCGTGCTGGCTTGTTATCTTCGTTATCCATCTTGTTCATCTGCGTGTCTGTTCAGGCACTTATGTCATTTCTGCTGGCCTTTTATTAGGGCTCTTCGGGTCTCTTCATGGACTGTATGTAGGTACTCCTTATTTCGTATCAGCGGCTGGTATGGCTGTCTGATAGGGTACGGTGCTGCCCAGGGTTGTCTGGTTATGAGCACTTCAAAAGGCACGGATCTCCTAATGTACACTGGGCAGAGTCCCAGTGCGTCTCTCTGTTGGTTCATTTGCTCTTCATACATCACGCCCCTTGGCGAGTACCTTCCTGGCAAATTGACATGAGGGGCAGGGGTGCAGGTCATGTCTGGAACCTCCTCCACACTCCCCCCTCTGGTCGTTTCATCGACCACTGTTGCTTCAATTTTCGTCTCCATTTCTCTTGGTCCTTCAGTGTTTTGTTCATCATCTTCAGGGTTGGTACATGATGACGTGAACATATGCATCTTTGTAGTCCATATTTTTGTCACGCCTTTCAAACTCTCTGCTGTTTTGACATGTTCATCCTTGTTCCAGGTCATTAGCTAGCATTGTCCATTTGGACTGCAGTAAATACATTTTCCTTCATACTTTCTTCGTTCTTAGGGTATGCAAATTCTTTCTTTCTTCTTAGGATATGCAAATTTGGTTCCTTCAGGCGCAAAATCACTAGCCTTCACAAAGTCTTTTATCTCTTCATCAGTCAGGTCTCTGGGCTTCCACCCTGGCTCGACATCGACCATAATCTTAATCCGAATTGCTTTCTTTGCTGTTTTCTGGCACTGCGTGATGATTATTTTGATAACACAGAAACCTAGTAGTATCGTTACTAGCAGGGCTCCCAGAAACTTAAATATATCAGCCATCCATTGTGGAACCCATGAGAACAGGTTTCCAAACCAGCTGTCATCGTCCACTTCATCCGTTTCATTAATCATTTGATTTTTTAGATTTGTCAAGATGCTTATGAGGGTTCCATTCTCTTCATCATGGGATGGTATGAATGTGCAACATGATTCTCCAATTTTTTCGTAAACACTTCCATCCATTGCGGTGATCATGTCAAGCACATATCTGTTTTGGAGTGCCATCAGTCTGATTGCTCTCAGTTCTTCTTTGATTGTGTTGAATCCTTTTATAGTGGTATTAATGGTCTGCCATAACTCCGATCTGGTTATCTGCAACCATGTAGTATTTGCTCCAACTTGGATGTTTGGCAAGAGTATTGTTGTGAATACTGATGAGGTGAGGCTAAACAGCCTGTGTTTGTATGGGATTGCATAAAATGCTTCTTCTGATTTGGCAGAAAAGTAATTCTCTCTCTTCATTCGGAATACCAGCTCTGCAGATCTCCTTTTCCTTGGGTGAGCATCTGCTTTCGGGAAACTGTCAATACTCAAGTCACTTTTTGGGATCACTAGTGCAGGAACGTGGATGTTTACTATCGTGCATATGCCTCCCCAGTTCTTCGGAAGTCTTATATATGCTTTGGATCCACACGACCAGTAATGGTCCATAATTACAGCGGTTCCATGTACCATTCCAGGGGCGTCAAAGACTCGTCCAGAGTTCTAATTCTCTCCCATCTTTCTCGTACCATTGTTTCTGAAGCAGAACTTTGGGTTTTCCAGTGGCACTATCTGTAGGGGTCCTCCTCTGTCTTCGACCCATGTGAGTAATTTAGCGAGTTTTGGCCACAATGGCTTGCATCCATTCCGCACTATGTTGATGGTAGGTTCGTATTGACCAATGACCATCCAGGCTCTGCAGATCATCACTCCTTTCTCCCATCCGTCTGGGGAAAGCACTGTCCACCAGATCTGCATTTGGCCTCTGTTCTTCCAACTTCGAGCCTCCTCTGGGGTTCTTCCTGAAACGTTTAGCTTCTGATTCACTTCCCATCTAATTCCAGCCCCTTTTACTCCAGGGTCCTCGTATCTGATTACATGATTCTTAGTATGGGCTCTGTTTCTCGTCTTTATGTCTTGAACATAATCATCCTCTCAGGGTCAGTTGCTTCTGTTGCCCATTTCAGGGAGGTATCACTGCCCATGAACTGGCCTCTGGTCTTGCACATTGCTACATGTGACATACAGTATGCTGTCTGGACATCAATTTCTACAGCCACAAAGATCTTGGATTTTCCCATACTATAGGGCAGGAGTGCACAGGCAAAGCATTCTCCCCCTGACTGTCTTCGTCCTACTTCCTTCATGAGCTGGTACCATATGTTGTTTCCAAGGTGGGTTGTGCTGTCCAGGTAGTCGTTAAGTTCATTGGTATCTTCATGAGGGCTTCTCTTGATTCTCTGCGTTCTTCTGTAGTTTGCTATGACTACTGCATCGCTGTGGTAGGGGAAGGATTTGTGCCTCCTTTCCTTCCCATTTGTAGTCTATTATAACCTTTCCTTAACCACCATTGGTTCATCAATTTCCCAACTGGTGGCTGTGTTGTAGGCCTGCGGCTTGTTCCTTGCGTTGGAGCAGGCCTGCTTTCTGTTATAGTTTCTATAGTTCTGTTGTTCAGTTTCTCGTGCAGTTTCTTTCCTTGGGCTATGAATGGGAACAAGTAATTTATTTGCATTTGTGTCTTCATTTCTGTTCTTATGAGTGATTTTGCTATTTCCTCCATCTTTGGTAATTCACTTGGCTTTTCTTGGTCATTTCCACTATTCTCTGGAATTGAATGTTCGTCAGGCAGTCTCTCCTTTTCTGCTGCCTTCGTTGGAGGCCTTGTAGCCATTGCCACTTGCCCTTGTTTGTGTGCATTCTGTGTGTGGGTGCGTGCCGTGGTCAGTGCTACATTATCATTCATTCCGTGCTGACCTTGTCTACAGCTTTTATCTCCATTCATCACCTCAAGTGTGTGTGTATCACTGCTAATTACATTTAATCTCAAATCATTTGCTTCATCATTAGCTTTTCTTGGAACTGGAATTACTATTTAGGCTCTGGGTGCTTTTGTGGAACCCTGACGTTCATTATTGTGTGGTCGTGCTGACAGTGGGACACTTCGTTCACCAATAAAGAACGCAGTTCTGATGGTTAATAATAGAAAGACAACAATAATCACTGTACATATGCACATTATCGTTCTGAACGACAGTTTACAGCATTTTCTTCCAGGGATGTGGAGGTGCCCTTCTGCTGGGGGTAAAACTATGTTACTGTTCTGGGCCCCCATTTCGATCGAGTCCATAGTCAATGACTTATTCTTTTCTTGCTCCGATCCCATAGTTCAAAAAGTCTATTATTACTAAAGTGTTGAGTGCTTTACAAGTGCCCCCCCTGTTGCGGGTGATGACGATAGTCTCTGAGTATGCAGCACGGTTTTGTTCACTAGACTATGGAAAAAGGTTAGGCTATTAGTTCTGATACATCACATTTATTCATGCGTATCTATAGTAGGTGATATCCCAGTGGATGCCTTGAATTTGTCTTGGTCCTGAGGACATGCTGGTGATAGTTCAATGCGAAAGAATACAACGAAGGGACTGCTAAAAATTACACAAAAATAGAATGCTGAAAAAATGAAAATAAAAATAAAAATAAAAGTGAATGTGTGGCAAAAATAGGAAAAAAATAGCTAATCTTACAAAAATAAAGTTATAAAAACAGGAACAAAAATAAAATAAAAATGAACATGTGGAAAAAAAAAGAAAACAAGTCAAAATCGCAAAAATAAGATGTTGTACAACCAGGAACAAACAATAAAAGCAGAAGTCAATATATGAAAAAATAGAAAAAATGAGAAGGATGCAGAAAAGGACAAATAAGATGGTGAAGTTCTTGTGTCTACTCCTTTCGTTCGGTCTCTCGGCGACAAGTTGAAGAACAGTGTCTCTTTTCTCTATCTGCTCCACGGTGAAACGATGACGAAAAAGTTATATTTTGGATTTCCTCCTTCTAAGGCTCTCCTCAGCAGTGAATGTCCATAATTGCTTCTTAGTTGAGCGTTCTTTGCTGGGTCACTGAGGAATGGTGGGTCTACCGACTAGTTCTGGAAAGTTCTCGATGAGATGGAAGAAGACTCGGTATGCGTATCTGCTGTCTTTTGGTGTCAACAACATTCGCTCTTGTTTTCTAGTCTCTAGATCACAAGCTTTTCTAGCAGCATGAACAGTCTTTGTCTCCTCGATCTGTCCCTCGGCGAAAGGTCTCACTGGTATCTCCTTAGGAATTCTCGCTGGAAGTTGGACAGTTCCACTTGGAGCATGATACCGTGGATAAGAGTCCTCAAATGTGGGAAATTGACTGGATCTTTGAGGAAGGTGACAACGTCAACATCGGCAGGCTTTCCCACCATCTCCAGATAGTCTGTGACTAGTCTGAGCATGACATTGTGGGACAGCTGGGTATCTGCGGGAGACAGGGACATCTGCCTCATTTTGTTGGGTCCTGATCACAATCCTTTCTTTTGACGTGAACAGTTTTTACACTTTCCTGCTGCGTGGATTGCAACCACGTAATTTAATTTGTCCCACATTTGGTTTAGGAATTAGTTTTTTCTTGGATCTCTGATGAAGGTTAGGGTATTTGTGGTTCTCCCAACAGCTCCTGGGCACTCCTCTATGATTCGGAAACATAAGGTGTAAGTCAATTCATCGATGATCACTTGAGGTGGAAGCATTTGCCCTTATTCCCAGTACTCTTGCACTTTGGCAAAAGCCTCTGCTAGGACAGTCAGTAGTTGCCGTATTATCTTCCTGTTGGCTGGATTTTGGATGAACTCTGGGATACTTGTGTTTCTCCCTACGGGTGATGGATATGTCTCTATTACTAATCGGAAACAGGAAAGCACATCATTTGTAATATTTCTACTGGGGGATACCATAAATTCTTGTGACAAAGTCTTGGTACTGGTTGCTTCAGGATACCGCTTTTTGGTTCTCAGGCAATGTCTTATTTGCAGTCTATCAGAGTCTTGATTCTTTGTACTATTTGGACCTGACGTGTTTTCAAAAGTTTGTTTTATCAACGTTTTTGTGGCTTTGGAAGTGCTTCTCTTTTCCCTGCAACTGTGGTGCACAGAGTGTTCGTATTGCTGTTGTTTTATTACTTTTCGCTTGGTTTGAGGAACTGTCTTTGTTTAAAAAAGCCACAATTCGCTGGATTCTTTTGCCGTCGTTTTGCTGCTCATGTGTCCTTCTTCCTCGCCATGGACCTCGTCTGCACGTGTTGAGGTTCTTCCCCATTGTCTGTAGATTCTTCACAGTTAGATGTAGCAGGATGGCTCTCCACTACAAAGGGTTTAATGTCATTCAGGAAGATCCATGCTCTTCTGCCCTGGAGCTTGACAGCGGACGGGGTGCAGTCCTCTACGATGAAGGGACCATTAAATCTTGGCTCGTCCCACCTTTTTCTCGTGTGGTTCCTCAACAACACTGTATCACCAGGGAAGACGAGAGGCGCACAAAGGATTTGAGCTGCGCCTGCATCAGCACTTCCTGTTGTGTTTTGTGCTGTGCTGTCTCCCTTTCGGCGTCGCTGGAGCTGGTCTGTAATGACAGAGGCACTGGATGTCAAACAGTCAAGATAGCCTTTCATCTCTGCTCCCAGAACCTCCCTAGTTGGCTGGGCATCACATCTAGCTATCTCGTGGGGTAAGAGGGGTCCTCATCCTTCTGCCAGTGACTATTTCGTGCGGCGTGAGATGATGGTCGGATCCTGGTTGGTTCTGAAGAGCATACAATGCCAGTGGTAGACAGTGCAACCATCCCTTCTTTAATATGAGCTTCAATTTGGCTATCCTTTCCTTCAACAGGCCGTTGAGTCGCTCACATATGCCATTTCCCTCTGGATGATACGCCGACGAGACCTTGTGCTTTATACCAAGCAACAAGCTAATCTGCTCAAAAACTGTGTTAACAAAGTGAGCCCCATTGTCTGATCTCATTACCTCGCACACCCCCCATCTAGGGAACACTTCCCTCACCAGGAACTTGGCAGCACAGGTAGCGTCGGGGCGGGTGAGGGACCTTCTTCTATCCATCTAGAGAATGGACACACCACCACAATTAAATACCTGTACCCATTGCACACCTGAATCATATCGACATAATCGATATGCAAGTGCTGAAACGGCTCATTTGGTCTGGGGATGATTCCTCTTACTAGTTTTAATGTGTGCCCAGCGGTGAATTGCTGGCAGACTATGCAGTTCACCATAAAAAATGCTACATGCTCCGCCAAATTCGGTGTGAACCAGTCTTCTGCGAGCGTTGCAGCTATGTTTTCTTTTGACATGTGAATGGGGTAGTGAAGCTGTTCTAGCGCTACCTTTAGAAGGGCGGCAGGCATTACTGGTTTACCAGTGCTGTCTTGCCTCCACAATCCGTCAGAGGGGTTTAAAGAACACCCTCAACGCTTCCACAAGTTTTTCTTCTCCTGAGGTGCCTCCCCCTGGAATTCCATTAACTGCGTCTGCCCCATATTGCTATAGGCTTCTGGTGTAGCTCGCGCTACCATCATCCGCTCATGGGTACGTGCCACCTCCACGTTCATGATTGTTTTGTTCCTGGATGCCATATGCTTGGCTTTGTGTCCGCTTCATGATTCCCACATGACACGAAATCTGTCCCTTTGGTGTGAGAGGTGCATTTCACGACCGCTATGCCCACTGGGAGCTGCAGTGCTTTTATCAGCCTGTCCAATAAGGCTGCGTGCTGCACTGGCGTGTCGTCTGCTCGGAGGTAGCCCCTCTTCTTCCAGTGCGCTAAGCCTGCGTGCACTGTGGACATCACATAGACAGAGTCACTGTACACCGTTACTTCCTAGTCTGCGTGATTCTCAATGGCGAGTATCAATGCCAATAGTTCTGGAGCCTGTGCCGAATAGTGAGATGGTATTCGTGCACTAATGAGTACTTGAAACTCCCCATTCGCTACGTGTTTTACCACAGGCACGCCTGTATACCTTTGTCTGACTTCTTGGTCTATTCTCGAAGACCCGTCAATGAAGACGATCTCTCCACTCGCCAGGGCATTTTCCTTCACCCTGGGGATCTCATCATAGTGTTGGGTGTCCTGACCCATGTTTGGACTATTATGCTGCAAAACTTGGTGCTGTGGGCTTAGGAAATCCAACAGGGCGGAAAAGCCCACATTTGCGCCAGAATCCTGGAGAACCGTGCAATTTTTCGGCACAGCAAAATGGTCCCCTGACCTGCCACCCACAAGTGCAAAGAAAGACGGTTCAGTTCAAAACCCGTTTTTATTAATGTCAAAAAAGGCTAAAATCATAGGCCCCGAACCACCAAACAAAAATCCAACTATGCTTGAGTGTTTTACTTTACTCTACTACAGATCCACATCAATGCCATGTCAAGCAAGGATCATATACTATCAAGTAAAATCCTTTCTTTTGGAAATGTATTAATTCAAGACAGATCCCAAAAAAAAGGTGCAGTACTGGCATTTTCCACAAACCGGCACTAGCGGTCTAAACTCTGACTGGGGACCTGTATTGCAGAAGCTAAACAGCATCCTGAGCTAGCTGGGACTTCAAAGGTTTGTTCCCAGGAGGCAGTCTGATTCAATTAAAAGTTCAAAGGGGTTGCCTTTCCTGAGAACTCTTAAAACCCCAGAGACTCACACCAGGAGGCAGGATATCACATGGCCCTGTTGATTGGGAGGGAGGGGGTTTCCCCTTCAGCCTGGAGGAGAGAGACAATAGACCCTTTCAATTGAATGGGGTATGTTAATTTTGGGTGTGGACTGTAAACAGAGCTCTGCCTGGAAGAAGAGACATGTGATCCCTGACTCACCCAGTTCCTAGGGGCGGGCCAGACACTTTTTGTTAATTGAATTGAAGGCAAATATATGTGTTATAAAAACACTGATAACTGATTGTAACCAGATGACAGGAATGTACAATTTGGAGATCCTTAAAATGGAATATGTACCTACAATTTGAGTCTAAACTCAATTCTGTACGATGTTCCGGGACTGAACCCCACAATGTATTCATGTTGCAGACACTGGGTTCACGCTAGAAAAATGAAAATTTACTGGAATATGTGTAGAAAGGCGGTGTACATTTGTGCCATTTTTGGTAAAAGTCCAATATTGGGAAACCAAGCAAAAAGCGCGAAATGTTGTCATTTCTTAATCCAAGCTCTTAGAAACATCAGAGTTGGAACAGAAACTCCCTCATGTGATATATGATGTGTATATGTAATGTCAACCACTTGTGTTTCTGGGAAATGTGTTTAGTTATGAAAATGATTTTCTAAGGTAAAAGCAAAGGGGAGTGTTCTTTCTGTATACCATAAAGATGACTCACTCTGATTCACTGCTCCCTTCTCAAATCAGGTCAAAGAGAAATCCTTGACCTATCAAATCGTGAGTGGGTTGGGCAAAGAAAGTTAGCATCCACACCCATTTTCAAAAGACATAAAAAGAGCCACTGGAAGCCAGGCAGGCACATTCACGTTCCACTTTCTTGCGGGACGCTTTGCCGGGAGACTCCAGACTTCAAATCCATCAATCTCCAGAGACCAGAACTTTGAATCAAGACTCCAGAACTTGTAGCAGAGAGGACTGAATCCACAAGCTGAATCCTTTTTCAGCAGGCCTCAAAATCATTGCAAACTACTCAACAGCCAGGTGAGCTGTTTGAATTTTTTGCCAAGAACTTTTGCCAGAACCGGTAGCAGACCCAGAAAGCAGTGCTGTATCCAGAGAGACCAGAGATCCAGAGAGACCAGATCGCTGTGCAGTGCTGAGAGCTGACCCAGATCGCTGTGCGCAGAACCAGTACCCAGTGGCGAATCCTGACCCGATCCGTGACGAAGTCGCATTCCTGTCCAAAATATAATGTGAGTACTCAGCCAGAACTGTGCAAAACCAATCTCTTAGTTTAAAATAATCTAATTCAAACTATTTTAACCTATTGAGAACTGCATCATAGAAATTGTGTCCATCCTGTTGATTCAATGCTGCAAAACTGTCACCTGTCATTCTGAGCTTTACTTTTATTTTGAGAATCTACCTTCACAAAATCGTCCGTATCTCTTGAACCGTTTGTGATAGAAGCGAGATTTAACTTCTATTTTAAAGCTGAGATCCTAAGCTTTCCAACATGCTCTATACCGACTTGCTACTCCTTATTGTTCCTTTGTAATTACGCTCGACGCACGCAACTAAATTGCCGCGATTTGACATTTTGTTTCATTTCAGCCACGTGTAAAAATATTTGTCTTTTGCTTCCATTACGGAATTCCGTTTTCAACCTGGTAACCAGCCCTGAATCATTGATAGGGCTGGCCTGAACTGATTTAAATTATCTCTCACTCACCATGAACCTCTAGAGGGAATTAAAATAATTTTTAGAATATTTTTCCCTTATTTGCATACCACCTTTAAAGTACTGTGCCTGTGTTTAAAATCATCCCTGTTTCTCTAAGCTTGCTAGGGGGGAACTGAATTCGTATTGTACTGTGATTGTATTCCTGAAGACTGTGTGTGTTACTTCCACCTCCTTAGAAGTTTATTCCTGTGTTGCTTATTTTCCACCTTGCATTTCCTTGTACCATATAAAGCATTCTCAGCTACCTTATCCTCTATACTACTCATGAGTAATTAAATAACTGTGCTAGTATAACATCATCCATTGTTGATCACTCACTGTCATATGTCTAAGTGTGATATCAAATATTAATTTATTATAAAAGTGTGCTATATATCTATTGTTTAATTTTTCAAATAAACCTTTTTAATTTGCAAAACAAACCTACTTCTTGGCTCAGTGGGGTCAGGGGGATTCTAAGAGTGGGGCGTTATATAAGGGTTTATCATCCAGAGTATAACTTGTCATAAAAATATATAAATAAGGGCTTCCCTTGGGCGTCCCAGACGAGGCACTGACTTAGTGGGATTGCTGAATTGAAGTCGCTTAACAATAGAATTCCTCATAGTTCGCACAGTCGTGCATGGGTTCTCCCTCTGTGACTGGCTCAGCTATGAATGTGGCAGGGTTTACAGTTTTACATCGCACTATTTTGATCGATGGATTAGAGATGATCACCTCATAGGCAGATGCTCTTTGAGACGTCAGTGTGCCCTTTGGCTTTTCTAGTATGGCGAACAGCGAGTGCTCAACACACAGTGTCATGGAGCACCCCATCACAATGGATGACGCCTTCTCGATGGCAAACGCGGCAGCAGCTAGATTTTGTTCACATGGAAAGTGGCCCCTCATGACCGGGTCCAGATTCCCGCTGTAATATGCCAAGGGCTTGTACCCCAGCGAGGTTCGCTGCACAAGCACTGCCGTCATAAAGTTACCATCAGAGTGTGAGAACAGGTAGAATTCCTCTGCATAATTAGGAATCCCAAGAACTGGGGCCTTACAAATTGCCCCTTTGAGTTCTGCCAACCCCTTTTCCATTGCCTTAGTCCACTCGATATCTTCCCTTGTCGCCTGAGCCTTTTTTAGGGCCTGAATCAAGGGCTTGGTATATGAGCTGTAGTCAAAGACCCATGCTCTGACGTAATTGCACATGCCTAAGAAGCTTTGCATCTGTTTTACCGTGCCCTGCTTGGCCGTGTTCATGATAGCTTCAGCCCTTTCTGGGGTTACCTTCTTCCCCTCATGTGAAATCAGTTGCCCTAGGTACACTACTTCTGGCTGACAGTACTGCAGCTTCTCCTTATCAACTTTGTAACCTTTCTCAGCCAGTATAGTTAGTAGCTGGATGGGGTCACGCCTGCATTGTTCTTCAGTGGTGCTGCAGATCAGAATGTCATCCACATACTGCAAAACAACACTGTCCATCGCGATATTGCTTAAGTCCATTTGCAGGACTCTGTTGAAAATAGACGGGGACTCGCAGTACCCCTGTTGCAACCTCGTACTTTTCAGGCGAATTTGCGTGAAAGTGAATGACGTCAGGTCTTGTGCGTCATGGTGCAAAGGAATCGAAAAAAACACATTTTTCAAATCGATCACCGTGAAATATTTTGCCTCTGTGGGTATGTTGCATAGGATTGCAGAGGGGTTTGGGACCGTGTTCGGTGGTTGAACTACTTGCCGTGCACCTTGCTGCAAGCCTGACGCCTGCTGCTGCACAGTGTCATTTTGTGCACCGCCCAGTTCCGGGACGGCAGGTTGATTCACCATGCCTGCCCCCATCCCTTGGCTATTTTGCCATATGCCTTGGCTTCTGCACATACGCGCTACGTGTCCCGTCATTCCACACAGCCAACACACTGGCGGTGGTCGTGCCATCTGTCCATCTGGTGCAGCTGGATTACCCATCTGAACATTCTGAAACCCTCCTTGGTTACTTCAAAACCCTCCCTGATTATTCTTCCATCCTCTTCCTCCAAAACCCCTTCCCCTCAGGTAAAATACCGTGTACCCTGATTATTCTGCGATGGGTTGGTCACTTGTTGTGCGCTTGGCTCAGCTGGACTGGTGAGCATGGCTCCCTCGAGAGCATACTTCGAGAGTTTCTATTGCACTAGCTTTGCCTCCTCTCCCTTACGCGTTGCCTCCTTTTTCCCCATGGTTTAGCTTCTATTCCTACCAACTTCTTGAGCTGTTTTTGCACCGGTTCTGGTAACCCTTGGCACAATATATGGTAGAATACAGGGATGGACTTCGTCCAAGATTCAAGCGTTTCGAGCACCCACGCATCTCTAAAATTCTGGATATAAATCAACGGATCCTCGGAATCTTTCATTTTCTGAGTCATTATAGCTCCCATATCGGACGTGTCTGGGTACAGCGTTTGAAGCGCTTTCCACACTGCTGCTCTGCAGTTATTAAATGGCGCTCCGTCATGGGAGATGTCGGTTAATGTTACCCTAGGGTAGCCTGCCCGCTTCCATACATCATCTGCTCTTTCACCAAGTATACCAATTAGGAGGCCCTTAATATCCCCTATGGCTAAGGTAACTCCCCCCGTCATTTTCTCTAATTCGTGTATCCACACCCAGCTCCCGATGTCAGCATTGGAAGCTTATTTTTCAGGTTTTCTCGGTCAATATGTGGCCATGGAATATATTGTGGTCTTGTTCCCCCTATTTCTAGCAGTGGGAACTGGAACGCACAGTCTTCCTTTTCTTTTCTCACCCCTCTCCTGTCTAGTGATGGGGCAGTATTCCCGTCTTGCCGTCTACCCGTCAATGCCCTTAATCTGCCTGTATAAGTAGATGCTGGCTCCCCCCTCTATCCGTGGGGAGTTCCCTCATGTTGGCCTTGCACTGTGGCAGGCATCGATGTACTGGGCTCAGACTTGCTAGCATCGGAGCATCGTACCGCCTGGCCCTTCGGGAGCCGCTTTTCGCACTGTCTCCCTTCCTCTTGCGCCTCATCCTCTGTTTCCCCACCAGAGTCGGTTTCTGAATGATCCCAGTTCCCATAACTCCTTGCATCCTCTTCGTTCTGCTTGATCTCCAGTCTATCCAGGGACAATCCCCTGCTGCCACTACTCTGGGTAACATCCTCAGTGTCATACAACTGAGTGCTTTCTAAGCACTAATCTTCCCTCCCCCTTGGTAAATAAGTTCCAGCCCCATCTCGTCATAAATTTTATCAATCGTTTCCCCGATGCTTCTGGTGTCGAAGTCATCCTCTGTATTTGTCCCGCTTGTACCTGGTACCGTGTCGCTTGCAGGAAAGAATTCTTCTACGTCTTCCCACTCTACTGTAGGATTGGATTTAATCACTTCCCGCTCCAGATATTCAAGATCTCGTGCCCTCTGTCTGCGCTTACGCTCTGTTTCTTCATCTATTTCCTTTCGTTTCTTCACTTCTTCTATAGCCTTATCTACTTCCCTCATCCGTTCATTCCTACGTTCCTTTGCCCTTGTAATCTCCTCATCTTCCCGCTTTTTTACCTTCCTTTCGTGCACTCTTCTTTCTTCCTCTCACTTTAGCATGTTCTGCCTGTATTTTTCATAGGCTGCATATTGTGCGCGACTGAGCGGTATTCCTTGCTCTTCGCGATATAGTTGTTCTCGACTCAGCCTATCTTTCCTTCTTGTCCTCTCATCCCTTACTTCTTTCTCCTTTTCCTTCTCCCTTCGCTGTGCTTCATCAGTTCTTTCTCTCTGCATTACCTCATTGCTTCCATTTCCATATAATTTCAATCGTATCTGTCATCCCATCCATTCGTCCTTTGTGAATGCTAACTCATCACTTCCTTTCCACTTCTTTCCCTCTCTCTCCTTCTCGAGAGATGCACTAGTCTGTGCCTGATCCTTTTCCCACCATTGTGTCTCTCTGCGGAGGCAAGATTACTCTCCTGCTCCCTCTCCTTGATCTTGTCACTACTGCACGTAGGTGACTCATATGCAGGGTTACTATACCCTGTAGCTGCCTTGAGTTCTCTTAGCGGGTATAGGCCCTCTGACTTACTTCCTTCGATCACTGGCTCAGGCGGGGCTGATGGCGCTGTAGGTGTCTCACCCGCCTCCGTACATACATTTAGTATCCAGTCTGTGGGTGGTTCTTCCACCTTCGTTTCTTCAAACATTTTCCACAGCTCAAGAACAGCAAGACGTTTCTCTAGCTTCTTGCCTGTAATTGTCGCGTGTAGGAAGGTGTTCATGTGCTGTAAAACAGCCTTAGAAAGCGACCCGTTCTGGGGCCAAGGCATAAACATCTTATTAGCGGTACCCTTAACCCATTCCTAGCTATATTTCTTCAGTTTTATTGCATGCTTGGGCAGTTGCTTGCATAAATGCACAAGTGGAGTAACTTCCTCCATTCTTAATTTTGTTACCAACAATATTCACACAGTTCTTTAAGCTTTCCACTAGTATGAGCGAGCACCACATACGCAAGCTCCAATCCAATTTTTTACCGCCAAGTTTTGTACCAACAATTTACTCAAAACTCATCAATTCAAAGGCGATTCCCTCTTAGTTACGAAATCGCGTAAAGCCAAAATGCATTTCAATCAATCAATCATCAATACAGTAATTACACATTTGACATACAGAGGACATATATGACAGACGCTTGACAGACTAGACGGACGCCAGCTGGTCACACATATACCTGCCTTCTAATCAATACCCCGACATGGGATGTGAACGAACCCCCTTAGTGCCGTCTTTAATCGTCACCGTAGCCTAAATTGTCCCCCCACTGTGGGCTCTGGGTTCATGTTCCTTCTGACCGCTCTTTAAAGCGCAGGAACAAGGCAAATCCTTATGTTTTTTCTCTCAGGTGCCCCCTGGTATTCCTTATGTTTTACTTCATGTGCCCCCCTGATATTCCTTACTTTTTATTTCGGGTGCCCTCCCCCCCGGTATCCACTCTTTATTTCTTATGCTCGAGTCATTACCCCCTATATATATATAGAGTCTTCTCTACAGACTATTTTAATCTTTTCTCCACAACCCCCGTTACCTTTCCCTGACTTACTCTGATGCCTACACAACATTTGCCAAAGTAACAAGTCTGTTGTTTCACTCACTGATCGCATCTTTTCCTCTCTGGGACTTTGGGATCACCGCCCCTTCCTCTTCCTGCTTTTAAGGTTTTCATCCGATCCGCTGCACGTGGGAATGAGAAGGGTTATGCTTGGAAAGGCGGGTTCCTTCAGACCCACTGCAAAAATGTTGAAACTTTTACTCTATCATT
Organism: Ambystoma mexicanum; assembly: GCF_040938575.1. Classification (NCBI taxonomy): domain Eukaryota; kingdom Metazoa; phylum Chordata; class Amphibia; order Caudata; family Ambystomatidae; genus Ambystoma; species Ambystoma mexicanum. The sequence goes on from NC_090924.1 coordinate 1,422,999,424, forward strand.
ATCCACGGAGAGCTTCTCAGTCTACTCAGCCGGAATGGCGAAAGGACTCGTCATCTTACCGAGGGCCTAGAGTTACTTTGTGCCGTCGGTCTGAAGGTGTCTTATAACTATCAATCGATAATCAATAATCGATGGCCGAAACCATCCACACACTACAAAGTGTTATAGGAGGGGAGAAAGTTACTGACAGGCCCATAGGTCAGTACTCACCCTCCAGAGCTTGTAAGACAAGATAGCTGCACCATGTGATGACAGTGGGTGCAGGATTCACATACTCCAGCACAACTCAATAATGAGGACTCGGTAAATTGGCAAAGAGAAGTCCGTTTAATGACAGGTACATCAAACAGGGAAACAAACAGAAATCAGCAGCATTGCAATCACCTCTCTCGCTCCCACTGCCTCGAACTTCATCCAAACAGTTACTTTTATGCTCAAAACTCATCATCATTGACGTCTAACTCTACAAGTTTGTCATGGAATATAATTGGTTGGAAAAGGGAACTTAAGTATAGGTGCTATATCTGTATATGGTAATAGAGCATTCGGAATTGATAACTCTTATCGGGTGGGCATCTACGCCCATCCCTCTACATCACACGTGATAGACGTCACTACAAGTACGACATCCTATTGGTTCAACTATCTATAGGACCCTAGATAACTTGGTTCATTGTGATTGGGTAGGTTACAACCCTAGGCATAAATCTCCACTTTAATTAGCAGCATGCAGAACGGACACCCAGGTGCCTTGAGCCCCAAGATTCAGCCTGCCTCCCTTCCATCAATCAGCATTTTAGGGCTATATGTCAATTAGTTGGTTGGTTATGGCCTCGGAATTGTAGCCTCTTATCAGGAAAAGTTATGGCATCGGGTTCTGGATGACATCAGGCGGTGGTACTTCTTTGTGCCTGGCTGGTCACGTGTCTGTTCACCATGAATCTGCTTCAGTTCCAGCTTTTATTTATTTAAATCCGCTTCGGCCCTGCCACCTGCCTGGGCCTCTCTTGTCTTGACGTTCACAGGCGAGCTGGTATGATTCAGAGTTGAATTCTAGCGAGTTGACGCTCTCCTCCCCTTCTCTGGGTGACCTCGATTTCCCAAGCATGAGCCGCACTCTGTTGAGTTTCAATTCCGCTCTTTCTCTCTCTTCTGGCTGGGTTGTGAAACTTGGCCCGTCTATGCCTCAGGTAGCCTGGGCACATTTCTGCTTTACAAAATGGATTCGCACTTGTTTGATGTGCTTCATGAGGTAGAAATATAGTTGGCGCACGCCGCTTCTATTGATCTACTAAGCATAGCAAGCAGTATCATTTTTCTTGCGTTCCAAGCCTATTTACACATGTTTGACTGGTTGGTTACTTCCATTCTGTCTTGTAACATGTTTTCTACGTTTCAGCATCATCTCTCCTGTGTCCATTACATCTATTTTCATAACTGCTTGTACTGGCTTGTTATCTTCGTTATCCGTCTTGTTCATCTGCGAGTCTGTTCAGGCGCTTATGTCATTTCTGCTGGCCTTCTATTAGGGCTCTTCGGGTCTCTTCGTGGACTGTATGTAGGTACTCCTTATTTCGTATCAGCGGCTGGTATGGCTGTCTGATAGGGTACCATGCTGCCCAGGGTTGTCTGGTTATGGGCACTTCAACAGGCACGGATCTCCTAATGTACACTGGGCAGAGTCCCAGTGCGGCTCTCTGTTGGTTCATTTGCTCTTCATAAGTCACGCCCCTTGGCGAGTACCTGCCTGGCAGATCAAAATGGGGGGCAGGGGTGCAGGTCATGTCTGGAACCTCCTTTACATTGTGTAGAACCAGAATGGAGAATGTGGAATATGGAATGAGGGAAATGAGGCCAGAAAGTAGATGCGGTTACAGAGAAAGGTTGAGAGAGGATGCTGTGGGACATACAGCACATACAAACAAAAAGATTAGCTCACACCCTGAGTAAAACCACTTATTTCACTGGTGACATGCGGACGTGGTCACGCTAGCCCCACTGAGTAGCTGGTCACTGTGTTTGAACCCGTGCTTTGCAAAGGAGATGCTCCAAGTGTCTTCTTCCGTGAAGAGGTGTCTTCATCGTCTGATCAAAGGGCTACCACATCTGCCGGGGTGCGCTTTTGTGTCGTGTGATTGCCCAAGGTGAGAAGGGGCCAGGGAAGAGAATTTAGCTTACGCGGTGTGGACTTTGAATGCCAGAGGACTTGAGCGCTTCCATCACCTTTGGCTGTGGAGAGTACATGAGATGAAAGAACCTCTGAACGTCTTGGTATGACCACCAGGAAGCCTTTGTGATGTCAAAAAAAGACATTGGAGTAAAGGGCCTTATAATGTGGGGAAAAGTGCAGCCATTTTGGATATTGTGTATTTTTGTCCTCGGTACGAACATAATGATCGCACTTAACTGCTCTTCTTCATACCAGTAAAAGAAAAAAAAGAGGACAGAGAGGGAGTGCACGGCAATCGCTATTTTTGTTCTTCTTGTTCGTGTCAGTACTTCTGAAGATTCATTATTTGATTCCTTCTTCTTCATCTCAGTGGTTCTGAGAATAAGTGGTGGTGCAAGTATGAAAGGTCTGCCACCTCTGAATGATTTACTTGAAACAGAAGGGGTACATGGTAAACCGTGGAAGTGATGGAAGAAACGCTTTGATCACTATGTACAAGCAGTGCACACCCAAATTTCTCCAGTGAGAGGAATAAATGTTGGTTAATACATTGTTTAGGCAACTAGGGCAAGATCCATTTCAGAACCTACCAACTTTGTCAGAATAAAAATTCTGAGTGACTGGAAATAAGGGTTTTGCAGGGTTTGGAGGCTGAATTAAAGGTAATGAGTGACTGCAACCTTAAGCAGATGGTCAGCCAACAGGCCGGACTGGGGTTTTCATGGCTTGGCAGTATTGCGGAAGGAAGATGCAATCTTTTAAGCGCATGGAAGCTTGTTATTCATTATTCAGGGGGGCCAGCAGTTTGCTTTTGACGAGCAATAAAACCTGGGCCGACGGGACACCTGAGGCCAGAGTTGAGCAATACTTCATAAGAGTCGATTGTTTCATTATTATGTGACTGGTAGCCATGCATGTTGAATTTGTAGTAATTTAGATAGGAGTGTTCCGAGGATGCCAACAAGTCAGGTGGGTGGGATGGTTATCACCAGTTCAAAGGGAACCTCTTTTATTATTCCCCTCCCCATACTGTTGAATTACTCTTGCAACCAATGTGCAATTACGTACAGGGTTAGGAGGTCTCAGGCCAACTGGGACGTGTAATGAATCATGTTTGTATGTGAATGTGTAACTGTGTGATGATGTTATGACCTACCACAGACAAATCATAAAAGGGGCTGTACATATGAGCTGAAGATGGTAGTTAAGGTAATTCTGACCAATGAGAACCGGGGAACTGGAGAAAGATTGGATTTCTTTTGTATAGGTTTTGACCAATCATGTGTGGGGAGTGGTTTTTAGTAAAATATATGGGAGTGTTTTAACTGTTGCAAAAATGTATATAATGTGTCTGTAGAGGAGGTTGCAAATATGGCCTGCACTCCAGCCACCCATCGAAATGTCAGAAGCATATTCGCCAAGATATGTGACATATAAGGAGCAAATGAACCAACAGAGAGACACGGTGGGGCTCTGTCCAGTACCCGTCAGAGGCACATGTATACCTATTGAAGCACCAATAACCAGACAACCGTGGGCTGCAAGGTACCCACTGAGACAACCATACCAGCAGCTGATACAAAATGAGGATTACTTACAAACAGTCCCTGAAGAGATCCAGAGAGCCTTAATGGAGGGCAGATGGTGACAACAAATGAACACAAACAACAAACGAAAAACGGACACACAAGGACTAAAAACAAAGAGTAACGATGTAATGGACATATAAGAAGAAACAATGTTAACAAACAGAAACGTAACCATGAAATAAGATGAAAATATGCGACTAACTGAATGCATGCGAATAGGCTTGGAATGCAGGAAGCAAAGAAAAACGGTAATACTTGCAATGCTTAGTAGAAGAATAGAGCGGCATGCGCCAAGTATATATCTACCTCAATGAAGCACGCTATACAAGTACGACTCCATTTTGTAAATGCAGAATTAAGCCCAGGCTGCAAGGGACTAACAAGGCCAAGATTCATATTCCAGCCAAAACTGAAGGAAAGAGCAGAATCGAAACTCAGTAAGAAGCAGCTCAATGCATGGGAATTCGAGGTCAACTCCAGGAAGGGAGGAGAGCGGCAACTCTGAAGAATCGAAAACTTCAGAGCATAGCAACCAGCCAGTGAAGGTCGAGATAAGGAGGCCCCATGCAGGTGGCGAGGCTATGGAAGAATCAAATACACGAATAAGAGGGAAAATTAAGCAGATTCACAGTGAAGAGACACGTGACCAGACAAGGGCAAGGAAGTACCAACGTCTGATGTCACCCAGAACCCGAGGATGCCATAACTTTTCTTGATAAGAACTACAGTTTCGAGGCCATCCCTAGCCAACTAATTGACACATAGCCCTAAAGGTACTGCTTGATGGAAGGGAGGCAGGGTGAATCATGGGGCACTCCACATCTGGGTGTCCTTTCTTCATGCTGCTTATTAAAGTGGAGATTTATGCCTAGGGGTGTCACCCACCCAATCACAATGGACCAAATAATCTAGGGTCTTATAGCTGGTAGAACCAATAAGACGTCGTAGTTGTAGTGACGTCTATCACGAGTGATGTAGTGGGATGGGCATAGACGGCCACCCGATAAGAGCTATCCAATCCGCATGCTCTGTTAACATATACAGATATAGAACCTATACTTAAGTTACCTTTCCGACCAATAGAATTGCATGACAAACTTATGAGTTTTGCACGTCAACTGATGACGAATTGTGCCCATAAAAGTTGCTATCTGAATGAAGAATTTGGGAGTTGAAGCGAGACAGGCGATCGCATTATTGATGATTACCGTTTGTTTCCCCGTTTTTTGTACTTGTCATTAAATGGACTTCCCTTTGCCAAACTATTGAGTAGTCCTTATTGAAGTGTGTTGGAGTAAGTGAATCCTGAACCCCCATTCCTCACATGGTGCAGCTATCTTGTCTTACAGGTATTAGAGGGTGAGCTCTGACCTATGGGCCCGTCAGAGGATGCCCCGCCCTCCTGTACGTGTCAACTTGTGTGGTTCAGGGAGACTCAGGTTAGCTTGACTCTACGGCGCCATTTAGCCCCTCCCGGCTGATTGTGCAATAAACTTATATTATGTACAAACGTGAACTCACTTCTTAAGTGGTGGACCTGTTTTGGGTTAAGGTGATTAAAGGCTCATTGGCACAGATATAAAGGACACAATAGAAAGTGGCTTGAGGCGTGAACAGATATGCAGAGGGGTGCTACCAGATGTTGTGAAAATGGTTTATGATGAACTGCATGTGAAGGGGTCTATGATCTTGAGAGGTGACAACCTATTTCCTCTTAAGTGAGTGAGGCACAACATTCTTATGGTAACACATGAAGGACATCAATGAATGTCCAAGACTAAACAATTAATAAGGCAAGACTATTGATGGGCGGTTCGCTTGAGCAAGTGGAAAGATTAATTAGAGAATTTAATGAGTGTGAGAACTCTGCCAAGGGTTGCCTCAGCAGAGTCAAGCCAATGACATTGATGACTGTTCCTTCTATACCGTGGGAACATGTGGGACTTGAAATTGTGGGTCCTGTGAAGAGTTAAAGAACTCTTAAATATTATATAGTGCTGGTGGATATGTTGTGTCGATGGTTAGGGACACCCTGGGTACAGATATATGCAATGGAGAGAGAATTCGTTTTCTGGATACCATCTTTAAGAAGGAAGGATACCGTTCTACACAGTTGGTGTCTGAGGAGATGGAGACAATGTTGAGAGGTAATGGCATAGAGCATTGCACCAGTGCTGTTTATCATCCTGAGACAAATGGTATTGTGGAATGATTCAATAGAGTCATCAAAGACAGCATCCAGGGTGCTATTTCGGAAGGGAAAGATTGGAAGAAGGCTGCTGATGATACAGTAGTCGCTTATAGGCTTAGATCCAAATCGACCACAGGGGTATCTCCCTTTGAGATGCTCAGAGGGAGAAAGCCCCAATACTAGGGTATGCCTGCCGTGGTTGGGTAAGGCTACTTTGAGTAAGATTGATTTTCATGCGGTCAGAGAAAATGTCAAGGAGAAAGAAGATAAAAATAAGGCTCACTTTGATATGAGAAAGGCTACCAACTAAAAGGTTATCAGTGTTGAAGATTGGGTGCCATTAAAACTTCCTCCTACAAGGGGGAATGCAGGATTAATTTGGTTGGTGCCTATCAAGGTGTTGGAGAGTTAGCACAGAGCAGTAATAACTTTGGATGGCAGAGTTTGGAATGTGAATAGAGTATGCTGGAAGTCTGGAATTAGTAGTATAGGAAAGGGTGTTCCACTTACTTCAGCACCCTTTTCTTTTTCCATGCCCCTCCCCTATTCCTGGGAGTATAACACTCTTCTTACCCCAGCATGCCGATACTTTTTAAAATTCCTGCCGGAAGGCAGTGACTCTGGTGAATGGCTGTGCTACTTACTATTATATTCGATCCTCTCTCTGTTGGGCTTAGAAGGGCACATTTCCAGGCTCCACCAAGGAAGGATAGCAGTAGGACTGGCAGGCTGGATGTGGGGTTGAGCGGCTCCCGGGCCCCTGCTGGGTGAGGGGCTGTGGTTGAGTGGGATTATGCAGTCTGTGAATACTGCTGGGCAGGATTGCAGATGGCTGGAACTCTCAAGGGCCTTGCTGGGCAGTGGCACCAAGTGGGAGAAAGGACCTGCAGGGTGCAGGCTGCAGCTGAGGAGCGGTCTCCGCATCTAGATGAGGGCACAGAGTCACCACAACAGGAAAATTAAGTTTAGGAGAGGGGGAAGCACAGGAAGCAGAAGGCATCATTTGAAGAGCTCTGGGAGCTTCACTGCAAGGATGTAGTCCCGCTCGCTCATTGCTGGGAGACACACGCCATGACTGTAAACCCTTGTTGCAATCCAAGTGTGTTATTCAAGCAAATCGCAACGTGATGGTGCAGCACGCTCGCACATTGCTAAGATACACACGCTGGGACTGTAAACTCTTGTTGCTGTCCCGGCGTGTTATTAGAGCAAGTGGATTAAGATGAGAGTTGTCTGATGGTATGCTGCGTGCCACATTGCGGTGACCCCCGAGACTTGGAGCCCTTTAAGATGAGGTAGCAATACTCAAAGATAGATGAGGATGCAGAATGTACTCATACATCAATAATCAAACCGACTCAGGAAGTTGGCGAAACTCAGTACTACTTTATTAACAATTATCTAAAACAAAAGACATCAACGGACGTTTGCCCGAGTTCTCTCAACGTGTCGCATAAAAAAACACACATTTATAGCAAAAACTCATCATTGACATCATACTACGTGACAAATTAAGAAAACGTACTAGGGAAAGTGAGAGGCTTAACGGGAACATCTAAGTATACGTTCCATACTGACAGGGGTTGTGATTGGGTCTATAAGATCAGGTGGACAATTAAGCCCATCCCAAGTGCAAGTCATCTTCCGTGTCATACTAACATTTGACACCCTATTGGTTAAACAAACTATAGGCCTCCTTAATACGTGGCCCTCTATAATCGGTTGACATGCTTTTACCCTTCTGGAATATTCCACTTGCTAGCAGCACGCAAGCTGGTTACCCCAGGCGCTGGGAATGGTAATGCCTCCCCACCCAATTAGCCCTCATTCATCATCACTCCTGCGGTCTGCCATTCAATTAAGGCTTTGAACCCGGACTTGTAGAAGCTCACTATGTCTGGGAATAAGAGGGAGTGTGGCATGGTCTTATCTTCTGGTTTTGGTGCAGCTAGACCCACAGTCTATTTCCATCTGACCATGTGACTGGAGACCACGTTTTCTAGCTTTTCAATGCATAAAATACTATTAAATGATGAACTCTTGGCACCTTCAAGTTAATCAATCTTTAATTGATTAGGCTAAGCCATTCCAAAACAAATAAAAAGTCTCATGCTAAAAACATACTAAGAACCAACAAGAACCACTTAGTCCATCTTAAAAGTAAAAGTCTCCATTAAAACATTCACACACAATATAAAATACATCCAGGCCATGAGGGAATCTCACATAACCCCCAAATAGGGACACCTACAAAATTTCAAAACAACCATTGAGTGACCACCGCTATTAATTAAATGTCTTTGTCTCCTCCATGCGTTCGGAATAAAAGTTGCAACAGCAAAGGGCACAACTAGGCTGGTAGTCGAAAATGCCCTAAAGAATTCTTTCTTGAAGATAAAAGATCCTGTCATGCTTCAATAGGGCACAAAGCCAAAGGTGTGTTCAGTACCTACATAAAAAAGGAAACGAACCCCAGTTTCCTGCCCTAGCCCATATGGACGAAGGCAATCACTTTCCTACCGTCAGGTCGACGTCCTACACACGTCTCTGGTGCCCGCGTCTCATCACTAAAGAAGGGGAAGGCAAGGGGACAGGTTCAGCAGGCCAGAAGGCTGAGGACCACCCCAAGGACTCTGGGGCAGAGCCGACTATAAGGACCTCAGTTTTTTTGCCATTAAGGCAAAGCCAATTTTTCCCATCCGAAGATGGATGGCAGACAGACAGGTATGACAGCGCTCAACAGTGGTAAGAAGAAAGAGATCAAGCCGCACCAAGAGTGTTTTACGCATATGAGAAAACCAAACCTCAAAAGAGTGAATCAGTTTTAACAAGAGGCTGAATATAAAGCTTAACAAGAAAAGGGGAAAAAGAAGAACCTTGGGAAACACCACACGTGAGGGGCATAGGAGGTGAGATAAAAGGAGAGAGAGAGAGAGAGAGAAAGAGAGAGAGAGAAAGAGAGAGAGAGAGAGAGAGAGAGAGACTGAGAGCGATCAGAAAGAAATGACCCAAACCAGTCCAGGACCAGACCAGAAATGCTTGCTGAAGACACTCTCCCCATGAGGATGCCTTGGTCCCCAGTGTCAAATGCGGCAGAGGTCCAGCAGGATCAGGGCTCCAATGCCACCCTGATCCACAATCCGGGCCAAATCATCAACCACAGACAGCAGGAGTGATTCTGTTTCACGGCCAGGCCGAAAACTAGACTGGAAAAGGTCAAGAAAACAAGAATCTTCCAGAAAGGAGCATAAAAAGAGGAGTGCCCAAAGCTTTAATAAAAGTTCATAGGGAAAGAAAGAAGAGAAATTGGATGAAGGTTAGGAGGAATAGAAGGATCCAAAATAGGCTTTTTGAGAAGAGGGGTGATCAAAGCGTGTTTAAGTATAGCAAGAAAGTGAGTAGTAGAAAAAAACAGATTAACAGCCGTGGTGACTAGAGGTGCAATCGCAGGGATGATGGTTTTTAGAATGCTGAGCGGAATAGGGTCTGCAGGGGAGGCCGATTTAATATTAAGAGTAGCTAGAATAACAGAGTCCTGATAGACCGGGAAAGCGGACCAGGTCTGGAAAGACTGCCTAGGGACCATAACATCGCTGGCAAAACCGACAAGGTTAACTGGCCGGTGATTGTCTGCCTAAAATTAGCAATTTTATCAACAAAGAATGTTGAAAGAGAGGCACAGAGTCTTTGCAAAGCAATCATCTGATTAGTGGAGGGAAGGGAGGAAAACGACTGGACCAATTTGAAAAGTTCCTTAGGGGATTCAACTTCCACACGAGATGCAAAATAGGAACATTTAGCTTGTACTATAGCATGTTGATATAAAACAGTAGCTTTGCGCAGTGCAGGACGTGCTTTGGGACAGTAGGGTATGCGCCACTTCTGCTCTGCTTGTCTTAGAGCCAGACAGAGACCAGCAAGATCGGCCGAGAACCAAGGCTCGGAAGGGCGACCACAAGATCTAGATGCTTTCAGTGGCGTCAAATGATTAGCAGTGCTGACCATTGCTAAAGAGAGAGCAATACAATCACAAGGGGTGTCCACAGGAAGTGAGTAAATGATGTCAGAGGAGATTTCAACACCTCCAATATTGCTCCAGTGCCATGAGGGGGGTCGGGGAAGGGTGTGCATCAAGGAAATAGGAGACACATTCACCGAGAAGGAAATGACCACATGGTCAGACCAAATAAGAGTATGTAAGGGTAGACGAGTGGAGGCTGGTTTTACAGAGGGGCGAGGTGGTCGGGGTGGGCTGCGGGATCTGTGAGAACCCTCCATAAAAAAAAAGAAACAAGTAAAAGTGCATGAAAAATACAGACTATATATCAACCTCCAAGACAAGCTTGTCATCAAAGTCTGCCACCATACAACCATTAAAATCTATTGGGATTCAATTTAATATATAGGTGTTCAGTTATATAAACTACAGCTGGGTATTTATCGAGTTTATATGAAATGTATATAACATTTCTTGGGGGGTCATTCAATGTCAATGTATAGGGGTTCAATCATACTTAAAGGCATGGTCTAGTAAAACATTTTATTGTCCCTACGGGTCGGCCATGTTTTTTTAAGCCTAAGTGGCTCGATTTTAGAAAACTTTTCTATGGACCTTACCCAAGTTTTCGTCCATTAAACGCACGCGAAAACAGGCACCAGGCAGCCGCCATTTTGTGATAATCCTATCACTGGCCGCATCGCCCTGGCTGACCTGCTTTTACGGCACTAAATCAATTCCCCCGCCCCTGAGCCTGACATTATCAAAACATTCATATTTCCCGCCTCTCTCCGTGACGTTACTGTGCTGCGTAAGCAAACGCTCCCAGTCGTCTTCTACGCGACTTCACACAGAACCCGGAAACCAACACAGACCAGCTCACAACACAGCGCACCACAATTCGGAATATGAAACTGTAATTTAAAATCAAACAGCAACACGGTACATTTGGTAAAGTACATTTATTTGACATTAAATGTTTAGAGAATATTCAGCAATTGCCATATGAACTCCGAAAGCCATTTATTTTCTTTTATCTGTATCCGCAATGGTACACAGGGTGTTGCTTTTCGTTAAAAGAAGCACTTTGGAAGCACGGTAAACCACAAGGCTGTTCCATCAACTAGGCACTAGTCCATCGTAAAGGTTGATATGTTGCTTCTAGCCACTAGTACAGCGTAAGGGCATGTGGGCCCTTGGCGATCGTCCCATAAAATTGTCAGTGTGCTCCAGTTGTTCACACGAAGCTGCAGGTGTCTCACGAAGAAACCGTCTGCTGGTGTCTCAAACCGATGGCAGTAGCAGAAGGGGAGCAAATACCTGTTATGAAAATGAAAAAAAAATTATAATTAGTCTCGCCAGCCGATCTTCATTAATAATACTCATTTTATTTATTACAGCCGATCAGAAACTATTTACTTGCAAGGATAGTTCAATGGAGTATGTTCAGCTCTAAAATCAATGCGAAAAGTAACAAAATAAATCGAGGCCAGCACACAATGATAAACGACAGTTAGTCTACATGTGTGAGGAATGATATGATATATGATATGGCATTTGTAACGCGCCTATACTCAAGTGTTTCAAGGCGCGACGAGGCAGGTGGGGAACAAGGGCAGACAGACAACGATCCTACTAGGCCAGGTGTCTTTCTGATCGCGCATGGGGGAGGGGGGGTAAAAGTGCTGTACATGGTTAGTTGAATACAAATTAAATAATAGGGCCAGCTGGTGGCAAGTGCAAAGTAAATGCCGGGAGAAGGGGCTGAAGGATACAGAGACAGTCCCGTAGTGCAGGTAGGCAGTGCAGGGAAAAGTGGCTGGGCCAAGGACCGAGATCGGTGAGACCAGTGGACCTGAATGCCCATGTGCCCACTACGAACACGTTTTCCTTGCTTTTCCTAGCTCTTCATTCATTCATTTATTCATGCATCCATTCATTAAATCTTCATTCCGGTATAAAAGCGTGTAAAGATTTACTTACATTATATTTGAAATTTCCATTGTGTCTCTTCGTAATGCAGTCTGTAAAACGGACCGTGCTCTTGACAATGATTTTTCGTATACTGAACTAAAATGAAACTCGGTCTAGTTTCTGAATTTTCTGCCTTATCGTCTCTTACGTTATTGCGCACCCCCTTCAAATGTAGTTCTTTCGGCATGGTCCCTGTCTCAAGGTCAAAAAACAATAGACCGTTATACTTCCAGTGCGACTTGTGGGCCTCATCTGGGCGCGAGCTGAAAATCAAAGCCTCTGTCCTTCGCATTCTTTATTTGCAACATCACGTAGTATAGGCATCTGGGAGAACTTGAAGTTTAGAATCCCTCTATGTAGTGCGCCTCAATGTGCAAATGCAAACTGGCTTCTCTCACAAATGCCACAGCCCGCTTGGCGCGTTCTTATTGCCCCAATTTTGTCCCCGTTGTCTGCGAGCTTTGCAGCCCAAATTGAGACATTTAGGAGGTAATTCATAGAATTCAGCGCACAAGTGGCACACGCGGCTGGCGCACAGTGTGCGTGTGCGAATCCCTGCGCCAGCCGCATGCGCCAAAACCCATTTCCGCGCACAGCGTATTCATGGATTCCAGCTACCAAAACCAGCCGTGGCGCACAGTGGTGCAGCGACCCTGCAGCAGTGCCAGTTGCGCCCCCAAGAACGCCTCTCGCGCACGGAAAAGCCATCAAAATCCCCAATCCAGCGCAAAGGGCTGCGCTAACCCTGTACCAGCACGGCAAACAGGCTCAGTGTATCACTGGGGTGCGCGGGAAGTACCTCACGTCATTTCAGCTGGCTACGTGCATTTCAGGGGTGCGCGGGAAGTTTCACACGCGACTTCATGAGGGTACGTGTATTTCAGGGGTGCGCGGGAAGTTCCACACGCGATTTCAGAAGGGTACGTGTATTTCAGGGGTGCGCGGGAAGTTCCACACGCGATTTCAGCAGGGTACGTGTATTTCAGGGGTGCGCGGGAAGTTCCACACGCGATTTCAGCGGGGTACGTGTATTTCAGGGGTGCGCGGGAAGTTCCACACGCAATTTCAGCAGGGTACGTGTATTACAGGGGTGCGCTTGAAGCTCCACACGCGATTCCATCAGGGTACGTGTACATCAGGGGTGCGCGGGAATTTTCACATGCAATATCAGCAGGGTACGTGTATTCCAGGGGTGTGCGGGAAGTTCCACACGCGAATGTCCAGGCTACGTGTATTTCGGGGTGCGCGGGACGTTTCACACGCGATATCAGCAGGGTACGTGTATTCCAGGGGTGCGCGGGAAGTTCCACACGTGAATGTCCTGGCTACGTGTATTTCGGGGTGCGCGGGAAGTTCCACACGCGAATCTCCTGGCTATGTGTATTTCGGGGTGCGCGGGAAGTTACACATGCGAATCTCCTGGCTACGTGTATCTTGGGGTGCGTGGGAAGTTTCACACGCAAAGTCAGCAGGGTACATGTATATCAGGGGTGCGCGGGAAGTTACACACGCAAATCTCCTGGCTACGTGTATCTTGGGGTGCGTGGGAAGTTTCACACGCGAAGTCAGCAGGGTACATGTATATCAGGGGTGCGCGGGAAGTTACACACGCAAATGTCCTGGCTATGTGTATTTCGGGGTGCGTGGGAAGTTTCACATGCGATATCAGCAGGGTATGTGCATATCAGGGGTGCGCGGAAAGTATCACACGCGATTCCATCAGGGTATGTGTATTACAGGGGTGCGCGGGGAGCACCACACGTGAATTGCACGTGTGGGTCCTCCCAGGTGTTCCCTCTACACCCTCCACGGCCCCTGCAGGTGGCTCACACCACAGGGGCCTACCCTGCACATGTCCTGCAGGCACCCCATCCACCATGGCCATGCCCCCCAGCCAACCCACATGTCAACTTGCACTATTGCCCACCAACGCATGTCCCCCTGCACCCCCAGCCACCAGGGGCACCCTCCACCAGGCACCCACCCATGTCCAACTCATGTTCCCCACCACCCCCACCCCCCAGCACTGTGGGGCACCTGCCAGCAGGCCCCCACCCATGTCCAACTCATGTTCCCCACCACCCCCACCCCCAGCAGTGCAGGGGCACCCTCCACCAGGCCCCCACCCATGTCTCCACCACCCCCACCCCCCAGCAGTGCAGGGGCACCCTCGCCAGGCCCCCACCCATGTCCAACTCATGTCTCCCACCACCCCCAGCCCCCAGCAGTGCAGGGGCACCCTCCACCAGGCCCCCACCCATGTCCAACTCATGTCCCCACCACCCCCACCCCCCAGCAGTGCAGGGGCAGCCTCCACCATCCCCCACCCATGTCTCCCACCACCCCCACCACCCAGCAGTGCAGGGGCACCCTCCACCAGGCCCCCACCCATGTCCAACTCATGTCCCCACCACCCCCACCCCCCAGCACTGTGGGGCACCTGCCAGCAGGCCCCCACCCATGTCCAACTCATGTCCCCACCACCCCCACCCCCCAGCACTGTGGGGCACCTGCCAGCAGGCCCCCACCCATGTCTCCGACTACCCCCACCCCCCAGCAGTTCAGGGGCACCCTCTACCAGGCCCCCACCCATGTCCAACTCATGTCTCCCACCACCCCCACCCCCCAGCAGTGCAGGGGCACCCTCCACCAGGCCCCCACCCATGTCCAACTCATGTCCCCACCACCCCCACCCCCCAGCACTGTGGGGCACCTGCCAGCAGGCCCCCACCCATGTCCAACTCATGTTCCCCACCACCCCCACCCCCCAGCAGTGCAGGGGCACCCTCCACCAGGCCCCCACCCATGTCTCCCACCACCCCCACCCCCCAGCAGTGCAGGGGCACCCTCCACCAGGCCCCCACCCATGTCCAACTCATGTTCCCCACCACCCCCACCCCCCAGCACTGTGGGACCCATGTCCAACACATGTTCCCCACCACCCCCACCCCCCAGCACTGTGGGGCACCTGCCAGCAGGCCCCCACCCATGTCCAACTCATGTTCCCCACCCCCCCCACCCCCCAGCAGTGCAGGGGCACCCTCCACCAGGCCCCCAACCATGTCTCCCACCACCCCCACCCCCAGCAGTGCAGGGGCACCCTCCACCAGGCCCCCACCCATGTCCAACTCATGTCCCCACCACCCCCACCCCCCAGCACTGTGGGGCACCTGCCAGCAGGCCCCCACCCATGTCCAACTCATGTTCCCCACCACCCCCACCCCCCAGCAGTGCAGGGGCACCCTCCACCAGGCCCCCACCCATGTCTCCCACCACCCCCACCCCCCAGCAGTGCAGGGGCACCCTCCACCAGGCCCCCACCCATGTCCAACTCATGTTCCCCACCACCCCCACCCCCCAGCACTGTGGGACCCATGTCCAACACATGTTCCCCACCACCCCCACCCCCCAGCACTGTGGGGCACCTGCCAGCAGGCCCCCACCCATGTCCAACTCATGTTCCCCACCCCCCCCACCCCCCAGCAGTGCAGGGGCACCCTCCACCAGGCCCCCAACCATGTCTCCCACCACCCCCACCCCCAGCAGTGCAGGGGCACCCTCCACCAGGCACCCACCCATGTCCAACTCATGTTCCCCACCACCCCCACCCCCAGCACTGTGGGGCACCTGCCGGCAGGCCCCCACCCATGTCCAACACATGTTCCCCACCACCCCCACCCCCCAGCACTGTGGGGCACCTGCCAGCAGGCCCCCACCCATGTCCAACTCATGTTCCCCACCACCCATGTCTCCCAGCACCCCCACCCCCCAGCAGTGCAGGGGCAGCCTCCACCAGGCCCCCACCCATGTCTCCCACCACCCCCACCCCCCAGCAGTGCAGGGGCACCCTCCACCAGGCCCCCGCCCATGTCCAACTCATGTCCCCACCACCCCCACCCCCCAGCACTGTGGGGCACATGCCACCAGGCCCCCACCCATGTCCAACTCATGTCCCCACCACCCCCACCCCGCAGCAGTGCAGGGGCAGCCTCCACCAGGCCCCCACCCATGTCTCCCAGCACCCCCACCCCCCAGCAGTGCAGGGACACCCTCCACCAAGCCCCCACCGATGTCCAACTCATGTCCCCACCACCCCCACCCCCCAGCACTGTGGGGCACCTGCCAGCAGGCCCCCACCCATGTCCAACTCATGTCCCCACCACCCCCACCCCCCAGCACTGTGGGGCACCTGCCAGCAGGCCCCCAGCGCTGTGGGGCACCTGCCAGCAGAACCCCACCCATGTCTCCGACCACCCCCACCCCCCAGCAGTGCAGGGGCACCCTCTACCAGTCCCCCACCCATGTCCAACTCATGTCTCCCACCACCCCCACCCCCCAGCAGTGCAGGGGCACCCTCCACCAGGCCCCCACCCATGTCCAACTCATGTCCCCACCACCCCCACCCCCCAGCACTGTGGGGCACCTGCCAGCAGGCCCCCACCCATGTCCAACTCATGTTCCCCACCACCCCCACCCCCCAGCAGTGCAGGGGCACCCTCCACCAGGCCCCCACCCATGTCTCCCACCACCCCCACCCCCCAGCAGTGCAGGGGCACCCTCCACCAGGCCCCCACCCATGTCCAACTCATGTTCCCCACCACCCCCACCACCCAGCACTGTGGGGCACCTGCCAGCTGGCCCCCACCCATGTCCAACACATGTTCCCCACCACCCCCACCCCCCAGCACTGTGGGGCACCTGCCGGCAGGCCCCCACCCATGTCCAACACATGTTCCCCACCACCCCCACCCCCCAGCACTGTGGGGCACCTGCCAGCAGGCCCCCACCCATGTCCAACTCATGTTCCCCACCACCCCCACCCCCCAGCACTGTGGGGCACCTGCCAGCAGGCCCCCACCCATGTCCAACTCATGTCCCCACCACCCCCACCCCCCCAGCAGTGCAGGGGCAGCCTCAACCAGGCCCCCACCCATGTCTCCCACCACCCCCACCGCCCAGCAGTGCAGGGGCACCCTCCACCAGGCCCCCGCCCATGTCCAACTCATGTCCCCACCACCCCCACCTCCCAGCACTGTGGGGCACCTGCCACCAGGCCCCCACCCATGTCCAACTCATGTTCCCCACCACCCCCACCCCCCAGCACTGTGGGGCACCTGCCAGCAGGCCCCCACCCATGTCCAACTCATGTCCCCACCACCCCCACCCCGCAGCAGTGCAGGGGCACCCTCCACCAGGCCCCCACCCATGTCTCCCACCACCCCCACCTCCCAGCAGTGCAGGAGCACCCTCCACCAGGCCCCCACCCATGTCCAACTCATGTCCCCACCACCCCCACCCCCCAGCAGTGCAGGGGCAGCCTCCACCAGGCCCCCACCCATGGGTCCCACCACCCCCACCCCCCAGCAGTGCAGGGGCACCCTCCACCAGGCTCCCACCCATGTCCAACTCATGTCCCCATCACCCCCACCCCCCAGCACTGTGGGGCACCTGCCAGCAGGCCCCCACCCATGTCCAACTCATGTTCCCCACCACCCCCACCCCCCAGCAGTGCAGGGGCACCCTCTACCAGGCCCCCACCCATGTCTCCTACCACCCCACCCCCCAGCAGTGCAGGGGCACCCTCCACCAGGCCCCCACCCATGTCCAACTCATGTCTCCCACCACCCCCACCCCCCAGCAGTGCAGGGGCACCCTCCACCAGGCCCCCACCCATGACCAACTCATGTTCCCCACCACCCCACCCCCCAGCAGTGCAGGGGTACCCTCCACCAGGCCCCCACCCATGACCAACTCATGTTCCCCACCACCCCCACCCCCCAGCACTGTGGGGCACCTGCCAGCAGGCTCCCACCCATGTCCAACACATGTTCCCCACCACCCCACCCCCCAGCACTGTGGGGCACCTGCCAGCAGGCCCCCACCCATGTCCAACTCATGTTCCCCACCACCCCCACCCCCAGCACTGTGGGGCACCTGCCAGCAGGCCCCCACCCATGTCCAACTCATGTCCCCACCACCCCCACCCCCCAGCAGTGCAGGGGCACCTGCCAGCAGGCCCCCACCCATGTCCAACACATGTTCCCCACCACCCCCACCCCCCAGCACTTTGGGGCACCTGCCAGCAGGCCCCCGCCCATGTCCAACTCATGTCCCCACCACCCCCACCCCCCAGCAGTGCAGGGGCAGCCTCCACCAGGCCCCCACCCATGTCTCCCACCACCCCACCCCCCAGCAGTGCAGGGACACCCTCCACCAGGCCCCCACCCATGTCCAACTCATGTCCCCACCACCCCCACCCCCCAGCACTGTGGGGCACCTGCCACCAGGCCCCCACCCATATCCAACTCATGTCCCCACCAACCCCAGCATTGCAGGGGCAGCCTCCACCAGGACCCCACCCATGTCTCCCACCACTCCACCCCCCAGCAGTGCAGGGGCACCCTCCACCAGGCCCCCACCCATGTCCAACTCATGTCCCCACCACCCCCATCCCCCAGCAGTGCAGGGGCAGTCTCCACCAGTCCCCCACCCATGTCTCCCACCACCCCCACCCCCCAGCAGTGCAGGGGCACCCTCCACCAGGTCCCCACCCATGTCCAACTCATGTCCCCACCACCCCCACCCCCCAGCACTGTGGGGCACCTGCCAGCAGGCCCCCACCCATGTCCAAATCATGTTCCCCACAACCCCCACCACCCAGCAGTGCAGGGGCACCCTCCACCAGGCCCCCACCCATGTCTCCCACCACCCCCACCCCCCCAGCAGTGCAGGGGCACCCTCCACCAGGCCCCCACCCATGTCCAACTCATGTCCCCACCACCCCCACACCCCAGCAGTGCAGGGGCAGCCTCCACCAGGCCCCCACCCATGTCGACCACCACCCCCACCCCCCAGCAGTGCAGGGGCACCCTCCACCAGGCCCCCACCCATGTCCAACTCATGTCCCCACCACCCCCACCCCCCAGCAGTGCAGGGGCAGCCTCCACCAGGCCCCCATCCATGTCTCCCACCACCCCCACCCCCCAGCAGTGCAGGGGCACCCTCCACCAGGCCCCCACCCATGTCCAACTCATGTCCCCACCTCCCCCACCCCCCAGCACTGTAGCGCACCTGCCAGCAGGCCGCCACCCATGTCCAACTCATGTCCCCACCACCCCCACCCCCCAGCACTGTGGGGCACCTGCCAGCAGGCCCCCACCCATGTCTCCCACCACCCCCACCCCCCAGCAGTGCAGGGGCACCCTCCACCAGGCCCCCACCCATGTCTCCCACCACCCCACCCCCCAGCAGTGCAGGGGCACCCTCCACCAGGCCCCCACCCATGTCCAACTCATGTTCCCCACCACCCCCACCTCCCAGCACTGTGGGGCACCTGCCAGCAGGCCCCCACCCATGTCCAACTCATGTTCCTCACCACCCCCACCCCCCAGCAGTGCAGGGGCACCCTCCACCAGGCCCCCACCCATGTCTCCCACCACCCCCACCCCCCAGCAGTGCAGGGGCACCCTCCAACAGGCCCCCACCCATGTCCAATTCATGTCCCCACCACCTCCACCCCCCAGCACTGTGGGGAACCTGCCACCAGGCCCCCACCCATGTCCAACTCATGTTCCCCACCACCCCCACCCCCCAGCAGTGCAGGGGCAGCCTCCACCAGGCCCCCACCCATGTCTCCCACCACCCCCACCCCCCAGCAGTGCAGGGACACCCTCCACCAGGCCCCCACCCATGTCCAACTCATGTCCCCACCACCCCCACCCCCAGCACTGTGGGGCACCTGCCACCAGGCCCCCACCCATGTCCAACTCATGTCCCCACCACCCCCACCCCTCAGCAGTGCAGGGGCACCCTCCACCAGGCCCCCACCCATGTCCAACTCATGTCCCCACCACCCCCATCCCCCAGCAGTGCAGGGGCAGCCTCCACCAGGCCCCCACCCATGTCTCCCACCACCCCCACCCCCCAGCAGTGCAGGGGCACCCTCCACCAGGCCCCCACCCATGTCCAACTCATGTCCCCACCACCCCCACCCCCCAGCACTGTGGGGCACCTGCCAGCAGGCCCCCACCCATGTCCAAATCATGTTCCCCACCACCCAGCAGTGCAGGGGCACCCTCCACCAGGCCCCCACCCATGTCTCCCACCACCCCCACCCCCCAGCAGTGCAGGGGCACCCTCCACCAGGCCCCCACCCATGTCCAACTCATGTCCCCACCACCCCCACCCCCCAGCAGTGCAGGGGCAGCCTCCCCCAGGCCCCCACCCATGTCTCCCACCACCCCCACCCCCCAGCAGTGCAGGGGCACCCTCCACCAGGCCCCCACCCATGTCTAACTCATGTCCCCACCACCCCCACCCCCCAGCAGTGCAGGGGCAGCCTCCACCAGGCCCCCACCCATGTCTCCCACCACCCCCACCCCCCCAGCAGTGCAGGGGCACCCTCCACCAGGCCCCCCCATGTCCAACTCATGTCCCCCCCACCCCCAGCACTGTGGGGCACCTGCCAGCAGGCCCCCACCCATGTCTCCCACCACACCCACCCCCCAGCAGTGCAGGGGCACCCTCCACCAGGCCCCCACCCATGTCTCCCACCACCCCCACCTCCCAGCAGTGCAGGGGCACCCTCCACCTGGCCCCCACCCATGTCCAACTCATGTTCCCCACCACCCCCACCCCCCAGCACTGTGTGGCACCTGCCAGCAGGCCCCCACCCATGTCCAACTCATGTTCCCCACCACCCCCACCCCCCAGCAGTGCAGGGGCACCCTCCACCAGGCCCCCACCCATGTCTCCCACCACCCCCACCTCCCAGCAGTGCAGGGGCACCCTCCACCAGGCCCCCACCCATGTCCAACTCATGTTCCCCACCACCCCCACCCCCCAGCACTGTGGGGCACCTGCCAGCAGGCCCCCACCCATGTCCAACTCATGTTCCCCACCACCCCCACCCCCCAGCTCTGTGGGGCACCTGCCAGCAGACCCCACCCATGTCCAACTCATGTTCCCCACCACCCCCACCCCCCAGCACTGTGGGGCACCTGCCAGCAGGCCCCCACCCATGTCCAACTCATGTCCCCACCACCCCCACCCCCCAGCAGTGCAGGGGCAGCCTCCACCAGGCCCCCACCCATGTCTCCCACCACCCCCACCCCCCAGCAGTGCAGGGGCACCCTCCACCAGGCCCCCACCCATGTCCATCTCATGTCCCCACCACCCCCACCCCCCAGCACTGTGGGGCACCTGCCACCAGGCCCCCACCCATGTCCAACTCATGTTCCCCACCACCGCCACCCCCCAGCACTGTGAGGCACCTGCCAGCAGGCCCCCACTCATGTCCAACTCATGTTCCCCACAACCCCCACCACCCAGCACTGTGGGGCACCTGCCAGCAGGCCCCCACCCATGTCCAACTCATGTTCCCCACCACCCCCACCCCCCAGCAGTGCAGGGGCACCCTCCACCAGGCCCCCACCCATGTCTCCCACCACCCCCACCTCCCAGCAGTGCAGGGGCCCCCTCCACCAGGCCCCCACCCATGTCCAACTCATGTTCCCCACCACCCCCACCCCCCAGCACTGTGGGGCACCTGCCAGCAGGCCCCCACCCATGTCCAACTCATGTTCCCCACCACCCCCACCCCCCAGCTCTGTGGGGCACCTGCCAGCAGACCCCACCCATGTCCAACTCATGTTCCCCACCACCCCCACCCCCCAGCACTGTGGGGCACCTGCCAGCAGGCCCCCACCCATGTCCAACTCATGTCCCCACCACCCCCACCCCCCAGCAGTGCAGGGGCAGCCTCCACCAAGCCCCCACCCATGTCTCCCACCACCCCCACCCCCCAGCAGTGCAGGGGCACCCTCCACCAGGCCCCCACCCATGTCCATCTCATGTCCCCACCACCCCCACCCCCCAGCACTGTGGGGCACCTGCCACCAGGCCCCCACCCATGTCCAACTCATGTTCCCCACCACCCCCACCCCCCAGCACTGTGAGGCACCTGCCAGCAGGCCCCCACTCATGTCCAACTCATGTCCCCACCACCCCCACCCCCCAGCAGTGCAAGGGCAGCCTCCACCAGGCCCCCACCCATGTCTCCCACCACCCCCACCCCCCAGCAGTGTAGGGGCACCCTCCACCAGGCCCCCACCCATGTCCAACTCATGTCCCCACCACCCCCACGCCCCAGCAGTGCAGGGGCAGCCTCCACCAGGCCCCCACCCATGTCTCCCACCACCCCCATCCCCCAGCAGTGCAGGGGCACCCTCCACCAGGCCCCCACCCATGTCCAACTCATGTCCCCACCACCCCCACCCCCCAGCACTGTGGGGCACCTGCCAGCAGGCCCCCACCCATGTCCAACACATGTTCCCCACCACCCCCACCCCCCAGCAGTGCAGGGGCACCCTCCACCAGGCTCCCACCCATGTCTCCCACCACCCCCACCCCCCAGCAGTGCAGGGGCACCCTCCACCAGGCCCCCACCGATGTCCAACTCATCTCTCCACCACCCCCACCCCCCAGCAGTGCAGGGGCAGCCTCCACCAGGCCCCCACCCATGTCTCCCACCATCCCCACCCCCCAGCAGTGCAGGGGCAGCCTCCACCAGGCCCCCACCCATGTCCAACTCATGTCTCCGACCACCCCCACCCCCCAGCAGTGCAGGGGCACCCTCCACCAGGCCCCCACCCATGTCCAACTCATGTCCCCACCACCCCCACCCCCCAGCAGTGCAGGGGCAGCCTCCACCAGGCCCCCACCCATGTCTCCCACCACCCCCACCCCCCAGCAGTGCAGGGGCACCCTCCACCAGGCCCCCACCCATGTCCAACTCATGTCCCCACCACCCCCACCCCCCAGCAGTGCAGGGGCAGCCTCCACCAGGCCCCCACCCATGTCTCCCACCACCCCCACCCCCCAGCAGTGCAGGGGCACCCTCCACCAGGTCCCCACCCATGTCCAACTCATGTCCCCACCATCCCCACCCCCCCAGCAGTGCAGGGGCAGCCTCCACCAGGCCCCCACCCATGTCTCCCACCACCCCCACCCCCCAGCAGTGCAGGGGCACCCTCCACCAGGCCCCACCCATGTCCAACTCATGTCCCCACCACCCCCACCCCCCAGCACTGTGGGGCACCCTCCACCAGGCCCCCACCCATGTCTCCCACCACCCCCACCCCCCAGCAGTGCAGGGGCACCCTCCACCAGGCCCCCACCCATGTCCAAATCATGTTTCCCACCACCCCCACCCCCCAGCACTGTGGGGCACCTGCCAGCAGGCCCCAACTCATGTTCCCCAGCACACATGTCATCACAATCTAGATCCCTGGTCCCTATGGTCAGCCTCCAAATGCAAAACACCCACCCGAGTATTGCATCCACCCACTCAGAAATGGCAATTGCATGACAGAACACCAATTGCAAGTTTCGAAACAAACACATGTCCCTCACATACACCCAATGGGTGTCAGTGAATCTCAAAACCCATATCATGATATGCATGAAACCAATGAGATGATACTACACATTGAAGTTCGATAAAAAAATATGTATTAAAGGAAACATAAATAGATTCAAAAATGAAGAAACAGAAATGGGAATGTACAAAAATGAAAAGAAGCATGTCCGTGAAAAAAAGCAAAACCAAAAATCATAATCCAAAGTAATGGTGTCCAAAGTCACTGTCCACAAAAGAAAATCCAATGGGAAATAATAATTGAAAGCCATTGCTCCATGGGTAAATTGTGAAAGAAAAACAAAATCCAACAGTGAACTATGTACAGACGAACAAGCCAGGGTCCATTATCCCAACAAAAGAAATGAAACCTATCTAACAACACTACCTAATAAAATAAACTATATACAAAAATGTGGCCAATGTCCAAAAGGTCCAAAATAAATAAAAAACAAAGGAAACCTAACACTAACTACATAACTATGTACAAGAGCAGCGGGCTAGTCTGACGGCTCACTTTTGGATGTCCCGGGCCAGGGCATCATCGAACTCCTGCTCAATGTCCCGGAGGCAGTCCTCCTCCATGGCCCCGAGGGTCTGCAGGGCCGTCGACGTGTCCACCTCCAACCCCCTGCGGATTGCCTCGAGGCACTCGGCCCGCCTCAGGGCCCTCCGCATGGAGTTCTCTGCCCTGACCATTGTGAGCCGTGCCTCTTCCGCCCGCTGCCGCTCCGCATCTATGGCGTGGCCCAACCGCTGCCACACGGAAGACACTCTCTGTCCTGGGTCCTCCTGCCCTCCGGTCGATGCCTGCCCCTCCGATGTTGAAGGCCCCGAGCCTTTATGGCTCCCACCACGTTGCTGCTGCTGCTGTGCCTCTGCCCGTGCACTGCCTCCTGCTGCCTGCACATCCTCCGCCGGCTGGGGTGCAGTCGTTGATGTGGCCACCCCTGCTGGACGTCCGACTCCCGACTGTGGCAGGGATGCCTCCTCCACCAGCCTGGCCGCACCGTCAGAGGCAGCTCCAGAGGGCACCCAGGTGACTGATGGGTGGGAAGATGGCACGGAGGACGACTGGCGCGTAGGGGGTTCAGTTGAGGAGGGGGTCGTAGCAAGCCCCATCAAACAGAGGAATCCGGCCTGGGTGACCTGTCCCAGTAGGCTGACGTGGTCAACGAGCCATTCGAGATGCCGTGCAGTCTCCTCATGAAAAGACTGCAGGTCACCTCGCATGGCCCATTGACGCAACGCCACACCAGTCACGACAGGCTCAACCCGGACCCGGATAGCCACGTCCGCAGGCAGAGGAAGGCCAGTTGTCGTTTGCTCATCCCCTGCCTGAAAACGGGTCTGGACGTAGCCATCCCTGCTGGTGCAAGATGATGCAGGGACAGGATCAGGGACAGGATTGAACACAGGCACCTCTGCAGCGGCCTGTGCTGCCTCCTGTCCCTGGTCCTGCACTGCACCACTAGCACCAGTGGGATCCCCACCTCCAGACCCCGTCTCTGTTGCTTGCACGGCCTCCTCCTCCACCAAACCCCCCACCAACCTGGATGACTCCGTGCCATCTTCCCCCGTTGGGCCCTGTGGGGTCCCAGCTGCCCCTTCTGCTGCCGAGGAGTCCAACTCCAACCTCCGCCTCTTGGACCTCCCCCCGGCAGCTGCGGCCTGGGACGCGGCACCGGACTCCTCACTCCCCGACGAGATGACAACCTGGGAGGGGAGCAGGGCCTTGCGTCTCCGGCTGGCGGTGGGATCCCCGCCGCTGTGCTCCACAGCACCTTCTCCGCCCTCTTCCTCAGTCGACGCTGCAGACAGGGAGAAATAAAACACAGGCATCAGGGCACTGTACAATGGACACATACACACATGACAGTTGTACATGAGTGGCATTGGCAAACCTCAGACATGCCATCACAATCCCCAACACACATGTCATTTCAACTCGCACACATGAGCCATACCACAGCCATATCGCAACTGCCAGCACCATCCATACACATACAACAGCATGAGCAGGCAAAGCTGAGCCAGACATCACATGCAACACAGGAAGTGCACCACACATGTACACACACCACCACACTTGCATGCATGTGTACACCTCTGCCAAGTGTCGCAGTGTTCAGATGGGCATCCATGTCACATCTGCCAATCAGGCTTCCACATCCCGCTGTCACATGCATCCATGTTGCATCACTGTTGCACCCTTGTCAAATACACACAAATGCACATGTACACAGTGCTGATACATGCAGCTGAAAACAACATACATGCGTGACATCACGGACATGTCTACTTACATACACATTCATCCAAACATGTGTGCCCACACAACTGCATTTGGCATGCAAGCCTACACACACAAGCACCATCCATGTCTCACACATTACAGCCCTCGCATGTGTTAGCCCCACGGCCCTGTACACCCCCACCCATACTCGACCCCATACAAACAGATGTGCAACCTGCACACTACTGAAACATCACCACACGCACAGCTCACAATCAGGATGCATGTACACTTACCGCTCGACTCCAGACGGGTCTGCCTCTCAAGGACCTGGACGTGGAGCGCTGGGGATATGCGTTCCAGGACCCTCATTTGATCTTCCGACAAGTGGCCCCGGCGCCCCTTGGCATCCGCTGCCTTCAAGAGGCGCCGGGCCTTGTTCAGGGTCCTGGACCTGAAGTCCTCCCAGCGCTTCTTGACATGTTGGAAGTCGCGGACTGCCACCCCCTCCGCGTTGTTGGCAGTCACGATGTCAGTCCAGATCCGAGCCTGTTCTTCCTTGTTGGCGCGGGAACCTCCGAAGAGGGCATCATATTGCCCCAGGACTTGCTCCACCAGGACACCAACTTCCCTGGCACTGAAGCTGGTGCCCCTCTGCCTCTCCGGCCTGGGGTTGTCAGTGGTGCCAGATGTTGCAGTGCCCGACATGACAACCCCAGAGGCAGGAGTGGGTGGGCAACTGGGTCCTGGGGCTGGGCTGTGGAGCGATGGAATCCCAGTCGGGAGTCTTCGGTTCCAGCAGGGGTGGTCACAGCAACAGCACCCCTGGCTGATGAGCAGGCAGCAAATGGCAGGGCACGTGGGCAGCAGGCAGTCAGGCAGCAGCAGATGGCAGGTGGGAGCGTGCTCGGGCTCTGGGGGGCAGTAGTTCGGCCTTCTGGGCAGGAGCGTGGTCTTCCGTGTGCTTACGCGTGGCCAGCTTGATACGGAGTGATTTGGCACGTGAAAATTCGGCAAGTCAGCGTGTAATTCGAGGAAAGGCCCTTAGCGCGTAAGCGCGTCTGCACGCATACGCAATTTCATTGGACAGAAGGCCCCTCAAGCGCAAGCGCCCCTGTGACGTGACGCGCACAGGCGTGCATGGGCATTTCAGCGCGTGTGAAAAACTGCACGTCCGCATGTAATACAAGGAAAGGGCCCATGCGCGTAAGTGACGTGACGCGCGCGTGCATTTCCCTCAGCACGGGTTAAAGGTGAGCGGGCCCAGCAGTTCGCGCCTTTCGTGGAGACCGACGTGTGTTGGTGCTTCCTGTTGTTTCGCGCGCCATCACACCTTCACAGATATCAAGGGCGTATCTCTTCTTTTGGCGGGGGTATTGGCTACGCGTGTTTTTCTGCATCGCGCTAGTCAGACGGTGAGTCGCACACGCTCTTTTTCCCACTGCGGGTGCCCCTGTGTATCGCACCCATTTTCGATGTCATAGTAGCCTGCGTGTCCCACGCGTATGTGTTATTCGTGTTACTGGGTGCCACCGCGTACTGCGGGAGGTTGAATCCACGGACGTAGGCTGCAGGGTTGCGTGCATTGTTTTACTGCAGTTTTCGGGTGCCTGAGCGTTGTGTGACCCGTCACTACATCACCGGGGTCACATACAGCCTTGCAGGTGCAGGGGGGCTGTTAACATCTTGCTTCCCACCCCCTTCATCCCAATTTCCCAGGTCAATTGTGGTGTACACCTCCCATTGGCACCACTCCATCTGTGCCGGCACTACTACATCTGTGCCATTGTTGGGAGGCCACCAAAGGTGAGGGGCGCCTCAGCTGGGCGTCCTCCTCGTGGCGGGCGTGGTCGGGGACGTGGCCGTGGTGACCAGGGTGTAGAGGGACTCCAGGGTGTCCAGGGCGGCCACAGAGGGGGAAGAGGCAGGGGTGCGCCACTTGAGCACAATGTTGTGCCATGTGTCAGTGCAGTCATGCCACCACCCCCTGTGGTTCCGGGGGATGCAGCTTCTGCATCTGGCACTGGCGCCCGTGTGACCCGGCAGTCCGTTCCATCGACTGCAACGGGCCGAAGGGTAGTGGTAGCTGCAGGTGCAGCTGTGGACACCGCCACCCAGGCTCAGGGTCTGCCAGCGCAGGCTGCATTGGCACTTGAAGAGCCCTTGGTAGATCTCCAACAGGGCAGGGGGGAAACCATAGGGGCAGGCCGGGCTGCTCAGACCAAGACACGTGTCCCTGGGGCAGTCATGTCATCTGCTGCCCCGAACAGCCGGGTGTTGGCAAGTGCAGGGGCAGATGCACCCAACAGCACCCCGGTTGTGAGTCTGCCAACCGGGACCGTTGCGGTCAATGACCCTGCCACAGCTGATGTTGCTGCGCAGGGTCCATTAGTGGGCACCCAGCTGCCACTGACACAAGTCAGGCCTTTGGTCATCCCTCCACCGCCACTCCCTTGGCTCAATCCACCGAACCCACTGGCCATACTGGTCAGGGCGGCATTAGCCAGCCAGGGTCTGCGCCACAGTCCAAAAGGAGGAAGGTTGCACCTGCAGCACAGGCTGGGACCCAACACACGGCCACGACCTCCTGCACGTCGAGGAAGAAGCCTTTCTGTAAGCAGGAACTGGACCTCCTCGTGGACTACGTGCGGGGCTACAGCCGTGACATGCTAGTGGGTGCCAATAGTCAGACTACGGCTGCCCAACGTGACACACACTGGAAGCATGTTGCGGAACATGTCAGTTCATTCGGCCATGAGGTGCGCACGGCGCAAGCGTGCAAAAAGCGTTGGAATGACATCAAACGCAGCACTAAGGCTAAGCGTGCCTCTAATTACAACTTGACTCTGGTGACTGGCGGTGGGCCTGCACCAGAGGAGGAAGAGCTCACTCCGCATGAGGCACTCGTTGCGGAGTTCATACCACCTGAATTGGTCGAAGGAGTGGGAGAGATGCTGGACTTTGATGCCCAGTCCAGTGAGTGTTGATGCGTGTTTGTTGAGGACGTGTGTGTTTCACTTGTGGGATGTGTTGTGCATGATTGCCGCTACATGTGACGTGTACATCGTTCTGATGTGTAAGTAATGCAATGCTTCCGTCATGCATGTCTCCTCTGCCTGCATGCGGGGACTCCATGTAGGCATGCTCCCTTGCCCCTCCTCCACCACTCTGCACCCCAGTTCCACCTTTGCACTGGTGTTCTTCAATCTTGCCAATGTGTACTTTCTTGTTCATGCATCCTGTGTAGATGCTAACTTCCAGCGTAAAATCTGCCAAACATATGCCGTGTGGTACAGCCTTAGTACTTGATGCAGGGTATCTCACTTGTACTGTGCATAGGTCAGATGTCCCGCAGGGACATGAGTGCCCATTCATGCTCCATGTGCATTGCACGCATGCCCCTATGTGTCCTTGACTGGATGATCACTGTAATACAAGTCCTTGGTTACATACATTACCTGCCATCTCATCAGCCTTCCCATGTCAACTGTGGCTCAGCCCTGCGTTGCACACATGTTTAGGGTCTGACAATCTGTGTGGCTCACAGGCCTCAGCCTGTTCAGTGGCCAATGACTCTGTCCAACTGTTGTTGTGTCTTCTTCACACATGGGCGGAATCCAGAGTTTTCATCATGTGTCCTGCTTACTGTCCCTGCATCATTTGCAGTGTTGTCACTTGAATCACATTCAGCTGTTGATGCCAGTCAACACTGCCTGTCAATACACAGGTGTATGGTCAGCCTTTTGATACCATGCTAGGCATCCCTGCTTTGGTACTGGGGTGGAGGGGTGCTTGGCTTCTAGATATGGTACACATTGAATGCACAATGCATGTGATGTCTGAATTTGACATTGCACTGCCTTCACATTTTCTGGAACACACCATGGAGTCCTTGTACATGTAGTTAGTGAGTGGCGTACACATTTTCTGCACTGCATAGACCCACTTCCATGGAAACTGCCACCTTTCAACAGGTCTGATCACAGAAGCAATTCAAAGTTGACCCAGCATGCATGGCCGGTTATATGTTGTGTGTCACATGTCTGCCTGATGCGTTTGCTGTCGGTGTGTGTGTGTGTTGTGTGCTTCTGACATGTGTAGTGACCTTTTTTCTCTCTATTTTTCAGGTGATGACGCAATGGAGGCGGAGGATGGTGTTGTCATGCCAGACACAGGGTTGTTACCACTACATCAACCCGGCACTAGTGGGGGTCATGGGGTGGTAGGCCACGAAAACCCCCAAGTGCTACAGTCCATCTTGTCTCTGACTGCCTATGAGTCCAGCCTTGATGACGACTCTGACGTCCATGTTGAGTTGGATGAGCATCAAGTCCATGTGTCAGGGGTGAGTGATTCTGATGTGGACACTCCTCTGTCTGCGACCCCTGCACTGAGGGATCAGACAGTCTTGGTTCCTCCGCCCGTGGTGGATCGGGACGCAGGGTCACCCTCCACACCAGTCACTGATGTGCCTGGGACATCACGTCGACGGGGGCATGTAGTCGTGCAGCCGCGGGCGGTGGCAACACAGCGAGGACCCCCGTCGAGGTCCTTGGGTCCTGCAGGGGTCAAGCCCGGCAACGCGGTCGCCGCACGCAACCGCAGTATACTGAGTGGGAGCAAGACATGACTGCCAATTCCGAACGGCAGGGGGCAGCAATGGAGAACATCGCTGAGAGCATGGAGCGTGTGGCCCGATCTGTCTCCCCCCTGCTAGGCAGGTGCTTCTCCAGCAGCAGGCGGCACGGTCCACGGCCCGCTCGCTCAGGCTGGGCATGGCGGCCTCAGACAGGGCATGCCAGGCTGAAATGTCGTCTCTGCATCAAGCAATTGGTGCTCACGCAGAGGCGCACATGGATGCCCTGAGGGAGGAGTATGCTTCCCTCAGATCCACTCTGGGTGTCCTTATGATGTCCCAGAGGCAGCAGGCACAGGGGAGGTTTGCACAGCTTGAGCGTACCATCTCGGCTGAGCTACAGGCTTGCCGGGAGGTGCAGCGGTTGTCCAGCCAGGCCTTGCAGGAGGAACTCCCTGTTACACATGCTACCTTGCAAGAAGAAGCACGTGTATCACGTGAGGTTCTGCATGCAGACCTACATCACATCGCCACACAGAACCAGGCTCACCCATCCGGCAGACTTGCTGCGGACGAGGGGCAAGCTGCGGCTAGGCGTGGCCAGGCTACTGTGCCACGTCCTCCTTTACAGGATGAGCCAGACTCGGACGACCATCTATCTCCCACATAGGTCGGGCTGTGCAGGCGTTGAGCCCATGGAGGTTTTTTTTTTGGCTCAGCATCATCGCATGTGGATGTTGAGCAGCACCCTGTACCTCCCCCCTCCTGGGTGCCTCCCCTCCCCCCGGGTCGTATGTGGCCATTTTTGATTTTTCTTTTAGTTTTGTTAGTTAAGTTTCTGTTTGATAGTTAGTTTAATTAGGTAATGTAGGTTTTCCATAGTTAGTGTAATTAGTTAATAGTTACTATAGTTTAAAATTGCTTCTCTATTGTGCTTTCATGTGACGGTGCGGTGCTTTGTGGCTTTTGAAGGCATCCACTGTCTGTTCCAGCTGGGCCCTTCAGGCTTGTCTTGTGTATGTGTGTGCTGCTTGGGATCCTTGACTCACATATGCCACTCCTGCCTCCCTTATCCATGGGCTCGCAAGGATGTTTCGGTGTCACAAACTTTTACACAAGGGCTTTGGACTGTCATATCTGTGGCATGTCTGGTGCTGTGTGACTTGTGTTTACACCCCTAGTGGGGATGATTTTGGTGTTATTGTCCACTGTTCAGCTTTTGCTAGATGGGGTGTTTCATGATTAATGTGTACATTAATTGCTATGCATTGTGTAGTATGTTTCTTATCTTTACTGTACACGTGCTTGTTGCAATTCATGCTGTAGATAGTGTCCCACACTTTGGATGTAAAAGACGGACTGATGGTGTGATTTATGATGTGACTCTCTGACATGGTCAAGTAATAAGATGCCTGAAGAGACACACACAGATGACTTTGAAGCATTAATCATGTGTTTCATGCCCTTTCTGCAGGGGGGTGAGCCTCCAGAGCACCTTTGCCAGCAGACATGGCCCATTGGACGACGGAATTCTGGACATGTTTGTTGGTGCCCACATGCACATGTGTGCACAAGCAGAGGCACAGGGATTGCAGACCTACATCCTAGAACTGCTGACATGTTCCAAGGAACT
Source organism: Ambystoma mexicanum (assembly GCF_040938575.1). Lineage (NCBI taxonomy): Eukaryota > Metazoa > Chordata > Amphibia > Caudata > Ambystomatidae > Ambystoma > Ambystoma mexicanum. The sequence continues at coordinate 1,423,031,206 of NC_090924.1, forward strand.
CTAGGCAAGGTGAGCAGCACAGGGGGGCCACAACACAGTAAAGCTTGCACCAGGCGAGTTGCACATGCAGGCTTAGTCACAGCACTGAGGGTGAGCTTGGACGAATATTGGTGTTGAAGCACACAATGCAGCTCAGATGTGTTGGTGGATTGATGGCTGTTGATTGTAAGGTTGTCTGGGACACCTGCAGGGGCAGTGGCACATGCCCTCCGGTACACCAAGGTCCATTGAGGCACTTGTATTAACCATGTAGCCTTCCGAGACATGGAAAGGGGCAGCTCACAGGGACATACAGCAAGGGACATACTCGGGTGCAGTGCATTTCATTTCCATGTACTTTATGATAAATGCACTGCCAACTTTGTTTCGGTCATGGTGTTACGCAACTTGCTCTGAAGTCATGGCTTGCTATATGGGTCTGTCTGCTTACCCAGGGAACATTGCATGTTGTGTGAACTGTGACACATTGGTGTTCCATTTGACACGCACCCACCGGCGGCTGACTTACTGCATTGACTGTGTATGACCCGTCACAGGGGTAATGTTATATATGGGTATGAAGCATCTACACCAGATTGTCTGTTTGTAGAGTAGTTTGTTGCTATGGGGCATGTTTGGTGGTGTGTTTTTGTGTAATTGGCACGTACAGGTTGTTGACTGTGGCTCTCTTTGCAGCATTGCAGTGCTCCTGTAACCGGACCTGAGAGTGCGCAGGCAGGAGGCCAGCACTCAAAAACAGAGCTAAGTATCTTGCTGTTTTTCTTTCAAACTGCTCTGCATAGGCTTGCTGGGGGGTTCACTAATGCATGGATGTATGTGTGATTAAATTTGGTATGTTTTTTTCCCTCTAATCACCCGGAATCCTATGCAATTTTGAACCCTGTACCCTCTACCCGGTGTTCCTGCTTCCCGTACCTATCCAAGCAACGTTCCCTAAACCTCTTTCCCCGCTGAGGTTGCGGATGCCTGTGTAAGCCCCGAACTTGCCAAAACCCTAGAGGGGGTGGTTGGTTTGTACCATTCCTAAGCCTGGACTACAGAAGGCCATGACAATGATGTCCAAGTTTGTTTGGATTGTGTATGTGTTCATGCAGGTAGTACATTTTCGTGCATTCCCTACTTTCATGTGTCATTCCTCCTCCCCTCTCCTGCCACTCATTCCAGTTATCCAGTGTGCCAACACCTGTCCCGACTGCATATCCCTGAACCTCCTTCCCCACCAGGGTCTCAGGGGCCTGTGTGAGTTTGACCTTGCAGGCCCCGGGACACGGTGGGGGTGGTTGTTTCGTGACACTCCCGCGCCTGTACACGGGACCTATGACAGTACACATCCGTTCATGGTGCATCATCCTATGTTATGTACCACACATGGTTCACATCCTGTTGTGACATTGTTTTACTGTGCTACCTTGGTTGTTGCATCATTGTGGTAGTACTTGGCCTTTGTGAGGTACTGCTACGTCAAGTCATCTACTGGAGGGTGTTCGGGTTCGTTTTTATGGCTTGGATTTTGTGATTTTGGAAATGAGTGTGGATTCTGAGGGTGCAGGCACCTTTTTACACACAAGATGGGAGATGGTGACGAAGGGTAAAGGTGATCCTGTGGCCAGGTGGAATTGAGGGTTGAAGGCTCCATGACCCAGGTGCAGTTGTTCAGTGGGTCATGGTCATTTGTGAGGGAGGGGGGGGTTGTTGTTGGTAGTTGCCTTGCCCTGCAGTGTGATGGGAACTCTGACATTGTAATGGTGGTATCCTATGTACATGTTGTGTTGTACTAATCAGTGCCTGTTCATGTGTTGTGTTTACCTTTCAGGTGCGAGGGGATAGTTGTGGTTTGACATGCTGGGGTGTACACATGGTGAATGTTCACATGTGATGTGTAGAGAACACTGATGGTCACTTGAGTGCACATGCATATGTTGAGTGCACGTCCTTGCAGACCCACACACTTGCACTCTGATGCACTACATGTACTCCCACCCTTGCATATCCACGTGTACACTGTTTGCCTTCTGGTGGCCACTGTGTCCCTGCAGCACATGTTCTGTGACCAATTATGGATCCTGTACATGCCTAATTTGCTTTTTGATGTGGTCTGTCGCTTAGATGTGATGCTCAGGGTGTGCATCACACACAATGGCTGTTCACTGTGATGTGCGCTGAGCAGTGTGTTGCAGGAGTAGGACACAGCACACAGAAGCTGCAGTGTTGATTTTGCAATGCACAATGTGCATGCAGACAGGCATTCATTGTTATGTTACGTCTACAACTCTTGTAATGCATTTGGAAATGACTTATTTTGGGTGGGAGGTTGTTGGTGAGTCATTTCATCTGATTCCAGGTCAGGCATCATTGTCTGATGCCACCGTACATTTTGGACATGGCAATGTGTACCTTATTGTTACTGTGTTGGTGTATGGGTATTGCTTGCCATGTCATGTTGTGGTTTGGGAGGGTTTGAGTGACATAACAGTGATGGCCATGGCCTGTTTTGCAGGTGTGTGTGATACACACCTTGCATGTTAGGGTCATCCGCTTCTCAGAGCAACTAGCTGGGGGTAGATCTCTCTCCACGGCAGGGCCCTCCCTCTGGAACAGCCTTCCTGCCTCACTTGAACTTGAGGGGAACCATCTCCGGTTCGGGAAGCACCTCAAGACCTTCCTCTTTGCTTCTGCTTTCCCTCTGCCGCTCCCTTGCGGAATTCTTCACTGGAACTGCACTGGATCTGCAACTGGGCCACTCTCACCGACCTCGGTCCCTGGCCCAGCCACTCTCCACTTGCACTGCCTCCCTGGCAACCCCTGCACTGCGGTACTGTCTCTCTATCTCTAAAGCCCCCCCTTCCCAGCACTTGTCTGCACTTATCTTTGCAGTTGCCACCAGACGACCTATGTATTTGTTTTTTGTTCTACTTCCCCTGTACTGCACTCCCCCCTCCCCTTCCCCTTGCACTTTTCCCTTCCCCCTACCCCTGCACTTGCACAATCTAAATGACACCTGGCCTAGTAGTACCGTTGTCTGTCTTCCCTTGTTCCCCCCTCCCTGCCTCATCGCACCTTGAAATACTTGTGTATAGCCCATATCATGTCATATGTCATATGTGTGCCTTTTGGTCACACAGGATAGCTTGTGTTTAAGTAGCTAGGGATGCAGACGATGTGGCACTTCCATGGCAACTATCTCAGGGTGGTAGGGTTGTGACAGTTGACTGTCTCTTTGACATCATCGATTGTCACCTGGTATGTGCCAGGCCTGTGTGCACTCCGCAGGGGTGGGAGTTTAGGTGAAAAATGTGGCCACAAGCTTGGTCCGGGCTTCCTCGCCACGTGCCCTGTCCCCTCTCATGGGCAGCGCCTGTGCCTGTGGTTGGGGGTGTGGGGGCACCACCATGTCCACCGGGATGCCCTGCTGTGTTGCAACATTGTGCAGGACACATGCTGCCACAATGATCCTGCACACTACTGGTGGTGCATAGAGTAGTTGCCCGCCAGAGCGGTCAAGGGAGCGGAAACGTGACTTGAGCACTCCGAATGTGCGCTCCACCATGGCCCTGGTTGCAATATGGGCGGCGTTGTATCTTACCTGGGGTGGTGTGGTAGGGTTCCGGATTGGCGTCATCATGTGGTTGCTCAGAGGGTAGGCACTGTCCCCTGGGGAGGTGATAATAGTTGAGATTATTAGGGTTTGGGTATTTGTCTGTGTGTGACTTGCATGCATGTGCAAGGGCATTTGTACTCACCTAGGAGCCATGTGTCGCCATGCTGCCCAGCTTCCAGGGCCCGGCTGAGGGCAGACATTCTGTATATGAAACTGTCATGGGTGGAGCCAGGGTAGTTTGCATAGACAGAGGTGATGATTCCCTTTGCATCGCATACCACCTGTACATTGATAGAATGCCAGTGCTTGCGGTTTCGGTAGATGTGCTCAGTGGCCCTAGGTGGACGTAGGGCCACATGGGTGCAATCTATGGCACCGAGCACTTTGGGGAAGTGTGCCACCCTGAAAAAATCCAGGACAACGGCCTGCCTTTCTGCGGGTGTTCTGGGCATGTATATGTGCCTGCGGACTGAGGGGCGCGCTGTCATGATTGCCAGTACCTGGTGTAGGCAGCGTGACTGCGTGGCCTGTGAGACCCCCCCACTATGGCAGTAGTCCGCTGAAATGACCCAGAGGCCAAAAAATGCAGGACATTGAGCAGCTTCTCCAAGGGGCTCAATGCTTGGGAGCAAAGGGTGGGGGATGTAAGGTCATCTTCCCACTCCCTGACCAGGTCTAGGATGATGTGGGGTGGAAACCTATACCTGCCATAGACCTGGTCGTCAGGCATCCCAAAAAGGCTTGTCCGTGGTGCGAAAATGCGTGCCCTGGCTATTCTCCTCCTCCTGCGGTGTCCCACGATCAGTGCTGCGACAAATGGGGCACTCATCGTAGCTGTATATATGTGTGTGTTGTTTGCGCGCACTTTTGTACTGTGCGCGGGGACGCTTCCGCCTGCCTTCGTGTGGCGGACGCGTTGACGCCTGTTTGCGTCTTTTGCCGTGCGTGGGTTTCCCGTATTCTCATCCATGAATACGGGTTGGTCGCGTGCGTGTGGGCGTTCCGTGTAGTTCCCTGCAGTACTTCCCCAGTTACGCCTTCTTTTTCACGCGTTGTTCCCCATTCCACGTGTTACGCCCACTGTTCCGCCCACTTTGGTTGTGTGCGCCACGCTATGTGCGCTTTTGCTGTGCGCGTAGCACACGCCGTGTATGCCTGCGTGCGCCATGGCTGGATTGGGCGCACGGACAGCGGGAAGCACGCTCAGCGTCTTCCTTGAATCGCACGCGTGCGCGTGCGCTGCCTTTCTCACGCTTGCGCTCCCTTGCGCCTGCTTGCGCATGGATTTTCGGCGCACGTTTGTTCCATGAATCGGCCCCTTAATTTTTGGCGGAAGGTCAGGGAAAGTATAAAGTACCACAGGAGTTGAGTTAAAAGTGAGATTTATTGTTTGTTTGTTTGTTTTATTATTTGCAATACGCAAGCCTCCCCTCCGTTAACAGTGCGCAACAGTGCGCAGCATTTACATTTACATGAGATGAGACATGAGAAAAATATATACATACACATATATGAGGTGAATAGAGAAAATTCAAAGATGACACCCAGCTTGTTCGCCACCCATGATGGTGAAGGTAGGGGTTAGGGTTACAGGTACACTGTACAATAACATTTATTTACAAAAAGACAATCGTATTGCAATTATTTAAACGGGGATTTGTACTTCACAACCAGCTGTGCTTCGGGTGGGCATGGCACAGTCGCAATGTTCGGTGGCAATGGATCACTGCTCTGCACAGAAACGTCCAAAATTCCATATCTGTGCTTCTCTAATACAGCAACAATACGGCCTTTCACAAAGTCGAACTGCATTTCATCATAGACTGGTTGGATCACCCATTGCTTACTTCGTTTTGAAAACACCTCAGTGTAGCGAGGCATCCTTACTTTACCCCTAGTCCTAGATTGTTCACGTCCGTGGAATCGAAAATCTGCTGCTGTGTGTTGTGAAACGGTCTGTTTATACTTATTGAGGAAAGAGGCGTCCTGCCATTTCCATGGCGACACGTCATTAGCTGAAGCGCAGCGAATGTTGACACAAGACGTGCTTTGGCGTTGGGAAATGGGCGGTATGAGTCTGCTGATGACAGGCTCAGGGGCGGGGGAATTGATTTAGTGCCGCAGAAGCAGGTCAGCCAGGGCGATGCGGCAAGTGATAGGATTATCACAAAATGGTGGCTCCCTGGTGCCTGTTTTCGCGTGCGTTTAATGGACGAAAACTCGGTTAAGCTCCATAGGAAAGTTTTCTAAAATCGAGCCACTTAGGCTTAAAAAAAACATGGCCGACCCTTAGGGACAATACAAATGTTTACTAGACCATGCCTTTAAAGGGATTCAGGGGTGTGTTAAAGGGGCGTGACCACCTGTCACTAGCAACTCTTGATGAAAGGTATATCACGCTACTACTTACGAACATTCAAATGCCCAAGCAAGAAACATGGCCTCCTTTTCACATCACTCCCAGCATATCCTTGAGTTGTACCAAGGCATTGAGTATCCCAGGTGACTCCCCATTTGACACAATGCAGACAAGGACATGTCTAGAAACATAAGGAGTTGCTGCTGGCCAAAAACTCTCTTTACCCCTTGGATTACAAACAGAGCAACCTTTACCAGAAATCATTGAGAATAGGGGCATAGTAGTGCATCAAATCAATGACGACAACCACAGGGCCTTTCCATGATATGCTAACAATAGTATCAACGTAGTTTTGTATTGGGCCTTTATAAGGAATTATAGGCCATGCCACTTCAGAGCACTTGTCATGCATTGTAGACACCACGCAGGCAACATCGGGTAAGGATGGTGCAAAATGACTAGCTAATCTCTAAATGTTATCAAAACGCTGCTTTATTTATGGCAGGTTCGTTATAACATCTTTTCATCTTCAATCGCTTAAGGACCAACCTCCCCAATAATCGCAGCACCCACATATCCCTGGTATAGTGCCTGTTAAACACTGAATGTGTTTCCCTATTGCGTGGTATCTCTCTTCCTTCAAGCCCCTTTTCACCACTGGCTCCAGGCCATACTCCTCACATTGCAGCCTGGGTCCTCAAACACCTGGGGCTCTCAGATGTCTTTCAAAGGTAGTGGGACCTCCCCTTCTCCCTTGAACTCCTGAAAGTGCTCCTGCTCAGACTCCTGTGAACTATCGCTTCACCACCTCTTGAGCAACACTCAACAGCATCCATCGGGTAATTCCACCATACTCTTTCATCACAACCTTCGCCCTTGTCTCACATGTGGGGTCACTCTACAACATTTCCTGCATTACCACAAAGCCCCGTAACCCCCATTAAGAGCGACCACACAATCCCCAGAGCTGCAGTCTGGGTCTCCCGGGAGATGCTACCCACTTTCCGAAACTGCACTAATGAGTCGAATGCCCCGGGGTCCTCCCCACCCCAGCACCATCCATGCCATCATCCAGTATTCCCTTCTCCATGGTGGGAGAATTAATGGTCTGATCCCCCTCAACCTCGAAGGTGGCTGCCCCATGCCACTCCACTTCTATCTCTGTGTTCCTGCTACCACCCTCATCACTGCCATCTAGCCCTTGCCAGACCTCTTTTGGAGAGTACCCTCTCGTGCGTTTTAGCACCTGTTACAATTACCCCGCAGCTCCTACATATTCCGCCCCTCCATCACGTTTCACTCTTTCTCCCTCTTTGATCAACCTGTCCCTATTCCTCTTTAAATATATTCTCCTGCACTATCCTTCTCTTTTGCCACTCCTTTCTTTTAGGACTGGCTGGAACAAGCTCTTCCAACTGCCTGCAAGAGCTAATGAAGATACATACAATTGAGTGGCTTTGGTATCAGTCAGCTGCTACGTCATGCATAACCAGTGCCTGTTGCCGAAAGTTCTGCTGCAGCAGATGCCATTTTGTAAAGGTCAGTGCAGCTGTTTAAGTTGGTGAGAGATTTGCTGAGTCTGGATTTGAATGGCTTCTTTTGTTTCCATGATGCTTGGTAGATTGCTGGGTTTTCCTCGTGTGTGCTATATTACATTCTTATTGTTACGGAGGGAGAAATGCATGACCCAGCATTTCCATTCTCCTTCGCCTCCACCTTCCTGCTTTACAGGGCCCCTCTTCCCATCTGCACTGCATTCATTACCCATAGACCATTTACTCACATTCTGTCCCCTCTGGTTTCTTTCACTTGCTAACTGAGCCCTATCGCCATCCTTCCAGCACACCTGCTGCTGAATCACTAGCTAGCACACTGTCACCTATGTGCACTAAAAAGCTAAGGTTCATCCTGACGTTTTGCAGAAGGGAGTTGTTTTCTTGCCACAAAGTATCCCCATCTTCACTGATTTGATAAAAGCTCTTCCCTCGTGGATTATGAATGCTACAGAAGGACTTTGTTGTTGTTCTTTTGTACATTTATGTCTTTGCTCTCATTATTTTGTTAAATGTCCTTAGTGTTACAGCGAGGCCAGATGTCACGATCATTGTCAGCAAGCTGAGATATTCTAACATGGCTGACCCTGTTGTGACTGTTGCTAGTAAGGCAAATCCAAGTAGTCCTATTTTGATGTTTGTGAATCAGCAATGGCAGGCAATTTTAGATAGCAATAGTCAGTATCGGCTGTTTACTTGTGGTAGATGCATTCTGGGACTTTCAGTCTTGGATTTCCCCATTACAAAGGAATGCAAACCCATAATGCAATTGTGGTTTACTAATGGTCTTTGGGTAAGAAGTTTTTATATTATTATTTGCTTGCCGGCATTGTTTTTTGTTAATTTCTTCTTCCTCAATCATTAGACCTGCACACGGAAGCATTTGCCTAAGTATCACCAGAGTTCATGGACGGGCTTCCCTTACTGCCTACGTTTGCCAACCACTGATAACTGGCACTAACTCAGCAAGCACTAAACACTTGCACTTGTGTATTTGCTTATCAAAGGTGCTCAAATACGGGTTGCAGTGCAGGCATAAAGCATAATCCATTTAAACAACATACATACCGACATTGTCCTTTGCATATGGGAGACATTAGTCCAGGTGTGCAAATGTTTGGACCAGCCGTTCACATAATGTGACTCCTCTGATTATCCCACTCCCATGACAACTTGTCACAGCACCCATTCTCTCACAGGATAACTAGGGGTTGCCGCCTGCGACCTAGCCACCGGACCCACTTTCGTGCGGGCTCACAATGCACACTCACATTTTAGAAATCCTTCCTTCACACCATACATCTATGACCACGGTCTTCCGAAGGGCATTCAACCCCACATCGCTTTGAGGGCATACCACTGGCCGTAGGCGCTATACAAGTAACATATAACAGTCTGTGGAAAGGTCAGTACCCTGATCTTGTCAGGAGGAATGGGACTTCTTCTCAGTCTGGGGTGGTAAGCCTGGCTGGTCGGAATTCAGAGCAAATCCTACCGCAGAAGGGTATGGTGGCAGTTGAGAGGGCCTCATTTCCTGTCCTGTCCTTACTTGCCTGTTTATACGTGGGCAATACCCATTTGCCTCACCCCATGGCTATGACTTTAAATGCTGAGCATGTTTTTCCTTTTCTTTCCAAAAATAACGCAGGCACATGAGAAGATTACTCACAGGAGAGAAAAGCATCTCATCTGCACACCCACCCCCTCTATCCCCCCCTGGAAAGGGAGAGTCAGCAGGGAGAGAAGCAGAGCCTCTGCACACCGTCACGGACTCCTGCACCAGCGGCCCCAGACAGCGCCTGAGGATAGCAAACAGAACGAGGAGCTGCATGTCCTGCACAGCTGCTTCCTACGCCGCGCACCGCCAGTGCAACTTCCTTAGGGCATCAGGATCAAAAGGACAAAATCCTACCCATGAGAGACTGGACTTAACTTAGGGGCGGCCAGGCCACCGCCACCTAACACAAGCTCAAACATTGCACACAAACCACCATGTTAGTTCCACGACTGTCCCACATGGGGAAAGGGGCACGGCTTACTGCACCATATCAAAGCTTTATTGCATGAAGCACCTCTGGGCAGATTTACCGGGGACAAAAGACCAACCAGAAGATAGGGAGGGGCTAAAAGGGACCCCCAAAAGCAGGAAGTTGTGGTTGTTCGGGTGAAGTCAGAGGAGGAAGTGATGGGAGACCAAGAGACCAGCAGAAGGAAGAATGGTGGAGTGGATTGTGGAGGCAATTATTTAAGTAGGTGAGGCATTGGTTAGCGAGTGCAAGTGGTACTGCATTGTGAGTGTGCATGAAAGGTTGGAGAGTGTGCTTAAAACACGGAGTGCAGGATGTGGATGTGAAGTGCTTGTGTGAGTGAAAAAAGGGTGTTTGAGCAGTAGTAGTGTGATGGAGGACATAGTAGTGTGGAGGCAAGAGTAATAGTGTGGCGGAGGGAGAAGACATAAGGGAGGTAGAAGTAGTGTGAGGAAAGGAGAAGTAGTGTGGAGAAAGGAGTAGTATTTTGGAGGAGGGAGTAATAATGTAAAAGAGGGAGCAGTAGAGTAGTGGAGGGAGTGGTATCATCAAAGGGAAGAAGCTAGAGCGAGAGAGAAAGAGAGACCCTGCCAAAGGGCCCTAGAAGACCAAATAAAACCCCTTGACATGTCTCTAAGACTTGCAGTACTTCTTGAGTCATCTGTGAGAAGTATTGGTTTTTACTTTGCATTACTGTCTTGTAGTCCTGGATTTGTAATGGGCAATCCAAGACTCAAAGTCGCAGAATGCAAAGCTAAAACTGGGACTGGACTACTGTCTCCCTAATGGAATGGATAATGTTGGCATGTATGAAACAATGTCACAGTGCATATTGTATTAGAATAGGAATTGTTGCTCGTGAATAATTGTTGTGGCCAACTTGTATACACTGTCATAAGTGGACATTGGCAAATAATGACTTGCAGAGTTGTAGACAGGGTAAGGTCTGAGTGGACAAGGCCCACCAAACATTTGTAAATGCCCACTCTGCAGCGCAGTGTAGGCATTTACAGATGTTAATGTCACTGCAGTGGGCCGAACTACATTAGCTTCAGGCCGCACTTGTTAGACAACCCTGGATGCAACTCTGATTACTTGTATCTGCCCTGTGAGTAGGAGTCGTGAGCCCCAAAATGGGAACTGAGAACACCATATGGTGAGAAATTCATTTATTTATCCCACAGGTTTGCATGATAGGGAAGTGACTATTGCTTATTCCTCCATTTCATCCACCTAAGTAGGCATAGGAAAGAAACCAAACTGAAGTATTTTCTTTATCTCTATATTACTATATAATTACAAGGCCAGATATATGTTTGTCCGAAGCCGTTGTGCCCGTTTCGCCTGTTATAAGTGCTAAAGGGAGCTGTTGTTTTATGCATACAACAATAAGACTTCACGTTGTTTGCTCCTCCCCCCTCCTTTTTTTATTCCCTCCTCCCCCCTCCAGCACTATCTGAAATGTCGTCAGGCCAGAATACGATAGTCGCTTGTTTTGTTCCCCTGCCTCCTTTCTCCTCCCCCTCCCTCACCTCTTGTTAATCTCTGGCTCTACCAGAAATGTCGTTTCCCATTTCCTTCCTATCTGTGTCTTAGCTCTTGCACTCTGAAATCTGAAATGTCGTCAGGCCGAGTACGATAGTTAATTTCACATTCATGCTGTTCATGGCCTGTAAGAATGTCTTTGTATTTTCCCTTGTTCCCTCCCTTGCCTTGAAGCACTTTGAAACACATTGTGTATAGGCGCTATATCAATAAACATATCATATCATATATATATAATTTTCCAAGTGAACAAAATGTGTATCTCAACAATGATAACATACAATTAGCATCAGAATAAGCCCAAGACAGGGATACCACTGTAACAGCATACTTCAAGTTGCATACAGTAAGAAAATATATACATTTAAAAAACATAAAAACATAAATACATTTGCACTATTTCTCTAACAAAATAAATTACTTTTTTTAATGTACTATGTAATTATTCATTATAATATTTATTGGTATATAATATTATATCAATAATATTCTTCATGTGCATTTTAAACTCTGACTTCAATTTCCTTTATTTCATAATCTCATGTCTACTTCGAGTCATGCTGCACCTGAATCATATTACTCTGACATCCCTCAACATTATATATTTGAGTCCAAAACCTTAAGTGGAATCCAAGACAATGAGGCGCAGATACAACAATTGGCCGTATGTGCTATGTTGAACTTTCAACGGATTCAGTTAGATTTTATTTAAGGTTACTACCCCACGTAAAAAGGAGCAAGATACTTTACAATATATATTTTTTTCTATTAACATAAATGATGTTAAAATACCCCACATGATACATTTATGCTCTGAAAAGGTCTTTCTTTACGCACATTAGCCAGTGTACACAGGCATTTCCACTAGTTTAAAATAATCAATGAGGAGAAATGTGCATTGCTAGTGATCAGCAGTGAATGGCGCTTCTTGGCATGTGCAGTGTTGTGTCCTACCTGGGCACTGGGGTAGAGGGGTTGGTCAGGAATGCAATGCGTGACATTGCTGCAATAGCAAATGAGAGTTGGATCTTGTTGGTTACTCAGTGCGTGACTCTCGCCCATGCAGGATGATGCTTCCTGGTGTCACTGTGCATTTGCGTGCATGCCTGTCTGCGCATAGGTGGAGCATGTAGTACATCAGCTGTGCTACACTGGCAGTGGTTTGTGTAGGGAGTGGACTGGGGTGGCACGTGCCACCCCTGGAATCGGATTGGCCATCCAAGGTGCCACCGCAATACCCTAAACTATGATCATTATGTGTGTGTGCTCGTTCTTCATGCCACCCCTGCATAAGTCAGTGCCCCACTTGGCCACTCCAGTCAAAAGAGTCTGGTTGCGCCCCTGTAACACTGGTGTCCTCCCGTCACCATCCCATCCATTTCCTCCCACTGTAAAGTTCATTGAGTCCCACAAGAGGACATAAACTCAATTTAAATTCCTTAAACTTTCCTGGGGATCTGACATGACTTCTCCCTTGGTATCGCATTCTAGCAGGTGGATCCGGACATGGCTCTGCGACAGGACTCAGTCTCACTGCTAGGGGCATGATCCCTGAAGGTGTGGTGCTAGCCTCTTTGAATGCTTCTGCTACCCCATGCCTGCCTTCTGTTTCTTCTCTAGTGTCCTGATCACTTTTGGTTTCTCGCACCTCACATTGCTGGCCACTTGCCAGTGTGAGGAGTTCCAGGTAATGCTTTTTGACACCCATTGGAATGTTATTATGCTCGCGGTCACCATAAGGGGCTCAGGGTCAAATAACAGGTTGAATTTCCATTGCAGCTTCAAGTTTCTAACCAAGACCTTACCGCTGACTCTGAGTGTAGGCTCTTGCATCCTCCTTCGCTTGCTTTATATGCAGGTGTGCTCCTTGCACCTTGCTGCACAGCACAGAGCAACTAATTTGGTAGGCTTCCATCCTGGGGCCTTGGAGCTCTCCCTAACTGTAGTCTGTCCCTAGCAACACCCGTGGCCACGTGTGGAACTCTCTCAAGAATTGGAAGGTCACCCTCTCTGGGCTTCTTGACGTTCATTCAATATCCTGACAGTTTGTTTGAGTATGTGCATGAAGCACTTGGTGTCCTCATTTGCTTGAGGCCAGCATGGGGTAATCCTTCTATGTTTAATGTCCAGCTTTTTCAGGAATTGCTTACATTTGCACAATTGGAATGGTGGCCCGTTGTCAGTTTTGATGGATGCTGGTAAACCGCAGGTGGCGAACATTTTCACTAGCTTTCGAATCATGACGCACACCACTGTCGAGTCAACCAGCTCCACTTCCGGGTAGTGGGCTAACTCGTCTGCTTCCACCTGGGTCTGTTGCTCATTGGGGAGTGAGACAAAGTCTGCACTGGCTTTCTCCCAGGGCTTCCCCTCTGAGTATGCGTCGGATAGGAGGTATTCCATTTCTCTACTTCTTCATGCACCCCAAATGCGAAGTGTATTAACTCTAGGTCTTCTGCCATCCTGCAGCGGAAGAGGGTTGCTGTGTCTGCTAGCCCTTCCCTTCAGCTGTGATGCTGTTGTGCTGGAAAGTCGTCTTCGCCACACCTTGTAGGTGTTTGGTGTATCAGCTCTGTGCCATATATGCTGACTTTCGGCCATGGTTTCAAAAGAACAAATTGAATGCAGCTCATTACATTCACTGAAGCGCCAGTGTCAATGAGTGCAGGCAATGGTGTTCCTGTGATGAGAATACAGGACTGAGGCTGTCGACACGGACACTTCTTGCACACCAATGCTTGTGATTATGAAGTCTCTGTGTTCGTCTTCAAAGATATCAGGGTCTATCCCATGTGATGCATCCACTTGCCTTACCATTTGGTGGGTGTGCCTGCCGTCGTTCCTAGGGGATATGGATGTTCCTGCGTGGCATACTTTCTGAAAGTGGTTCAGTCTTCCACACTTTGAGTACTCCACACCTTAGGCTGGGCAACAGCCGTTGGGCAGAGAATTGCCTCTGCTGCTGTCACGCAACTTTGAACCCTTGGGCGTTGAGGGTATGCCTCTCCCTCTTTGACTAATTCTAGACCGTGTTCTTTTTTCGCCCACAGCTGTTTCCTCGCCATGTCATGGACTAAATTGAGATCTACGTTCGGGAAGGCATCTTCCATCTTCCATGCACCGACCATAATCAGCTTGTGAGAGTGGGCCAGTTCGAGAATGTGTTACAGTGGAAGGCCTGATTCTTGTGGAATCTGTCTACAGAGCTTGTTGGAGTGACACCCATGTACACGTTGCTCATGTACTTCTTCTGTTCCCACCACTGCGGTGCATGTGGAGGCAAGGTGAAGCAGCTTCTCATGGAAGGCATTGAACGGTTATTGCGCAGATTGATCCGCGGGGCGGAATTGAAAATGCTCCAAGTCATCATTCGCCTGGGAAATAAATTGATTTCCCAGCACCCTTTTTGCCATACCAATAGGTGCTAAGGGCTTAAAAATTGTATGTGTGCCCCTTCTGTCACCAAATAAAATGGCAGATTTCCTTGCAATCTGATCATTTTCTTTTGTGGCGGCTCAGTACAGTTCTAACCAATCCACCAAGAGCGTCATTTGGAGCCTGGGACTACTGGTGCTCGCAGAGTTTAAAATTCCTGGATAGCGATTGTGGTAGGTCTGGGCCTGTAAAAGCAAAAGAAAATATCGAGGCTGAGTACCCCAAAAAGAAATATACCAAACACGGGCTTATAAAGATTCACAGATCTTTATTCTAAAACTGTACAGTTACACAGAAACAAAGTCAGATAGCTATCTGGCCCTCAGTACATCACAGTGAATACCAGCCTTTTCGTTGTGAGAAGTGAGAGGTACTGGACGTCTAAACAGTTGTACATTTTATACATTTCCAAATCATGATATCCAGCCCCTCTGCAGGTTAATAATCCATGGTCTAGAGTTCGTGCCGAGTTCACTTCTGGCTTGTTCGACAATATGCGCATGGATCATCTTCAGTTTACAAATAAACAAGTTACAATGGCAATATATACAATAAAGGAGGCACAATATAATATCTCGTTTAACAAACCCTCCTTTTGGCCTAAGCCAAGCGCTAAACTACTTCTAGTCACTTTACGAGTAACTCCACGTCTCAATGTCCATACATCCTGAATCACTATCAGAGATATCGATCGCCATGAGGTCAGATACTGAGATTTCCTTCAGCACAAATTCATTAGACATTTTCTCTGGGGCATATACCTTGTGTCGTAATGTACCCATTGCTTGTGCACAACATCCTCCTAACATCGAACAAATACCAGGAAGACATTGTATACAACAACAGGAAAACAGCAAGATACCTAAAATAATCAGCAAGACCGAAAGTAGCTTCCATTCCCAAGATCGCAAGAAGTCCCAGAACCGGACGCTAAGATCCCAGTTTCCCTCAGGAACATGGACCTCTGAACTAAGGACGTGCAGATTTTGTATTGCCCTAAAGATAGTTGGGGAGGAATCTGGCACGAAAACGCAGCAAGCGGACCCCGCTAATTTACATACCCCACCACGCTCAGCCAGGATGACTTCTAATACCATCCGGTTCTGAAGTGCCACTAACCTTATTGCTTTTTGTTCTAAAGTCACGTTATAGAGTATGTCAGTGGTCCGGTTGATGGTCCTCTCCAGTACTCTCGCTAGTCTTCTGATATCCTCAGAGTTCAGTATTTACCCCCAAAATGGTACGAAGGATTTTGCTACATCGCCCAAAACTTGTGCTGAAGTATCGCCATTCTCCTCCCACCGTGGACGAGCCTTTGAAATTTCTACAGTTCTAGAAATGAATACCCCAGGTAACAGAATCCCTAAATAACAGGTTCCCTGCCAATGCCTAGGTAACCATGGGAAAGCTACATTACCGCAAACAAAGTGGACAGGTTCACCTACATACAAAGGTCTGTCCTCACCAGTCAAGTTCGCAACATTGGCACAACCCTTTAAATCACCCATTGACTGAGTACCATTCCTCTGTATGCAGAAAGAAACTGAATCAGGGTTGTGGTTAACAGTATAAGAAGGTGGTGTGACATCCCTATTGCCTATAGGAGCCATCTTGAAAGAGATCAGAGATTGAAAAGGACGGTACAGTCTATCAGAAGGCCTAATAGAAGCAACATTAGGCTTCCCCCTATTCGCAAAGAGTGAGCATCCCAGGGGCGTTAGAACACGTTTCCTAAAATCGTTCAAGTTAGTTCCATCAAAGTTCCCCGAGATGCTATCGTTCCATCGGCCAAAGAAGAGTGCCCTTGTTAATTTGCTTAGAGAAGCATAGCATGCAGTCGTCAAAGGCAAAGGATGAATATACCAACCCAGCCTCTTATCCCCATGTTGCGTTAAATGCAAGCAGACACAACAATTGGACTTGTTAAAAATGGCATGTGTGGCATTCATAATGAGTGATAGAGTATTGTTATGGTAACCCTGTGCTGAGAGTCTCTAGGAGATAAAGTGTGCAGATGCACGAAAGGAGTAGAAACAGTAGGTACATTTTCAGTGGGTAACAGAATTTCAAGCGGATGTACTTCTTCCAAATACCAAAATCCTAAGGCAATGACTATTGTGATACCAGTTAAAATAATCACAAAACAACAATACGTTTTCGGGGCCCACGTATTCGATTGTTAATTTTTATGATCGGTCACACAGTCTCTTATCTGTTCCGTACGAGTGGGAGCGGTTGCAGGCATTGTTTCTTCAAACGAATACACCAAAGTTAATGTGCTGGCGATCTCCAGATCAAGCATTTTCTTAGTCTTTCCCAAACCCTAGCCAACAGAATCCCCTTACGTAAAAAATATTGGGGCAAAGAGACAAGCCCTTCGATGAATTTCCTCGGTGGCACAGCCGAACCGTGCAGTAAGTCTACTTCCTCAGACGCAGATCGTACCTTGTGATTCCTGGTATTGAGTGATCTGCAAACAATGTGTCATTACTTCCTGATGGAAGCAGTGAATTCAAGGCAGGATTTAACACAAGATTCAGAACGGAATTTGAAAAAGGAACTGTTGGAGAGTGTGGAGATGAAGCGGCTGTTTCCCCAGAACCCATGGGCTGAGGGTGAGTCTCTGACGCACTCTCGATGCTGTTTGATGCTTCGTGATCGTTGTTACGGTATTGGTAAGGGGTTCTGTGTCTTCTGTATTGTGTGGCAAAGGGAAGGGAATCCTCTTGATGTGGTACGCGTGAATCCAGTGCTTCCTGCCCTCCACTCGCACCGCAGTCTGTGTGACCAGGAGAACTTGATGTGGGCCCCGCCAATGGGGTGTGAGGCAAGATGATCTTTCAAATGATTTAATCAAGACCCAGCTCCCCGGCCGTATGTTGTGGCCTGGGCCCTCGTACCTAACAGGTAGAGCTTCTCGCACCTGTTGATAAATCAAACACAGATTTTTAGTTAACTGTCCACAGTAATAAGAAAGAAGTACATGTTCAACATCACGTAGCGAACAGGGCTTTGGCAAGTTCCAAATGTTAGCTGGCCTACCCATGACCACCTCAAATGGAGAGAGCCCAGTTTTAGTTTGAGGGGTCGTTCTCATAGACAATAACATGATCGGTAAGGCGTCCGGCCATATCAGTTTTGTGCCGGCTCACGTCTTAGCGAGCTTGTTCTTGATGATGCCGTTGTGTCTTTCTACTAACCCAGCACTCTGAGCGTGTATAGCCGAATGGAACCGTTTATCGATCTGTAAACCCGCGCATATCTGCAGAATTACAGCAGCGATAAAATGTGGACCATTGTCCGACCAGATGACTCTTGGCAAACCAAACCTAGGAAAATATTCCTTAAGCATGGTCTTCGCCATTGTCATAGCTGTGGCTTCTTTGACAGGAAAGGCTTCAACCCATTTACTAAAAGCGCAGATAACCATTAGTACATACTTGTAGTTATTGCAATGCTCCATTTCAATAAAGTCAAAATTACTACCCCTAGGAGTCGATGCGCCCTTTCCCACATTATGCTGCAAACAGATCATACGCCCTTGAACAAAGCGCTCAGCTACTTTGGACATTTTATCATTTAACTACACATTTTGCAACATATTGGTAACTTTTCGTGCACAAATATGGGTGGGACCCTGAGCCATAGGGACCATCAGCGTAATATACGCATCTGGCAGTAACCATTTCCCTTCTACTTTGTCCACCCAACACCCATAATCATCCAATTTTGCCAAACCCCCAGCCCATTTCTTAGATTCCTCTAACGTGGCATCAGCTTGAATGTTTTTCACAGATTCAATACCCTCATCCAAAGTACAGGCATTTGTGGCTTCCCTTGAAGTATACATTTCTGAGGAGAGATCAGTGGCAGTCTGTTTGGCTATCTGAGTAGCAAAAGCATTCCCTTTTCCCACATTATCTTTAATCTTCTGATGCGCTGCGCATTTCATGATTGCTAACTGAGTAGGGAGTGCAAGCGCTGAGAGTAACCGTACTATCAAAGAGTCATACTGGATTTTAGTGCCATGTGAGGTCAAGAAATCTCGTTCTGCCCAAAGCCTGCCAAAGTTGTGAACCACCCCAAAAGCATACTGACGGTCAGTATATAGATTTATTGTAAGCCCTTCGGAAAGTTCACTCTGGTTAATGCTATAATCTCTGCGGCCTGCACTGCGTAATGCATGATTCTTTTGGTCTCCACGACCGTGCTCAATGTAGTGATTGCATAAGCAGCTGTGGGTGTACCATCCGAGAGTTTGAAACAGGAGCCATCGCAAAACAGCTCTCCTTGTGGATTATTCAAAGGAGTATCTTTTAGATTGATTCTGCATTTTGTCTCTTGCTCTGTGGTGTAAAGGCAGTCATGTGACTCTTCGTCACTGCAAGCAGTACCTTGCAGGAAAGGTAAAAGTTCAGCCGGATTAAGGACACAACACCTCTGTATTTTGATGTGCGGTGCAAACAAGATCAATTCATATCTCGTTAATCGTGCGGAGGTGAGGTGTTGCGTTTGTGTTCTGTTTAATAGAACATCTACAATTGAGGTACCATCAGGGTTAAAGCATGGCCTAGGACCATTCCCTCACTCTGTTTCACGGACGCAGCAGCAGCAGCGACAGCTCTCAAACATCTTGGCATAGCGCATGCAACAGGATCAAGGGCGGAAGAAAAGTAGCTGCATGGCCTATTCTTCCCTCCATGTTCCTGCGTTAATACAGCCAAAGCACATCCATCACGTTCATGCACATACAACACGAAGGCCTTTTCATAATTTGATGTGCCCAAAACTGGTGCCGAGCACAATGCAGTCTTGAGCAGATCAAACGCTTGCTGGTGTTCCAAGTTCCACGGCAATGGCGAAGAAATGCCCTTCTTCGTCAAAGCCAACACTGGTTTAATCACTAAGGAAAAGTTCGGGATCCACTGCCTACAGTAAGAAGCCATTCCTATCAAGGCTCTGACTTCCTTCTGTGTATTTGGGACAGACATGCTAGAAATGATTTTTATCGCTCAGGCGTCAACCTTCTTCCCTCCTTTGACAGGAGATAGCCTAAATAGCCGACCTCCTGTCGACAATACTGAAACTTTTTATGTGAAGCTTTGTGTCCATGTCTTGCTAAGTGGATAAGCAACAACACGGTGCCCTCCTTACAAGCGCTCTCTGAATCAGCAGCTAAGAGTAAATCGTTGACATACTGAAGCAGTGTACAAGTGGTAGGTAACTCGAGTGTATCAAGCTGCTCTTTCAAAGCCCTACTGTAGATGCTAGGACTCTCCATGTAACCTTGCGGCGCACGGGTTAATGTAAACGAGCGTCCCCCTAAGGTGAACACAAACAAGTATCTACTGTCTTTGTCTATAGGAATACTAAAGAAAGCATTCTTAAGATCCACAACACTAAAGTGAGTAGCTGAAGCAGGAATCATAGTTAATATTGTTGTCACATCAGGCACAATAGGAAATTGTGGAGCAACAATCTTATTGATGGCACGTAGATCAATAATGAAGCGAAAAGGAATTGCATTATCGCCTTTTTTGTACACAGGCAAAATCGGACTATTGCACAAACTACCTGCAATTTCCTCAATCACCCCACGATGCACAAAATCTGAGACTATGCATTTCAAAGCTTGCTCACCATCGACCGAGATCTTATACTGGGGAATACGTGGCAACTTTACTCCATGATTCAGAATAATCTTAACGGGCTCAATTTGCAAAACGCAGACATCATTATCATCAATTGCCAATAAACACTCCAGAACATCACTGAATTCCGGTGGCAAAGGTCTGGTCAAGAACTGAGAGACAGAAAGTTGCTGTGGTGAAATCGTCAAACGCACTCCATCAGAAGAACAATTAATTACTGCATTTAATTCCTTCAACATATTCAACCCCAACAAATTCTCTCTGCAATTCTTAGTCAAAAGGAATGGACAGTGGTCTGTAAAAGGGCCTAAAGTAATCGGTACCAGCGAAGTAACCGGGCAGACTACAGGTGTGCCAGAAAACCCTACAGAAACATTGGTTTGTCCTGACAGTGGAATGTTTGGAACCCGCGAATGGTCAATGGAACACTTATGTGCCCCTGTATCTATCAGGAATAGATGTTTCCTATTTCCCACTATCATCTCAACATAGGGACCTTTCTGATTAACGGGAATAGGCATCCGTTCCAAACCCTGCTTCGGACAATCCTAGCGAAACAGAATGTCATCAAAAGGAAGTTCTTCAGAGAGGTAAGCAGCAGAACGATGATCAAAAATGTTTCTATTATCCACACTCGGTGCCTGATTATCCTGTGAAAAAGGTTGCTGCGAATCCTGCGAAAACTGACTTCTACCAGGACCCCCTGCCCCAGGGCGGCCTCTGGATCATCTACCCATGTTGCCAAATGCGTTACTCGACCTCTGCTGGAGGATTGGGTATTGTGTACGCCAATGACCCTCTCGTCTGCAATAAGCACACTGGTTTATGTTTACAGGACCCAACGGCGCATTTCTCTGTGGAGCATACTGTCCTCTAAATTATGAATGACCCCCTCTAGGGCCTCTAACAATTTGCTGTAAGAGAACATTTGTTTTCAAGTCTCCCTTTCTCTTTTCAACTCTTTCTTTTTCGTTAATAGTACTGAGCCATATGCAATACTTCTGACTGAGGCTTAGCTTGCCAAGTGCTCTCTGAAGACATAATTTGAGACTGGATGTCAGGCAGCAATCCACACACAAATTTGTCCACAAATAGTCGTTTCCCAGACTCTGTGCTCAAATCTTGTCCACTGAAATCTGAAAACACTTGTTCTAACCGATTAAAGAACTCAGTAGCACCCTCAGATTTCCCTTGGACACAGGCAGTAAGTTTGTCCCAAATAATCCTTCTTTCAGGAATTATAGCTTTTAACTTTATAACTATTCTATCAGGCAGAGTCAGTATTACCTGCGGCGGTCTCTCGCCAGCTGGCCTTTCTCTATCTAGTCTAACCATATTATCCCGTGTATCTCCTAACCCTGGTACATTGTCTACAGTCCTAATCTGTTTCCACAAATCAGCAGGTAGGAGTACGGGAAACAACAAATCAATATTGCTTAAGGTAAATACTGATGATTGCAAGACAGACTCTATCTCTTTGTAGAATCTTGTTGGATTCTTCCTAATATTGGGAATAGATTGTTTAATGGTGTTCACTTCCTGTCTCGAGAACGGGACGTGAACAAACTGCGACACGTAATGTGCAGGGATATCTTGAGCAGGTGTACCTGCTGCAACATTAGCTGGAATCTCAACTTTTGGGACAAATGTCGGAGGAACGTCGCTCATAGGTAACTGAGAAGTAGGCAACTCCGAACACTTACTGAGCAACAGAGCTAAATCGAGTGCTAAAGCAGCTGAAGAAGTGTGAAACGAAAAGCTCTCTTATAAATATTCAATAATTCTGTGGGACAATAAATCTTTCTTTTTATACATTCATCTTGCAGGTACTCTACCATTACCTGTATCACTTTCCTCTGCATTTCTGGCGTATACTGACTATACATGTCATATACTTCAACGGGAGTAATGGACATGTCTGAAATCCACCTAATCGCATCTTTTGTACAAATTTGTGTTTCCTCATTTATCGATTTATGACAAGGAAAGAACCGTTTCTGTACTAACATAGCGTCCAAACTATCACCATCTACATCTTCGTTCCGTAACCTTTCCAACTCCCTTCTATACTCAAAAACCCTCTCAACGTGCTCATGTACTTTCTCCGCAGTATCTCTTGAAAACGCTAAAATATTCAGATCCCTCAATCCTTGTGGGAAATCTATATCATTTAATCTGTTCCACATTATACGTAAATGAACTCCCAATCCTTCAACAAAAATGTTTTTCTCAGGAAAATTGTCTAAGTTAGAGAGTGTGGAAAAAACATCAGCTTATTCACCCCTCTCCATGCAGTGTCTAGCCTATGCAGTCAATTCATGCTTTCTCTCTGGAGACACAGTATTACGATTTACAACCCTCAATCCTGCTCCCGATCACCTACAAGCGGTGCAGAACCGTTTGGAAGAGGAAGAGTAGGCAAATCTTGTACATTCGGTAACAAAGGTGCTAACCCACCAAACCCGTAACAGCAGGCAAAGGTGGAGGAGCTGGAGGAGGAGCAACAACAAGAGGAGGAACAACAGCCGTAGGAAGAGGAACATTAAGAGGAGCAATAGGTGGAGCAATAGGAGGAGCTACGGGAGCAGGAATAACAGCCGGAAGAGGAACATACAGAGGTGGCGCAGTGGCACCAGGCCTTCGTTCATTTAAAAGTTTGTCAATCAGCTCATCAGATACATGAAAGTCTTTAGAAGGATACATTTTCTGGATACCAAGTGAAAAAGCCCTATGCATATTCCTAACTGACTAAGACTGTTTATTTTGATCATATAACAACGCTTTTTCGGCGTTCGTCATATGACAGCGCGTATGTTTTTCCCTACTCTTAAGTTGTTGCATAGCTTCTTTCTTCCAATTCTATAATACATCAAATGCTGCAGGTCTAGCCTTTTTCTTAAATAATATAGATTC
This sequence comes from Ambystoma mexicanum, assembly GCF_040938575.1. NCBI lineage: Eukaryota > Metazoa > Chordata > Amphibia > Caudata > Ambystomatidae > Ambystoma > Ambystoma mexicanum. Next base: position 1,423,054,287 of record NC_090924.1, read on the forward strand.
TAAGTATTCTATGCGAGGAATTTCAAAACTACCATTGATTGGCCACTGAAGTTCAGAAGCAGGTCTAGTTTGTCTGTGCAAAATATCATTAAACACTATATAACCAATGCCGTGCTTACAGTTCATAGTACATGCCTGCGACCCCTCCATTGGCGCCTGTAGTGATAAGCTGCTAGGCGCTTGCAGTAACCTGCATTTGCACTAACCCACTGAGCTATCTTGTGTGTATTAGAGCCTATTCGAAGCGTGGAGGAAAATGCTGACATCAACCAGGACTCTCAAACTGGATGAGCCTGCATGCTTGCAAGGGGTTAATTGCAAAGGCCTTTCTTTTGAAGACATAAAACATCGTGCTTTAGCAAGAGGCTCCATGCAGTTCGTGGGAGCCAGGCATAGTTTTGCCCGTCTTCGCTCTGCGAGTCAGGTGCACTGATAAGACAAGAATGCAAAAAAAAACACAGTGCCCGAAGCCTGGGAGCCAAGACTGGCTGTTTCCAGTCTTGTAACTTTCCAAGCAAAAAACATGTTTACTGCCAGGAGGGAAGAGCCTAGAAGCTTCTCGAAGAGCTGACACGTCATGATGATTGACGTGCAGCTCCTAATAAGAGAACTATACTTGGACCAGGGAGGGGGGACTCATCCTGGACTGTTGGAAAGACGCGCGTATCAAGGACAGTGCCTGGACGACCAGCTGTGCGCTATCAGGGCCGAGGCTCCTAACATCACATCCCCGCTCTGGTGTAGGACTGTGGGGGCTTGGCCAGTCCTCCCCTCCTCTGCTGAGGAGTGCCGGGCACCGGTAGCGGCGAGGGTCCTGGGTGTGATCAGATCGTACCTTCATCTACATTTCATTAGGAGCGTAAGACCAAATAATTGCATATTCATCTGTGATTGATAATTGGCATTATATAGCTTGCACTCTCTATTTCCACATTATTATAAATTGCTGCTTAGTTTTCATTAGTCATTGTAGATAATAAATGCAAGCATCATATTCTGTGTGATTGGCTTTTTTCCAGACTGAGTTCATCGTGCTTCTTAAACCTTATTTGTGTGGGAAGGTAATTAGGAGTGATTTACTTTGCACAAAGGGCTGGATCCCAGGGAGGTGCGGGTACTGTTTATCACTACAGCGCCGGTCGGCCAAATTCCAAAGATTGTCTGTCCCTGTGGAATAACGCCCTGAAGCAGGCAGACAATTTCCCAGGCATATCAGAATACTGGTGCTACCTGGTCAGTAATTGTACTTGCAAGTGCAATACGCCAAAACTAATTATCAGGATACTTAAGAATCGGGTCACGACTCACCTGATCAAATCCTAAGGAGGTCCGATCAGATTTCAAAGAAACTATCACAGGTCCCACCTGGTTGGTGATTTCGGCAATTCTGCCCGCCTCGATATATGGACCCTCGTCAAGATGCCATCTCGGACCGCATGCTCACCGTCCAGGGATCGGGTTGTGCAGTACTGCTGAGGTATCGCGTCTCATCCAAGAAAGGGGCCCCCTTTTCACAGTCCGATCCCAGTCCGATAGCCACGTCAACCTTCAACGAGATGGCATCAATCTTGAGGGTCCCTATTCGGGTGCCATCTGTAAAAGCAAAAGAAAATATCGAGGCTGAGTACCCCAAAAGGAAATACAACAAACACAGGCTTATAAAGATTCACAGATATTTATTCTAAAACTGTACAGTTACAAAGAAACAAAGTCAGATAGCTATCTGTCCCTCAGTACATCACAGCGAATACCAAGAAGTGAGAGGTACTGGACGTCTAAACAGTTGTACATTTTATACATTTCCAATCATGATGTCCAGCTCCTCTGCAGGTTAATAATCCATGGTCTAGAGTTTGTGCCGAGTTCACTTCTGGCTTGTCCGACAATATGCGCATGGATCATCTTCAGTTTACATATAAAAAAGTTACAATGGCAACAGTGTATTCTTGGATTTAACAATAAGCCTTAACACATGTCCTTTACAATGCAGTTCAGCTAGTGTCCACGTTCAGTATTTTTATAACATTGTGGTCGATGTATGTCCGCAGATCAGACTTATTTGTGTAGACAATCCTCTGTCTACAAGTCAGACATGGGACAAGGTCTCTTTGCTTAATCCAAACAATCGGCCAACAGACAGTTTGAACGTTAACTTTAATACAAAGTTCAGGACGGCTCTGTTACAAGCGGGAAACACTGTCCACCATTTTAGAACACACAATTATATCGGGATGGAAATCACAATGGCAGATGGACCTAAAATGGCGGCGAAGATCGGAACTTTGTAACGCAGTGTTCTTCGTAGAGTGACTGGGTTTAGGCCAATATATACAATAAAGGAGGCACAATATAATATCTCGTTTAACAGGCCTTCCTCCATCCATGAGTATAGACGTGGGAGTATAAAAGACCTGCTCTTCTTCAGTGTCTCCCATCCCACCATTGCCACCAGTTGTTGTGCCTTATCTGGACTTTGGACTTTTTCAGGATGAGAGGGCTGGCCACTGGATTTACCTTTAGTGACCAGCTCTGAGGACCAGGGTAGGTCCAGAGGCTTATCCACGTCCCCTGTATCGAGTAGACACTCAGGAACGCAGTGCACAGGACCGCTGCAATAACACACGCGAGTTGGGTCTTGTTGGTTACTCTGCACTGGACCCCCTCACCATCACATACAGCAGATTTGACAACCCTATTTGGGTGTCTCGTCATGGCCTATTCATTCAGCATTTCTTGTATTTGTGTTTATTTGAAGAACAGGGATATCCATTTCGAACATAAATGACTTGCAATGACCCATTAATAGATAGTGGAAGCATTCCCACAAAGGGTGACTGTACAACAGCACAAAAATTAGAACAATCAGTGAGCCAATAGCGGAAGCAAGAGGAGGTACAGGGAGTGTATGGGACAGTGAGGTTGAGTGCAGAGGAGGATCAGAGGGAGCAAGAATTTGAGTAAACTGAGATACAATCAGAAAGGTGCTGAGGAGCAGGACCATTGATAGCTTTGCAGACTAGGAGAAAGAACTTGAACAGAGAATGGGGGTGCATGGAGCGCCAACCAGCATGTTGTCGGTAGGTAGAAATGGGGGAGCATCTGGGTAGGTTGTAGAGAGTGCAGGTGGGAAAGTTGAGGACTTTGTCTAAAGGGAGGATGGGGTAGAGAGCAAAGCCAAGGAGTAGGCATGAACAGTAGTCCAGTCTGCTAAGCACACAGGAAGAGTTTTTGAAGAGTGGTTATTAAGAAAAGGAAGAATTTTACTAACGTTGAGGAGGTTAATACACGCAGCAGATACATGGTAGTGATGAATTGATGCAGTCGTAGGTGGATATCAATGATGACCCCAAGATTATGGGCTTTGGGTAAGAATGCAATAAGGTTGGTATAGAGGAGCAGGTACATGCCTCTGCAGGAAATCCCGCCCCCTACATCCTATGTGTTGGAAGCCTGAGATTGTGCCATGCTTGAAACCAGCAGTTGTGACCATACCACGGCGAGTATTCGAAAGAAGGTATCCTCTGAGAACACCCTATCAGATGTATCCCCAAAGAGATGACAATCTGAGGGAGGAACTCCCTGAAGGAATATGAAAAAGAGTGAAAGAGAAGTCAGTGATGTCACAAGAGATGAGCGTGTCGCCCTGTGAATACTGGCTAAAGAGAATGCGTGGATCTTACAAAAACTGTTATTGAAGTTACGAATCAAGTAAACTTTGGTATGCAAAAAGAAGATTGCAAGTGTGCGAAGCACTGCAAAAAATGCTCGACATTCAATAACTGTACAGATGCTGTAACACAAGTAGATTAAATAATCTTAGAAGCTGGCTATATGTAGTGAATAGACTGCAGCAAAGCCCCCATTGTATAGAAACTGGATTTCAGTATTATGAATTTAGTAAGTCAGGACTCATGGAGAGAAAAGGCGAGATTGTGGAAATGAATGGCGAGGCATTCTGGCCTGGTATCAAGGCTTAAGGTTGAAGGAGCTGCCAAGGTCGGTTGTCTTTTCTTGAAGGCAGTAAACGTGCAAAGCTGAATCATCTTGTTAAGGTGCAAAGAAAGAACACCAGGCTTGTCAAGTTTTATTCATTTGAGACATTTAAATGCTGCAAAAGGGACCGACTTGTGATTTTCCTATAACGCGAGCCAAGGATAGAAATAGAGTTGATGGTGGAATCCTAGAACGACAGCGAGTACTCGCACTGCCATATAATAATAATAATAATAATAATATATATACACCCAGAGACAACAATACTTTGCAAGGCTAAGTTCAAAGACAATCTTCATGGCAGAAGGTATGGGTGATGGGAGTTGTTGGGCTAATTGGGTGGGGAGGTAAAGTCAAGTCCACCTCCTTGCACCTGGGGCTGTGATTGCGTGCTGTTAAGGTAACCAAATGTTCCAGAAATGGCACGACCGTGCCAACCAATTATAGAGGGCCGTATGATGAAGGGCCTTATAGTTTGAGAGCCAATGATATGCCGTGTACTTCGTAGTGTTGAAGATTACATGGTTTAGAGGTTGGCTTAAGTCGTCCACCTGACAGTCGATATCCAATCACAATCCCACCCCTTATAGAAAGTATACTTAGATGTTCCCCTTGAATTAATCACAATCCCTTGCAGTTTTTTTTTATTTGCCATGTGGTATGACGTCACATCTGATGTATTCTTTGCATATAAGAATGTTTTTATGAGAAATGCATTGAGAGCTCGAGCAAACGTCTGTTGATGTCTGTTGTAACTCCCTGTTTTAGACAATTGTTAATAAAACAGCAATTTTGCCATCTTCGTGATTGGTTTGATTATTTGGTGTCAGAGTTATTCTGTATCCCCATCCATTGCATGCACAATACCCAAAGGGCCATATGCTCATTAGGCTGGAAAGAGATAGGAGACAGGAGGGGAGGGATCGCATGGATGCTGGGAGAAAGAGAACCTTTTTGAAGAGTTTCGCATGAGGTAGCGGAGAGCCATCGAATAGCAAATTGCAGTGACAGTTAGTAATCTGATCCGAGATGGCTGGAGTGAAGGAGGGAAAGGAGAACATTTTTGAGTGCCATCAGCAAAAAGGTAATAGTGAAAGCCAAACGATGAGATGAGTCTTTCTATGGCAGTGGTATAGAGGGTGAAGACCAGAGGTCCAAAGACATATCCTTGGGCTGAGACAGATGGTGAGCAGGCTGGGGTCAGAGGTTTGAGATTTTTCAAGAGATTTTAAAGGCTCGACCTTCCAGGTAGTAAGAGATCCAGGCAAAAACAGATTTACGACTCCCAAGTTCCTGGAGAGGGGAGAGAGGAGCGGTTGACAGTGTCACAAGTGGCAGAAAGGTACAAATGGATGAGTATAGAAGAGAGTTCGGAGCTGTGACGTGAGCATTAGAGAGAAATGTGGGAGTCATCCAGGAGTGCAGTATCAGCGGAGTGTTTCCTATGGAAGCCAGATTGAAGTGAATCTCCAAGGCCATTATCCTCAACGTTTAGTGATCTGATCGAGGACCACCCGCTCAAGGACTTTTGAATAATGGGGAAGCAGACAGACTGGGCAATAGTTTCCTTGAATGTAGGGCTCAGCAGAGGGTTTCTGAAATAGAGGTAAAAAAGTTGCTGATTGGAGGTAGACAAGAGTCCAGTGAAGAGAGAGAGGTTAAAAAAGTATAAAAGCTTGGAGAGATAAGGCCAAGTTATTGAGATTAAATCTTTGATCAATTGTGGATCAAAAGGGTGGCTAGGAGTGCAAGATGGGTTGGCACTGCAATAGATGGGTGCTAATTCAATAGAGAGGAATGGCACAAGTAGTTAAGCGTAGAAGAGTTATGGGGAAGAGATGGAAGATCGAAAGAGAGTTGAGTGGTTAGCAGAATGGGAGGAGGCGATGGTTATTGGCTTAGGAGGTGTGAGCAAAGATTGGAGGGTAGATGAAAGTTTGCGGGGGTGAACGGGAAAGGAGGTGATTACGTCTGTGAAGTAGGAGGATTTAGCAGAGTCGAGTGCAGGTTAGGGCAGCAAGGGAATCGTTGTAGGCTAAGAGTAGGGAAGGTGTCCATAATTTGCACCAGCATTGTAAATCGCAGTGCATGTTTGTTTTGAGGGTTTGAATTTCCGTGGTAATCCAAGGCTGACGACAGGAACGTGAAGGTGTGAATGTGCGAGCAGGACAGTGTTGGTCAAATGGAGTCATAAGTACATAGTGAAAGTTAGAGAAAGCACAGTCAATGGTAGCGGCATACATAGGTGAAATAAACAGGAGCAAAGTCCTCACATCAAGGTAAGGGGCAAGTGAGTCCTGCCTGAATTTCCTCTTATTCATTGAAGAGGGGAGATGAGGAGTAAAGGGTCGAGGGGCGGAGATCTTAAAGTGAACAATGGAGTGATCGGAGGGAGAGGAGTCAATGGAGAGGCTGTAGGAGAAGAGTGAATTAGAGAGAAAGACAAGATCAAGAGAGTTCCCAGTAGAGTGCGTGGGCTGATCATGGAGGGAGTAAAGGGAGTGGTCAGATAGGAGGGATTTAAGTTCAAGGTAGGTGGCTTCAGAGGGCTTGGGGAGGTTAAAGTCCCCAGCCTGACAATGGGGGTGTCGGTAGGAAGTGACTCCAGGAGAAGGGTTGAGAGGACCAGGGGGTTGATAGAGAGCAAGACCAATGAGAGGAGTAGGAGGCAGGAGTTGAATAGTGTCATATTCAGAAGAGGAACAGTTGATGTCCGGGGTGGGCAGATGGGAAGTGGGAAGGGCCTTGTTGATGAGGAAGCCAAAACAGCCACCGTTCTCAACAGGGATGTGTTAGTGGGTGAAGGCAGCAAAGTCAGTGTTTTGATATGCTAGGATACGGTATAAGGAGAGATCCAGCTTTCTGTGATAGCAAGTAGTGAAAGTTGAGGGTGGTAATAGTCAAAGTGGTCGGTGAGGTAGGGAGACTTGTTGCAGAGGAATTGTTCATTCCAGAGGTCAAGTGAGAGAGTGACAGGAGGTGGGGGACAAGGAGAAGCTATTGGTCAGTAGATAATGGGGATGGATGAATTTGGAGATCCCGGCAGCATCGTATTTCATGGGTGAGGGTGCAGACAGAAAGGAGGAAGATGATGAGGCCCAAGAGAGAGGGAGGGCAGGTGCGTGAGCGGAAAGGGAAGGGCTGGGTGGCTGGTTGAGTAAGGCCAGGTGTAAGTTCTGAGTGCCCTACAATGGGGCTACAGGTAACCAAATGACAGTTAAGAAGCCCAGAACAGCGACTCCTTATTATGAAATAGGCTTCTATTGCACGTCTGCAATGACAAAGCACATTCTGGGGTACGGCTGTAATGAAGCACGACCATCTCTTCAAACGTGCGCTGTCACTGCTTGCTTTGCTGGTTACACGTGATCTGTGGGTTTGTGCAGTGACTTAAGACGCTGCCCTAATACCTTTCAATAACAGGAAATGGATAGAACAGATTAACAATTTAATGCACCTGTGACTCCTACTGTTGTTCACGTAATTGTCAATGCATGGATGAGAAACACTAATGAGGACGATTCATTGTTTAGCTGCGAGAGTAGAGAAGGGTTTTTGCTCAGTCTTCGAAAAATGTTCTTGTTGGTATGTATAATGATTCTGTTTGGGACTGGGTGCGTGCCCACTGGAAATCTGATGTGATTCCAAGGAGAGTAACAGGAGCTAGACACTTAATAATGTGCCTTGACTCTGCATCATGCAATCGCTGGGCGCAAACTACTGCAGAGAGGCTGAAGTCTGTCTGACAGGCCAGAGGAATTTAAGTGGGGTAGATTCAACACCCAGAGTTCTCAAGTTGCCCCACGCCAGGTTTGAGTAGCTCATAAAGAGCTTCCTTTGTTTACCTTCTGGTACTTGTAGTTCTGCCTTGATCATTTCAACCACAGAACTACAAGAATGAAAAGAAAATCAGAACTGGATGAGTTGCTCGTGTCTCACATGGTGCAGCTTTAGAACGCTGTAACAGCTGGTTTCTGGAAAATGTCTGTTTATACAGCTGCTATAGAGAACTGGAAATGGAGGTATTAATAAAAAATGAATGGGGTTTAACTATGTATTGTTTGTATTTGTATTTATTGTGTTTATATAGCGCTTTAATCCAAAGTTGTGGTGCTGTGGATCATTGCATGACTACCTTTCATAACACATCATTGATACATGTAAGACTGAACAGGGCACAGAAAGAGATGGGAGCACATGTGAAGAATCGAAGTGTGCGGGACATTGCCGCCATTTGATTAAAGGGGACTTTCTGTAAACCTCGTGTGCTGGGCAGGAATCCAAGCGGTCAAATGGGCAGAGGAACTACAAGTAAACATGTGAAGCATGACGGAAAGTGCATGTAATTAAGACATTTCATATCCCATATTAAACTAGCACTGGCAAAGCCAATTGTTTTGTTTTTGTGTAGGCATGGGATGGGCCTTTGCCAGGCAATGCCATAATGGTACTATTTGGTGAGAAGATGGCAATAGCTGTAAAATCCATTAAGGTACTGGACTACCTGCCATAAGGTACTCTGGTACCTTATGGCAGGGCTGATCATGCTTACACAAAAGCCAAAACTGTTGGCCTTGCAAAGCTTTTTTCAACAGGACATTCGTGCAAGGAGCAAATGTGAGGCTACGTATACTGCTTATAAATTAAGTGCCTTAAGGTGCCCTGGTTAAGAGATTTTTATTACAACAGGAGGTCATTTAGGGTGGCAAGTAAGTCTCCCAGAGAACTGCTTAGAAATAACACTAGCAGGCACTATAGAGCACAACGTTTGATGCTTCTGCATGATGGAGCTAATTCAAATAGACCTCAGAGAGGTTTATTTTGGACGGGGAAGGGCAGGTAGTTGGTGGGAATGGCCATAGGGATTCGAAATGGGAAGTTAAATAGCCAAGAAAAACACCCTCACAGGCTGTGTGTTGGTCCTCACATCCCACCTCATTCCTGTCTGTACTTCAATGCAATTGTTTTGACTGATAGCTGTGACTAAAGTATCATCTAACGGACAAAACTAATATAATTACATAATTTTAAATGTATGCTGAATTATTTTCATAGTTTTCACAATGTTTTACTTGTAGCTTCTGCAAAACAAAAAGCTGAAGAGCGATAGTGTGGAGGGTGCCCCAGAGCAATGCCAGAAACCTTCCAGCCATCACCTCTTTTGTTTTGCATAAGTCACCCCAAGTGGAATGGGTATGCCCAGGCGTGGGTCCGGAGTCTGCCAGGCCTAGAGACTGAAGTTACTGCTCAATGATGATGCCCAATGAGGCCGAAACATGTCTGGGGATGCTTGTGGTCTTCTGTAGACAGGATATGACCTTGCAGTTCAGGCTGGACGGCCGCTTTGGGTGTGGGACCAAGCCTGATTTGCATATGGTCTTTCCCCTTCTGTAATGGCTTGGCAGGCTGATGAATGATGGTCTTGATGGGTGCCCAGAGCAATGCCAGAGGTTAGGATGTATTCCAAACCTTCCAGCCATCACTTCTTTTGTTTTGTATTACTTGTAGCTTCTGCCTGACACACGATTGCTCAGTCCCTTTGTCTATCCATGTACCAGTTCACCTCCACACATCCATACAAACGCCATGTGTACACACAAACAGGCCGATTCATGGAAATAATGTGCGCGGAAAAACCGGCGCACGCGTGCGAAAACGTGCGATTCGCAGTGGCACAGAAAATCGCAGAAAATCGCACAGAAAACAGCGCACATCCATTCATGGAAGCACGGGCACGCGCGAAATGTGGGATGTGCGCTGAGAAAGTGCGCGGCGCACGCTGGCGCACGCTGGCGCACAGGTCAACGAACGCCATGCGATAAAGCCACAGCGAATTCGCACATAGCGCGGCGCACAGAATAAAAGTAGGCGTAACACGGGGCGTCACACGCAGAATGGGGAACAACTCGTGAAAATGTGGGCGTCACAGGGGAGGTCCAGGAGGCAAGTGCGCGGAACGCCCAGATGCTCGCCTACAACAGGCATTCATGGAATCGAATCGGGTAAAACAGCGCACGGCCAAAGACGCGCACAGGCCCATACCCGTACGCCACAGAAAGCAGGCGGTAGCGTCCCAATACATGTGCGCCAAAATGTGCGCTTACCGTATACACAGCTCAGCGATTGTGCCTGGGGGAGCGTGTGCGTGCATTTCAGGGGTGCGCGCGAAGTCACACACGCGTTTTGGCTGGGTGCGTGTATATCAGGGGTGCGCGAGAAGTTTCACACGCGTTTTGGCTGGGTGCGTGTATATCAGGGGTGCGCGAGAAGTTTCACACGCGTTTTGGCTGAGTGCGTGTATTTCAGGGGTGCGCGAGAAGTATCACACGCGATGGGGCCTGGGGGAGCGGGGTGCGTGTAATTCAGGGGCCTGCGGGTGGATTCACACGCGATGGGGCCTGGGGGAGCGGGGTGCGTGTATTTCAGGGGCCTGCGGGTGGTTTCACACGCGATGGGGCCTGGGGGAGCGGGGTGCGTGTATTTCAGGGGCCTGCGGGTGGTTTCACATGCGATGGGGCCTGGGGAAGCGGGGTGCGTGTATTTCAGGGGCCTGCGGGTGGTTTCACACGCGATGGGGCCTGGGGGAGCGGGGTGCGTGTATTTCAGGGACCTGCGGGTGGTTTCACACGCGATGGGGCCTGGGGGAGCGGGGTGCGTGTAATTCAGGGGCCTGCGGGTGGATTCACACGCGATGGGGCCTGGGGGAGCGGGGTGCGTGTATTTCAGGGGCCTGCGGGTGGTTTCACACGCGATGGGGCCTGGGGGAGCGGGGTGCGTGTATTTCAGGGGCTTGCGGGTGGTTTCACACGCGATGGGGCCTGGGGGAGCGGGGTGCGTGTAATTCAGGGGCCTGCGGGTGGATTCACACGCGATGGGGCCTGGGGGAGCGGGGTGCGTGTATTTCAGGGGCCTGCGGGTGGTTTCACACGCGATGGGGCCTGGGGGAGCGGGGTGCGTGTAATTCAGGGGCCTGCGGGTGGATTCACACGCGATGGGGCCTGGGGGAGCGGGGTGCGTGTATTTCAGGGGCCTGCGGGTGGTTTCACACGCGATGGGGCCTGGGGGAGCGGGGTGCGTGTATTTCAGGGGCCTGCGGGTGGTTTCACACGCGATGGGGCCTGGGGGAGCGGGGTGCGTGTAATTCAGGGGCCTGCGGGTGGATTCACACGCGATGGGGCCTGGGGGAGCGGGGTGCGTGTATTTCAGGGGCCTGCGGGTGGTTTCACACGCGATGGGGCCTGGGGGAGCGGGGTGCGTGTATTTCAGGGGCCTGCGGGTGGTTTCACACGCGATGGGGCCTGGGGGAGCGGGGTGCATGTAATTCAGGGGCCTGCTGGTGGATACTCACCGTCTGCCTTGCATGTAGAAGAACGCGTAGCCAACACCCGCTGCGAAGTAATAGCGAGTGAACCCCAACGGATGGAAAACACACGCACCGCACGAAAAGCACGTACAGAGAAGCCCTGCCAGGGCAACGCCCGTGCGCGAAACTGCACAGACGCGCTTACGCTGTAAGGGCCTTTGGTCCAATGAAATCGCGTACGCGTGCTGACGCGCTTACGCGCTAGGGCCCTTTCCTCGAATTTCACGCTGACGTGCAGGATTTTCACGTGCCAAATCACTCCGTATCAAGCTGGCCACGCGAAAACACACGGAAGACCACGCTCCTGCCCAGAAGGCCGAATCACTGCCCCCCAGTGCCACGAGCAGCCTCCCACGTGCCATCTGCTGCTGCCTGCCTGCCTGCCTGCTGCTACCGTGCCCTGCCATTTGGTGCCTGCACATCAGCCATCTGCAGGGGTCCAGTTGCTGTGTCCACCCCTGCTGGTACAGAAGACTCCCGACTCGAATAACATTGCTCCACAGCCCAGCCCCAGGACCCAGTTGCCCACCCACTCCTGCCCCTGGGGTTGCCATGTCGGGCACATCTACATCTGACACCAGTGGCAACCCCCGGCCAGAGGGGCAGAGGGGCACCAGCTTCACTGCCACCGAAGTTGGTGTCCTGGGGCAGTATGATGCCCTCTTCGGATCGTCCCGCGCCAACAGGGAAGGACGGGAGAGGATCTGGGCCGACTGTGTGGTTGCCATCAACGCGGAGGGGGTGGCAACCCGCACCATCCAGAAGGTCAAGAAGCGCTGGGAGGACTTGAGGTCCAGGACCCTCATGAAGGCCCGGGGCCTCGTGGAGGCCTGGGGCCTCGTGGAGGGGAGCCGGGGCCGCATGAGTTCCATCCAGTTGAGGGTCCTGGAACGCGTACACCCAGCGCTCCACGCCCAGGTCCTTGAGAGGGAGACCCGTCTTGAGTTGAGCGGTAAGTGGCCAAGCATTGCTGTGTGAGACATGGCATGTTGCAGTGTGCTGGTTGTCTGATACTTGCCTGCATGTGTGACATAGGCCATGTACGCATGTATGTGTGCAGGGACATCATGGGAATGCATGTGCGACCTGTAATGTGTGAACCGCACGGTTGTTGCATGTGTTTGAATGCGACATGGGGAGCCCTGTGCAGATTGCACACATGAGAGCATGGCAGTCTCTGTTCCTGGACATGGGTGGGGGCGAGGGATGGGTGCTGATGCCAGATACATATGTGGTATCCATGTCTGTGTGCCTGACCTGCGTGTCTGTGACTTGTGAGTGCCATGGATGCATGACACATGTCTGTGACAATGTACAGATTCACTGATGCAGCCTAGTCATTCTTGTATGCACTGTGATTGGGGTGTACGGGGCCAGATGGATGTGACCGAGGTGAAGTGTGTGCATGTGATAGGCATGACCCATGATGCATGTGAGTCCCATTACATTGTATGATTCGAGAGTCCATTGGACATGTATTTAAATGTCCATGGCACGCACCATGACTGTCACTGTGTGTGTATTGCCTGGACTGACACATGTGTTGTGGTGTGACATGATGGAAGTGTACTTTGACAGTGGCACTCATCTGCTATTGCTTCCTGTCTAGGGGACCATAGTACAGTACCCTGATGCTTGTGTTCTATGTCTCCCTCTACACAGCGGCTAGTGAAGGAGAGGGCGGAGACGGCGCTGTGGAGCAAGGCGGCGGGGATGCCCCCACGGCTGCAGCGGAAGGGGTGGGTGAGCCCTCACAGGGGCCTGCCACGGTGGTAGACAGTGAGGAGCCATCCAGGTTGGTGGTTTCCACAGAGGAGGAGGAGGCCGCCACTGAGGCGCACATGGGGCCTGGTGGGGGCATCCCTGCTGGTGCAAGTGGTGCAGTCCAGGGGCAGGGGCAGGAGGCAGCACAGGTCACCGTGGAGGGGCCTGTGCATGTCGCTGTCCCTGAACCTGTGGGTGCACCACCTTGCACCAGCAGGGATGCCCCATCCCAGGCCCGTCCGCAGGTAGAGGGGATGTCCATGTCATCTGACTCCCCTCCACCTGCGGACGAGGGGACCCCTGGCCGTGTGGAGAAGGTCCTGATTGGGGTCGCGATGCGCACGGCTGTGATTCGTGATGCCGTGCGTGCTTCCCACGAGGCGCACGCACGTCATCACTTAAGAGCACCGTGCCGACGTGGCCCAATTGGGATTGGCCATGTTCGGGGGTTTCCTGCATGTGTCGGCCAATCTGGCGGCCCTCTCCTCCTCTGTGGAGACTATACACCAGTCGTTCTCCTTGCCGTCTTCCGGCCCAGATGCCACCAGGGCCCCCTGTGGACCTGCCCTGACCAATGCAGCCAGCTCGGTGGGGATCCCATCCCTGCCACAGTCGGGAGTCAGAGGTCCAGCAGGGGTGGACACCACAGCAACTGGACCCCAGCAGATGGAGGATGTGACGGCATCATCGGGCAGGGCACGTGCACAACGGCGTTGGTGGTTTCCATCAGCCTGGATGCCGTCGTGCTGGCACAGGCAGTTGCGTCGGAGGCAGCAGCAGGATCAACGTGGGAGGCATCATGGCTCGGGGCCATCAACATCAGGGGTGCAGGCATCGGCCGGAGGGCAGGAGAACCCTGGAATGGGAGTGTCTTCCGTGTGGGAGCGATTGTGCCAGCGGATAGGTGCGGAGCGGCAGCGGGCAGAGGAGGAACGGCTCACGATGGTCAGGGCGGAGGGCGCTGAGGCGGGCTGAGTGCCTCGAGGGTCTTCGCAGGGAGTTGGAGCTTGACACTGCGTTATCCCTGCGGGACCTCGGGACCAGGGAACATGCCCGCCTCCAAGCCATTGACCAGGAGTTCGATGATGCCCTGGCCCATGACAACAACCAGTGAGCGGTCCGAATAGCCCGCTGCCTTTGTATATAGTTGTATAGTTAGGGTTAGGTTTCCTTTGTTTTTTTAATTTTTTTTTGGTTGCGATTGGACAATGCACCACTTTTTTGTATATAGTTCAGTTTTTAGTTAGTAGGCATAGTTAGGTTTAATTTGGTTGGGCTCATGGACCCGGGATGATCTTCTTCATGGTTCTTCATTTTTCTTTTTTTTATTTTTCAGATTATTTTCTTGGACATTCATCTTGTTTTGTTTGATTTGCTTTGTGTTTTTTCTTATTTCATTTACATTCTACTTGCTGTTCAATACATATTATTTTAATTCTTCAATGTGTCGTATCATCTCATTGCTTTCAGGCATGTCATGTTGGGTGTTTTGTCATTCACTTGCAGCCATTGTGTGTGACAGACATTTGTTCATTTGCATTATTTGAAATGGGGGTGTAACATGTAATTGCCTTTGATATGTGGGTGGGTGTAATAGTTGGTTGGCCCTTTTGGCAGGGGAGGATGGGCATTACGGACATGATTGGGGATTGTTGGGACCCAGGTGCAGGGGGGCATGGATTGGACATGGGTGGTGGCCTGCTGGCAGGTGCCCCACAGTGCTGGGGGGTGGGGGTGGTGGGGAACATGAGTTGGGCATGGGTGGGGGCCTGCTGGCAGGTGCCCCACAGTGCTGGGGGGTGGTGCCCCACAGTGCTGGGGGGTGGGGGTGGTGGGGAACATGAGTTGGGCATGGGTGGGGGCCTGCTGGCAGGTGCCCCACAGTGCTGGGGGGTGGGGGTGGTGGGGAACATGAGTTGGACATGGGTGGGGGCCTGCTGGCAGGTGCCCCACAGTGCTGGGGGGTGGGGGTGGTGGGGAACATGAGTTGGACATGGGTGGGGGCCTGCTGGCAGGTGCCCCACAGTGCTGGGGGGTGGGGGTGGTGGGGAACATGAGTTGGACATGGGTGGGGGCCTGCTGGCAGGTGCCCCACAGTGCTGGGGGGTGGGGGTGGTGGGGAACATGAGTTGGACATGGGTGGGGGCCTGCTCGCAGGTGCCCCACAGTGCTGGGGGGTGGTGCCCCACAGTGCTGGGGGGTGGGGGTGGTGGGGAACATGAGTTGGGCATGGGTGGGGGCCTGCTGGCAGGTGCCCCACAGTGCTGGGGGTTGGGGGTGGTGGGGAACATGAGTTGGACATGGGTGGGGGCCTGCTGGCAGGTGCCCCACAGTGCTGGGGGGTGGGGGTGGTGGGGAACATGAGTTGGACATGGGTGGGGGCCTGCTGGCAGGTGCCCCACAGTGCTGGGGGGTGGGGGTGGTGGGGAACATGAGTTGGACATGGGTGGGGGCCTGCTGGCAGGTGCCCCACAGTGCTGGGGGGTGGGGGTGGTGGGGAACATGAGTTGGACATGGGTGGGGGCCTGCTGGCAGGTGCCCCACAGTGCTGGGGGGTGGGGGTGGTGGGGAACATGAGTTGGACATGGGTGGGGGCCTGCTGGCAGGTGCCCCACAGTGCTGGGGGGTGGGGGGGTGGGGAACATGAGTTGGACATGGGTGGGGGCCTGCTGGCAGGTGCCCCACAGTGCTGGGGGGTGGGGGGGTGGGGAACATGAGTTGGACATGGGTGGGGGCCTGCTGGCAGGTGCCCCACAGTGCTGGGGGGTGGGGGGGTGGGGAACATGAGTTGGACATGGGTGGGGGCCTGCTGGCAGGTGCCCCACAGTGCTGGGGGGTGGGGGTGGTGGGGAACATGAGTTGGACATGGGTGGGGGCCTGGTGGTGGGTGCCCCTGCACTGCTGGGGGGTGGGGGTGGTGGGGAACATGAGTTGGTGATTATTTGTGCAAGGAGACATGTGCCTTTGCTGGGGGGCATGCCCATGTTGGGTGGGCTGCCTGCGGGACATGACCATGGATGCAGGGTAGTCCCCTGTGGTGTGGGCTGCCTGCAGGGGCCGCGGAGGGTGTACAGGGAACACCTGGGAGGACCCACACTGGCAAATCACATGTAGGACTGCCCGGCACCCCTGAAATACACGCACGCAGCCCAATCGCGTGTGAAACCACCCGCGAGCCCCTGGAATCCACGCGCCCAGGCCAATCGCGTGTGGGACTTCCCGCGCACCCCTGGAATACACGCACGCAGCCCAATCGCGTGTGGATCTTCCCGCGCACCCCTGAAATACACGCACGCAGCCCATTACGCGTGTGAAACCACCCGCGAGCCCCTGGAATACACACGCCCAGGCCAATCGCGTGTGGAACTTCTCGCGCACCCCTGGAATACACGCACGCAGCCCAATCGCATGTGAAACCACCCACGAGCCCCTGGAATACACGCGCCCAGGCCAATCGCGTGTGGAACTTCCCGCGCACCCCTGGAATAGACGCACGCAGCACAATCGCGTGTGGATCTTCCCGCGCACCCCTGGAATACACGCACGCAGCCAAATCACGTGTGGATCTTCCCGCGCACCCCTGTAATTCACGCACGCAGCTCAATCGCGTGTGGATCTTCCCGCGCACCCCTGAAATAGACGCACGCAGCCCAATCGTGTGTGAAACCACCCGCGAGCCCCTGGAATCCACGCGCCCAGGCCAATCGCGTGTGGGACTTCCCGCGCACCCCTGGAATACACGCACGCAGCCCAATCGCATGTGAAACCACCCGCGCACCCCTGAAGTACACGCACACGCTCCCCCAGGTCGTGTGTGTTACTTCTCGCACTGGTACAGGGTTGCCGCAGCCCTTTGCGATGGTTTTGCGATCTTGATGGCTTTTCCTTGCGCGAGGGCGTTCTTGGGGGCGTAACTGGCGCTGCTGCAGGGTCGCTGCGATACTCTGCGCCACGGCTTGTTTTGGAGGATTATTCCATGAATACGATGTGCGCTGAAATGGATTTTATCGCATGCGGCTGGCGCAGACATTCGCACGGGAACACTCTGCGCCAGACGCATGCGATACTTTTGACTGTATTTCCATGAATCGGCCTGAAAAACTCTTTCTATCCATTTCCCCACATCCTGTCCATCCATCCATCCATTCTTTCACACACACACACACACACACACACACACACACACACACACACTCACACACCCATCCTCACACTAACCCATCCTCAAGTGCAAACGTATCCATCTCCCAAACTCACCAATCCAGCAGCCACTAACCTATCCAGTCAAAACAAACTTAACCAACCTTCAGTCTGTCTACTAAACTATTTCCACATAGACACACAAACTCATCCATCAAACAATTCTTATAAACAGACTTAACTATTTTACAACAAACTCTCTCATTCATCTGCTAACATATTCATACACAATCAGTCATCAATCTACTAATCCATCAACATACATGAGCTCACCAATCTGTCCACCCATGGAAAGAAACTCGCCCATTTATCCACACCACCTGCCCATTCATCCATGCACACTGCCATATGTCCATCCACCCACTAATTCTCAGACACACAAACTCAATCATCCATCTATTAGTCTACCCACTACACTGTGACACACAGTGACACATTCATCCACTGACTCATCCACACATACAAGAATAAACAAGCACAAACCTACTCAACATCAATCCACTTACTATACAGAAACATGTCCATCTATAGACCTGATACCTCATTGTGTGAAGAATGCCTGGCATTTTTAATTTTTATTAAATTGATAAAATTATATGGGTAATTCCATCCCAGGAAGGAAAACCTGCTAATAAGAATTCCCTTTCATAAGCTCCATGCCAAAAGTAGAGTGCACACATGTGCCCTGCTGAATCAGTATCCTGATCTGCAGCTGCTGTGCTCCAGTGGCAAAGAGCAGGTTCAGGGATCACATGTGCCAATTTGGCAGCTGCTGAGACAGCCAAGTCGTTGCAGTGCAGGAGTGGAATTTGAGACATGCACGTTTGTTACAAAAACTACATCACTATGAGAGCTGCTATCCTGGTGGCACGTTAAACTTTAAATATAAGCTATACCTGAGCTTAAATCATGATGACTAACAGCTCTTATAATTATCCAAGCCACATCAATTTGATATCACACATTTGTCAGCCCTGTGGGACAAGCTCAACTATGGAAGTGGCATGTGTATTCCCCCAGCTAGGCTATCTCTGCTGCTCCAAGTAGCACTGTAGCCTTGGAGGTTGCCCCCTCTTTGATCCTTTATGAGGGCAGGTAACATGCTTTCCAGTGAGACAGCCACTCCACATGAAGCTGTCCTAGGAACAAGAATCAAAGGGCACAGCTGTCACAAAATGACAAGCCTCACAACAGAGTGCTGCATACCAAAAAGGGCCTTTCATGCAATTGACAAGGGAAGGGGTCTGATGCTATTGACAAGGGAAGGGGCTGGGTTAGTGTAGACAGAGGTCGCTCAGACCGGCTGGAGGAAGGTTCCACCATCTTGATTTCTCACTTTATCTCTTTTCCTTCATGCCCCCTCCACTTCCTGTAACAAAAAGGTAATTTGGGTGTAACGTCAGAAGGCAAAACTCACTTGTTCAAAGAAAAGGGATTGGAACCTTAATACACGTTTCTTTTTATTTGGCCAGTCAGCTGTAGACTTTTGCCTTTGAAAGAAGGGGTCTCCCACTCCTTTTCTGATTCCCTTTGAAACAAACACCAAAGGAAGCTTTTACTGGACCTCTGTTGGGAGAGTTGACTCCGCCGGAGATGATGACTTCACCCTAACCATCTACAGGGCACATTAGGGGTGGCCTGCTGCTGAGGCAAGACCTGCATCTCTGCCAGCCACACTGCTGCCCAGGACCTGAAAGTGTCAAAGGGCCCCTGGAAATATTTGCAAGTCTCCCCCATGGTGGAAGCGCAAGAACAAGGACTATCCTTATCCTTATCCTGCATTGGGAATCAATGCAACGTGAGAGTCAAGATAGGCAGGATTCCTGTGTTTTCACTGTCAGACTGCTGTGAGCCGTGATATGAATCTTTCGACCCTGTTTAAACCAACAGGACCATCCAGAGGTGCCTTTGGCATTGGACAGTTCTTCGAGCCACTGTTCTGCACTCTCAAACTAGTTCTCTTTGATGTAGCTGAGTGCGTTGTTGACGTGGCACGAACTTGAATCTCATCGATGCACCCGGCGCCATTAAACAGCCTTTCAAAGCGCAAGCAGCTTTGTTGCCGATCTTCTTCGACAGTAGGACAGACCCTGGTGAATCATGCATACCAGAACCTTGTAACACTGCACTGGAGCCACCTGACCTGTGCATCCAGTCACCAGAATCTTCTCCATTGTGCTAACTATCGAACCAAATCTGGAGGCCCTAACTATCCACACTTGGATGAATGCTGCTTCGAGCAGCCCTTTGAACTTTCAGCATCTTCACTACTTATCTTCATCACCAGATGAACCAACCCGTAGGCCTCATCGAACCATGACACTCGACACTGCATCAGCCCGCCCGTCTCCAACTTGGCATTTTACCAGTCAAACTGACCCTGAAGGCCCTCGTGATCAGCACTTTTTGTAACTGCAACCAACTTCAGTTCAACCCCAGAACAACACGATCAATGTATTCAAACCTGATTCTAATGACACAAGCAGTACATAGAAGCCTGGTTTGATGCTGTCATACCACCAAGCACTGCAGAACATATAATTGAATGCCAGCTGTCCCCTTGGTCCTTCGTAGGAACCTAGCGAATGTTAGGTGACTTTAATTTTTGACTAAGGAACATATCCTTTTTAGATAACTGTGTGGTTTTTACTTGCCTTTCACCCCATATTCATTACCCAGAGTGCTGCATCTTGTTATATGTGCATGGTCTGCGCCATTTCCTCGGGAGGTGTGGGTTTTTGTAGAGTTTTTCTAGTTAGTTATTTTAGCAGATGGTGTGTTTAATTAAAGTATGTGTATTTTTATAGAACCTTGATTGGGCACTCCCTTTATTTTGGACTGTAAGGCCTTGCTGTTTAGGTTGCTTCTGGATCACAGTCACACCCCTATTAAGAGTATAGCCTTCCCTCAGCCCATGTTACCACAAAAGGGGAAGGAGGTAGATCTCTTAACTGTGCCTGTTGAACCTTTATGATTGGGATCACTCGTGGGTTGTAGTAGTTTGAGGGCTGAGTAGGCTCTTCAGCCACTACTCACCCTTCTACTCCTGTGGGGCAGAATACTTTAGTCACATATTGACACAAATCCTCACACTTCATCACACTTATGGTCACGCAATAAACAATCCATATACATGCACTTAAAAACCTATCCAGCCATCAATCTACTAAGCAAGCCCTTCAAACACATGCTGACTCACTTACACACACATCTAGGTAACTAGTGAAGTAACCACACACACATGTAGCAATCTACACATCAATAAAGTCAACCGCATGAGTATACAGAAATACAATGCGCTCAATTGATCTGTTAGTGTTTACTACATCCATGGAATTATACTCTAACATGCTCGAGCAGCCACCCAATAATTTTTCAACACAGGCACACAAAAAAGGATAACATAGTGAACTGGGGGCTTCCAGCTCTTTAAGATGAGTAGCAATACCCTTGATATGGATGGGGATGCAGATTCTAATCAAACATCAATAATTCAGACGACCCAAGTAGCTTGGCAAAAGGTTTGTCTGTTTTAATGTAAGTAAGTAAGACAGGGAGTACAACGAACATCACCAAACGCCCGATACTCAGCTCTCAATTTATTTAAGAAAAACAATATTATTTATAGACCAAATGTATCACTACTGGCGTGTAGACCTGCGTCACTACTAACGTCATCCTACGTGTACTAGATAGAGGTGTAATGTAACAGAGCGACATAATTGGATACTTAACATCAGATGGGGCAACTAAGCCCTCCTTTCAAAATGGCCATTATGAACATCACTAAATGTATGACGTCCCATTGGCTACACAACTATAGGACCCCGATCTACGTGGTCCTCTACAATTGGCTGGCTACTAAACCCTGTCAATAACTTTCCATCTACGTGAGCACCATGCAGACTGAACAACAAGGTGCGGGTGAGCTTGTCTCGATACCAGCTTCTCACCAATTAAAAGAACACTCCATCACCACCTCAACGTTCCAGTGTCAATTAGTATCTGAAGTTGTCCTTGAGTTTGTACTGTTCTCTGGGATTTTTTAAGGAGTATGGGTACTGTCTGGCTTCTGTGCATAGGTGTGATCTCCTCATGCAACTAACTTTCTTCCATCATGTGACTGGACACCATGAATTGAGCCTTTTTCGTGTATTTAACTGTATTTTCCCATAGTCCTCTGACGTCTTTGTTTATACTTGACCTTCTTGAACAGGAGCTTCTGTTCTTTCACGTTAATTGAATCTAATGTCAGCCAATTTTAGTTCTGATAAGACCTTGGCTCTTTGGCTCATCCAACTCCTTAGCTGAAATATATTCTGTTTAATTCAATTGCTTTTGTAACTGTGACACTGATTTCGGGGCCTTCCTTGTTGTTCAAGACTGCTATATACGTAGTGGAACCTTCATTCTTTATTCAATCCATATGTATCTATGAGGTATATACGTATATGTTGGCGCTTGCCGCAATCTGTTTACTGTAAGCATTTGCTAGCTTCATGATTGCTTTGCTGCTTGTGTTTCATTGCATCTGTACACTTTTAAACTAACTATGTTTCTTTATTCTGTTTGTGGCATACATTTCTTCATCTTGATCCCAAAATGTCACTTATCCTTAGTACTTCTTTATTCTTCATAAATCGTCTGCCTCTCAGGTCTGATTATCTTCTATCTATGGAATCGATTCAGTTTCGTATGACGTCACCATTCATCCTGGTCATTCAGTTTCTTTGTTTCATCAGGAGTCTCGTTCAAATGGCCATCATATTGTCTTGGATGTAGGTATGGTTTCCTTAATGGATACTTTACTTCCCATATTCTCTTAGGTATAGGCATTCTTATGGGTACTGCACAGAGTCGTTGCTCTTCTCCATGCCTTCTGATTGGTGTAGTATATGTCACATATTTTGGTTCATACTTCTCAGGTAATTTAGGCGGGGTAGGTGGAGTAGGGGTACTTGGCTCCTCCTCTACACTGCCCCCCTCTGGGGGAGTTATCGACCACTCTCACATTTTCTTCCATATCCAGTCATCCTAGTCTGAAAAAGTGCCTCTTAGGGATCCATATTTTTATGACTCCTTTTAGGCATCCAGCTGACTTCACATGCTCATCTTTGTTCCATGTCATGAGCGTGCACTGTCCACTTGGACTGCAGTAGATCCATCTTCCCACATACTTCCTGTGGTCCTTTGGATACAGGAACTTTGTTCCCTCGGGTGCATGGATGCTATACTTCACAAAGTCTCTGATCTCTTCATCAGTCAAGTCTTTAGGCTTCCATCCTGGTTCAACATCGATCATGATCTTCACCCCTATGGCTTTCTTTGTTGTTTTCTTACACTGCAAGATTATTATCTTAATCACACAGAATCCAAGCATCACTAACAATAGAAAGGCTCCAAGAAATTTGAATATATCTGCCATCCATTGTGGAACCCATGAGAAGAGATTTCCAAACCAGCTGTTATCAGTAATATCTTCTACTTCTTCTATCATTTGAGCATGAAGTTTTGTCTACATGTTTATTGCCTCTGTCAAAGTTCAATTTTCGTCATCATGAGAAGGTGTAAATGTGCAACATGATTCTCCAATTTTGGAACAAACACCTCCATCCATGGCTGTAATCATATCCAGAATATATCTGTTCTGGAGAGCCGTTAGTCTTACTGCTCTCAGTTCTTCTCTGATTGCATTGACTCCTTTTATGGTTGTGTTAATTGTCTATAGTAATTCTCATCAGTGATTTGTAACCACTTAGTATTTGCTCCAACCTGGTGCTTGGCATAAAGATCATTGTGAACACTGATGAGGTCTGGCTGAACAGCCTGTGCTCATATGGAATGGCATCAAAGGCTTCTATTGATTTAGCAGAGAAGTAATTCTCTCTCTTTGTTTGACTTATAAGCTCCACAGATCTCCTCCCTCCTCCTTAGATGAGCATCTGCTTTTGGAAAACTATCAATGTTCAGGTCACCTTTAGGAATCACCAATGCAGGGACATGGACATTCACTATTGTGCAAATTCCCCCCCAGTCTTTAGGCAGTCTGATGTAGGCTTTTGATCCACAAGCCAATAGTGATCCATGATTACTGCTGTTCTATGCACCATTCCTGGTGCATCAAATATTCATCCACAGTTCTGATTTTCTCCCATTTTTCTTGTACCGATGTTCCTGAAGCAGAACTTAGAACTTTCTAATGGTACTATTTGCAATGGTCCTCCCCTGTCTTCAACCCATGTCAGTAATTTAGCAAGTTTTGGCCATAATGGCTTGCATCTGTTCTGCACTATATAAATAGTTGTTTGATAACAGCCAATAACTACCCATGCTCTGCAGATCACCCCTCCTTTTTCTCATCCGTCTGCTGATAGTACTGTTCCCCAAATCCGCATTTGTCCTCTGTTCTTCCATCTGCAAGCTTCTTCTGTAGTTTTTCCTTCGACAGCAAGTTTTATGTTCACTTCCCATCTAATACCAGCTCCTTTCACTCCTGGCTTCTCATATCTAATCACGTGATTTCTCGTATGGGCTCTGTTTCTTGTCTTTATATCTTGTATGTAGTCATCTTCATCTGGATCTGTCTTTTCAGTTGCCCATTTAAGAGAAACATTGCTTCCCATAAATTGACTTCTTGTCTTGCAAAGTGCTATGTGCGACAGGCAATACGCTGTTTGGGCATCAATTTCAATTGCTAAGAAAATCTTTGACTTCCCCATGCTGTATGGCAGGAGTGCACATACGAAGCAGTCTTCTTCTGATGGTCTTCTTCCAACTTCTTTCATGTGTTGGTACCATATGTTGTTTCCCAGGTGTGCTGTCCTGTCTAGATAATCATTCAGTTCATAATTGTCTTCTTGGGTGCCTCTTTTAATTCTCAAAGTCCTTTTGTAGTTTGCTATAACCACATCTCTGAACATATCGGTATAGCTTCTTCTGGCTGGTTGGTTTGCAGGAACATGCATCCGGGTTTCCTGAGTAGAAGAATGTTCAGCAAGTCTTTCTTTATCCCTCTGTCTCTTTCTGGCAATGGCCATATTGATTCTGCTATCATCTTTGCACGTGATTGTCTTGTGGGACTTGTGCTTGGGCTTTTTGTCACTGGATCAGGTGTGTCTGCATAACTTATCTGTATAGGCCCAACCTTTGTCAATCCTGTATTTTGCTTGTATTGCCGACACTCTCTCCGGCGTTCAAAAGAAGCGTTTGAAGCAAATACTGTGTGTGATGTGTTGCTAACAACATCCATTTCAATCTCAGGTATCTGTCCGTTTTTTCTAGGGACAGGAATCACTACAAATGGCCTGGGTTGTTTTGTAGTTACCACGTTTACTATTTCTTTCTGCTCAAACATATATATATATGGGAACCTTTGCATAATTTGCTCCTATATAGAAAGCAGTTCTAACTGTCAGTGAAAGCAATATTAGTATGAATACAATACATGTGTGAACGATGCAATGGTAGGTGAGCTGACAGCACCTGCTTCTGGGGCAATATGACCGTCTGTCCTCTTGGGGCAGCACAATGTTGCTGCTCTGGTTACCCATCTAGATCATTTGATGCTAAGTAAGGAAAATATCTTTAATAGCTCTGCTTTTTTGGATTGCGTTTTGGTAGCTGTTGTCTTCATTCAGCATTCATCCTCTATCAGCTTAGCTGCTTTCTGGATGCTTTAAGAAGTGTCTTTATCTTTCTCTCTGAAACCAGTTTTTTCACCAGTCGGGATGCAAATGTTCTTTTATCGTGAAGAAAAATGTCCTCAGGGAGCCTCTATGAAATCTGCTTCATTTATAAGTTCCCAATCGATGCCTCGAATCTGCTTCAGACCAGATGACATTGTAGCTTCCATGTCAGCATGAACAAAGTTTTAAGTTTTATCACTTCCTCGATCTGTCCCTCGGAGGAAAAACTTCTATACAGCTCTGTGGTTTCTTTCAGAATAAATCGCCACCTGGATTATTATACCTTGTAGTATTTCTTGGGTCTCTTAGAAATGACACCACGTCCGTGTGCCTTCAACGAGATGCGGGTAGTCTTCAATTAAACGAAAGAACACGACACTGACCAGTCTATGTGCTGCCTCGGGTGATAGGGGCATTTGTGTTTTCTTCACTGAACTCGGGTAATTTCAAAAACTCTTCAGTGATGATTATAAGCAGTTGTCTAACAATGTTTTCATTGTCAGCATTGCCAAGAAAATCTGGTATTCGACTAGTTCTCCCCACCAGTCGCGGATATGCACGCAATACCAACTGAAAGTCAGTGAGTATGTGCCTAGAAATGTCATCACTGGGTAACACCATAAGTAACTGAGCAAGAGCTCTGTGTGGAACGAGTCTGGATACTGTATCCTTTTCCAATTGCCGTGTCCACAATCAAAGTTTGGCATATCCTTACTTTTATCAAAGCTTAAGTGTGCCTCAGTCCAAAGTTAATAACCCTTTTTCACTTTTTTATCAAGGCTTTAAACATGCCTCAGTCCAAAGTTAATAACCTACTGTGGCTTTCACAACTGTAAATCTTCTTTTACTCCGCAACTAGGATGCACAAAGTGTTTGAATGTGTCCTTTTACCCTTTTATTTATAGCTGGAATAAAAGGGAGTGTCCAATTTAAGCCACAGTCCACTAAAGAGTTCTTCCTGCTTTCCACTTGACAGGTTATGCGTCCTTCCTTGTCATAGATCTCGTCTGCACATGCTGTGGTTCTTCTCCGATGATTGTAGCTTCTTCGCGGTGAGGTGTAAGCAGTGGTGTCTGTCCGGTGTAGATCTTTATGTCGCCCAAGAAGATTCAAGCTTGCCTACCCTGCACTTTGACAGCAGATGGCGTGACGTCCTCAACAATGAAAGGACCGTGGAAGCAGGTCCATCCCACTTTTTACTTGTGTGATTACGAATCAGGATTCTGTCACCTGTGTCAATTCTTGGGTGTATAAATTCGGGAGTTTGGATTGTTGAAGCATCTCCTTCTGTGTTCTGTACGGCTGTACTCCCTCGTCTCTGCAACTGTCCTGAAATGACAGAAAAATTAGATGTTAAACAGTTCAAGTAGTTTTTCAATTCAAGTCTTAACACTTCTGATGTTGGCTGAGCATCACTTCTAACTCAGGATGGAGGCATTAAAGGAATTCTCATTCTCCTGCGAGTCACAATCGTGTGCAACATAATATTGTGGTCAGAACATGGTTGGTTTCTTAATGCATACAATGCCACTGGTAGGCAGTGCAACCACCCTTTTTTCAAAGTAAGCTTCAACTTAGCCATTCTTTCTTTTAACAGGCCATTGAGATTCTCGTAGATACCATTTCCTTGCGGATGATAAGCCGAAGAAAATGTATGTCTTATTCTGAGCAGCAAAGTGATCTGCTCGAAAACTGCATTAACAAAATGTGGTCCATTATCCGATCTCATTACTTCACACACTACCCATCTGGGAAACAATTCTCTCACCAAAATCCCTTTGCACAGGTAGAATCTGGGTGCGTACATGGACCTGACTCTATCCATCTAGAGATATGACATACTACAACTAAAAGGTATTTGTATCTATTACAAACTTGTATCATGCCGACATAGTCGATATGCAAGTGTTGAAAAGGGCCATTTGGTCTTGGGATCACCCCCCTCACTATGCGTAGTGTATGCCCAGACGGGAACTGCTGGCAAATAATACAATTTACCATAAAAAATGCAACATATTCCATTAGGTTTGGTACAAACCAATCCTCAACAATGGTTACAGTAAGATTCTCCCTAGTTGTATGTGCTGGATAATGTAACTGTTCTAACGCTATCCTTAATAAGGCTATAGGCATTACTGGTTTACCAGTGCTGTCTTGTCACCACAATGTTTCAGATGGGTTGATAGAACATCCTCTTCGCTTCCATAAGTTCTTTTCTTCTTGCGGTGCCTCCCCTTGGAGTTCTACTATCTGTATTTTAGGCATATGGTTGTATCCCTCGTCCATATTTAATATTACAGTCATTCTTTCATTTTACTCACGAGCATTTGAAATTCTCCATTTGCCAAATGTTTAATTACCGCGGCACCTGTATATCTTTGCCCATCATTTTGATCGATTCTGAAAGAACCGTCAATGAAGACAATCCCTCCTCCTGAGAGTGCATTTTCCTTTACTCTAGGGAGTTCATCACAAAACTCTACATAGTTTGCACAATTGTGTATAGGTTCTCCTTCTGTGATTGGTTCAGCTATAAACATAGCTGTATTCACTATTTTACATCGGACTATTTTAATCACTGGATTCGATATGATTACCTCATAAGCAGAAGCCCTTTGAGTAGTCAACGTGCCTTTTGGTTTTTCTAAAATTGTGAATATTGCATGTTCAACAAATAATGTCATGGAGCATCCCATCACTATGTTAGTTGATTTTTCTATAGCGAACGCGGCAGCTGCCAAACTTTGTTCGCATGGAAAGTGACCTCTCATTACTGGGTACAAAATTCCACTGTAATATGCAAGGGGTTTGTACCCCAATGTAGTTCTATGTGTAAGTACTGCTGTCATAAAAGTACCATCTGTGTGCGAGAATAAAAATAATTCCTCTGCATAATTGGGAATCCCTAAAACTGGAGCCGTGCAAATGGCTTTTTTCAGTTTGTCAAACCCTTTTTCCATTGCCTCAGTCCACACAATTTTTTTCTTTCGTAGCCTGTGCTTTCTTTAATGCATGTAAAAGCGGCCTAGTGTATGAGCTGTAGTCAAAGACCCATGCTCGAACGTAATTGCATAATCCTAAAAAACTCTGCATCTGTTTTATCATGTGTGGATTGGCTGTTTTTAAGATGGCCTCAGCTCTTTCAGGAGTAACTTTCTTACCCTCATGTGAAATCAGTTGGCCTATGTACAACACTCCTTGTTGACAATATTGTAACTTTTCCTTATCAACCTTATATCCTTTGCCAGCAAGTATACTCATCAGCTCAACAGAATCATGTCTGCACTCTTCCTCTGTGGTGCTGCAAACTAAAATGTCATCTACGTATTGAAGCACAACGCTTTCTAAAGCAATATTGCTTAAGTCCATCTGGAGGACTCTGTTAAAAATCGATGGGAACTCACAGTATCCCTGGGGCAGCCTTCTGCTTTTTAATCGCACTTGTCTTAAAGTGAACAATGTAAAATCTTGTGAGTCTTTATGCAATGGGATTGAGAAAAATGCATTTTTCAAGTCGATTACCCTGAAATATCGCGCATCAACATGTATATTACATAGAATCGTGGATGGGCTAGGGACTAGAGGGAACTCGGCCTCTGCAATCTTGCTTATTGGGCGTAAATCTTGGATTAGCCTCCAAGACCCCCCTTTTGATTTCTTAATCGGATAAACTGATGTATAACATGGTGACTCTTACGTCACTAGGATATCTTGGTCCATCATGGCGGAAATTGTCTTAAAAATTCCTTCATCTGCCTCTCGAGACATGGGACATTGCTGTGCTCGGGGCAAAATCGCTCCTGGTATCAAATTAATCTTTACTTCCCCCACTCCTTTCAGGAAGCCTACGTCATAGGGGCCTGTAGTCCACAATGGCACTTTTGACATATCTTCATCAAAATATTCAGGACGCTTCTTTGCTAGCATCATTCTCTGCGGGACCTCTATCTTAGTCGCTTTGACCCAATAAGTAATGCACATTTCAAATATCCCTGACCCTGGGGTTTGCCCATCATATCTTTCTGACTGTGTCAGGGGCTCTGATGCCTTAAACATAGGAGGTAATTTTAAATCCGACCATCTTACTTCTTTATCCAACGGCGGATATTCTTCTAGCTCACCTATAAAACTCCTAAATTCCCTCGAGTAGGTTCCCCTTTCTTCGTCTGATACTTCTTGTGCTCAAATTGTGCAACTCCTCTCATTGCTGTCTCTATTTATTGTTAACCTGTCTAAAGACAGCTCTTTTTGTCTCGCACTACAGGAGTCTACCTCCGTATCATACAACTGCGTACGCTCATTTTTTCCCTTCCTTTGTGCTTCTTTCTGAGCTTGCATTTCGTGATATACTTTATCAATCGTTTCCCCAATGCTTTGTGAATCAAATTCGTCTTCTGGATTTACTCCAGAAGTGCTTGGAAATGGCTCGTACTCGGGAAAGAATTCCTTGATGTCTTCCCAGTTTACCCGTGGATTGGGATCTCTTACTTCCCTTTCAAAATAATCAAGATTGCGTGCTCTCTGTCTCCTTTTGCGTTGTATATCTTTATCAACATCTCTGCGCTTTCTCGCCTCTTCTCTTATTTTATCTTCCTTTTTCCTTTTCATATCCCTTTGTTCATTTGCCCTTTGCCTTTTCATCCCTTTGCCTTTGTATTCTTTTCTCTCTTATCCTTTCCTGTTCATCGGCTTCTATTCTTTTCTCCTTTAGTCTTTCTTTTTCCTCAGCAGTTCTTCTTTTATTATCACGCTTTCTTTGTTCTTCTGCTCTCTCTTGTTTTTTAGTTTGTTCATCTTGATGTAACTGCTCTCGTCTTTGTCTATCTTTTCTTCTCGGTCCATTGTTCCTCCCTTTCTTTGTTTCTCCTGTCTTTTTTGTCTTGATCTCCCTTTTGTCTTACATCTTCGATGCCTTTACCATCGAGTTTAAGTAAAATCTTACCTCCCAACCATTCGTTCTGTACGAGCGCTATCTCATCAGTTTTATCCTTATCTCCATTCCATCTCTTTGTTTCTCTCCCTCTGTCTAGAGATGGACTTGCTTTGATCACTTCTCTCCTTATCGCATCTCTCCTTGTCCCTCAGGAAGACTTTAGAGGTTATATCTTTCTCGATGTCTTTTTCTGGGCCTTCCTCACTACTTTGCGTAGGTGACTCATATGACGGATTGCTATATCTCGTTGCTGCTTTAAGTTCTCTTAATGGGTTTAACCCTTCATCTTTCTTAGTCTTGTTTTTTATTTCAGACGGGCGGGCGGGCGGGCGGGGCAGACGGCTTTTCACCCCCCTCTTGGCATATGTTGAGTATTCAATCTAAAGGAGACTCCTCCTCCTTCTCGTGTTCATACATTTTCCAAAGCTCTAGACTCGCTAGGCGCTTTTCTAACTTTTTCTGTGTACGCAGCATGCAAATATGTCATCATATGCTATAGAACTGTTCTCGATAATGACCGGCCATTGGGCTACGGCATAAACATTTTGTCTGCAGTCCCTTTAACCCATTCTGCACTGTACTGTTTAAGTTTAAGCGCATGCTTTGGTAGCTGTTTGCAAAGATGCACTAATGGTGTAACTCCTTCCATTTCTAAATTTTATTTCTCCTTTTATTATCACTTCGCTTATGTTCTAGTTACAGTTTCAGTTTTATTTTTCAATCGACATACACTTATGAGCGATCGCCAATCGTTGCAAGCTCCAATCCCGTAAAATACAATTTTTACTTTAATCTTGCTAAAAAACAACTATCAAAGTTTAATATTAAAATATCGCTTTTCGCGTCTTACTTCCACTTTTTTTATCACTTAAAACATTTCTTTTTCTCAACTGTGATGTCACCACACTTTTCAACCACATAAAACAAAACAGACAGACTTGAACAGTCACTTCTACGTGCACCTTACGATCCTTTCCTTAGGACTCGTTTTACCCTCTACAATTTATTTTTTTGTTCTGAACTTAAGCCAATTCCTTTAAGAACGTATTTAAACTTATCTCGTCTCCTATATGTCCCTCATAAAAAAGGGCTCTGAATTAAGGCTTCTGCTAGCATTCTTTAAAATCTAGGAACAGGGCGTATCCTTATAGCGTGGCTACACCTCACAACTATTTTCCTCATATATTACTTGGCAACACTCAAGTCAATATCTTTCCCATATACATATATTTTATGATCTTACTCTTGCATTATATTGTATCCCGCCTCCCAATGTTACTCTCAGTTATTTACTGCGCATGCTTCCCTTTTGCCACACTTTTTGGTCTTTCACTCACCGTTCGCATGTTTTCGTCTTCGGACCCTCGGGATCACCGCCTTCATTACTGCATCTTTGAGCTGCTATTCAATCCTCTTCTCGTAGATGCGGTAGGGGTTACTATGTAAACTAGGTGTCCCATCACACCCAACTTGAAGTTTTTGGGTTTCTATTTCAGTCAGATGAATGGCAAAGGTCGTACAATATTACAAAGAGCCTAAAGTTTACTTATTTCGACAGACAATGGTATCTTATCTAACCATCAATCTCTGCTACCAAGTGAACTGGGGACTTCCAGCTCTTTAAGATGAGTTGCAATACCTGTGATATGGATGGGGATTCAGATTTTAATCAAACATCAATAATTCAGACGGCAGAAATAGATTGCCAAAAAGTTGGTCTGTTTTAATGTAAGTAAGTAAAACAGGGAGAACGACGAACATCAGCAATCGCCCGATACTCAGCTCTCAACTTATTTAAGAACAAACATATTATGTATAGACCAAATGTGTCACTACTGATGTGATCCTACGTGGCAAACTTCTAAAACTTATCAGGAAGCGGGATTGGCTCTAAGTGAACTACTAGATATAGGTGTAATGTCTGTATAGAATAACAGAGAGACATAATTGGATACTTAACATTAGGTGGGGCAACTAAGCCCTCCTTTCAAAATGGCCACTATGAATGTCACTAAATGTACGACGTACCATTGGCTACACAACTATATGACCCCCAACTACGTGGTCCTCTACAATTGGCTGGCTACTAACCCCATTCAATAACTTTCCACCTACGTGAGCAGCATGCAGACTGCGCAATCAGGTGCGGGTGAGCTTGTCTCGATACCAGCTTCTCACCAATTAAAAGAAAATTCCATCATCACCTCAACTTTCCAGTGTCAATTAGTATCTGAAGTTGGCCTTGAGTTTGTACTGTTCTCTGGGATTTTATAAGGAGTATGGGTACTGTCTGGCTTCTATGCATAGGTGTGATCTCCTCATGCGTCCAATTTTCTTCCATCCCGTGACTGGACACCCTGAATTGAGCCTTTTTCATGTATTTAACTGTATTTTCCAATAGTCCTCTGACGTCTTTCTTTATACTTGACATTCTTGAACAGGAGCTTCTGTTCTTTCACGTTAATTGTATCGAATGTCAACCAATTTTAGTTATGAAAAGACCTTGGCTCTTTGGCTCATCCAACTCCTTAGCTGAAATATATTCTGTTTAATTCAATTGCTTTTTCGAGGCCTTCCTTATGGTTCAAGACTGTTATATACATAGTGGAACCTTCATTCTTTATTCAATCCATATGTATCTATGAGGTATATATGTATATGTTGGCGCTTGCCGCAATCTATTTACTATAAGCATTTTCTACCTTCATGATTGCTTTGCTGCTTACGTTTCATTGCATCTGTAAACGTTTAAACTAACTAAGTTTCTTTATCAGGTTTGTGGCATAAGTTTCTTCATCTTCATCCCAAAATGTCACTTATGCTTAGTACTTCTTCTTTCTTCATAAATCGTCTGCCTCTCTGGTCTTGTCATCTTCTATATATGGAATCGATTCAGTTTCGTATGACGTCACCATTCATCCTGGTCATTCAGTTTCTTTGTTTCATCAGGAATCGCATTCAAATGGCTATCATATTGGGCCTCATTACGAGTTGCCCGGTAAAACCGGGTTCATTACCGGCATGCCGGAATGAGCGGGTCCGTGCTCGTATGAACCCGCTAAAAGCGGGTGATTATGAGTGCGCGAGCACGCGCGTCCCCCCATGCCGGTAGTGGCAATACCGCCATGCCGCTAAAGGGCCTCCAACTCCCCTATACCGGCATCGCGGGACCCTCCCATAGCGGTACCGCCTCATACCAACCCCTAAATACCGGCATGGTAATACCGGCATGGTAATACCGTGTTTGCCAAAAAACTGACCCGGAAATTACATCATCGCGCAGGAACGGGAAATGGGCTGGCGGCCATCTTTAAAAACACAATCCATTGCCATCCTCCATAACCACCAGCCGATACTCGGAGAGCACAGTGGAAATCCATAGAGGATGTCAAAGGCTACCAGGAAGACCACCCTCCGGCTGCGTAAACAGCGTTACTCAGACGCAGAGCTCACCATATTAGTGGACACTCTAGCTGCACATGCAGACACAATACAATCCCACGACAAGAAGCGGGAGGTGCAGCAACAAAAGTGGCAAATCTGGCAGGATGTAGCCCGCAAGGTATCCGCCATAGGTCCCACCCCACGCAGTGTGAGGGACTGCAGGAAGCGGTGGGATGACCTCCGGCTGAGGGTACGCAATATCATGGCCACCAATCGGAGGGAGGCCATGGCCACAGACGGGGATGCCCACCCCCTGCCAAATTGATGCCCTGGGAGGAGACGGCCAGCAGATTCATCAGTCCTGAGTCCATCGAGGGATTATGCGAGATGGAGACAGGTGCGGCATCAACCGCGGAAGGAGGTGAGTGACCCTGCAGATCCCTGTAGGGGAGACCATGAAGTAGCACAAGTGAAGTGGTAGAGAGTCTAGGCAAGGCAATGCATGTCCCAACACCCACATGACCATACCCAAATACAGATGGCGGGCCAAACGCTGCCACACTGAAATGCATGCTGAGTGCCCATCCCTTAACCAACACACAGCCAACACACCTGGAGCTTGCCCATGTGATACTTCACACAAACCCAAAAGCAATGGCATGCCACCTGCCATGCAGTGAATGCTTACATGCCCCCTCTGAATACCCTGCGTGACACACCTGTAAGACATGAAAGCATGATCAAATGAATAATGAACAGCACCGCCACTGCCATGTCACACCATCACTGATGCCCTGCAGATCTTCTACCCCCCCAGGCACTGATGAGGAAGAAGCGACCCAGGAGACAACTGCGAGGGCATCCACCTCACACTGTAAGAAGAGGGCAACCACCACACCACCTCCGCTGGAGAGAAGCAGGCCACACCCACAACTCTCCAAGGGGAGTCCCTGGAAGCACCCACCTCCACCGGGGAAGAACTTGATGCCAGTGTGGAGCATGAGGGAGACACAGAGGTGAGATGCCCGGCCACCCCGCGCCCCATGCCCACCCCCTCGCCCCAACACCTGCAGTCACCCACCTGCAGTGAAGTTGATCCCTGCCTCCATGACTGTGACCTACCCAACTCTGAGGAGTCCAGTCCCGGAAATGTCATCCACGTGACTGCACAACCCACCACTCCAGCCCCCTCCAGAACCCTGGAGACACGATTGTCGATGGTGGAGGCCCAACAGGAGGCCATGTTAGACCTACTCCGCCAGTACATAGCAGACGGGGAGGAAACCAGGCGGGGTATTGCCACAGCAATTGCAGGGACCACAGCAGCCATCGAAGCAAACACAGCCGCTTTCAATACGTCGGCTCGGCTAATGAGGGACTGCCTGGGGGCGGTGACACAGGTGCTGACCTCAATGCTGCTTCATAAGTAGCGGCCACGGCTTGCAGGAGGTGTGGAACCTGCCAGCGAATCACCTACTACCTCCACACCAGCTTCATCTGTCCCCACCAGCCCAGTGCGCCACACACGTAGGAGTGCAAGGCACACTGAAATGCTGCCTCTGGGCATGAAGAAGTCCCAGAAGTAGTGTGGGGGGAAAATAGTAGTGGGACACAAGGTTGGGGGTGAAGGGGTGCATCTTGTGGAGTCTATTGGGGGTGTTGGTGTTTGTTGGGGGGTAAGGGAGTTTGTTGGGGGGACTGGGAGTTTGTTGGGGGGTCAGGGAGTTTGTTGAGGGGGTCAGGGAGTTTGTTGGGGGGGACTGGGAGTTTGTTGGGAGGTCAGGGAGTTTGTTGGGGGGGTCAGGGAGTTTGTTGGGGGAGTCTGGGAGGGGGGAGTGGGCACATTTTTGCTGTTGTAAATAATACACACGTTGTGATAAGAAAAATCCATGGCTGGACATTGTTATTTTTGTGTGCATCCATTTAATGTGGTACGGTGCTCAGTGCCCAACTCCCAACATTCCCTGTGTGCATTTCCACATTGGCCCAGTGTCTGACTGACACGAGTCTTTCATAGTCCCTGTATTTCAGAAGTATTCGTGAATTAGTGCTTGGCGTACAGCATAGCCATCCCGTGCATCACGTACTGGCAGGGGGGCTACTTCACCTCCGTCTCCATCCTCATCATCCTCACCCGGCCCATGCATGTCAATGTCAGGTGGCAGTGGTACATTTCTCCAGACGCACATGTTGTGCAGCATGACACAGGCCATGGTGATCTTTGCCACCTTCTCAGGACTATATAGGAGTGCCCCACCAGACCTGCTGAGGCAGCGGAACCGCCCCTTCAACAGGCCAAAGGTCTGCTCAATCACAACACGGGTACGGGTGTGCACACGATTGTACTCCTCCTCATGGATGTTCTGCGGGTTACGCACAGGGGTGAGTAGCCACGGCCTCAAGGGATATCCTCCATCACTTGCAAGCAGATTCAAATAGGTGTGTGTCACTCTGAACTGCCACATTCAGGGAGCACAGTCATGGCGGCAGCTATTTGGTGTGGCCATGCACATGTCCCTGTAAGCATGAAAAAATGTTATCTAGGTGCAATTTGTACTGTCATGGGGTGTGGTAGTCTGGATGGCGTTCAATAAATGATGCAGGGTGTAATCATGCATGCTGATGCAGATATGCTGTGGTAGTGCAACAATGTTTTGACTCCAATTCATGCTGTTCATTATTTACTATGCATGGTCACACTGCCCACATTGCCACACTTGCCATCCTGTTCATTCATGCATTGCTTGCCATCACCATGGCGGCCTGGTTGTGCCTCTTACTTGTTCTCATCGATATGCATTATTTGTGATATGTGGCCCAGTGAAGTGTCATGTACCGTTTGACTGGTTCAGGTAAGGAGTGTTTGGCTCTGCATGCATTCTCCAATCACCAGCTATTCCCGCCCAGGTGCAGTATCCCCCCCCTTATGCATCCCCACACATCAGTACCCCAAAGCACTACCATGGGACGGTTGTGCAACTCACCAAGCAGCCAGGCACGTGGTCCGGCATGTCGCTCCATGTGAAGGGGTAGCGTGGAATTACCCAGTAACATGGCTTCATGTGTTGATCCAGGAAATCGGGCGCAGCAATGGGTGATGATATTCCTGGAGTCACATACCATTTGCACATTGATGGAGTGGTATTGCTTGCGATTGCGGTACACCGCTTCTATGGCATGGGGGACTACCAATTCCATATGGGTGCAGTCGATGGCACCGACAGAATTGGGCATGCCTGCCAGTGCATGGAAGCCTACTTTGGTTTCGGCTATCTCCTGGGCAGTCCATGTTAGGGATATGTGGGTGCTTGCGTGCTTCAGGAGGGCATCCAGCACTTGGTTCAGCATGCGTGAAAATAGTGGTTGTGAAATGCCATGCAGCTGGCCCACTGTGTGTTGATAGGTGCCAGTGGCCAGGAAGTGTAGCACAGGCACCACCTTTAGTAGTGAGGGGATGGCAGTACGTATTCCTATGTGGCTGGCAATGTCGTTCTGTATCATGTCCACTATGGTGGTGATGGTGTCACGGTCCAACCGGTACAGGGTGTGGATCTGCTCAGGGGTTAGGTTAAATGGGCTGGGTCTGGTGCGAGGGATTGGTGGCTGCCTACGAGGCACTGGTGGCTGCGCTGGTGGTAATTGCTGGGCCTGTCTCATCCTCCTTCTCCTCCTGCGTCTCCTCTGTGCAGCCTGTTCTTGATGCTGTAGTTGTTGCTGTTGTTGCTGTAGTTGTAGCAGTATAGGCATGTCCTCCAGTGCCATGATTGCAACTGCTAGTGGTAGCTTTTTGGTGTAGGAAGGGGTGTGGTGTGTAGGTGTGCTCCTTTTGTACTGGGCCACTCTACATTGCCTACACCTGTGGGGGGGGGTTGTGGTGTGTGGGTGTGCTCAGTTTATACAGGCACAGCCTCCATTGACTCCACCTGTGGGGATTGTGTGCACCTGTGGCAGCTGCCTTGTATCCTGCTTGCTGTTTGCGGGTGGTCTGAGATGCCTGTATGGCCGGCATCATGCAGGCCGTGATTACCGGCTTCGCGATGCCGGTATTTGCATGTATGCGTGGGTTGGAATTACCCCTTATTACCGGCATGCCGGTATTTGCTCCCTGAAGGGGAGCGTGTACGCGCCTATGCGGCGATTAGCGGCACCGTTGTTCAGTGTGCCGCTAATACCGGGTTCGCGGGTCGGAATGCAATGGAACGGTAAACGATGCCGGTATTACCACACCGGCATCGTTTTTGCCTTACCGATGCAATGGTAGGTGAGCTGACAGCACCTGCTCCTGAGGCAATATGACCGTCTGTCCTCTTGGGGCAGCACAATGTTGCTGCTCTGGTTACCCATTTCGATCGGAAGAGGGGGATCTAGACAGTGCTTTCCTTCTTAACTAATAGTCTCCTAACCACAGCCTGGGGCACTGCCAACATGATCACTGCATTGTGGAAGCAGCGTGGCCAACCTCCAGACTCGGACTGCCCATAGAGCAACAGGGCAATGCCAGAAATGCAAAGCCAACATGCCATTGTGGGACAGTTTTTTAAAATTCAAGATGGCCCTGTTTACCCAAGGTAGGCCTGTTGGATGCGTTTCTTAGTCTTGACACGTAGTACTAAACAAATATTCAATAAAATGAGCAGTCGGCAGCTTATTCTACAAAACAAAATCTCCTTGGGAACTACTCAAACAGTCTGTCACAAAAGAAATACTTTTCCATTTACAGTTATGGCCCATTTTGTCATTAGTGCCCGCGTCGATTGTATGCTCTTGTATGACCCTGCCTACCTCCTTCTTGGCTGCCGGATTGAAAGATGTCTAGATCCCCCTCTTCCGGCAACTTCTGCGAACACAGAGGCAGCCAAACAATCCGCCGACTCTAACTCAGTATGCTCTGCCTTTGCCCCTTTGCCCTGCCTCCCCAATGGTGCTACAGAAAGGAAGTCTCTACCACAGGGTATCTTTGGGGAGTGGTCCATCCTCCATCATGGTGCAACTCCACAAGGAGAAGGAGGGCTACCAGGATACAATGCCCAATTACAAATCCCCCATCCCCCACTATCCTTCCTCTCCTGGCTATCCACTCATTGATGAAGGATCTGTTAGCCCAGATGACTCTTCTCTTGACTCAGCCCTTCACGCCCCGCTAGGGATTCCCCTCCCTACTCCTGAAATCCTTGAATCCGATGAAGTGCCTAGAAGATATGCAGCTTGATCCATTAGCAACAGTACACGCGCTTTCAGATCACTTACATCGGAGTAGAAGGCATCCTCCATGCCAGCCCCAACCTCCCCAACAATCTCTACGGGAACTTTCCCTCTCAGCAGATCTATTAACAGAGCCAACATTAATAAACCTATAGTCAAGGACTACCTTCAGCACCTAGTGCTGATGGAACTGAGCTTAAATGAAGTCTCGCTTAGACCATCTTCCCTCTCTTGCCAACTGATTATAGTGGCCCCTGCATAAAGAAGCGTCGCTTATCGGGTGGTGGAGTTGCTGTTGTCTTCTGTGATACTATAAACTGGAAAGCACTCGCCAACACAAGTTATGAGCCCTCCCAGAGCATTAACCCTGAAAAGCATGACCTGCCCGTCCACCTGGTGTGAATGCAGACCTGCCTACATTTGAAAAACAAAAACCCAGAGACTGACTGTAATATCTTCGGTTACATGCTATTTATATGTAATGTACACTTAACTCTACTTCTGGAGCAGTGTATAGAACATAGAGCATGGAACACAGAATATAGAACATTAAGAGAAAGATGCTCGTTTGGAATGTGTTATGTTCAGTTAATGTTGTGTTGTTCATTGAGCCGGTGGGCTATCTGTGTAACTGAAATAAATTCCTTTTAAATACACAACCTGTGTGACCCAATACTTCAGTGGCAACGAGGATGGTATATGGAGAACGGCAGCCCACCGAGTAGCCGATCAGCCGTGATGTTTTAAACTCTCTGGATGTATTAATCATACGGACCAATCGTGTGCACAGCCGCCATTGCAACAATGCAGAAGAAGGCAGTTTTGTGAAGCGTTGAGGTGTCATTGAGGAGCTATGCCATCTGCATAGTCTCCTGTGCCTTACC
This sequence comes from Ambystoma mexicanum, assembly GCF_040938575.1. Taxonomy (NCBI): domain Eukaryota; kingdom Metazoa; phylum Chordata; class Amphibia; order Caudata; family Ambystomatidae; genus Ambystoma; species Ambystoma mexicanum. The sequence continues at coordinate 1,423,093,695 of NC_090924.1, forward strand.
TGAATCCAGATGTCTTCTTACCATCTCATATCCTACAAATGGCGACGAGGATGGGATTAACAGGTGTTGCTGGTTCCAGTTGGACTGATATATGTTTGCCTGTTGATCCCAAGATAAAAGGACCCACTGAAGGAAATCTGCTGACTCCTGGCATCATGAAAATGCTTTTGGGAGAGGTCCATGATGAGCCCAGCTGTGATGAGGCCCAGCGCCGATTTCCTATGAGAGGATTTCACCATACTAATTCAAGGTATGAGTTCTGCCATTGTATATGGCAGGCAGCCAGCACGCAAATATCTTCTGAGAAGTATCCTGTTTGGCTATCTATCAACGTACTGTGCAGCGTGGCTAGGGCGTTGTAGCGGTGTTTAAAATTGCGGCTATAGTATTCATTGTGACTGCTGAGTTACAGGGCTGTGGAAGGATTGTGATTTTTTTAAGGTAGTCTGCAGAGGAATGTTCCTATTTCCAATTATTAAGGCACTGATGGGTGCTGTTTAATCTGCGCTGCACACGAACCAGATACTATTGCCTCGATATCTGAATCCAAATATATGCTTATGAAGCGAGCTTGGATGTGTGCTGCCATGCAACTGTCATGCGGAAGATGTTGTGTGACATCGATTTTCTGGCGAGGAGCGCTGCTGCAATGCAGATGTTATTATGTCCTTTCCATGTTAACATGGTGTTCCGCCGTTGACCTTTATGCGGTCGCGTCACGGAGCTCTGCGAGGCTCCGTGAGGCTCCGTGATTGCAGATAAAATGATGACGTCCATGAGTGGCTGGACGTATTGGCGGAGCATCGAACGTTGGAGTTTTCACAGTTCGGCTTCGTATTGCGGCAGCGCGTCATTTTCTTTCCCTCGAGTTGTGAATGATGAAAACATTAGAGGAATGGCACTTTTAACGTGGCCTACATTGTGACGTACGTGGAAGGGTTCAATGTTTTGGATTTGTCGTGCGTGGAACTGCTTCCGGGAGTCCATGAGTGTGCAGTCAAATACGCGAGAGGAACGTCGCGTGGAAGGGAATTCTATGGATCATTTCGACACGGAAATGGAGCAACCAGAAATGATATGTTTATTTGGTTCGTGAATATACTAATCTAGGAAGTTTTACTATTTATCCAATATGCGGGCATGATTTGTTCCGAGAGCCGCAAGTAAATACAAATACTATTTTTTTTGTGTCTTGTGAATAACTATGCAACAACAATGCAACGGTTCAGCGAGCACCAGCAATGTTTCCCGTTCTGTTCGGATGTGAACAATTAAGGTACTGTTTCCATCTATTCTCTTCATTGGATATTTCTACGTGTGATTCATGGACATTAAACTGTTTCGTGTACAATTTCTATAATAAGCAGTTTATCTACGTGTAATTTATGGACTGCCATTTATCCGTATAGGTGATGCAACTTATTGCTATTATTGCTATGTTTCTCTGTGAACCCTGCTATTGCTTATTGAAGTGTAGGATGAAATCATTTATGTTGCAGTGATATTACATGTGAATATATACGTGTTGTGACAGGATGGCTGGGAAGGCACACTGTGCATTGTATGCTTGTATGCTTGTTTGATACAAGATATGTTTGAAAGGGTGACTGAGTGTAATAGGTGATTGCATTTACTTTATGAGGAAGAGTGGTTGTACGGGTTTATGCATAACACTATATCACACCAACAACCTAACCAACAAGCAACACAAAGAAAAAAAGTTTTTTTTCCTGCGTGTAGTGTTTAACAATATTATAGGATTTTCAGGTCTCCGAATGCTGCATTTCATATATATTTGCAATGCATATTGATATTTTAAATGTGTTATCAATACAAAGGGGAAATATGTTCATTAATAATATATTATCCATGATGTGGATTGTAATAGGTATAATTCAAGTGGCACAGCATCGCTCTGACGCCATGCAATACATGAGTGAAAATATTTAGTGATTTTCATGTTAAATGAGAAAGCCCTAAAGTTAAATGTAACACGAATGTTGTGTGGTACGTATACAATTTTTTTGGGCATATTACTTATGGCATGCATATGAATATATTGCCGGTTTATTTTCCTTGGCCTAACATGTTTTTTTAAACCTTGGATGCTTTCATTTTTTTGGCTGCATTCAAAACAATTTTGTTTTCAAAGATCATTTACACTTGGACTCAGATCTGATCAGTCTCTGTCGCGGTGTATTCTCTTCTCGGCCTGTTCTTTCCCAGTTGCGTTGTTTTAATGTGATCTTTGTTTTGTGAGTTTTCTTTTCTGCATTTTCCTACTTTTCATTGTTTCTTATGGCAGGGCGTGTATGTGAATATGTGATGGCGCAAACCACAGGTGTTTCGGAGAGGAATGGTGGTGTATGTAGTTATGCAGTTATGGGTGTGAGGCAAATGTTGATAAGGGTAAAATATATGGTCCATATGAATGTTAGATAGTTCCTGATGGTTGCGTGAGTACGCGTTTGTGCTGGGGGTGGCAGACCCTTGTCTCCATGTGGCAGGTGGAGTGGGAGGAGATACGCTTTGATGATTGAGAGTGTGGCAAGGAACGTATGTGCTCGCATACTGCAGTTGAGAGGCCCGGGAGTGGCAGTCCCGGGCAGGTGGTGAATTGTGTACTTGATTGTTTTGAATGTTAGTTACGTGAATGTGGATACGCTTTCTTGGTTGTGAATGTTGTATAGATTTTACTGATGTGAAGGATTGTGTAATTTGGAAAGTCTCTCTAAATGTCTGGTCTGTGATATTTTGTTTGTGTGTTCAATTGAAGAGAGGGAGATGTGTAGTATTGTACCTATTTATCTGCACTGGGTGCACACAGTGCTGCTAGTAGATTACAGCTATGTCATATAGAATGTGATGGGACCTGAGGGTTCCAAGAACTACAATTGGGAACACAGGATGGGAGAACCTTACTGAAAGGATGTCATCTATATAGCTCCCTGCCTTTCTATATAACTAGCCCTGTAACTACAAATAAACTTACTCCTTTTATATACACAAGTCTCCTGTGCCTTACCTGAATCCAGATGTCTTCTTACCATCTCATATACTACAGTTATAAGCACATTTCCCATAAGTTAAACACAACTTTTGTACAAAAGGCAGTTATATAAAGCAACTACAACATTTTTATTTGAAAGATTGTTAAGAAGTTAAGTGACTGCCAGCAGTCTACCACTCATATGTTTTTTATACAAAAGTAACTCAACACAGTACATTGAAAACAAACAAGTAAAAGTAACTCAATGCAGGGCATTGAAAATAAACAAGGTAATAAACAACACAATAACATTAATATTCAGCAATGCATAGCATACCACCTCCAGACTGTTTCCTAGATACAAATGGTGAACCAGCATTGCCTTGGAAGCGTTGGAAGAAATGTTTTGACACTATGTTTTTGCAGCCCATGGTCTTAATTATACAAATGAAAGAAACAAAATGTCTTTTAATACACTGCCTAGGAAACTATGGACAAGAACAATGTGAGAATCTTCAACCTATATCTGAACAAGAATCAACAGGGCTTACAGAATATGAGAGATGTGTGAAAATGTCAGACATACATTATGAAAAGGCTGTGAGCATTATTCTTGAAAGGTACCACTTTGGGAAACGCAAACAGGAAGATGGAGAAACAGTTGAACAATTTATCATAGCATCGCGTGGTCTAGCTGTCATGTGTGAGTTTAGTAATAATCTGGAGGAATGTCTCCATGATCAATTTATGTTGGAGTGTAAAGACAGCAAAGTAAGAGAAGCCTTATGGTCAAGAGGAAATCCTTCATTAGACCAAATACTGAGAATAGAAAGAGAAGTAGAACATACATATAAATTTGTGAAGGAACTTGAAAAAAGGAAGATGCAGATAACAAGTTAGACATATCCAAATTCCCAGAAGTGTTGGCAGTACAAAATAAAAACACAATGAAAAAGAGACAATCTAATAAAAGGGATCAAGGTTATGAAAGGAGAAGAGGATCCAAATTCAAGGAAAAAGGAGACATAGATAATAGCAGAAGAAAATGTTATTGGTGTGCTAGCAGGTATCATGTTGCCAGCAGGGAAAAGTTCTGGCACTAAAAGAAATCTGCAAAAGATGCAAAAGAGATGGTCATCTGACGTATTGTTGTAAAACCAAATTGGAGAATATAGATTGCATTGTGGAAATATGTGAGGGTTTTGAGGGATGTACTTTTATAATTTTGAAGATTCAGAAGTCAATGCAGTAGAAGACCAAGATGCTGATCTTGAAAAACCTATGGCAGATATACAAGTTGGCAAATCCACAATTAAGATGGTTGTTAACTCTGGTGCTAAGTTGCCTAGAATCATTTTTGAGAAACACTTCAAAGAATGCACTGTTCTTAAAGAGATTGATGTGAAGCCTGTTGCCTATGGGGATAAACACATTGAGTTAGAAGGTTGGTTTTGGTCAACCATGAAGTTCAAAGGCAGAACAGCATAAGGAAAAGTATGTCTCCAAGAAAGGAATGCATACTTTGTTAAGCTGGTCTCATCAGAGAAGATTCAAAATCAAGCTAGATCCCAGTGCCGAGGAGATGGTATATGTAGTAGATCATGAGAGGCAATCTGAACATTTTGAACATCATCCTGTGTTCCGAGATGAGCTAGGGAGTTTGAAGAACTTTTGGCATGAAATTTGTATGAAAAGTGATGCTGTTCCTGTTGTACATAAGGTCAGGCCAGTTCCATTAGCAATAAAACATAATGTAAATGAAGAACTGGAAAAAATGGAAGCACAAGGTGTAATGGAAAGAATTGAATCTTCTGAATGGGTGTCGCCATTGGTGATAGTGCACAAACCCAATGGAAAACTCAGGTTGTACATTGACTTTAAGTCAGTAAATAAATGGATAATTCCAGACAGACATCCTCTGCCAAATATAACGGAGACGCTAGGGACTGTAAAAGATGCCAAGATGATGAGTACTTTGGACCTTAGCTCAGCGTTCCATCAAATTATGTTACATCCCAGATCAAAAAATGTCACAGCTTTTATTACTACTGAAGGTTTGTTCCAATGTTTAAGGATGCCTTTTGGCTTAATTTCAGCAGCGGCTGTGTTTCAGCGTGTGATGTACAATTTATTCCATCATATGCAGAGTGTACTTTGCTTTCAGGATGATGTTCTAGTCTATGGGAAAGATCAAAAGTAACATGATAGTAGAATGTGTAAGGTTTGAGATGTTTTTCAAGTTGCTGGTCTAAGTCTTAGTAAGGAGAAAGGTAAATTCAATAGATTGAGTATACAGTATTTAAGGCATTACATTTTCGACAAAGGTATAAAACCCAAGGAAGAATTGGTAAACACCATTTTAAATTTCCCCAGTCCAGATACCAAAGATAAGGTTATATGATTTTTAGGCATGGCAGAATGTTATGCAAAGTTCATTCCGGATTTGGCTAGTAATAGTTTCCATATGAGAAAGTTGTCAAAAAAGAATGTGAAATTTGAATGGGATGAGGAATGTGAAGACAAATTTATTAAGATAAAGAAAGATCGAAATTGTGCACCTACTTTGAGGTCTTTTGCTCCCAAAAAGAAGAGCATTCTAACCACTGATGCAAGCAATCATGGTTTGGGTGCAGTGCTATCTCAAAGTGAAGGTGGAATTGAATACCCTATTGCTTGTGCTTCAAGAGATCTGAATGTGGCAGAATGCAATTATTCAACTATTGAAAAAGAGTTGTTAGCGGTGAAATGGTCTATTGAGAAGTTCCAGTCATTCCTGTGGGGAACAATGTTTGTTGTGAGAATTGATCACAAACCTCTCAGGGAAATTTTGACTACCAAAGATTTGGATAAAGTCTTGGCAAGAATCAGGAAATACGTAGCAAATTTGCAGGAATAGAATTGGGATATGGAGTTTGCTCCTGGAGACAAGAATACATGTGCTGACTGTTTATCCAGATTGACAAACTTTGTAGATAATGATGATGATGATAACGAGAATGAAGAAATATTGAAAATAAATCAAAAAGTGGTGTCTGAGAATGAATGGGCAAAGGCCATTGAGTTAGATGAAGTTCTTAACAAACTAAAGAGGTGTATTGAAGAGGGAGTTAAAAGTAATGAGATGAGGAAAGGTGTTTTACCTGTCGCTGTCAGACAAGTGTATGATGACATTTATTTGAACAACAATTTGGTTTTGAGGGGTGACAAGTTATATCCTCCCACTTGAATGAGGTACAAGATATATCACATGAGGAACATCAAGGGATGACAAAGACGAAACAACTTGTCAGTCAGGATTATTGGTGGCCTGGTATGGATTTGGAAATAGAACGGCTGATCAGGGAATGTAGTAACTGTGATGACTCCGCTAAAGTATACATTGCAAGACAAGAGCCTATGACACTGATGTCTATACCAACCATACAGTGGAAAAGAGTAGGTTTAGACATTGAGGGACCAGTAAGAAGCAATGGAATGTTAAAGTATTGTATGGTATTAATTGACATGCTGTCTAGACAGGTGGAAGTCAAATGGGTACAGAACATCTGTTCCGAAGACATCAATCTGTTTTTAGATACCATTTTTAAAAGGGAAGGTTATCCCACCACTATTATCACAGATAATGGTGTGCAACTGGTATCACAGGAAATGAGACATTTTCTGAGGCAAAATGGGATGGAATACAAAACAAGTTCCATTTATCATCCCCAAACCAATGGAATCGCGGAAAGATTTAATAAGGTAATCAAGAACAGTATTAGGGGTGTTTTGGAAAGTAAAGATCACTGCAAGAAAGCAGTTGAAGATACTGTTGTAGCACACAGGTTCACCCCACATGCCACTACTGGCATTTCTCCGTTTGAGATGCTCAGAGGAAGAAAACCCAACATGAGAGTGTGTCTGTCGTGGTTGGGTAGAGCATGCAGAAAAGAAATAGATTTTAAGGAAATTGAGAAGAAGATTATACATAGACAGTTAACCAATAAAAGGCATTTTGATGTGAGAAAGGCAGTGAAGGATTGTGATGTAAAAGTAGGTGATTGGATAAGGATAAAGCTTCCTTTAACTACCTCAAGTGGTAATGCAAAATGGTCAGCGGTCACAAAAGTTGTAGAGAAATTTCATGGAGCTGTAAAAGTGTCTGGTGGAAGAGTGTGGAATGTAAATAGAGTGTGTAAATGTCCAAAGGACAATTCCAAATTTGTTAATGGGAATAAAAGCAATAAGGAGGATGCAAGGGAGCATAGAATTGAGTCAGTTGTCAAAGCAGGTAATACTATTGAACAAAATATACACACTAAACGTGTCTGTAAGAGACCTTCATATTTGAAGGATTATGTATAGTGAGTTCTTTATCAAAAGTTCTGAAAACTTGATCAGTAGCTGCAATGTATCAATACGTGTTTATCATTACAATTCAAGTAGAATCTGTTATGCATAATTAATTGATTATTCAATATAGTTAGATCATTGTTTGTTTAATTGTGTAAATAAGGAAGGTGTGTAATAACTTAGGTTACATGCTATTTATATGTTATGTACACTTAAGTCTACTTCCGGAGCAGTGGATAGAACATAGAGCATCGAACACATAATGTAGAACATTAGGAGAAAGATGCTGGTTTGGAATGTGTTATGTTCAGTTAATGTTGTGTTGTTCATTGAGCCAGTGGGCTAACTGTGTTAATTAAATAAATTGCTATTAAATCCACAACCTGTGTGACCCAATACTTCACTGACATCATCCAACGTCATGCCCATATCCACGCAAGACTCTGGCCAACTCACATGTCTAAAAAAAGCTAAACAATACCCTGTGGGGATTAGCAACCGTATGTGTCTCAGTTCAAACTGCCATGCAATTGGCCACTAGTGCTCTGTTTGTAGCCAATCACATGGAGGCATGGGCGGAGTTGCTGAAAATCTCAGAGACTCCACACTCTTCCCCAGAGACCCAGAGAAGAGCATAAAACCTGGAGTCTCCGGGCTAATCCTGGTGACTAGGCAGGTCTGTGTGAACATCTTCGGATTCATTAACCACCTGAAGTTAGGTCTCATTCCTTTGTGGACCTTCTCGGCCTTACCACAAACGTCTAATCCATCTTTACCCACGCAGCTCGGAAAATTGCCAGGAACAAACAGGTCAGGATCCTCTACGTATTGTTCTGAATATCTCTACATTAATGCCCACGTATGAAGCAAGCTCTATATCCTGTTGCCATTGGACACTTGGGCATCTTATGGGGATTTAGTGATTTATCCAAGGGTGGAGAGTGATCAAAACGCACTCTGTTTGACCAAATATGTAGATGATAGTTGCATTTTGGAAGTTTACAACTCTGGTCAGTTTTACAATGATTTGATGGCCCCTCTTTTACAGTGCGTATCAAAGGACATGAAAGGAAACTGTGCCAAGAGATCTCATAAATCTGGAAAATTGGGATGGTTTGATGAAGAATGTACTACTATCTGCGATCAGACAGGGGACGGGGTCAAAGGAGGTCTGTATGATTAGAAAGAACTAAAAATTCCTCATCATACAAAAGAAAAATTAGCACTGGAACCATAGGTGGAGAACTTGGTAAAAGCGGCAAAGGAGAAAGACTCGAAAACCTTCTGAAGGGTAGAGATGCAGGGTCTGGGGAAATACACAGAGGAAGAATGGGTCAAGTACTTTACTCAGATACTTGGGGTGATAGAGGTGGAGTTACCCAGCATCACGCAGGAACAACAATTGGATATTTTTCCACGCTTGATAGATGCTCAAGGAGAGGAGGCTACTGCCACACCCCCTAAGAGGGGGAACACCTCTGTCCAGCAAAATGGGCAATCTGAAATAGTGCATGGCTATTTTTCATTTGGCAACAGTAAAAGCCCCACGCCCCCAAACATGATTCCTGCAGAGGTCTTTACGCTTCTTTGCGACTGGTGAGTCCTGTTACTCCTAGTTGTTTTCCTGCATTTCGTAAAGAGTGGAGTATATCCGACTTCTTGGACATGTTCCACCATCGTACCCCTCTATTCGAAGGGTCCATTGAATGTGGTGTCATCATATAGACCGATAAGTCTCATTGATATAGACTGGAACGTTTTCTCCCACATATTCCTCCAGGAAATGAACAGATGGATAGGGGAAAATGCAGTAATACATTTGGCACAAGGGGTATTCAGGCCATGGCTTTCTACGATAGATCAGGTGTTTGTTTTATGACATTTGTCAAACAGATAAGCACTGGCCAAGAACGTGCCCTCATATGCTGCTTCCTAGATTTCTCCTCAGCCTTTGACCTGGTGGTCAGGGAGAGGCTTTGGCTCAAGCTGGCTTGCATGGGAATAGACAAACACTTGCTCGATATGAAGGCCCTATATTCAAGTACCTCAATACAAGTCAGGTTTGGCCCCCGAGCTGAACTGACTCAGAAAATTCAGACGAGGAAAGGGGTTAAGAAGGGCTCCCTGCTTGCCCCGGTGCTTTTCTGCTTGCACATTAATTGCATTTCTAGGTTTCTCAAAGATGCTGCAAAAGACATTCCAAGCAGAAATGTATGCAGATGACTCAATTCTCCTCGCTAGGACATCAAATACTTTGAGAGGTCATCTCAAAGCAGGTCAGTTTATTGTGCCCTAAACCATCTAGGATGAATCCAAGTCTAAACTTATGGTCCTTAACAATTACCACAAGGGGAAAATAAAGCCATGTTTTAAGTTGGATGGTGAGTCCATTGACTTAGTGCAAAGTTTCACGTATCTGGGAAAAGTCATTACCCCAAATCTTTCCTCTTAAGCACTAATAGATTCAGCAACTAGAATAGGATAAATAGCTGGCAGAGTCATCATAAAGTTTGTACGTAAGCAAAGGGATAACGTGGTATATAGAAGGAAGGTAGGAGGAACGGTAGCACATGGTGCAGAACAAGTCCGCCGCATGTGTCGGTGTATGAGAACGACATTTCTGGGAACAGCTTTTACATCTACCCAAAAGCTTTCCATCTGATGCTTTACATGCAGGCATCATCTTACAGAAACAACAGAAAGGGGTGGGGGATTCTCCGTGCAGGTATGTAGTTAAAAGGGTGATCGCGCACAAAAGGGAGCTGGTAGATTTAGCCTTCCATGAACACTTCTCCCAACTTTTAAGTTCATAAAACATCTGGCAGAGGATCTTACAGAGCTGGGTCCAGGCTCCATCCTGGATCATCTGAACCAGGTTCTGGATTCTTATAGACCCTTGCTGTCTAAACATAAAGCAGCCCAAAAGACTAGAACAAGGAGGGCGGGAGAGGCAGAGTTGGCAGGTCTACCGCACGTGGGTTAGGCAAATGTTTTGTGGCAGGTGAGGCTCACCAATCATACCTGTCAAATCCTGCACACCCACAGGTCATGCACTTCTTTACCCTAGCACGAGCTGTCACTCTACCTTTGGCTTTCATTGTCAAAACATGCAAAGCAAGGGTGGAAGACGTGGCACATTTCATACTCCCATGCCCAGCCTATGATCCCTTAAGGGTGTATTCGATTTACCCCCCCTGCTAAAGAGAGAATGTCTTTTGGACATTTCAAATGCTGCTTTGACATTTCTCTTCAGGGACTTCGATCAAGTATTACAAAATCAATTGCATGTTTCCTTAATGGTGCCTGGCGACAGAGAACAAACAAAATCAGTAGCCCTGCAGCGTAGAGCACACGGGTCCTAGGGTTTCTGGGGCTGCGAGTAGGGAGGTAGATTAGAGATGTTCCTTTCACCCCCCCCCCTGCTCTCCCCAGACATCCTTCATGGACCCTGGCAGAAGGATAAGTCTGTGATTATTTTATATAGTTTAAAGAGTTTTAGAGTTTTATGCTTCTGATGTATTCTGCATTATATCTATGTCTCTTTTGGCTTTTGATACTAATCACAAAACTATATATATCGATATATATCTTTTCTAGACTTGTGATTAGTTTTAAATTGTAATTGAGTTTTAAAATAAGAACATATGTTATTTTATCTTGTACTAGCAAAAAGTCCCCACACAGGTTCTGCACACAGACATGACAACGCTCTCTCACCCACCAGCCCACCTCTAAAAGGTGCACTAGTTAATGCTAGGTCCTTAATTGCTCATGCCATTGAGATCGCTGATCTTATCCAGACCGCAAATTTTGACTTCCTGGCCATCACGGAATCATGGCTACATGCCGCCGCAGGACCAGCCATTATGTTAGCAACCCCTAACGGCTAGACAGAGGCGAAGCCCGCGGAGGGGGCATAGCCCTTATCATTAAATCCAACCTATCCATCAGGCTAGCACCCTCGAACGACACTAAATCATGCGAAAGCCTAACAGCTAAACTAGCTATCAACAACTCCCAAACCCTCACTATCCATCTTATCTATAGACCTCCAGGCCCTATTGGAACCTTTGAGGAGGACATCTCTACCATCCTATCGCATAACCTAAAACAATCTTCACAAGTCATCCTGCTAGGGGACCTTAACCTAGGCTTCAATGACCAAAATGACCCACAGGCAAGTAGAGTAGCCAACCTACTCTCTGAACTAGGCTTTTCACAAAAAGTACTCCACCCTACCCACAACAAGGGTAGAATACTCAATTGGGTGGCAGACCATAACTGCAATGCCTCCATCCTATCGATCTCCCCACTAATTTGGACAGACCATTTCGTTATAACATTTGCTCTAGAAACAATCAAACCTACTACCACCCCAGGCCAGCCAGCACCATCCATCCCAACCAGGAACAAGAAAAACATCACCCCGAACAACCTACTCCCGCTCATCCTCCCCACACTCAATTCACTACCAGACCTGGACCCTGAAACACTAGTGAACGAGTACAACAAAGCTATGTCCTCTGCCTTGGACATAATTGCACCACTCAAAGCGAGACGCAGCAAACCCAAAGCCCACCTCAACTCCTGGTACACCCCCCATCTAAAAACTCTTCGCACCAAAAAAAGACAATGCGAGGTCACTTGGAAATTACAACCTATAACACTAGAATAGCCCAAGCCAACTCTAGTATGAAAGAACTCTTCATTATCCTAAAGGAAATAGAATCCCCCATCCCAGTGCCCGGCAACTGTGTCAAAGACAAAATATGGTGCACCAACATTCAGCAAGCTCTAGCTAATAAAGTAACAACTCTCCAATCTAAAATCGCCACGAAAAAATCCTCACTCAGTCTCGACACGAAGCCCAAAACAGCTACCACCCCTTCTAATAATAACACCAACTACCCTTGCTTCAAATTCTCCAAAGTATCTATTATTGAGACAGAAAAAATCATACTGTCACTCAAACCATCTAATTGCCAGGGGGATCAATGTCCACCTCAACTGATAAAGGACGCAGCTAGAGACCTGTCGCCCTTTATCTCAAAACTCATTAACGCCTCATTCGCTACAGGGTCCATACCGAGTAACCTAAAAGAATCTTGGGTACTCCCTTTGCTCAAAAAACAGACACTTGACCCCGCCATACCCACGAACTACCGCCCAATCACCACTGTGCCATTCCTCTTAAAAATCATAGATAAAGTGGCATACTCACAAATACAGAAACACCTAGAAAACAACAATTTACTAGGAGTACGCCAGTCCGGCTTCCGTCCCCAGCATGGAACCGAAACTGCCCTCCTAGACCTAAAGGCGCAAATTGATGAGCTAAGGGATCAAGGCAAACCAGCCTTACTCCTCCTTCTGGACTTATAAGCCGCATTTGACCTTGTTGACCACAAGGTCCTCTGCAGGCACCTGGATACAGCCGCAAGAGAGAAGAAGAAGCCACAAACTGGATCCAATCCTTCCTCAATAACAGGACTATGAGAGTCTTCTCCACCACCGCGGCAGCAGACTCCATCCCCATCACATGTGGTGTGCCCCAAGGATCTTGTGTCTCGCCTACACTCTACTACATCTTTACTAAACCCCTTTTCGATGATCTGGACCTTCTTGGTATCACCTACACTAATTATGCAGATGATACCCAGATTCTCCTACCACTTACCGGTGATTACGACAAGGATTTGGCCTTGGTGAACAGAGTGTATCTCATCATCCAGGCATGGATGGCCACACAAGGTCTATGCCTGAATGACGACAAAACTGAAATCATCATCCTGGGCACAACCCCCACCCTTAAAAAACTGGGCCCCAACTACTCCTCCTTTAACATCGACAACAACCAAATCACGACCGCCCATGCGGTAAAAACTCTGGGTTTCTACCTGGACTCCACCCTTTCTTTCAACAAGCAGGTCAATGCGATGGCTTCGGCAACCGCCTACACAGGTAAACTGATAAGAGCAGGCAAACCCTTCCTATCAAGCGATAGCTGCATCACACTCGCTAGAGCGCTCGTGTTATCAAAACTGGACTACTGCAACTCGCTCTATATTGGGGCTAAAAAGGAAATTATCAAAAGAATTCAAATTCTGCAGAACAACGCGCTTAGAGCAGCACTTTGCATTCCCAGGAGAGCCCACACCACCGCTCTCAGACGAGCTAACAACTGGCTCTCTACGCAGGAGAAAATCCAACTAAAAGTTGCCTCTTTGGTCCACAAATGCCTTAACAACGCTGCACCACAGTACCTATCTGCTAGATTCACCATACTAAAACCAATAAGACTTACTAGATCTGCTAATTCCAATAACCTATCTATACCTAGAGTCAAACTGACCAAAGTCGGTGGCTGCAGCTTTCAGGTGAAAGCAGCTCAACTCTGGAACTCCCTACCATCCACCTTGAAGACTGACAAACTCTACCTCACTTTCCGACACAACCTTATAATGTGGATCAAAAATACAGTCACACTTTAGATCATCCACTGCCTGGACCTACTCAATCCTAGGAACTTCTGTTTAGGACTGTAAATACATGCTTTTACACTTTTTACTTGCTGTATATTCGTTGTATTTTAATTGTTGTATCTTATTTTTGCTGCTCTACTTGCCATGTGATCTTGTAACTAAGCTTTGAGCTGTCTTATAAAATGCACCCGGTTACCCCTGGGTCTGGTGCGCAATATAAGTAATAATAAAAACAAACAATTGTTGACAATCACGGAGCAGAGATAGAGGGAAGGGGAGAATTGGTGTGCTGCAGCATCATAGAACCGTCTATGCGCTCTCCCCACCTGTCGCCTCATCCTGGGACGGAGCAGTAAGTTGCGATGCATTGCAGTGTAGATATCTCGGAAACTGTTTGTTCTAGGGCCTTGAAATGTGCTTTCTGAGATCCCTCAGGGACACGTTTTGTTCCTGCCGTTCAGACTGTTAATATGAGCTCTGTCCGGTCCTTCTACGGCCATCTTAATGTTTTGCATGTTGCGGTGCAAATATCTCAGAAACGGTGCATCCTAGGGCCTTGAAACATGGTTTTCAAGGTCCCATAGGTCGAAGTTCTGTCTTTCGCATCCAGATGCTTGAAATTAGCTCTGTCCGGTCCTTTTATGACCACCTTGATGTTTTCGCACTTCCAGGCAACCGTCTCATGTGTGCAGGGACTGAAATCTGGGGAACAGGGTGAGGTGTCCACATGTCATGTAGCCAGTAACATCCGGTGGTTCCTAACAGGGATCTGTGCAATATTTGGTGCAGGTGGTGGAACAGTGTGGATTAAACAGACAAAGAAAACAAACTAACAGATTTTCCATTGTATTACATGGACGCGCCAGCGTCCATGTAGTTATGGTTAAGTTGGTGTTTCCATAGGAAGAGCATTTTTTGGGTGGCTAATAACTTCACTCCCTCTGGACGAATCCTCACCAAACTTTGCAAACAAAAGTATATGGCCCACTCTGATTTTTTTTGCAAAGTTTGGTGAGGATTCGTCCAGGGGGGGAAAAGTTATAGGGGGTGTCCCAAAACTTGTGTTTTTTCCTATAGACATAATGGGAAAAAACTTTGCGCATGGCCACAGGCCAAACCGCTGGACGGATTTACACCAAATTTGCAGCAGGAGCAGGGGCTTGGTCCCGAAAGCGTGCTTTTGCAAATTTGGTGTAAATCCGTCCAGTAGTTTTTTATAAAATGACCAAAACGTAAGGCAAAAAAATTTGTGATATCTGTGTTCGCTTCGCGGACGGACTTCCCTGTTCGCTCCGCGGACAGCACCCCGATTGGCCCATGGCCTTGCGTCATGTCCGCGGACATGCGACGTGTTCGCTGATTGGATGGAGAGGGGCGTGGAGCACGTCAGATTTTCTGTGGCGCCCGCCATCTTGTATTCGCCGTCGACCGCGTACAGCGCAGTGAAACGTGGATACAAAATTGTATTTAGTGCCGTGTGTTGGTGTGTAAGAGTGTTTGGGGAGGGTGGGGGAGTATGAGATAGGTTCAATGTTTTGTTTTTTTATGTGCTAGACGTTTTTGTTGTGTTCGATTTGTCCGCGGGGAACACGGCTGTTCTGACATTTTGTAAATAAACTAAATGGTGGGGTGTTTAGAGGACGCAGTATGTGTCATTTTAGTTCGCAAGGAAGGTAAAAATGAGCTATCAACACTCGTGATATACTTAATTGTTCGTAAATACACAAACTGGGGGTGTCCTCAGGACGCTGTCCGTATTGTAATCTGTCTAGTTGAATGTGTTCTAAGAACACTCGCGGTGTCCTGAAATGGTTGCAATTACACAAAATGGTGGTGTTCTGAGAACGTTGTTTGTATTGTTCGTTGTCAGGGTGAAAGTGTTTTAAGACCACTCCTTTTGTCCGCTAATAGTACAATTTCCTATTGGCGTCAATCGACTTTTTGTCCACTAAAGAAACGATAAATCCGGCTGGTGTGCGCCGACATTATGTGATAATCCTTTGACTGGCGCTATTGACCTGGCTGACTTGCTTTTGCGACACTAAATCATATCTCCCGCCCCTAAGCCTGATATTATCAAAGCATTCATATTCCCCGCCTCTCTCCGTGACGTTACAAGGTGCGTCATCAAACGCGCCCAGTCCTCTCCAGTCCTAAGTGACTTTACACAGAACCCGGAATACAACACATATTATGTCACAACACAGCACGCCACAATTCGGAATATGAAACAGTGATTTAAAAGCAAACAGCAAGATTGTACATTTTGTAAAGTACATTTATTTGACATCAAATGTTTAGAGAATATTCAGCAATTTGCATTTGTCTTTGTTGTCGATCCGCAAAAGTTCATGTTGAGGCACGCGATGTTCCTTTGCGGTACAGAGGGTGTTAGATCAGCTTACAACTCAGTGCGCCACAATTCAGAATATGAAACTGTGCTTTAAAAGTAAACAGCAGGATTGTACATTTGGTAAAGTATATTTATTTCACATGAAATGTTTAGTGAATATTCAGCGATTTGCTATTGTCTCTGCTGTCGATCAGCAAAAGTTTATTTTGAGCCACGCGTTGTTCCTTTGCGGTAGATCGGCTGTTGGTTTATGATAAAAGCAGTAAATGGTCTCTCGGATAATCGTAATGTTGGTCCAACAACGAGCCATTAGACCACCCTATTGGTTGGTATGTTGTTTGTAGCCGCTAGTACTGCGTAAGGGCATATTGGTCCTTGGCGATTGTCCCATAAAGTGGTGAGGGTCATGAAGTTGCATATTTGGACCTGCACCTGGCAGTTGAAGACCCCATCCGCTGGAGTCTGTAAATCGTGACATAGGCAAAATGGGGCGAAATACCTGTTTTAAAAAACATAAATTAGTCTCACCAGCCGATCTTCATTAAAAATCATAATTTTATTTATTAGGGCGTGAAACTATTTGCTATCGAAGATAGTGCAATGGAGTATGTTAATAATAATATTTTCCCATTCATATAGCGCTAAGAACCATGAGGTATCTAAGCAGTGCTTATTATTAACCACGGTGTGTGGTGCTCATTTATCGACCACGGAAGGATGAAAGGCTGAGTTTGGCCTTGCCGGGATTCGAACTTGCGTTAGCAAGCTGTACACGGATGTCAAAGCGAGCGTTGTACTCGCTGTGCCACTTGACAGGCTACAGTGAAGCGGCACAGCGAGTAGAGCGCTTGACCGCCTATAGACCGGTTAAATTATTTATATTAACCCACCCTGTGTCGTCTGCCTTTTTCAGAGCCCTCTAAACGACAGGGGATCAATTTGGCGGTGATAGTGCGTGGTAGAAAACATTATGCCACTTTGAACGAACAAGTTCAACTTGAGCGGTCTTTAATGCTACGCTATTGTAATTATATTTGGTATAAAATAATCTAAAGGGTTACTTACAGTACAATTGCAATTTCCATTGTCTACGAGTAGTGCAGTCCCAAAATATGACTCAGCGTGTGCGAACGATCTTTCGCATAGTGATATAATATATAAAAGTGGTTTTGTTTCAGAAATTTCATCCTTATCTTCTCTTACGTTTTAGCAACACTCCTTCAAGAGAAGTCTTTCATCACAATCTCTGTCTGTCAAGGTCAAAACACAATACAACCTTATAGTCAGCTTCGTGAGCCTCTCCGGGGCCCGAGAAAAAAATGGAAGCAGCTGACCTTCACTGTGAACGAGCATACATTCTTACTTTGCAACATTCTGTGTAAAGCCATCTGTGAGAAGTTGTTTTTTGCACGCCATGTTTGTATATTGTTTGCGTGATATTAAAAAAAGTTTGTTTAAGGGACCTTATGGTTCTAAGTACAGCCGAAAGACCCCTGAAAATCGCAAGTTATGGTAAGCTATGAAAAATAACTCGCGCCACCACCGTGCACTGCTAAGACTAACACCCAGGACATCAAAGATGACATCGCAAATGTCATTGATGAAATCACTGATGACATTACATGTGTATGAACTTTTCATGGAATTTGTGTACTAGGGATTTTTATTATAATGTTGCGAAAAAAGTGTCAAGGATATTGCAATAAATATCATACCGTTATTAGTGCTTTGAACGATGCATTGATATAAATAGCATTGTATTATGGGATTCTGTCTAGTATACTGAGCTACTAATGGAGAAACATAGCATTGTGTGCAGAGTACAAGATGAAAGTATAATATTTGTAATGTTAATATATTGAATAATGAAATGATAATTGTCCTGAAATGTTAGAAAATTCACAAAATGGGGGTGTTCTGAGGACGTTATTCGTATTGTGTGATTGCTTAGCTGTATGCAATGAGGGAATGGCACAGAGAGTAAAGTGGACGCCGTCCGCGGACACCGCGGCTGTTCGTGGACAGGGCGTGCTACATCTGGGTTTTTCCAGGAAATCCAACATGGAAAGAAGACTGTACGGATCAGCCAATCAGATGTCGAGGTTGTGGATTTGTGTTGAAAGAGACTGTGTGTGGTGAAGATGGCAGAAGTAGAGAAAGTCAGGGTGTTGGTGCTTGGAGATATGTTTGTGCATGGTTTACAACAGTACGCTCAATTCAGGCATGTTGCAAAGAACTTTGATGTGAAAGGAGTGAAGTGGTGTGGAGCACTGTGCTTGATTGCAATGTACAGGGAATTGTACAAGTTTGTGAGGATATGGCCACGATGAACAGTCCGCATGTGGTAGTTTTGCACTATGGTGCTTTCCATTTGGGCAATGTCAGTGCCCCTACTTTGTTGGCTGATTTGGAACGCTTGGTTCAAGCCGTAATGAAGATCCTTCCAAATGCGAAAGTAATTTTTTCTGGATTACTACCTAGGGCAATATGGGACAATAGTTCAGTTTTTTGTCCTCAGCAAAACATTGCGAGGTGTGTCATCAACCGAGGCATGTGTGCCTTCATGCTTAGAGCTGGTATGTTCTTCTGTAATAATGAGAATATTGATGCCAGTAATGCTGTTAATTTTAAAGAAGATGGCATCTCTTTATCTTTTACAGGAAATGCCTTTCTATTTTGGAATGTAAGGGTTGCTTTGGAGAAGGTTATGTGAAAATTTTAGGAGTAAAGTAAGAAAAAAAAACAAGAAAAAAAATACTAAATAACAGGTGTCTGTCAAGGATCTGTAAAAAAACAAAAAAATTGGTCTTTTCAGAGCCAACTTCAAAGGGGAAATGGGGCACACTATTTAAATTTACATTCACCACGCTCAGATTTTCGATATGTCCGTGGACATGGCGGTAGCCTCGGACATGAAAATCACTACGAGGGGGTTAGTATGTTCTATGTTACATGTATATGAAGTCAGGGATATTATGGTTAAGTTGTGCTACTAAAAACCTATGAAATTCAGTGAAAAAACTTTGTTAAAGGGACGTTATGGTTAAGTTGCGCTACTAAAAACCTATGAAATTCAGTGAAAAAATTTAGTTAAAGGGACGTTATGGTTCAAAGTAAAACCGAAAAACCCCTGAAATTCGGCAGTTATGGTAAGATAAGCAACCATAACTCGCGCCACCGTGCACTGCTAACACTAACATCCAGGACATCAAAGATGACATCACAAATGTCATTGATGACATCACTGATGACATCACATGTCTGGCTCCCCCTTTTTTTCCTTTACTGACATAACTAGGCCACATGGTTTTGCTCAGTAACAGTCAAGGGGCCTCATTACGACCCTGCCGCTAAGGGATTACCGGTACCGGTAAGGGTACCGGTACAGGTAATCCCTTAGCGCCTGATTAAGAGGTCCCTTTGCGGATTCCCACCTTAACGGCTGGTTTTACCAGCCATAAAGGATTGGACCCGCAAAGGGAGCTTGGTGCTAATTACGGTACCTTCACAGTACGCAAAACTCTAATGAGAAAGCAGTTATCTTTTCACTATTCAACATGGCAAGATTATGAATATTGCACCTTCATCATGTATGCTGCACACACTGCCTATGTTTCTGCATGAGTAGCTTAGTATACTGGATAGAACTTCATAATCGAATGCTATTTATATCAATGCATTGCTTAATGCACTAATTAGCTCATGATATTTATCCCATTGATCCTTGACAGCTTTTGGTCAGCATTATAAGAATCCCTTGTACAGAGTTTTCATGAAAAGTACATACACATATGATGTCATCAGTGATGTCATCAATGACATTTGTGATGTCATCTTTGATGTCCTGGGTGTTAGTGTTAGCAGTGCACGGTGGCGCGAGTTATGGTTGCTTATCTTACCATAACTGCCGAATTTCAGGGGTTTTTCGGTTTTACTTTGAACCATAACGTCCCTTTAACTAAGTTTTTTCACTGAATTTCATAGGTTTTTAGTAGCGCAACTTAACCATAACGTCCCTTTAACAAAGTTTTGTCACTGAATATATATAGATACATTTTACCTTTCATTTTATCTTGTAATTTTGCTGTCACGAAAGACTTAATAGTGGAAAGTGACAATAAAATAAATCAGTCAATCAATTCTGAATGTGCGTTGTTCATATGAAATCCCAATGCTCCGAAACCAAGAGTGATATTATGTTATTTGAAGCAATTAAAGTAGCTGTACTATTGTAAAGTCTCTAAGCTTTGGATTGCTGTGCCAACAAACAAGGAAAGCATGCATGATTCCTGGCAAAGCATTAATGCTAATGAACACTGATGCCTGTGTGTGAATGTGGGTGTGAATATGAGAATGATTGCTGTATAAATGATTTATGCTGACGTGTGTGTGTGAATGTGACAATAAATGTTGTAAAAATGATTAATGCTGGTGCGTGTATGTGAATGTGAGAGTGAATATGTTAATGATTGCTATATATATTATTAATGCTGGTGTGTGTGTGTGTGTGTGTGTGTGTGTGTGTGTTTGAATGTGAGAATGAAGGAGAAATGCTGCTGCGTGTGCGTGAATGTGACTGAATAAAGAATGAATGCTGTATAAATCAAGAATATGCAAAATGTCTGAGAGCCCCTCTACCGAGAAGGAGAACAGCCAAGTAACCTGTCATCTTGGTAGTAGGGTCTACAACAGATTCTAGCTCACTGTACCTTTCACAGAAGAAAACTATCCATTTGCATATCAGTCTGATCCCACCCACTTGGACAGTCCAGCACCGAATGGCTGGGCAATTCTCCTCTGAACAAGAGTACCAACAGCAACCCCAGACAGGTGTTTCGGCCTAGTCGGACATCTTCAGTTAGGTGAAGCAGAGCGTCTCAGCCACGTCTGGATTACCCTGGGTAATTTAGGGTGAAATCGCAAGTCTTTTAAGGTCTGGGAGCCCCTCTACCGAGAACGGACACAGCGAAATAACCTGTTCTCTGGATAGGTTCTCACTCGGATAGGTGTACAAACACGTTTTAGCTCACTGTACCTTTCACAGAGGAGAAATAACCATTTGCATATCAGTCCGACCCCACCCACTTGGGCTGTCCATCTCCGAAATGCTAGGCAATTCTCCTCTCAGCAAGAGTACCATCAGCAGCCCCAGGTACGTGTTTCAGGACCTCATCAGTGAGGTGCTCACTGTGCTCCCAAAGTCCCTACCTCTCTGCTCCACAATTTTATTATCACACAACCCATTTATCACCCCACAGGCAGAGTCTCTATCTATATAAGATGGGCTGGAGGGCTTCCCAGATCTGTGACTGTGGTTATGAATTATTCAAAACCTTCCAGCCATCAACTTTTGGTTTTGCTCTCTCCACAACTACAGCATCCTCGGATGTGCCCTTCCTCACTAGAGACCCAGTCCCTCTGCACATCCATAGTTGCTCTCCTCAGCCAATGCATTTCTCCACAGCCCCCTCCTCTCTCCACAAATCCAGCTTCCTTTCACGGACTCCGCCACTCTCCTCAGTCGCTGCATCTCGCCACATCCACCTTTCTAGGTAGAGATCTCCAGGAAAGGGTCAGCGATGTGACAGGTAATGTAGATCAGAAGACTGGTAGGTAGAGATCTCCAGGGAAGGGTCAGCGACTCTGCCCTAGGAGAAGAGTCTAGGGTTTGCCTGTCCTGCGAGACAGACGTCGCAAGTGAAAAGGGCTGGGGTAAAACAGAGCGATGAAGGGGTAATGCCGTAAGACAAGCCAGCAGTAAGGACAGAGTGTAACCCATATTGGAATTATGAGAGACGGCCATTGTGTGACTATCTGCCTGGAAGCCTTGGTTAACAGCACTGTGGAGAGTGCGGTTGTGACTTTCCTTTTCACGGGAGGTCCTTGGATGGGCCTCCTAAGGGGAGGAAGAGGAGTCAAATTGATGTTTCATACCCTTCAAACATTGGATCAAGGACCCTTGAGAGGATGCTCTATCCACAAGGGCTTGTATGGACTATCTAAAGTTGGTCACCATTCAGAGTAAATTAAGCAGTAAATAAATACCTTTTATAACTTTTCACAAAAACAATCAGAGGCCTTGTGAAATTAACAAACAACTTTTACAACTTTTGGCAAAGATGGGCAAGCAGAATAATCTATTTGAGCCAAGTCTCACATGCCATAGCCAAACCCAGCAGCCTTCACCGGAAATTCACCTCCAGTTCAGAGTCACATGAGCAAAGCACTCTGGGCGTGCAAGTTAGCTCTGTTGCAATCCTTTAGCTCCAGAAAATGGTCAGCGCTATGTTATGCATAGCTTCCTAAATCCAAGAGGGGGAATTCTCAAGGCTTTCGACAACTGTATACAGGCTTCACCCCTATGAATGATCATCAGGGCAGAATAGTCTGACAGCCTTGTGGTTGGAGCATTGGGGCGTGTAGCAAACACCAGCAAAGTTATGGTGTTTTTAAAAAGGCAGAGATTATACTTTTTATATTTGTATTACTTGTGATATTTGTACACTGCAAGCCTCACCATAGGGTACTGCGCAGTACTTCCTCGAATCTTAAGAGAGCAAGATAGCAACAAGAACAATAGACCGTTACAGTGCGAGCATATAGGGCTTGGGAGCAAAGACAGATGGGAGATCACATTCAATTTCTTGGGATGGAAATACATTTTTTAGGCTACTTTCGGGCAGTTAGGTCATAAGCAATAGTTGGGAGAGACTACCACTGTCTTTGGGATACACAGGAGAAGGTCTCTTCATGGTTTTTTCACTTTTCTACCTTAATGATAGTTGAATATTTGTACATTACATGTATGCCTAGGTAATTATTTTCAATCTCAACTTTTTAGGCCTATTTAAAATAAAAAATCAACTTTATAAAAACTCCTAAATAACCTGTATATTTATTTAATAAAACAATATTTGTTAGTATTCTAAGGGCTTCATTACGAGGTGGGCGGTAGGGATTACCGGCACCGGCGCCCTTACCGGTGCCGGTAATCCCTACCGCCCTACTATGAGTTCCCTTTGCGGGTCCTTCCTTAACGCCTGGTTTTACCAGGCGTTAAGGACAGGACCTGCAAAGGGATACCGGGGTCAATAACGGTACCGCAATTTGCGGTACCGTTATTGCCGCCTTCCCCCTTCCCATTGAGCCCTATGGGGGCTGAAATGGGAATGGGGAATGGCTCTGGTGAATGGGGAATTACCGGTCCCGCCGACCTCGGAATGGACCGGTAATTACTCCATCCACCAGACCGGATTCGGAACGATTTTGGAGGCAGCCATGGCGCTAATAGCGCCATTGGCTGCCTCCAACCTCGTAATGAGGCCCTAAATGTTTTTACTACCTTTACACAACCAATGCCAAATTTCTGAAATACTTCACACTTTTTTTTTACAAATGTTAGCTGTGTAGGGGAGGCATGGTATCACAAGTATGACACTGACAAAAGATACAATTTGTAAACCCTTGATTAACTTCGTAGGGTTTGGAAAAACCCATACTTTGCTCTATGACTATGATGATAGTTGTCTCGACCATCAAATAATAAAGAAAACAGTCTTAGTCGTGTCTGTCAAATCTAAATCGCCTATGTTAACAAAACCTAATGCCTGCCCTATCTCTTCTACAAAAAAGTGTGTTAAAGCAGGTATGTATATAAAAGGAAAATCATTGTTAGACAAAGAATAAATGTGGCTGAATCAGCTCTCCTCCCCACGTTTAGACAGCACGAAATAAGGCAGTCTCTATAGGCAGGATGACACACTCTAGCTCAGGCTTTAACACTGACACAGTACGGAACATGCTTTGAGGACCGCCTGGCCTTCCACGTTAAAGGATCCTGTTCCAGTCTTCCCCAAATAATGAAACAAAACATTCACCCCGATCCCCCTCGGTCAGGCTCAGACCTTACACAGTTCAACGTTGGTCCCCCTCTGCTCGGTTCAGATCTTACACAGTTCAATGTTGGTCCCCCTCTGCCGGACCCAGACCTTTCACAGTTCAACAACACTTGCCGTGGCTCCCTTCCCCAAACAAGCTTTCTACACTTTGGGTCTCCCTCAGTCAGGCTCAGACCGCTTTTCGGATGTCGAAGGCTTTCGAATGTGAGGTGGCTTCCTTTACAGGCCACCGCAGGACCACTTCAACTCAGAATTCAATGTTTAGCTTTTCCTCCCCCCTTCTCTCGGGGTTAACTTTGCTCACTTTTGTTTTTACAGTTCATGTACTTTTATCGCCTCAAACAATGTACCTTTCACAGAGACTTTCGAGTGGGATACTCCTTTTCGCCTGACCGCTCCGTTACTCAGTATAGCTGATATCACAGCTGTTTAAAGTTCATTTGCATGTCTGCCTTTCCTTGTGTCTCATCCACATGCGTGCAGCCTTCACTTGTGATATTTTGTTGCAAACTTCAATCTTTCTTAGCACACACCGGTCTCTCAGGTCGCTTGCCAACTCTGCAGCTGTGTGTGGTTCTCTCTTGCTTTTTCGATTTCCAATACACGAGCCAAGGTTAGTACCACAGGCTTGGCCTCGCCTCCCCAATTCTGTCGTTCAGCCGGGAGGGTCGCTGGTGTCCTTGAAACACAATGCAGTCTTCGATATTGGGATCTGGCCTTCTCCACATGTCTTTCGCGGCCTTGTGGATGTAACAACCTCCTGTAGGGAACTCTTGGGGTTTTCGTCCCGCTGCTCTCATCCCTTGGTCCGTCGCTCTGCTCCAGTAGGTTCACCTTTGCCCTAGATGTTCTGCTCGTACTCACGTTCCACCCTGTGCAGATTGTATCTCTGGATTCCACCTTTTATACGTGTGAGGAGAGCAAATAGG
Organism: Ambystoma mexicanum; assembly: GCF_040938575.1. Lineage (NCBI taxonomy): Eukaryota > Metazoa > Chordata > Amphibia > Caudata > Ambystomatidae > Ambystoma > Ambystoma mexicanum. The sequence goes on from NC_090924.1 coordinate 1,423,118,678, forward strand.
AATTAGGTGCATGCACTTGAAGTCAAGTGCCTGACTTTGCCTGATCCGATTAGTGGTACATGTCCAGTGCGATGTATGGGGGTTAGTCTTGTTGCTCTCAGTCACCCTCTTCCTCGGCCTAGTGTTTGTGAAGAAAGGGGGGGAGTTGGGACATCGGATTCTAAAAAATAGGAAGGGTTGGATGTACAAAAAGATGAGAATACTGCGTCTCACCATCGGCTGCCTTACCCCTATTCCTGAAGACCCCTTACCCAGGTGATCCTACCGCACTGGTCCACCCCCAGGAACTGGATCCAAAAGCAATCGCCATGTCCTGGCCATCTGGATGAGAATTTCCTCAAAGAGTAGCGGTCGAGACACCTTTTGGTTTCTCACAGCAGGTATGTGAAAAAAGTTATTAACAACTTTTTACAAACCATTTCCTCATTTGTAAATTTCTAAACAGGCAGTATAAGTCTAAAACATGTTACTGGTTGTGTAAGAAAGCTATAAATAAACATCATTGACGTTTTCCGCAAACAATTACCACTTTTAACATGTCATGGAGGTTGCTTTAAAGGTGGCTATAAACCAAACAAACGTTTACTTTTTAACTTCTAAGCAACTTCAAGTATATATATATATATATATATATATATATATATATATATATATATATATATATATATATATATATATTACAGGGCCTGCGGTTTGGTGAGCGTTTATGCATGGGTGGCAAAGTTATAGGGGGTTCCCAAAATGTGTGTTTTTTTTCCCATAGATTCAATGGAAAAAAAAATGTTGCTCATGCTTAGAGCCCAAACCGCTGGACCGATTTTCACCAAATGTGCGCCAGGAGTGACAGTCTGGTCCCCTGCTTTGGTAAATTTTGTGTAAATCTGTTCAGTAATTTTTTTTAGAACCAGCAAAAAGTAGGTACAAAATACTAGTGTTATCTGGGTTCAGTCTGAGGACTTTCTTCCCTGTTCGATCCACAGATGGTACTCTGATTGGTCCAGAGCATGGCGTGATGTCCAAAGATATCAGACGCACCCACTGATTTGGATGGTGAAAAGTGTGAGGTGTATCATATTTTCTGAAACGCCTGCCATGTTGTATCCGCGGACAGTCGCAGCTGACCGTAGACATCACGGTGGAAAAAGAGTCTGGGAAACACATTTGGGGTTATTTGGTGGTGGAAAGAGGAGCTGGGGAGAGTGGGAGAGTGCAAAAAGATGATATGGGGCTATTTTTATGGGTGGTAAAAGGGCATTCAGGTGTCGTGGTAGTCTGTGGACACTGCAGTAGTCCGTGGATAGCACCGTAAACCTACGGCTTGGGAAACACATTTGGAGTTATTTGGTGGGTGAAAGACGGTTTGGAAAGGGTAGGGAAGTGGAATAAAGTTGATATGGAGCTGTTTATATAGATCGAAAAAAGGGCTTGCAGATGCCACTGAGTCTGCGGTCATTTGCGGTGTCCGTGGACATAGCTTGCATTGAAAGGGTGTTCTGGGCGAGTTTGGATATTTCAACATGCATTGTATGTACTTGTTATATGGTTTCATTATATTGTGGTGTTTGTGGTCAGTGGCCAGATTCTTGGGGGCAGAATCTGGCGACCTACCCTAGAGTAATAGGTGTATAGTAACTATAGCTACTGTAGGGGGAGCATACAGCATTTGTAATATGGTGGAATAATAAAATTGAAGGGGAGTACAGTTGAGAGTAGTGGTCATCGAATATGTATTTGTTTCTTTGTAAACATAACCAATAGGATTACATTTGGTAGGGTACTTAGTTGCAGATGGGGATGAAGGAGAAATCTCTGGTTCTTTCTCTGTGAAAAAAACACAGTATAATAGTATGCTAAGAAGGATAATTTAAAATGTTTAATTGCATACAAATTCACATATTCATGTACTTTTTAGATCCATATAAACAGTACATTGTATGCACTATGTTTGGTACAACATTAGTGTGTGCTACACTGTTGGTGTATTGACATTAAATAATCATTGGGGAAAAAAATCCATACAGGATTAAAAAAAACTACTACATGTATGTGAGTGTAAGATTGACAGTATGTTTGTTTGACATGTGTTGTACTTAAGGGAATGATTAACGTGCTTAGATACCTGTTTTAGCGTATGCATAGTATATTTGATGTTAGAAGAAGTGCTGTAGTAAGAAGAATTGCGATGGCATATTTGAAGTGTAGTGCAATGAGGGGTATTTTAAAGTAGTTAGCTACTAGTTGGGGTATTCTAACTATTTTGACTTTTAAAAGTAGTATTGTAGTATTATGGATGTAGTTAGATACCAGTTGGCATATTCTAACTGTTGATAATGCTACAGTTCGGTGACTAAATTTGGGTTTAAGGAATATTAAATAGGTATTTGTTAGATTTGCTGTTAACCTATGTTTTAGAGTAACCAACGTGGCTTTACATTTAAACCAACCACTTCTTTTTTAACATATGCAGTATAGTGGCCTGAAGTGGTTGTGGCACCATTGTGGTAGATTATGCGTACTGTTGCGAAGGTTTTCTTGCCAAGAGATACTTGGCCGTGTGTGAAGCTAATAAGCTTACAGTTGTTTGTAGTTCCATCTGCATTGTACCTTAAAAGCATTAGTATCAGATATTGGCTATGTGAGTTTATTTGTATGGCGGAACGATTGTCTGAATTGCAAAAAGTGCATAATATGCCATAATTTGCATTTTGCAGAAGCTAGTAAAATGGAACCGATTCGCAATTTGGTATGGATACATACACAAATCGTTCATTAGGGATGTTCTCTTGGGAAACATGGTTGCAGAGACTGCATGTATGTTTCCATGTAGTTTTTGATGCAGATGGCTGTGATCAACAGGAGATGTGTACTCTCAGAGTTTGTGTGCATCTGAAGTGATGAAGTGATATGACAGGGTTAAGTGTAGAGTTTTTAGATGTGACTGGTGGATGGATGTGCGACTCTTTAAAAGCAGCCAATGAGGGAGTGTTGAGAACATGAAAGTGGAAAGGGTAGAAGGGCTGCTCAGGTGTTCCGGGGTCCACGGATACCAGTGTACTCCTTGGACGGCACGTGCCACATCCGGGTCTTTCAAGGATGCCTGGCATGGAAAGGGGACTGTGTGGATTAGTCAATGATGTGTTCTGGTTGTAGTTTACAGGAAGAGAGTGCAGTATGTGTTTGGATTGGTGTGTGTAGTGAAGATGGCTATGGCTTTGAGGAAGCAGAGTGTGTGGATTTTGGGAGATTCTTCAATTCAGTCCTTGAAGGTGTATGCTGAAAATCATCACATCTTTGGAAGTACCTGATTGGCAGAGGTGGAGGTTTTGTGGCATGCAGTTTGGGGCTTAAACTGGGCAAGCTGGTCCTCATCTTGTCGGAGTATGGCTCACTTTTAATGTCCAGACATTGTAATTGTGCATTGTGGATGGGACAGTTTGGGGCATGTGACTCCCATGTATTTGCAGGGTGCCCTGAAGGATTTCCAGAAAAGCCTAATGGAACTGTTTCCTGCTGCAAAGATTATTCTTTCTGAAATGAATCAGAGGCGAACATGGAGATGTCCAAACCTTTTCAGTCCAAGAATGGAAGAATCAAGGTAGCTTGTCAATAAAGCTGTATCTGCTTTTTTATATGCTGCAGGAATGTCATCTTTTGCAAATGACAATATAAGTTCTGATGGTGTGAAGATGGAGTGCATTTTACAGATGTCGAAATGCGATTTCTCTTTACAATGTTAGCAATGCAATGAAAAAGTTCCTGTAAGAAAATTGTAAGGGAAGGTGTACAGTACTAATACACATAAAAGCAAAAAAAAGCAAACAGAGGTGCTTGTTAACAACCCCCCACCCCAAGAAAAGGTTCTTTGCAGAGACACCACTACAGAATAAATCATTTTAATTTTGTTTAATTTCTCCACAACACCCTTTTGAGTGGTTTCGACGTCCGTGGACAGCAAGTGCTACATCCGGGTCTTTTGAGGGTGTGTGGCATGGGAAGCGGACTGCGAAGACCACGGACAGTCGTGGTGTCGGCGCACATCGGGGGGTCGCCAATCAGGTTTCCTGGGTGTGGTGTACATGAAGAGAGGGGAGCAGGAGTTGTGCGTGCAGGTGTTTTGAGAGCAGTGAAAACATTTGTGATGTCATCTTTAATGTCCTGGTTGTTAGTCTTAGTAGTGCACAGTGGTTGCGCGAGTTATGGTTGTTTAGCTTACCATAACTGGCGAATCTTAAGGGTTTTTCAGTTTTACTTGCAACCATAACATCCGTTTAACAGCGTTTTTTCAGTGAATTTGATGGGTTTTTATTAGTGTAACTTACCCATAACGCACCTTTAAAAACGGTTTGTCAGTGAATTTGATAGTTTTTTATTAGCACAACTTAACCATAACGTCCCTTTAACAAATATTTTCCAAGGAACATATGTAAGACTGCAAGTGTCCTGCTTTACAAATGCTGCTTTTTTAAAACAAATCTCTTACTTTATCACCAGATGAAAATCTCTGAAATTCAACATTTTACCTTTTGGGAAAAATAATTCACCCACTTTAGTTTGAAATATCTCACTTATGTCAATGAGTAAAAAAAAGTTGCCACATTATTTTTTGACTTTCTGAACATGTCAAACTTAGTTGTAAATAAAGCTCTTGTGGTCTCTTCTGATGGATCAAGGAAGCACCAAATGCTTGAGAACTTGGATCCTTAAGACATGCTGGTTGGGAAATTTGCTGATTTCTTGTGTAAGAGTTCCTGCAGAGTCCTACCCATTCTTCTGTCGCTAGTTTATCCCGCATCCAACCACGTAGTCCACGGGCTTGAAAGAACGCTCCAATGCTAATACACTAATCCCATAATCAGCGGAGCCGCCCACCACCCACCTTCTGCCTCCACACACCTTACGAATGATGTTGCTCTTCTTACCCACTGTGGATGCACTCCCCCAATACCACTCATACTTTCCAGCAAGAGATCCCTCGTACTGTGATAACAAACTCATGTATTCTCCAAAGGCTGGCGGTATTATATAATTAGAATGTAATCTTTTTCCTTACATTCTAATACGCAGTGGGCGTCAACGCTAGTTTACACCAGTTGCCTGTACTGCATCATAATTCATTGTTCCAGAGAAATAAACTTCACTGGGAACCGTTTAGTAACTTAAGCAAGTATTTCTGGAAACTATTTTCAAAAACCTTCAAAACTTTTGTTGCCTTTGCAGAGATTTTTTTTTCTCGCCCCACTAATCCAAGAGCTACCATAGACCCTGGCTTTGCTTGTGGTGCTGTCAGCTTTCGGCTTCTTTTTTTGCCCAATGTTTAGATGAAGCATCTACCAATTGCCTTCACTGTCCTGCATGCAATCATGGGGTGCAATATTGATAGGTGCTGTGTTATTTTTGTTTTGTTGCTAAACCTTCATCTCCCCTTAGAGAGATTTGAACACAGACATTGTCCTGGAAAATAGTGCAGTGGGTTGAGAGCACTTCAAGCAACATAGTATAGTGAGCCGAGGGCCAATCAGGTACAATAGCATAGTGGGTGGAGGATCCACCCAGCAACATAGAGCAATAGGCTGCAGGCCAACCCAGCAAAATAGCACAGTATGCTGAGAGCTCACACAGTAAAATATTCCAGTAGGCTGAGGGCCTACTCCAAAAAATAGGTCAGTATGCTGAGGATCCATTAAGCAAAATAACACTATATGGTGAAGGCGCATCCAGCAACACAGCACGGCAGGCCGTAGACCACCCATAGAAATAATGGCTGTGGGCTGCGTGCCCAACCAGTAAAATAGTGCAGTGTGCTGAGAGCTCACACACCAGTATACTACAGTAGGCTGAGGGCGTACCCAAAATAATAGTGCAGTATGCCGAGGATCCATTAAGCAAAATAGCACTATATGGTGAGAGCCCATCCAGCAACACAGCACGGTGGGGCAATAGGCCACCCTTAAAAAATTGGCTGAGGCCCAATCAGTAAAATAGAGCAGTGGTCAGGTGGCCCAACCACTAAAATAGAACAATGAGAAGAAGGCCCACCCAGCAACATAGCTCAGTGGACCGAGGGCCCATCCAGCAACATAGCTCAGTGGACCGAGGGCCCATCCAGCAACATAGCTCAGTGGGATGAGGGCTGATTCAGCAACATAGCACAGTGAACTGAGGGCCTACCCAGCTACTCGGGACAACAGGCTGAGGGCGCACCCAGCAACATACCACACTGGACTGAGGGCCTACCCAGCAACTCAGTACAGCAGGCTGAGGGCCGAGCCAGCAACATAGCACAGTGGGCTGAGGGCCTCCTCAGCAACTCAGCACAGCAGACTGAGGGCCGAGCCAGCAAGGTAGCGCAGTGGGCTGAGGGCCTACCGAGCAACTCAGCACAGCAGGCTGAGGGCCAAGCCAGCAACGTAGTGCAGTGGGCTGAGGGCCTACCCAGCAACTCAGCACAGCAGGCTCAGGGCCGAGACAGCAACGTGAGGGCCGAGCCAGCAACGTAGTGCAGTGGGCTGAGGGCCTACCCAGCAACTCAGCACAGCAGGCTGAGGGCCAAGCCAGCAACGTAGTGCAGTGGGCTGAGGGCCTACCCAGCAACTCAGCACAGCAAGCTCAGGGCCGAGACAGCAACGTAGCGCAGTGGGGTGATGGCCTGTTGAACAACTCAGCACAATGGACTCAATGCCCATCCAGCAACATAGCACAGCAGACTGAGGTCGCACCCAGCAACATAGCACGGTGGGGGAAAGGCCTATCCAGCAACATAGAACAGTGGGGGAAAGGCCTATCCAGCAACATAGCACAGTGGGGCAAAGGCCTATCCAGCAACATAGCACAATGGGGGAAAGGCCTATCCAGGAACATAGCACAGTGGGGGAAAGGCCTATCCTGCAACATAGTGCATTTGGCTGGGAGCCCGTCGCGCAACATAGCACACTACTATGAAAGGTCGAATCAGACGCCCCCAGGTCTCTGCAGATCATTAGCCTAGAGACCGCAGAGATTGGTGTTCAGGCCTGTGCTGCTGCAGGCGCCACGCATGCGCATTTACACTATATCCCTCCGCATGTGTGAGCCAGAGTTATTCCAGATAGGGGTAATTTTATAAGAAATGCCACCTGCTCATGCCACCCCGGGTGTAGAATTAATGGGTCCTGCGACATTATACGCAGGTGCGCTTGTACCCTCTGTTCACTTCCAGGCTCTCCCCTCGTGCAAAACTCCCAACACTCAAAAAGTGACTTTCTACAAGCGCTGACCTTAAAGAGGAATGCGTTTCGGTGTTTTAGCCAAGCGATGAAACGCGCAAACCTCCTAGTCGCCATCCACTCTTCCTCGGAGGCACGTTCTGGCTTCGGCCCAAAGGTGATGTACGCCACACCAGAGTGATATATATAGGTATGTCCATAGGTGATGTACGCCACACCAGAGTGATATATATAGGTATGTCCATAGGTGATGTACGCCACACCAGAGTGAAATATATAGGTATGTCCATAGGTGATGTACGCCACACCAGAGTGATATATATAGGTATGTCCATAGGTGATGTACGCCACACCAGAGTGATATATATAGGTATGTCCACAGGTGATGTACGCCACACCAGAGTGATATATATAGGTATGTCTACAGGTGATGTACCCCACACCAGAGTGAAATATATAGGTATATCCATAGGTGATGTACGCCACATCAGAGTGATATATATATATAGGTATGTCCATAGGTGATGTACGCCACACCAGAGTGATATATATAGGCATGTCCATAGGTGATGTACGCCACACCAGAGTGATATATATAGGTATGTCCATAGGTGATGTACGCCACACCAGAGTGAAATATATAGGTATGTCCATAGGTGATGTACGCCACACCAGAGTGATATATATAGGTATGTCCATAGGTGATGTACGCCACACCAGAGTGATATATATAGGTATGTCCACAGGTGATGTACGCCACACCAGAGTGATATATATAGGTATGTCTACAGGTGATGTACGCCATACCAGAGTGAAATATATAGGTATGTCCATAGGTGATGTACGCCACACCAGAGTGATATATATATAGGTATGTCCATAGGTGATGTACGCCACACCAGAGTGATATATATAGGCATGTCCATAGGTGATGTACGCCACACCAAAGTGATATATATAGGTATGTCCATAGGTGATGAACGCCACACCAGAGTGAAATATATAGGTATGTCCATAGGTGATGTACGCCACACCAGAGTGATATATATATAGGTATGTCCATAGGTGATGTACGCCACACCAGAGTGATATATATAGGTATGTCCATAGGTGATGTACGCCACACCAGAGTGATATATATAGGTATGTCCATAGGTGATGTACTCCACACCAGAGTGATATATATAGGTATGTCCATAGGTGATGTACGCCACACCAGAGTGATATATATAGGTATGTCTACAGGTGATGTACGCCACACCAGAGTGATATATATAGGTATGTCTACAGGTGATGTACGCCACACAAGAGTGATATATATAGGTATGTCCATAGGTGATGTACGCCACACCAGAGTGATATATATAGGTATGTCTACAGGTGATGTACGCCACACCAGAGTGATATATATAGGTATGTCCACAGGTGATGTACGCCACACCAGAGTGATATATATAGGTATGTCCACAGGTGATGTACGCCACACCAGAGTGATATATATAGGTATGTCTACAGGTGATGTACGCCACACCAGAGTGAAATATATAGGTATGTCCATAGGTGATGTACGCCACACCAGAGTGATATATATATAGGTATGTCCATAGGTGATGTACGCCACACCAGAGTGATATAAATAGGCATGTCCATAGGTGATGTACGCCACACCAGAGTGATATATATAGGTATGTCCATAGGTGATGTACGCCACACCAGAGTGAAATATATAGGTATGTCCATAGGTGATGTACGCCACACCAGAGTGATATATATATAGGTATGTCCATGGGTGATGTACGCCACACCAGAGTGATATATATAGGTATGTCCATAGGTGATGTACGCCACACCAGAGTGATATATATAGGTATGTCCATAGGTGATGTACTCCACACCAGAGTGATATATATAGGTATGTCCATAGGTGATGTACGCCACACCAGAGTGATATATATAGGTATGTCTACAGGTGATGTACGCCACACCAGAGTGATATATATAGGTATGTCTACAGGTGATGTACGCCACACCAGAGTGATATATATAGGTATGTCGACAGGTGATGTACGCCACACCAGAGTGATATATATAGGTATGTCCATAGGTGATGTACGCCACACCAGAGTGATATATATAGGTATGTCTACAGGTGATGTACGCCACACCAGAGTGATATATATATAGGTATGTCCATAGGTGATGTACGCCACACCAGAGTGATATATATAGGTATGTCCATAGGTGATGTACGCCACACCAGAGTGATATATATAGGTATGTCCATAGGTGATGTACTCCACACCAGAGTGATATATATAGGTATGTCCATAGGTGATGTACGCCACACCAGAGTGATATATATAGGTATGTCTACAGGTGATGTACGCCACACCAGAGTGATATATATAGGTATGTCCATAGGTGATGTACGCCACACCAGAGTGATATATATAGGTATGTCTACAGGTGATGTACGCCACACCAGAGTGATATATATAGGTATGTCTACAGGTGATGTATGCCACACCAGAGTGATATATATAGGTATGTCCATAGGTGATGTACGCCACACCAGAGTGATATATATAGGTATGTCTACAGGTGATGTACGCCACACCAGAGTGATATATATAGGTATGTCCACAGGTGATGTACGCCACACCAGAGTGATATATATAGGTATGTCCACAGGTGATGTACGCCACACCAGAGTGATATATATAGGTATGTCTACAGGTGATGTACGCCACACCAGAGTGAAATATATAGGTATGTCCATAGGTGATGTACGCCACACCAGAGTGATATATATATAGGTATGTCCATAGGTGATGTACGCCACACCAGAGTGATATAAATAGGCATGTCCATAGGTGATGTACGCCACACCAGAGTGATATATATAGGTATGTCCATAGGTGATGAACGCCACACCAGAGTGAAATATATAGGTATGTCCATAGGTGGTGTACGCCACACCAGAGTGATATATATATAGGTATGTCCATGGGTGATGTACGCCACACCAGAGTGATATATATAGGTATGTCCATAGGTGATGTACGCCACACCAGAGTGATATATATAGGTATGTCCATAGGTGATGTACTCCACACCAGAGTGATATATATAGGTATGTCCATAGGTGATGTACGCCACACCAGAGTGATATATATAGGTATGTCTACAGGTGATGTACGCCACACCAGAGTGATATATATAGGTATGTCTACAGGTGATGTACGCCACACCAGAGTGATATATATAGGTATGTCGACAGGTGATGTACGCCACACAAGAGTGATATATATAGGTATGTCCATAGGTGATGTACGCCACACCAGAGTGATATATATAGGTATGTCTACAGGTGATGTACGCCACACCAGAGTGATATATATAGGTATGTCTACGGGTGATGTACGCCACACAAGAGTGATATATATAGGTATGTCCATAGGTGATGTACGCCACACCAGAGTGATATATATAGGTATGTCTACGGGTGATGTACGCCACACCAGAGTGATATATATAGGTATGTCTACAGGTGATGTACGCCACACCAAAGTGATATATATAGGTATGTCTACGGGTGATGTACGCCACACAAGAGTGATATATATAGGTATGTCCATAGGTGATGTACGCCACACCAGAGTGATATATATAGGTATGTCTACGGGTGATGTACGCCACACCAGAGTGATATATATAGGTATGTCGACAGGTGATGTACGCCACACAAGAGTGATATATATAGGTATGTCCATAGGTGATGTACGCCACACCAGAGTGATATATATAGGTATGTCTACAGGTGATGTACGCCACACCAGAGTGATATATATAGGTATGTCTACAGGTGATGTACGCCACACCAGAGTGATATATATATAGGTATGTCCATAGGTGATGTACGCCACACCAGAGTGATATATATAGGTATGTCCATAGGTGATGTACGCCACACCAGAGTGATATATATAGGTATGTCCATAGGTGATGTACTCCACACCAGAGTGATATATATAGGTATGTCCATAGGTGATGTACGCCACACCAGAGTGATATATATAGGTATGTCTACAGGTGATGTACGCCACACCAGAGTGATATATATAGGTATGTCCATAGGTGATGTACGCCACACCAGAGTGATATATATAGGTATGTCTACAGGTGATGTACGCCACACCAGAGTGATATATATAGGTATGTCTATAGGTGATGTACACCACACAAGAGTGATATATATAGGTATGTCCATAGGTGATGTACGCCACACCAGAGTGATATATATAGGTATGTCTACAGGTGATGTACGCCACACCAGAGTGATATATATAGGTATGTCCACAGGTGATGTACGCCACACCAGAGTGATATATATAGGTATGTCCACAGGTGATGTACGCCACACCAGAGTGATATATATAGGTATGTCTACAGGTGATGTACGCCACACCAGAGTGAAATATATAGGTATGTCCATAGGTGATGTACGCCACACCAGAGTGATATATATATAGGTATGTCCATAGGTGATGTACGCCACACCAGAGTGATATAAATAGGCATGTCCATAGGTGATGTACGCCACACCAGAGTGATATATATAGGTATGTCCATAGGTGATAAACGCCACACCAGAGTAAAATATATAGGTATGTCCATAGGTGATGTACGCCACACCAGAGTGATATATATATAGGTATGTCCATGGGTGATGTACGCCACACCAGAGTGATATATATAGGTATGTCCATAGGTGATGTACGCCACACCAGAGTGATATATATAGGTATGTCCATAGGTGATGTACTCCACACCAGAGTGATATATATAGGTATGTCCATAGGTGATGTACGCCACACCAGAGTGATATATATATAGGTATGTCTACAGGTGATGTACGCCACACCAGAGTGATATATATAGGTATGTCTACAGGTGATGTACGCCACACCAGAGTGATATATATAGGTATGTCGACAGGTGATGTACGCCACACCAGAGTGATATATATAGGTATGTCCATAGGTGATGTACGCCACACCAGAGTGATATATATAGGTATGTCTACGGGTGATGTACGCCACACCAGAGTGATATATATAGGTATGTCTACGGGTGATGTACGCCACACAAGAGTGATATATATAGGTATGTCCATAGGTGATGTACGCCACACCAGAGTGATATATATAGGTATGTCTACGGGTGATGTACGCCACACCAGAGTGATATATATAGGTATGTCTACAGGTGATGTACGCCACACAAGAGTGATATATATAGGTATGTCCATAGGTGATGTACGCCACACCAGAGTGATATATATAGGTATACGTCTATAATGAGAGTAAGAGATGGCACAGTGGATGTGCACAAGCGAATGCTTTGAATGCTCCAATTTCACCCCCCCCCCCCCCCACAGGGATTGCAATAGCTAATAACTGCTCCGCCCACTATCCTCCCTTCTCCACCTAAAAAACTCCCATCTAGGGATGTTTTGCCATCTCGTTGACAAGCTGCACACATTGCTGCCAGTTTGTGATATAACCAACCCCCACAAAGGGCAGCTTTTTAAATAGTGCAGAGAAATTAATCACTCTAGGTACTTCTGATTTTGGGGCAGAGAGAGAAAGTGATTTTATATATATATATATATATATATATATATATATATATATATATATATATATCTTAGATCTATATCAAGGCAAACAATGGGCCAAAATAACTGTCAACATCCCTAAACATTATATATTTACAAGATACATCCAAATGGAGGCATGCAAATCCAAAACAAACCCACATTAGATATATCCAAATTGAATTAATGCTATATCCACAAATAAAACAAAACCGATCCAAACAGACATCAAAAGAGACAAACAGGAAAACAGAAAACAAAAATTCAATTTGAAATGTGCACTTTTGATCAAATGCATATAACTGATACACCTCTGAGTTCTCGTGATTAATAATCATGCTGTTTTGATATCACAGTGAATCCTGTCTATTGACATTATAAGGACTGAGGTTTGCAACATGGATAACCAGGCTGCAAATTGGCAGAGGAGCAGCATTTTATTGCAGTTTATTTTCAATTTACTGGCTGTTCTTTTTTAAACCTAAGGCCAATGTTTCTCCACGTCTGGCTGATGCACAACACTGCAAGTAATGTTTAGCTTTTAGTCATTCCACTCTGACAACTAAAGTCTTTGATGGCCAAACATACACATATGCTTGATATTTACAAAAGCTTTTTTATTAGGGTGACTGTTTAAAAAAAAAACAATTAAAATAAATTACAAAAGGAAACGGGTACCAAACCTTGAGTGCTTTAGGTATTTAGTGATTCAGTCATACAACTCTACAATACATATATGACAGATTTAAAAGCTCTTTGTTCAGCCATCTTCCCAAAATGCTCTTTAATATGCAAAACAGCCAAAACCTCATTGGTTTTATTGGTGTCACTTCACATTATCTTTGGAGTTCTTTCTAATCAATACACACATACACTGTGATAAGCAATCACATTTATATTCAAAAACACAACATGCATTTGAAAACCATTGCAAAAATGAGGGTTTTCCCTTCAGAAAAGTAAAGATTACAAATGATGCATCGTTCTACAATATTAAAAGCAGGCTGTGCTTAAGTCAAGCATTTCGTTTCCACAGGTAACACTAACATGATTTTCAGAAGCAAGCACTCATTCCCCTCCCTGTACCCCAGAGTTCAGAGGTCTGGGTCCGCCCAAACGGTGGATGCATGAAATAGAACATAGAGAAGTTAAAATGATGAATAGTAAATCTGAATGCGCCAAGAGCGCCAAGAATCCTGTGAAAGGATTCCCAAAGCCATAGAAGGGTGAGAACAGAAACTGTGTGCCAAAGGTACCCACTGTTTCACAGCTGTCAAGAAGGTGTCCATTCAGCCATCTTTACAGAAGCTGCTCAGTGCTAAGTAGGCAAATGGCCTCCCTGCTGGGTTAAACATGTGACTTTGATGCATTCTGCTGCACGCTCAGTACTACCAGGAGAACCAACTGAAAAGTATATCACACAATGCATAACTGGGATGCTTATTGGTAGTCTTTACATTCATTATAATGTAAATACAAGGTAGGACTTTTACTGTGAAACAGTACTTCAAACGGCAGCAGGAAATCTCTATAACCCACAAACCTCACAATGTTCCCATGTGCTGTACAGTCGACTCAACTCTACAGAGTTAGCAAACATTTCAAATTCTCTTAAATGCAAGCTGGCAAGAGCCCAGCCTAAACCACGCCCTCAAAGGTAATATTGTCCTGGAACGCCCGATCCATTGATAATTTTACTCTTGGAGTGTTGGGTATTTTGAACAGTTGCACAAACAGCAATGATGTAAACAGTATGTGCCACTTCATTTGTTATAAAAGGTGCCTGCATTGTGCAGATATGAGGAATGTTGTTGCTTCCCACACATGAATGTTCAGGGTCGCCCTTATCCATTACTCCACCACGGGTATCCTCAGCCAAAGATTCCAAGAACCTTCTCCAACCATCTTTACTCTAGCGAGGCGTCTATGCCAAGGAAGAGTTTACACATTTCACTTGTGGTTTTGCCATATTTCAATGGCGTTCCAGCCCAAGGGATTGTCAGTACATTGACTGCAGCAGGTAGCTTGCCTTATTTCCATTTTGCCCTCTGCTAACACCAGAGCTATAACCATGGGAGTAATCATGAGAAGGGGGTTGAGTTTTTTTTATTCAACATTTTTATAAGATGTGCCTGTACCTCTTGCTTATGTTTCATATGTAAACCATTTGACAAGACTGGATGCAGAAATGTAGTTATGTTGCATTAATATTGCAGACCAGTCTAGGTGCTTCTCAGAGTGACAGCATGTATTTTTTTTTTTAGAAAAACCAGATATTAGCATTGAAACAAAAATGTATTGTTCCAACATTGTTCCAACCTTCTCTCACTTGTGTCCAGATGGCAGACAGCTCAGTGTTCTTCTCACTTCCTCTGAAAGATTGTTTTGGAACGTAACCAAAAGTAGACAATTAGCCGTAACAATTAGCCTCTAGTGCACTGAACTGTGGAACACACTGCCTTCTCCAAATCTCGGGCAGCGAAGATCTGAAAACACTCTTTCAACTAATAAAACATGGAAGACTATAGGCTTGAATTAATCAAGAGGAACCAATAACGTTTTAATACCTGAAACTATAAAAACATACTTATAATATTCTGTAGCCAGAATGGGGGACAAAATGGGTGTGAAGGGGCATAGTTTGGAGAGCACGCACAGAGTTTTTTGAAGTGCCGGAATCTGGTGAAGGTGCAGAGTATCTCAGAGGTAGAGTAAAGTTGGGGGGGGCTTCATGTACTTATTTGGGCCTAGGGCAGCAGAAAGCCTAAATAAGCCACTGATTATAAGTCGTCTTTTGACGCGTCACACAGTTTAAAATACAAATGCTTGGATATAAGTAAATCCACAGTCTCATTGAGTGCAACCAAGTGCCAACGCTCGCAACTATTTACATAGATAATAGCTTCTTTCCTAATTTCTCTTGCTGGCGAGGTGGGGAAAAAGGTTAACGGAGAGGAAGGGGAAAGATTTACCCTTAAAAGGCGGTGGGACCCTGATTGAAAGCCTGGAGACGTTGCCATGACTAAGCCAAGAGACACATGACTCTGTGATGTGAAATATGTGAATATATACTTTTTAAATAGTGCACAGGTGAAACTGAAAAAGATGACCTAGGTACTTCTGATTTTGGGGGAGAGAGAGAAAGAGACAAGCATATCTTACGTCTAGTTGGTAGAAATAGGTGTTAATGTTTGACTTTCAAGAATTCACTGTTTTATGTTGATGATTTTAAAAGTACAGAAATGTAAGGTGAGGCTGACTGAAATGTAGCTATATTTTCTCTCCTGCTTCGTCCTCGTGTTGCACGTGGAACACCCCTCCCCCAAGCACGCATCCCCCTTGGCTCTAGGTGAAAGGCTAGTTATCTTTATGGCCCCCATGGTGCCCTTGTCTTTTGTTGCAGTCTGTTGTTTGTTTCGTTGTCCTCGGTTCCTTGTGCATTAGGTGCAATGGTACCTTTTTCGAATGCTTTGGTGGATTGTCCCATCTCGCACCGGCACACCCCATCAATCTCCTCGCTCTCTTCCACACACCCAGGCTTTTCCTGCGTCGCGGCCTTCTGTCTCGCGCTTCAGCCATCTCGTGGCTTCGCTAGGAGCTTAGTGACCCTGCTCATCACTGCAGCCAAGGTGAAGTAGCCTTAGGTGGTACCCGGTCAATGGTTTGGCTGTCGATGGAATCACTAGGAACCGCCTTAGGTCTCTGTAGCGCAGTAGCATCACCCACTATGAATATGGTAGATCCCTCTGGAAGAGGAGGGCTCGACAGGTGATCCCCCTCCTTTGGGCATTTTATTTGTTTATTACATTCGTTAACAGTGCCCAGACCCATAGGTGTCACGGCGCTAGTACATAGATAGGTAAAGGGAGCGATGCTAGTATATAGTCGGATACAGGGCAAGGACAGGCTAGCATAGTCGATCTGGTGCAGCGGAATGGGGAGGTCAGTCTGACCACGAGGGTTTTCTGAGGCGCTTTCTGAAAGTTAGGTATGATGGTTCTTTTTTGATGCTGACCCCCCTTGCTCTCTTTCTGTTGTTTCTCAGGGTGAACAGAGCCACGGTAGAGGAGGAGCGTAGGCAACGTAAGCTTGGCATTCTGGAGATGTGCCAATTTAGGAAGGCAGTGCTATATTATGAATGCAACGATGTGTAATTGTTAAGATTTTGAATTAAATCCAGGCTTTTATCAGTAGCCAATAGGCATCACGCCTGGTTTCAGAGATGTGATTGGTGCGCTTCATATCTCAGCCTGCACGGAGGGCATTGTTTTGAATCATTTGTAGTTTGGAGATATTTTCTGGTGGCGGTGCCAGAGAGGAGAACATTGCAGAAGTCCAATTGACTGTCGCTTATGATGCTGGCCAGGTTAAGGCAGTTGTCAGGGGGCAGATATGTTCTGCTTCGTTTAATAAGTCTGGTAGATGAGGCTGCAGCTGAGGCAAGGGCTGTCACGTGCTTGCACACACATAGTAAGTTCTGCATCCAGGCACACTCCCAGGGTCTTCTCATGACTGAAGACAGGGACAAGGTTGGCATCAATGGAGAAGGCAGGGAAAGCAGGGTGCAGTGATTTAAGTCGATGAGGGGTTCTACAGCGAGTCGCTTGGCTTTATCGTCATGGAGTCAAATATAATGCTTAGTCTTCCAGGTCTGAACGATGCCGTAGACACGATTGATATTGGCAGTCTAAGGAGTAATCTCCTGTACTTTTCTGTAAGATTTGGGTGTCATCCGCAAAGTGAGTGTAGTGGATGTCAAGAGAGAGTCAAGCTAATCATATAAGGGTTTTGCAAACATGTAGAATGTGAGGGAAATGCAGGAGCCCTGTGGACACCGTAGGTAACAGGGATAGGGTCAGGCACTTCTGTACGGATGAACGGTCGCTGAAGAAGGACTTGACCCAACTGGTGGATTTATGGTATGTCAATGTATGGCAGAATGTGTCAGGACACACTCTGGCGGTATTTGTCAGGACATGAGGATGTCACGTGCAGTGTTTTCTGACATCACTGTCACCAGCAGAATGTGTAATTAGAATCAGCTACAATCTGAACTCACACCCACCAAACAGCACCTGGAAACCTTAGTTTCTCTCTAAAGTTGCTTATGCATGAATACTGAGGCATCTGTGGTATTCAGGAAAAGTGTTTAAGGAGTTATGTGCACTCCTTAATACAGATAGTGCAAACAGAACCGCAGAGGTGGACTGGTCCTTGCATCTGAAAAGCCACTGGGACTGAAGAGGAGACTGTCACAATCCAAGCATTGCATCACATGACACATGACTGACCCTTCTCTGGAGATTACTACCCTTTCCAAAACACTGGACTGCCATTCTCCTGATCTGCATTACCTGTCACACCGCTCACCCTTCCCTGGAGATGTCTACCTACCAGTCTCCTGATATGCATCACTGGCCACATTGCTAACCCTTTCCTAGAGATATCTAACTACCAGTCTCCTGATCTCCATTACTTGTCACATTGCTGACCCATCCCTGGAGATCTCTACCTACCAGTCTCCTGATCTCCATTACTTGTCACATTGCTGTCCCATCCCTGTAGATCTCTACCTACCAGTCTCCTGATCTGTGTTACCTGTCACATTGTTAACCCTTCCCTGGAGATCTCTACATACCAATCCCCATGTTCTGCTCTACCTAACAGTCTTCTGAGCTGCATTACCTATCACATCACTGACCCTTCCCTGGAGATCTCTACCCTTTCCAAAGCACTGGCCTACCATTCTCCTGATATGTATGACATGTCACATCACTGACCCTTCCCTGGAGATCTCTACCCTTTCAAAAGCACTGGCCTACCATTCCCCTGATCTGCATCACCTGTCACATCGCTGACCCTTCCCTGGAGATATCTCCCCTTTCCAAAGCACTGGCCTACCATTCTCCTGATATTCATCACCTGTCACATCACTGACCCTTCCCTGGAGATATCAACCCTTTCCAAAGCACTGGCCTACCATTCTCCTGATCTGCATTACCTGTCATATTGCTGACCCATCCCTGGAGATCTCTACGTACCAGTCCCCCGATCTGCATTACTTGTCACATCGCTGACCCTTCCCTGTTGAGCTCTACTTACCAGTCTCATGATCTTCATTACCTGCCACATCGCAGACCCATCCCTGGAGATCTCTACCTACCAGTCTCCTGACTTGTATCACCTGTCAAATCTCTGTCCCTTCCCTGGAGATCTCTACCTACCAGTCTCCTGATTTGGATCACCTCTCACATCTCTGTCCCTTCCCTGGAGATCTCTACCTACCAGTCCCCTGATCTGCATTACTTGTCACACCGCTGACCCTTCCTTGGAGACCTCTTCCTACCAGTCTCCTGATCTGCATCACCTGCCACATCGCTGAACCATCCCTGGAGATCTCTACCTACCAGTCTCCCTGCATTACTTGTCACTTTTTGCTGCTGCTGCCCCCAGGTGAGTGTGCCCTCCATTGCTGCCCCAATTTGTATAATTTGAGCCCCTGCCCTGAAAACCCCAAACCGCTCCCCCACAGCCCCTGATTTCCCTCCCGCAACCCTCGTGGCGTCCCCCTTCCTTGTACAACTCCTCCCGCCTCCCGGCCCACCCTTGTGTGCTGTGATTGGCCAGCGACCATTTCACCCAAGTCATTACCGACCCTCCCAGGGCAGCCCCCTACCCGTGCAGCCCCAGGGGCTAAGGCCCTCAAGGCAAAGGACGGCTCCATCGAGATGGCTCCAGATCGTATCTGCAGGTATCCACAGGAGAAGCAAGAAGCCAACACCCACCAATAAGTAAGTGTGGCAAGGGCGGGGATTGAAGCAATTACTGCACGCCATACTACCCTACCACTCAACCTGACAAGCGAAACTGCTGTAAACTCTTGCACCTGTGGTCTAGTACCATTCAGAAAGTCCGCCTAATAGCATATCTGTGGTTTAGTTGCACTGAGAAAGTCTACCTAATTGCATACCTGTGGTTTAGTACCATTCAGAAAGTCCATCCAATAGCATATCTGTGGTTTAGTTGCATTTAGAAAGTCCGTCCAATAGCATATCTGTGGTTTAGTTGCATTTAGAAAGTGTGTCTAATTGCATAACTGTAGTCTACCTCCATTCAGAAAGTCTGCCTAATAGCATATCTGTGGTTTAGTTGCATTTAGAAAGTGTCCCTAATTGCATTCTGTGATTTGGTTGCATTCAGAAAGTGTGCCTAATTGCATAATTTTGGTCAGTTGCATTGAAAAAGTTGTCCCTAATAGCATAACTGTGGTTTAGTTGCATTTAGAAAGTGTGCCTAATTGCATAACTGTGGTCTAGTAGCATTCTGAAAGTCTGCCTAATTGCATATCTGTGGTTTAGTTGCATTTAGAAAGTCACATTTAGAAAGTCCGCCCAATAGCATAGTTGCATTTAGAAAGTCCGCCCAATAGAATATCTGTAATTTAGTTGTTTTAGGAAAGTGTGCCTAATTGCATTCTGTGATATAGTTGCATTTAGAAAGTGTGCCGTATAACATATCTTTGGTCTAGTACCATTCAGAAAGTCAGCTTAATAGCATAACTGTGGTTTACCTCCATTTAGAAAGTGGGCCTAATAGCATAACTGTGGTCTAGTAGCATTTAGAAAGTCTGCCTAATTGATATGATATGATATGATATGGCATTTATAACATGCCTATACACAAGTGTTTCAAGGCGCGATGAAGCAGAGCGGGGGGACAAAGGGAAGACAGACAACGATCTTACTAGGCCAGGTGTCATTCAGATCGCGCAAGTGCATGTGAAGAGGGGAAGGGAAAGTGCAAGGGGAAAGGGAGAGGGGAAAGTGCAGTACAGGGGTAGTAGAATAACAAGATAAATAATAAGGGCCAGCTAGTGGCAAGTGCAAGGTAAGTGCAGACAGAGACAGTCCCGCAGTGCAGGGGTTGCCAAGAAGGCAGAGCAGGGGGCAAGTGGCTGGGCCAGGGACCGAGAACAGTGAGAGTGGCCCAGTGCAGATTCAATGCAGTTTCAATCAAGAATTTAGCAGGGGTGAGGGGGAGAGAAAGCAGAAGCAAAGAGGAAGGTTTTGAGGTGCTTCCAGAACCGGAGATGGTTCTCAAGTTTCAGGGAGGCAGGGAGGCTGTTCCAGAGGGAGGCCCAAGCCGAGGAGAGAGATCTACCCCCAACTTGTTGCTTGGAGAAGTGGTTGACCCTGAGGGAGTTGGAGGCGGATGAGCGAAGAGCTAGAGAAGGAAGATATTTAGGAAGAGAGAGTTGAAGGTATTTCGGCCCCAGGCCCCAGAAGGCCTTGTGGACAATGCAGAGGGTTTTGAACTTAATCCTCGCAGCCACTGGGAGCCAGTGCAGAGATTTCAGTCCTGGAGAGGTACGGTTCCTGGGTTTGAGGCCAAGGACAAGTCTCGCAGTCCTATTCTGGATGAGTTGCAGAGGGCGAAGAGTGGAGGCAGGCAGATTAAGATAGAAGCTGTTACAGTAGTCCAGCTTAG
The DNA here is from genome assembly GCF_040938575.1 of Ambystoma mexicanum. Taxonomy (NCBI): domain Eukaryota; kingdom Metazoa; phylum Chordata; class Amphibia; order Caudata; family Ambystomatidae; genus Ambystoma; species Ambystoma mexicanum. The sequence goes on from NC_090924.1 coordinate 1,423,140,026, forward strand.
AGAGAACCAGGGCTCTGGAGACAGTGAGCTTCTGGGGGAAGGAGAGGAAAGGAAGAATACCTCTGAGGAGGTGGAGCTGGTAGTGTGACTTATAGCATAACTGTGGTCTAATAGCATTTAGAAAGTTCGCCTAATAGCATATCTGTAGTCTGGCAGCATTTAGAAAGTCTTCCCAATAACACAACTGTGGTTTAGTTGCTTTCAGAAAGTCTGCCTAATAACATAACTGAGTTTTGAGTTGCATTTGTAGGGTGTGCCCAATAGCGTAACTGTGGTTTACCTCAATTTGGAAAGTGTGCCTAATTGCATAATTGTGGTTTAGTTGCAGTCAAAAGGTCTGCCCAACAACATAACTGTGGTTTAGTTGCTTTCAGAAAGTCTGCCTAATAACATAACTGTGTTTTGAGTTGCATTTGTAGGGTGTGCCCAATAGCGTAACTATGGTTTACCTCAATTTAGAAAGTGTGCCTAATTGCACAACTGTGGTCTAGTAGCATTCAGAAACTCTGCTTAATAGCATAACTGTGGTCTAGTATCATTTAGCCTAATAACATAACTATGGCTCACCTCCATTTAGAAAGCTGGCCCAATGGCATAACTGAGGTTTAGTAATCTCAACCGTCGGCATAGCTCAATTTATAAGGTGAATATTATCAACCTCTGGTATAGCTGAACGTGGAAAGTGTGAACAAAGACATCCAACTATAGTTTAGCTCAATTTTGCCACATCATGAGACCATCCAGCCCACCATTGCCCACCGAAAGTCAACCCACCTCCACCTATAACGCCCCCATCCCAACTCCTATCCAAACACCAAGCAAGAGTAGCCTGATGGTGAGCCGTCCATCCTAAGACCCCTGTTCCTCCCATTCCCTCCACCCACCCGACCACTATCATCATCCCCGCACCCCCAGACCCTAGAACCAACAACCCGCCCACCCTCCCAGGCACACCCTGCCTGGCCACCACCCCCTCCACCTTCCTCCCATCAACTCCCCTAAACATCCTCCTCCGACCGCATTCCTTCCCCTCCCTAAAAACTGCACGCCTCGCCCTGACAAGAAAACTAGCTGCATCCCTTTCACCCTCCGACCCCCCCAACCCTCAGTCACACTCCAACTGCAACAAAAACCCTGAAAAGAAAACGTACCTGGTCTCCCTCAACCTCTTATTAATCCTCGTCACTACTGTCTCGAGTCGCTACATCAATCTCCAATTCCCGATCACCACCTCCCTCCCCCCTTCCTCGCCCTTCCTAAAACCCCTCTCTCTTGAATTCTCCCCAACCACAACTAAAACTCCTATCCCCCAATGCCCCACCTTCAACCCCGCAACCCAATTCCAACCAACCCGAAACTCCAGTGCAACCCCTCCCCCACCACCTCGACCGCCCGCCTACTCTTCCCATCCACTAATGACCTCCCCCCTCTCTCACCCTCCGCAACCCCTCCCACTTACTGCACCTTCCCTCCCATCCTCCACTTCTGCTACTCCCACACTATCCTCCTGTAACGAAGTAAGATGCATCCTCTTCAATGCCCGATCAGTAGTAAAAAACAGACACAGCATCTTTGACCTCCTCGCCTCTGACAAACCGGATCTGGTCTTTATCACTGAAACCTGGTTCTCTGACGACTTTGCCCCTATCGCCAATGAAGCCTTCCCCCCTGAATACTGTCTCATCCCACTGAACCAACCCTCTAGAGGTGGGGGACTAGCAATCGCCTTCAAGTCACACTTCTCTGCCACAATCATCGACAACCAGCCAACCATCCCTTCCTGCGAATCGCTTCTCGTAAAACTATCCATCCCTCCAACCTTCATCCTCCCACAGCTTTCTAATCATCTACAGACTTCCCGGCTACGACAGACACTTCTCAAACAACCTCTGCGACTCGATAGCCACCCTCAAATTAAACCATCCCACCCTCATACTTCTAGGAGACTTCAATATCTGGCTTGACATCCCAACTAACCCGATGACCCACTCGCTAGTTGACTGCCTAGACGCGATTAACCTCCATACCCACATAAACGGGCCAACTCACTATAAAGGACACACCCTTGATGCCATCTTCAGCTCCCATGACCAGATATATCTAAACCCCCCCACCCGTATCATCTGGTCCAACCAATTCATTGTCTCTTTCTCCATTCGCTCACCCACCCCACTCACCGTACCCGAACCAGAACCTCCAAATCTATGCAAATGCTGGAAGAAACCCCATGAACACCTATGAACACCTAACCCCCGAAACCTTTGACTCATGGCTCAATACCTCATTGATTCCTCTCACCGCCTGCTTGCAAACCATCAGCTCGCCATGGCCCTTTTCCTAGATGGTTTACACCAGAACTGAAGACTGCAAAACAACTATATAAATCCCTCGAACGCAAATGGTGGAAAGACAAAACCGCCCTGAGCAGATCCACCTTAGCCTGTCACCATCGCCACTACAAAGCTGAAATCCGCAAAGCAAAAAAAGCCCACTACAACTCCCGAATCCTGAGCTGTGAAAGCCCCAGCAAAGAACTCCACAAAATCATCTCTGAATTCACCAAACCATCATGAACCACCTCCCAATCGACCCCCTCACAATCACTCTGCGACTCACTCTCTCTACACTTCTACACTACTGCTCTCGAAAGAACAAATTCTCTAACCAACAAACTAGCCTTCAGACAACCAACACACAATACATCCACCTCACCTGCCATCGCTCTGCCTGCAACCGCTACCTACACGACCTTCAACTCTTTTACCCCAATATCAACTGACCAATTTCTCAAACTTCTCTCTGCCAGAAAACCATCTGGCTCCCCGCTTGACCTCTGCCCTGCCAGAACCCTTAAAGAAATATTTGCATCCACCTGCACAGGAGAACATGCAAGAACCATCATAAACGATTCCCTCTCCTCTGGAATTTTTCTCAACGCGTTCAAAACTGCTCAGGTTAAGCCTCTTCTAAAAAAAAACTTCTCTCGACCCTCTCGACCCCAAAAACTACAGCCCCATCTCAAACACCAGGTTCCTTGATAAACTCATTGACCGAACAGCATACTCCCAACTAAATGCCTTTGTCGAAGCAAACAATCTCCTAGACCCCACTCAATCAGGTTTCAGACCCCGTCATGGAACCGAAACCACCCTAACCTCGATCTGGGATGACCTAAAAAACACTGCAGATTCTTCGGGATACACCGCATTAATCCTTCTTGACCTATCAACCGCCTTTGACACAATCAACCACTCAATCCTCCTCGACCGCCTCCACTCCCTAGGAATCTGTGGAAACGCTCTCAAATGGATAGCATCCTTCCTCAACAATACGACCCAAATAACCCTACTCTCCTCCTATGCTCCCCTCCGACCTGTCACTAGGGGAGTTCCACAAGGAGCATACCTATCGGCCCTCTTGTACAACCTCTATATGCCCACCCTCCCATGAATAATCCGCTCGCACAATAGCCTGTGCTACAACTACGCCGATGACACCCAACTAATCCTAAAACTGCTTAATTCAAAACCCAACTGCCAACCCGACCTTGCTGCCTGCCTCCTTGACATTGATCATTGGATGACCACAAACCACCTCCTGTTAAACACCTCCAAAACTGAAATCATGGTGTGTGGCAACACCAAACTTCTTCCGCACCCCCTACCCTGGCCATCAGCCATGGGCAATTCCCCGACAACCTCAAACTCAGTAAAAAACCTTGGATGCCCCCTCGACTCTAACCTAACCCTCTCGCTCCAAGTCAACAATTTCTCTAAATCCTGCCACTACCACCTCAAAATTCTTAGGCACATTTTTCCATACCTCTCCTTCATGGTCCAATCAATTGTTATGTCAAGACTGGACTATGCTAACCCCCTCTACCTCGGAATCCATGCCTGCCACCTAACCAAACTTCAAAGAGCACAAAATGCCGCAGCCAAACTGCTACTAGCCCAAGAGACCACATCTCCCCAGCTCTCAAAACTCTGCACTGGCTTCCGGTTGCCCAAAGGATGACCTTCAAAACCTTATGCATCTCGCACCGTATGCATAAAACTGGACCTCAATATCTTCAGGACAAACTAAAACCCTACCATCCACCACGCACTCTAAGATCAAACTCTGCCCGCCTCCTAGTGATACCAAAAACCAACTCAGTCAGGTTAGGTGGATCATCATTCTCAGCCCTTGCCCCCACTTTGTGGAACTCACTTCCACCCACATCAGACTCCCCGAAGACCTCATGTCTTTCCGCAAACTACTGAAAACGTGGTTAGACGGGATGACAAAACTGCGGATAATGATGGGCGCTGGGGGGCTTCAATGGCCCAGGAATGTAGCGATTATGCTTAGGAATAGATTCATGGTCAGATTAGAGCAGTCGTATTTGTGCTTAAAACTTATTGCTTTATTATTGATTTTGCAATTGCACAAGGCAACCATTCAGTCAATTGAGGTTCTGGAGTTGGTCCCCAGACGAACAAGGAGTGAGGCTGCAGGTTGACTCATCAAGTGTTCCTAAAGAAAGGTGCGCGGTAGGTAGGGAGTCCCGACCCAGATAACTCCAACCAACTGCAACCTACTGAAAACGAGGCTCTTCCCCTAAAAATCGACTTTTAACACCCAGCATAACAGCAACAATAAACAGTAGCCAATGGTTGCTGCATCAAATATAACAATCCATCACCGAGACCCAGTCGAGAAAACGGAAAACTAAAAACTCTAAGCTAAGGTAAATAAAAACAAATAAACTGAATAGAACGAATGAAGCGGATAAAAAGAATGAAGTGGACGAAACGAATGAAGTGGATACAGTGGGTGAAATAAACGCAGTGAAAAGAAAACCCAGATGAAATGGACGCAGCAGATAAAACAGATAAAACAAATGAATCAGATGCAATAGGTGTAACGGACGAAGCAGATGAAATGGATAAATCGGACAAAGTAGTTTGAACAGACAAAGTGGATGTGAACGGGTGAAGTGGCTGTGAACCGATGAAGTGCATGTGAACGGATGAAGTGGATGTGAACCGATGAAGTGCATGTGAACGGATGAAGTAGATGGAACGGATAAAGTGGATGGAACAGATGAAGTGGATGGAACGGATGAAGTGGATGGAACGGATGAAGTTGATGAAACAAATGATGTGGATGGAATGGACAAAGTTGGATGGATCAGATGAAGTGGGCGGAGTCGATAGAACTGATAGACCAGATGGAACGAATAGAGTGGATGGAGTGGATGAAACACATGGAGTGGATGGAACGCATGGAGTGGATGGAACGCATGGAGTAGATGGAACACATGGAGGGGATGGAACGCATGGAGGGGATGGAACGCATGGAGGGGATAGAGTCCTTCGAACGGATGGAGTAGATGGAACGGACAGAGTGGAAGGAACGGATAGAGTGGAAGGAATGGATAGAGTGGAAGGAACGGATAGAGTGGACGGAATGGATAGACCGGACGGAACGGATCGAGTGGATAGAACAAATAGAATGGATGGAACGGATGGAATTGATGGAACGGCTGCACTGCACAGTGTGCATAGGGCCGTTGCACTGCACAGTATGGATGAAGCGCATGGAAATGATGAGTACATAGAATAGAGAGAATGCATGGAACAGAGGGATTGCACGGAACAGATAGAGTGCACAGAATGGATAGAGTGCATGGAGACGATGTAGTGGATAGAACCGATGATGGATGGAACAGAAAGAATGGATGAAATGGATAGAATGGACAGAACAGATTGAGTGAAGGGAACAAATAGAGTGGAGTGAACGGATAGAGTGGAGAGAACAAATAGAGTGGATGCAACAGATGGAATGGATGGAACAGTTGGAGTGCATGAAACGGTTGGAGGGCCTGGTAGAGATAAATTTCATGGAACAAATGCAGCGTGTGGACCAGATAGAACAGAGGGAGTGCATAGAATAGAGGAAGTACATGGAACGGATGGAGTGCATGAAACTGATAGAGTGCATGGAATGGATAGAGTGCATGGAACCAATGAAGTGGATAGAACCGATGAGTGGATGGAACGGAGGGAGTGCATAGAATAGAGAGAGTGCATGGAACGGAGGGGTGCATGAAACTGACAGAGTGCATGGAATGGATAGAGTGCATGGAACCAATGAAGTGGATAGAACCGAGGAGTGGATAGAACCGATGAGTGGATGGAACGGGTGGAGTGGATGGAACGGATGGAGTGGATAGAACGGATGGAGTGAATAGAACGGATGGAGTGGATGGAACGGATAGAGTGGATGGAACCGATGGAGTGGATGGAACCAATAGAGTGGATGGAACGGTTGTAGTGGATAGAACGGATGGAGTGAATGGAACGGATGGAGTGGATGGAAGAGATAGAGTGGATGAACCGATAGAGTGGATGGAACGGTTGGAGTGGATGGAATGGCTAAAATGTATTGAACGGTCCGAGTGCATTGTATGGATGTAGTACATATAATGGATGGAGTGCATGTCATGATTCGCCGTTTACGCCCCCCTTTTGGACTTGCTGGTCCATGGTGCACCGCAACGTTGGAGCTGTTATCCTCCCAACATGGCCGGCACCTCAGACACGTTGCAATCTAGCGTTTACGCAAGAGCCCTGGCTTACTAGAAAAAGGGCACACCCCTGCAGCGTTGCGCATCTCAACGCTCCCTTCCGAGTTCGCGGCTAGTGTGCTCGTAGTTACCTTCCTCCTCCTTGTGCCAATTCTCTGATATTTTTCCACTCCCTCTTCCTTCCTGGAGTACTAGGTGCGGCCCTTACGCTTCCGCCTGTGGCCGTTCATTCCTTTCCTTCTTGGACCCCTATCCTGTTCTTCCGCACTGGCAGCCACATCCCTGCACTCTGCGAGTAGTTCAATTCCCTTCCTGGTTCCATGCTTCATCCCGGATATTGACTGCCCATTTTTTAGCTTCCTGGAATCCTGAACTCCTGTCTTCTTCCTGAGGCTGCTCGCGGTCCCCACACTGGACACGGAAGATCACCGCCCTTACCTGTATAAGTTCCGGACGTCCTGGAACACAGAAAGACTTCCAAAGAAGAAGACGACAAAGGGCAAACAGGTGAAGTCAGGGGCTGAGTGTGACAGTTTGAGATGCCAAAGACTTGATACTGAGTTCAACATGGAGGCTGCTGTCCAGGACCTCATGAGAGGAATGCAAGAATTGACAACAGAGGTTCAAAACCTCAAGGCCAAAAATGCAACGCTAAAACAACTCGTGCTTTCCAGAGACTCTGCGTTCCAGGAAAGTGCCCTGGTAGGGGGCATAGTGGACAAATATGACGGTTCCTCCAAAACACTGGGATCCTTCCTTGATTCCTGTTTGGTGCATTTCACATTTAAACCCTACTACTTTTCCACGCCCCGGGCCAAGATGGGATTTATAATCTCACATCTCTCTGGTAATGCTTTAGCCTGGGCAACTCCCTTGGTGAATGCAGGAAATCCACTCCTGGACAATTATGACGGATCTGTAGAAGCCTTCAAAACCATGTTTGACCGCCCTGAACAAGTTTACAGTGCTCAGGAAAAGCCCCTGGAGTTCCAACAAGGGAACCAAGACATGCTATCTTATGTTACCCGTTTCAAGCAGTTGGCTAAAGAGGCTGATTGGTCCCAGGAGGCAAGTTTTGCCCTGTTTAGGAGAGGGTTAAATGACTTAATCAAGGACAAACTAGCCAGAGTAGCCCGTCCAAGTTCTTTCCAGGCTTTGATAGATTTGTCTCTCCAAATCGACTTCCGAATCCAGGAAAGAAAGGCAGAGAAGAAAAAAACAAAAACTGTTCCTCCAAAAGTTTCTGTGGATTATCCTAGCCCAAAGGAAATGACCACACCGCACCCTCCTGATCCAGAACCTATGCAATTGGGCTCCTTACGGGGTCCGATATCTGCACAAGAAAGGATGCATAGGCTCAATACTGGACTCTGTATGTATTGTGCTTCTGATAAACATCTCATAAGGAATTGTCCTATAGCTCCACCCAGGCGTTCAAGAAACGCAAGCTCCCGATCTTGAGCGGAGCCCAACTTCGGGAGAAAGATACTTGCTCCACTTCTGCTCCTTCCTTGAATTGTCCCTGATTGAATACTTTGGTGGTTCTGCAAACATCCTTGTCTACCGCCAATAAGGAGACATATTCCATCCTGGCCCTAGTGGACTGCGGTGCCATGGAAATGTTCTTGGACCACGAATGGGCCTTGAAGCACAACATTCCTCGAGAATCCAAAGAAACAATCCAAGCTGTCGAAAGGATTGACGGGAAACCGCTGTCTTCGGGACCCATAACCCAGCAAACCACAGAGGTGTTGCTCTCAATAAACAACCATCAGGGGATGCTTCGTTTTAATATCATCAAGGCAGCACACTACCCATGGTTCTGGGTATGCCCTGGCATCAAAAACACAACCCTTAGATCAATTGGGCGGCCGGATCTTTATTTCTAGGCTCCGAATTCTGCTTGTCCCATTGTTTATCCCAAAACATGGTGCAGACCATATCTACGGAACCTCAGATCCTCGAACAACCATCCATTTGTGTCTCCAACATTACCCAAGTACCTGAGATCTACCAACAATACTCGGATGTGTTTTCAACAGCCATTGTCCAATCACTACCACCCCATCGACCAGAAGATTGTGCAATCGATACTGAAGACTCTGCAGTGATACCATTTGGAAGAATGTTTATTCTTTCTGAACCTGAGAAAAAGGCATTACGGGAATACCTGGACACCAATCTCGCCAATGGAACCATTCGACCTTCTAAATCTCCAGCCGGAACCTCTTTGTTCTTCAGGTCCAAGAAGGACACTAAGGAACTTCGGTCCTGCCTGGTCTATCGGGGCCTTAAACAATGCATCCTTAAGGATCGTTACCCTCTACCGCTCATTTCCGACATATTGGAAGCTGTTCGGGGTGCTGTAATCTTTACTAAACTCGACTTATGGGGCGCCTACCATCTCATCCGAATAAAGGAAGGCGACAAGTGGAAGACTGCCTTCAGGATGCCCTTTGGACATTTTGAATATCTGGTAATGCCATTTGGTCTTGCCAACGCCTCTGCAGTGTTTCAGTGCTTCATGGACAGAGTCTTTTCAGATATGCTGTTTCTGTTTGCCATAGTATACTTGGATGACATATTGACCTATTCCAATGATTCCCAGTTACATCAGGAACATGTGACATTGGTTTTACAATGTCTACGAGAGAACAGGGTCCTGGGTAAACCAGAAAAATGCATATTTCATGTTCAAACAGTTAGGGTTAGAAATGGACCCCACCAAGGTTGACTCTATTCTTTCATGGCCAGCCCCTACAACAGTAAAAACAGATTCAATCCTTCCTGGGACTTGCCAATTTATACCGGAAATTCATTCCAACTTTCTCTGACATTGTACAGCAGATAGTTACATTGTTGAAGAAAGACATTCCCTTCAATCGGTCTTATGCTCAAGAAACAGCCTTTCAAGAGCTAAAACGAAGATTTACTCAAGGTCCCATCTTGGCTCAACCGGATATCAATAAACCCTTCCTGGTAGAAACTGTTGCCTCAGATCATGCAATTGGGGCTGTGCTAAGACAAGAATCCGAGGATGAGGCGGAAAATTCCATCGCTTAGCTATCCTGAACACTAACTCCCAGCGAGACCCACTATTCAGTCCTGGCGAAAGAATTGCTCCCAATCCGGCAGGCCTTTACTGAGTGGCGTCATTTACTCCTGGGTACCAAATTCCCTGTACAAGTGCAAACCGATCACAGAAACCTGCAGATCCTGCAATCCCTAGAGTGCAGGAACAGTCGCCAAGCTCGTTGGGCCTTTTTTTTTGCCCAGTATCAGTTTCGCATACATCATGTCCCTGGAACTAACAATATAATCGCTGATGCATTATCCAGGCGTCCTGATTACCAGCCAGTTGAGGCCCTCGCCTTTCTGAAGATGTTTCTCGACACGGTTTTCGTGGCCTAGGCCAACACCTTATTGGAAAATATCTGTGCCGAAACACCACCTTCTGATCTCTGGAAGGATTACATCAACACAAACCAATGGACCTTAGTCGCTAAAGATGACTACCTCTTCAAAGATAAGAGAGTTGCGGTACCCACACAAAAACTGAGAACCAAGATTATAAACCTCTGTCATGATACCTTCCATTCCGGGCATCGCGGCGTTACTGCCACTCTTCGCCTCATTCAGAGACACTTTTGGTGACCTAACATGATTGACGGAGTAAGGGCATATGTCCAAGCCTGCGCTGTCTGCAGTCAGAATAAGTGTGATAATAGAAAACCTGCAGGTCTTCTCCACCAACCTACATTGCCAGAGCGTCCTTGGGAAATAATCACCACCGACTTCATCGTGGAATTGCCCCCTTCCATGGGGTTTATTACCATCATGGTCACCATCGATCTATTCACCCACATGGCTCACTTCATCCCTTAGTACAAGTTGCCTTCAGCACAAGAAATGGCAGGAATATTTTTAAATCACATCTTTAGGCTGCATGGTCTCCCTTCCAAGATCATTCCATACCGTGGTCCTCAGTACATTTCCCAATTCTGGAAACACCTGTGTCACATGTTAGGTATTCAACATGCCTTGTCTTCTGGATACCACCCCCAGACCAATGGGATAACAGAGTGAGTAAATCAGACCCTAGAACAGTATTTGCGGTGCTTTTCAGCCAAGGTCCAGGATGATTGGTCGGTTTTAATTCCAGTTGCTGAATTCGTCTATAACAATTCTGACCACTCTGCTAACAAGACAAGCCCCTTCTTCTGCAGTCAAGGTTTCCATCCATCTATCCTGCCAAATATCCTACCTCATTCCACCCCAGTTCCATCAGTCGATTCCTGGATTGAACGACTGGTCACTGTACATGAGGATGTTAAAGAACATTCAGAAAAGGCCAGAATGGATGTCAAAAAATATGCTGATGCTAAACGGAGACCCGGTCCCATGTATGAAATTGGTGACAAGGTCTGGCTGTCTTCTAAACTCTTGCCTCGACATGTGCGACCTAATAAACTGGCCCCCAAATTCTATGGGCTTTTTTCTATCAAAGAGGTCATCAACCCAGTGGCATATCGACTTCAGTTACCAGACTCCTGGAAGAAGATTCATCCCGTTTTTCACACTTCTTTGCTGAAACCTTATATTCAATCCACCAGATCAGCTCATCGACCTAACCCTTTGCTTGTCAATGATCAGATTAAATTCGAGGTTTCCAGGATATGTGACTCTAGATAAAGAAGAGGTCGACTACAATACTTAGTGGAATGGAAAGGATATCCCGCCAGCTAACGAACATAGGAACCAGTCTCCAACATGAATGCCCCTAATTTAGTGCAGGGGTTTAGGAGAGGGCATGCTGTCATGATTCGCCGTTTAGGCCCCTTTTGGACTTCCTGGTCCATGGTGCACCGCGACGTAGGGGCTGTTATCCTCCAAACATGGCCGGTCCCTCAGACACATTGCAGTCTAGCGTTCACGCAAGAGCCCTCACTTCCTAGAAAACGGGCACGCCCCGCGGCGCTGCACGTCTCAACGCTCCCTTCCGAGTTCGCAGCTAGTGTGCTCGTAGTTACCTTCCTCCTCCTTGTGCCAATTCTCTGATATTTTTCTACTCCCTCTTCCTTCCTGGAGTACTGGGTGCGGCCCTTACGCTTCCGCCTGAGGCCGTTCATTCCTTTCCTTCCTGGACCCCTATCCTGTTCTTCCGCACTTGCAGACACATCCCTGCACTCTGCGAGTAGTTGAATTCCCTTACTGGTTCCATGCTTCATCCCGGATAGTGGCTGCCCATTTCTTACCTTCCTGGAATCCTGAACTCCTGTCTTCTTCCTGAGGCTGCTCACGTTCCCCACACTGGACACGAAGGATCACCACCCTTATCTGTATAAATCCTGGATGTCCCGGAACACAGAAAGACCTCCAAAGAAGAAGACGACAAAGGGAAAACATGTGAGATCAGGGGCTGAGTGTGACAGTGCATGGAACGGATAGAACGGAGGACTGCATAGAACAGAGGGAGTGCCTGCAATGTAGGCAGTGCATGAAACAGAGAGTGCATGGAATGGATAGAATGCATGGAAATAATGAATTAGATAGAACCAATGGAATGATGCAACGGATTGAGTGGTTGCAACGGATAGAGTGGACTGAAGTGACAGAGTGGATGGAGTGGATGAAATGGATGGATGGAGTGGATGGAACAAATAGAGTGGATAAAACCGATGGAATGGATGAATCGGTTGGAGTGCATGAACGGTTGGAGTACATGGTATGGATGAAGTATAAGAAACAGATGGAGTGCATGGACATGGAATGAATAGAACAGAAAGAGTGCATGGAACGGAGGGAGTGCTAGGGACAGAAGAGGGAATGGATGGATTGGTTGGACTACTTAGAACTATTGGAGTGCATGGTATGGATGAAGTACATGGAATCAGATGAAGTGCATGGAATGGTAGGACAAAAGGAGTGCATGGAATGGAGGGAGTGCAAGGAATGGACGGAATGCATGAAACTGATAGAGTGCTTGGAATGGATAGAGTACATGGAACCGATGAAGTGGATGGAACGAATGGAGTGGATGAAATGGATGGACTGGATAGAACGGATGGCGTGTATGAAACAGATGGCGTGGATGGAACGGATGGCGTGTATGAAACAGATGGCGTGGATAGAACGGATGCAGCAGATGGTACTGATGAAGCGAGTAAAACACATGGAACAGATCGAACAAATAAAAAATGATGGAACAGATGGATCACAAAGAACAGATGGGAACGATGTTATGGATCAACAGACTGATGGAGTAGTTCATGTAAATGAAAGATGGAATGATGCAATGAATGGAAAGATTAGTAAACTAAATGACGAACCAGATGAAATGTACGAACAGGCGAAGCTGAATGAACGGACAGAGTGAATAAAACGGATAGAATTGTTGGTACAGAGGAGCGCTCGACCTCAAGCGCCCTACCAAAACCCACCATATCACACCACCACCATCATACCACCACTCAACTAGAATACAGCGGTACTATAACACATTCGGTGCAGCTGTTCTCATACTAACACCTGCCACATACTTCCCATCATCCTAATTAAACTCACCCAGCTGAGCACACACTGCCAGCCTAAGCGTCTCCTCAAGCCTAACAAAGCCAGAAATCACTCTGGGTATCAACCCACCAGAATGAACACATATGCCTGACCTTCCAAGCAGCACACCTACCGCTAATAAGCAGCTATCACGCAAATACCATTCCAGCTGCACAAATATCCGGTGAACCCATGCACCTTATGACTCTCTCTCTCTCTCACTCTCTCTCCTTCTCTCTCTCTCTCTCTCTCTCTCTCTCTCTCTCCTGACTCGAACTATGGTTCCCGAGGGCTATGGTTCCCGAGGGCGTTCAACCTACCAGCGCTTTGAGATCATACCAATGATACATAAGGCGCTATATAAATGCAAATAAATGCAAAGTAACATAACATAACATTGCTGACCGATCCCTGGAGATCTCTACCTACCAGTCTCCTGATCTGCATCACCTGTCACATCACTGACCCTTCCCTGGAGATCTCTACCTACCAGTCTGCTGATCTGCCTCACCTGTCACATCATTGACCGATCCCTGGAGATCTCTACCTACCAGTCTCCTGATCTGCATCACCTGTCACATCACTGACCCTTCCCTGGAGATCTCTACCTACCAGTCTCCTGATCTGCATCACCTTTCACATCGCTGACCCATCCCTGGAGATCTCTACCTACCAGTCTCCTGATCTGCATTACCTGTCACATCACTGACCCTTCCCTGGAGATCTCTACCTACCAGTCTCCTGATCTGCATTACCTGTCACATCACTGACCCTTCCCTGGAGATCTCTACCTACCAGTCTCCTGATCTGCCTCACCTGTCACATCATTGACCCTTCCCTGGAGATCTCTACCTACCAGTCTCCTGATCTGCATCACCTGTCACATCACTGACCCTTCCCTGGAAATCTGTACCTACCAGTCTCCTGATCTGCATTGCCTGTCACATCACTGACCCTTCCCTAGAGATCTCTACCTACCAGTCTCCTAAAGTAAATTACCTGTCTCATCGCTGACCCTTCCCTGGATATCTCTACCTACCAGTCTCCTGATCTGCCTCACCTGTCACATCATTGACCCTTCCCTGGAGATCTCTACCTACCAGTCTCCTGATCTGCCTCACCTGTCACATCATTGACCCTTCCCTGGAGATCTCTACCTACCAGTCTCCTGATCTGCATCACCTGTCACATCACTGACCCTTCCCTGTAGCTCTCTCCTACCAGTCTCCTGAACTAAATTACCTGTCACATTGCTGACCCTTCCTTGGAGATATCTTCCGACCAGTCGCCTGTTCTAAATTACCTATCATATCACTGACCCTTCCCTGGAGATATCTACCTACCAGTCTCCTAATCTCCATTACCTTTCACATCACTGACCCATCCCTGGAGATCTCTACCTACCAGTCTCCTGATCTCCATTACCTGTCACATCGCTGACCCATCCCCGGAGAACTCTGCCTACCAGTCTCCTGATCTGCATTACCTGTCACATCTCTGACCTTCCCTGGAGATCTCTACCTACCAGTCTCCTGATCTCTCTATTACCTGTCACATTGCTGACCCATCCCTGGAGATCTCTACCTACCAGTCTCCTGATCTGCATTACCTGTCACATTGCTGACCCATCCCTGGAGATCTCTACCTACCAGACGCCTGATCTAAATTACCTGTCACATCACTGGCCCTTCCCTGGAGATATCTACCTACAAGTCTCCGGATCTCCATTACCTGTCACATAGCTGACCCATCCCTGGAGATCTCTATCTACCAGTCTCCTGATCTCATTACCTGTCACATCATTGACCCTTCCCAGGAGGTCTCTACCTGCCAGTCTCCTGATCTGCATCACCTGTCACATCACTGACCCTTCCCTGGAGATCTCTACCTACCAGTCTCCTGATCTGCATCACCTGTCACATCGCTGACCCTTCCCTGGAGATCTCTACCTACCAGTCTCCTGATCTGCATCACCTGTCACATCGCTGACCCTTCCCTGGAGATCTCTCACTTTCCTGAAGCATATTCTCAGATGTGCTCATGCATTCTGCTCACTAAGAGAAGTGTGCATTCTTATTATGACTTCAGTATATACTGGAAGTGTTCATTAGAAATTTTAAAAGAGCCAGGTTACAATGTAAGCTTAATATATATTTTACTTTTTTTAAATGCTACTTTTGTGAAGAATGCACAGGCATTGCCTGTCACATCACTGACCCTTCCCTAGAGAGATCTACCTACCAGTCTCCTAAACTAAATTACCTGTCTCATCGCTGACCCTTCCCTGGAGATCTCTACCTACCAGTCTCCTGATCTGCCTCACCTGTCACATCATTGACCCTTCCCTGGAGATCTCTACCTACCAGTCTCCTGATCTGCATCACCTGTCACATCGCTCACCCTTCCCTGGAGATCTCTACCTACCAGTCTCCTGATCTGCCTCACCTGTCACATCACTGACCCTTCCCTGGAGATATCTACCTACCAGTCTCCTGATCTGCATTACCTGTCACATCACTGACCCTTCCCTGGAGATCTCTACCTACCAGTCTCCTGATCTGCATTACCTGTCACATCACTGACCCTTCCCTGGAGATCTCTACCTACCAGTCTCCTAAACTAAATGACCTGTCTCATCGCTGACCCTTCTCTGGAGATCTCTACCTACCAGTCTCCTGATCTGCCTCACCTTTCACATCACTGACCCTTCCCTGGAGATCTCTACCTACCAGTCTCCTGATCTCCATTAATTGTCACATTGCAGACCCATCACTGGAGATCTCTACCTACCAGTGTCCTGATCTGCATTACCTGTCACATCACTGACCCTTCCCTGTAGCTCTCTCCCTACCAGTCTCCTGAACTAAATTACCTGTCACATCGCTGACCCTTCCTTGGAGATCTCTTCCTACCAGTCGCCTGTTCTAAATTACCTATCACATCACTGACCCTTCCCTGGAGATATCTACCTACCAGTCTCCTAATCTCCATTACCTTTCACATCAATGGCCCATCCCTGGAGATCTCTACCTACCAGTCTCCTGATCTCCATTAACTGTCACATCGCTGACCCATCCCCGGAGAACTCTGCCTACCAGTCTCCTGATCTGCATTACCTGTCACATCTCTGACCTTCCCTGGAGATATCTACCTACCAGTCTCCTGATCTCTCTATTACCTGTCACATTGCTGACCCATCCCTGGAGATCTCGACCTACCAGTCTCCTCATCTGCATTACCTGTCACATTGCTGACCCATCCCTGGAGGTCTCTACCTGCCAGTCTCCTGATCTGCATCACCTGTCACATCACTGACCCTTCCCTGGAGATCTCTATCTACCAGTCTCCTGATCTCATTACCTGTCACATCATTGACCCTTCCCAGGAGGTCTCTACCTGCCAGTCTCCTGATCTGCATCACCTGTCACATCACTGACCCTTCCCTGGAGATCTCTACCTACCAGTCTCCTGATCTGCATCACCTGTCACATCTCTGACCTTCCCTGGAGATATCTACCTACCAGTCTCCTGATCTCTCTATTACCTGTCACATTGCTGACCCATCCCTGGAGATCTCGACCTACCAGTCTCCTCATCTGCATTACCTGTCACATTGCTGACCCATCCCTGGAGGTCTCTACCTGCCAGTCTCCTGATCTGCATCACCTGTCACATCACTGACCCTTCCCTGGAGATCTCTATCTACCAGTCTCCTGATCTCATTACCTGTCACATCATTGACCCTTCCCAGGAGGTCTCTACCTGCCAGTCTCCTGATCTGCATCACCTGTCACATCACTGACCCTTCCCTGGAGATCTCTACCTACCAGTCTCCTGAACTGCATCACCTGTCACATCACTGACCCTTCCCAGGAGATCTCCACCTGCAGTCTCTTAATCTGCATCACCTGTCACATCACAGACCCTTCCATGGAGATCTCTTCCTACCAGTCTCCTGAACTAAATTACCTGTCACATTGCTGACCCTTCCCTTGAGATCTCTACCTACCAGTCTCCTGATCTGCATTACCTGTCACATCTCTGACCTTCCCTGGAGATCTCGACCTACCAGTCTCCTGATCTGCATTACCTGTCACATTGCTGACCCATCCCTGGAGATCTCTATCTACCAGTCTCCTGATCTCATTACCTGTCACATCATTGACCCTTCCCAGGAGGTCTCTACCTGCCAGTCTCCTGATCTGCATCACCTGTCACATCACTGACCCTTCCCTGGAGATCTCTTCCTTCCAGTCTCCTGATCGGAATCACCTGCCACATCGCTGACCCTTCCCTGGAGATCTCTACCTACCAGTCTCCTGATCTGCATCACCTGCCACATCGCTGACCCTTCCCTGGAGATCTCTACCTACCAGTCTCCTGATCTACATTACCTGTCACATTGCTCACCCTTCCCTGGAGATCTCTACCTACCAGTCTCCTGATCTGCATCACCTGCCACATCGCTGACCCTTCCCTGGAGATCTCTACCTACCAGTCTCCTGATCTACATTACCTGTCACATTGCTCACCCTTCCCTGGAGATCTCTACCTACCAGTCTCCTGATCTGCATCACCTGTCACATCACTGACCCTTCCCTGGAGATCTCTACCTACCAGTCTCCTGATCTGCATCACCTGTCACATCACTGACCCTTCCCAGGAGATCTCCACCTGCAGTCTCTTAATCTGCATCACCTGTCACATCACAGACCCTTCCATGGAGATCTCTTCCTACCAGTCTCCTGAACTAAATTACCTGTCACATTGCTGACCCTTCCCTTGAGATCTCTACCTACCAGTCTCCTGATCGGAATCACCTTTCACATCACTGACCCATCCCTGGAGATCTCTTCCTACCAGTCTCCTGAACTAAATTACCTGTCACATTGCTGACCCTTCCCTTGAAATCTCTACCTACCAGTCTCCTGATCTGCATTACCTGTCACATTGCTCACCGTTCCCTGGAGATCTCTACCTACCAGTCTCCTGATCTGCACCACCTGTCACATCGCTGACCCTTCCCAGGAGATCTCTACCTGCCAGTCTCTTGATCTGCATCACCTGTCACATCACTGACTCTTCCCTGGAGATCTCTACCTACCAGTCTCCTGATCTGAATCACCTGTCACATCACTGACCCATCCCTGGAGATCTCTACCTACCAGTCTCCTGATCTGCATCACCTGTCACATCACTGACCCTTCCCCAGCGATCTCTACCTACCAGTCTCCTGATCTGCACTACCTGTCACATCACCGGCCCCTACCTGGAGATCTCTACCTACCAGTCTCCTGATCTGCATTACCTGCCACATCGCTGACCCTTCCCTGGAGATCTCTACCTACCAGTCTCCTGATCTGCATTACCTGTCACATTGCTCACCCTTCCCTGGAGATCTCTACCTACCAGTCTCCTGATCTGCATTACCTGCCACATTTCTCACCCTTCCCTGGAGATCTCTACCTACCAGTCTCCTGATCTGCATCACCTGTCACATTGCTCACCGTTCCTTGGAGATCTCTACCTACCAGTCTCCTGATCTGCATTACCTGTCACATCACTGACCCTTCCCTGTAGCTCTCTCCCTACCAGTCTCCTGATCTGCATTACCTGTCACATCGCTGACCCTTCCCTGGAGATCTCTACCTACCAGTCTCCTGATCTACATTACTTGTCACATTGCTCACCCTTCCCTGGAGATCTCTACCTACCAGTCTCCTGATCTGCATTACCTGTCACATCGCTGACCCTTTCCTGGAGATCTCTACCTACCAGTCTCCTGATCTGCATCACCTGTCACATGGCTGACCCTTCCCTGGATATCTCTACCTACCAAGGCACGGGGGAATTGCAGCGTAATACCTCTGAAGTACAGTGCATTGCACACTCCAGGGTTGCAATGCACTGCTCGGTACACTCGGAAAACGTGATGGCAATGGTCAATGGCCGCCCGATCCTCTACTGGTGCCACAATGACCATCGGGCAGCCGACAGAGGAACACCATACCAGTGGGGATCAGATCCGCTTCTATACTCATTCAATTCAGAAAGGAACTGAAGGCCCTGCCCTTCAGGGAAGGCCTGGAGCCTGCTACTCCTAGGCATGTACCCCACATGACCTATGGGACAATCAAGCTACTATAACTTGTAACCTCCCATCACACCAATCTCTGCTAACGCCAAATTACTTATACAATTCTCTGTTTCTTCCTAACTAGGTGTAGGCTTTGTCAACCCAAATACAAAAATACAATGCAAATGCAGTCTATTAATCACTGCATTAAACCAGAATCCCCAAAAATCACCTGTCCTCGAATTGACTAGTATTAAACTGAAGTTGACGTGTGCTTCTGACAGCAAGCGCCTTGTCAAGGCATCGATAGTTGAGAAACCAAAATAAGACTGCCATCAAAATACATGTGTACAGCCTCAAGAATGTCTAAGAAAATAATATTACATGTAATAGGGATTTGGATTCAGTGCATTTATAATTGATAAAAAAGGAGGCCATTGGAATAAAAGAATGAAAGGGGTACCATAATTAAGGAGAAAGAACGTAGGAGTGGATAAACATCTAAAGGGAGAGCGAAGAAGTGGAGATGGTGGAGAAACATCTGAAGGAAGAGGCGGTGGGAAAAGACAACTAAGAAGGATGATGCAGAAGAGGAGGAAGACAAACACCAGTGAAGGAATAAGAGACGGATTAGGATGGCCCAAAGAGCCAGAGGAAGGAGTGAGGTGGGGATGGATGGAGGGAGAAGACCAGCAATGTAAGAGGAGAACAAGGGAATGCCAGGGCTGGAGAGGGGCAAGAGCAAAGCAGAAGAACCAAGGCCTGGGAGGTGATACCTAGTTGATCCCATAGTAGAGAGGGCGTAATCCCAAAACCGCACAGGAGGAGAAATCAGGAAGTAACCTGGAGTCTACATGTTTGTGTTTCGTCTGACCCTCTTTGGCCAAACTAAGGTACCAGGGTGGGATTTTCTCTATCAGAGCTCAGGAGGACCCACACAAGGCCCTGCCCACTCTCTGCACCAGCCATGAATGACACAAAGGCTAGAAGGAAGTGTGTGTGGCACTTTAACAAAACCAGGGACTTTGAGTGACTGTTTGACTCACCAGAAAGGTAACCTCCAACTAAGGAAATGTGGGAAGGACTAATGATGACAGCCCGATAGAAAGCATAGTTTCTGGTAGGGCACCGACCTGACTACTGTACAGATTCTAGACCAAACACTGTGGTTGATTCCATACTAAAACCCTTGGTAACGAGAACAAAAGGGACTAAAACGTTTCACATTGGTTTTGAAGCATCTGTGGATCCTCCGGAAATCACAAGACCCAGATGTCTTCATAAGAGTAAATCTCATCTCCCAAAGAGGTGGTGTCACTAAAGAAAGCTGCCCCCAAAGACAATACAATTCCTTACTGAGACCCCATTGGGCTGCTCAACCTACTCTTATAACAATGAGGGTCAGAACAGATAAGCCGCCTGCCAGACCTTTCCCTGGAATGTGTTCTTGCGATGCAAGTAGGTTATGTGGCAGGTCCCTAGGTCTGTAAATATTGGTGCCTATAATTAAATAATAGATATCAAAAAAGGAAGTCAATAACAAATGGGGCAAATAAATTGGAAAACTAGGAACATAAATAAGGACCCAAAACAAATAACGTGTGTTCGGTGTGGTGTTTCTGCACACTTTATTAAGCAAGAGATTAAACGATTATGAAATTATGACACTATACCAGTTCTTCACTTGGTCCAAAATACAATCGGTGGAGGCACACGGCATCAAAGTGCTTGATCTAGTTAAGTAGAGGAGAGTAGGAGGATAACATGCAAAGAACATCAGGTGACCCAGGCCAGCACCCTAATCGTGTTGCCTTTACATGTACTGTCATGTATAGAGATTGAGACTAGTCATCAAATGATAAGGGCATTGGATTGGAGCGACATAGAGGGCAGTGTCACAAACAGCATAAAGAAACATTGTCTCTTAGCTGTACGTCTGCACTCAGAGTGACGTCAGTGGAGAATCCAACCCGACGGACACAGAGGGCTAAACTGCGTTGCATGAAGCAGTGCAGTTTGAGGTCGGATCACATGACGTACCGCCAATTGGCTGGCATCATCCCTGGTGACTGCATTCCAGCGGCGCAAGCAGAGATTGCATTCTAGGTCCATCCTATGGCATTAAGCACCAGTTCCAAGGGCTGGAGTGGGTGGGTACGGCCCGGTGGTCCAAGTTAATTGCCCAAGGATTGGAACGCGTGCTAGATCGGGCGTAACAGGCTGCGTTTCACGCCTCCTGCTTTGCCAGCTCCCAAACACAGGTTGCTAATAGGAGTGAAGAGCAGGTATGCACAGAACCCATGACTGGCCAGATTGCCTCTGTGAAAACAAGGATAAATGAAGGATATCATGTGTAAAGCAAATGCTTCTTTATTTAATGAGCTGCATACACCAGTAAAAGCAGCCCACACCATAAGCCCTGCAGTTCGCCGTGCCGCTCTGAGCTCTCGCTCTTACACTATCTCCTCCTGGTTTACACCTGCGCAGTCTGTATGCTCCTTTCACCCCGGGAAAGCAAGACATAACACTAAATAGGACATAGCCACGAGATGTGCATTTATTCATGGGTGTGTCATGGCCCAAGCTAATAAAATAAGCCTCTGCAGATCTGTGCACCAGAAGGGCTGCAGACTCCCAAAGAGGAACGACTGAGTCGTCTCTCACTCATTTAGGCCTGCAGGCCCACACCATGTGAGCACGGGCCTGCAGGCCATGATGCCGTGGGACCCTCGTGCCAGTACGGTGGCAGAGCTCTGCATGGTCATGGGTATAGCTCTCCCTGCCCCCACCTAAGACCCTCTATGGTGCTGAAGCTCCATAGCACCCTGGGTCCTGCTGGACGTTCATAGCAGGTCCCAACCCCCGGAGGCACTGGGCCTTGAAGGTGCTGAAGCCCCACAGCACCCTGGGTCCTGCTGGTTGTCCATGGCAGGTCCCAACCTCCGGAGGCACTGGGCCTCGAAGGTGCTGAAGCCCCACAGCACCCTGGGGCCTGCTGGACGTCCATGGCAGGCACCAACCCCCGGAGGCACTGGGCCTCGATGGTGCTGAAGCCCCACAGCACCCTGGGGCCTGCTGGACGTCCATGGCAGGCCCCAACCCCCGGAGGCACTGGGCCTCGAAGGTGCTGAAGCCCCACAGCACCCTGGGGCCTGCTGGACGTCCATGGCAGGCCCCAACCCCCGGAGGCACTGGGCCTCGAAGGTGCAGAAGCCCCACAGCACCCTGGGGCCTGCTGGACGTCCATGGCAGGCCCCAACCCCCGGAGGCACTGGGCCTCGAAGGTGCTGAAGCCCCACAGCACCCTGGGGCCTGCTGGACGTCCATGGCAGGCCCCAACACCCGGAGGCACTGGGCCTCGAAGGTGCTGAAGACCCACAGCACCCTGGGGCCTGCTGGACGTCCATGGCAGGCCCCAACCCCCGGAGGCACTGGGCCTCGAAGGTGCTGAAGCCCCACAGCACCCTGGGGCCTGCTGGATGTCCATAGCAGGCTCCCCACTACGTAACAGGTCCCACAATAGCTGTAAAGACTGCTCTGAGTCAGTCGTAGTAATGAAAGCGTTAACCACTCTGCTCCCCCGAAGATTTGGCTCAAATAGTGTCCTCGGGCAGAGTTTGCTAAATCTTTGCCCTTGAGTAGCACAGCTGGCCCTCCTGAGGACACAGAAAAGTTAATCATCCCAGGACTAAATCTGGCCTCAGCGCCTGACTGCAAAATATATGTGTGTGCATGTCAACAGGCGACAGCCAGTGCCCAGGAAGCAGCCCGCAGAGCGCCCTGTACACAGGCACAATCTCCGTCCGCTTATGGACTCAGCGGGTTTATTTTGGCAAAGCCTGCCTGATTTGCTATGCCAATAAAGTGCTCCATCATTTCTTTTGCAAACAAAGTAATGATATTAAAAAAAGCGCCGAGAGATAAACAGAGGAGCCACAGTGTTGTAAATAAAGGGCGGCGCTGGAGGCTTTAGGCTGTATTTTTCCAGGAAGGAGCCAAAGTATACAAAATGGCGTTGTCTCACAGTAGACACGTGCGCCCTTATTTTCCATTTGCGCCTGTAAATTACTACACCTAGTGACTTTTTACCTTGACTTAAGCTTACAGCGGGCCGTTTTCAGGAATTGATGGTTGCAGTCTGGATTAATCAAGTACGGGGCTGATGTCGTTTTGATTTCTCCAGGGGTACCATCTGAAAAGTCTGCCCTTTGGTACCGCTGTCACTGCCCCATGTCAGAGGTCCCAGTGCTGTACCAGGAAGAGAAAGCAAAAAGGGCTCTGTGTTTAAGTCTGCTCTCTCCCCTCCACTAAAAAGTGGCAAGCACTCTGGCCTGTGACACATTACCTTGCAAAGACTGACTATGTCACACTTTTGAGGGATTAACTGCTTTCATATGACTTAAATGGGGCAAGTGAGGCATCATTTATCATGGGATGGGATTAACTCCTGATGAATGGTGGTCAATGTCAATGTACGGAGAGAAAACTACGCGGATTTGTGCATTGATATGATGGGTTATTTATAACGTGCTTAATACCCAGAGATCTCTAAGCGCGGACCTGGGGATCAAACCTGTGGTGCTCTGTGTTGTCTTGCTTCCAAGGCAAGCGAGCGCGTTGCACCTGAGCTATCCTCCCAAGACGTGAACTTCTTGGGTGTACTCCTAAGAACTCGAGAGGAGAATATGGTAGGAACACCCACGACAACCTAGCAGAGATTTGACCACCAACTAGGCTACTGATGGACGCAACCAACAATATAGAACATGGTAGGAACACCCACGACAACCTAGCAGAGATTTGACCACCAACTAGGCTACTGATGGACGCAACCAACAATATAGCCACTTACTATCCTTAATGTAATTTTAAAAAATGGATGAACTAAAAGGATTGGTTTTATGTGTTAAAAGTTTTGTATGAAGCTAAAACACACACAAAAAAAATAAGGCATTAACTGACATAAGGCAGAGGTCCTGGTGGTTCGAGGCTGCGCTTGGCAAATAATGTCATTGTCTGGTCATCCAAACGCCCACTTCCTGGCCCGTGTGAAGGACCCCCAAAGAGAGTATGACTGTGACCTTTCTCCCCTGTTTGGGAGATAGCTGAATGTCTTGCTAATTTTCCCAAGAAAACATTTTGTGCTAATACCGTCGCCCCATCTTCAGACAGTCCATTTCAGTTTCCAAATAGTCGAGAAGACTCGTTCGCACAGCTTTTGGCGGCATTCCAGAAGCTGACAATTTTACCCTGCCCAGGAGGCCCAGACCCAGAAACCATATGTGCTAATGGTAAAGCATCAGTTTGGGCTGAGGTACTCACGGTATGAGGC
Source organism: Ambystoma mexicanum (assembly GCF_040938575.1). Taxonomy (NCBI): domain Eukaryota; kingdom Metazoa; phylum Chordata; class Amphibia; order Caudata; family Ambystomatidae; genus Ambystoma; species Ambystoma mexicanum. Next base: position 1,423,164,560 of record NC_090924.1, read on the forward strand.
TCAACCAAAAGTATTGAGTCATCGTCGATGGAGACATGCGTATTTGTCTTGGGGTCCGAATTGTCCTTCTCCAAATACTGAGTCATAGAAGCCTGAATAAGAGGGTTTTCTACCAGTTTTTTAACCTTCCTGCCCAAAGCTGATTGCGAGTTAGTGGATTGCTGGGTAGGTAGAATTCAAATACATTTTCTTGATGATTCCCCTCTGGTTTTTGGCTTCTTAATGTTTTGACTTTTCTTCGTTTGTTTCTTCCCCGATGACCTTACAGTAATTTTACTTGATACTCTTGAAGGGCATTCAAGTGGATCACCCTGTTCCGATCTGTTAGGATGGGGTTCCGTCGCTCTAATTCCCTCTCCAATTGACACCTGAGTTTCAAATGCTTCTTGCCAGCCACTAGCATAATTACACTAATTGATTGCCCTTAGGCAGCTTGAAGCTCAGAGCCGATCCGGCCAGAGCCAAAGCAGCGCTCTTCTCTGAGTATACGGGAGGAAGAGACTGTGTAGGTTTATTAGATCGACCAATAACTGCAACGATCCCCATCAGCCTTTGCTTGGTTTCTAAGTGGAATAAATGCTGGTTATGGCCATAAGTATAGAAACTACCCCTGATATTCTCTATGATGCAATTTTCCTCTTCTCGTCCAATGATAATTCTTAGTTTAGCAGTAAGTGTAGGTGTTGTCATTTCTGCTGTAACTAGCTGGCTAGCTAGGGATGCCATTTGAATGTTAAGTTTGCTAAGTGTCAGGTTATGTGCTCTCACCTTATCCTTAATGTCGTACAATTCCACAAAAGATCTCACCATGGTATTAAGAGCATAAATTGATGGCAAAGTGCGCCTAAATCCCTCGTCTATCGCCCCAAGAATGTGGTGCAGCGGGCTGTCCTCATCAGCATTTGGCATGCCTGAAGAACCCTCCATATTGGAGGACATTCATTCAGTTAGTGCAGTAGGAGATCAGAGAGTGTAATCGCACTAGATGGGAGATACTGGCATGTCCAATAAATCAACAAGTCCCTGAAAAGGATCAGATAGGATTTTAGCTTGTGCATGGCTCATCAGAATATTGTCCGCCTCCACCAAGCCTGGGTAGAATGCTCGCGTGTTATGGGAGCTTTGGGATTCTAAATTACAAGCTGGTTCCTGATCGCAGGAAGAAAGCTGTGATTGTATGGCCTAAAAAATGCGCAGTAATTCCATGGATATGAGAGGAATTGGCTAAGAAGCTATTATAGGGCACTCTGTGCGGGGACTGTGGAAATGCACTGGGTGCAGCTCTAATACTAATGTATCCTCAAAAAGACCGCCTCGCTGCGGCTCTGCCTGCTTGTCTCTTCCCTCTACTTTCACCAAATTTTGTAAGGGTGCAGGAATTAATGATAGTTCTGCTGGCATGATCTCACAATAGGGGGTTGATTGACTCCGTAAGGTGTAAAAAGCACATCCCGCCATTCTTTATGAATTCAATGTCACAAAGGAGTCTTAATAAAAAGACCAGACAGAAGAAAAGAAAAAAATAGAAAAATAGAATACTGATTATTACAAACGGAAGCGTATTGAAAAAGTTAACTCAATACTAGGTTTTCAAGTTCTCTCTGCCAAACTGCCAAACTGCTGGTAAACTTTTCTCACACTTTTATCACACGCACTTCAATCTAGGAGGGTTTTTTCAGGTGTAGCAACCTTCTGGTGAGTATGGCTGAGCTCTGATCTCTGATCTCCCAGGTTATATGAATAGATGATCAAACAGCAAACAGCAGAATTTCCAAAAAACAGGAGTGCTGCGTTTGACTGCTAAACTGCAACTACACTTGTCTCACAATACCCATTTACATTTGGAAGCCCCAGGGAGATCTCCAGTGCCCCTGAAGAGCTGGGGGCTCCCCGCCGCATATCGTGGGGACGCGGCAGCAGCCTACAGAGGTCAGTTCTTGTGCGCACAAACCAAGGAGGCAAGCAGACGCTGAGTTACCCGCAGGTCTGCCTGAGTCCTAAGGCAGTCCACCGATCCAGGCGGGGCAGGCAGTTGGGAGGGACGACTCAGCATCAAGGGGACTCAGAGGACTCATATACACATGAAAGTGCAGTATTGTGGATGTGTCTGTTGTTTTAGAATGTTAATATGTTCATTAGTAGTTTAGGTTACAGAGGAACTGCATGTAAAAGGAGATGGATGGCGCTGTGCAGTATTACATGAGGTTTTAATGCGATATTGAAGGGGAACTCATCCGTTGTGTGGAAAGATGATGTCATAAGTAGAATAGAGTTGTGAATTGCTGTGGGATTTCCTCTTATAAGGGGAACAGCAGCGCTGTGTAGAAGTAGAAAGGCATCCTTCCATCCCTTTGTGGGGAGGGCGAGAGGATGGTATTGTAAATATTACTAGTTGTTTTGGTTAGAGTGTTGTATTTAAACATTTTTTGGTTGTGATGTGGGTGATTTGGTTGACATGAGAAATGTGTGAGTAAGAAGAGTTGAGGTTGATGTGTGAGTGCCGGTGCTTTTAAGAGACAACCAGTTCACAACTGGATTTTTTGTAAATAGATTTTTTGTTGTGGGACAATTGGATGTTTTGCAAATTGGTTTATTAAAGTGACGTAGAGGTCTGAGAGTATGCAGCTCTGCTGAAACAGTGTTGGTGGATATTGAGTAGGGAAGGGGTGGGGGTTTATTGACATTATGTACATGGCAATAGAACACGTGTACAAGGTACTCCTGCAGTATAGGTATAAAATATTAAAGTGTCACACAGAGTGGATACAGGGGACCACAGGAAAATGTTTAAACAATGGGCCGCAGAGGGCACGCATGCAAAAGACATTTCAGAATGCTGTCCAGACATTTGGTCGACAGACAAATGGTTGACGCAATTTGGTCGAAAGACAAACGGTCGAATTTTTTTTTTATTTATATATATATTTTTCAGGTTTTCGTTTAGGAAAAAAAGGGTTTTTTAGCAAAAAAAGGTGGTTGGGTGGGCCCCCCCCCCAAAAAAAAATGTGAAAATACAAAAAAAAAAATTCGACCATTTGTCTTTCGACCAAATTGCGTCGACCATTTGTCCTGTCGACCATTTATTTTCAACCAAATGACCTGTAACCTTTCAGAATACATGTATACACATTGATTGTCGACACACACAGAGAAAAACTGAAAAGTAGACAAAGCATAGTGGAATGGTTGAAAATGTTTGAGGAAGAGGACACAAAATGATGAGACACACAAAACCAATAAGGAAGTTACGGTGGTTCCACCCCAACCCTTTATGGGTCCTTTCCTCTACAGCCTGCTGCAGATTATACCAGTCCCCATTATTGACCTGCAGTTATGGATAAAATAGGGCTGACAAAGAAACCAACAGAGCCTACTGCTTATAATTAGCAAATGCATGTGCAGTGGTAAAGCGCAGAGGTCTTAAACTCGGAGGAGCCAGACAGTAGGCCAGAGGACTGAATACCAATGTAGGTGGCTTTCCATAAATAGAGTGCTGGGAAGCTCTACCCATGCTGAGTAGTTTACTGAGGCATTGGGTTTCATTATAGGTTTGGTGGGTCTGGAAATAAGGTGGCCGGTAGCAACATAGCGGCACCATTTCAGGACTGCCAAACTACAAGTCTGTCCGCATGGGCACGGTACTTCGGGCAGGCCTGCCCTGTCGGTAGTTCAGCCCCCTACTGGCATTGTTTTCACTGAAGCACCGGCACTGTTAGCAACAGTGCTGGTGCTTCAGTGTCCCCATTCCTGTGTAGTTCGGTAGGACTCTACGGGAATGGGGATTTACTGCTGCACTGCTACTTATGATATCCCAGTAGTACTGGGGGTAGCCCACCGTATACCGGCGGGTTTTATTGCCGACCTCGTAATGAGGCCCATTGTGTCCTAAGGCTGTACATCCTTGGCTATATCTGTATTCTAAGGACCACATGTATGGTTCTTCAAGCCCCCTGTCAGGGATGAATCTATGAAGGGCGTGAATGGTCATTCAACATAATAATATTCCAGGCATACTACTCAATGCATGCACCTTGGAAGGTTATGAAGGAAGTGTGGACTAACAAGGAGCAGACAGGCAGTAGCATGTCTACTGACCTGTGATTCAGATGCATGCAGAAGGGGTTAGGATAGCTGTGTGAGTATAGAGGATGTGACCGTCAACAAGGCTAAAGCCCTGTTCCCATAAAGGATCATGTACATTCAAACGACTACTCACAATATATGGCCATTTATTGCTAATTAACCCTTTTGATTTGTTCTGCCAAATTGCCAAGAACCTTTCCCCCAGAGGGTAAACAAAATAACAAGCAATAAGGAGATGATGATTAAATGTTACTAGGTATGCTCAGCTGAAATTGCAACACAGAATGCTGCATGAAGTACCGCTTCTCCTAGAGAGAGAGACACACAAACCTAAGTTCTTCAATTGGAACAATAGCACCAAAGCACTATAAGAGCACCCCTCCCTATCCCAACATACTCCCCATGCCAAGCCCTCCCCCAGCCCTCCTTATTTGAAACACCTGGCCGATAGTTAATCCCCAACTGCTCGCCCTTTCTCCTTATCAGGCACCTGTCACCCCAAATTCAGGACCATACCCGTATATTACCCCTAAGCAGCATTCCTATTTTGCCCCCCCCCTTCTCACATGGCGCACTGATTCCCTCAGCCTCTGACCTTTCAATTGCCTCTGTGGGGAAATGTCACTCCCCCATCAAGGTGCCCTCATTGCCTCAGCCAAAGGCCTTTTGTTTGCCTCTGCCGGCATCTCATCCAACTCTTTCTTAGCCTCGCCCGAAATGCCTACTGCTTTTCCCTCCACATGCCCTGTGCGAGTCATTTCAAGAATACTACCAGATTCCGCAGAATAGCTTCCTCCAAAACCAATGAGGTCCATAATCCATCTGACCACACTGTCATGCCCTTCTCTCATTCTCCTGCATATCCTGACCTGATGTCCCCCCCAAACCTTGTTAGCAGCACTCCTGAGACCGCCTTAAACAGGTGGAGTGCATTGCATGGCCCACATCCGCCCAGCCAAGCTCATATTTAAAGCCCACACACACTACACATCATCCCAAACACATATTGCCTCAAAGATACCCCTTACCCTCAGTCCCAGTCTCTGAATCATTGCCTCCTCCCACCTGATCACAGAAAGAAGGAGTCCTAGGACCACCACGCTGTCCATACATCCACCAGATCTCGCAGCTCACAAACCAAATCACGGCCAGGAACCTTCTACCAGCAAGCAAACACTGAGGGCCACCAACCGTGCCTTCAGTCTGTCCAACAAACCCTCTTCAGCCGGGACTAAAGTCACAAACCTTCCACTCCTGCATATGGACTGACATAACAGAGATAATACATATATGCCCCCCTCCATGCTTTTGGCATCCCTTCCACTTATTCTAAGAAGGAAAAGAAATATAAGTGTGAGTTAATGAGACTGTGAGGTCAGCCTGCTTCTCCTCCATGCACTGCGTCGAGTACTCCCTCAAATTCCTCAAGAAACCAAGCACCTGTAGTGGGGGCCATGGTCAATACTTGCCTTGATTACACAAACACTTTGCATTGCAGTATTTCTGCTTACCTTCTGAATTTAAAGGATAGTTCCGGGACTTTTTTTTTATTGTTCCTATGGTTCGGCCATGTGTTTTTAAGCATAAATCGGTAGATCGTAGAAAACTTTCCTATGGACCTTACCCGACTTTTCGTCCATTAACGCACTCGAAAACATCCGCCATTTTATGATAATCCTCTCACTTGCCGCATCGCCCTGGCTCACCTGCTTTTGCGGCACTAAATCAAATCCCCCGCCCCTGAAACAGACTTGATCAAAACATTCATATTCCCCGCCTCTATCCGTGACGTGGCTGAGCTGCGTAGGCAAACGCGCCCAGGCGTCTTCTACGCGACTCCACACAGAACCAGGAAATCAACACAGATGAGCTCAAACAACACAGCGCGCCACAATCGGGAATATGAAACTGTACTTTTAAATTAAACCGCAAGATTGTAAATTTGGTAAAGTACATTTATTTGACATAAAATGTTTTGAGAATATTCAGCGATTTGCATTTTTATTTGCTCACGTTCCGAAAAGTTCGTTTCGAGGCACACGATGTTCCTTTGCTGTACACAGGGTCTTAGATCATCTCACAATACAGCGCCACAATTCGGAATATGAAACAGTGGTTTAAAAGCAAACGGCAAGATTGTACATTTGGCAAAGTACATTTATTTGACATCAAATGTTTTGAGAATATTCAGCGATTTGCATTTTTATTTGCTCACGTTCCGAAAAGTTTGTTTCGAGGCACACGATGTTCCTTTGCTGTACACAGGGTCTTAGATAAATGAATTTTTATTTGCTCTCGATCCAAAATATTTCGTTTTGAGGCAAGCGATGTTCGTGTGCAGTAGACATGGTGTTGGTTTACGATAAAATAAGCTCTTCAGTCGCACTGATAATCGCATGGCTATTCCAACAACGAGGCACTAGGGCACCACAACGGTCTGTATGTTGCATCTAGCCGTTAGTACCGCGTAAGGGCATACTTGTACTTGGCGATCGTCCCACAAAATGGTCAGGGTGCTAACGTTGTTCACGCGGAGAAGCAATTGGCGATTATAGAAGCCATCCGCCGGTGTCTGGTACTCGTGACACAGACAATAATGGACGATATATCTATTTGAAAAACATAAAAAAAGGAAATTAGTCTCACCATCAGATCTTTATTAAAATTATTCATTTTATATATTAGGTCTGGAAATTATTTCATAGCTAGGACAGTGCAACTGGGTTTTATACGTCAAGGGGGGCTGTAGGATACTGAGACAGTCCCCCAGTGCAGGGGTTGACAGGGAGTGCAGGTGGAGAGTGGAAGGGCCCAGGACCGAGGTCGCAGACAGTGGACAAGTTGTAGCAGGGGAGAGGGAGAGAGAAAGCAGAAGCAAAGAGGAAGGTTTGGAGGTGCTTCCGTAAAAGGAGACGGTTCTCCCCAAGATAGTGCGCGGTACAAAACAAGTACAACTTAACCCGTCTTTAAAGCTACTGCATAGTAATTAAATTGCGGTATAAACTCATCTAAAGAGTTACTTACATTATATTTGCATTTTCCATTGTGTCTGTGCGTAGGGCAGCCCCGAAATACCACTCCTTCTATGCCGACGTTTTATTTCTTCTAATGAACGAACATGAAATGGCTTTCGTTTCTGAAATTATATTCATTATCGTTTCTTACGTGGTCCCGGCCTGTCAAGGTCAAATAACAATAGAACCTTATACTGAGTCGTGGGCCATTCTGGCACCCGAGAAAAAATGAAAGCAGCTGACCTTCACTTTGAACGAACACACATTCCTAGTTAGCTACATTCAGTGTAAGGCCGTCTTACAGGACTTGAAATTTACACTCCATCTTTGCATTTTGTCTGCGTGCTTTGCTGCCCCACAGAACCAAAATTTAATGCGCAAATGAACAAGGTTGGATATATAAACATATTCAATGGGCCTGCGACATGAGGAGACTCGAGAGAACAGACAATCAAATTACAATCATTTAAACCGTGATGTGTATTTCTCAATGAGCTCTTCTTTAGGTGGACATGGAACAGAGGCAATGTTGGGTGGCAATGCAGTTGTCACCTGCACAGGTTCGTTCACAACTCCATTTATGTGCCTATCTAGGACGTCAACAATAAGTCTCTCAATAAACTCATATTGCATATCCTCAAACACTGGTTTGATCACCCATTGTTTACTTCTTTTAGTGAAGGCCTTATTGTAGCGAAGCGTCCCTAAAGTTCCGGTCGTCCTACTTTGTTGACGGCCGACATTATGGTTATGTGCCAAGACCGCTAAAAGAGTCCGATTTATCATGCCCTCCATGCCAAAATGCAATCGTTTTGGCCTGTACTTTAGGCACATATTGTGGAGCACCTCCAAATCTCCTGTGTGGCAGAATTCCGTGAGTCCCCTCAAATCTCTTGTTATAGTTTTATCAAATACAATCTTTTCAATGGCTTTGTGAGTGGGTGATGAAGGAATCAACCACTTCTTCTTCCGTGCCTCCTCTGTGGACAAATGGCCATGTTCACAATTGTGGAAATGTTGGTTCGTGTTCCAGCTGTGCACGTTTGTACAGTGTAGCAGTACTGACCGCCATTTTTCCAGTAGAATTTCCAACGACCCTCCACATGTTTTTGAGCTCCACCAAAGATGGTTGCTGATTGACTTGGACCACTGTGAAATACCTTGCATATCTTTTTTTTTACCTGCAGCCGACAATTTTTTATTGATTGTTTTTGCAAGATGCCAAACGTCAAATTGGTGATTTATATTTTTGTACTCTTCTCTCATTGTCTTGGCAATTGAAACGTGTCTGTCCGTGGCTATCAGGTCGATCACCATTCCCCGCGATTGTAGTTCTTGCAATGATGCTACAAAGCCAACTTTCTCCATGGCCACTGAGGATGTACTTTGTGACACCTGCACAACCACCGAACTCACAATTTTCTTACTTTCCATGTCCTGAAAGTGGTAGGTGCAGTACTTGGCTGAAAATCCTGGGCTGTCGCACTGTCCATCACCGGCTAGCCTGAACCGTTTGCCCGCGAATGTACTATCAATAGACATTTTTTCCATTCTCCAAGCTTCGCTAATGGCTGGAAATAGATAATCGGTTTGGTATTTGTAGAACTGAGTTTTCGCAATGAAACGGATTCCCACAAACTGAAAGAAAGACTCTAATTTTTTAAAACTTGAACCACTAAAAAGTGCAGCCGCTGCACAAAGTAGATTGCCTGCTGGCAGTTGTCCCAGCATGGGTTGTGCAGACCATGAGAAAGGATGATATTTTGTACAGGTGGCATGTATTTTAAGGTTAGTGCCTCGAATTGCACGAGTCACATTAATCAATGGCTCCCCACATACTTCCCCACCTACCGAATGCCCACATTTCAACCGAATAATAATATCAATCAAACAACTATCGAATACAATGAATTTGGCCTCTTTCCTTATAGTGTCACTCTGCATCCCAGCTGGTTCGGCCTGTAACGTTGAGGACATGTCACTCACATGAAAGGTAGAATCTCTGATATCGTCTTCCGCTATGTTCAGTAATATTGAAGGTGTTTCATTGTAGTCCACTTCATTCTCTTCCATTGCAACATCTGTTCCTTCTCCGGCAATGGGTGAATAGGACAATTTCTTCAACTTTCTCGCGGTTTTAGTTTTTGCGGGTGTGGATTCTGTGAATTGATCTCCAACTGCATCCGAACTACCAGGAGGACATTCACTATCAATGGCTGGTGGTGGTATAGCTCCGTTGTCAATCACTTCATATTCTTCCCATTGGCACGATGCATCTCCAGTCTCAAGTCCCTGCCAAAAGGTTTGACAAGCAACATCTCTCGTTCGCTTCACTGTCTGTGTAGATCTAGTTCGTACACCCACTCGCAACTAGAGGACAGATTGGAAAAGGGATGTTCAGTTTAAACACAACTTACAGTATTGAACTATTAACAGTGAAAAACAACATAATATAGTGACCAGGACACTAACCTTCTTTTGCTTTCTTTTCTTTGAAACTTTCTTGCCTCGAACTTCAACATCAGGACGCTGTTGCTCCGACTCGTGTGTGCATGTCTCCACTTCCTCTTGCGCTGCAAAGACTACATTTTCATGATAAGCACATCCATCACGCACTGACGCTCCATCGACTCCCTGAAACATAGAACTTTCATTAGTATGTATAATAATATCGAAAACACAAAATGTACTTGGGGACCAATACCTACGTACATCTCAATAGCAAAACACGAATGAACGCTTTGTGTAGAACATTCAAACGACAATTATTCACGCATTGTTGATCTAGTTAGATGGAACTGTCAAGATCCATACCTCGGGCTCCTCATAGACTTCCATTGATGATATTATTGAAGATGATGCTTCAGTGACTCCCTGAAACACAGTAATTGCATTAGTATGGTTTTCTATTTTGATAAAAAGAACAGAAACTTTGTGCAGGCGTGAACGGCTCATCTAAATAGACCTGCACAAATGATCAGTTGTCTAAAATAAATAATGGATATGTAAATATGATTCGATTTGCTTGATCGTTGGAAGTGTCACCACCCAGAGATCTGCATCAACTACTAGGGGTGATGTTCTTGTAGAAGAAGCTCCGTCATCTCCCTGAAACATAGTACTTGCGTTAATAAAGAAGGAAGTATAGCGGATGTAATCACGTCATATGATTTCGCTTGATCGAACTGTCAGTATCCATACCTCGAAATGCATAAGAACATCAAGGGACGATGTAACTGCGGTGCACACTTCTGCAAGCTGTTGCGCCGACCCGTATCTGCATGCTCCCCCTTCTTCTTGGACTAATGCTCCATCGACTCCCTGAAACATAGGACTTTCATTAGTAATGAACACAAAATTGAAAAAAGAAGACACATAGGAGGGCGACGGAACTGTCCTGAAACGTACCTCGAGCATCTGAGTGACATCAACGGTAGTCGTCAATACGCTGGACTCCTCAGCATCTCCCTGAAAGACAGTACTTGCGTTATTTTGGATAACAATAATTATAACTGAAAACAAAGACTAGAGGACGAGTACAAGGGTGTACCATTAGGTAACATAATTACACGATAAATTAAAACTATTGATTTACATGCCTAAAACAAGTCAGTGGCAGAATAGCCAAGTAAGATTACCCGATAGGCGCTTGAAGTGGCTGATGACTGCAATAACGACACGGATGGAGAATCTTCCGCCTTCATATTGAGTGGATACATAAATGGGGAAATTATTGTTAGCTAATGCTACACACTACCGCAAGGCCAAGAGATAAATACGTAAACTTGACTCACCAGTGGAGGGATGTGGACGAATAGAGTGGGAATAGCGGTTGAGAGCAATTTTCGCCTCGCTCGCGGTGTGTTCTTCTTTATTAGCAATGATGTGGAGTACATGTCAGAGGTAAAGTGCCTGCTGCAGATGCGGTATCGATCACCCCTCTTGTCCGCAAAGACCTCTAGGACTCTACTTTCAAGCTCAGACGGTGGATATCCGCAATATCGGACCCATTCTCTTATCTGATCTATTGTCTTAGGGAAAACATGCATTATAGTACCTTCATATTTATTATGGGTCTTCGAAGGGCAACCGCCAATGGAACAGGCAGGCATTGTGGAAAGTTCTGAAAAGTAAAGATCAACAATTCTCTATGAATACCAATGTAAACTCAGAACATGTGACTAGTTCCTTGCATGTACTGTCTTGAACGAAAAGAAATCGGACGCAAAATGATTATGGTACATGGCCTTACCTTGACGAACAAACAGTTAGATGCAGGGATCAGAGTAGTTTCTTGTCGTAGAACAGGGAGCAGTTCACAGTTTGCAAACTGACGAGTTTCCTCAAAGTGGTCACGGAAGTTCACAGAGACGAAGAGCAGATAACCAGCACCTTCACGGGTTGACTAGCAAAGCGCAAAGAAGTGCTCATTAGAAATATGAAGTGGGTTATAAAGAATTCGAAACAGGGGTGTGTTTGTGAATGAATGACGTGTATATGTCGTGGCATTATGTGGATTGCAGGGGGCCGTCCAGCGTGAGGGGGGATGCTTGGCAGGAGACACGTGGTCTGGAGGTAGACATGGGAACAACAACCCATGCTCTGTAGACCACTTTGAAGTGTACATGGTCTTTGGCACCTCTTGGCCTTTATCGCTCCCTGACTGCTCCAGTTGCCAGCACAAGTACCCCGGTGCGAACTGCCTTTGATAGGGCGGGGGGTGGATTGGGGCGGTGGTCGTGCAGACAAGACACAGGAAGACTCGTGAATGGAGACACACTTATGTGGATTGCAGGGGGCCGTCCAGCGTGAGGGGGGATGCTTGGCGGGAGACACGGGGTCTGGAGGTAGACATGGGAACAACAACCCATGCTCTGTAGACCACTTTGAAGTGTACATGGTCTTTGGCACCTCTTGGCCTTTATCGCTCCCTGACTGCTCCAGTTGCCAGCACAAGTACCCCGGTGCGAACTGCCTTTGATAGGGCGGGGGGTGGATTGGGGCGGTGGTCGTGCAGACAAGACTCGTTTGCCGCAGGGCCTCACCAAGGAGAGGCCATCTAACTGCATGTAAGAGGCTGGCTGCAGGATCTAGTACATGGAAGGCAGGGGGGTGAGTTTATAAATACCTCACCCTCCCAGGAGAATATATGGGTGCAGTTCACCCTGGAGACCCTGGATGCCTAGGCAGTTAGTCAGCAGCAGGCTGGCCTGTGGTGGCAAGGCGGCACGGGCCAGAGGTGGTCATCTCTGTACCCGGTGACCAAAAGGATGATTTATTATGATCAACCATATTTACCTATAACCATGTTTTGTATCAATAAAATACAACGGCCTTGCTTTTATTGCCAACGCTTGAACAAATCAAAACAACCATTGTTAAAATATATATTGGGTTTTATTTTGGATCTTAATTTCAATTGAACATAAATAATAAACATTACACATTGTAAATTTGCGGTTGCAGCACATCCAGGGAAAATCCGCGGTATTGTCCACTGTCGCTGGGGAAATGTTGTCTAATGGCAAGTACCGCACAGGCAGGTATTACTCTCCGAACGCGGTGTCCGAGCCTCCCGTGAAGCCACCAAGTGAAGCAACGATAGGCCACCAGCCTGTACCACCTGTGAAAATGAAAGATGCAAACTGTATTAAAATGACAAAACTTTCTTATCACTGTCGATTCAGGTAAAAAATGTCATTCTGCTTTGAAAAAAATTCTATCTAGAAAATGCACAATATGGAACCAATTTACATGCATTCGAATGATATGTAGATGTAATTTTATATGTGGGAGACGACCATGACATAGTAGTGGCATCACTGACATCACAACCAGAGTATACTTACTCGTTACTCGGATTACGCGGACGAACAGTGCCGCGAAGTTCGTGCATAAGCACCATCATCATCCTCAACACGGTCCGTGAGAGGCAGGCTTCCCTGAACTCTGGCAGCTCGGTGATGCATTGCGGACTTTGCTCGCCTTCCTGCAGACTTTGCTCGCCTTCCGAAATGTAGGCCAGGCATCCCGAGTTTTCTCGGCAGCAGCAGTTCTCCTCCTCAGTTGGCATTAGCTCGCACCGATTGCACGTGCACCAGGTGGAGACGCCGTCCATGCGACATGGTCCAGGCTCTTCATCCGTTGACTGGTCCTCCCAACTGCCGTTCGAATCCCCATCGTTTTCGCGTGCTTGCCTTTCCAGTAGTTCTTCCTCGGTGTACTCGGGCTCGTACATATACGGCATTATTGTAGCCATTGTGTGGTAAAGAAAGTAAAATAATTTATAGCGGTGGTACTGGTATCTGTTCACACGGGCTACAATCAACGAAGGTAGCTGACCAGAGCACAGAAACGAGTCACAGAATACTCAAAGTAACACAGAGAGAGGAATGGATTCGAAAATCTGCTGCTGTGTGTTGTGAAACGGTCTGTTTATACTTATTGAGGAAAGAGGCGTCCTGCCATTTCCATGGCGACACTTCATTAGCTGAGGCGCAGCGATTGTTGACACGAAACGGGAAATGGGCGGTACGCGTCTGCTGATGTCAGGCTCAGGGGCGGGGGATTTGATTTAGTGCCGCAAAAGCAGGTGAGCCAGGGCGATGCGGCAAGTGAGAGGATTATCATAAAATGGCGGATGTTTTCGAGTGCGTTAATGGACGAAAAGTCGGGTAAGGTCCATAGGAAAGTTTTCTACGATCTACCGATTTATGCTTAAAAACACATGGCTGAACCATAGGAACAATAAAAAAAAAGTCCCGGAACTATCCTTTAATATAAGTGGTTCAAAATGTGGCCATTCGTCAAATTTGTATACTTCCTAAATTCATCTTGGTTTTACATTTTAGGCACTACCTATTGAGGTGGTCTTTCCAAAAAAGAATACAATTTAAGGTCCATGTGTCTTCAAATGTGTCTATGCCAGGCAGGTCTCTGCCGTCACAGAATATGAACCTGTTATTTGTTCGCTTTACTCGCAGTAACAATATAGGTGGCCGATGGTTTTCAGTGCTGGGCCTCCGGCTCTGGAACTTCTTTCCATCGGAACTTTGCAGAGTCCAGTCTTTACTTTTTGCTTTTCAGAAAGGTTGGAAAACCTTCCTTTTCTGGTAATCTTCCCCCATTTCACTCTTTCTGGTGACTAGCCTCTGGTCCATCGGCCTCCAGATGGACTTCAGTTTTTTCGGCACGCATTCCAGGTTATTTGCATTACAAGTCATTGAAATCTGGTCAAATCAAATCATCAGACAAGCTCATTTTTCCTCTGGCAGCGTTGGATGTTTTTGACTACAGAGTGACTACATCTCCAAGAGTTCTAGGTGGCGACTACAGGACTTGACCCGTGGAGTCTCCGGCTGATACCTATAAAAGTATCAGGGACGTGTTGAAGTGGTGAGACAGCAACGCGTGTGTCGTGTATGGAATTAGCTGCAGTCTGACCTGTGGTGGGGCCCGGGCAGGGGGATATTGAGGATAATGTTCTCCTACAAGCTGTAGAGTGTGTCGAACCTCTGAAATGTGCGTATAAAACAGAGGCACCCAAGGGACCAGCCCTCAAAAAACTATCCAAGCTTCCTTAAATGTAAGTGGTGGAATTCAGTAACCACAAATTACTATCTTTTGTGCTAGAAAGGATGGTGATTTGTGGCCAGCAGCAGTAACTGAACTCGATTCTCCAGGCTGCTTAGGCTCAAAGTTAATTGAACAAGCATGTACTTCTCTCACATCGGGTCTGACTGATTCGAACCATCAAGTGTTACATGCAATGGTGGGTACCGCTATTGTGGAGGAATTGAATTTCTGTAAAATGGAAGTGGCTAAGAGGGTGGATGTTACGATGAGCACGTTAAACATGGGTAGTGAACATGTTTTGTTTGATGCATTGATTGAGCATAATGAGGATGCACAGATGCGGTGTGGTAAATCACAAAGATTGTGACATACATGATCGACATAGATAATCCCACTGATCTGCAAATTGGTGCTTATTTCACGCCTACCATGGCGACACAGAGGAGAGACCAAGGCAGGAATTGGTGGAGGGGAATAATTTAAACTCCTCTCACCATAGTGTTGACAGCGTCTCCTTGATGTTCGCCATATTGAAAAATGGCTAAATATTCTAATTGGTAAATGTGACAATTTAGAGTACAAAATAGATCTGAAATCTGTGGAGTTCAAGACATTTTTAGAGCAAAATGTAAACGTGTGTAATACATCCAATTTAACGGGCACTCTTAGTCTGGTTGATGAGTCCAGTCCTGTGTTTAGATCTTCAATTAAAGAGGATGAAATGGCTATGAATGATAGTGATGTTGTGGGCACAAACAGTGGAATCAATCACCTTGACAACCCAATGGTTGGAATGAGTTTGACGAGGAATAAAGGTGCTAAGCAAAAAAAGATGATCCACCAGGCGGTGATATATGGTAGATGGAAAAAAGGTGGAATTAGAAAAGGGGTTGTGTGGTATCCCAGGCCTAGGGAACGCGCGCATACAGGTCGCGGCAATGACAGGCCAACACGGAGAGGTGCTGTGAAACGTCTTTCTTTATTCGTGCCTCAATGCTAACTAAACTCGCCCCGCCCCTCCCGCGTCACTTCCCTTCTTTTCCCGCCCATGTTCCTCCCGCCCCCGTCGTCCAGGATACGTCAACATGACATCTCCCCCCTTTTTAAACCATTACCACACTCATCGCAACAGGCGTTGATCTGGTAAGTCACTATTCCATTTCCTCGATCCACCGGCGAGGTCTGGTCCGAACTCGCTGTGGTCGTGTCAGTTCAGCTCGTGGTGACGATCTACTCACGGTCGTCTCGGTTTCTGGATCTTGATCCGATTCATCGGCATCCCACGGATCCTCTCCTTGTTGATCACTGTATTCTTCCTCTGGTGGGGCCTGTACCCTTCCGCTCAGGCGTCTTGTTCCGGGCGGTGGGAGTTCCTTGAAATGGAACGAGTTCCGGGTTATTTCTCCTGTAGAGCCTTGTGCAGTGACCATCGACCCCTTCTTCTGCGTAACGAGAAGAGGCTCTTCCCGAAATGCAGGCGTGTGCTTATGAGTCAAAGGTTGTCGAACGGCCACCACATCCCCAATGTTTATTTGGGATGTTTGGGCTCTTCGGCGGGCGTCGGTATATTCTTTCATTTTGTTCTTTGCTGCTTCATCCCGCTCTCGGACTTCCGCGTCCATCGCTGCACGTGGTGCACTTGCCTCTGCTTGGGGAATGCGGGTTTGAGGGTTGCGCCCAAACATGAGTTCAGCAGGGGTCTTCCCTGTGGTGCTATGGGGCGTTCCCCGGTAGTCCCGCAGCAGTTGGTTTAGTACCTGTTCATATGGTTGTTCTGTGATGCGAGCAATTTTCAAAGCCCGCTTGAGATTTGCCATGAATCGTTCAATCATCCCGTTTGCTTGTGGCCACAGCGGGGTCACCTTCCGATGTCGGAACCCTAAGTATTCCGCAAACCTTGCAAACTGATGTCCACAGAACGGGGCCCCGTTATCGGTCTTGAGTACCTTAGGCACCCCGTAGGCAGAGAATATGTGGTCCAGTGCTGGGACAACATGATGTGCGGCCGTAGACGAGATCATCTGGACTTCTGGATATCGGGAGTATTCATCCATCACTGCGAGGACATATTTTCCCCCTTCGATGGGTCCAAAGAAGTCGGCGGCCACCGCTTCCCATATGTTTTGCGGAAGTTCGGACATTTGTAATGGCTCCGGATGTCGGTTTGGGGTAATTACGCAGCAGGTGGGGCATGTTCTCAGGGCGGCCTCCACTCGGGCATCCATTCGTGGAAACCACACCTTTTGGCGCAGCATGCGCTGTGTGGAGACGATGCCTCGATGAGTCTCGTGTGCCAGGTTGATGACCTTATCTTGCAGGGTTGTTGGGATCACCAGCTTGCAGTCCTTGAGTAGTAGGTGGTCTTCTGATACTGCCAACTCTTCTTTCACAAGGAGAAGTCGTTCCACGTCTTCCCATGTCTGGCCCCCTGCCGCTTTACCTCTCTCTTTAGCCCTTCTCCATTGTCCTGACGTGAGGCCTTCACATATGATGCGGCATGCAGGGTCATTTTCAGTTTCTCTTGCCAGCTCTTCTGTGTTAACCCCCTCCGGCGTGGTTTGGTGAACCAGGTATCTGAGGTAGCGGTCCGCTACCGACGGCTCAGGTCTGCTCTCGTCCCTCGGTCTCCTCGACAGGAAGTCAGCCGGGTTTTCACCCTTCCCTGGTCTGTGAATGATGTCGAAGGCGTAATCCTGCAGGCGCAGCCCCCACCGGGCGATCCTCGGGAGCATCTTGGCTTGGGGATTGCCATAGAGAAACAGGAGCGCCTGGTGATCGGTGACCACCTGAAATGGTTTTCCATACAGGAATAAGTGGAAGTGTTCACATGCCCACACCACCCCTAGTCCTTCTTTCTCAGCCTGGGAGTAGGCTTGTTCAGTGGCGGATAAGCTGCGGCTGGCATAGGCAACCACATGTCTCTGTTGTGGGTCTTTGGGATCAACTTGAGCCAGGATGGCCCCTAATCCCACTGGACTAGCGTCCACTGTTAGTTCTGTTCTCCGGTTGGGGTCGTAGTAGGCCATGTTTTCTGCTTTCGCAACCCTTTCCCTGATGGTTTCGAAAGCTACTTGACACACCATTTGTCCACTCGAATTTCTCGTTCTGGTGTGTGAGTTTCCGCAACGGTTCACTGACCGAGGCAAAATCCTTGATGTACCTGCTGCAGTAACTGGCGAGGCCTAAAAACGAGCGAAGTTCTGACACGTTGAGTGGTGCAGCTGTGTCATTCAAGGCTGAGACTTTGTCCGGATCCGGGGTCATCCCCACCTCCGAGAACACGTGGCCAAAGAATTTTAGCGTGCTCTTCCGGAACTCGCACTTGTCCTTGTTGAGTGTGAGGTTTGCATCGTGTAGAGCCTTACACACCTTTATAAGGGTTTCATCATGGTTCTTCACGTCGGTCCCAAACACCAGAATGTCGTCCGAGTAGTTGAGGCAGTTGGGGATGTGCTTTATGATGTTATGCACCTCAGCTTGGAAAATCTCTGCGGCCGACGACACCCCAAAGCTCAGCCTCTTATATCTGAATAACCCAACGTGGGTGACAAATGTGGTTATGTTGCGACTCTCGGGGTGTAAGACCAGCTGATGGTATCCCTTCTGGAGGTCCAGTTTTGAGAAGACCTTGGCTCCGTTTAGTAGATGTATCATGTCCGTTATGCGTGGCGCAGGGTATCTTTCCCTGCGGATTGCTTGGTTGGGACGTCTCATGTCGACGCACAACCTGATGGTTTCAGATCCCTTCTTGGGGACAGGGACGATCGGAGAAACCCAGGTGGTTGCTCCCGAGGCCTTCTCAATAATGTCCTGTTCCAGCAATTTCTTCAGGTCATCCTCCACCTTTTGTTGAATGTTAACAGGGATCCCTCGGTAGGGCTGAGCTACTGGGCGTATGGAGTCGTCTATGTGTAGCTTTACTTGTCGGTTCTTGAGTTTTCCAACCCCTCTGAATATTTTTGGGTACAAGTTATTGATCATGTCAATCGGGTCGATGTACTTATGAACCATGATGTTGTATAGGATGTGTATCAGGCCCATATCTGCGGCGGCCTTGAAACTCAGGACACATCCACTGTCCGTTTCGGTGGCCAGGACGTGGATTGGGACTTTCATCTCTTGGCCCTTGTATCGGCATAGCCCGCTGAACTTTCCTACGCACTTGAGGGGAGTTTTCGCGCCATAGGCGTAGATATCAACGGTGGCTGGCTGGAGCTTTGGTTTAGGGGCCAATTCGGCATATACCTGTTCACTCACCACGTTGACGGTGGCGCCAGTATCGATGAGGAATTCCGTTGGTCTTTCCTGCAGCTTGATGATGAGGGTGGGGCTATGAGCGGTGGCTGTGGGATTTCCTAGCGCGTAGACGTACGCCTTCCTTTTGTGGTCACTCCCGGAAGAGCTAGGGTCTGATTCTGTGGGGGATTGTTCGACTAAATAGCGAACGTGGCGTCTTGATCTTCTTTCGGGTTTGGCCCGTGTCACTAATCTTCTTCTTTCTCTCCGCTTTTGGCGATCGTCGCCGGAGTCCTTCTCTCTCTGGTCACTTCCGAGTTGACTTGAAGGGTTGGAGGTGTTACTTTGGGTCAAGTGGGTGCTCGGTGTTCCCCCATATCGACTCCTCGAGCGAGTGGTGCTCTCTCGTGGCCTCTCTCTCCCTCGATCCCTGAACAGTCTGCACACCGCTTCGAAATGTCCTTCTTCACCGCATGTGGTGCAGCGCTGTCCTATAGCTGGGCATGTCCCTTCGTGGGGATATTCGAATCCGCACTTGTAGCAAAATAGTTCCTCTGTCCTTTTCTCAAGATGTAGTTTGTTCAAATTTTCGCCCAGCGGCGTGCTCCCGAAACTTTCCACTTGACAGTCAATGGCTCTTTCGACCCTGGCTAGTGCCAGTATTTCCTCTAGCGTGCGGGACTTTTGGAGCAATTTCCTGCGGAAGGTTTGGGACTCACACCCTGCTATTATTTGCGATCTGAGGGCTTCAGTGTTCGAATAGTTTGCGAAGTCACAGTGTTTGAGTTTTGTGCGGAGTCGCATTACATACGCGTCCATGGTCTCCCCTTTTGCCTGCTTTGTGATGTGGACCAGGTGCCTTTCATAATCGACGTTGGTTTGAGGTGCGAAGTATGCTGCTAGAGCGTCCTTTAATTTTTGTATGGAGCCTATGGAGTCCTGGGGCATCTCGTCTATAATGTCTCGGGTGGCGGAGCCAACCGCTAGCTTTAGGAGGCACACTTGCCTTGCATCCGCCACGGGCCCCGTGGCCCCCATGTACAGGTCAAAGTCTCGGATCCATTTGGTCCACCTGGGGCCCATGCTGCTCGTGTCCGTTACGTCAAAGGCTCCCGGCATCTGGGCGGCCAGCGTGTCCGGCAGTTGGTAGGGCACGTGATCTGGCATTTGGTCTACGGGTGCTGGGGGCCCATTTCCTGCAGCTCCCGCCCCTTGGTTTACATCCTGATTCGACATGGCGCTGGGAGCGTGGCTTCCTTACGCAGGATTCTGTTGTCGTGGTGTGATGGCCGCCTTGGGAGGCACGAGCACCATCGATGGGCACCACGCCTGTTGAAACGCTCCGGCGTGAGCCGTCGCTGCCGCGTATTACTACGCGCACGTGCGCTCGCCTGTTCCTCCGTGCTCACCATCGCGGCCCGGATTTCTCTCCGTCCTGTCTGCCAGGTTCCTGTCAGGTTCCGTGACGCCCCCACGCTGCGACGACACCCCTCGCTTCTGGGTTGCTGTGGGCGTCGGTCGGCGGGCGTTCTCGTCGCTGTTTGCACGGCGCTCGTCTCCTGGCGACCCTGCCTCTCAGGATCCTACCTTCGTCGCCATTGTGGTATCCCAGGCCTAGGGAACGCGCGCATACAGGTCGCGGCAATGACAGGCCAACACGGAGAGGTGCTGTGAAACGTCTTTCTTTATTCGTGCCTCAATGCTAACTAAACTCGCCCCGCCCCTCCCGCGTCACTTCCCTTCTTTTCCCACCCATGTTCCTCCCGCCCCCGTCGTCCAGGATACGTCAACATGACATCTCCCCCCTTTTTAAACCATTACCACACTCATCGCAACAGGCGTTGATCTGGTAAGTCACTATTCCATTTCCTCGATCCACCGGCGAGGTCTGGTCCGAACTCGCTGTGGTCGTGTCAGTTCAGCTCGTGGTGACGATCTACTCACGGTCGTCTCGGTTTCTGGATCTTGATCCGATTCATCGGCATCCCACGGATCCTCTCCTTGTTGATCACTGTATTCTTCCTCTGGTGGGGCCTGTACCCTTCCGCTCAGGCGTCTTGTTCCGGGCGGTGGGAGTTCCTTGAAATGGAACGAGTTCCGGGTTATTTCTCCTGTAGAGCCTTGTGCAGTGACCATCGACCCCTTCTTCTGCGTAACGAGAAGAGGCTCTTCCCGAAATGCAGGCGTGTGCTTATGAGTCAAAGGTTGTCGAACGGCCACCACATCCCCAATGTTTATTTGGGATGTTTGGGCTCTTCGGCGGGCGTCGGTATATTCTTTCATTTTGTTCTTTGCTGCTTCATCCCGCTCTCGGACTTCCGCGTCCATCGCTGCACGTGGTGCACTTGCCTCTGCTTGGGGAATGCGGGTTTGAGGGTTGCGCCCAAACATGAGTTCAGCAGGGGTCTTCCCTGTGGTGCTATGGGGCGTTCCCCGGTAGTCCCGCAGCAGTTGGTTTAGTACCTGTTCATATGGTTGTTCTGTGATGCGAGCAATTTTCAAAGCCCGCTTGAGATTTGCCATGAATCGTTCAATCATCCCGTTTGCTTGTGGCCACAGCGGGGTCACCTTCCGATGTCGGAACCCTAAGTATTCCGCAAACCTTGCAAACTGATGTCCACAGAACGGGGCCCCGTTATCGGTCTTGAGTACCTTAGGCACCCCGTAGGCAGAGAATATGTGGTCCAGTGCTGGGACAACATGATGTGCGGCCGTAGACGAGATCATCTGGACTTCTGGATATCGGGAGTATTCATCCATCACTGCGAGGACATATTTTCCCCCTTCGATGGGTCCAAAGAAGTCGGCGGCCACCGCTTCCCATATGTTTTGCGGAAGTTCGGACATTTGTAATGGCTCCGGATGTCGGTTTGGGGTAATTACGCAGCAGGTGGGGCATGTTCTCAGGGCGGCCTCCACTCGGGCATCCATTCGTGGAAACCACACCTTTTGGCGCAGCATGCGCTGTGTGGAGACGATGCCTCGATGAGTCTCGTGTGCCAGGTTGATAACCTTATCTTGCAGGGTTGTTGGGATCACCAGCTTGCAGTCCTTGAGTAGTAGGTGGTCTTCTGATACTGCCAACTCTTCTTTCACAAGGAGAAGTCGTTCCACGTCTTCCCATGTCTGGCCCCCTGCCGCTTTACCTCTCTCTTTAGCCCTTCTCCATTGTCCTGACGTGAGGCCTTCACATATGATGCGGCATGCAGGGTCATTTTCAGTTTCTCTTGCCAGCTCTTCTGTGTTAACCCCCTCCGGCGTGGTTTGGTGAACCAGGTATCTGAGGTAGCGGTCCGCTACCGACGGCTCAGGTCTGCTCTCGTCCCTCGGTCTCCTCGACAGGAAGTCAGCCGGGTTTTCACCCTTCCCTGGTCTGTGAATGATGTCGAAGGCGTAATCCTGCAGGCGCAGCCCCCACCGGGCGATCCTCGGGAGCATCTTGGCTTGGGGATTGCCATAGAGAAACAGGAGCGCCTGGTGATCGGTGACCACCTGAAATGGTTTTCCATACAGGAATAAGTGGAAGTGTTCACATGCCCACACCACCCCTAGTCCTTCTTTCTCAGCCTGGGAGTAGGCTTGTTCAGTGGCGGATAAGCTGCGGCTGGCATAGGCAACCACATGTCTCTGTTGTGGGTCTTTGGGATCAACTTGAGCCAGGATGGCCCCTAATCCCACTGGACTAGCGTCCACTGTTAGTTCTGTTCTCCGGTTGGGGTCGTAGTAGGCCATGTTTTCTGCTTTCGCAACCCTTTCCCTGATGGTTTCGAAAGCTACTTGACACACCATTTGTCCACTCGAATTTCTCGTTCTGGTGTGTGAGTTTCCGCAACGGTTCACTGACCGAGGCAAAATCCTTGATGTACCTGCTGCAGTAACTGGCGAGGCCTAAAAACGAGCGAAGTTCTGACACGTTGAGTGGTGCAGCTGTGTCATTCAAGGCTGAGACTTTGTCCGGATCCGGGGTCATCCCCACCTCCGAGAACACGTGGCCAAAGAATTTTAGCGTGCTCTTCCGGAACTCGCACTTGTCCTTGTTGAGTGTGAGGTTTGCATCGTGTAGAGCCTTACACACCTTTATAAGGGTTTCATCATGGTTCTTCACGTCGGTCCCAAACACCAGAATGTCGTCCGAGTAGTTGAGGCAGTTGGGGATGTGCTTTATGATGTTATGCACCTCAGCTTGGAAAATCTCTGCGGCCGATGACACCCCAAAGCTCAGCCTCTTATATCTGAATAACCCAACGTGGGTGACAAATGTGGTTATGTTGCGACTCTCGGGGTGTAAGACCAGCTGATGGTATCCCTTCTGGAGGTCCAGTTTTGAGAAGACCTTGGCTCCGTTTAGTAGATGTATCATGTCCGTTATGCGTGGCGCAGGGTATCTTTCCCTGCGGATTGCTTGGTTGGGACGTCTCATGTCGACGCACAACCTGATGGTTTCAGATCCCTTCTTGGGGACAGGGACGATCGGAGAAACCCAGGTGGTTGCTCCCGAGGCCTTCTCAATAATGTCCTGTTCCAGCAATTTCTTCAGGTCATCCTCCACCTTTTGTTGAATGTTAACAGGGATCCCTCGGTAGGGCTGAGCTACTGGGCGTATGGAGTCGTCTATGTGTAGCTTTACTTGTCGGTTCTTGAGTTTTCCAACCCCTCTGAATATTTTTGGGTACAAGTTATTGATCATGTCAATCGGGTCGATGTACTTATGAACCATGATGTTGTATAGGATGTGTATCAGGCCCATATCTGCGGCGGCCTTGAAACTCAGGACACATCCACTGTCCGTTTCGGTGGCCAGGACGTGGATTGGGACTTTCATCTCTTGGCCCTTGTATCGGCATAGCCCGCTGAACTTTCCTACGCACTTGAGGGGAGTTTTCGCGCCATAGGCGTAGATATCAACGGTGGCTGGCTGGAGCTTTGGTTTAGGGGCCAATTCGGCATATACCTGTTCACTCACCACGTTGACGGTGGCGCCAGTATCGATGAGGAATTCCGTTGGTCTTTCCTGCAGCTTGATGATGAGGGTGGGGCTATGAGCGGTGGCTGTGGGATTTCCTAGCGCGTAGACGTACGCCTTCCTTTTGTGGTCACTCCCGGAAGAGCTAGGGTCTGATTCTGTGGGGGATTGTTCGACTAAATAGCGAACGTGGCGTCTTGATCTTCTTTCGGGTTTGGCCCGTGTCACTAATCTTCTTCTTTCTCTCCGCTTTTGGCGATCGTCGCCGGAGTCCTTCTCTCTC
Organism: Ambystoma mexicanum; assembly: GCF_040938575.1. Taxonomy (NCBI): domain Eukaryota; kingdom Metazoa; phylum Chordata; class Amphibia; order Caudata; family Ambystomatidae; genus Ambystoma; species Ambystoma mexicanum. Next base: position 1,423,188,714 of record NC_090924.1, read on the forward strand.
TGGTCACTTCCGAGTTGACTTGAAGGGTTGGAGGTGTTACTTTGGGTCAAGTGGGTGCTCGGTGTTCCCCCATATCGACTCCTCGAGCGAGTGGTGCTCTCTCGTGGCCTCTCTCTCCCTCGATCCCTGAACAGTCTGCACACCGCTTCGAAATGTCCTTCTTCACCGCATGTGGTGCAGCGCTGTCCTATAGCTGGGCATGTCCCTTCGTGGGGATATTCGAATCCGCACTTGTAGCAAAATAGTTCCTCTGTCCTTTTCTCAAGATGTAGTTTGTTCAAATTTTCGCCCAGCGGCGTGCTCCCGAAACTTTCCACTTGACAGTCAATGGCTCTTTCGACCCTGGCTAGTGCCAGTATTTCCTCTAGCGTGCGGGACTTTTGGAGCAATTTCCTGCGGAAGGTTTGGGACTCACACCCTGCTATTATTTGCGATCTGAGGGCTTCAGTGTTCGAATAGTTTGCGAAGTCACAGTGTTTGAGTTTTGTGCGGAGTCGCATTACATACGCGTCCATGGTCTCCCCTTTTGCCTGCTTTGTGATGTGGAACAGGTGCCTTTCATAATCGACGTTGGTTTGAGGTGCGAAGTATGCTGCTAGAGCGTCCTTTAATTTTTGTATGGAGCCTATGGAGTCCTGGGGCATCTCGTCTATAATGTCTCGGGTGGCGGAGCCAACCGCTAGCTTTAGGAGGCACACTTGCCTTGCATCCGCCACGGGCCCCGTGGCCCCCATGTACAGGTCAAAGTCTCGGATCCATTTGGTCCACCTGGGGCCCATGCTGCTCGTGTCCGTTACGTCAAAGGCTCCCGGCATCTGGGCGGCCAGCGTGTCCGGCAGTTGGTAGGGCACGTGATCTGGCATTTGGTCTACGGGTGCTGGGGGCCCATTTCCTGCAGCTCCCGCCCCTTGGTTTACATCCTGATTCGACATGGCGCTGGGAGCGTGGCTTCCTTACGCAGGATTCTGTTGTCGTGGTGTGATGGCCGCCTTGGGAGGCACGAGCACCATCGATGGGCACCACGCCTGTTGAAACGCTCCGGCGTGAGCCGTCGCTGCCGCGTATTACTACGCGCACGTGCGCTCGCCTGTTCCTCCGTGCTCACCATCGCGGCCCGGATTTCTCTCCGTCCTGTCTGCCAGGTTCCTGTCAGGTTCCGTGACGCCCCCACGCTGCGACGACACCCCTCGCTTCTGGGTTGCTGTGGGCGTCGGTCGGCGGGCGTTCTCGTCGCTGTTTGCACGGCGCTCGTCTCCTGGCGACCCTGCCTCTCAGGATCCTACCTTCGTCGCCATTGTGGTATCCCAGGCCTAGGGAACGCGCGCATACAGGTCGCGGCAATGACAGGCCAACACGGAGAGGTGCTGTGAAACGTCTTTCTTTATTCGTGCCTCAATGCTAACTAAACTCGCCCCGCCATTCCCGCGTCACTTCCCTTCTTTTCCCGCCCATGTTCCTCCCGCCCCCGTCGTCCAGGATACGTCAACATGACAGGTTATAATGTAGAATGTGTTGTAACCAATGATTCTCTTCATAGTGACTCATCTCTTGAAAATGAAATGGAAGTACAATTAACATCTGAATGTAAATATGGGAATAAGAAGAAAAATTATGATTCAAACAGGGGAAGTGTGGCCGATGTATCTCATTGCATTCGGAGTACCCACCTGAAGGTGTGTTGGGTATGACAGAGATTGGAGGTGGAGTAATGCACAGGGATATAAGATCTTACCTGATGTGTAAAACAAATGGTAATATAAAAAAGTCCCAGCGGATTGTGGAGGAAAAAAGGAGCTGAACGAAAGAAGAAATAGCAGAAGGCTCGTACTGACAATCATGATGCGGGTTTGATAGATATGGAGGGAATTCTTAGCCTTATACAAGAAAGCGACTCGGGAATGCAAAATGGTACTATCACCCAAACTGTTATCATTAATTTGAAAGGCACTGATAATATTGCAAGTCAAACTTTAAGCTTAGCTGAAGATGGTAGAATAACTACAACCGAAGGATAAGTGTTAAGAGTTTTACATAGTGTTGTGCCTGTTAGAGTAATCACTGCCGACAACAAGGTTGTGGGTCAGGTAGAAGATGTAGGTTTGCCTACACACAATACACGGTTTGCCTCTGATGAGACATTTAAACTAAAACGAGAGGGTCCGCACTGCTGTGGGTTCAATTAATAATTAGTTCGAGTAACAAGTTTTTTGTCAGGGTGTACCTAGAGAATTCTAAAAGAAACTGGGCAACAAACTGCCAACTGTATGGTGGCCTAGATCCCAGCCAACATTCTCATTTATGGCGTATATTGGGCCACTGCAGAGTTGGCAGGAGTAAAATTGTTCTATGTCCTACGAGTTGTTGACAGGTCTGCCTACGCGTGCATGTCAAAAGTTAGTGACATAAACAGTAAATTTAAATTGGCATCATTAGGCCCCGTTTCAGCAAAAGTGTCACCTGTTCTTTTTTCCCTCTATGTTCAGAGGCAGCACATTTCGCTTTCCCCTCTGCAGGCAAGAGGCTATTTGCCCTTCGCAGGAAGAAACACAGGTAACCGCTAGCTGGATGCACCCCTTTTCCCTTTAAGGTAGGCATATGCCAATTTTTCACTGGGACACGTAGCAGTTAAAGGGGTTTTCTAAAACCATGCATATTTACATGCACAGTTGGCAATTTGTTGTCCAGTTTCTTTTAGAATTCTCTTTTGTCTACCTTGTTCAAATGTTTGTTTGTTATATTGCTTTATGTTTAGTTGTTTATGTATTATTTACACACCTATTTCTTTGTTAAACATTTTTTATGGTTTTTCAATCATCAGACTACCCTGTTTGCTTTCAGAGTCTGCTACAGCCTAAAAAATTTGAGTGATACCCTTGTGGTACACCCTGACAAATAACTTGTTACTCGAACTAATTATTAATTGAACCCACAGCAGTGCGGACGCTCTTGTTTTAGTTTAGCTCTTAATCCCTCTCCTCACTGCTTATGGGATAATTCCCCCCTTTTCTCTGATGAGACATTTGTCTTGAGTTTCGAGAATGAGATCTTTAGAAGAGGATATCTGTGTTTTCTGGCTAAAGTCTACAAAGAGAAATTTTGTAGGAATGATTATACAAAATGTAGTTTTGCAAGGGGTGGAGCTAGGACGAGAGTGGTAAGGGGGATGATAGCCAGGGAAATTGGACTAACACTCATACCAGGGGTGGGAGCAATAACTCTGTAAAAATAACTAATATGGGAGATAAAGCAGTGATTGACGATGCCCAGAAAATAGCAGGTTATTGGAAGTGGCTCCCTAAGGCTTTTCAAGCACATTTTCTAAAGGGACCCTGATGATTTAAACACGTTGTACAGTTGGAACACAAGAGGTTTGACACATTATACTGATGGTGGTGGTTTACTAGAACATATTGATCTGTTTAATATATTGTTACTGCAAGAGACATGGGGTGTGGACACTATGGAATTTGTTGGAAGATCTACTATGCAGGTCCATGCCACGAAGGGCCTAAAGGATAGGCCAAAAGGCGGGGTTATTGTGTTCAATTCACCACCCCTAGTCTATTAAGAACTGTAAACTCCCGACTGAAAGTGTGTTGGCAGTAAAGCTCTGTCTGGGTCCTGTAGGTAGTCAGGAACTCCTAGTAGTAAATGTGTGTAATCCGCCAAACGCAAAGTTTCACGAGTAGAATAGGAATCTGGACAATGACCATCTAGTGGGAATGAAAGATTGTACCCCGGTAATGATTGCATGTGATTTTAATGGTAAAATCCCAGAACAACTGGATTGTTTCAGGGAGGATAGGCCTTCATCTCACCTAGGCATAACATTGTATAATTCAAGAGGAGTGGCTTCGGCCAAAGTGTTATGTACGAATAAACTGCTAATGTTGAATGGCCATTGTCGAGGTGATGGACATAAAGCATTCACACGTTTGAGTGCCAAGAGCGCTTAGACTATAGATTTTGTTTACGTTAACCAAGCAGCTCTTTCCCTGATAACAGATGTGGCAGAAATGACCAGAGAGGAGATTGACCACCTACCTCTATGTGTACTGCTTGAGGTTGAGATGAAGAAGGTTGATTTTGATTTGCATGGAGATATATTTGACACAAACGGTTTAAACAGAATAGGATGGAATCAATCTAGTTTAGATAAGGTCGTACAAGTGGCCAAGGAGGCTTTAAATAGCTTAATTGAGGGTACAAGAACTGATTCTCTACAGGGTAATTTGATCGTTATTCAAATCTTTGGAGTTATGGTAAGGTATATATGTGATGGCGTATTAGGGCAAAGGAACTATAAATCATGAGAGGAAAAATGTAACATCAATCAACGTAGAGGGGGGAGTTATGATTGAAAGATACAAGAAGCTAAAAGACAGCTGCGCCGAGATATAGGCCACGTCATCAATGCTGCTGCCAAATCCCAGAGAGGTGATAATACTGATGAAATTATTTCTGTATTCAAAACAAATTCGAAAGTGGTTGGGAAATCATAGCAATGAGTTGGCAATTAGCAGATGTGAATTGTTGGCATCTCAGGCGATTAATAATGATCACAGGGGAATATGCGAGGTAATCACAATGGTTGCAATAGAAGAGCACTTCCTCTGATTAGTGTAGACGAAAGGCGAGTGGGTTCAGTGTGTGGGTGATTGTCTGGGTGGTAATGCTGTTGAGGACTTAGACTTTCCTAGTCAAGAAGTGAGGTGGAACTGCTCAATTGGCGTGGATCAATTATAGTGGTTATAAGTAATGTGAACAGTGCACGAGCGGCATGCCCAGACAGTAGCAGCAACGTGTTACTTAGCAGCATTACCATCTGTTGTCCAAAGTACCCCATAGCTTATTTGTGGAAATTAGAAGGAAAAGGGTAGTACCGGTATCTTGAAAGAAAAATAACATCCTAATGATACACTAAAAGGGTTGCTGGTGTGACCCAGGGAACTACCGCCTTTTGAACCTACTGATTATTAACATATATTGGTCGCCCGATAATTATCTGATGGAGAATTTAGGATTTATAGACCTTGTTATTTTATTTTAGAATGTTTAGCTATGCTTGAAATTGAATATTATCATGGCCAAAGATATGGACTCGGAATTGGGGATAGAAAGCGGGAATAGATAGGCAGCGTAAATCTATTTAAACAAGGCACACACAGAGAATACCCATGGGAAAGCTGAGACAGGTTATTCCAGGGAAAGTATACAGGGAGAGAAGTGGTACCAATTTTTCAAAAATTGGGGAACATATTCTGTAAATGACCAACTAGCATCCTCATGTGATCACTTTAAACGGGACACAGGAATACTGAAGTCAACTATTGATTATGTCTTTGTGACTAAGACATTATTTGAATAAGTAAAAGAATGTATCCTAATACCTACTTCAAAAAGCGATCATAAAATTTAAAAAATGTCCCAGCTACTTGAGACTACTCATTCTAGCGGGAAGCATTTCCCTCACACGTTGGCAATGAATAAATTGTGTAATAGGATCTCCTGGCATAAGGGAAATGTTGTAAACGTAAATGTAATATTTCTGCAGGATTTTCATGCCTCGGAGTTGAGTAAAAAGCTAACTCTATATACACCTAATGCCTTTGAGCTTACATGGAAACAGTCTTGAACAAGGTTCCTGGTTTAAGTAAAGCACATATGATAGAAGTGAAACATACACAGACCTTCTGTGAAGAAATGAAGGAGTTGAAAAGGGGAAGGAAGAGGGAATTGAGGGCGATACGTAAAAATCCCCTATTGAGGGAGGCCCAACTGGGCCTAACTAAAAATATTAAAAACAAATGGAAAAGTCGAGTAAACAACTCATTGCGACACTGTATCAGAGAGATGGTGAGGAAATGCTTCTATCCCTATCAGACCACACATCGAGGATGTTCTGGGCCTTAATAAATAAGGGGGGTGGGGGGGGGGATTTTCAAACCAGAGTTCAAATAGTATCCATTCGAACTGAGGTATGGGAAGGACACTTTGGAAAACTCAACCCCCCCCTCGAAAATGGAATGGTTGGTACCCACGCATATACGTTGCTGTTCTTGGAACCTCTACTTTACGCAGGCTGATATTAAAAATCTGATCACTCGAGCATCATCATCTAGTTCCCCTGGTCCTAATCTGCTTTCAAACGTGGTATTGAAAGGTAATCCTGAATTATGGACTAAAATTCTTCATGTATTATTTAAAGATATACTTCTTCCTAGATCTATTCCTGATAGTTGGCACCTATCTTACATTGTGCCTATTTATAAGAAGGGTGATATGGGCTGTCCATCCAACTACAGACCTATAGCCCTTCTAGATACCCACTCAAAGATCTTTGCTGGCCAGATTGTGGGACATATTTGAGAGTGGATGGATTTAAATAGCCCATTGTCTATTTTTCTATTTGGATTCAGATGTAACGTAGGTAATGATGCGGGAGGTCTCTTGATCCACATAATGCAAGATAACGCCTGGAAACTTTGGAGTCTACCTATATATGTAGGGTCGGGGCAGGCCTAGATTGGCCTGGCGGGAAACCAGGAGTTTTCCCGGTAGGCCTCTGCACCCTGGGCCTCTTTGTGTGCCCCAGTAGCAGTGGAGTGCCTGACTTTCCATCTTTTTTTTAACAAACACTTTTTTAAAAATGTTTCATTGCTGAATTGAAGTTACGCATTCTGGGCTGAGCTGTCTTCTTGAGAGTGTTACTGCCAGGAAAGCTGGAGCAATTTGTCCTACAGCTTCGGCTCTGTGTAACTGACACACAGAGTGCTGCAGACTTTGTAAAGGGACTAGAAACTGGCAGAGCTCGTGTTGCTAGGCAACTGAGTTAGAATGTATCTGTTCTGCCTACCCAGCCTGCACGTTCAAGTTTCTCATGGGCTGGTTGAGCTGGGGTCGTTGCAGACAAAGCATGATCCCTTGCTGGCTGCTCCATCTGACACTGTGAACCTGGCTCCCCTCAGTTGTCTTGTGCAATGGACTGGCGACCAGCGGATCTCAGGTGAGAGTGTCCTGAGAATAAACAGTAAAATATAGGTAGATTTCGAAGAACACTATGCAATACATAATTTTTAAAGTTAACAGTTTCATAGGTGCGCAAAAGTGCTCAATATGGGCCATGATCATCACCTCATTAAGGCATAATATTGCACCCCTTTTTTCAGTGACAAAGTAAAGTAGGGGAGAGAGGAGCTAGAATAATTGGTTGGACTTGTATGCTTTAATTGAAAAGAACCACCCCAAGTACTAAAACAGAAGAGTGAACCAGAACATGAGCATTCAGTACGGGGCAACAGGGGGGGGTACCAGTGACACGAATCTGTAGAATGTCTGGAAGAGTGGTTTCAGTGCAGAATAAAACTGAAAGGATTAAAAAAATTAAAAGAAGGGTGCATGCATGGGGAAAGGTACCTGTAGAAAAGAGTGGGATACAGTAAATACGAGAGTGAAAGAAGTACATTACTGCAGAAGCGAAAGGGTTTAGGGGGAGAATAAGTACCAAGGAGAAGACGAGTGCATCAGTGAGTGGGGCAGAGGGGATTTTAGTTCAGAGGAATGAGGCGCACAGCAGTTTAAAAGAAAGGGGTACAGGCAACAGAGGATTAGTATGCAGAAAAGAGTTGAGTCTTGGAGAGGGGCACAGAGAAGACTAGGGAGCATAACTGAGTGCAGATAAGGTAGGGGAAGTGTACGCAGTGACATCTTTATGGGAAGAGAAAAGGGTCTGCTACAATGGGGTACCGCCCTGGGGATAATTGGCTATTTGAAAGCTATCCGTCATTGCACATGTTTTACAAAACATAAATTACACGTCATGATACATAGTGCGCTGAGGCCATGAGCCTTCTCCATGGCCACTGTTGGGAGCTAACTTCCGATTTGATCATTTATACCTATAAAGTTTTCACTGTACATGGGTCTGCAACTGTCACTCTCCAGCTCCTATCTGCCATAGAGTGAATTGTCAATGATGAGTACTCCTGGGAGTCGTAGTCCAAAATGTGGTGAGCTTCATCTTGCAGACAACCGCAGATATAGTTTGTTAATTTGCTATATCACAACTTGAGTAGTGTTTTTTCCTTTCTTGGGGGACTGCATTGATCACGTGCAATAACCAAAGTTAAAATGCATGTTGGTAAATTTGAGTGACACAATGGATTACAAGGTAGTTGAGAGCAAGGGTAAAAATGATAAGTTGGAAGCTACTAGCCAGGGATAAAAAGTCACTTGCTCCTTCAGTTATCCACATACACCAACACATAATTTCTTACTTTCCATGCTTCATTTACCACTAGACAATGACTAGTTGCAAGTGCTCATTTTGTGTCCTGGTTCAGTGTCATAATCACTTGTTGCAGAGATCTAAGTTCACATGCCAGATTGAAGTACCAAAAGCCAGCAAGGGGACTCTCTTTCGGAGGTTGATAGCTTGTGTAAATAAACGTCGGTGCTACTAACATCTACTGTGCCAAAAAAAACACTTACCTGCACCAGAAAGCGCTTATATAAAACTAACATAGCATCCGAAAGGTGCAGGCCTAGAGCTTGGGTCCTCTAAACAAGCATTGATAAAACTGGCTAGCCACCCCAACGAAGTGCATAAACCTTTGGTTGGGACGGAGAGAGGTGGAATTGTGTAGAACCTGTTTTGTGGCTTTACTACCTGACACTAGTGTGATCTTCGACAAACCATTTTATCTCACTGTGTACTCTGTTGGTTTCTTTGAAAGGTTTGCCTTTTCACATTCTTATGGCACTGTTTAGCGAGTTACCTTCCATTTCTTATTATGCTGGCCATTTTAGTGAAAGGCATGCTACACACGAGAGCTGATCAAATGTCAAAGACTTTTCAGATCAAGTTTATGAACACAAAAATCTGTTCGTTTTCTACAATTTCACGTTGTTTTTCACATTTTTTAATAACAATCTGCAAGACTGACAAACAATGACTATAAGCATGTGGCCTTATCACACATGTCCTGAGAGAGCCCTACCTGGAATCAAACGTGCGTCCTGTAGGGTGAACACAAATGCCTGAGGTGACTGCATACCTTATTGAGGTATCTTACTGCAGAACAAGCAGCTGGCGAAATAAGTGAAGGTGAGAGAGAAGGGAAAAAGCACTAGACAGATGTGTGGGGAGACAGTGATGGAAGTGCATGTTGTATGGGTTCCCTCTTTCTAGCCAGTTTTGTGAAGTAGTGAAATTGTACTGACCAGTGCCATCTAAGGAGCCCTATGCGCCTCCTCCCCCAGCATCAAAGCGTGGCTCTGCCATGTGAGTAAACTTAATAAGGGTCAGCAGCTTTTACAGAAATCTCTGTCTTCTTTGCAACCAATGGTGCAGCATTCCTGACTCCAGGCTGTACTCTAGTGGCAAAGCTCAAAGCAATAAAAAAGTATTCTCATGATTCATGGGTCAAGTTTGTTTTGCTTGCATAGTGTGTTTTCATCTTTCAGCTTCCCCCCTAGTAATTCCTGTTACTTCCCATCTCTCCTATTGCTCTTTTCAGTGGATTTACTACAAGTTTCCACTTGAAAAAGGGAGGATGTGTCAGATTGTATTCACAAGAGCCACTGCCTTGCAGGTAATTGGATGGCAGGGGGGCTACATTCCTCCCCCTAGCACCGTCTCTGTTCCTAATTTGAAGAAAACAGATACTCTCTGGGAACAAACTACATTTTACAGCCTGCAATATGCAGTGCTGAGTGGGAGCAGCAACTTTACCACATAGTGTAAGCCTACTGGTCACCAACACTGGTGCAAAGGCTGCAAATAGCCAGTGAGTTACTACCCAACATCTGTGGCCATAGCTTTTTCCTTGAATCTGGGGCAATAACTGCACACTTGGGTTGTGGAAATACACTACTTGCTGCTTTGCTTTTTACTACACACCCTCCAAAATCATTGGTGCCTTTAATTCAAGAGCCAAGCAAAATTTCCAGAATTCCCCATAGGCATAAACAAACACTTGGTATGGCACGAAATGAGAGACTCTCATCTAAAGGCTGCCATTGTTTTTAAGGCAGGATTCAAGGGTCCAACCCTCTGCTGTGCCAGATAAACGACAGGTGTACACATTTAAATGTTCTACACTCTGTGGAAAGTGCTGCAAAGGTGTACCAGTCCTGTATGAAAAGTGCCGCTCCCTGGTTTCCTGCCACCACCTGGTTATAACAAGGTACTAAGAGCAACTCTTCTACTGAATTTCCATAAACATGCCGTTCCTTTTAATGTTTCATTACCATGAACCACTTTGGTGGGTATGCAGATTATCAATTTACACTTTCATCCCCACTATCAAATGTTCCAAAATGCTTCTGTGTGCTCCTGGTTACCAGGCATCTATTCAATTTTGTTCATGTGTTATTCACATGTAAGTTATATACCCTAATTCATTGTGCAGTAAAATGCTTGGGTGCTCATGATAATTTGGGGGAGATGATAATGCCCCTCCAATGAAATTATTAACCAGCCACCGGCACCTTTTAATCATTTAAAATGTCATTACAACTCCAGGAACCACCTCATCCACCAAACGTTGCCTCTGCCTCTAGCTGAGACCTCTGAGGCACTTCTAAACAACATCCAGCCTCTGGTTGCCCCAGGAGCAACTAGACAGAGGATGAGAGTAAGGGCAGTAAGTACCTCAGAGATGCCAGCCACCAATCCTGGCCACATGCATGAGCTCCAATTCTGGACTGCAGAGGGAAAGGGATACAAATACGGTGGCCTCCAAGGACTGAGAGAGGTGGTCCAGGGATTCTCTTTTTCTAGATGCCTTGTGCAAACATTGGGAATCAGGGACATATTTGTCAGCCAGAGCTGTGGAGATATTTGGTCAACTTTCTGAAGTGCAGAAGGGGCTTAAATCGTAGCTCCACCCGATCAGTTTTTGTGATCCTGAAACACTTGTATACGAGCGTGATACAAATAAAATATCATATCATATATCATATATCCTGGGCAAATTATTTGATCTCACTGTGCCATATCTGTAAAAATTGGCACATAAGGTATCTGAATTATGTTGGGGCGGGGAGGCAGGATACCTGTCATGGAATAATTTGCTTTAAAGTGCACTATTTTGAACCATTATATTCATGTTGTACTGGTAGTGTGAGTTGGGGTAGCTTGCTATTCTTGCTCGGTGGAAAATGAGGACTACTTTAAAAATAATTTCCAGGGCCACTTTTGTTTCCCAGTCCACCCCTGGGTCGGGGTTGGCTCTAGGTGTGTAGGCAGCCTATGCTAAGCTCTGCTCTTGTCCGAGTCAGATAAGTTTATCTGGCGCTGCAAGATCACAGGAGTTGTTGGGGTTTAGCCAGTACCCCAAGTTGTTAAGTAGGTAAAGGACGTTTTCTCCTGGTTATCTTGCTTCAATAGTTGAAATAATCTTTCTAACACTGTGGTTAGTGCGATACAAGTTTCGCTTTTATTAGTGATAGTGTTGGATAGTTTCTCACATTACATTGTAATGCGTCAAATACAATTAAAGGCAAATGTGCGCCTTGTTTGTCAGCCGACACGTGTTTCGACCCGAAGGGTCTTTATCAAGGCTATTGTCAAAGTTCGTGAGCCCCCTGTGGGGTCCTGGTTCTGGTGTGGTTGCTGTCCTGTTGGCAGGCGTGGCTCCTGTTGGGCCCTGGTTGTTCTGCTTGATTCTTGGTCCGTTGCGGCTCCACTATTGAAGCAGGATAGCCAGGAGAAAACTTCCTTTACCTACTACCTATATATGTAGCTTCGATAGACCTCACGTGAGCTTTTGATCTTGTGGACAGAACAACATTGTGGTCAAAACATTTCTGTTTGGGAATGCCAGGCCCACTATTGTCTATTCTTTACTACTTTCATGAGGGCTCCAGAATTAAAATTCGGAAGAATTCTGGTGGGGGGCTATCTAAAGACATTATAGTCTGGGATGGACCCAGACAGGGGTGTATATATGCCCCCATAATTTTTAACCTTTACATCTCGGATGTGGGTCTATCGTTGGAAAAAGATGCCTTCACCCCACCATAAGTGGAAGGAGAAAGGTTGTGTTGGACAGCATATGCGGACGACTTGATGCTATATGACCACACTCCCTTGGGCCTTCAACGCCTTTTAATTCACTAAAAATTAACAACAATATTATACAATTGACAGAGAGGAAAAGCCCCATTAAATATTCCTGGTTTTTAGATCATGAGAAACTAGCAGTCCGGCCTGTAATTAGATACTTAGGCTATCCCATTTTTGGGAACAGGAAAAAGTCCAACTATCGTGAGTTTCTGGTGAGAAAAGTGGACCCTATTATTGCTCAACTGAGGAAAATAGTTTGTAAATTCGGGAAATTCTCGATTACGCATTGTCTGCGCTTTTATAAATGTAAGAGTGTGGCCCAATTTTGTTATGGATGAGTCCAGAATTTGAAGTGTGTTCCGCTTTCTGCCATTTGATACAAGCTTGGGCTTTTTTCCCTGAGATGTGTGGTGGAATGGCATAGCCTCTCCTTATACAGAAAATTGATTACCTGTAAAAAAAACTACACTATATGAAATGATGGGCAAGGGTCTCCATAGTGGATCACCGACTTCTGCTCATTCGGGGCAGCATAGAAGCTGAATAGCATGAAGTCTTAGATAATCTGGGAATGCCTTGAGAACTCCTTATTGCTAATCCCATAAAAGTAAAAAAGTTGGTGCAATTTAAAGATTGGCATCAGACGGTGGAAAAGGTCCTTAAATGTAAACTGTATGGACATCTTGTCCCACATATTAAAAAAATTGGGATAACAGAACTTTATCTAGTGAAATTTCCAGAAAAGCAAGGGAGACGGGACTTCATGCGCTTCAGGTTCAATGTGATGGAAACTGGAGAAATAAAGGAGATTAGACAGGGTAATGGGGGGATAGTCTCCCCATGCAGATTCTGTGATAAGGAAGACCTCCCTGAAATATTGAGGCATTTATTGGCAGAATGTGTTGCACGAAGATCAAACCGTATTAATAGTTTTAGCAAATATGTCCCCAATACGGAATACATTGATCTGAATCTCCTGTGGATGGCTCTGTTACATGGAAATAGGGTTACACTGCAGTTGGCGGTAGTAAGGTTTCTAAAGGATACATGCAGTCTGAATGAGCCTAAGGGAATAACAACTGAGGAGAGGGAGGACTAACACAAAACATATAATTCGGAGGCAGAGATCAGTCTCCTAATTGCTTAACATTTACGTTTCAATTAAGATCATCCAGGAAGTTGTGTTTATTTTATTAAAGATGGCTGCTTGAAAATAGCTTCTAAAAAAGTAACAATCAAGGTCTTAGTTGCCGTATCATGAGAATGTAAGACTATACAAGAAAGACTGTTTGTGTATATGTTTTATACTGGAAAATTAATATGTATATGTTTTTATTTTGGAAAATGAGTCTACTATGTTTTAAATGATTGAAAGTTTAATTGTTCTGGAAATCAGCCTGTGCAATACGATAAACGGAACTGTCATGTCTTTTTAACTTTTGTAAAGGTTACTGTGTAACAATAAACAAATAAAATAAAAGAATCACTTTGAGGTAGTGCCCCGGAATGACTCCAACATGCCCTGCTCTCACCGGCATATTGCTACTTGGTTGTTTAGCAACCTGGGGCTAGCCCAGCGCACCGACAATCCGGCATGCATTTTTAATACTCAACGTAATCAGGTGCTCTTTTTGAGCCAGAGCAAAACCGGCGGGAGCAGAGGAACACTCACTGGGTAATGAGGTGCGGCCCCTTGCCTCTCCTCACTCTGCCACTGGATTGAGGCCGCAGAATTATTATAATTATAATTGTTTATTTATAACATGCTTAATACCAAGGAGTGGTTTCTAAGCATGGGATCGGGATTCAAACCTGTGTTTTGCGCTGCATTGTCTTGCTTCCAAAACAAACACGTTGGCCCTGAGCTATCCTTCCTCTGCAAAGAATAATATTCTCAGCAAACACACTGTGGCCCTCAGGGGTCAAGTCGAGGGTAAACGCGGGTGAACGGATTCCACCCACTTTTTTTCAGAGGGTGGACTCAGTCCCTCCCAGCTAAAATGAGAACCAATGAATGTCCTCTTTGAATTTATGAAATAAAATCGACCTCGGGATCGAACCATAGTTATCAGATTTGCAAGCAAGACAATTCCCCACTGCGCTATATAACCTTACAAAAAATAAACAACTAAAGGTGAAATGTCCCATTTTGGTACTGCAAGATCCAATGGAAAACTTTTGTATTGGTTGCTGGAGTTTAAACCATGCACACCTTTTAACGTTTTCAAAAACACTATTAGAAGAAAATGTCCTCTCTTGGTTTTGTGTGTGTGTTGATTTTTTGAAAGGCAAATGACATTCGTCCTGTGCAATGTTGGTGGTTATGCAAAGCCAATTTAATGAAATGTGAATATTTCACCTTGATATGCTAATTTCTGGCAACGTCGCATCCCATTGCATTTGTTGATGAGCCCCCCCACTTTAATTTTTAGGTCTTGACCAGTGGTGACCCTTGTCATCTGCTTCAAGAGGACATCAAGTCAGGCAGATGCTGCAGGATTGTGGCTCATGTGCATGCGGGGCAGTGAGTCAGGCAGGCGCAGATGCTGTAAGATTGCAGCTCCTGTGCATGCGGGGCAGTGAGTCAGGCAGAAGCAGATGCTGTAAGATTGCGGCTACTGTGCATGCGGGGCAGTGACTCAGGCAGAAGCAGATGCTGTAAGATTGCGGCTCCTGTGCATGCGGGGCAGTGACTCAGGCAGGCGCAGATGCTGTAAGATTGCAGCTCCTGTGCATGCGGGGCAGTGAGTCAGGCAGGCGCAGATGCTGCAAGATTGCAGCTCCTGTGCATGCGGGGCAGTGAGTCAGGCAGGCGCAGATGCTGTAAGATTGCAGCTCCTGTGCATGCGGGGCAGTGAGTCAGGCAGAAGCAGATGCTGTAAGATTGCGGCTACTGTGCATGCGGGGCAGTGACTCAGGCAGAAGCAGATGCTGTAAGATTGCGGCTCCTGTGCATGCGGGGCAGTGACTCAGGCAGGCGCAGATGCTGTAAGATTGCAGCTCCTGTGCATGCGGGGCAGTGAGTCAGGCAGGCGCAGATGCTGTAAGATTGCAGCTCCTGTGCATGCGGGGCAGTGAGGCAGGCAGGCGCAGATGCTGTAAGATTGCAGCTCCTGTGCATGCGGGGCAGTGAGTCAGGCAGAAGCAGATGCTGCAAGATTGCGGCTCCTGTGCATGCGGGGCGGTGAGTCAGGCAGACGCAGATGCTGCAAGATTGCAGCTCCTGTGCATGCGGGGCAGTGAGTCAGGCAGGCACAGATGCTGTAAGATTGCAGCTCCTGTGCATGCGGGGCAGTGAGTCAGGCAGGCACAGATGCTGTAAGATTGCAGCTCATGTGCATGCGGGGCAGTGAGTCAGGCAGAAGCAGCGGCTCCTGTGCATGCGGGGCAGTGAGTCAGGCAGGCACAGATGCTGTAAGATTGCAGCTCCTGTGCATGCGGGGCAGTGAGTCAGGCAGGCGCAGATGCTGTAAGATTGCGGCGCCTCTGCATGCGGGGCAGTGAGTCAGGCAGACGCAGATGCTGTAAGATTGCAGCGCCTGTGCATGCGGCGCAGTGAGTCAGGCAGACGCTGTAAGATTGCAGCGCCTGTGCATGCGGCGCAGTGAGTCAGGCAGGCGCAGATGCTGCATGATTGCGGCTCCTGTGCATGCGGGGCAGTGAATCAGGCAGACGCAGATGCTGTAAGATTGCGGCTCCTCTGCATGCGGGGCAGTGAGTCAGGCAGACGCAGATGCTGTAAGATTGCTGCTCCTCTGCATGCGGGGCAGTGAGTCAGGCATACGCAGATGCTGTAAGATTGCAGCGCCTGTGCATGCGGCGCAGTGAGTCAGGCAGACGCAGATGCTGCAAGATTGCAGCGCCTGTGCATGCGGGGCAGTGAGTCAGGCAGACGCAGATGCTGCAAGATTTCGGCTCCTGTGCATGCGGGGCAGTGAGTCAGGCAGACGCAGATGCTGCAAGATTGCGGCTCCTGTGCATGCGGGGCAGTGAGTCAGGCAGACGCAGATGCTGCAAGATTGCGGCTCCTGTGCATGCGGGGCAGTGAGTCAGGCAGACGCAGATGCTGTAAGATTGCGGCTCCTGTGCATGCAGGGCAGTGAGTCAGGCAGACGCAGATGCTGTAAGATTGCGGCTCCTGTGCATGCGGGGCAGTGAGTCAGCAAGAAGCAGCTGCTAGAGTCAAGCTTTTGCACATGCGTGGACCAGAAAACCTGCTGACTGACCAACATGGGCATATCCGCTGAAACCTTTTAAAGAGCCAGATAGAGTCATTTCACATATTTGTCTGGATGCGACAATACCAGCTGGTAGAACAGTCTGGAGTCTGAGTGCTGAGTCATGGTAAGAATCCTCCAGAAACGTGGTGTTGTGATGATGGCTGCTAGATATCTGTCTATTTATTGGTTATTTATAAGGTGCCAGCTGCAAGCAGTGTTGCCGTGCTGCTGGCCATGTGACTGTCACAGCTCAGGTCCAAAACTGAAACATCAATTGTCAGTATTCGATTTTAAGTCTTGTCCACGTAAGGATTTGTGACGGTCCATATGTTTTTCCAGAAAGTGTGTTCTGCAGTGATTTAATTATTTACTTGTTTGTTTGTTTTTCTGACTGCTTGCATATCGGCCACTTCACAGCACATTGCGTCTGCTGCATTTCAAGAGCAGGCAAATGCCATTTTCCTGGTGATGGTGTACAGTTGGTACTGTCGGTAGTATGCAGTAACGGTTATTGCCAGTCAGGGTTTATATACGGTGCTTATTTTTAAGTAAATGAGGCCTTCTTGTGTACAAGCCTGTGGCTGTACTCAATATTATTAGCTATTTATTATGTAATACGCTTACATGCCTCCTGTAGCCACTTGTAGGATATTAAGTCAAAATGATACAGAGACCCAACAGCATCATTTGGCAGTCAACTTGATTGAACAAAACAACCGGATGATGAATCAGTTCAGATCTTGGTGTAGTTGCGATTGTCCAGAAATAGGTTGACGGTAGTGGGCTGGACCCTCAATGGAGAGGGTATGTGGTTGCATGGTTAGTAAACAGCATCTTTGAATAAGACTGTGTGATCATTTTGGTAAATGATGATGTAAACCAGTAGAAAGCTCAAAGATTTCATTTTTCAAGCAGTTGCAACAGGATGTCAAGTGCTTCGGGACTTTCATCTTCATAACAAGGTTTCTATACCACCATCCCCATTGAGACCTTTAGACCTCAACTCCCAGCATTCTGTCTTTCAGTAGCTCAATCTGTTGTAGGGCCTTGGACTCTAGCCCTTCCAGGTGTCTGCTTGGCTTCATCTTGTCTTTTCTTCCCTCGCGGTTACTCGTTTCTCGGAACCAGATGATCAGCAGGAACCTCCCCAATGCTACCACATCTTATGTTTTCTGTCCGCTTCTCATATCTAGCCCTTCTCTGTGGCATCACAATCTCCTTTTCTCCACAATGGCTCTGGATTTCATCCTTGCAAATCTAAAGCGTTCAGTGCCTGATATAGCCAGCGCTTCTCCTCCTCGCTGCTGGCTTGGTTCTTCTGTCAGTGCTTAGCTCGCCCAATCTAAAGGGCAGCATGCTCTGGACCACTCCACGCTGACAGAAAGACCCCTATATCTGTCATTTATTTACTTTATTTATTTATTTATTTATTACATTTATGAAGCACACAGCAGCCCTCGGGCATCGTGGCGCTGTTACAAGAATACTTTTAGTTACACTAGAAGAGTCCTTCCTTAGTTACAGTACAAGAGTCTTCCTTAGTTACAGTACAGGTATACTTTCTTAGTTACAATACAAGAGTCTTCCTTAGTTACAGTACAGGTATACTTTCTTAGTTACAATACAAGAGTCTTCCTTAGTTACAGTACAGGTATACTTTCTTAGTTACAGTACAAGGACACCTACTTAGTTATATTACCAAAATGTATTGGATACAGGGAGAGGTGCTACACAAAAATGTGAAATAGGAAGGCCGGCCCTCATGTTGCAAGGGAGGCTAATTCATCACATACGGTTACAATTACAGCTTACCGAAGTCAGCAATGGGAAAATGCATGGTGCCTACCCAGGTATCGGGGAGGCAGAGCATACAGATGTGAAAGTCAGACAAAGGCAAGTGTTAATGGGTGGTGGGGACATACACATCATCACAGGCGACCACTATGTTGAATATGCTTGTAAATAACAGGTTAACCGAACATCACATCAGGCTAGGTGGTGTGTGCTTAGACTTCAAATTAACAGTAATTACGCAAAAAGGTGTGTCATTTAACACTGGCAAGTTAACCACACAATATCAGGGAGCCGGAGCCGTAAATGTGCGGTGGGCACACCGGATACGTTTGCGAGCAAGATGGCCGAGATGGGGACAAGTTACTAGCATGCAGGTGATGGCCGGGCTATTGCGCAATCACCCAGGCAAGTAATGCTCTATGTTCTGTCAATGTCACTTCGCCACTTAATGTTTTCTTGAAGGCAGGAAGGCTAAGTAAGTCTTCACTTGATGATCAAGTGTGTTGCTGACGGGGGAACGTTAAACACCCATTTTTTTCCCATAGTGTTTGGTTTTCCGAAGTACATAGGTCCTTTCTTTCCATGAGCTCTATTCATGGTACAGAGTATCTTGAACTTAAAGTGTAGTTCAATTGGTAACGCATGCAGAAGCTGAGATATGCTCATACCTTATCAGAGTCTAACAGGAAACTGGCTGCCTGATTTTGGATCCTGCAAAGTGTAACAGATCTGAGGATGTCGTCCCTTCTTCCCTAAGGAGAGCCCTTTCCCATGGGGCCAGGGTGATGCGTCCACAGTACAATAATCGCCCTCGGGGTGGGGCACCGAGGGAGGATCACATGGGGAAGGAATGTCCCTATGGGATTAGGGATAATCATCATCGGAGAATGCAGGATCAATCGGCTGTACCATGTCCAAGCCCTTTGACAAATCCTCCTGTACTCTCCCCAGATGAAGCTGATATATATTGTTGCCAAGTTAGCCAAACTCCTTTACCATGTTGTTATCAAGCTGGTCATTCTAACTTGGCTAACAACATTGAAACGTCGGATAATACCGAGTACTGCACATGGAGCTTGAAAGCAGATACTGTGACAAAGAAGATGCCCAATATGTATTGTTGCCAACCCAAGTTGCATAACAACAATGAGAACCCAGATGATACAAAGTGCTGTGCCTATAACTTTAAGACTGGTACAGTGGCAAAGAAGATATTCAGGGGGAGAATAATCACTCTCAAGGAATCGAGCGAGTGGTCTAGTTCATAGCGGCTAGTGATTGGCTACATGGAATACAACAATCCAACGCAAGAGACCCTTCGCAGTTCAAGCTGAAGCTCATACGCTGATGAGATGCGAGAGAGCGAGGGCAGTCCCCGGAAGAGGACAAGCGGGAGCCATAACCGGACGCGAAGCAAACCATGAGAGGGACGGAGCATGCAGCCGAAGGGAGACCTCAGTCTGCAGAGACGCTGCAGACCCCGCTGGATGCCAAGATGCTACTGGATCCTGCAGGAAGACCACAGCTGCCTGGGAGCCACCTGCTGATGAGAAGGCAGACAGTTACGTGGGTTGCTGGGGAGCTGTGAGAGGTACGGGGAAACAACAGGGTGAGCACAAGAAGCCGAGAACATGAGGGTCTGGGACTCTACCCTTTGAAAGTCAGAAGGAAACAATTGGGAAACCAAGAATAAGAGGGTCTGGGACCCTACCCTTTGAAAGTCTGAGGGAAATCAACGAGAAACCAAGAATAAGAGGGTCTGAGAACCTACCCTTTGAAAGTCCGAGGGAAACCAATGAGAACAAGAATAAGAGCATCTGGGACCCTACCATTTGGAAGTCAGATCGAGACCAATGAGAAACCAATGAGAAACCAAGCAGATACAGCATAACAGTTTGGCACCTGCATCCAAAAGCCTGAGGGTCTGGGACCCTAACGAAAGAGATGGTCTGCAGCCGAGAAGTACATCAGAGACAGTTGTATACTTGGCAGAAGAGTGAACCAAACTGATACAACATAATTGTGTGGGTCTGGGATCCACACCCAAAAGCAAGACGGTCTGTGATCCGAGCTAAAGAGAGGGATCCTGAAGTGAATAAGAGACAATTGCTTACTTGGTTGGAGGGTGAACCAAATGGATACCACACAGTCGTGCAAGCCAGTTACCTGCATGCAAAGTACAGAGGGTCTGATACCCTGATGAAAGAGAGGGTCTTGGACTCTGATTAAAATGAGAGAAGGAATGGTAGACTGGACAAAAGAGGGATCCAAGTGAACACCATGCAACACTGAGAGTCTGGGGCTTGCACCCAAGTCTGAAAAAAGGGGTTGGGTCCCTAAGAGAAACAGAGAGACAATTCAACAGACATTATTTGATTGGTGAGGGAGTAAATTAATCTGGATAAAGAAGTTGCGAGTCAGAGGCCCGCACGCCCATGAGAGATAGGGAATTATAAAATGAAAACCCTGTTGTAGAAGAGGAGGGAGTTCTAAACTAGGGAAAGGAGCACAGCCCAGCATTTGGAAACTTGCATTTGGAACATTATTTTGTAACACTGTTTACTATCAGCGACTTAAAGAAAAGACCACCCTTTCCCCATTATCATAGATTATTAGTGTTAGTGACAGAAGTAGGTTTTGGGGACACAACAGTGGCAGACTTTTTTGTTTCGGACTTCCTGACAATTTTATTAGTTTCCTTGGGGATAGGGAAACCTCTCTTAGTTTTAGTGATAGTGAGGCATTTTTCCAACCGTCTGTTATTTAATAAAAGTCTATATCCAGAAATATGACACCATTGTGTCCGAGTCTTATTTCTGCACCCTGTGAGAAACCAGAAGGTGTCTCACTCACTAGTCCCCGGGGCTCTGTCATCCAGGTGGCCAGGACATGGCCATCGCTTTTGGATCCAGTTCCTGGGGGTGGACCAGTGCGTTAAAGTTCAATAACCACCCTTGAACTGTGGTCACTTGTGTCTGTCTTACTATTGATGCCATGCCTTCCTTATATATGGTGTCAGAGTGGGATGAGATTCAATTGATAAATATAGAGAGTCCATGCTGATAATTGTCATACCACCAGAAGGGGAGAATAGAATTGCTGAATTTTTTTACTCTGATTGTGTATCCACTCTTAAATAGATTGTGTTATCTCAACTACATATACCAACTAGTCAACAAGACCTGTTTTTCAAAACTCAAGTACTATTAGATATCCCCCTGCACCCCTCGCTCACTATCTTATCCAACAGTGGGATCGAATACTATTGAAAATCCAACCAGCATTCACCTAATTTAAACCTAGTGCCCTTACCCCTTGGCCCCCGCTCTTGTACCTTCTTTTTTTGTTGGTACCCAATTACCATCAGTTGCAGGCCCATCAGGGTTAGAGACCAACCTACTTAAATCTCTCACTTCGGCGTAATTAGATTCAGAAGGATCAGATGACTTTGAAACTTTATCTGAAGGAGTCAAAACCTGTTTTTTCCCGATTCAGAAAACAACACAGAAGGAACCCTTACCCCACCGCAAGAAATGGGCAACCTAACAGATGTCATAGCCCAGTTAGCAGACCATCAAATGCAGGTCGAGGCGCGGCTTCAAGAAAACGACGAAATTGGTCAAGGAGATACTTCAACCATACCTAGAAAGTGAAGATCTAGGGAACTTTTTTCTGAATTTCAAACGATTCACCGAACAGTTAGGATGGGAAGAAAACCTAAAAAGGGGTTATTTAGGGCCCCTGTTGAAAGGTGAACTACAGACCACCTACCAACTACCCAATCTTGCCCAGTGAGCCACCTTTGTATCCATAAAAGAAGGGTTATTGAAGAGAGTGGGCCAAACTTGGAACTTCTATCACCAAAAATTGAGAGATTTTATATTAAAACCTGGAGAAAAAAATCCTTGAAATCAAAAGAACTGCAGAAACTAGCTGGAGAAAAGCCCCATCTCTTTCCACTAAAGATAAGTTCGCCTCAGCAGCCTCCACCTACAAATCCGCCATCTTAAATGCTAAAAAAGAGATCTATAACATGAGAATACAAAATGCCAAATCTGGCACTAAAGAACTATTCTTTGTACTAAGGGAACTCGAATCACCACTGCCTCCTTCAGAGGACTGCATTAAAGACAAAGCCTGGTGCAAGAATATCCAGCTGGCCCTCGCTAATAAAATTGCCCTCCTACAAACTAAGATAGAAGCAAAAAAAGCCAACCTTGCCCCCAAACAGAATCCCATCAGCATAATAAACCACCCCACCCCCAATTGCCCTTCCTTCCACTTCTCACCAGTCACAGAAGAGGAAGTAATCAAGGTAATCGCCAGTCTCAAACCATCCAACTGCAAAGGTGACATTTGTCCCGCCTCCATCATCAAAGACGGGGCTAATGAGTTAGCCCCTCTCATCACCTCCTTGATCAACGCTTCCTTCAAAATCTCAGTGGTCCCCAATAACCTTAAAGAAGCATGGGTCCTACCCCTGCTCAAAAAACCCAACCTAGACCCCAACGTCCCCACAAATTACACGCCCACCACCACAGTCCCATTTCTCCTCAAAATCTTAGACAGGGTAGACTACCTCCAAATACAACAACATTTGGAAGACAACAACCTCCTAGGCCTGCAACAATCCGGCTTTAGATCAAGGCACGGGACTGAAACTGCCCTCTTGGATCTAAAAATCCAAATGGATGATGCCAAAGATAAGGGCAAACTGGCCATTTTGCTCTTGTTGGATCTTTCTGCTGCCTTCGATCTGGTTGACCAACAGATCCTCACTCAACACCTCTCCTCGGCTGCTGGATTCTCTCAGAATGCCACTAAGTGGATCCAGTCATTTTTGTCTGACAGGTCGACTAGGGTCTTCGCCCCCACTGCGGCTTTGGACCCTATCCCAATCCCATGTGGAGTGCCCCAAGGCTCCTGAATTTCCCCCACACTTTACAATTTCTTCACGAAGTCTCGGGAGGATAGCTCAACGGCAACGTGCTTGCCTTGGAAGCAAGATGACACGGAGCAACATGTGTTCGATCCCCGGGTCCGCGCTTAGAAACCTATCCTATCATATCATATCATATCATATCATATATCATATCATACTAGCCTAAACATCCAATCTCTCAATGACACGTTCGGCCAGCCGCCATTCGCCACCATGTAGTAATGTTCACCCTGGCTCTATCAGATTCAGGACCATCCTGTAACCCGGTCCTCACTCTCCACTGTAACTATCTTGTACACTGTTCTCTGTATACTTTATTCTTGTATGTAACTACTCAGAGCCTGGACTAATGTATGCTCTGACTGGTGTATTAAGGTGTTTGTGTAACGATATGTAACTCTGCTGTGCACATGATTATGCGCCCAGCTACCTGAGGGTTCGGACGCGCTTTATAAATAAACAAACTAAACTAAACCAAACTAAAACGTATCAAAAATACGTTGGCCCTCTGGATCAATAACAAATCCCTAGAGGAATTGATAGAGATGATTACATTAGAATAGTTCACCAATTCCTTGCCCCCTTTTTTGCAAAAGTTTGTATTACAATTAAATTGTCCTACTCTACCCATGGCCATTGAAACTTCGCAAAACCACTCAGATGCAGCCAAACATTACCACTCTGTACATCAAGGTGAGGGACGGAGAGATTACAAACCTACCAACCATCCCCAAACTCAACTCAGGCAGTAGACAAACAAGGAGGGTCATATAAGATCAAAGAATGGATACCGAGGGCAAGAATAGAAGCCAAACGATCCGACCCTAGAAGTAGAGAAGAAAGTAAAAGGGAGTAACCTAAAGGAAGCAGACCACCTCTACTTATCTGCTTTTCATGTAGAGAAAGTGGCCATTTGGCCAGGCACTGTCCAAAACATGTAAAAGAAGAACCTATGGAACTAGGCTGTTTAAAGGGAGAAAAGAGGGAAGAACCCGAAGAAGATCTAGAGACCTACAGCAAATGTTTATGTCAGTCTTCTGCTGACTTCACACATAAAAACTCTTGGGTGAATGGGAAGCAAGTGAAGGCGTTCATTGAAACAGGTAGTAACTGCCATACAAGCTGACCTGGTCACCACAAAGAACCTCGAGAACGCTACACTAGTTACCTGTGTACATGGGGACAATGAGATATACCCCAAAATACCTGTTTACATAAACATCAGGAACAAGTCATGTTTAATATCTTCAGCCATCATTCCTGGGCTCCCTTAGGAGGTCATTGTAGGTAGGGATTTCCCTACATTTTCCATTCTTATGCAGAAACCCACATCTTCCTATAGAGAGTTTTCACCCCAGGATTGCTGGCACTCTAATTACTATTCCCAAAACTCTCCAATATGGGATTGGTAAAAGACAGAATCCCATGAACCTCCCACCAGGTATAAAGAACCCATAAAACCAGGGTCAACCTCTAGAGACTAGTTTGTTGATTGTTGTCGATAGAACAATAAAACGACATTGCCGCTACCTACACAGTCAAAAATAAATCAGTGGTATATCCAAGAGTCTGTGGGTACATCTCCTCCCTGTTTGTATCAATGTGGTCCTGCAACGGGTCAATCTAAAACCTGTGCACATTCGAAAGTCTTTGATAAACCATGGTTAACTACAATTGGTCGGAACCCCGCTGCTGGAGACTAATTGAAAAAGGGAAGAATCTGAGCCCAGCTGAGGGGGATCCGGGGTGAACTCTGAGTCACCCGAGAAAACTAATATTCTCAGAATTTTATGAAAAGTAGGGTCTGAGCCCGGCTGAGAGGACTCCACAGGAACAATTATAAAATAACCCCGGCTGAGGGGGATCTAGGGTGAAGCACCCGTGTTGAATACTTGTAAGAAGAATAGGACACCAGGCCATCTGAGTCAAGAGACTTTGACGAGGAAAGAGACTCGGGCACCAATGGCCCTGTGGCTGGAAATAGAACTGTATCTTCGTGTCAAAGAAACCTGAGTGTCCGCTTTGCTCGAGCAAACTGCCTAGCCCCGTGCTGAAAACATGGGAAAGGGAAGCCAACGGCCAGCTCATACGGACATATTATTTTGTGAACACTTCTTTCTTTCTTCATGAACATTACCCCAAACTATTTGTAAATTAGCGGTGAGGATTGGCAATATGTTTTTTAGTATAGGCCCTTTTATTTTGACAAGACTCCAATAGGACAGCATTATTATTATTTGATGGTCGTGGCTTGCTCCCATCTGTAGATTTAGGTTTAGGTAGGCATTTATCAGACCCTTGTTAAAGTTCAATAAACACCCTTGAACTGTGGTCACTTGTGTCTGTCTCACTATTGATGCCATGCCTTCCTTACAAACCTTACAAAAACCTTTGTCAATCCTTTTGCCAGGCTCCTAGATTCAATGCATTGCAGTAGTCTAACTGTGGAAGTATTAGAGCTCCTGTGATCTCAACTTGATATTTGGCTGTAAGGAGGGGGAGGTTTCTCTTCTGAGTTGAAAGTATAGGGAGCTGGATTTTCGTTTTCTGTGTATTTCTATTTTATGCTATGAGATGCGCTACTACCAAAAGGTTTCACAGTGCTCATCCCACAAATAGGCCAATAGAGTCATATGAGTGACTAAGAATTTAGAATAGAATGGTCTTCAATTTTCTGCGAAGTACCATAAGATTGTCAGTTTTACAAAGATCTAAGGGGAGACGATTCCACAGATTGGCAGTCAGCACAGCACCAGAACTGCCAAATGCTCTGCCTGTTTAGAAGAATGAGTAAACATGAGATTACAATTGGAAGAAGGTTCTGGTCTGGAAGAAGACAGCCCCATAAATCGATGCCTGATATAATGATACGATCCATAAAGGGATTCATGAGCTAATCAAAGCAATTAAAAACAAAATCTACTTCCAACTGGAATCAAATGAAGTCTTCAAAGAACATGAGTAATTGTATCCGATCTGGCCTTGTTGGTAACAATCCTGGCCATGGCATTCTGCAGAACTTGAAGCTTATGAATATATGTCAGAGAAGACCCTGCATATAGGGAGTTGCAGCAGTCTCGTCTAGATCCCACTAATGCTCTAGCCAAGATAGAGCACGGATGTTGTGAGAGGAGAGGCCTAATTTGTTGCAGCAGCATAAGGAAGCAGTTGGAATGTTTCAGAGTCAGAATGTTTTGAGGCCAGAGTGAGAGTAGAGTTCACCACTATTTCAAACCAGACCATGGAGGTCTTTGCTATCTTGGACTGAATTGTTGCCCTTATTTGGGCATGACTGGCAAAACTAGTTTGCGCGTGAATACTTGTACATATTAACCTGGTCTGGACCATCTGCTGGATTTGTACGAGATGTAATCTGGGCAGACCACTACAATAGGTCACATAGCAGAGAATGGCTTGTATTGTGGGCTAAGCTCGAGACTGTAACTATGGACCCCAGGGGCATTACCTTATGGGGTATTAGCCCACAGTCTCGAGGCTTATTGCCTAAGTGTTACATAACATTTCTGCTTCTATTGACTAGAGCCCATCTCAAATGAAAGAAGACTGAAGGATCTGGGAAGACAGGTAGCAATTGGTCATTTCTATATGTATTTATTTGATGAACATGGATGTCAATTCCGATCAAAAATGTTTTATAATAGCACATTTACAGATGGTGAAAGCAGTCCCATGAAGGGTGCCTGAACAAAATCACAAAGATGAGAATAAGTAGCCAGTTTTTGTGGGGTGTAAAAAAGTGTGACATATTCCAGGGACAAAATAAAACAGACACACAAAATTATATAAAAGAAAACAGTTGATTTACAAAGTTAACATTAATTTAAGGGCCAAATGCTTCAAACTAAAGAGGATTACTATTTAATGTGATTGTTTCATGAGTGCGATATTGAAACTTGGGGAACTTTCCACCTTTGCTTGCCACTGAATGGATATTGAGTATTGGCTTGCAGCCAGCAGCAGAAATCTGCAAAAGGAGACCTTGGGGTGCGTTGAGCGAATCTGGAGAGACTATGGCTCTCATTACGAGTATGGCGGTGAACACAGAGGGAATTCCGCTGGACAGAATTACTGTTGCAGCCGTGCTGCCCGATAATTCTGCCAGCAAATGGAAAACCATCCTCACGCAAATGGGAAGTTAGGCGGACATCTTTAAAAACTCGATCCACGAAGACCACCAGGGGGCGCAGACGAGATGGTCGCATAAACCATTGTCTCTCTCTTCAGGGTCGAAATATGTCAATTTTTAAAGATGTGCAAGGAGAAATCAACATCTAAAGAAGTGGTGAATGACTCCAGGAGGCGACTGTGTACCTGCGGGTGAAACACCGACGAAAATCAAGTGAAGGGAACGCCAGAATTAGCTTTATTGTCGAGCACCCCAGTGCCGTTAGAGCAGAGAGCACAGGCCAGGGAAAGAAAATGGCGAACACGGCATTCACCGCGTATCTTTGACACTACAGAATGTCTCACTACACAGACACCCATTAACGGTACCAGAGGGCGCGCTAGGAGACAGGCGGGCGGCGGAGAGCAGGCCTCACCCCAGACATGACGGAGGAGTGTACATGAAGGAGCCGGGAGACGGGCTCAGCTTATCGTGACGCCCCCTTCACCTGCGGAGAGGAGCTCCAGTCGGAGAGGTCGGCGCTGGCGCTGGCGCTGGCGCGGGTGGCCCAGCGGAGGTAGGCTACAACCCATAGCAGTAGCGCTGCCCCTCCTCTCCCCTCCGATGAGGTCTGCCCGGAGCCTCCGCCGTAGAAGCTGCAGTGCACTTCATGCCAGTACCACCCGAGTGCAGTGGCTGGTTCCTTCGTCAACTCCGGCTACTGGGCTTCAAACATTGGGAATCGAGGTGCACCATCACCCGTAACAGGGCGCATCAGCCCCCTGAGTCTGGGGGGCAGTGCTAGAGCGGCGGGGGCAGCGCAGTGAGCCTCCGGGGGAAAATAAGTTTAAAAAAAGAAATAAAAAACAAAGAAGGGGAAAACGGCCCTTTTTGGGATTAACCCGCGCAAGACGGCAACCTGAGTACACTTCACCCGTCAATCGGGAAATTAAGGCCCACCCTCGAATGTTTTTGCTCTACCAGATCTAAGCCAGGTGGCCCAGGCAGTATTAGCACTTCTCCAGGCCAGAGGTTCATAAGAGGACTGAACTTTGGGACTGGGGGGTGGGGGGCACTGCTTCAAGTGCAGTTCATAACAGGAAGCACAATTGCAGAAACCCGAGGTGGGAAATCGGCACCGGCCCCCCGAGCAGAATCGCGGGCCTTTACCTCCCTCCCATCCCAGCATCCATCAGCGGCCCACCTTCTTTAGCCCCCAACACGCAAGCAACCACGCTAAACAAAGGTGTTCTGTTCCCTTCCTCGGAAGCGCAATACTATCCTCATCAAGGCCAAGAGAGACACCTTCTCACACTCCTATCTCTTCATACCTGGACCCCACAGCACAGATACCACCAGCTCCTAATCAGATCTGGGAGGGACAATACAACTTGAAAATAGGAGAGCAATAATTCATGTGGCACAAGGAAATACAGACACTATTATAGGAACTCAGTGCCAGGGATCCACATCACACTCCTGGATATCACATTTAGTCCTGCTCCCGACTCGGGTAACCAGTGGAGAACCCTTACCACCTGCTCTCTTACACAAGTGGCACCATACAGGCTAACGATCAACACCCAAGCCCCAATAGAGGTAGCAGAGCCACCCACAGAGCCCCACAAGGGTCGCAATCCACAGAATACAAAGAAGGCCTTGCAGCAGTGCACCGCGCCCGTCCCAGTGGAGTTTGGCGGAGGAACCAGGAAGGAGTGCACAAGCAACGGGTAGCAGGGCTGCA
Source organism: Ambystoma mexicanum (assembly GCF_040938575.1). Lineage (NCBI taxonomy): Eukaryota > Metazoa > Chordata > Amphibia > Caudata > Ambystomatidae > Ambystoma > Ambystoma mexicanum. Next base: position 1,423,217,610 of record NC_090924.1, read on the forward strand.
GGGGGTAGAGGCAAAGAGAGTTGGGTCACTGGTGCATCACACTGAGCTGAAAACCCCCGAAGCATAGGCAGTGCAGAGTGTCAACCCCTCTGACTGAAAAACTGGGCACAGCAACATGAGGAAGGAGAGGAGCGGCCCCTGGGCCTACTGGTTTCTGTCGCAGTACCGGTGGCCTACAGGCTCCGCCAGAGACAAGGCTGGACCAGTGAACCCTGACAGCCTTGCAAACGTTTAGACGCACAAACACAATTATGGAAACGGAAGAAACCCAAAGCTCTTTGGACTTCCCAGGTAATGATTTTGATAGTGCCACCAAAGCAGACATCCGCCTGCTCCTCTGGGAAATCAGGTCAATGAAAAATAGCCTCACAGAAACGGTCTTGGACTTACAAACAAAGATGGCTAAAGTAGAAGACCGTTTAGAAGCGGTTGAGAGCAATCGGGAGATATTGCCACCATGCAATATGAAGCCAAACTCCTAGAACAGAAAGAACGCGACATTGGAATCCAAAGTCGACGACCTGGAAAAACGAGAGCGGTGATCTAATATTCGCATAACAGGCTTGGAAGAAGAACAAGGTGAAACCCCTTCGGGCTTAGAAAATAAAGTAAAATCCTTAATTTTGACCCTTTATAATGATGGTGATTCCCCCGAGCTAGAGTGCATAGGGTGGGCGGTCCTCCGAAAGGTCCTCGCTCAGTGCTCATCAAATGTCATTATTATGCACGAAGGCAAGATATTCTGCAGAAAGCAAGATTAGAAGACACAATAGAATTCTGAGGGTCTAAAGTAAAGCTATACCAGGACCTTTCAGCAATGACACTGGCGAAAAGAAAAGGATGCCGTCCTCTTACGGGTTGGCTTCAGGAAAAGGGTGTGAGGTACGGATGGGGCCATCCTTTTTCCCTTACATTCAAGTACAATGGTGAAGGTTTCAGGATAACCTCAGTGGAGGAGGCGGAGCAGGCCCGTCATCACCTTCAAGGTCCCATCGCAGGTTCAGACACAGACAGTCAGAGAGAACCGACGGGCCCGCACCGAGAGTCGGCCAACAAGCCACCAAGGAGAGGCTGAGCTCAATTAAACTGGAAATGCAAACGCCTAAATACTCCTTAGGGGGTCTGCATCGTCCCTTCTATGGGTGGTTCCGTCATTGCTAAAACTACCACTGCAAAGTTCTAGTGATGTTTGACATCTAATGTTAATTGTAGTATATTGCATGTTCTGTTAACTTCCAGGTGTTCACTATACACCATCCCTCGTTTATACGAATGTTGTACCCTCCATGCACAAATGTTATAGTTTCAGTTAAGGCCAGGAGATGGTTCCCACCAGAGTAGCCCTTTTTGAATTAGGGCGTCTCTTTTTTCTTTTTCAAGCGAGAATGCTCTCGGGATCCGCTCATCCAGTCAAGACATTTGGCTTAAATCACAATAAAATTCTGTGCATACATCCTGCTACACAGCGACTAACTTACCACCTCACCGCAAATGGTAGGGGTTCAACAGGCATTTGGGCAGTAATCGCTATTCTCCTTTGTAGGGTTGGCTCACTCTGATGGCATAGTCTTTGGTTCCCTACATGTGAAGGGCCTAAACTCCGCGCAGAAAAGGTCAATGCTAGCGCGAAAGTTGAACAATCCAAACTTGATGTCCTTTGAGTCAAAATATACCAATGGGGGAGAGAGGAAAATCTCTGGTAGAGGTATCGGGGACACGATCTGGGCATCTGGACCACAGAAGAAGGTCAGCGTGTGTATCCTGTTAAGAAGATCCTTGGTGGTCCAAATAGAACATGTATATAAAGATACTCAAGGGAGATATGTGGCACTCAAGGGTAAATTGAGGACACGTCCCATCACACTGTGCTCGGCCTACGCCCCCAGTCAAGGACAATCTAGCTTCTTTGAACCCCGTTTGATTTTCTAGAAAATTGGAGGGAGAGCACACTGATTTGTGGAGGGGATTTTAATGTAGTGGCAGATCGAGAGTGTGATTGGCACCCTGTACAACAAAGCACCCTTCCCCCAAGCAGTCTCCAAGGAACTAGATTCCTGAGTCAGCTGAGAGAACACCATCTAATAGACACCTGGTGCACAACACACGAGGAGGGAAGGTCCTTCACCTTTTTTTTACCTCCACACCGTACTTTTTCGTGAAGTGATTATCTTTTGTTAGGGGCTGAAGACGAAAGCGATATCCTAGGAACATCCATCAAAGTAATCGCTTGGACCGACCATGACCTATGCATTCTAGATTTAGACCTAGGCCAACTTCCAACTCCTGATCGTAGGTGGCGGTGCAACGATTTTCTGTGCAGAGACCCAATATTCAAAGAAACTCTCTCGATGCCATCAAAGAATACTTTGTAATTAATGATACAGACGGAATGTCGCTGAACGCGGTCTGGGAACCTGGGAAGGCCACGATAAGAAGTATCCTGATATCAGAGGGGGCGGCCAAGAAGAGACTCCGACTGCTTAGGGAGGGAGAGCTAAGAGAGGGTATCACCCGGTTGGAGCGCACCCTGAGAGAGCACCACGCTAACAAGGAATACACAGTTACGAGAATTAAAAAGATGATGGAAACACTAAGGGATAAATGGAATGGCAAAGCCCTTCCCCAACTCAAATATCTCAAGCAGAAATTCTTTGAGAAGGGGGACAAAGCCCACACAATGTTGGCTAACAGGCTCCGAAAGCAGAGAGCGGACAGAGCATTATTTAAAATTAAAGACAAGTCAGGTGCCCCTTCTCGCGAACCCACAAGATATAGGTGACCGCTTTTCCAGATACTATTCAAAGCTGTACACGGCTGAGAACAGCGGTTCCCACTCAACAAATGAGGAGTACTTAGCTGCCGTTCCCCATCCACCCATAGCTGAAGACCACCTTGACATACTCAATGCCCCAATCACCGCTATAGAGGTGCAGGGAGCTACCTCAGCTCTTAAGGCAGGCTCAGCGTCAGGGCAAGACGGATACATGCCAGCCTTTTATAAAGCCAATTCTAGCACACTCTCCCCATTCCTCGCCAAACTGTTTAATTCAATCTTGGAGACTGGACAGGCCATATCATCGTCATCCCCCAAAAAGGCAAAGATTCCACAGAATGTACATCATACCGGCCAATCTCCCTAATAAATGTTGACGCTAAAATGTATTCCAGCATCCTGGCTGCCCGTCTAGCACAGGTTCTCCCCCAACAAGTTCACACTGACCCAAGTAGGATATGTGAGAGGTCGACGGGGGGTATATAACATCAGAAAAACCCTAGACCTAATGGCAACACTCCGAAAAGCGGGAGAAGACCCTCTCTTACTGTCAGTAGACACCGAAAAGGCGTTCGACCGTGTAGAATGGGCATTTATGAGGGATGTCCTGAAATAGGTAGGGTTAGAGGCCGCGTGGACGCAAGGTGCGAGAGCGTTATACCAATTGGCCCGAGTCAAAGTTTCTATCAACAGAGTCTCCTCGCATTTTTTTAACCTCACCCGCGGTACAAGGCAAGGTTGCCCGCTCTCGCCCCTTATCTACGCCCTAGTAGTGGAAACCTTTGCTCAAGCCATTCGGTCAAACTCCATGATCAGGGTTATCCCCGGGGGGTGGAGGGATAAAGAATACAAGTTGGCCATGTTTGCTGACGATATCCACCTGTACCTTACCAGACCATCGACCTCTATCCCTGCCTTCTTTCAGGAATTGTCACGATACGGTGCCCTCTCAGGTTTTCGGGCTAATCTTCAAAAAACCATAGCAGTCCCTTTGAAAAAGAATGTCGAGCTACCGGGGCTTTTAAGAACTAATTGGAGCTTCAAAGTACAAACTGACTCTGTCTGTTATTTGGGGGTAAATATAACAGTCTCTCTCTCAGAACTCTTTGAAGCCAACTACACTCCTCTGTGGAAAGCCATTCAAAAAGATATCACTAGATGGCTTGAACTGCCCATGTCTTGGGCAGTGCGTTTCACCACCATAAAAATGAATATTCTTCCAAGGTTTTTATTCCTGTTCCAATCCCTCCCCGTTATTGTCCCAGTGTCCTTCCTGACAGAGGTAAAGCGCACATTACTGAGATTTCTATGGGACGACATAAAGGCAAGATTCCAGTCCTCCACATTAATCCAGCCCAAAGAGGAGGGAGTATGGGTTTCCCAGACCTGGGAGAGTATTATAGAGCAACACAACTTCGGGTACTCCTAGACCATCTGTGGGAAAACCATGAAAAACAGTGGGTAGCAATAGAAAATGAAATTTTTGCACCGGTCACGCTGGGAGAATGGTTTTGGGTACCATTATCAGCCAGAGTTAAAGAGCATCCCATCCTTAAGGTATTGTGGTCCCTCTGGCGCCCAGCCGAGCCAAGAAAGTGTTGCCAGGCACTCCACGAGTTAACACACTCGGCCTCCTCCGTTGGGGAGGCGGAGTGTTAGGGTGACGTAGGAGCAGGGAAGCGGGGGTTTGCTGGGAAGGCGCGTAAAGGCGTTTGAGGAATAAAGAGGTCCTTTACATCTCCGCGTGTGCGTCCTTCTTTGTGCTGCGCAACCGGCAACATTGGCGACGAAGGTTTTTCCCTCGCACACCGGAGTCCTCCAGCGGCAATCCGCTGCGTCCATGCTCGCGTGTTGGTGATCACGCGGAGCCTCCTCCTCCTCCATGAACACGCCTGGTCCTCGTCCTACACCTGGCCGGCCGCCAAACTCCCGACGGTGCATGCGGCCCGGTGATCCCGCCCACGCACACAGCTGCCGGCTCATCCTCCTTTCACGGGCCGGTGATCCCGCCCACGCACACGGCTGCCGTTTCATCCTCCTTCCACTGAGCCATGGACCACGCCAGAGACGCAGTTTAGGGGTCACCTCACTCCTTTAAAGGCCTATAGCCGGTCCTGTTTCCAGACGCTTGGGTGAGTGTGGCAGCTCGCTCACGGAGCCTCACTTTTCCAACACCATGAGCAACCAGGGGTCCAACCCTGGGTCCCCGCAGCCTGCTCGTGCGGCGAAATCGATACAGCTGAGGTTGCCACCGCCATTCACCATGACGCCCCAAGCCACCAAAGGGCCCAGGTGGACTGACTGGATGGAGGATTTTCATCATTTCGTGAGGGGGTCCGGCGATGGAGACTCCCCCAACATCAGAGACATCTTTCTCAACCTGGTAGGGGGAGAAATAAAGACGGTAGTAAAAGCAATCCCAGCTGCCGAACAAAACACTTTCCCTAACTTGATTAAGGCCCTGGACAAGCTACTCATCATTGAAGTCAGCCGAGATTATGAGAGGTATTTGTTCAACAAGTGCACCCAGCTGCCACACGAGACTGTTGATGAGTTCATAACTCGCCTAAGAGTGAAGGGCGCAAACTGCCAATTTGACGCATTCTCCCTAGAAGAGGCAATACGGCTGAGGGTGATAGAAGGCTGCCTCTCCCCAGCACTCAAGAAGCAACTCTTAAAAAAACCACTCACCATCCCCGAAGTAAGCAAACTTGCCCGCATACATGAGAGAGTCGATGCACAAGCCTCGTCAATGGGCAACACAAGTAACCCCAAACAAGATACCAATGACCTCATAGCTGCCATACAGTCACCTCGCCAAGGTGACAGAGGACCACAACAGTACAGAGCATCAGGGGCGCAGGTTCCACGCCAGCAAAGACAGTGCTATCGCTGCGGGATGTCCTTCCCACACTCCGGGACGTGCCCAGCCCTATCCCAACGCTGCACGAACTGCGGGAGGGAGGGGCATTTTCACTCTGTATGCAGAGAAGGCATACCATTTCCCCTAATGCGTCCACAAGCACCCAACAGAACGCCGTTTCGGCCACCCCTCCCACAATACAATCAGCCAAGGCAGTACCAACAAGGACAAAGCCAGAGACGATATGTCAGAGCAATCGATGAGTACCAAACACCAGGATATTACGTCCAGCCTGACCAGGCGGACCAGCCCAGGTACTTCACAGATGAATACGAGAACCCACCAGTGGAACCAAGGCCTGAGACATATTACCACGAAGTTCAAGAGGAGACCTACAATGTGCCGTATGATCCGTATGACCAGGACGAGTTCGTCAATCTCATCCTTGATAACGAAGAGGCGAGGGAAGCCCCGAAAATCCCAATCAAGATGGGAAACTGCCAATTCCAGTTCATGATCGACTGGGGCGCTACCGTGAATATCATGGGTGAACAGGACTATGGCAGGATGTCAAACCCACCGCCGCTCGAGCCATCACACTCGAGAATCTTCCAGTGGGGCGCTGCAACCCCCCTGCAGACTGTGGGACAGTTCACTCAACGTTTTCTCCTGAATGGACGACAAGTGGACACAAACATCCACGTTATTCGCTCGCTCGCCAGGAGCAGATGTCTACTCAGCTACCACACAGCGTCCCGCCTGGGGCTGATCGAGATCCACGTGAAAGCGGGAGATACCATTACCGCAACCCCAAACGACCTGGACCTGAAGAACTCGATCGGCGCAATAGCCTGTTTCCAAAACCACAATCTCATCACACAAGACGACGTGATGAAAAGATTTCCTAAGCTGTGTACAGGACTGGGTAAACTATCTCATCACACAAGACGACGTGATGAAAAGATTTCCTAAGCTGTGTACAGGACTGGTGCCCCCCCTATCAGGCTGCACATTGATCCGCTGGTACGCCCAGTGCCACAGCACCCCAGACGTGTCGGGTTTCACCTCCAAGAGGCAGTGTCTGAGGCTCTCCAGCAGTTGCTCTCTGATGGCATTATAGAACCCGCGACAGGCGCGACCCCATGGGTCTCTCCCCTGGTGGTCGTTCCCAAGGAAGGTGGAAAAATTCGCCTGTGCGTGGACATGAGGGTGGCCAACACAGCTATCCAGCGGGAGAGGCACCCGGGACCATGTATAGAGGACATGATCGTGCAGTTGAACAACGCCCAGATGTTTTCCAAGCTCGATCTGATTCAGGGCTACCATCAGCTGGAGTTGCACCCTGACTCCCGTGTCATCACGACATTTGCGACACACGATGGCCTTTTTAGGTATCGCAGATTGAATTTCGGGATCTCGTCCGCTGCGGAGATTTTCCAGGAAGCCATACGCCAAATTATTAGACCCATAAAGGGTGCTCTGAATTATAGCGACGATATACTTGTGTTCGGGGCTTCCAAGGAGTCCCATGACGCAGCGCTGCATGCCACGTGTGAGGCGCTTCAAGCAGCTGGCCTCACGCTCAACATCTCCAAATGCAGATTCAGCAAGACTAAACTCTAATTTTTCGGCCACATCTTCTCCAGGGATGGGATGATGCCGGATCCCGACAAAGTCGACACGATCACCAACCTCGGCGAGCCTCAGCAGGTTGCAGATGTCCGCTCTTTCCTTGGCATGGCGGGATACTGTGCGAGGTACACTCCCCAGTTTGCCTCCCTCACCGACCCGTTGAGAAAACTTCTGCAGAAAGAGTCGTCATTCGAGTGGACCCCCGCATGCCAACAGGCGTTCACGGCCATTAAGCAGGCCCTCACGGAAGCTCACCGCCTTGCATACTTCAACCCTGCTTGGCACACTGAGGTGGTGGTGGACGCAAGCCCAGTCGGCCTCTGAGCCATTTTGGCTCAAACTAGCGGTGCGGACATTAACCCAAGGCATGTGGTCGCCTACGCGAGCAGAGCGCTGTCAACACCGGAGCTGGCCTACTCCCAGGCCGAGAAGGAGAGTTTGGCTGCGGTGTGGGCATGTGAGCATTTTCACAACTTCCTCATTGGGAAGAAATTCACGCTGATCACTGACCACCAGGCACTTCTGTCCTTGTTCGGAAACCCGCACACCAAGATGTCGCCAAGGATTGAGCGGTGGGGCATCCGGCTACAAGAATACAACTATGATATCATACACCGCCCCGGGGGTGAATTGAACCCTGCGGATTATCTATCACGACACCCTGTTGGGCCCCCGCTAAGGAGGAAGGGAGATGTAGCCTATGTGCAATATGTAGCAGATCACTCGCTGCCACCAGCGTTATCCCTTGAAAGGGTGGCCGCCGCATCTGCTGCTGACCCGATGACTGCTCTTGCTATCAGCCTGACCTTAACCAGCAAATGGAAGGACCACCACAGAGCGATGTTAGCCCATCCGGGCGTCAACAACAAGGAGATCGCACGACTGGCCAGGGTGCACAGTGAACTGGCCGTGATGGACAACAACATCCTTCTACAAGGCTGCAGGATTGTCATTCCTGCCACACTACGAAGTGAGGTGGTCCGCACGGCCCATGAAGGTCACAGAGGGGCTGAGAACACTAAAAAACTGTTGAGATGCCATGTCTGGTTCCCCTTCCTGGAGGTGGCGGTTGATGAATGGGTGAGAAACTGCCATGCGTGCCAGTGCACCGCCCCGATGGAACGTCCACCCCCGCTGCAACACACACAGATACCTGATCGTCGTTGGGAACGAGTAGCCGTGGATTTCTACGGGCCGACCGAAGCTGGCGAGTACCTCCTGCTACTAATTGACGAACATTCGAGATTCCCGATAGTCAAAACAGTTTCCACCACAGCGTTTCCCCAGGTGGCAGCGGTGCTAGAGGAAGTATTCAGCGAGTGGGGGGTTCCCAAAACCGTCAAGTCTGACAATGGACCACCATTCTGTGGGCACGAGTTCGGGGCGCTGGCAATGCATTTGGGTTTCAAGCACATGAAAATAACCCCCCGGCACCCGCAAGCGAATGGAATGGCAGAACGCTTTATGGCTTCAATCAAGAAAGCAATACAGAGAGCCAAGGTGGAGGCAGTCCACCCGCATCAGGCGTTATGCCGCCTCCTGAGAGCTTACAGGAATACCCCTCATGAAGCTACAAACAAGACACCTGCTGAACTAATGTTTCGCTATGAGGTGCAGAACCTGCATCCCACGTAGGTCGTCAAGTGAAGAACCACTTGACACGGACACACTCCAACGTGATGCTGAAACAAAGGAGAAGGCGAGACGTGACACTGATGCGAGGCGCCATGCTGAAATAAAAGATTTCCAGGTAGGAGACGACGTACTTGTGCAACAACCGATAAACAGGAAGACAGATCCGCGGTTTGCCCCAAGTCCCATGAGGGTAGTCGCAGTGAAAGGCACTATGGTGACGGCTGAGGATCAGAATAGAGCTGTCACCAGGAACTGTCAACAGTTTAGACATTATATCAAGAGGGAAGGCACAGAAGTGCCGCAGAGGTCTACTTCCCCAGAACCTCGCATGCAGAGAGATGACCTCTGGACCCCTCCGGTCGGGGATCCGGGAGGGACCAGCCAGGGAGTGAACGACCCCATGGCCTTACAGCCAAGTGCTCAAGAGGAAAGGCCACGACGAGTCATCAAGAAACCAATGAGACTTGTTGAAGAGTGTTAAGTTGATGTTAGGATATAATGTTCGGGGGTAGTGTTGCCAGGCACTCCACGAGTTAACACACTCGGCCCCCTCCGTTGGGGAGGCGGAGTGTTAGGGTGACGTAGGAGCAGGGAAGCGGGGGTTTGCTGGGAAGGCGCGTAAAGGCGCCAGTTAGTCTGTTACGTTTGAGGAATAAAGAGGTCCTTTACATCTCCGCGTGTGCGTCCTTCTTTGTGCTGCGCAACCGGCAACAGAAAGGTGTCACGTCTTGGCCTTCCCCCCTTAGCTGCATTTGGTCTCCATCCATTCGAGATGTGTTGAGTGAAGTTCAGCGATTTCAGCCCTGGTACGAAGCTGGTCTTGTCCGTGCTGGGCAGCTGTGGAAAAAGGGTGTATTTAATACCGTGTAAGAATTTAGGGTCGACCTGCAAGGTGCAGAAGTACCTCCCATGCTTTACCTTCAGTTAAGAAGCGCCCTGAACGATGCCCGCTGGGGCAACTCCCTAAAGCGCTCCCTAACGCCGTTTGAACAAATATTGAGCTCCCCCCCAAATGGCGAGAGGTCTTATATCAAAAATATAGAAATCATTGATCTCAAGAGGCCACCTCCAGCGCCCGTCATCAGAAGTTAAATGGGAGGCTGAGCTAGCTAGAGCAGCTCAACCAGAGATATGGAAGGGGATATACAGGGCGGTATGTGCGTCATCTATTTCCATGCAATATAAAATGCATAATGCACGTCTACTGATGAGATGGCACTTCACACCCTTGAGGATGTCCAAAATGTTCCCAGGCACGTCACCCTACTGCTGGAGGGGATGTGGAGATTGCTGTGATTATTGGCATCAATGGTGGAAATGCTGGGTTGGATCCGGGCCATAGATGGCGCTTGTGTTGTTTGGTGTAGAGCCAGATGAAGAAGATTCATATGAGTCATTGACACACTTGCCACGCAATCTGTTACTGACGGCTAGAGTGTGCTTGACCATCAAATGGAAGTCAGCTGCACTCCCTTCAAAAAGAGAATGGTTAATCAAGGCACATTCCATTTATGAACTCGAGAGCCTCACAGCCGCTATACACGAATCGCGTAGGAATATAGACATGATATGGTTGCCTTTCTTAGAGTATTACACAGCATATTGGGAGCCCATAGACTGATCAAGCTCACTTACTACTGGAATCAACGAGCCATGCCGATGACACTGCCCCATACTGCCAGTCATCTGTTGGCCTTGAGCCATATATTCATGTTAGATGTTGTGGAACGAGAGGTTCCACAACTGTATGACAGTGTTGCATTATCATTGTGCTTTGATAAATGGTGCTATTGCCTGCGTATGTATGTTTTCAATATGCATTTTGGTACATGTAGTTCTCTCTTGGTGCATTACTGACTTGCTATAGCATTGTGCTTTAATGTGATCCTACGGCATAGTCCTGTATGTTAGTGGCTGTAATGTGTGGCGTCAGAGGGCCGGTCCGGCATGTACACTGCTTTCATAGGGCATACATTGAGTTGTGGTGCAATTATGTAATGTGTGATGGTACTTGTACTTACCCAGTATCCATGATCGTTGCCCTCTGTGCCTCTCCATGTTGGCAGGCACTCTGCTGTTCCGCGGACCATGTCGTTGTGGTGGGATCCAGGGAAGTTGGCTCAGCAGTATGTGAGGCAGAGGTCGGCATTACAGGTCCCCTGTACATTCAGTGAACGGTACTGCTTCCTGTTGAGGTGTAACTCTTCTGCTACCTGGGGGGCCACCAGGGCCATTCAAAGGATGCTATGGCATTGGGCATTTGGGTGGATGAGAAAAATCATGCTTTTGTGGCATTTATCTGTGTGGGGTGGTGGGCAGGCAGATGTGGTGGGGTGCATGCTGCAAGAGTGCATCCAGTACCTGCACAAGCATGATTGAAAATGTGGCCTGCGACACGCCATGCAGCATGCCCAGTGTTTTGGTACCTACCAGCACCTGCCTGCTTCAAGGAAATGCAGCATTGACACAAGCTTGAACAGCGGTGATATGGCAATTGGATGTTGGTCCTGCTCTGGATGTCGTCCTGAATCAGGGAGAGTAGCTCAGCAATGGTATCCCTGTTGAGCCGGAGATGAGCTGGCCATCTGTTAGTGCCCAGGGTGATGACCTGACCCGAGGAATTGTGGCTCGCATGTTGTCTCCTCTGCCTCTCTTCACCATGTGGTCTATGATACTGTTCATGCACCTGCACCCCAATGTACAGCATGGGGCGCTGAATTTCCAGGCTGCCTACAGCTAGTGCCTGCATGATGTTGTGAAGTGTGTTTGGGGAAGGTGTGGGCCTTATGTACCCTTTCTGAGACCATTGGGTGCACCTGTGGCTTCATTTCCATCACTTGTCTGAATTTACCTCCACCTTTTGGGAGGAGGTAACTGAACTGTGTTTTCGGCTCAATTACCCCAATTTTCTGGTGGTGTTTTGGGGGTATTTCCACTTCTAATGTACCATTTTGGTTTCTAGTGGCAATTCTGCCGACACAGAGGAATTAGTTTGGGCGGAATTAACCCTTGTAGTAATTCTTCCCATGGCATTAGTGCCAATTTTCTGAGATCCCTAATTCAACCGAGTGGTAAAAGTGGAGGTAATTCCGTTACCACCACTTTTACTGCATAGCGACCTACTCATAATCAGGGCCATTCATTTTATTTGAACAGGCTGAGTGCATAAGTAAGGCTCGGACACAAAGGCATAGTATTGTTTATAAACTTTTATTAAGCTTCAAAAAGGGTTGGAAAAATGGCCTCTCTATCCGTAAAGCTAAGAGGTTTTTCCCTGCCTCAAAGAAACCTAATGAAAATGCAGGATGTCAAATAAATAGTCCAACACAGTCATGTGCAAAAATCCTACTTCGGACCCCAACACTAATAACTCAAATCTAATGTGCAAGGATACTATATTCAGAACTAAAGTGGTGAAGACAGTTCTTGTCAACAGAAAGCTCCCAATGTCTCGGGCTGTCAGACAAACAAATGTTCCTTTTCTGCAATGTAATATTCCAAGGATTAGGGATTGGCTCATTTCCCCTGGATTTCTGCGTGTTGTCCTTGGCAAGCTCAGTGCTTGTCCTCTTATGTGGTTCCTGTTACATTAAATGCACAACAAACGTTTCCAGCTTTCCTGTGAACAGCCCTTCTTGGTTCATTGAGGATTTATGTCTGGTTCACTGCTCTCTTCTTGGGTCTCAGACTCGTACTTTCTTAAATGCATTTCCTTATACTTTTAGACCTTCATATCGGTGCGAGTTCCAGGCTTGCAAATAATGGATTATACCAGATTGGGTTACACTCCTGCCAAGCATATGGTTCCTTCCTGTTTATCTCTCTGGTTTTCAGGGTCCCAGACACTCTTATTCTCTGGCTCTATTATTGGTGCGGGCCCCAAACTCGCAGTATGGTTTTACAATAGCTTGGTTTATTCTCTTGACAAACATCTATGTCTCTGGACTATCTCTGTTTCTCTCAAGGTCCCAGACCCTCTAATTCTCTGGTTCTCATGATTACGGGTCCCAGACTCGCAATGAGGAATTACAATACCTTGGTCAACTCTCCTACAAAGCATATACTTGTTTCTTTCTCTATGGTATCAACAATAAGACAGACACAAGTGACCACAGTTCAAGGGTGCTTATTGAACTTCAAAAAGGGTTTGAAAAACGCCTATCTAATCCGAAATCTAATCATGGGAGCAACTTACGATCATCAAATAATAATTACACAGTCCTAGTGGTGTTTTGTCAAAATAAACGTGCCTATACTAATAAACCTATTGCCAATCCTTACCTCTAAAAACAAATAGAATGGGAAAATTGTTAGCAAAAAGAAAGAAGTGTTCAAAATGATATGTCAGGATTCTCAGGCTACTGGCCTCCCTTCCCATGTTTTCAGCACAGGATAACACGGTACAATCTCTGGCTTCTTTAGCACGAGGATACCGTTCAATCACTAGCATCAGGGCTTTCTGTGCCCAAGTCTCTTTGCCTATGAAAGTCTCTTCATGCAGAAGGCCTGATGCGGCAAAACAAATGATCAGTTATTTTCTCTTTCAGATTTTGCCAAATACTCAATTCAGGTGATTCCCTATTCACCCAGAGCCCCCTCAGCCGGACCTAGATCCTCTTGCACAATGTTTGAAGGATTGTTCTTTCTCTGGTGACTCAAGGTTTACCCCAGACCCCCCTCAGCCGGGCTCAGAATCCTTTTACACAATTAGTCTCCCTCAGCCAGGCTCAGACCAATTTAAATTTACATCAAGTATCGAAGACTTTCGAATGTGCACAGGGTTTGGCTTGACCCGTTGCAGGACCACTTCAATTTAATAATTTCTTCCCTTTTAACATTTGCCACCTTTCGGTTGGATACCTAACAGAGACTTTCAAATGAGCACCCAGCTGGTGCCGACCACTCTGTTTACGGTATCAAATATTAGCTTCCAAGTTCATTCACTCATCTGCTGTTTTAATTATATTCCCCTTGATTGCACATACGCTTCACACACTGGTATTTTCAGTTTTCTCTATACAATGTTGCTGCTTGCAAACTTGGCTTCAACACAGGCTGCTCTGATATCGGTCTCCCCAATTCACTGTCTGTGCTGACTTCACTGATGCTACTTTGTTGTAGGAGCCAAAGACAGTACCACAGTGGTAAACAAACCTCCCTACCTTGGTTATTGACCCGGGAGAACCCCGGGTACCTCCAACATGCAATGCAGGTTTCTTCAGCTTTAATTCCGGGTCTTACATTTCTTAGTTTCCAAGGCTCTTGAAAGCAACAGTCTTTATTTAAAAGGTCAAGGGCACTTCCCTCCTTATAACCCTCTTCGGTTTTGCCGTCTTTCCCCTTGTATTAAACTGCCATCTTGGAAATGCTGCTTCCTTGTGCGTTTTGCCTTGCTCAGAGTGTGCTTTCGTGCTCTGACTTTTATCTGTGTGGGGAAGTGTGATGGAAGTCAGGTGTGTGTAATGATCAGTAATTGCCTGACGATGATATTGGGACATGTCAGGTATACGGCTCAGGTCTTAGTCTGTTTTCTCTCACAGTGAGCTGTCTGTGAGAAAGTATTCATGTTGTTAAATGGGGGGTTGAATTCCTAACTATTCTATCTGGTAGGATGAAGTAAAGGTGTTATAGGGAAGGGGTTCTCTTCTCCTTGTCGGCTGGGTTCTTTGTGGTCTGCGGTTCTTCTTTCCCACAGCTCCCTGATCTTTGGAACACCCAGAGGTATGTTTGGGCAGCAGCCAAAGTTGTTCCTTATCGCTAGACTACCTTCGTGCTCCCGATCGCCTCCATGAACAATGTCTTGTCCTGCTGTGCTTCCCTGCTCGCCAGGTCGGCATCTCCCCGGTTTCCTCCACAGAGGATATCTCTCTCCATCTTGGTTTCACTCTGTTATTTTGTATTCCGTTGGACCAATCAAATGCTGTGAAAGACTAGACAATTCACTTCAGTTCTCTGGAATGATCTTCATATTCCTGGTCATCGTCTTCTTTACAGTACCTGCATTGGAACTATATGGAAAGTATGTTAGGTTATTTGGTGCCTTAGTCAAGTATAGCATACTAGGTTGGCTGCTTTTAGTATGAAACACATTAGTACTAGTTGGACAGAGGGAAGGATAGTTAGACTGGGGAGAAGAGGGAGGTCCCACAAGACTTGTCCATGGCCTTGTCAGGAAAGGAAGAAGGCGATGGATATGGCAGGGGAAATGTGCACAAAATACACAGTAAACAACCTTGAATATAACCACGTGCATTCAATACCCAAGACTCGTGTATACCACTATATGAAAAGGAATGTAGGGTAAGCACTTAGAACCTCCTTATGACTGAAAGGAAAGTCGGCAAACTCCTTACCCACTATGCTATTACAGATACTGACAGCGCTAAGCCCACGTAGAGGGCAAGCAGGGACAGAATCTGTAAGCTGACACTCTAGACGGTACTGAATAAAGAATTTGGAAACAGTACTCACAAGGACCGGAATGACCACATGAATGCCAGTACTCACGAAGACCGGAAAGACCACTTGGATGTCCGTTTTCACGAGGACCGGAAAGACCACTCAAAAGTCAGTACTAACCCACAACTCTGTAAATCAAACAAGAACCCAGAAGGCAGTAAAGGCAAAGAGTGAGGATGACTAAATACCTAAGCCCAAGTCAAGAGGCAAGAAGGAATAGTACAGTGTGGAAAACAAAAGATAATCACACAGGAGCTAGTTACAACAGCTTCCCACACCTAATAATAAAATAGGAACTAAATGTAAAAGTGTAAAGGAAAACATGGCATGGATCCCAATAGAAGGCAAGGATCAGGAGCAGTGAAAACGATATCAAAAGGGAAACTGTCCCACCCATCCAAGGTGAAAAGGCAGGAAACTAAACCTGTAAAGGAAAGATTAATGCAACAAGTCTTTCAGTAGCAAAGGACAATTTCTAGGAAACAGTGAACACAGGCAATTGGGCTACAGCAAAAGGAAAGCTCAGAGAAAGGCTGCCTGCAGACAGAGAAAGGGAGAAAGGGATTTCCAAAAGGCAGAAATCAATTAGGCATACAAATACGAATTCCAGGACAAGGAACAAGAAACACTAACTAGAAACTGGGCACAAAAACTAGGAACCAGGAACAAGGTACCAGTCAAGACAGGAACGCTGCAACAATGACCAGCGCTGGACTGAAGCAGACTGAGGCTTTTAAAGCTGCTTAACGAGCACACCCCTCAGGCGTGTCGCCTGCTGCACCTGCAGCCACAGGTGTTGCCTATCCTCCACCCAGCCTTGTCCTGCAAGGGAGGAGGTGAGGCAGTGAGCCAGGCATTCTGGGAAGCATAGTCATTTGATTAAAGCAGCAGTAGCATGCTGGCTGCCAAAAACCTGGAATGGATCCGGAAGGGAAGTAATTTGGGAAATAAGGTTTTAGCGCTCCCAATTCATCAGGACACTGTAGCATAAGGTTCGGAGGAAATGTCCAGTAGGGAAGAAACCCCAAAACATGCCCCCAAGTGGCGGGAACGGGAGCGAAGGGAGCGAGTCGTGACAGTATACCCCCTTCCACGGCCGACTCCAGGCGGCCGTTACTTGCACAAAACATCTTCTTTCCATGACAGGAGCGCTTTGTCTTCAGAAGTGGCACTGACGGAAATGATGACCCACGGGCAGAAGCAGAAGGACTGGAATGAATAGAATCAGGCCGCAGTCTATAAGAGCCATAGGTGGGTTTTCGGTGAGGAAGAGACTCATGGGTCGAAGAAAGGCATGAAGGACTTGCAGGACCCGAAGCAGAGTTGGAAGGTCCAGGAAGCTTAGTCACTGGAAGAGGATATGCATACATCCTTGAGGAGAGAGGCAGGCTGGTGCTACATGCCTTAGACAACGGTAGAAGTTCTGTTAGCTTCACTGCCGAGAGTGGACACACAGGAGGTGAGGAAACAGCAGGTTTCAGGAAATGTTTATGTTCGGAAGAGGAAGGTGGCGGCTGAGGTAGAGGTTCGGATACTCTGTCATCCATCTGGGTAAAGGTTTGTGGTTGAAAGTGACAAAGATTTGCCTGCATAAGTTCCTTGCCTTGGACGTCTGGAGATCCAATGGGTTGTACGAGGCTGGCACTCCCATTGACAGTCATGTAGCCAGTCAAGTAGCCACCTTGTTGCACGTGGGATACAACCGCAGGAACGTTTGGCATACTGATAGGAGTGTAAGACACAGTACTCGGAACATCAGGCATACTAGCAGCGGGAGCAAAAACAGGCACATCTTGAACTGCAGCAGACATTCCCCTCCTTTGGCTACTATCACCCAACTGGCGCTGCAGCTGGAGGGCCGTGCCCGTCCCTTTCCTCAGGCTCATGTGGGATCCGGCAACAAAAGGGTTGTCAAGCGGTTGATGCAAACCGGACTCCAAACGCGGACCGTCCAGCCCGCTATCCTGGTCGGCTACTCGTTCGGTGACTGGGCCGTGGTGGATGGCATCCGTTTCTCTCACGTAATACTCCAGGCAAGTCCAGCGGCCTCGCATGTAAGGCCCTCCCGAGTCGTGAGCCGGCTTGATGTTTCTGAAGAGAGAGCTGGCAGAAGTCTCAGGCTCAGATGTTGCATATTCGGGAGGCGCTGATGCTACAGTCAAGTAGTTAGGAGAATTGTTTTGTGTACAAGGCAGACATTCTGGTGATTCCCCTGAAGCATAAGAAGGGCAAGATGGACGTTCATCAGTAAATGGTTGGGATTCAGGAGGAATCTCTGGAGCAGAGGAATATGCAGCAGGATCTGACAGTGTAGACAGGTACACCTCCGATATTGGCAGCGAGGCTGAGCAGGATACAGGTCTCTCATGAACTGAAGCCAAACTAGCAGTAGGCTCTGGGACCGAAGACATGCACTTAGAATGTACTACCGGAGGCTCCATGGCTGAAGGATAATCTGCTGGATGAGTCACTGTAGCCGGAGACAAACATGCCAGAGGAAATTCTGAGGCTGAGGGCATGCAAGCTGGAGCCGTCTTGTTAGCTGAAGACAAACTTGTCAAGGTCTTTGGCTCTGACTGCGTGCATGGTGAAGGCTCTTGGGTGACTGGCAGACATAGCACTCTTTTATTGATCGAAGATACGTGT
This sequence comes from Ambystoma mexicanum, assembly GCF_040938575.1. Lineage (NCBI taxonomy): Eukaryota > Metazoa > Chordata > Amphibia > Caudata > Ambystomatidae > Ambystoma > Ambystoma mexicanum. The sequence goes on from NC_090924.1 coordinate 1,423,235,618, forward strand.
GCCAACGATGACTGCAGAGCTGTGGACAGGATTATGGAAGAGTCAATGGTAGTAGGAGGACAGTCTGAAGTCCCAGAAGTCGACAGACACACTTGTGGTTCAGGAATGGAAAGCCCCTTTAAGGCAGTTGACCCCTTGGCACCAGTAACCAAAGTCTGAGCTGTACCCCTGCCGTCCCTCTCCTTAGTGGATGACACAGAGTCTCTTCCTTTTTAGAAGTCAAAATCAACCAGAGGAATCACCATAGTAAAGTCTCTGTTAATCAGGATTTCGTCAATTGACCATTCCTCTGTCTTAGCTTCTGAAAGTGGCTGATTAACAATCAACAGTTCAGGGATCGCCTGCCGGGTTTTTGGTTCAGTAATCTGTGGAATGAGTCCATCAAAACATGAATTCTGCACTGTCTTTGACTGCTCGTAGTGACCGATATTGGCAGAAGGAAGAGCGAACACAGAGGTAGCATCGTTTTCCACATCAGCTTGAATGTCTACTTCAGTCTCAGCAGCTAGATCAAGGGCAGAACCTAAGCCTACAGTTGTGACTGATTCTGTGTATGCCACCATTGTGGATTGTGTTTGGAAATCAGAAGCATGTATGTGTTCAAGCTCAGAGTTATGACAAACTGCTACACAGGAAGCTTCAGGTAAAGGAGTGGCTTGTGAATCTTCAGCTAACAGCAATTCCTGACAAACGGTAGGACAGTTGTCAGAACCTGTGTCCTGAATAAGCGCTGTGCTTGAAAAAAGACTTTCACTCCCAATAGATCTTACATATTGACAAGTATCATGATTTACAAAAGTCTCCACACTCAGGGACTGAACAGTATTCACTTCATCAACGGATAAAGTTGGAGGTGTATTCAGAAAAGACTGTAACATCTTATTCTCCTCTTTTAAGGAAATGTATTCTTGTTTTAACTCCTCAAATTCTGCTTTTAGCATGTCCCGCATTAACTGTACATCCCTATCAGTAGGCACAGGGGAAGGCATGGTGGCATCAGGGCTGGATCCTGCCCTAGCCATCTGGAAGTGCATTGATTGTATATTGTCATCTACTGCTTGCAGGTCTTGTGATCTATACTCTCTCTTACCGACGTGGTCTGTGTTTCTTTTAAGCAGACTATTGGCATCAGACCCCTTGGCATTAGTGACCACAGTAAGAATCTGTGCAGAGGAGTAAGCTGTAGACTGAGGGCAGAAAACAGAAGATATGCAAGGAACCCCTCCATTCTTCATGCTTGAATCATGAAACTGTTCAATCTGAGATAAAGCACAACCGGAATCATGGGGTTCAACAACAGAGGTGCTTGTGTGTATAAATTCTAGGAGTGTGTTGTTTTCCACTGCTAGGGCTTGTGCGGACATAGACTCTGGATCAGAATTAAAGACAGAGCTAGGATCAGGCAATGTACGATGGGCCACCCAGTGGGAAAAATACTTTGCACGTAAATACCCATTCGTGTCAAGGAGTTCATTTAAGTCAGGAGCAGAGATTCGATTTTCACGGGTAATTGTAAGGGAAGCTTTCTGTATAAACTTGTTAGAGGCCTTGCTGCCTTTCCTTAGTAATCTGGCCATGTTCAAACGGGAACAACGGCTGGTCATTCTGTCAGGAAAGGAAGAAGGCGATGGATATGGCAGGGGAAATGTGCACAAAATACACAGTAAACATCCTTGAATATAACCACGTGCATTCAATACCCAAGACTCGTGTATACCACTATATGAAAAGGAATGTAGGGTAAGCACTTAGAACCTCCTTATGACTGAAAGGAAAGTCGGCAAACTCCTTACCCACTATGCTATTACAGATACTGACAGCGCTAAGCCCACGTAGAGGGCAAGCAGGGACAGAATCTGTAAGCTGACACTCTAGACGGTACTGAATAAAGAATTTGGAAACAGTACTCACAAGGACCGGAATGACCACATGAATGCCAGTACTCACGAAGACCGGAAAGACCACTTGGATGTCCGTTTTCACGAGGACCGGAAAGACCACTCAAAAGTCAGTACTAACCCACAACCCTGTAAATCAAACAAGAACCCAGAAGGCAGTAAAGGCAAAGAGTGAGGATGACTAAATACCTAAGCCCAAGTCAAGAGGCAAGAAGGAATAGTACAGTGTGGAAAACAAAAGATAATCACACAGGAGCTAGTTACAACAGCTTCCAACACCTAATAATAAAATAGGAACTAAATGTAAAAGTGTAAAGGAAAACATGGCATGGATCCCAATAGAAGGCAAGGATCAGGAGCAGTGAAAACAATATCAAAAGGGAAACTGTCCCACCCATCCAAGGTGAAAAGGCAGGAAACTAAACCTGTAAAGGAAAGATTAATGCAACAAGTCTTTCAGTAGCAAAGGACAATTTCTAGGAAACAGTGAACACAGGCAATTGGGCTACAGCAAAAGGAAAGCTCAGAGAAAGGCTGCCTGCAGACAGAGAAAGGGAGAAAGGGATTTCCAAAAGGCAGAAATCAATTAGGCATACAAATACGAATTCCAGGACAAGGGACAAGGAACAAGAAACACTAACTAGAAACTGAGCACAAAAACTAGGAACCAGGAACAAGGGACCAGTCAAGACAGGAACGCTGCAACAATGACCAGCGCTGGACTGAAGCAGACTGAGGCTTTTAAAGCTGCTTAACGAGCACACCCCTCAGGCGTGTCGCCTGCTGCACCTGCAGCCACAGGTGTTGCCTATCCTCCACCCAGCCTTGTCCTGCAAGGGAGGAGGTGAGGCAGTGAGCCAGGCATTCTGGGAAGCATAGTCATTTGATTAAAGCAGCAGTAGCATGCTGGCTGCCAAAAACCTGGAATGGATCCGGAAGGGAAGTAATTTGGGAAATAAGGTTTTAGCGCTCCCAATTCATCAGGACACTGTAGCATAAGGTTCGGAGGAAATGTCCAGTAGGCAAGAAACCCCAAAACATGCCCCCAAGTGGCGGGAACGGGAGCGAAGGGAGCGAGTCGTGACAGTATACCCCCTTCCACGGCCGACTCCAGGCGGCCGTTACTTGCACAAAACATCTTCTTTCCATGACAGGAGCGCTTTGTCTTCAGAAGTGGCACTGACGGAAACGATGACCCACGGGCAGAAGCAGAAGGACTGGAATGAATAGAATCAGGCCGCAGTCTATAAGAGCCATAGGTGGGTTTTCGGTGAGGAAGAGACTCATGGGTCGAAGAAAGGCATGAAGGACTTGCAGGACCCGAAGCAGAGTTGGAAGGTCCAGGAAGCTTAGTCACTGGAAGAGGATATGCATACATCCTTGAGGAGAGAGGCAGGCTGGTGCTTCATGCCTTAGACAACGGTAGAAGTTCTGTTAGCTTCACTGCCGAGAGTGGACACACAGGAGGTGAGGAAACAGCAGGTTTCAGGAAATGTTTATGTTCGGAAGAGGAAGGTGGCGGCTGAGGTAGAGGTTCGGATACTCTGTCATCCATCTGGGTAAAGGTTTGTGGTTGAAAGTGACAAAGATTTGCCTGCATAAGTTCCTTGCCTTGGAGGTCTGGAGATCCAATGGGTTGTACGAGGCTGGCACTCCCATTGACAGTCATGTAGCCAGTCAAGTAGCCACCTTGTTGCACGTGGGATACAACCGCAGGAACGTTTGGCATACTGATAGGAGTGTAAGACACAGTACTCGGAACATCAGGCATACTAGCAGCGGGAGCAAAAACAGGCACATCTTGAACTGCAGCAGACATTCCCCTCCTTTGGCTACTATCACCCAACTGGCGCTGCAGCTGGAGGGCCGTGCCCGTCCCTTTCCTCAGGCTCATGTGGGATCCGGCAACAAAAGGGTTGTCAAGCGGTTGATGCAAACCGGACTCCAAACGCGGACCGTCCAGCCCGCTATCCTGGTCGGCTACTCGTTCGGTGACTGGGCCGTGGTGGATGGCATCCGTTTCTCTCACGTAATACTCCAGGCAAGTCCAGCGGCCTCGCATGTAAGGCCCTCCCGAGTCGTGAGCCGGCTTGATGTTTCTGAAGAGAGAGCTGGCAGAAGTCTCAGGCTCAGATGTTGCATATTCGGGAGGCGCTGATGCTACAGTCAAGTAGTTAGGAGAATTGTTTTGTGTACAAGGCAGACATTCTGGTGATTCCCCTGAAGCATAAGAAGGGCAAGATGGACGTTCATCAGTAAATGGTTGGGATTCAGGAGGAATCTCTGGAGCAGAGGAATATGCAGCAGGATCTGACAGTGTAGACAGGTACACCTCCGATATTGGCAGCGAGGCTGAGCAGGATACAGGTCTCTCATGAACTGAAGCCAAACTAGCAGTAGGCTCTGGGACCGAAGACATGCACTTAGAATGTACTACCGGAGGCTCCATGGCTGAAGGATAATCTGCTGGATGAGTCACTGTAGCCGGAGACAAACATGCCAGAGGAAATTCTGAGGCTGAGGGCATGCAAGCTGGAGCCGTCTTGTTAGCTGAAGACAAACTTGTCAAGGTCTTTGGCTCTGACTGCGTGCATGGTGAAGGCTCTTGGGTGACTGGCAGACATAGCACTCTTTTATTGATCGAAGATACGTGTGCCAACGATGACTGCAGAGCTGTGGACAGGATTATGGAAGAGTCAATGGTAGTAGGAGGACAGTCTGAAGTCCCAGAAGTCGACAGACACACTTGTGGTTCAGGAATGGAAAGCCCCTTTAAGGCAGTTGACCCCTTGGCACCAGTAACCAAAGTCTGAGCTGTACCCCTGCCGTCCCTCTCCTTAGTGGATGACACAGAGTCTCTTCCTTTGTAGAAGTCAAAATCAACCAGAGGAATCACCATAGTAAAGTCTCTGTTAATCAGGATTTCGTCAATTGACCATTCCTCTGTCTTAGCTTCTGAAAGTGGCTGATTAACAATCAACAGTTCAGGGATCGCCTGCTGGGTTTTTGGTTCAGTAATCTGTGGAATGAGTCCATCAAAACATGAATTCTGCACTGTCTTTGACTGCTCGTAGTGACCGATATTGGCAGAAGGAAGAGCGAACACAGAGGTAGCATCGTTTTCCACATCAGCTTGAATGTCTACTTCAGTCTCAGCAGCTAGATCAAGGGCAGAACCTAAGCCTACAGTTGTGACTGATTCTGTGTATGCCACCATTGTGGATTGTGTTTGGAAATCAGAAGCATGTATGTGTTCAAGCTCAGAGTTATGACAAACTGCTACACAGGAAGCTTCAGGTAAAGGAGTGGCTTGTGAATCTTCAGCTAACAGCAATTCCTGACAAACGGTAGGACAGTTGTCAGAACCTGTGTCCTGAATAAGCGCTGTGCTTGAAAAAAGACTTTCACTCCCAATAGATCTTACATATTGACAAGTATCATGATTTACAAAAGTCTCCGCACTCAGGGACTGAACAGTATTCACTTCATCAACGGATAAAGTTGGAGGTGTATTCAGAAAAGACTGTAACATCTTATTCTCCTCTTTTAAGGAAATGTATTCTTGTTTTAACTCCTCAAATTCTGCTTTTAGCATGTCCCGCATTAACTGTACATCCCTATCAGTAGGCACAGGGGAAGGCATGGTGGCATCAGGGCTGGATCCTGCCCTAGCCATCTGGAAGTGCATTGATTGTATATTGTCATCTACTGCTTGCAGGTCTTGTGATCTATACTCTCTCTTACCGACGTGGTCTGTGTTTCTTTTAAGCAGACTATTGGCATCAGACCCCTTGGCATTAGTGACCACAGTAAGAATCTGTGCAGAGGAGTAAGCTGTAGACTGAGGGCAGAAAACAGAAGATATGCAAGGAACCCCTCCATTCTTCATGCTTGAATCATGAAACTGTTCAATCTGAGATAAAGCACAACCGGAATCATGGGGTTCAACAACAGAGGTGCTTGTGTGTATAAATTCTAGGAGTGTGTTGTTTTCCACTGCTAGGGCTTGTGCGGACATAGACTCTGGATCAGAATTAAAGACAGAGCTAGGATCAGGCAATGTACGATGGGCCACCCAGTGGGAAAAATACTTTGCACGTAAATACCCATTCGTGTCAAGGAGTTCATTTAAGTCAGGAGCAGAGATTCGATTTTCACGGGTAATTGTAAGGGAAGCTTTCTGTATAAACTTGTTAGAGGCCTTGCTGCCTTTCCTTAGTAATCTGGCCATGTTCAAACGGGAACAACGGCTGGTCATTCTGTCAGGAAAGGAAGAAGGCGATGGATATGGCAGGGGAAATGTGCACAAAATACACAGTAAACATCCTTGAATATAACCACGTGCATTCAATACCCAAGACTCGTGTATACCACTATATGAAAAGGAATGTAGGGTAAGCACTTAGAACCTCCTTATGACTGAAAGGAAAGTCGGCAAACTCCTTACCCACTATGCTATTACAGATACTGACAGCGCTAAGCCCACGTAGAGGGCAAGCAGGGACAGAATCTGTAAGCTGACACTCTAGACGGTACTGAATAAAGAATTTGGAAACAGTACTCACAAGGACCGGAATGACCACATGAATGCCAGTACTCACGAAGACCGGAAAGACCACTTGGATGTCCGTTTTCACGAGGACCGGAAAGACCACTCAAAAGTCAGTACTAACCCACAACCCTGTAAATCAAACAAGAACCCAGAAGGCAGTAAAGGCAAAGAGTGAGGATGACTAAATACCTAAGCCCAAGTCAAGAGGCAAGAAGGAATAGTACAGTGTGGAAAACAAAAGATAATCACACAGGAGCTAGTTACAACAGCTTCCAACACCTAATAATAAAATAGGAACTAAATGTAAAAGTGTAAAGGAAAACATGGCATGGATCCCAATAGAAGGCAAGGATCAGGAGCAGTGAAAACGATATCAAAAGGGAAACTGTCCCACCCATCCAAGGTGAAAAGGCAGGAAACTAAACCTGTAAAGGAAAGATTAATGCAACAAGTCTTTCAGTAGCAAAGGACAATTTCTAGGAAACAGTGAACACAGGCAATTGGGCTACAGCAAAAGGAAAGCTCAGAGAAAGGCTGCCTGCAGACAGAGAAAGGGAGAAAGGGATTTCCAAAAGGCAGAAATCAATTAGGCATACAAATACGAATTCCAGGACAAGGAACAAGAAACACTAACTAGAAACTGGGCACAAAAACTAGGAACCAGGAACAAGGGACCAGTCAAGACAGGAACGCTGCAACAATGACCAGCGCTGGACTGAAGCAGACTGAGGCTTTTAAAGCTGCTTAACGAGCACACCCCTCAGAAAAAAGAGACATTTAAAACAAAGAAAGGCATGCAGGATAGCAACTAAACTACAGAACAGCAATAAGACCTACCTGAACACTATCAAACGTGCTGGAGTCAGTGAAGTAACTGGACCGCACTCGCCCATGAAAGACAACGCGCCCCTGCAAAGAAGGGAGGACGGAGAGCACGCCTAATTCTACCACAAGGTGAGGAGAGGGCGCCAGAGGGACTGAAATCATACGGGGGAGGAGGGAGGATACTTACCCCAGTCGGTCAGTCTTGAACACAGTCCTCCTGTATTTTCAGGCAGAACCTTCCCTGCAGACCACATCAGGGCAAAGCTGAGAAGCATACCAGCGAGTAACCCGGCTGGGTGGCGTCCCTGTGGATACCAGGTGAGCGTAACAGAACATAAAGCCTACCATAACAAATCTACCTGGGCGCCATGGAGACATCAGAAATGGACCAATCGGCCCAATTACTAGGAGAGCTTCGTTCTGAGGTTCATTCTGCCCGACAAGAGACTAATGCCCTCCGGAGAGACCTAATAGTTACCAAAGAATGCACTGAAGAGATTAGCAGGTAATACTTGCAATCACAAGCAGGACAGATGCCTCTAACTTGAAGCAATCCAACGATGCAAAACCCTGCCATACCACCCACTCCGGTACAGATCACGTTACCTGGAACAGTGCCCCTGGCACCACCAGAAAGGTTCTCAGGCGACCCACGGAAGTATGCAGCATTCATCAATCAGTGCCCCCTTCATTTTCTTTGTAGGCCTGGAGCATTTCCAAACGACCAAGCTCGGGTAGCTTTTGTCTTATCATACCTGAGTGGTGGTGCAGCAGATTGGTCGGTGCCGTTGGTAACCCATGACGATCCTCTATTACATGACTTTGGGGGTTCCAGAGAAAAATGGAAAAACTTTTTGCTCGCCATACCCAGGAACAAGCAATAGACAATGAACTCTTGTCCCTCCGACAGGGGAATCAGGACTTGTTAACGTACATTGTTACCTTCAACAGACTGGTTGCCGAAGCTAGGTGGCCAGAAAACAAAAGAACCACGTTATTCCATCGAGGCTTATGAGGCGAATTAAAGGACGTCTTAGCCCAGGTGGTTGATCCACCCAGAGACTGTGCAGAATTCATAAATCTGGTCGTGCAGCTAGACCACCGGTTGCAGGACCGAAAGGCAGACCGGTCTAAGACGGACCCTCGGACTGTGTATGTTCGACCAAGGGAAAACACATCCCGTGTACCTGAAAATGCTGTAGAACCCATGCAGATGGAAGGGATACGGCCTCCATTAACAAAACAAGAGCGAGACAAAAGAAGACAACAACAGCTATGTTTGTATTGTGGGAAACCAGGACATTTCCTGAAGGTCTGTTCAGTAAAACCCCCAAGAAGAACAGTCGGGGCCACAGAGAAGGATGAAGGTAAGGAATAGGAAAACTGCCAAGTTCGACAAACGTAGAGGTCAGTTTGTCGAGTGAGAAGAAAGAGTTGCTGACCTCACACTTTGCAATACCAGTGATCTTAATTAACCACCAACAGTCGTCAAGAATGCATGCCGTTGAAGCATACATCGATAGCGGAGCAGTTGGAAATGATATTGATCAAGAACTGGCAGCAGGGATGGGGCTTCTTTTGTGTTCTAAGCCTACTATGGACAAGGTAACCACCATGGATGGGACAGAAATCGATCCGGGCCAGTAACCCAGTGCACAGCCAGGGTAACCTTGCTGTGCCAGGACGAACATTGGGAGTCTATTTCATTCGATCTCATCAAGGCACCTCAGTTTAGGCTAATACTAGGGATGCCATGGTTGGTTGCCCGCAACCCTTTGATAGACTGGCGGCACGAAAATTAACCTTCCCTGGTGACTGCTCCCCTGACTGCTATTACCAAGAGGAGAAACCCGACGTCTGTATCCCCATGACTCCCGGAGCGACAGTATCAGCCCTGGGAGCAACTAATACCTTGCCAAGTGAATACCATGATTTCCAGGATGTTTTCCGAAAGGACCAAGCCAATACATTTCCGCCGCAGAGGCCCTATGACTGTCAGATCAGTCTTGTTCCTGGTGCACAAATCCCTTGCGGCAGGATCTACGCTCTCACATTCACATTCATTTGAAATCCTATTTAGACCAGTACCTTGCAAACGGATTTATCCATCCTTCGAAGTCACCCGCAGCCAGTCCTTTGTTCTTCGTACCGAAAAAGGAAGGAGAATTGAGAACCTGTATTGACTACCGCGCATTGAACCAGATCACCGTAAAGAACTGCTACCCCTTGCCACTTATCCCTGAGATGCTAGACCAAGTTAAAGATGCCCAGATTTATACCAAATTGGACCTTCGAAGAGTGTACCACCTGGTCAGAGTCAGAAAAGGAGATGAATGGAAAACCGCCTTCTGTACTAAGTACGGCTTGTTTGAATATCAAGTCATGCCCTTCGGGTTATGCAACGCTCTTGCGGCATTCCAGTATTTCATGAATGACGTCTTAAGGGAGTTAATTGATGTGTGCGCCTTAGTGTACATAGACGACATCTTAGTATACTCAGCCTCGGAACAAGATCATGTCAGGCACGTTCGTTCAGTCCTCACCAAGCTCCGTCAACATCGCTTGTTTGCAAAGCTTGAAAAATGCTTTTTTCACATCACCGAAGTAGAATTTCTTGGTTGTATCCTTACTCCAGGAGGCATCAGAATAGACGTGCACAAGGTAGATGCCATTCTGAAATGACCTTCACCGACGTCTTTGAAAGGGGTACAAAGCATGCTGGGCTTTGCAAACTTCTACCGCCGGTTCATCCCAGACTTCTCTCAGGTTGTGCACCCAATCACAGTACTATTACGAAAAAACAATAAAAAGTTTGCTTGGACCGAAGAAGCAGAAGAAGCCTTTCAGGAACTTAAACAAAGGTTTACCTCTGATCCAATCCTGCGACATCCTCGTCCAGACCTCCCTCATGTCGTTGAAACAGATGCGTCCAGTCTCGCAATGGGGGCTGTCCTTTCACAGAGAGACCCGGAAACCGGCCAGCTACATCCAGTGGCCTTCTGGTCGAAAAAGTTCTCACCTCAAGAGATTAATTATGCCATCACGGACAAGGAACTCCTGGCTATCAAATCCGCCTTTAAAGCCTGTAGGCACTACCTTCTGGGGGCCAGACCCACCATTACAGTCATCACAGACCACCGAAACCTGCAATATCTCAAAACAGCCAAGGCTCAGTCCTCGTGCCAATTACGGTGGGCCCTTTTTTTCGCCGAATATGATTATGTAATCACATTTCGACCAGGAGTCAGAAACGGAAAGGCGGATGCCTTATCTCGCATGGGCATAGATGAAATAGTATATACATCTCCAGACCCAGTACCTATTATACCTGAGGACAAACTCTTGGGTATCACGACAGCCTTAACACAAGCAGAACTACGAAAAGAAATCCAACGGACAATGAATCCTGATGCCTACCTCGCATGGCAAACTCAAGGAGAACAATATACCATCAAGGACCATCTACCCTTTTTTAGGGATCGCCTATATGTACCCAAGAAGGAATTACAACAGCATATTATTTCAAACTATCACGATTCACTGATCGAAGGGCATCCTGGGATCGTCAAAACCATAGCTAAGGTGAAAGAGAACTTTTGGTGGCCTACCTGGCGTAAGGACATCATTCAGTATATTCAGTCCTGCGGTGTCTGCCCACAAAATAAATCACAGAAACAAAAACCATCTGGTCTCCTACAACCATTGGACATTCCTCCAGTTCCATGGCACACTCTTTCCCTTGACTTCATCACTGATCTACCTCCAAGCCAAGGGTTCAACACCATCCTTGTAGTTGTGAACTTATTCTCGAAGATGGCCCATTTTGTTCCTCTCAAAGGCCGCCCAGATGCAGCCACTTTAGCAAAAGTCTTCCCTTCGGTTCTGTTGTGCAATGGCACAGATCGACGTTCGGCTATCTACCAGTCACCATACCAGTGATCTTAATTAACCACCAACAGTCGTCAAGAATGCATGCCGTTGAAGCATACATCGATAGCGGAGCAGTTGGAAATGATATTGATCAAGAACTGGCAGCAGGGATGGGGCTTCTTTTGTGTTCTAAGCCTACTATGGACAAGGTAACCACCATGGATGGGACAGAAATCGATCCGGGCCAGTAACCCAGTGCACAGCCAGGGTAACCTTGCTGTGCCAGGACGAACATTGGGAGTCTATTTCATTCGATCTCATCAAGGCACCTCAGTTTAGGCTAATACTAGGGATGCCATGGTCGGTTGCCCGCAACCCTTTGATAGACTGGCGGCACGAAAATTAACCTTCCCTGGTGACTGCTCCCCTGACTGCTATTACCAAGAGGAGAAACCCGACGTCTGTATCCCCATGACTCCCGGAGCGACAGTATCAGCCCTGGGAGCAACTAATACCTTGCCAAGTGAATACCATGATTTCCAGGATGTTTTCCGAAAGGACCAAGCCAATACATTTCCGCCGCAGAGGCCCTATGACTGTCAGATCAGTCTTGTTCCTGGTGCACAAATCCCTTGCGGCAGGATCTACGCTCTCACATTCACATTCATTTGAAATCCTATTTAGACCAGTACCTTGCAAACGGATTTATCCATCCTTCGAAGTCACCCGCAGCCAGTCCTTTGTTCTTCGTACCGAAAAAGGAAGGAGAATTGAGAACCTGTATTGACTACCGCGCATTGAACCAGATCACCGTAAAGAACTGCTACCCCTTGCCACTTATCCCTGAGATGCTAGACCAAGTTAAAGATGCCCAGATTTATACCAAATTGGACCTTCGAAGAGTGTACCACCTGGTCAGAGTCAGAAAAGGAGATGAATGGAAAACCGCCTTCTGTACTAAGTACGGCTTGTTTGAATATCAAGTCATGCCCTTCGGGTTATGCAACGCTCTTGCGGCATTCCAGTATTTCATGAATGACGTCTTAAGGGAGTTAATTGATGTGTGCGCCTTAGTGTACATAGACGACATCTTAGTATACTCAGCCTCGGAACAAGATCATGTCAGGCACGTTCGTTCAGTCCTCACCAAGCTCCGTCAACATCGCTTGTTTGCAAAGCTTGAAAAATGCTTTTTTCACATCACCGAAGTAGAATTTCTTGGTTGTATCCTTACGCCAGGAGGCATCAGAATAGACGTGCACAAGGTAGATGCCATTCTGAAATGGCCTTCACCGACGTCTTTGAAAGGGGTACAAAGCATGCTGGGCTTTGCAAACTTCTACCGCCGGTTCATCCCAGACTTCTCTCAGGTTGTGCACCCAATCACAGTACTATTACGAAAAAACAATAAAAAGTTTGCTTGGACCGAAGAAGCAGAAGAAGCCTTTCAGGAACTTAAACAAAGGTTTACCTCTGATCCAATCCTGCGACATCCTCGTCCAGACCTCCCTCATGTCGTTGAAACAGATGCGTCCAGTCTCGCAATGGGGGCTGTCCTTTCACAGAGAGACCCGGAAACCGGCCAGCTACATCCAGTGGCCTTCTGGTCGAAAAAGTTCTCACCTCAAGAGATTAATTATGCCATCACGGACAAGGAACTCCTGGCTATCAAATCCGCCTTTAAAGCCTGTAGGCACTACCTTCTGGGGGCCAGACCCACCATTACAGTCATCACAGACCACCGAAACCTGCAATATCTCAAAACAGCCAAGGCTCAGTCCTCGTGCCAATTACGGTGGGCCCTTTTTTTCGCCGAATATGATTATGTAATCACATTTCGACCAGGAGTCAGAAACGGAAAGGCGGATGCCTTATCTCGCATGGGCATAGATGAAATAGTATATACATCTCCAGACCCAGTACCTATTATACCTGAGGACAAACTCTTGGGTATCACGACAGCCTTAACACAAGCAGAACTACGAAAAGAAATCCAACGGACAATGAATCCTGATGCCTACCTCGCATGGCAAACTCAAGGAGAACAATATACCATCAAGGACCATCTACCCTTTTTTAGGGATCGCCTATATGTACCCAAGAAGGAATTACAACAGCATATTATTTCAAACTATCACGATTCACTGATCGAAGGGCATCCTGGGATCGTCAAAACCATAGCTAAGGTGAAAGAGAACTTTTGGTGGCCTACCTGGCGTAAGGACATCATTCAGTATATTCAGTCCTGCGGTGTCTGCCCACAAAATAAATCACAGAAACAAAAACCATCTGGTCTCCTACAACCATTGGACATTCCTCCAGTTCCATGGCACACTCTTTCCCTTGACTTCATCACTGATCTACCTCCAAGCCAAGGGTTCAACACCATCCTTGTAGTTGTGAACTTATTCTCGAAGATGGCCCATTTTGTTCCTCTCAAAGGCCGCCCAGATGCAGCCACTTTAGCAAAAGTCTTCCCTTCGGTTCTGTTGTGCAATGGCACAGATCGACGTTCGGCTATCTACCAGTCACCATACCAGTGATCTTAATTAACCACCAACAGTCGTCAAGAATGCATGCCGTTGAAGCATACATCGATAGCGGAGCAGTTGGAAATGATATTGATCAAGAACTGGCAGCAGGGATGGGGCTTCTTTTGTGTTCTAAGCCTACTATGGACAAGGTAACCACCATGGATGGGACAGAAATCGATCCGGGCCAGTAACCCAGTGCACAGCCAGGGTAACCTTGCTGTGCCAGGACGAACATTGGGAGTCTATTTCATTCGATCTCATCAAGGCACCTCAGTTTAGGCTAATACTAGGGATGCCATGGTCGGTTGCCCGCAACCCTTTGATAGACTGGCGGCACGAAAATTAAACTTCCCTGGTGACTGCTCCCCTGACTGCTATTACCAAGAGGAGAAACCCGACGTCTGTATCCCCATGACTCCCGGAGCGACAGTATCAGCCCTGGGAGCAACTAATACCTTGCCAAGTGAATACCATGATTTCCAGGATGTTTTCCGAAAGGACCAAGCCAATACATTTCCGCCGCAGAGGCCCTATGACTGTCAGATCAGTCTTGTTCCTGGTGCACAAATCCCTTGCGGCAGGATCTACGCTCTCACATTCACATTCATTTGAAATCCTATTTAGACCAGTACCTTGCAAACGGATTTATCCATCCTTCGAAGTCACCCGCAGCCAGTCCTTTGTTCTTCGTACCGAAAAAGGAAGGAGAATTGAGAACCTGTATTGACTACCGCGCATTGAACCAGATCACCGTATAGAACTGCTACCCCTTGCCACTTATCCCTGAGATGCTAGACCAAGTTAAAGATGCCCAGATTTATACCAAATTGGACCTTCGAAGAGTGTACCACCTGGTCAGAGTCAGAAAAGGAGATGAATGGAAAACCGCCTTCTGTACTAAGTACGGCTTGTTTGAATATCAAGTCATGCCCTTCGGGTTATGCAACGCTCTTGCGGCATTCCAGTATTTCATGAATGACGTCTTAAGGGAGTTAATTGATGTGTGCGCCTTAGTGTACATAGACGACATCTTAGTATACTCAGCCTCGGAACAAGATCATGTCAGGCACGTTCGTTCAGTCCTCACCAAGCTCCGTCAACATCGCTTGTTTGCAAAGCTTGAAAAATGCTTTTTTCACATCACCGAAGTAGAATTTCTTGGTTGTATCCTTACTCCAGGAGGCATCAGAATAGACGTGCACAAGGTAGATGCCATTCTGAAATGGCCTTCACCGACGTCTCTGAAAGGGGTACAAAGCATGCTGGGCTTTGCAAACTTCTACCGCCGGTTCATCCCAGACTTCTCTCAGGTTGTGCACCCAATCACAGTACTATTACGAAAAAACAATAAAAAGTTTGCTTGGACCGAAGAAGCAGAAGAAGCCTTTCAGGAACTTAAACAAAGGTTTACCTCTGATCCAATCCTGCGACATCCTCGTCCAGACCTCCCTCATGTCGTTGAAACAGATGCGTCCAGTCTCGCAATGGGGGCTGTCCTTTCACAGAGAGACCCGGAAACCGGCCAGCTACATCCAGTGGCCTTCTGGTCGAAAAAGTTCTCACCTCAAGAGATTAATTATGCCATCACGGACAAGGAACTCCTGGCTATCAAATCCGCCTTTAAAGCCTGTAGGCACTACATTCTGGGGGCCAGACCCACCATTACAGTCATCACAGACCACCGAAACCTGCAATATCTCAAAACAGCCAAGGCTCAGTCCTCGTGCCAATTACGGTGGGCCCTTTTTTTCGCCGAATATGATTATGTAATCACATTTCGACCAGGAGTCAGAAACGGAAAGGCGGATGCCTTATCTCGCATGGGCATAGATGAAATAGTATATACATCTCCAGACCCAGTACCTATTATACCTGAGGACAAACTCTTGGGTATCACGACAGCCTTAACACAAGCAGAACTACGAAAAGAAATCCAACGGACAATGAATCCTGATGCCTACCTCGCATGGCAAACTCAAGGAGAACAATATACCATCAAGGACCATCTACCCTTTTTTAGGGATCGCCTATATGTACCCAAGAAGGAATTACAACAGCATATTATTTCAAACTATCACGATTCACTGATCAAAGGGCATCCTGGGATCGTCAAAACCATAGCTAAGGTGAAAGAGAACTTTTGGTGGCCTACCTGGCGTAAGGACATCATTCAGTATATTCAGTCCTGCGGTGTCTGCCCACAAAATAAATCACAGAAACAAAAACCATCTGGTCTCCTACAACCATTGGACATTCCTCCAGTTCCATGGCACACTCTTTCCCTTGACTTCATCACTGATCTACCTCCAAGCCAAGGGTTCAACACCATCCTTGTAGTTGTGAACTTATTCTCGAAGATGGCCCATTTTGTTCCTCTCAAAGGCCGCCCAGATGCAGCCACTTTAGCAAAAGTCTTCCCTTCGGTTCTGTTGTGCAATGGCACAGATCGACGTTCGGCTATCTACCAGTCACCATTCCCAAACGGACGGCCAAACCGAGAGAACCAATCAGACACTCAAGCAATATTTACGGAGCATGCAGCACCACGAACAAAGGAATTGGAAAGACCTACTATGGATAGCCGAATATGCATATAACAATTCTTTGCATTCAAGCACGGGACAAACGCCCTTCTATACCCTTTATGGCAGACATCCACGTACCTCTGAACTAGACCTTCCAGCCAGCTTGGAAATGCCAGCGGTAAAGACTCTACACACAACCATTACTCAGGCTTTCAAAAGGGCAAAGGAACACCTTATTCATGCCAAAGAAAAACAAAAGAGATTCTCTGACCAACACCGGAAAAAGGCCCCTGATTATCAAGTAGGAGACAAAGTTTGATTAGCCGATAAATTCGCACCCATTAAGGGAACCCGGACCTTTCATCCCAGATTCTTAGGACCCTATACCATTAAGGCAATTATCAATCCAGCAGCTGTGAAACTGGATTTACCACCTAATCTACACATCCACCCGGTATTCCATGTGTCCCTACTGAAACCAATGCAACCCGGGACACGGATTGGGACACCACCTAAGCCCATACTTGTTGACTAGTCGATTGGAAAGGATTTGGACCACAAGATAGATCCTGGGAGCCCAGTGAGAATATTCACGCACCACGTCTAATCAGGAAATTCCATCGGAACTTCCCAACCAAACCTGGCCCAGACAGAAGGAACACCATGGGAGGGGCCTTAGGGGGGAGTGCTGTCACGACCCTCACCCAAAACCCCCTCTGGCAAACCCATTGGTCAGGTGGAGTCAGGACTCAGTTCTCTAGAGCCTGGCATCCTCTTCAAAAGCCCTCATGGGGCAAGTCCTGGTGCCTATGGCGCCAGGCTCATACACCAGAAAAAAACAATGTGCTTGGGAACTACTTTATTGTATTGTCAGACAACATGGTGGCATCCACATAGCTTGGTTCCTAAGAACCAAGCTATGCGGTTTAGTGTTTTGGGTGTGGTAGCCTAGGGCCTACTTTACCTGGACTATTTTGTTGGGGCTATTTAAACCACACCCGAGCAAGACAACACGCTTCGCGTTACTTTGCAGCTTGCAACGTGACACTCAGGTGTCCAGCTATTCCCTCAAAACTCGGAGAAGCAGAACCTGCAAGGAGACAAAAGGAACATCATTAGCAGCAGCATCTTACCTGCAGTCTTCATCTTTAAACACTCGCAGCTACTGAGAACAGCTTCCTCGAATCTGCACTCCTACCGGACAGAACGACCTGAAAGAGGAAGATAGAGGCAACATTAAAGAAAGCAGTAGAGACATTTACAATTTATGAACTGCTCAAAAGGCTTACCTGGCTGGTCGCCTCTCGGCTGGCACCACTCTGGACATTCCACTCATGCTGAAGAACACAGCGACCTACAAGGAAGGAAAACACAGGTTAGCAAAGGCAAGACTTTGCAGCGCTGAGCATAGCGCTTACTTACCGCATCATAGCGCTCTTAATGCGCCATCATTTACCAGCGGGGCTCAACCAAGCCAGTTCGCTGCGCTGAAGCTCTGCATACCTAAGGGAGAAAAAAGAGACATTTTAAACAAAGAAAGGCATGCAGGATATCAACAAAACTAAAGAATAGCAATAAGACCTACCTGAACAATATCAAACGGTCCGGCATCAGTGAAGTAACTGTACCGCACTCGCCCATAAAAGACAACGCGCCCCTGCAACGAAGGCAGGACGGAGAGCATGCCTAATTCTACCACAAGGTGAGGAGAGGGCGCCAGAGGGACTGAAATCATACGTGGGTGGAGGGAGGATACTTACCCCAGTCGGTCAGTCTTGAACACAGTCCTCCTGTTTTTTCAGGCAGAACCTTCCCCGAGACCACATCAGGGCAAAGCTGAGAAGCATAC
The DNA here is from genome assembly GCF_040938575.1 of Ambystoma mexicanum. NCBI lineage: Eukaryota > Metazoa > Chordata > Amphibia > Caudata > Ambystomatidae > Ambystoma > Ambystoma mexicanum. Next base: position 1,423,253,671 of record NC_090924.1, read on the forward strand.
CAGCGAGTAACCCGGCTGGGTGGCGTCCCTGTGGATACCAGGTGAGCATAACACACACCTCCTTAACCCAGGCCTCCCTGAAACCCCGGATTGGTTTTAATGATCAGTAAACGCTATTATCTAAAAATCTATCTTCTAATGATGTCCTAAAAGCAAATTCCTTATCTGCAAGGGAGCAATCTACGGTTCGTATTAGGGATTTCCCCAGGAGATGGTTAAGCGTCATTCATTGGAGACACCCAGGTTTTAATTTTGCCAGTTTCTTTTTCAATCTTTATTTTCTCTCCCTCAATCCCTCTCGTATGCTCTCTTTCTCCTCCTACTATGATGATAGTTATGATAGTTTATTTATATAGCGCCTATACACAACGTGTTTCAAAGCGCTTCAAGGAGGGAGGGGAGCAAAGGAAAATACAGTTACATTCAGCAAAGTCCTTGAAGCAGTACAGAATGTAAAAATAACTATCATAATAGGCCTGTCGACATTTCTGATAGTGCAAGTGCATAGAACAAGTAAGGCAAGAGGTAATGGATAGGAGGAGAACAAAGCAAGCAGTAACATTACTATGTCTGACGACAATTTACACAGTGCAGGTGGTAACAAGAGGAGGGGTGGGGGGGGCAAGGGTACGGAGGGGAAAGGAGAACAAGGCACGATACTGAACAAAAATGTCGGTGACAAATTTGAAAGTAGGGGAGGGGGGGAGGAAGAGAACAAGGGGGGAGGAGGGGGGACAGACAAGCTGCTATCGAGAGTCACGGAACAAAAGATAGGAGTAAGTGCTAGGAGGGGGAAGTCTGAGAGGAGGGAGGAGGAGTGGGGAGTAGGAAAGGTAGTAGAAGAGGATGGATGTGAGGAGGTGGGAAGGGAAGGAGGCAGGAAGGGGGGTGGAACGCAGAGCAAAGAGGGTGGAGCAGGCACTCAGGGGGGGAAGGGGGGCACACAGGCACTCACAGAGGGCCAGGGGGGAACACGGGCACTCACGGAGGGGCAGGGGGGCACACAGGCACTCACGGAGGGGCAGAGGGGCACACGGGCACTCACAGAGGGGCAGGGGGGCCCACGGGCACTCACGGAGGGAGGGGGGCACACGGGCACTTACAGAGGGGCAGGGGGCACACAGGCACTCACAGAGGGGCAAGGGGGCACACAGGCACTCACGGAGGGGGGGCACATGGGCACTCACGGAGGGGCAGGGGCACACAGGCACTCACGGAGGGGCAGGGGGCACACGGGCACTCACGGAGGGGCAGGGGGCGGGGGGGCACACAGGCACCCACGGAGGGGGGGGCACATGGGCACTCACGGAGGGGCAGGGGCACACAGGCACTCACGGAGGGGCAGGGGGCACACGGGCACTCACGGAGGGGCAGGGGGCACACGGGCACTCACGGAGGGGCGGGGGGGCACACAGGCACTCACGGAGGGGCGGGGGGCACACAGGCACTCACGGAGGGGCGGGGGGCACACGGGCACTCACGGAGGGGCAGGGGGTGGGGGGCACACAGGCACTCACGGAGGGGCAGGGAGGCACACAGGCACTCACGGAGGGGGGGGCACATGGGCACTCACGGATGGGCAGGGGCACACAGGCACTCACGGAGGGGCAGGGGGCACACGGGCACTCACGGAGGGGCAGGGGGCACACGGGCACTCACGGAGCGGCGGGGGGGCACACAGGCACTCATGGAGGGGCGGGGGGCACACAGGCACTCACAGAGGGGCAGGGGGGCACACAGGCACTCACGGAGGGGGGGCACATGGGTACTCACGGAGGGGCAGGGGCACACAGGCACTCACGGAGGGGCAGGGGGCACATGGGCACTCACGGAGGGGCAGGGGCACACAGGCACTCACGGAGGGGCAGGGGGCACACGGGCACTCACGGAGGGGCAGGGGGCACACGGGCACTCACGGAGGGGCAGGGGGCGGGGGGGGCACACAGGCACTCACTGAGGGGCGGGGGGCACACAGGCACTCACGGAGGGGCAGGGGGGCACACAGGCACTCAAGGAGGGGCGGGGGGGCACACAGGCACTCACGGAGGGGCAGGGGGGCACACAGGCACTCAAGGAGGGGCGGGGGGGCACACAGGCACTCACGGAGGGGCCTGCGATCCGGCGTACCGCGGTGGACAGCGGTAGACAGGGCCTTCGTTGTGGGCCTTAGGTGGTGCGGCCGGCTCCCGCCTCCCGGTTGCAGCCATTGGCTAAAGGGGCCAATTGCAACCAATGGGAGAGGGGGCAGGGGCTGGCCCACCAAAGCAGGAAACAAATCACATATTCCTCAAAATGGCAAACAAAACGAAAGAACGGCCATCTTGGAGGGCCTCGGCAAGGTGGCATTTAGCAGGGCAACACATGAAACAAAAGGTGCAGGCAGCAACTAGTGAGATGGACGCATCATGCTGGACACAGCAGCCATATGTTTCAAATTCACGATCGAATCGTGAGCATTCCGACCAAGATGAAAAGTCACTCGCATTGCCACGCAAAGTCAATGATACTGCCCCCTCTGCTCCACCAACTGTCTAACACCTCTCTCTCCCTGTTTCTACCTCTTCTGTCTCTATGATGTTCTCTTTCTACAGTCTACTTCTACCCTTTGACCTTACCTTGTCCTATTTCCTCTCTCCTTCCTAACACCAATGCCACCATCCCTGCTCCACTGCAGTACTTTTCTCCCCTCTTCACTCCACTACTCTCCCCTCCTCACTGCACTACTTCTCTCCTACGACCAACTACTACTTTAATGGACCTTGCACAGAAGTGCTCTTCATGCACTACAATTAATCAGACCTTAGCACTGACCTGAGTCGGAAGTAGCAGTAAGTGGAAAGGAGAATCTTCCAGGTCACATTATTCTCCTGAACTAGTCAATAGGTCAGGGAGAACAGGATTTCCAGGGAAAACCTCTGGGGAAAAAAACCCTGCAGCAACTTCTTCGCTTCTTTTGAACTCTTTCTGTAGACCTATCAGCTGGTCACAGGAGACTCCTCGCTGGAGGCGGAATCCCCTTCAGTGTCTTGCAGGAGTTTCATTACACACTGAACAGAAACAGAGTAACAGGAAGGTTACTCAAGCGGTGTTACAGAGGTAAGTATTGAAAAAGGTTCTACTCGTAGGGTCTGAGCGAGTTACCCAAATGGATGTGTGTCAAAGAATTTATGGATGACTGGTTTCTTTATAGCAGGCTGGATGGGGGTGAAAGAATGCCTGGGGGGGAGCCAGAAAGGAGATTCTGTAAAGAAAGGTAAACTAGAAGGAAGGCAGTTACTGAGAAAATTGTATCCTACCCGTTTTCGGGGAACGCAGTGCCGTCTTCGTGAAGATCACAGACCGGCAATATTTCCTGTCATATGGAAATTTCTGCACTGGACAGAATGGGTACCACAATGGTTCTGAGAAAGGAGGCAGGGATACCGGACGGCGTGATCGCGTGGCTGGAAAAAACAAAACAACGCTCGTAAGTGAATGAGCGAGTTTGGGGCCGTTGCTATGGTGAAGAAAAAGCAGCATTCGTACCCGGAAGGATGCCGTGTATCGAGGGAGACTGTAGACGGGAGAGAGAGAGTGAAACATCCGACAAGGCAGACTCAATTAGTTTGGAAACACAGGATAGAAAGTAGGCGAGCTTATGGAGTGTTCGCTTGGAAATGAAGCAATGCAGAGTGCTTCCATTCGATAGGCAAGAAAAGATGTGTCCTTGGAAGGGGCGGAGCCTGTGACACGCCAGCATTCAGAAAGAGTGAAACACAGCAGTGGATGGCAGGCGCCATTTTAGGAGTAGCCCATAATGTAGAACCAATTTGGACCAGCGAAATCTGTTCCTCATGACAACTATTGTCCCACTACCATACTCCCCTCGTCATTATGACTCTCCTCTCTTCACTACATTACGAATCAGCCCTGTTCACTACAGCACTACTCTCCTGTCTCCACTCCACAACTACCTTTCTGCCCTCCACCACTACTCACCTACTCTTTCATTTTCTCAGTCACACTTATATCCACTCCCAACTTTCCAAACCACTTACTCTCACCAACCAATACCTCACCTTTTATCATCATCAACAGTGTATGTTTATTTCAGAAAAGCATTCCATAAAACAGTATAGAATAAAAATATATGTTCAAAAGGCAATACCTAAGCCGGTCAGAAGGAGTACAATACTACAATGGGCTAAGACATAATTATTTAAATACGCACACAATGAAATGAGCAAAAATAAAAAATACGACAGGATTTTCCTGAGTCTATTCCAAGCCCTGACAAGATAGCCTGATACCACAGAAACACAGGGGCGTATTTGCACAGGGCCATTGCTTCAATTATAGTCCATCCATGAAAAGATTTTAATCACGTAACAAGCTATGATCCGGTCACCCCTGAGTAGGAGGCCAGACGCAGAAAATGACAGTTCATACCTGACCTTCTACAAATGTTCAAGCGTGACCTTCGCCTCCTGCGTTCGCATCACCTGTGAATCCAGCACCGCCTTCCAGGATCCCTGCTGCATCGCAGATTTCAGGATGAGGAAACACTCGTCCTGGGCCGTAGCCACCTCAAGGTCCTCCAAGGGCAAGGAGTTGGGAGTCGCCGCCTCCACCACCAAACGAACGTGAGTGTCCGCTTCCTCTGCACCGTCATCGGCCCAGCCCTCCGGGTCCCCTCTGGGGTGGCGAGACAGATAGTCAGCCGCATTGTTGGTGTCCGGCCGATAGACCAGCGAGACACCATCCTCGAGTAGCGCCAGCATCCACCGTTCAATCCTCGCAGGTGGTTTTGAGGATGAGCCTGCCAAGATGGGCAGCAAAGGCTTGTGGTTGGTCACTACCATCACAGGTCAACCCAAAATATACAACCGAAAATGCCTGCAGCCCCATAGATCAGCCAAGGCCTCCCGCTCGATCTGGTAGTATCATTGCTCAGTCTCAGACAGTGCCTTGCTGGCATATGCCACTGGCCTGACACTCGAATCGGCACCGACCTGTGTCAACACAGCCCCCAGATCAAAAGGGTTGGCGTCCACTACGATCTCCGACTGGAGGGTGGGATCGAAGAACGCCATGGTGTCCTCTGCCGTCAAGGAGCTTTTGGTGTCTTCAAAATCCGCTTGTTCTAGTGGTTGCCATTGCCATGTGGTCTCCTTTTTTGTGAGGGCTCCCAGAGGCTCTGATCGAGAGGCCAAGTTCTTTATGAAGAGGCCACAGTACGTCACCATGCCCAAGAAACTCTGTACCTCCGACACATTCTTCGGTGGATGAGCATCCTTGATGTCTTTGACCTTGCAATGGGTCAGGTGACACACCTCCCTCCTTGAACATGAACCGAAGAATTCAATGGTAGGCGTCAGGAATTCACATTTTTCACGGTGTAGTGCCAGGCCAAGGCACTGAAGCCGTTCAAATGTCTTGGCGAGCTTGTGCAAATGTTCTGGTTCTGATTTTGCAAACACCAGGATGTAGTCACCACGAATAATGTTTTGAAACACCTCCACTGCAGAGGACACCCCAAAACTCAGTCTTTTGTACCGATGCAGCCCTCTGTGAGTGGTGAAGGTCGTGATGTATCGAGATTCAGGGAGCACCACGACCTGGTGGTACCCGGCCCTGAGGTCCAATTTGTAAAAGAACCAGGCCCCCTGCAGCTCGGTGAGAAGGTCATCAATGGTAAGTGTCAAATGCTGCTCTCTCTTGATAGCCTTGCTGGTGTGCCGCATTTCAACACAGATCCTCACAGAGTCCGGTTGCTTCGGCTTTCATGCAACGACAATGGGGAACACCCACGGGGTAGGGCCTTTCAAGGTTGATGAGATTGTCCAGTTCTTTATCTACTAACTCCCGCAAGTGGAAAGGCACCCGGCGGTGTTTGAGAGTGATGGGATGCACTGATTCATCAATATGCAGTCTCACCGGATCTCCTGCCATCTGCCCAATCCCTTGGAATAAACGGGAGTATTTTTCCAGCAACATTTAAATGTCTTCCACGTACACTGAGTATGCAAAACTCTCAATCCTTAGGGCTTCAGCCGCCACACAGCTCAACAACGTGTTGGTGCTTACAGGTGTCACGTAAAGGCGGGCCCTTATTTTAGAATCACCATGCCCCACATCTGCCACAAAAGCACCATCCAGGGTAATTGGGTTGGATCCCCCAAATGTGAAGATGCAGGCCTTGGGAGCAGCCAGTTGCGGGGGCACTCCATGGCATCCTAGTGCTCCCTAGCCATCACGTTGACAGAGCCCCAGTGTCCACCAGCACCGGGACAGATGATTTGTTGACTGTGACAATGCACCGCGGTTGCAGTCTGTTCTTTGATTTGAGGGCCTCGACGCTGGATACAAAGAAAATGTTCTCCTCTTCCTCCTCTTCTGGTCATGCACCTTCATCACCCTGAACGACCTGGGCGACATTACGGGCATGATTGGCAAAAATAACTAGACCGAAAAGGACCCCTCGGCACTATCACCGGTAGGGAGGCCCTGCACATTTGGGCGTAGTGGTCAGCTAGACCACACCGACCACACGCTTTCCCCACCGCTGGGCACTCAGCAGGGTGGGGCAGGTCATACCCGCACTTTGGGCACGCCTCCCCTGGCTTTCCGCCCCTGTCACAGAAATTGCCTGCTGGCCTCCTGGCACCCCTGCCACCTTGGCTGGGCGCATTCCTGCCTCCATTCTGGAAGCTCGCACCTCAGACACCTCCTGGCACCGACCCAGTTTGAGGATACGAGGCAAGGTGATCCCAGGCTCCCGCAGCACCTGTCTGCGTAGCTTCCCAGATGAGCATCCTTGGATCAGCTGATTCCTGACCATTACATCTGGATTGTGCCAGGCACATGCCACTGACAGCCGCCGTCGACGGTCATAGAAGGTATCGAGAATTTCATCATCTTTCTGACGGGTGGAAAACATCACAAAGCCTTCATAGTCCACATTCGCCAAAGGCAGGAAGTAGTCATGAAGAGCCGTCTTTGCTGGTCGCAGGTTGCATCTGTTGGTTGAAGAGACTAAAAAATGTCATGGACCGTAGGCCAGGAAGAGTACAATAGGTTTGCCAGTTTGCTGTCATTGGTTTCCATGGTGGCCCTGAAGTACATGTCGAGGTGATCGATCCACCGCTTCCACCTAGGCCCCAGGCTGGATGGGGGACCAGAGATGTCAAACTCAGGGATCGGCTGCAGTGCCCCCAGTTGTCCCATCTGGGCCATTGCTTGAGGCGCAGGCTGGATCACAGGTTGGCGAGGAATCTGGGGCAGTGGCTGGGGCACCGGCTGGGCCCCAACTTGATCAGCCTGATCATTCATGGGTTAAGCGCACAAGCACCCCACCTTGGATGACGATGGGTCCGCAATTTACGCAAACATGCTGCTTCCAGATGAAAAATAGTGGCAGGCCTTCTTGATCTTCAAATCCACCACACCAATCCAAATGCAGTTCAGGGTATTCCCATGGTCCAGTCTCCAACACATAGCCAGTCTGAAGCAGAAGAGTTCACAGGCGAAAGCAGGAAGTGTCCAAAAATTGAGCCAGGGAGGCCTAGGGGACCAACAAAGAAAGCAGCAGGCCAACCCCAGCACCTCACTTCAACGAAAATGCCCATCAAAATCAAAAATGTCAAACATCTGATGTGCTGCGCGTGCAAAAACAGCTGCCCGCTGTCAATATTTCCCAAAATTCAGCCAGATTGGCATTTAGGAACCCTTCTGGAGTGCCGCGACCATCCTAGGCCTTTGTCTCCAAAATGGCCGCCAACCGCGTGGTCAACACCCTCTCCGGAGCATGGAACGAAATGTTACAACACCTTGTTTATGAAGAAAAATAGTTTTCAGTATCACCGCCGGATCCAGGCGTGACTCCGGTCTCGTCGCCACTGTTGTGGGGCACTGTGCGGCCCCGCGAAGTTCCGTGAGCCCCCTGCCTCCACAGACTCACTCGGGACACGTCTGCCTAGTTCGGGCTCCCCGGTCGCACTGCGTGGCTGGGAAATGCCCACTTTATTTAAAGGCACACGGTGGAGTGCAACGTCACTCCGCCGCGTGCTGAAACCCTTAAAGCGGCAGCACCACAATGGCCATGATATTTAGTATCACTTGCTTCCAAGGCAAAATGTTATGACGCCTTGGAAGCAAGTGATACATTGCTTGGCTGCATCACAGCAGTAAAACTTGGACTGTTCCATTTTGTGTTTGGGATCTATGCGACAGATTTCAATCCATTCCACGACATTGGGTCACTCTGGAGTCATGAAGTGAGGCTACACCCGATGGTTTAACCGGTGGGCTTGCACCACCAGAGAATATCGGCCTGCACCTCTTGTTACTGCACTTGCACAATCCGAATGTCACAAGGCCTGATGGGACCGTTTTTGTTATTGTCATCCCTGTACACCCCCTCTTGTCTTGTTGCGCCTTGAAACACATTGGGCCTCATTACAAGTTTGGTAGTATTTCGGAGGTAAATTCTCTGAGATAGCACCAAATGCATTTACAGTTACCATCACTTGGTCCAGTGGATTTACCACGGGATTACAAGTGGTGGTAGGTGGTGTAAATCCCAATTTTCTAGAGTCCATAGGACTCCGTTGGTGATTTTTCTCAGAATTACCACTGATGGAATTATTTTTGGTAGGAAAAGTGGAGGATTAGATCCTCACTTTCCCACCAATATCAGTGGAATTACCACTCATAATTCGACCAGTGGTAATTCTACCAAAACATGTAATTTGGCAGTGCGGGAAAAATGGAGGTAACGGAATTATCTCTGCTTTTTCCTGCACCAACAAACTCATAATGAGGCCCAATTGTGTATAGGCGCATTATAAATTCCCCAACACTAAATAAATAAAGTAAAAATTGTGAACTTCGTGTTCACATCCTGACCAATTTGGCCACTATCACAAACCCATTGAGGGGCCTCAGGAGTTTGCTGGTGCTGTAATAACGTGCCAGTAATTCTATTTACCAGCATGTTAACACACCAGCATAGTACAGGTTTGCCAGTGGGGTAGCTGGAATTTCCTCCAGCTTGTAGCTGGAGGCAATTCCAGCACCCCACCAGCAAAAACAGCCAGTATTACCGGCACTGGTATTACCAGTGCCAGTAATACCATCAAATCACCCCATGGAGTCCTATGGGACTTCATGACATGGGGATTCACTGCCCTTACCAGCACTTGTAATCCAGCTGTAATTCCGCCAGACCAAGTGCCGGTAATGGTGATACAGTTTGCTGGTATCCTGGTGGCAATACCACCAGGATACCGGCAACCTTGTCATGATGCACAAGATCTTTCCTGGTGTTGATAACCCTACAAATTGCCCCAATGACCAATGCTCATCTGTCATTGTAAAAGAATGTGCACAGACGTTAAGTCCTTCTATTTCTGAACCTATCCATGCTTCATTCAAAGAATGGTATGTGCCAGAGACCCTAAAAACAAGCCTGGATTACCCCGATAATGAAAAAGCCCAACTCAACACCAGAGGATTGTACAAGCTACCAACTAATAACTAATGTCCCTTGCCTCCTAAAAATCTTGGACAGAGTAGTGACCTCTCAGCACCAATTATATCTTGAGAACGCTGCTCTTCTAGGAGAGCGCCAATCTGATCTCCTTCAGATAATCGATCAGGGTCAAATAGGTTTGGTGATGCTCTTGGACCTATCTGCGATCATGTTATCCTGTGACATTGGTTCAATGAAGCTGCTTATGCTTCAGATAAGTCTATGTAATAGAACATCTCGTGTCAAAGTTAACAATCAAGTTTCTCAAACAGAATGTGTGGATTGTGGCATCCCAGAGGGTTCTTGCATTTCCCCTCTGCTATTTAACATCTGTGTGAAACCTCTCCATGATCGATTAGCCGCGCATCATGTAATCTCCCAGATCTATGCAGACGATTTTCCAAATTGTGTTCCGGTTAGAGTAGAGCCCAGAAGCCAATAGAGCCCATATCCAACATACTTTGGGGGTTATTGCAAATGGATGAGAGAGAACTGGTTAGGACTTAACCAAGAGAAACCCAAGATTATGCCTGTGGCATCCTCTCCACACCTTTCTAAAACACTGTATTTATACCCACAATTCTCTCTTGCTGGTCATTGAAACTACTGTAAAATCTTTGGGCGTAGTTTTAGATTATTCTTTATAATTGAACCCCAAGTGAATAAGGGGCTCAGTACTTCTCACTTTCAGCTGATGATTCTCAAAATTATGTCCATGGATGAGCCACCATAACCCGTGATATTGTGGGGTAGCGTTTAGAACATTGCAATGCCCTTTATGCTGGTATCTCTAAATCTTCATTACATCATCTTCAAGTTGTACAGAACTGCGCTGCACGTATTATTTGAATATGCCAAAATATGCTCACATCAGTATGCAGTGATTATGTGGAATCATAAAAGAACTATTCCAATTACAACAAATCCAAAATAACTAATTCCAAAATAACAAATTTGGGAAAAAACAAAAAATGGTTTTGGGAGTGGGAAAATGGTTTTTGGGGGTGGGGAAAAGTATTTGGAATGAATAAAGGGGGGCTTTGAAGGGGAACCTCACCAAAAACAACGAAAAAGGAATTTGTTATTTTGGGATTAGTTGTAATTGGATTAGTTATTTTGTGATTCCTCGAGATCACATATAACGCTCACATCCCTGTGGTATTAAGGAACAGTCACTGGCTGCCAGTCAAAGCCAGGATAGACTTAAAACATCTGACGATAGCTCGAAGAGCTCTTTATGTCTCAACTCCCCTTTACATCTGCAATGGACTGGAAATAGTTCAGAGATTGGTCTCTCGTTACATCATTACCAGTTCAGGTTTGCCAAGTGACTGCTGGCTAATTGTGGAATGTCCTACCAGAGGTGATTCAGTGTATTGATAATATAATGCCATTTAGAAAGAAGATAAAAAAGTATCACCCCAAGATATTCCGGCTAAAAATGCAGAATTCCGTCATGCGCATTTCAACGCATTTATATGTGGGGGGTGGGTTAGGGTAATAAATATTATAAGAGGAGTATGGTGGCTGCAAGTGGTCACCCCCTGCATATAAGTGTGATGAAATGTGCGAGGAAAAAAATCTGTATTTTCGGTCACTGGATTCCCCCACCCCCTGAAAATATCACATAGATCTGATAATAACTGTTTTAAGTCTATAAATGATGTACGGATTATCCACTTTGGATGAGCACTTAGATACCTCTGCATGGTGGAACATATCCCCTGGTATAACATAACATAAAATTGTGTTTTCTGATCCATGAGACTGTGGATTTGGGATTAGGAGGAACAAATGTCATTTGACAGGCCACCAAGGAAATCTGTTACAGTCTAACAGGGCTGGTAGATGTGACTACCATGGCCCTCTTCAATCCAGCGAGGACTACGAAAAACATGGACACAAGTCCCTTGGGCTAGGAGCTGTATTGCTACAGGTTGATGAAAAGGGCCATGGCTTCCAAATACTTACACCAGGAAAGACCTCAGACCTGCTGCACTATGGTACTCTCACGCGGAGAGGGATTTTGTGGGCTATATAGACCCACTCAACAGAATTCTTCTCCATAACCAAGCTGCACTTTGGCAGTCAATAGCAAAATGGCTGCGCTGGCTCCTTGGGGGCACCATTGCGTCAAAACTGCGCCTTGCAGCGACAAAAGGATGGCTGCACCATCTTGCCAAACACAAAATGGGTGAGTTAGAACAGGGAGCACACAGAGAAAGGTGCCAGTGTGTTCTGGGGTACACCCAAGAAAAGCAAACCAAAGCAGTGCTGCTCTGCTGCTTGCAAACCTACAGTTCCCAGTGAAAAAGGGAAATATTTACATTAGAAATGATGCCGCTCTGATGCTTTTTCCTCTCATTCCTCATCACACTATTTTATTAAAGAGACTCTGCCATGCCCCTTCACATTCACATTGTGCTCCAGCAGCCAAGAGCAGTATCTTTGAATGACAGGCTGTTGTTCCGTTCTGAAGGAATCAAAAGAAGCTTTACTTCAGCCACACAGGAAACGCTTTACTTTTGGGATACAAAATATCATAGAGATCAAGGCATCAAAGAGGCCCTGGATCTGGGCCCATGTCAATTTCAGTGCATCTGTGTTTCAAACACATTGCTGCCTAGCAGAAACTAAATTTGGCTACAAAACAACATGGAAATTCAGAGGGAAGAGACAAATCGAATTTGCAAGGAAAATGCCAGCTGTCTTCACACATGTAAAAATGAGCTTTTGCAAACCAGAAAAAAATGCCTGTTTTAAAAGTACCATATTGAACAGAAATGTGTCTGTGTCTAGCAATGTAAAGGGGTTTGTTGCTGGGAAACATATAGGGGATGTTTTATCCAACAGGTTTGTTTTGATCCAGGACAAAATAAAATAAAATAAAAGGAATTAAGCTGTATTGGCTGAATTGTGCAAGCTCCAGAACAGGTTTTCCCTGCTGGCAAAGCTAAGGCTTCCCCCAAAAGGAACCACCATAAACTTCCAGGACACGAAAGTGATAATTGCTAGCTTGAAAAACTTTTAATGGACCAAGACAAAGAAAGTTCACACGCTCGTCAGACATTCGTCTGTGCTCCAGGCTGGGACAATAGAAGTTCTGGGACACTAACCTGTGAAGTGGAGGAGGCCATAAAACCTTCAATCAAACTGGGATCCCTGATCCCACACAGGGCTGAAGTGACAGTTGGTGGTAGCTGAAGAGAAAAATAAATGGTCCAGTGAAGGACAAAAGCCAGCACATTTGTTTCAAAACACTATTTTATTAAGAAACTTTGAAGACGGTTATTTTTGCAGCAGAAATTCGCAAAAATGTAAAAAGTTAACAGTTTGAATATAATTTTGTGGGGTGTAATGTAAGATGTTGTAACCTTCACTGCCACCTTGGGAACAGAAATGGCAGAGAATTGGGTATTCTAAGGAAAGTATACCTGATGCCACTGAGAATTTCAATTCTGACACGCCTAATGATAATCCACAAACCTGTATAAAGTTATAGAATTTTAGGCCGAATATTTCACACTACAAAAGAACAAAAATTATTAGAACGTCGAAACAATGGGCCTCATTACGAGTCCGGCGTTAACCGAGGCGGTAAAACCGCCTGGTTAACGCCGGACTCGTATTACCATTCCGCCTCCGTGACTCCCGGAATTACCGGGGCATCACAACCCCGGTTTTCCGGGAATCACGGAGGCGGAATGGTGTAAATCCCCATTCCCATTGAGTCCTATGGGACTCAATGGGAATCGGGATCATGGAAACACCGGCAGCATCTTGTAATGCTGCCGGTGTTTCCTCGTCCGCCTGCAGGCGGGCGGTGTTAAACCCGCCAGGTCAGACCTGGCGGGAACATCACCTCCCGCCTGCAGGGGTCGGGATCAGGCGGTCCGGAAACAACGGTGGCGGCGGGTTTACCGCCACCGTTATTTCCGGACCGCCACGATCGTAATGAGGCCCAATGTCTTACAGACTGCAGAGTTGGACTGGTATGTGCTGCATAAAATATGAAACCTGTTTATGTAATTTGTTAAAATGCTACCAGTGTACAAATGTGCCATTTATGGCAAAACTGGATTTTAGCAAAGGTAACTGTGGGAGGGTCTGGAGATTGTAAAACTCACATCATAAATCTGACAGCATGCCCTTGAAACCCAACCAGCTGAGAGCAAGGCGTCAAACCATTACCCCTGACCAATCCAGTTGTTTAGAGGTGTGCTCAGCTAAGCCTGCCCCAACATATAGTTCTATGATGTCACCATGCTTTATATAAAGCGTGGCTGACAGGACTCTGGACACACACTCTTTCCTGAATTTCCTGCGCCTGCGTTCCTGATTTTCCACATTCATCTTGCCAGATTCCAGATCCCCCTGCAAAGCCAAAGCCTAGCTGATTCCAGATCCCACTGCAAGGCCAAAGCATTGGTCACCAACCTAGCAAGGCCTCAATCCAGAGACCCCAGATCTAAAAATCCCAATAACCAAAGGGAAAACTGTGGTGTTCTTTTGGTAAGCATCCTGAAACCAGACCGGCTTTTTGCCCACTAACTGCATGCCCGCTGCAACCCACTCCATCCCGCTGAGGCGTCGCTGTGCTATGACCAGACCTTTGCCCAGCTGTCTTTTGCTGGGAGAGTCCGCTGTCTGGTAACCCGAGCTCTGGAGTCCAGGACCCGTTGGCTGTGCCTAATCCCCAATGTAAGAGCGGACTGTGAGTATCCACATCCCATCACACATAGTCTACACCATCTTGATTTATGTCTTTGTTCCACTCTCTAAGGAACCCTATCCATATCCTGATAACTTGCCCAACTGTCAGAATTCTCTGTGCATCTTGTCCTTGATCTCCAAGCGTTAGCCCCACTTTCTTATTCCTTTTTGTCCTGTATAGATCATAAATCCTTAGTCGTATTTTGACTAATCAAAGTAATTTCCGCATAAGGTTAAACACTGGGGTGACTGGGTTGACGTTGCGAATCAACCTTGGATCTGTGTCCCTCTTTATCAATATAGTCTTGATAATCTAGTTTAAGTCAAACCTGTACTTTTCTCAGCTGATTTTCTTTCCTCTTTCACGGCTTCATTTTACCCAAATCGAACCTTTTTCTATCTTGCATATCTCATCCAATTTCGTAGCTAGAGACATCCTTTCACCTCTATGAATATATCCCCGTGACATACATCTATCTCCCAGCCCACAAACGGCATTGAAATCCAATTATTTCACCCGTTTTTCATAAAATTCGTTTGTGTCATTTTAAACGGGAATTGTCAACAAATGCAATTTTCTAATGTATGAATTTGGCTGCAGCATGTTCGAGCTTTCCACTCGTTTTAGAATTGTATGCCTTTTGTTGATCCATTGCCTTGTGACTGCTAGTGTTTATGCCCTACAGTCTTTGTGAGAAATCATATGTGCCTCCTACATTTAACCGCACATTAATTATTTATTTGTCAATTTCCGAGTGTCATTTTATGACATTGCAAAGGGTTTAAAATCTGCCCCCTCTTATTTTGTGAGGGGAGGTTGGATTTTGATTCTGTTTGCTTCCGCGTATCCCTGACTACCTGCTGCTTCTTTCCATCCACTCAGTCTTTGATTATTTGTGGGTTAAGGGAACATTACAGGGGGAAACCTTAACTTGGGTGCTAGCTATCCTAATTCAAAAAGTGCTCTTATTCAATTGTGCTTTGGATAGGTTCATGTAGAAGGTTCACCAAGTTTAGTTCAGCAGTCTTTATTGTAATTATCACCCCATTGATGATTTCTGCCCCATATAAAAATGTGTGTGATTTTTGTGAATTCTAAAAATAAATAAATATTGTATTTTTTCACCAAACGGCCATTGTGACCCAGGGAATTTGTAATAGGGGGGGGGGTGAAACGTGTTGGGTATGGCTCCATTTGAATTCATTGAAATTAAAGAACAAGCATTCCTATTGAGCGCCACATCACAAGATAAGACCAAGTGTCCTGGTCCCGTGTGTGACGCCCGATTGGTATCCTCAACAATATGTTGCAGCATTGTAGGGTGGTAGACACTTTCCTCGGTGCATATATCACCACCTTAACACTGTGGTGACGGACCACAAGCCTATTCTACTTATCCTGATGGGCTCAGCACAACAGCCATGTGCAAGAATAGCACTTTTATCCCAGCAATTCCAGGATTATGGAGTAACCATGCAATTTAACCTTGCAGCAGATAACCCAGTGTTTTGTCTCCCCAGGCACCCATTGGGGTTCCCAAAGTCAAAAGGGATTAAAAATGTTTGGGTGGAGGAGCATGTCTGGGGCAGTCCCAGTGTCAATGTCAGTGGATGACATTGCAGTGGCCACGAAAAAAGGGTTATATGTGATATCGCTGGAAAAAACATTGAGGGGGACTCAATATTTTTTTAAGGCACTGAACATCCTCCCCGACATATTTTAGGATTGGTGCAATTATATAAACAAACCCCAACCCTAGAATATTTGGGAAAGTGTTGTGTACTGCCTCTAAAAATAATATCGGGTGACCCTCAATGTTATTCCCAGCGATAATATCACTGCATACTGAAAAAAGATGCAAGTAATAGTTAAACAAGTGTCCTGGTGGAGCTAAACCATCACACAGAAGCACAAGAGAGAGTATACAGGGTCTGTGGTGGAATCTAAGTGATATGCCCACGGCTGAAACTACCGCGGGCAAAACGGTTGCATGAGAAAGGTGCGAACTGCCAAAAGTTTGCACTTTTCTCATGCGAACACACATACATACTCACACCCACACACACAACACACCCATAACAACCCCCCACCCACACCCTCAGCACACCCCCACCCACACCCCCAACATAAACAAACCCCACTTATCTTCATCTTCACGCTGGGTTCCTGCAGCGCAAGTTCCCTTTCACTTCCATGATCGGGAACCAGCGCCGCAGGGCCCTTTTCTTTTCTTTTTTTTTTAAAGGAAGGCTGCCGGGGTGTCCCCAATAGCCCCCGCTCACTATAGCATAAAGTATACTAAGCGGGGCAATGCGGGGGCCACCCCCACAACCCCTGTTCCTTTTAATTTATTTTTTTATTTTTATTTTATTTTAAACGGAAGGCTGCGGAAGTGTCCCCCCGCAACCCCTGCTCACCATACCATGAAGTGTAGTTAGCGGGGCGATGTGGAGGACACCCACACAGCCCCCTGTTCTTCTTTTTTTTACAATGCTACCACCAAAGGTTCGAAGTTTTGGTGTTCAAATCTTTGGTGGTAGCATTTTTAGAACTTTTGGTCATTGCAACCATTATTTTACGGTAAAATCGTCCTATACCCTGTGGTGCATTTGCGCTGAGTTGTCAGTGTCGGGCTGAGGTGCACTTCTAGAGTCCAGGCTAATCATCCCACCCACACTAGTGATCAAGGTGACTTCAAGGCACCATGAAAACAGAAGCTTGCCCTTGAGACTACATCTGGCTCCCAGGTCTAGAAAAGAAGGTGGGGGAGACTAGCCAAGAAATCATCTGGTGCTTGGCAACAGATGTTCAAGCTTGACCAACCCCAATTAAATCTCCACTGAGATGTAGTGGGCTATGCGAAGCCATGTTTAGAGGTTACGAAGCAGAGTTTATTACATTCACAGTCACTGAGGTGGTCATATCTGTGCTGGAGAGCATGTTCATGACACATGGACCACCGGGCTCTATGAGATCAGACAATGGCCCTCATTCCGAGTCTGACGGTAAGCCCGATTCGGAGGTCCCCTAACGGGACCCCGTTAGGGGACCAGGGTGCAAATAACGGGCTTGCCATTCACGAGCCCGTTATTTGCGCCCTCCCCATTCCCATTGAGCCCCAGGGTCGGAATGGACCGGTAAGTCCCCATTGGACAACACCGGAGGCGGTACCAGTATGGGAGGCAGCCATGGAGCTAATTGCTCCATGGCTACCACCATACTCGGAATGAGGGCCAATGACTTGCCTTTCCAGAGTGAAGGCATCCGCTGTTTACGGAGAAGTGACACATCTTGCACAAGTGCATCTCACCCGCCCGGCTGGTTAAGGACAAATGGGCATGTCAAGCACTTCATGAGAACTTTGAAAAAGCCTTTTGGAAACATATATGAACCGGGCGACTCCTTACAGTATGGAGTAAGCTCATTCCTGAATGTCCAAATGGACGACTACCTACTCAGCTACAGGGGAATCGCCGGCAAAAGCAATACTTGGTTGGAAATTGAAGACTACAATATTTGAATATTTGTGCCGGCCAGACCCTATTTTGGATGGGGGTGGGGGGCAGTCAAGCAGCAACAACTTCATGAAAATAGGTTTGAAACTAACCAGTGATTAATGAAATTGCTTAACATTGCAGTAGGTGACGCAGTGCTGATCCGCAACCGTCAATCCCGCACCTACGCTAAATCTCCGGTTCAAAACCACTTCATGGACGATGACACAAACAAATATTTGATTATAAAGGCAAGCATTGAAAGCATTTATTCTACTTACCTTGTACTGCACTTCCCCCCTCCCCTTCCCCTTGCACTTTTTCCCTTCCCCCTACCCCTGCACTTGCGCGATCTAAATGACACCTGGCCTAGTAGGATCGTTGTCTGTCTTCCCCTTGTTCCCCCCTCCCTGCCTCGTCGCGCCTTGAAACACTTGTGTATAGGCGCGTTACAAATGCCATATCATATCATATCATATCATGCCCGTGGGCCGGCGTCACCATTATGGAGAGAAACGTGAGGCCGCTGGAAGCAGAAGCCTTGTTTTCTAAATCCTGAAGCTCCTGCGCATTCACAGGGGTTTCAGTTTTAAGGAAAAAGGCCTCTGCTTCCACTGGCTTCACCCTTTCAGCCTTAATGGTGAGCAGCACCTCCCCAGCTGGCGAGGGGCAGTGCCACCATTAAGGCTGAAAAGGCGAGGGCTGTCTCCTGCAAGGCAAGCCAACTGAAAATAAATAAAGAGATCAGCACCCTCTACCCAATTGGGGAGAGGGTGCTGATCTTTACAAAAGGCTGCCTGGCAGGGGTGCCTGTAGCCCAATGAGCCGGGGCCGTCAAGGGGTGTGGCCTAATGAACCAGCAGGTGACCCCCACAATTAGGCCACGCCCCCTTGATAAGCCCCTGCAAATTTTGTAGTGCCACTTAAGGTGCTGGTTACCGCCTACTCAAGGCTTTTACGCCTTTCATTCACATTACGCCCCATGGGAAATGAGTTCCAGAGAGGCATGGCGGGTTGAACAGGCCCCCGTCCCATGAAGAGCGCAGGTACCCAGCTACCTCGAGAAGAATACAGCAGAATCTACAGGACTACATATTGTAGGAGTACGTTAGTTCTACGAAAAGTCAGTTCTATTTTTTTTAGATTTTGGGAAGGGATGTTTTCGACGCGGTTTTCGTCATAGGGGTGGGGATGACTCACCTGATCATGTGGGAGATGGCTCAAGTCAGACCCATCATTCCGCCCCCAAAACTATGTACGTCTTGTAACTGGTGGGGGTCATTTTCCAAGTCTTTAAGCGTAAATAAAGGTGCCAACAGCTGGCCGGATAGGGTTACGCCTGTCTTAACACCTTTGTTTTTGCTCCGTGGCACATTTGTTGTTTTTGAAGGTGGAGGGTGGGCACGGAGCAGTTCCATCTTTGCTTTCCTTTCCCCTTCCTCCGCCAAAAACCAATTGGTGTTATGTCAGCAGGATATATCGATGCTGGTGTAAAACCAATGAATTCCTATGGAATCCAGAGGAACCACTGCCTGCCTGACATGTGTAAATGGCAGTTAGCATGTATTCGATTTGCACCACAAAGTGCAAAAACGAGGAGTAAATGCACTTTACTACCATTTTACACCACCTTTGAGGAAAATGGGTCCACAGGGACCGAAGTGGAAGCGTAACTTGATCCCCCAATTTAAGCCAGCCTTGCGGCGCAGGCGCCGGCCCTGCAACCCAACAGTCATTTTCTCGCTTCTGGTAGATTTGCCCTCCCTCCCTATCTTCATTTCCTCTGTCCCTGCTCCATCCTGCTCACTCCTTCTCCCCCTTGCTAACTCTTCCCTCCTCCCTTACAGTGACTCAGTAAATTCCGAACTTGCAGCCAAATATTAATTCCCCATGAAATATGGCCGCCGCGTGGAAGGCGCTGGAAAATCCGCCATTAGCATTCACGGCAGCAGAGCCACAGGCCTGTAAAGGGAAGACGCAGGCTGTGTGTCTCAGGACCAGGAGATACAGGGCCCCTGGAGAGGCGAGGCCCCTCTGTTACCTGTTACCAGAAGCTAGAAGAGACACACTCAACACACGGGGGTCCCGGGGCCCTGGCAGCACCCGCCTCGCGAGAGCAGCGAACAGGCGTGACTAGTGCTTCAGCTCCTGGCAGCACGGCTCATCCTCGGGGACCTGTCAGCAGCAGAGCTTTCAATTGCAGCGGAATGTAGAAATAATGGCTGTGCAAAATGAAGGATTTAATGTGTATCCTACAGGGAGTGCAATGGCAGAGAACTCTGTATTACCCATTTTTTATTTTGGTTATTTATCTTCAGGGAGCAATTTTGCGCTGGATCAATAGTGTTTACAGGAATGCATCTGATGGTTAGAGAGGGGAACCGTCCTTACAACACAGCCCTGCAGATAAGGGCTGTTTCAGCCACTTTTACTCCCTAAAAGTAGGCAAATACTCCCAAAAACGAAAAATAGGCACTTAAAATACTCCAGCCTATCTTCGGACCAGTAGCACAAGTAGCGCCACAAGAAGGAACTAGAAATGTCTGATATGTAGAGGAAAGAATAAGCCTTTCATTTGCATTAATAACTGGGTGCGAAGGAATGTCTGTTACAAAAACATTTCTTTTACCATTAAAACATTTTTTAAAGTTAATAAAAATACTCCCGTTTGGAATCAGCTATACTCTTTTACTACTTAAAAAATAATTTTACTCCTAACTTTTAACAATAGGGTGTAAAATACTCCTACTTCCAAATCTTATCTGAAGCACCGCTTACAACACAGAATTGATCGCAGGAGCACCATTTAATGTAGCAGGGGTAATTGACATTGCTCATTAATTAAAAGGCACGCCCTAGATTCTTTCCCGAGCTCGTCCCACAACCTCCCCACTTCATCCTTCTGACTTCCTCTCTTATGCCATTAATCTATCCCTCCATCATTCCCTTTCCACGTCTCTCTTTAACCTTTTTATATCTTTGCAAAACCTTCCCATCTTCTTTTAAACATGCCCTGATAATTCCCAATCATAATGAAGGATTTGGGTGATAAGACTGTAGCTGAAATATTCGAGGGAGAAAAGACCGAAAGTTATTTTTCCGAAAATAACTTTCGGTCTTCTCTGCCCTGAACATTTCAGACTTTGCCCTTGCCCCCACCCCCTTACTTACCTGTGGGCGGCACACCTCCTTGTGTGCGGCACACCTCCTTGCGTGCCGCTGTCTCCAACATCCCTCTGCGATGCCGTTTCCCTTCACTTGCGTGTATCGGAACCGGCGCCACAGGGTCCGCTTTGACTTTTATTTTTTGTCTTTTTTATACTTTATTGAGTCGGGGTTTCCCTGCTCATATTACAGTGAAGAAGGGTGCGGGAGACCGCCCCGCAGTCCCCTCTGCCCTTCTTCACTGTAATGTTTCATATGGCATATTTCATTGAATTTTTAGGCTATACAAGATTTTCGTATAGGCAAAATTCGGACAAATATGCCATACAGTTTTTTTTCTCTGTCTTTTTAGGCGATTCCACAAAAAACCCTCTCTTAATCCTTCTCCATTATCTATTTACCGACCCATTTGTCTTCTTCCGTTCCTCTTGAAACTTCTTGAAAAGAGGTGTGTATTCTCAAAGCTTGTCTTATCCTCATCTACTTCTTCCTCTGGCTCAATACGGATTCCGTACTGCTCATTCAACAGAAACCGCTCTCCTCCACGTCACCAACTCTCTCCTCTCGCTCGTCATGATAAATCTTCTTCCATTCTTATTCTTCTGGATCTTTCTGTCGCCTTTGACACTGTCGATCACCCACATTACTCTCCGCTCTTACTGCACTTGGTTTCTCTAGCCCAATCGCCCACTGGTTTAACTCTTGCATCTCTAATTGCTCATATTCATGTCTTGGACGGACAGGTCACGCTTCTTCTCCTTACTCTCTTTGCTATGGTGTTCCGGAAGGTTCTTCATTGGTCTCTCCCCATGCTCTATATACACCATAACTTTATTTTCCCTCTTTGAATCTTTTGAACTTTCCCCGCACTTCTATGCAGATGATTCACCGATCTTTTCTAATGTTCTACTTTCTCTGATTCTCTTCATGCCTCTGTGTCATCGTGTCTTTCTGCTGTTCAGGTATAGATGTCATCGCGGTTTCATCATCTTAATCCTTCCTAAACAGAGATCCTCTTCATCCCGCCAACCTCTCCTTCACCTCTCTCCTCCCCGGGTCTTTTCCTTTCTCCCTCTCTACTATCTTTTTCATTCATCGACACAGAATCTTGGCATTATCTTTGACTTTGCTGTCTTCTTTTCCACCCATATTTCCTTAACTGCTCACAACTGTCATTTTTAAATCCGCCCTTTGCTCTCATACCATTCAGCAAAACTTCTTATTACTTCTGCAATTGTTTCCCGCTTGGAAGCTGTTTGGCCCTTTTTAATTGGTCTACCACATTCTCATCGTACTCCTCCCCCCTCCGTATTCAACTCTTCTACCCGCCTTCTCTTCTCACTTCCCCTTCATTCTCTATTACTCGCACTCATCTCTCCATTCCCCTCTGCCCCTATGATTCTCGTCTTCTTTTTAACTTCTGTCGTATTGTCTTTAAATGTTACCATGGTCTTGCCTCTTCTTATCTCGCCATACTCACTATCCTATCCCATTCACTCCCAGCATCTTCATCTCCTTAGTTGCCATAGGCCTCCTTGTGCTCCTTCCAGATTCTGCCCCTTCTTTCTTCTTGCTCTTACACTTTGGAATGCCCCGCATCCTGATACTCGTTCCTCCCCATGTCATATTTTCAGTTCCTGTGTAAAATCTCACCCTTTCGCCTCTCTCTATCTTTCTCTCTCTCTCCTCCACTTCATGCTCCCTATTTGCCAATTTACCTCCATTCACCAATTCATGTTTATGTACCGATGCTTGTAACAATTATGTGCAGTGCTTTGGTGAAAGTGCTTTATAAATATATAAATATTCACAAAAGAAATCTCCTTGCTGGATCAGCTGGATGGCATTACTCTGTGTCACAATCCAGAACGGCTTTTTAACAATGTGCTTCTTCAATTCCTGCAGATCCATATCGGTCCTTATGGAGATATATATCTTAAATAGACTCGCTGTTCACTCTGATCCTTGAGGATCATTTCAGTGGCACCTTTCTGTAACATTTCCTCCCCCTACTCCTTCAGCTGCACCAAGATCTCCCTTGGTACCGCGTTCCATTCTGGTGGTATGCACAGGTTGTCATTAAAGCTCCAACAGGGGTGTGACAATTGACTTCTGCCCTGCAGTAGTAAAAGCTAAATCGCCCACTCAGCCCTCACACTTCTACAAACCAAGAGCCAACACACTCAAAGATGAAACAAGCACAGTCAAGGGATATACCTCCTTGACCTTTTGTGGCTAAGTGGGGTAAGGGAAGGCTATACTCTTAAGAGGGATGAGAATGTGGTTCAGTAACAACCCAAAAAGCGAAGTATAATAGTCCAAAATAATGGAATGTCCAATCAAAGTACTATACAAATATATTCTTTAAATAGACACACCATATACAATACTAACTAACTAGAAAACACTGTAAAAACTCTCCCCTGTAGGAGAACACAGAATACGTACAGATAAAATAGAAGCAACACTCTGGATGATGAGCCAAGGATAAAAAGGAATTCGAAATACCACAATGTTCAAAATTATATTTCATAAAGTTGCAAAAAGGGACAAAAATGACCGAGCCAGTCTCTAAGGCCCAACTATGGACATGGGGGGGGGTAAGATATCAATACCTTCTGCAAATGTCTTGGGGATTCGACAGCGTCAAACCAGGCTTCTCAGCATCGACCGCAGTGTCAGCTCAGGTCATAGATGCAGCAATCGCAATGGTCCTGGGGCAAACTGGTGTCGAGGCAGGGTAACACGGAAGGGAATCTGCGGTCTCAAAGCGTCTACTTAAGTTGTGTGCGGATCAGGTGGTTACCAGGTCTGGTTCCCCAGTCAAGGATCGACAGCAGGTGAGCTGGTACCAAGATGCGCAGGCAAGTCGGTTTGATGCAAAGCCTCGGAGGTCACGGTTCAGGGAACACCAGGGTTCGGTCAGTCGACCCACAAGTGAGGCGGTGAAGAAGCTGGCATTTTGGACAGCGACAAGAGCAAGTCAGGACAGAGGTACTTCGAGAAAACAACAAGCTCTTGATGGTGTGGTGCTGCGGCGAACAAGGTCAAACAGCGGACAGCATTTCAGAGAACAATATTAACTTTTCTTTTTTTTTTATAACACGCCTACTACCATACCTGAGTTTGGTTTCTAAGCGTGGATCCGGGATTCAAACCTCTGTTGCTCTGCGTGGTCTTGCTTCCAAGACCAGCGAGTTGCCCCTGTGCTGTCCTCCATTCAATAGACATCAAAGGGCAGCATCGACAGGTCCTGCTGCATCGCTCAGTGTTGAGGTGCCTCCCTAATCCGTTTCAGAGCAGGTCATCATCAACAACAGGGATCTCGCTGTTCTGGCTTCTAGGTGCTGAGAGTCTCACTACAGGGTTGTAGGTTAATGTCAGTCCGTCTCTCTGGTTCTCAAACACAGGGGAGGCTGGTGAACACCTTCAGGGGACATGCAGCACAGTGAGGCCCTAGGCAAATGGTGGCTGGCAGAGATGCAGGCTTAGAAAGAGAAATTGAGGCAAAGAGAATCAAGATGGCAGAATCTGCAAAAACTGTACAGACCCCTCTCTGGGTAACCAAGCTCCACACCCTCTCTTTCTCAATAGAATGAAAGGCTGTCATGACCCCTGCCCCTGGTCCTAATAGGCAAGCCATTTGGGCTACGACCCTCCATCATGGCCTTAAAGGCCTCGCCATCTCACCCAAGACTCTCATGGAGTCAGTCCTGGCGCCTTTGGTGCCAGGCTCATATGTGAAGTAAAGAGAACTTGAGAACTGGGCTTGGCAATGGACTTTTGCACAACATGGATGCTCCGCATAGCTCAGTTCAATGAAAAGAGCTATGCACTCTAGTATTTTAGGTGTGGTCAGGCCTAGGGATACCTGGGATACCTGGGGGCTATATAAGCCACCCCAGGCTGAGAAATACGCTTCACGTTACTCTGCGCTCAGCAGCGTGACGCTCACCACGTTCTGCTCGTATCTTCGCCAGCATTCCAGAGCTGAATACCTGCAAGAACAAGAACACCATTAGTATACACTTACCTGTGAGTGAATCCTGCTCCTGTCCACCGCTCTTGGGTCCGGAGAACACAGCATCCCAGCGACGTCCCCGCGATCTTGAAAAAGCCACAACCTGAGAAGAAAAAGAACGAAACAGCATTAGTAAGCGTTTATATTCCAATACTGAAACTAACTAATCAATCGCACGCTTACCTGGGTTTGAATCGCCCTTGGCCCACGTCCACTCTGGGCCATAATAACGACCTGCAAGAGAGAAGAAACACCGATTAGCACACAAAAGATCAACAAGGCGGCGCATGCTACACGTTACTCACCGCTCTCCATCTTCTCAGCAGCATCCATTCTGGGACATTGCAGCAGCCGGCAAGGAAGAGAGACAAGAAAAGGCACATAGTGCCGCGCATCGAGATTTCACTTACCATCTCGTGCGCAGCCCCAAGCAGCACGGCACCACTAGAGCTCTTCTTGCACCTAAAGAAGGAGAGACCTTAACAGGGGCAATTGCAAAGTAAAGGACAAACTGCCAAACTAGCAGACTTACCTGGACGAACTGGAGTAGCAGCAGGTCTGGACTCTGAGGGCCCACACCAGTGAAGCAACTAGGTTGCGACGCGCCCATGCCAACAATGAACCCCTGCACAAAGAAGCAGGACGGAGAGCGCAGATATAATAAAGCAAGGTGAGGAGAGCACTAGGGGGAAGTTGGGTCCACAAGGGAGGTGGGCTCCAAGCAGGAAGAGGCAATAAGAATAAACCCAAATTCCTGTGTTTTCAGACCCAGTCCTCTGCCAAACAAGAGTCCAAGGGTGGGGTTCGAGGTCAGAAGTGGTCCAACCGGACTGAGTGGCGTCCCCGTGGATATGAGGTGAGCGTTACAGAACGTGAAGCCTCACAAACTCTAATCCACCTGGGCGTCATGGAAACGTCAGAAACCGACCAGTTAGCTCAGATGCTGAGGGGGTTACGTGCTGAAGTGCATTCAGCCAGACAGGAGACCCACGCTCTGGGGGGGAAATGATAGTGGCTAAGGAACGCACTGAAGACCTGACTAGGCAACTCCTCCAGTCACAGGCAGGACAAGCCCCATTAACTGGGAACGTCTCATCAGTGTCAACGCCATCAACCAATCCGGTACAGATAACCCTTCCAGGAGCAGTTCCTTTGGCCCCACCTGAGCGCTTCACAGGAGACCCCAAGAAGTATGCAACATTTATGAACCAATGTCACTTCCATTTCCTTTGTAGGCCTGGGGCCTTCCCTAATGACCAGTCACGGGTTGCTTTCGTGCTATCCTATTTGAGTGGCAGTTCTGTGGACTGGTCTGTACCTTTTGTTAGTCAGGATGATCCTCTGCTACGTGACTTCATGAGTTTTCAGCAGGAGATGGAAAAGCTCTTTGCTCGTCGTACCCATGGACAGGCACTAGACAACAAGCTTTTGTCCCTTCGTCAAGGAAACCAAGACCTATTAACATATATAGCGACCTTCAACAGGCTCGTGGTTGAAGCAGGGTGGCCTGTGGAGAAGAGAACTATGCTATTTCACCAGAGTTTACGGGAGGAGCTAAAAGATGTTCTTGCCCAAGTGGTTGATCCACCAAAAGACTGTGCAGAGTTTATTAACCTTGTGGTTCAGCTAGATCACAGGTTGCAAGATCGAAGGGCAGATCGGAGTAGACTGGACACTACGATGCATACCGTAGAAGCATACATAGACAGTGGAGCAGTTGGGAATTACATGGAGCAGGATCTCACAGCAAAGATGGGGTTTCCTCTATGCCCTAAGTCGACCACTGAAACAGTCACCACCGTTGATGGTACGGAAATAGCTTCCGGTCCAGTATCCCAATGCACAACAGTCTTAACCCTTCTGTGCCAGGATGGTCACCGGGAATCTATTGCTTTCGACCTCATCAAGGCGCCCCAGTTTCGATTGATCTTAGGGATGCCGTGGTTGGTAGCTCACAATCCGCATATAGATTGGCATGCAAGGGAGTTGGTCTTTTCCGAAGGCTGTACTCACACTTGTTACTACAAAGGAAAGAAGCCAACAAATACAAGCCCATCTGTCCATGGAACAGAGACAATAACTCTGGGTGTGACCGGTACCCTACCAAGTGAATACCAGGACTTTTAAGATGTGTTTCAGAAGGAACAAGCTAATTCTTTACCACCGCACAGGCCATATGATTGCCAGATCTACCTGGTACCTGGTGCACAAATCTCTTGTGGTCGAATCTATGCACTTACAGAACCAGAGAACCAACATTTGAAGTCCTATTTAGATCAATACCTGGCTAATGGTTTCATCCGTCCTTCGAAGTCACCAGCAGCATCTCCCCTATTCTTCGTGCCGAAGAAGGAAGGAGATTTGAGGACTTGTATCGACTACCACGCATTAAACCAAATCACCATTAAAAATCGCTACCCCCTACCGCTTATTCCGGAAATGTTAGATCAAGTCAAAGACGCCCAAATCTACACTAAATTGGACCTTAGAGGAGCGTACCATCTCGTTCAAGTGAAAAAGGGGGATGAATGGAAGACCGCTTTTCATACCAAATATGGCCCATACGAATACCAGGTAATGCCATTTGGACTTTGCAACGCTCTCCCACTGCATTTCATTACTTCATGAACAATGTCTTGATAGAACTAATTGACGTCTGTGCCCTAGTCTATATTCACGATATTCTAGTATACTCGGCTTCAAAACAGGACCACATCAAGCATGTCCATTCCGTTCTTACAAAACTCCGCCAACATCACCTCTATGCCAAACTCGAGAAATGCTCATTTCACATCACCGAAGTGGAGTTCCTCGGCTTCGTCCTCACCCCAAAAGGAATCCGAATGGATGTCCACAAAGTAGATGCCATTCTAAACTGGCCGTCACCAAGTACATTCAAAGGAATCCAGAGCATGTTGGGTTTTGCAAATTTCTAACGCCGATTCATCCCGGGGTTTTCTCAAATAGTGCATCCAATCACATCACTATTAAGGAAGAGCAACAAGAAATTCCAATGGATGGAATAAGCAGAAAGGGCCTTCCAAGAACTTAAGGTGAGGTTCACATCTGCCCCGATCCTACGACATCTTCGCCCCAGACCTTCCATATGTGGTAGAAACAGATGCCTCAAGCATGGCAATGGGTGCTGTTCTCTCGCAAAGGGACCCAAAAACCGGTTAGTTGCATCCTGTAGCCTTCTGGTCACGTAAATTCTCACCATCTGAAATCAACTACGCTATCACGGATAAAGAGCTCCTAGCCACCAAATCAGCCTTTAAGGCCTGGTGACACTATCTCCTAGGTGCCAGGCATACTATCACCGTGTTAACTGACCATCGAAATCTACAATATCTAAAAACAACGAAGGCTGAATCCTCACGACTACTACTCTGGGCCCTTTTCTTCACGGAGTATGATTACTTGATCACGTTTCAACCCGGGGTCAAAAATGGAAAAGCCGATGCCCTTTCCCATATGAGTATTGATGAACATGTGTACACAACCCCCGAACCATCATCCCAAGCAACAAGCTCCTGGGCATCACGACAACAATGACTCAGAATGAACTACAAGCGATCCTATGCTGGATGAGTCCTGAGCTGTTACAAGAGTGGAATACACGGAGAGAACACTATACAATCAAGGACCAACTACCATATATCAGGAACCATTTATTCTTGTCAAAAAAGGAACTACAGGAACAGGTCATCTCGGGGTGTCATGACTCTTTGATTGAGGGTCACCCTGAGATTGCTAAGACTCTAGCCAAGGTAAAATGAAGCTACTGGTGGGCCACGTGGCGTAAGGACGTCGTTCAATTCATCCTATCCTGCGGCGTGTTTGCGCAAAATAAGTAATCAACAAATAACAGCTGGACTCCTTAGACCATTGGAAATTCCGCCAGTGCCCTGGCATACATTATCTCTTCAAAAACAAAGAGGTGATGGCTGGAAGGTTTAGAATTCATCTTAACCACTGGCATTGCTCTGGGCAACCCTCCAGACCATCGTTCTTCACCTGCCAAGCCATTACAGAAGGGGAAAGACCATATGCAAATCAGATTTGGCCCAACCCAAAAAGGGGCAGTCCAGTCCGACCTGCTAGGTCACATCCCTTCTGCACAAGACCACAAGCATCCCCAAACATGTTTCGGCCTGGTTGGGCCTCATCAGTGAGGAGTAGCTTGGGTCTCGAGGCCCAGCAGGCACGGGACCCACGTCTGGGCATACCCGTCCCACTCGGGGTGACAGAGCAAAAACAAAGAGGTGATGGCTGGAAGGTTTAGAATTCATCTTAACCACTGGCATTGCTCTGGGCAACCCTCCAGACCATCGTTCTTCACCTGCCAAGCCATTACAGAAGGGGAAAGACCATATGCAAATCAGACTTGGCCCAACCCAAAAAGGGGGCAGTCCAGCCCGACCTGCTAGGTCACATCCCTTCTGCACAAGACCACAAGCATCCCCAAACATGTTTCGGCCTGGTTGGGCCTCATCAGTGAGGAGTAGCTTGGGTCTCGAGGCCCAGCAGGCACGGGACCCACGTCTGGGCATACCCGTCCCACTCGGGGTGACAGAGCAAAAACAAAGAGGTGATGGCTGGAAGGTTTAGAATTCATCTTAACCACTGGCATTGCTCTGGGCAACCCTCCAGACCATCGTTCTTCACCTGCCAAGCCATTACAGAAGGGGAAAGACCATATGCAAATCAGACTTGGCCCAACCCAACCCAAAAAGGGGCAGTCCAGCCTGACCTGCTAGGCCTAGAGACCCAAGCTACTCCTCACTGATGACGCCCAACAAGGCTGAAACATGTCTGGGGATGCTTGTGGTCTCGTGCAAAAGGGATGTGACCTAGCAGTTCGGGCTGGACTACCCCTTTGGGGGTGGGACCAAGCCTGATTTGCATATGGTTTTTCCCCTTTTGTAATGGCTTGGCAGGAGAAGAACGATGGTCTGGAGGGTTGCCCAGAGCAATGCCAGAGGTCAAGATTTATTCTAAACCTTCCAGCCATCAACTCTTTTGTTTTGTTATTGTCACCCCGAGTGGGAAGGGTATGCCCAGACGTGGGTCCCTTGCCTGCTGGGCCTAGAGACCCAAGCTACTCCTCACTGATGACGCCCAACAAGGCTGAAACATGTCTGGGGATGCTTGTGGTCTCGTGCAAAAGGGATGTGACCTAGCAGTTCGGGCTGGACTACCCCTTTGGGGGTGGGACCAAGCCTGATTTGCATATGGTTTTTCCCCTTTTGTAATGGCTTGGCAGGAGAAGAACGATGGTCTGGAGGGTTGCCCAGAGCAATGCCAGAGGTCAAGATTTATTCTAAACCTTCCAGCCATCAACTCTTTTGTTTTGCTATACATTATCTCTTGACTTCATCACCGACTTGCTGCCCAGTCAAGGATTCAATACCATTCTAGTGGTCGTAGACTTATTTTCAAAGATGCCACACTTCCTGCCATTTAAAGGTCTCCCAAATGCATCTTGCCTGGCAAACGTATTCCTCGAACATATCGTACGACTGCATGGGTTTCCTTCGGTACTAATCTCAGACCGAGGTATCCAATTCGTATCCAACTTCTGGAGAAAATGGTGTTCCATGGCTCAAATCGATATCTGACTATCCACTAGCCACCAGCCCCAAACGGATGGCCAAACAGAAAGAACGAACCAAACACTCGAGCAGTACCTACGCTGTATGCTACATCAAGTGGAAGGAAGTTGGAAAGACTTGCTGTGAATAGCTAAATACGCCTATAATAATTCTTTGCACAGCAGTACGGGGCAGACTCTTTTTTACACAATATACATACCTCTGAACTGGACGTTCCAACTACTCTGGAAATGCCAGCCATTAAGAGTTTACACACCATTATCTCTCAGACCTTCACAAAGGCAGTTGAACATTTACACCAAGCTAAAGATCACCAAAAGAAATACGCTGACCAGCGTCGTGAAAAGGCTCTTAATTACCAGGTTGAAGAAGACGAAGTCTGGTTGGAATCAAAACATGTGCCTATAAAAGGTACCCGGACATTTCGCCCACGATATTTAGGTCCTTTCACAATCGAATCTATAATAAATCCAGTAGCAGTTAAACTGGCCTTGCGTTCCAACATGCAAATCCACCCTGTGTTCGATGTGTCTCTTTTGAAACCTGTCCAACCTGGAACTTGAGTTAAAATACCACCCAAACCAGTAATGGTCAATGCAGAACCGGAATTTGAGGTCAAGAACATTCTGGACTCAAAGTACGTCAGACCTAAACTATATTATCTAGTGGACTAGAAGGGGTATGGCCCGCAGGACAGGACATGGGAACCTTGCGATTACATCCATGCACCACGTTTGATACAGCGGTTCCATCACGACCATCCCACCAAGCCAGGACCAGACAGAAGAGCTATCCTGAGAGGGGCCTTGGGGGGTGTGCTGTCATGACCCCTTCCCTTGGCCCTAATAGGCAGGCCATTTGGGCTACGTCACGACCCTCCATCATGGCCTTAAAGGCCTCGCCTTCTCACCCAAGACTCTCTTGGAGTCTGTCCAGGCTCATATGTGAAGTAAAGAGAACTTGAGAACTGGGCTTGGCAATGGACTTTTGCACAACATGGATGACCCCGCATAGCTCAGTTCAATGAACTGAGCTATGCGGTTTAGTGTTTTAGGTGTGGTCAGGCCTAGGGATACCCGGGATACCTGGGGGCTATATAAGCCACCCCCAGGCTGAGAAATACGCTTCACGTTACTCTGCGCTCAGCAGTGTGACGTTCACCACGTTCTGCTCGGATCTTCACCAGCATTCCAGAGCCGAATATCTGCAAGAACAAGAACACCATTAGTATACACTTACCTGTGAGTGAATCCTGCTCCTGTCCACCGCTCTTGGGTCCGGAGAACACAGCATCTCTGCGACGTCCCCTCGATCTTGAAAAAGCTGCAACCTGAGAAGGAAAAGAACAAAACAGCATTAGCAAGCGTGTAGACTCCAATACCGAAAATAACTAATCAATCGCACGTCGTTGGTCCACGTCCACTCCGGGCCATTTATTTATTTATTTATTTATTTGTATAGCGCTAAAGCCCGCGGGCATCAAAGTGCTTCCGTAAAGACAGGACAACAGAAAATTAAGACGGGACAAGATATGGAGTGGCCAAAGTTACCTCATAAACAGATAGTTCTACTACCAGGATTCATTTGAAAAGTAATGTTTTCAATTTTTTCCTGAAGAGGATGTAATTGGATTCGAGCTTCAGTGAGGTGGGAAGTTCGTTGCATTTTTTGATACTTAAGGTCGGGAAGGCCTTGCCAAGGCCGTGCTGCTTTTTCGTTTTGGTGGTTTGCAATTGAACTGTGTTGGAGGATCTGAGCCGCATAGGTGGCTCATACCACTTGAATTGTTTTTTGAGGTAGACCGGGGCTTTGCCATATAGGCAGCGATGAACCATGGTGAGAGTCTTGAAGGAAATTCTCTCTTTCATAGCCAACCAATGGAGAGCCTTCCTTTCTCCGGTGATATGTTCTCTCCAAGATCTTCCTGTGATCGTTCTGATGGCATTATCTTGGATTATTTGGCATTTTTTCACACATTTGCTGTTAGCTCCTAAGAGTAGGGAATTTCCATAATCTAATCTAGATAATATGGTAGCTCTAGCGATGATCGTGCTGTT
Source organism: Ambystoma mexicanum (assembly GCF_040938575.1). Classification (NCBI taxonomy): domain Eukaryota; kingdom Metazoa; phylum Chordata; class Amphibia; order Caudata; family Ambystomatidae; genus Ambystoma; species Ambystoma mexicanum. The sequence goes on from NC_090924.1 coordinate 1,423,286,248, forward strand.
TTTTTGATCTAACAGTGGTCTGATTTTTTTCAGAAGTATTTGATGGTATTGGCAGTTTTTCTTTAGGTAGGCTATGTTTGTTTGTTTGTTTGTTTATTCATTTGTTAAGCGCACCAGACTCGTAAGTAAAAGGGCGCAATGACAAGGAAATGCAAGGCTTACATGATTACGTATACACAGGTTACAGACAGGATATATACAATATGAACAATAGGACTGTGACAAGTTTGCATGATTACGGGATATATACAATATGAACAATAGGACTGAAGCAATATTGCATGATTACAGGATATATACAATATGAACAATAGGGCTGGAGCAAGGGTGCAAGCACTAGGATATAAAACTTATATGGTTACAAATGCATGGGCTGCAGTATTTACATAAAGAAAGAGTATAGCAAGATATACTGTTTCTTGATTGCAGGATAGTGTCCTCAGGGAGAGGGTGATGGGGAGCTAAGGATTGGTGGCAGTGATATGCTTTATTAAGTTTTTCCTGAAAAGTGGATATGGTTGGTCAGCTCTCAACTCCTGGGGCAGTGAGTTCCAGCTTCTGGCTGCCTTAACAGTGAAGCTGTTGCCCCCGATGGTAGTAAGTTTGTATTTGGGGATATTTAGGCAGTTAGTGTTCCTCGTTCTAGTGGGTCTGAGAGAAGTTCTTCTCTGAAGTTTGTCTATAAGGTAACTGGGGGCCGCGTTGTTCAAGGCTTTGTGTGTCAGAGAGAGTGTTTTTAGAAGTATTTTATTGGATGTGGAGAGCCATTTGTGTTGATGTCTCAAGGCAGAGATGTGGGTTTTCTTATTTATGCCAAGGGCTGCTCTTAAGGCATTATTCTGTAGCGTTTGGAGCTTATTAGTGGTGGATTTGTTAGCCCCAATGTAGAGGGCATTGCAATAGTCGATTCTAGAGAGTATAAGAGCTCTAGCCAGAATCAGACAGCTATAGTCAGAGAGGAACGGTTTACCAGCTCTAAGAAGTTTGCATGTGTAAGCCGTAGACGAGGTAAGGGATTTGACCTGTTTGTCAAAGGATAGTGTGGAGTCCAAGTAGAATCCCAAGGTTTTTACTTCCTTGGAGACTTTAATGGTGTTGCCGTCAATATTGAAAGATGAGTATTCTTGACCTAGTTTTTTAATATTGGCCTGCGAACCCAGTATTATTAGTTCAGTCTTATCATCGTTCAAGCATAGGCCGTGTGTGGCCATCCATGCTTGGATGATAAGGTAAACTTTGTTCACTAGGCCCGTGTCCGTACCGTAATCCCCAGAAAGTGGTAGGAGAATCTGAGTATCATCTGCATAGTTAGTGTAGGTGACACCCAGCTGGTCCAGATCGTCGAACAGTGGCTTAGTGAAGATGTTGTAGAGGGTGGGCGAGACGCAGGATCCTTGCGGAACGCCGCATAGGATGGGTGTAGGCTCGGCAGATGCTGAGGAGGAGAAGACTCTCGTGGTCCTCTCACTCAAGAAGGACTCGATCCACTTGATAGCGTCCGTGGAGAAGTGAGCTGCAGAGTCAAGGTGCCGACATAGGACCTTGTGGTTGACCAGGTCGAATGCAGCGGAGAGGTCGAGTAGGAGCAGGAGTACTGTCCTTCCTTTGTCTCTCAGCTCGTCTATCTGGGACTTAAGGTCAATTAAGGCAGTCTCAGTTCCGTGCAGTGGACGGAAGCCAGATTGTCTGTTGCCCAGGAGTTTGTGCAATTCTAAATGCTTCTGAATTTGAATGTAGGCGGCTTTATCCAGTATTTTTAGTAAAAATGGGACCGTGGTAATAGGTCGGTAGTTTGTAGGAATGAGGGGATCAAGTGTCTGTTTCTTGAGGAGTGGTAGCACCCAGGATTGCTTGAGGTTGGCAGGTATAGTACCTGTAGCAAAAGAGGCATTTATCAGTTTGGTTATAAATGGGGAGAGTTCTCTAGCAGCGTCTTTTATTAGCTGTGCAGGGCAGATATCCCCTTTACAGTTTGAGGGCTTTAACGATAGGATAATTTTTTCTACCTCTAGGATGGACATTTTAGAGAAGTGGAATGTGGCATTATGTGCCGGTGGTGGCTCATTGGGCAGGAGAGTGTTAGGCGATTGCTGTAGGTTTAGAGCCTTCTTTTTTAGTTGAATTTTATTCTGAAGTGTATCGATTTTATGCGCTAAGGCTTGTTGTATGTCTGTGCACCAGGATTTGTCCTCGGTGCAGACGTCCGGGGTAGCAATAGGGGACTCTAGTTCTTTGAGTATGCAGAAGAGTTCTTTCATGCTTGAGTTTGAGCTAGCAATGCGTTGGTCGTATGAGTCGCGTTTTGCTTGGCAGATTTCCTTTTTGTAAAGTGAGGAAAGTGCAGTTAATTTGGCTTTATTCTCACTAGAGGGGCATAGTCTCCAGTTTGTTTCACTTTTGTTCTTTAAGGTGCGAAGGTCTTTGAGTTGTGGGGTGAACCACTTGTTTAGGTGGGCTATGGGTTTGCTCGGTCTGAATTTGATAGGAGCAATTTTATCCAAAGTGGTAAGCATAATATTGTTAAATTCCTGAACTAGGCTGCTGGGGTCGAGATTATCAGACAGTGCGTTGAGAGTAGGCAGTATGGCGGGGATGATTTTTTCTACCGTGATACTTTTATTACTTCTGGTTGGGCATGGTGGCGCTCGTGGTCGGGCCAGTGGAGTGGGTCTGACAGTGGATAAGAGAAAGGAGATCAGAGAATGGTCTGTCCATGCTAAAGGCAGGATGGATGTGATAGTGGCAGAGCAGTTAAGGTCTGCTACCCAGTCCAATATTCTCCCTTTAAGGTGGGTGGGTGTAGAGACTTTTTGAGTAAGGCCTAGTGCTTTGATCGTATTAGCTATTTCTGTGGCATTTTTGTCTGTTTGGTCGTTGAATCCTAAATTGAAATCGCCTAATATAAGTAGTTGGGTAGAGGGTTTCAAGTTGTTCATAATTATATTGTGCAAGTCTTCCTCGAAGGTACCAAGAGGGCCGGGTGGTCTGTATATAAGGTGTATGGTAATAGATTGTGACACGTTTATCTGCATTTTGGCAGTGAGGGTTTCGCATGATTGTAGAGGCTGGGTGGGGGATAGTCTGAGACCAAGAGCCGTTTTAGAGATGATAGCGATGCCGCCTCCTCGTGTATTATCACGGTCTTGTCTGATAATGGTGTAGTCGTCAGGGACAGCTAACATGAGGGTAGGTCCTGCTGCATTATGGAGCCACGTTTCCGTGATTGTGAGAAAATCCAGGTTCCCTTCCGTGATTAAGTCGGCAATATCCGTAGCGTGAGCGACTAGTGATCTAGCATTAAGGAGCGCTCCCTTGAGAGGGGGGTCCTCGGGAGTTTTGTTAGCTCTGATGGGTTTGTCTATGGTGGTGCAAACTTTAGGATGGAGGTTATTAAGCTGGAGGGTGTTGACATTCAAGGTAGATGTTTGAGTAGCAAAACACTATTATTTACAAAAGTATCAAATTATTTTATTTATCATGATACAAAAATTTAAACAAGTCAATTAATGGCATTCTACTTTGTAGAGCATCAATAAATCACGTAACACAACAGCATAGATGAACAAATAACTGTGACTAAAATACATCCATCTCAACAAACATTCATAGTGCAGCATCCACACCATACATCATACATAGTGACATTCAACCAACCAACAATGGCTAAAAAGATAACTAAATTAATTAACATTATTTGCCAATTGGGAGTGGGACAAACATTCATCACATCCCATTTGAATATTTTAATGTTTACAAATATATTAGACAAACAGCAATAGAATTCATTAAAAACAATCTATCACAAGGGCGGATCTGTGAGGAGAAGTGTTGTGTAGATCACATCCCTAAAAGAATAAACTCAACCGGTTTCGACGTAGAGTGTGTAGTAAACAACGTCTTCATCAGGAGATACAAAGCGAGAAGCTTATATAAGTAGCCATTAATATGCAAAATGCCAAGGATGGATCGTATGCTGGAATCGTATCGCCAAAGGAGTTATGACTGTAGTTAACATGACACTGCTCTCAGTAGCCCCCTTCAAGGATTATGGTACGGTGGCTTTCTGGAGGGTGATGCAACGAAGCAAATCGTGTCAGCAGATGTACGCCTAGTGTATTGAAGTTAACACCCGGATTGACGTGGGCGGCTGGAGTTACTGAGCACAGCCTAGCCGTAAATCTCAATGGCCACTCTACGTCGAAACCGGTTGAGTTTATTCTTTTAGGGATGTGATCTACACAACACTTCTCCTCACAGATCCGCCCTTGTGATAGATTGTTTTTAATGAATTCTATTGCTGTTTGTCTAATATATTTGTAAACATTAAAATATTCAAATGGGATGTGATGAATGTTTGTCCCACTCCCAATTGGCAAATAATGTTAATTAATTTAGTTATCTTTTTAGCCATTGTTGGTTGGTTGAATGTCACTATGTATGATGTATGGTTTGGATGCTGCACTATGAATGTTTGTTGAGATGGATGTATTTTAGTCACAGTTATTTGTTCATCTATGCTGTTGTGTTACGTGATTTATTGATGCTCTACAAAGTAGAATGCCATTAATTGACTTGTTTAAATTTTTGTATCATGATAAATAAAATAATTTGATACTTTTGTAAATAATAGTGTTTTGCTCTCTGGATATCTCTTCAGTTTCTCGTTTTACGATAATACTCTGGTCCAGAGGATAGAGTTTTCCTGCATCTTTCCGCTTTTGCAGATGTTTGAGTAGGCCATTTGGACTGGCTAGGCATTCGTGAGCTAGGTTTGTAATTGGTTTTGAGGTTGGAGGCCGGGAGGGCTCTTCTCAATGGTTCATGTAATTTGGCTAGTCTTGCGCGGAGTCTGTTGTTTCTATTGGACGTGGTACAAGGTAGGGAGGCATAAAGTATTGTTTCTTGGGGCTTGCAGAATGTGGAGAGCATGGGTTGCATAGCGTTAGTAGTGAGTTGGCTTAAGTTTGAAGTAGGTATTGGTGACTGAATAATGTGGTCGTGACTGCTGAGGACCGATTGTGTGACTGTAGCCATAATACAGAAGGCTAATGCTAGGTGTGGCATCCTTCCAGTTCCAATGGCAGGAGAGTGCTGTCTAATGGCGACCATAGGGCGCAACACAGGGCTCAGCAGAGGTTAAATGTGGTCTAATGGCGACCATAGGGCACAACACAGGGCTCAGCATAGGTTAAATGTGGTCTAATGGCGACCATAGGGCGCAACACAGGGTTCAGCGTAGGTTAAATGGGTCTAATGGCGACCATAGGGCACAACACAGGGCTCAGCATGGGTCAGGTGAGGTCTAGTGGGGACCACAGGGCACAACGCAGGGCTCAACATAGGTTAAATGTGGTCTAATGGCGACCATAGGGCACAACACAGGGCTCAGCATAGGTTAAATGTGGTCTAATGGCGACCATAGGGCACAACACAGGGCTCAGCATGGGTCACGTAGCAATTATAGGGCACAGCATAGGACAAATGGGTGTCTGAGCCAGACCATGGGGCACAGCACGTAATGCATTTGGATGAACAGTTCAATTTGAAGAGTCACGATAACAGAAATGCAGTTCGCATGCCCACGAGTGGTGGCGTACTAGCGAGATTGTGAGGTCAGTTTCAAACGGGGGTGCTTGGGCAAGTAGGCAGCTCATGCAAGGACACCATAGGAACTCAGATAAAAAGCTAAGTGAACTCAAATGCCAGATATGGTGTCAGCTAGATTCGAAATCTGTCAGGGTAGCAGGAAAGGCACTGCTGCAACTTGCATAGCGTAGCAAATGAACAACCAGTGATTGTACTCACGTAGTTTACGGTCCAGTATACTGTCGATCACCCACGTACAGAGCATTAAAAAAAAAAGTTCCCCTAGTGAGGCGATTGTGCAGCGCGACCTTTATGATGAAAATCAGGGGTCCATCAGTATGCTTCCGGAGCGAACAGGGGCAAACAGGGCAAGCAGCCTTATGTTGGCCTTAGGTGGCCGCCGGCTTCCGCCTATGTGTGCTTCAGCGCCTAATGAAGCTTGAAGATACACTCCTAGGGTCTTCACTTTTTCTGATGTTGGAATTTGGGTATTTTTGATAAAGAATGAAGAGTAAGATGGGCTCAATTTCTTTCTGGCCTGTGTGGAGGCAAATATCATAAGCTCGGTCTTGGAGCTGTTTAAGCACATCCAGTTTTCTTATATCCAACACTCTATGGTGTTGTATAGGGATGAGAGTTTGTCACTGTCCATTTTGTAATCCCCACTAAGTTCAAACACTAGTTGGGTATCATCAGCAAAGTTGGTAAAAAATATACCCATCTGGGATAGCATGGTGCAAAGGCAGCACATGTAAAGATTGAAAAGCAGAGGAGAAAAACTGGCCCTTGAGGGACACCGCAATCGACCGTTTGGTGTTTGATGTTTTGGCTCCCCAGACAATCCTGGATTGCCTGTTTTGTAAGAATGAGGCTATCCATTCAATTGCCCCTGGTGAGCAATTGCCTGAATTTTCAAGGGCCTCTCGGAGTTTTGCATGATCTAGCAAATTAAATGCTGCCGAGAGGTCCAATAATATTAACAGGCCTGATTTGCCTTTGTTCAAAATGGACAGCATTTCGGTCTGGAGGTCTAACAGCGCGGACTCGGTACTGTGGCTGGATCTGAATCCGGACTGCTGTGGGTGTAATAAGTTGTTTTCATCCACATAGCTTTGGAGTTGTTCAGTGGCTATCTTATCCAGAATTTTCAGCAGAAAATTGCAGTTAGTAATGGGTTTGAGATTGGCTGGGTCCTGTTGGTTGAGGTCAGGTTTTTTTGGTAGAGGGGTGACCATGACCGTTTTAATGATATTGGGTACAGTTTGGTCCCTAAAAGAAGCGTTTACCATTCTTGTGAAGAAAGGGGCAAAGATATCGGAATTTTCTAGAATGAGTTTTGGTGGTAAAATATTTTCCGACCATGAGGTGCACCTCATATTGGAGAGTGTTTTCTTCATTTCATCGAGTGTGATGGACCTGAATTGGAATTTTGAGATTTCTATCTCGTTTTTATTTTCTGTGAGGTGGGTTTTAAATGAGGTATTTGTGGTCAGGCAGTTAATGATGGTTTCTCTGGCTTTGGCAATTTTATTTTGGAATGCAATTTGGACTTTCTCGCAATCTATTTCAGTGGGTTGGAAGGGTGGAGTGAGTGTTATGGGTTTGTCTATGGATTTGAGGATCTGGAAGAGCTTTCCGGTGGAGTATGCCGCAGTGCTAATGATGTCATTGTAGTAATTTTTCTTCAAATCTATGAGTTTAGATTTGTATATGTGGTCTGCAATTTTCCAATTCGTTTTATAATAATAACGACCTGCAAGAGAGAAGAAACACCGATTAGCACACAAAAGATCAACAAGGCGGCGCATGCTACGTGTTGCTCACCGCTCTCCATCTTCTCAGCAGCATCCATTCTGGGACATTGATGCGGCCTGCAAGGAAGAGAGAAAGACAGGTCAGCACAAGAAAAGGCACATATCTCCGCGCATCGCGCTTTCACTTACCATCTCGTGCGCAGCCCCAAGCAGCACGGCACCACTAGAGCTCTTCTTGCACCTAAGGAAGAAGGAGAGACATTAACAGGGGCAATTGCAAAGTAAAGGACAAAAACGCCAAACCAGCAGACTTATCTGGACGAACTGGAGTCGCAATAGGTCTGGACTCTGAGGGCCCGCACCAGTGAAGCAACTAGGTTGCGACGCACCCATACCAACAACGCACCCCTGCACAGAGAAACAGGACGGAGAGCGCACCATACAATAAAGCAAGGTGAGGAGAGCACTAGGGAGAAGTTGGGTCCACAAGGGAGGTGGGCTCCAAGCAGGAAGAGGCAATAAGATTAAACCCAAATTCCTGTGTTTTCAGACCCGGTCCTTGGCCGAACAAGAGTCCAAGGAAGGGGTTTGAGGTCAGAAGTGGTCCAACCAGACTGAGTGGCGTCCTCGTGGATATCAGGTGAGCGTTACAAGGCCCTTAAAAAAGCAGCAGCCTGGTGTAAGGCCTGTCTCTCTGTGAATAGGTGTGCCTCTAGGTTTCAGCTCCCAGGCCAGCATGCTGTGGTGTGGCTGTCCCATGGAAAAGAGCGTTACCTGCCCTTACAACAGAACAAAGAGAAGCACCCCACGAGGATATCTTCCTACCTTTCGGACGGGGCCCAGCAGGTCATCCAAAGCTGAACTGGGCCCACAGGGCAGACACATGTGCAATAACAATTTGATGTGGTTTGAATAACTCTGAGAGATGCTGGCCATCATACCCTAACTCATGTATGGCTTGTATTTAAAGTTTTATGTGCCACCAGGACAACATCTTCAGAGTTCTGTAATTCTTGGAACATGTCTGCACATTTTAAATGCAGCCCTTGTGCTGCAAAGACTCGGGTGTCACTGCACCTGTCAAGAGGGCACCTGTGTACAGTGAGCCTGCTCTTTGCCAACTGTATAGCAGTGCCTGCGTATCATGTTACCTATGCAGCCGGGCACAAGCACAGACTAAGCTTTTGGCATGGAGCTTGTTAAAGGGGAATCTGATTGGCAGATTTCCCTTTCAGAGATGGAAGTACCCCCATCAATGTATTATTTAATAAACATCAAAAAGCAAACAGCTCCAACCCTGTGAATTGCCCACAGATGGCAAACCCCCAGCCAAAAAGGTTGATATTCACCATTCTACGGGTTTGACACCGCCTCCTGGTGAAAGTGTCTACTGAGGCCATCTGCATTAGAGTGCTGCGACTCGAGTTTGTGTTGGATGTCCATGTACAATCCCTGCAGGAATATGGCCCAATGCAACAACTTGGGATTCTCACCCTGCATAACCATAGGCCACCTCAGAGGTCTGTGGTCCGGTTGGATGGTAAAATGAGACACAAGTATGTAGGGTTTCACCTTATGAACCACCTAACAACCCCAAATGCCTCCTTTTCAATTGTGGCCCAGCTTTGCTCTCGCTTGGTCAAGAGCCTACTAAGATGTGCAAAGGTATCTCAGAGTGTAGCTGCGCTAACACTGCAAACATTCCAAACTCACAGCGCCTGTCTTCATGATGAAATCTGTCACATAATATGGGATCTGCAAAACTGGGGTCTGGCATTAGTCGTTCTTCAAGCTCTCGAAGGAGTCTTTGTAGGCAGAGGCCCAAGTGACCTTCTTTGGCATCTTCCTGAAGGTTACATCATTCAAGGGAAGGGCAACAGTCCTATACCCCATGATGAAAGGTTGATAGTATCCAGTGAGGCCCAAAAAGTCTCTCACCTGAGTCTTGATAGTGGGGATATTCCAATCCACTACTACCTGGACTTTGGCCTCTAGAGACAGTTTCTTACCGCCACCTACCGGGTAAGTAACAGTACCCTGCGCTAACAGGCACGTGGATGCCTTGATAGTCAAGCCAGCCTCCTGCATGGCTTGTAGCACCTATTTCATGTGGGATAGATGGTCTTACTCTGAAGTCCCAAGCCCAGATCCGACCGGATTCACCATCCTCTGAAAGGTGGCATGGACATTCTTTAAGCCAAAGACATCTCTTTTGCTTTGTCCGTTAGGTCAACCTGCCTGTACCCTACCATGAGTTCTAAGGTACTCATGAATTTGGCAGCACCTAACCAGTCAATCATCTCATCTGCCAGAGCTATGGGGTGCGCAACCGTGTTTGTGACAGATTTGAGCACCCTGTATTCACACAAAAGCGTACTCCAATTTTCCCACTTCTGGACGTCTTAGAGGCCAGTACCACTGGGCCAGCCCATGTCCTATGGGAGTGCTCAACCACCCCTTGGAGACTTTTACCTTGATGGTGTCCTTTACCTCATCTGACATCCAGTAATTTCTGCTCTTCAACGGATTGCTGTCTCCCGTAAGTATCATGGATGCACCAATCAAGTTTGCCTGGAGACAGCGAGAACAAAGTTGTGTACTGACTCAGCAGCTGCTGGAAGTCCTGTAGGTTCTGTTCACTCACTTCTGGAGAGATCTGAACTCCATAGAGAGACCCATCAGTGGACGCTGCATGAAGCAAGTCTTGGAGGGGATCCATCTCTTCCTCAGTCTCATCGTCGTCACGAGAGCCATCGCCAAGTCATCCCAGCTATAATGAGGATTTAGCCAGTTGACATGAAACACCCTGTGCATCTGCCGAAGGGTCTTTGTGACAATGAGGTAGTCAAGCACCACATAGGGCCCAGTCCACTTATCATGAAGGGTACTTGGTTTGACAGGATCCATGATCCTGACCATCTGTCCTGCAGTATACTCTGTCACTGTGGACTTCTGCTCATGCCAGTGCGTCATGATCTTCTGGCTGACCTGCACATTGTAAGTGCTCTGTTCTCTGTACTTGTCCTACTTGGATCTCAGGGCAAGCACATAATCCACAAGGTCAGGGGAAGGAGTTCAGGGTTTTTCCTCCCATCCTTCCTGCAACAGGCTGAGAAAATCCCTAACAGGATGGCCTAACAGAAGCTCAAAGGGACTGAACCTGACACCGCTCTTTGGCACCTCCCGGTACGCATACAGAAGGCATGGCAGGAGAATAATTAATTTCCTCCTCAGGTGCTCTTCAAAGCCACCCATCATGCCCTTCAGGGCCTTGTTGGACGGCTCAACAAGCCCATCTGTCTGTGGTTGAAAGGCTGTGTAGAACGTGTAACTCCACATTCATCCCACATGGCCTTCATATGCGCAGATATGACGTTGGATACCCTTTCAGAAATGCCTTCTTTGGGGAATCCCACACAAGAGGATATCCCTATCAAAGCCTTGGCCACCCCTGCGGCTTTCGTGCTTCTCAAGAGTACAGCCTCTGGGTACCCAGTGGCATGGTTATCACTACCAAAATGTACCAGCTTCTTGCAGAGGCCTGAGGATCCGAAGAACCCACTATGTCCATGCCAATTCTCTCAAAAAGCCACCCAACCACTGATAGTGACAATAAGGGGACCTTGGTTGCCCCGACAGACTTACTAGATTCTTGGTAAATCTGGTGGGACCTCACAAACTCCTTTATTTTTGCACCCATCTGGGTCCAGTAAAAATAGTCGGACAACCTGTCTCCTGTCTTGGCCATTCCTTAGTGACCTTCCAAAGGAACTCCATGAACCGAGTCCAGTAGGAACCTCCCTTGACAGTGGGGCACCACCAACCTCTGGTTGGCCCCTGCCACAGGATTCAGAGTACACAAGACCAACTAAGGACAAATCACTTAGCTCTGGCAGGCCCTCAAGGGCTGAGACTACAGGTTGTGGTTATATGCCAATAGGCAACCCTGGGGTCACTCCGGTAGGAGGAGACCTCTCTGTGGACTCTGAATCAGGACTAGGCAGCGCTAGTCTTATGCCACCTTCAGCTTGTAGCGTCCATGGTTCCATGGCATTGAGGGTTCCTAAATGATCTGCTCTAGATCTTCTGAAGGAAGCAATGATTTCCGTATCTGGCTTGTCATTCCCTAACAGACAGTGCACTGGAATTGCACCCTTGACAGCACCAAGCAGCAGAGAGGTTTTACCCCTCCAGGTAAACTCTGCGATAGCCAGTTGGCATCTGGTGAGGCCATCAGCTCCCCTGACCAACTTGGATGGACCAGGAAGAATGTAGTCCTTGCACACCTATTATCGTCGGACAGCGGTGATACTTGCAGCGGTATCACTGAGTACTGGGGCTTTGTTCCCATTTATGAAGACATGGTCCAAAAATGTTGCTATGTTAGCAGGAACCGGGGCCTCGGTGGAGACCCATTATGTTTCCACATAGCGATATTAGGGTGCATTCGGCCAGCCCCTGGCCTAGTAGGAATTCATCATCTATGAAGCCCAAACTAACTATTGCCTGTCCCTTCATGAGGGTACCACTAACTCCAGCCTGCTTGGGTCTACCCTTACAAGCAGATCTCCTCTCCTGTGTGTCATATTCCGACATAGAAAGCAGCCTCTTGGGCGGTGAATGCGGGTGCCCCAGTGCTAGAGGTCCTAGGGGCGCTCTCACTCTTCTTTCTGTGGGTGCTGATGAACCATGTGTCGGGGTTTCCCTTCATGCTTTTTGGGCCCTTTCTTGGTATGGGTGACAGCCTGTGCTCTTGCCCTCCTTGGCTTACTTTTATCAACTTCCTTGTCATTTGGCTTAGATGTAGCTGCCTGTGTCTTCTTTTGGACTCAATTGCTCACGTACCTGTCAGCAGCCTTTGCAATCTCCCTTTGATGTGTGATATTCTTGTCCACTAGATGCTGGTGTAACCCCATTTCATAGTTCTTAACGATATTCTATATGCAATCAAATTAAACATGCCCTCAAATGAGTCAACTTTGCTACCTGTACCCCATTGTGGCGGCTCAGAAGAAGGAGTCAGACACATTAAGGACATTCTGAGATGCTTTAAATAAACCTATAAGAAGGCATATTTTTCCCTACTGCTAGACAGGGTTTCCCTACCTATCAAAGGAACTAAAGGTGCTCATCTGCCATCCGGAAAATCCCAATAAAGAATATCCTCCATCGTATCTAATTCTACCTGACCCTCCCACTAATACAACCAACATAAATGAGGCCAGGAGAATGGCTTAATTCTCCAGGTATTCAGTTATCTTCTGATCGTCTCTTTATACCAATGTCTCTTTCTTGAGTTTCTTTCCTAACACAATCTTCTATAATAGTCTCTGCATATCTCCTTGAATAATTCTTGTAGCTCTTCAACAATATTCTTGGAGCTTGTACTCTCTGCAGTGATGTTTTCTGTGACAGATTTCCTTGTGATACTTCCTCACACTCTTGTTTGAATTTATAGAGATCTCACAGTCTGTTAATCCAGGCTTTCTCAGCTTGGATCTGGTTTGATCCAATTTGGTGTTTCTCCCTTCCTGGGTTCTCTCTCTGCAACTATCTTGTTCACTTGATAGTCGTATCACCTCACCTTTATTACAGTATTGTACACCATACCATCTCCACTCTTCACCTGTGTACTCGTAGGATACTTTCCCTTCTTTCACTGTTCTTTTTTCCCAGTCTTTATCGACTTCCGACACAAGGTTAATCGCTCTTCTCTTTATCTGCTTTGCACACTTTCAGTTAAGCACTTTTATATTTAGTAGCTCATGGTTTTTACTGGGATGGGTTTCTAGCTGTGCATATTGTTTCTCCGGTGGCCTCCTGCTTCTCCCCTTCTCCCTGTTAACTCTCTCTATGCAGGGGAACATTGCAGGTCATGGCATTTGCTCGGGTGTTCCTCTTCAGTGTTTGGCATCCCGTTTCTCGGTTTCGCTGGTCTCCCATTCTCGGCTTTCCTCCGGCTGCTGCTGTATACTGTTAGGAACTCATGGTGGCAACAAGCAAGACAGACCCAAGTGATCACAGTCCAAGGCTGTTTATTGAACAATGAATGCTGTGTGCCGGTTGGAAACATAAATCTAAGATGGGAACAAGCGTCGACCAAAAAATGAAAAATAATGCAGTCCTAGTGGCGGTGTGTCAAAAAAAAGGGGCCTATACTAAGAAACCATTCCAAACCTCACAACGAATACAAAAAGAGTGCAGGATAATTCTCAAGAAAAGAAAGAATATATCAGGATGCAGTAACCTGGGTCTCCCTTCCCTGCATTTTGCACACAGGGTAAGATGGGAGCTTGGAGAACAGTACAGTCTCGGGCATCTCGAGCACGAGACGACTCTTCCAATGGCAGTTCTCTCGACCGTCGATGGCCAAGTCTCGTTTCCTTGAAAGTCTCTTACCTTTGAGGACCTGACGAATTCAACTGACAAAACATATACACAGTCTCTTTTCCAGGGGCTTGGGGTGACGACTTTCAGCCCGGGATTCCCCTCTTCTGGGTGTAAATCCCTAGAAAGTTCTTTAATGATATCAAGACCCTGGATAGTTACGTTTTCAAGGACCTTTCTGGTTCCAAAATAACATTCTTTTAACAAATGAAATCGTGTTTACAATGTTCACTGGGTGATGGGTTCACTCCTGGGTCCCCCTCTTCTGGGCACTGACCCTTCTGATTTGCTTACTACAGTTTCACGTTGGGTGACGGCTTCACCCCTGAGCCCACCCTCTTCCGGGCGCTGGCCCTTCACTTATTGTATTCCTCAATTTATTTGTCTATTCTTTTCCCAATGAACTTTTGATGATAGCTTCCCCTAGATCTCCCTCGGTTGGACTCGCACTCCTCTTAACTGACAGCTTTTGGGTGATGGCTTCACCCCTGGATCACCCTCGCTCAGGCTCGGACCCCTCTTGACTGTCAGTTCTTGGGTGATAGCTTCACCGCGGATATCCCTCGGTCAGTCTCGGACCCCTGTTGTAAACTTCTCATTCACTTCACTTGAAATGTTCACAGGAGTCTTGCCCTTTACTTTTCTTCACAATGCAGGATTCAATTCCTTTTCTTTCCTTTAGCAGATTGTAGATCAAAGTCTTTAGATTGTACAGGGATTTTGCTTGGGCTCACTATGACCACTTTGAACTAACTTGGTGACCTTCTGACGGCCTTCTGGTATCTGTAGTTCCCTTCATATGGGTATATCGACCAGAGTCTCTTGAGTTTAGCACCCACGCGATGCCAGTCTCCCTCTATAGCTGGTCTCCCTTTAAGACTTTTACAACAGTTCATTCAAAGTTTGTTCAACATGGTTCAAACTTGCCACTTCTGCGATTGCCTCTCAACACAACTGAGTTCTTATCGGCTCTCCCCTCGACTCACCGGCTGTGATGAACCGCTTAGCTTTTTTGGCTTTTCTGGAGTGAAGGCCTGTACCATGGGCATGGGAGCTTCCCTCGCTCCTGCTTATATGCATTTGCTAGCCCCGTATACTGTTGACATCTGTTGCAAGACGCTTGTGCTATTGTGCGTGGTCTTGGGCTCTCTTCCATGAAGGTGCTGTGGGTCGGGGACGAAAAGGGCAAGGTCACTTATCTCCTCACCACTGTCTCGATTCCTGCTGCCTTTCTCCTACTCTTTAACTGTCACACTGGATTCGCCGTCTCGTCATGCTGTCTGCCGTGCTCGCCTCGCTTGTACTGTACTCTCTTGCTCCACCTTTAATTCCTGTGGGAAAAAGGAAGAGCCATCAGGTGTGTGTGATCTAAGTCAATTGCCTGACATTGCCTGACTCTTGGATTGGGACATGTCAGGTAAACAGGTTTTCATTAGTCCACTGCTTGAGTGTGAAACAGTGTTCTTTTTGGAAAATGGGGTGGGATGATGGAGTGTCAGAGTATCCTACGGGACAGGATATGGAAGGTTTGTGCAATGGACGAGAATGACCAGGATGTAGAATAGAACATAGGGATTTGGGGGAATGGTAGTACTCTGTTATAGTAAATTAGGATTTCTTAAAATGATAATCAGAAGGATGGGATTGGTAGGGTTTGCGGGGTAAATGGAAATAGCTGGGATCGAGAAATGAACAAAGCGGATTGTGGAAATCGTAGTGTTTGGAAGTGTGGGAAACAATAATCAGGGGAATGTGGAGAAGAACGGTTGAAATAATTCAAGTAGGATTTAGAAAGACAAGGATTCTGGGATAGGTAGTTTATGGGAGCAATGGAATTTGGGATCCTAGGGGATTGGTTATATATGGAGGGGTTGTTGGCTCTCAGAAGAGGAACTTTATTGCATTGAAGGGAGGCCAAATTGGTACAGCCTATAAAGGCTTCATAGACCTTGTCTTCCTCGTCCCTCTCTCCTACATAATACCACGTCTCACCTGGGGTATACTCCCAAGTATGACCCCAGGTTCCCCTACCCAGGTGCACTCTCATCCTAATAAGAATAAGGAGCTTCAGACATTTAATTTTTCCCAAATAAAAATCATTAGCTGCAAGGAGGTCCCATGCTCTGCTATCGTGATAAAGGAGTGTTCACTTATACTGATTCCTGCACTCACAAAATTTGTTAATGCCTCTTTCGACCAGAATAGGGTTCCAGATGACATAAAGAATGTATGGATTACTCCCCTATTAAAAAAAAACGAATCTCTGTCCCTTGATAGCATCCAATTATAGACCCATTACTAACACCACTTTTCTGTTGAAAATCCTGGATAAAGTAGCGTATAATCAGATCTTGCCTTTTCTTAATAATAATCAGATTCTTCATAAATATCAATCCGGATTTCCACAAAACCATGGGACAGAGACCGCCCTTTTGGCCCTGAAGTCCCATCTGCATCAGGCATGGACATAGATCAAACTTCTTTCCTCATGATCTTAGATCTCTCGGCAGCCTTTGACCTGGTGGACCATTCCATTCTGTCCACTATGCTAAGGGATACTGCCAATTTCTCCACCCAGGCCATCCAAACCTCTTTCCTGAGTGGCAGACAGGTGAGAGTGGCGAGTGAATTCGCCGAAGCTAAACCAGCTCCTCTGCTGTATGGGGTCCCACAAGGAGCTTGTGTTTCCCCCTTTTTTAATAACATTTTTATGATCCCATTCTATTACATGCTAGATCAAGAAGGGATTGTTTTCACCAATTACGCTAACGACACGCCATGTGTCATTCCCATTTCAGGTACACATTGCGAGGACAAGACATACATCCATCAAGTATATCAAATGATCCAAAACTGGATGGTGGTGAATTGCCTGTCCCTCAATAGTTCCAAAACAGAACTTATGATTGTTGGCTCAGATACCAAAATTGAGAAATTAGGTCTGGTGTATAATAACTTCAACATAGATAGTTGCATCATTGAGGTGAAGAACAAGGTGAAGGCCTTAGGCATTATCGTCGATAAGAACCTAAATATGTAGGCTCAGGTGAACAGTTTGATCTCTTTTTCCTTCTATTTCATCAAACTGTTTCGCCATCTTCATCCTCTAATCTCTGAGAAAAACTCAGAGACTCTAGCTAGGGCCATTATAGGTTCGAAACTGGATTATTGTTGCAGTCATCTGGTAATTATAACCCAAACAGACCTCAAACGCCTCCAGGTCATCCAGAATGGGGCAGTAAGGGTTGTTAAGGATCTTCACCGGAGGGGCCATGTATCAGAAGCAAGAAGGAGCCTTCGCTGGCTCTCTGTACAGGCCAGGGTACATTTCAGGTTATTACTCATAACCCATAAATGCCTTGTGGGCCAAATGCCATCTTATTTAATGGAAGCCATCAAAAAGAAATCCAGCACCCGGATTTTGAGATCGGATAAAACTAATCCTTTAAAAACCACCAGTTGTAACACCAATAAAGCACGCAACGGAGCATTCAGCATAGTAGCTCCAATAGCATGGAATGCCTTGACCCCGGCACTGAGAAATATAGCCTCGACAGAGGATTCTAAGAAGAAACTGAAGACCTTTCTCTTCTCCTAGATCAATCTAAGTTAGCCTTTCAACTCCCCAGCATTAACTTATTCTTATAGGATCTGTACCTGTTGTGTCATTTTTTGTCTGTTAGTCTGCACCCATAAGCCTTTGGGTACCAGGTCCGCATTATAAATCCATAAACATAAACATCCTCCCTCGCTCACCCAAACCCAGGGTGAGGATCTGAGAGCAGCAGCCCTTCCCTGGCCACCTGAATAAGGGATTCTCGAGGTCTTATTGGGAGAATATCCCCAGGTTTCTCACAATACGGGTGCTGGCATTAGAAAGTGGTTCGTATTCCCTTTTCTGATGGTCTTGTCGTGGTTTGTTGGGCATCCTGCATAGCACAATATGGATGTGGTCTCAGCAACACCTGACACAGGCCTCAGCTCTTCTTCTTCAAAAGGGTTTCTCCGTTGCTGGATGCGCCGTGCCTCCGGTGTATCAAACTGACGTTCTTTGCCTCCTCGAAAGCCACAGGCTCTGCGGCTCATCTCAGGTCTGCCTCTCGCAGGTGTGATTACGTCAGGGGGCTTCACCTGTGTTCAATACTCTTTCCTTCTCCATGGTACTTTGCTCGTCACTGTTAAGTACATGTCTCTTCTTAAAGAGACATCTTCTTTTCCTTTTTCAGGCTGGTTTGTTCCAGGATAGCTTTCGGTCAAATAGGGAGAGGTCACATTATTCTTCCCATTTATGCTACTATGGTACATGGCTCAGGGAGTTCCTCACAAGAATGGGAGTCCTTGTTCCCAAAGGGGGAGTCTCTCCCATTGAGGTCCCACTTACCCAGACCCCTGGGGAGGGTCTTGTGCAGCTGGCTCACCTCACTAGCCTCAAAGGGGGAGGCTCCCATCTGGGGAGAAGAGATGAGTACCCTCAATTCGTCTCACCATTCATTCAGATACCACAAGGATTGATGCGCAAATGCCTCAAATGTTTGTCCTCCTTCCTTGGTGAGGAAAGCTCCAAAGCTCCAAAGCTCTCTAAAGCTCCAGAGGTACTGCTTAGGAGTCTTGCAGAACTTCCTGAGGACGGAGGCCTTAATTTTCATATAAATGGGCTTCTCCTCAGGATCCAACTGAATTATAACATCAGTACTAGCCGTCGGAAGCTGGCTATTAAGGGCTGTACCCCACAACTCGTCTCCCACAGCCTGCATGCGGAAGGCAAGCTCCAGTCGCTCTGACCAATCAATGATGTCCTTTCCCATCTCATAAGGCAGGGCTAAGTCCTTGGGGATGTGGCGCCCAGGCTCCCTTGGGTGCCACCACTGGAGGTGCTTGCTCCATTCCCCATAGGAAGACATCCTTTCTCTCCTTTGCTGCTCTAGCTCCATCCTACACAGGTGCGCAAAGTCCTGCTGTTTCTGCTCTTCTAGTGCCACAGCAGCTCTCTGTATCTGTCTCTCCAGAGCAGCAGCATCCCTTTTTGCCCGGACCTCTAAGACCCACTTCTGTTCCTCCAGGAAGAGTTCCCTATTGGTTAAGTCTGCTACTCAACTTTACAGAAGTCTGGGACCTGGCTGAGGCCTGGGACCTATGGGAGACTATACTACCTGCTCTCTGGGAGAAATTGTGGAAAGCACTATCAATGTCGCCCTCTACATACACTACTTCGCCCTCCAGAGAAATGGGACCTTGAGCTGGAAACTTCATCGAAAGCTTGGAGACTTTTCAGGAGTTCACTTTACTTTACTTTACTGCCATGGGGGAGAAACGTAGTTCCCCAAAGCTCTCGCAGTTCACCTAATGACAAGGTGACTGCGTTGCTCATACCAAGTTCAATTTTGCACTTAACAAACATGCCTTGGCAGTGAATGCTGATGTTAAATTTACAATCGTATTTTGGCTTACTCAGCTTTAGGCTCAGTCTATTCCAAACCCCCAACCTCTGCCAACCAATATGACAAACTGACTTTTGTCTGCAGGTGTACACGGGTGGGTGCACGCTAAAACACCCACTCAGCCCACACGCTTCTACAAACCAAGAGCCAGCACAATCATAAAGGTAAAGCAGGCACAATCAAGAGGCCTAATAGCATGCAGCACTTAATAAGTATTACAATAAATAAATATACCAATGTCCAATCACGGTTCTATAAAAATATATACTTTAATTAGACATACCATGTACAATACTAACTAACTAGAAAACACTAAAAAAACTCACCCCTGTGGGAGAAACACAGAATATGCACAGATAAAATAGATTTAGCACTCTGGGTGATGAGAAAATGGGAGAAAGGCATTCAAAATACCACAATGTTCAAAAGGATATTTGTTCATGTTGCAAAAAGGGATAAAAATGACCTAGCGATTCTCTAAGGACCAAAGGTGGACCGGGGTGGCGGGGCAGATATCAGTCAAATATCTTCTGCAAATATCTCAGGGGCTCAACAGCTTTGAACCAGGTTTCTCAGAGTCGAGCGCTGTGTTGTCTCGGGTTGCAGAGGCTGCAGTCGCGATGGTCTAGCCGCAGAATGGCATAGAGGCAGTGTAAAACAGAAGGGCAGCTGTGGTCTCGAAGCGTCTACTCGATCTGTGCAGATCGAGTGGTTATCAGGTCTGGTTTGCCGGTCGAGGATCGCCTGCCGCCAAGCTGGTTCCAAGATGCGCATGCAAGTCAGTTCGATGTGAAGGCTTGGAAGTCGCGGTTCGGGGAACACCAGGTCGCGGTCGGTCGACATATAGGAGCCGCAGTGAGGAAGCTGGTGTTTCAGACAGCGACTCGAGCAAAGAATTGCAGCAGTACTTTGTAGTTCGAGCTCGGGCAACAACATGGTGTAACTGGCACAGTGTGGTGGCAAATGAGGTTGAACAGTGGACTGCAGGTCAGAGAACAATTGATGCTAAAAGGCAGCGTTGACGCGTCCTGCTGGATCACTCAGCGTTGAGGCACGCTTGAATCACAGTTCGGAACGAGTCATCTTTTAGAACAGGGATCTCGGCTGCTCTGTCTTCCGGGTGCTGTGAGACCCACTCCAGGATTTTGAAGGCCAATGTCAATCATCTTTCGGGCTCCCAAACATGGGGGAGGTTGGCACACACCTTCAGGTGACCTGCAGCACAGTGAGGTCCTAGGCACAGGGTGGCTGGCAGAGTGGCAGGCTTATGGTCCAACAGCGGTGTTCACCTCCAATGGTCCCTGGGGTGGGGGGAGTTAGGGCACATCGGTCGCATCTGCCTTTGGAACACTGCCTCCACCTCAGAACTGGAGGACTTTAGAGAGGACTGCTCTCCCAACAGGGTCCAACAAAATATTCAGGATGGTTCAGGGTGAGTCCAGAAAATTCAAAAAAGTGGTGGGAGAACCCTTCTTTTATAGGCAAATATCCCCAGGTGTTTGGACTAAAGCTTACCTGCTTTAGGGGTCCACTCCCTGTTCTTGAAATGAGTGCACTTTGCCCTTATGATGTCACACCTAAAGTGCTTTGCTCCAAAGAAAGTGGACGGGACAGGATAGGGAAAGGGAGGCAGAGAGATTCAAGATGGCAGAACCATCCAAAAACGCTGCAGACCCCTCTCTGGCTATCCTAGCTCCGCTTTCTCCCTCTCTTAATAGGATGAAAAGCTTTTAGAAATGAAACACTCTGGTGTGAGGCTTGGCTCTCTGTGAATGCTGTGCACCATCCCTTGACTCGGGTATGGCTTATATTTACAGTTTTATGTGCCACAAGAACAATATCTTCAGAGTTATGTCGTTTTTGGAAAAGGGGTGCATATTTTAAAAAAAGCCCCTGCGCTGCAGAGACTTGGTTGTCACTACAGCTGTCGAGCGGGCACCTGCGGCCTATGAACCGGCTCTGTGCCACTGCTAGAGCAGGTGCTAGGAACCAGGATACTGATGCATCAAGGCACTAGTACGCACTATGCTTGTGGCCTGGATTTCATGAAAGGGTAATCTGATTAGCAGACTTCCTTTCAGAGGTGGAATTAACTGCAACATTTTATTATTTAATACAAACCACACCCTTGCCAGATGGCAATTCATCACATCGGGATCCTTTGCTGCAGTCCCGAGAGCCCATTTGTCAGATGTTATGGACCACTAAGCTGTACGTTAATTGGCCTTTATTTCACTCCTCAGGATGCAGGAGGTAGTAAGGAGCAGGAACATGTGAGGCTTGCTAGGGGGGCTTAGTCCGAGTTCCCCTACCCCGACTACCTTCAGCGCAGACACTGTGCTTGCTGAAACTTGACATAGGAAATAAGTAGTGAAAGAACCAACATCTCTGCCATGTTGAAGACTGGTCTCTTGCCATGCAAAATGAAGATGGCCAATGAAGATGGCCGGCTGGAGGCTAAGGTCCCCCTGTGTCCTTGCAGTCTCTGCTTCTGCCTCAATCACAACTGCACTTGATACCAAATCAGATCCTCACTGTGATTTCCACCTTAAAATAACTCTGCTGTTCATGCCATGGAAATCCAGTCCAGCGTCAACCTCATGAGGTCATCAGAGGTCAGAACCTCTTCTTAATGCGAATCAACAGCTTCCTGCTGCTTCTTATTGGGTGGAAACTCAAGGGGTGCTCTCTTCCCTAAACACTATAACACCTGTCACCCATATAGAAAGAACCTGTGAAGATTCATTACCAGTAGACAGCATACAGAAAGCTACAGCTGTCCATCAAACATACCAGTGTTAGAGCCTGCCAAGAACGGTGCGGCAATGGGCCGCCTACCAACACAAACCCCAGTCAGTGTGTTTATCTAAACGTTGTTACTAGAATTTCTTTAATAGCATGACCCTCCATACATGCTTTCAAAAACATTTTTTTTTTAAGTCTTTTCCCTCTGACATTTTATTCTGCTGGCCAAGTAACCATACCTCCATCTTTTCCAGGTGTGATTCAAAATTTCAAGCAGGGCTTTTGATATCAGGTGTCAGAGGAATTGTTATTTGAAAGGTCATTGTTCTGATAAGTAGAGCCGTGATTGCCCAGTGGACAATCACCTGCAGATTTTCTTTTCTCTGCACTGTGACATTTGTATGGATCTGTCCATAAGATCCAGGCTGTCTACCGGTTTCAGCTTCCTTCATTAATGTGAAGCTTTCACCAGGACACAATTCACTCATCCGTACCTTCTGCATGTAATTCGAACCTATGGCATGAACATATCAGGCAGGTGATTTTCTGGTTTGGCATAGTCACTGTGTCTGTACTGAATCCTATTTAGAACTAACCTGACACTACCTGTATTCCTGCCAGTTCTGTGCATTTTTAATAGCATGCTGAGCTAACATACACAGCAAAGTGGCTGTACTAAGAGCAAGGTGCAGCCAATGACCGTGCTTACATGCAGTATAGGAATATGCTCAGTAGCGGCCTTAATAGCAGCTTATTTATAACCCTACATGCAGCTTATGAACTGTTGCAAGTGGCAGCATTACATTCTTCTAACGTAATCAAGTTATTATAACCCTGCATGCAGCTTATGAACTGTTGCAAGTGCCAGCATTACATTCTTCTAACGTAATCAAGTTATTATAACCCTACATGCAGTTTATGAACTGTTGCAAGTGGCTTATGAACTGTTGCAAGTGACAGCATTACATTCTTCTAACGTAATCAAGTTATTATAACCCTACATGCAGCTTATGAACTGTTGCAAGTGCCAGCATTACATTCTTCTAACGTAATCAAGTTATTATAACCCTACATGCAGCTTATGAACTGTTGCAAGTGGCAGCATTACATTCCTCTAACGTAATCATGTTATTATAACCCTACATGCAGCTTATGAACTGTTGCAAGTGGCAGCATTACATTCTTCTAACGTAATCAAGTTATTATAAGCCTGCATGCAGATAATGAACTGTTACAAGTGGCAGAATTACATTCTTCTAACGTAATCAAGTTTTTATAAACCTGCATGCAGATTATGAACTGTTGCAAGGGGCAGAATTACATTCTTCTAACGTAATCAAGTTATTATAACCCTACATGCAGCTTAGTAGTAGCTATGTAGACACAGCCCAGAATAAAACTGAATGACACAAACTAATATACATGTTTACTGTCATCTATTTGAGGGGTCAGAGGTGTGAGGTGGACCGCTTTGTAAGGTTTTCTCAACAAATGCCATTTTATTAGTTTAACAAGGTTGGATAAGTGCCTCACTATCCCTACCCCAACAAAGATTTCCCTGCCTAAAATCACTAAAGGAGACACTCTGATAAAGGCTATCTGCCCCTCACACTTATACATACAACACACAAATAAGGACACGGATGGGAGATCAAAACAATAATTATTGTGAACACAGTCTCTTAGAATCTGGGGAAATATCCCTTCCCCAGCTTTCTGCTTCACAGTTCAAGAAAAGAAAATAAGGAAATCCTTGTCTGCAACAAAGTTCAAATACAGTTCTTTACAAGTTCAAATTGTTCAACAAAACGTTTCAGTACTCTGATGTATCAACAAAGTAAACAATAGGCCCTTCTTCTTCCTTATACAATTTTGCTTCTTCACATAAAGAACAACTTTGCAGTTCATCAATAGCAACAATAATTATCTTGGTCAGGAGGATTTTCCACAACTGATAAGTTTAAAGAAACATAACTTTTTGACAGCTTTATACAGCTCCTTTCCTCCATAGCAGAAGCACATAAAATGTCTCTGTCAAGACCACTTTGTAGCACTTCTTGAACTTCCACCAAGTTTTCTCCCATGCCAGGCCTACTACCCCCAAAGGATTGCCATCCGGGTATACTTTCCTGCCCGAACAGCATTTCACAACAACAAGTGCTTTTGTGGTTAAAGTCAACTGACAAGAGGTTCAAAACAGTTTCTCAGTATTCAACAAATTGCAGCTTCAAAACTCTTAATAACTGTTTAGGGAAAACAAGGTTCACATTTGTGCTGTTTGATACCCTTCAATAAATAATGCTCCTCCCCTTCTGAATATTTTTCCCAGAAGGGCAGCCTCTTTTTGTCACTCTTGTTTCCCCACAACAGCGGCAACCAAACATTGGCAAGCGTACAGTCTGTCTCTTCATCTCTCTTGGCTTTGGCAATGTGAGTCTACACCAACAATTACCCAATGTTGTATAACATATTTCACCACTTATAGATCTTTCTGTTTCTGTTGTTGGCAATATAGGTTAATTTGCATCTGCCTTGACTTCAGTAACATTTGGCTTGAACAATACTTGTGGGTATTACCTTTCAACAATATTGCCCCAAAGGGTGGTTGGGTTTTCCATACACTTACACGTCTAAAGTTATAGTCAATTGGCTTTGCAAGTCTTTTGCTGCCCTATGATTATAAGGCCAAATCCTGGTGGCAGAATAATCTTAAAAAAATAGGCCATACCTGATTTATGGTAGTCTCATAATTGTAACAGCCACAGCAATTTGATATAACACGTGTTTAAGCCCTGTGAGCCCAGATGTATTCTCCCCAGACAGGATGAACCTTGCCACTGCTGGCAGGACTGTACCCTTTGGGGATTGCATCTTTGTTCCTTTGTAAAGGTAGGAAACGCCTTTCCCAGAAGAAAGCCACTGCACAGGAAGATGGCTTGTCAACAGGAGTTAAAGGGAACACCCACTCACAAAAGTATTGGCCTCCCACCAGGGTGCTGCATTTCACTGGACCTTTGTTCCTACTGAGAAAGGAAGGGACAATGTTGATATAGATCTGGGAATCCCTGCACATATGATGGAAGATTCTGCAAACTTGTTTCTATCTGCTGCTCTCTTCTTCCTGTCCCCTCCACTTCCTTTAGCACAAGGCAGTTTGCGTGTGATATCAGAAGGGCAGAGTCCACCTATTCTAAGAGCAGGGATTGAACCCCTAAGGCAGGCTAGCTTTAGTCAATTCCCCTGTTGACTTTTACCTTTAAAAGAAGGGGTCTGACACCACTTCTTTGAGTCTGCCACATTTGAACCTGCTCGACACCCACTTGCTGCTTGGGCCCACACGATCTACCATTACTGAACTGACCATAACCGTCCCTTTGCCCACGTTACCACAACGGCAAGAGGCATATCTCTTAAGTTTGCCTGTTTTAACTTGGATTGTGGTGGCACTTAATTTGTAGAAGTGTGTTGGGAAAGAATTTTCTTTTAGCAACTTTCCCTCTATAGTTCTATGGACCCTCAATGTATTTTCTTTCGTTGTTTAACCTGGCCTGATTTTTTACAAGGACCTGACGCCTTCAGCCTGTTGCTCACTTGGAAATGTTTCCTTTTTGTCTTTTACTTTTTGTAACTTTTTAACATTGCACACAACATCTTACGATTCGGTGCAGTGGGGATACTTTTGTATCACCCTAGTCTTTTACACTTGGGATTGCTGGCAGCAATTATATTTTTACCATGTTTGTGTTAAATCTAGTGTGCACATTCGCGGTTACAGTGTATGGCCACACCATGTCATTATTTGCTTGTTCTTTGAACATATTGTTGTTTGGTCTTCTTTCTGCCTTGCCAGGTCAAGAAGTCCCATATAAGGTCATGCACTTGTCTGGGGAAGCTGCAGTTTTGTGGGCTTTGTGTGTGTGTGTGTGGCTCAAGTGCATCTGTCCGGTCCCACTCCATATCCGTGATGCCAGAAAATCTAGGTGTGCGGCATGAGGGAAACCAATAGTTGTCCCTGATTGGACAAATACTGGCTGTGTGAATGGAGCAGATCCTTACCATTGGTGGGCTTGGACTTGCTTCCAGGCTGGATTTTGGATAAGAAGGACTCCTGTAGTAATTCCCGGAGATCAGCCTTGGATCCAAGAATCGCTCATAGAAAAACAGCCGACTGAAGCATCCCTTCATGTGTCTAGCCCCTTGAAGCACTGTTTGACTACCTGATCTGCGAAGGCCATGCGCAGTGCTCAAAACCTTGAACTGTAGGGACCGACCAGTCTTGGCCTGTTCTCTAGGATCCTTCCATCCTGAGTCTTCGGAAGTGTCCCTGGATTACTTGGTGGACTGACCAGCTCTCCAGTGGACTACCTCAACAGAACCGTCGAAATTCCACGTCTGCAGCCAGAACTTTGGTGGTTGCCAGCTTGTGGTGTAAATCGCATTCCTGACGAATTTCAGTCGACCTGCTTCATGGGATCCTGCTCTGAAAGGACTTCTACAACCGCGATTGGGAGGATCTTTGAACTATCCTTCCCCCATTCTGTGCAGTGTCCTGAAGAGGTCTGCCTATTCCCACCATCCCTTCTTCCATCCCTTCCTCCCAGCACCACGTCAACCCATCCAGTCACACGAGAAAATCTTTCCAAGGTTCATTTTTACTTGCCAATTAACTTTGCATCTCGTCTCTTGAAAAATCACAAACACAAATAATTTACCTGCATCAGATACATCCTGGGGTGAAGCAGAGGTTCTTTGGGGCACACAGCCCCACCTTTCATATAGATTAGACTTCTGAAGCTAGGGCATTTGTCTTGTGACCTGGTTCCATCTTACTGCATCAAATGCCTTCTTTTGATTTAAGTCATTCAATGCTTTTTATTAACCTATGGTGGCTGTATATATGTTTATTATTGAATATTGTGCTATATTATCACCAGCTTGTTTAATTTCTTTGTTTGAGGCCTAGAATAAATATAATATTTTTTATACATTCCTGTCTAAATTGAATTATTGTGTGCTTCACTGAGTGGAATCATTGTGGACCCCTGGCCACACGCACACTCCTGAGAATATCCTTGACTGCTACCCATTGCTACCTTGATTGGATTTTGGCTAGCTTCCAAGAGTTCCCCTGTTCATTGTGGCTAGGGTGGCCTCCTGGAGTCTGTCCACCAGGCCAGATTCTAGAATTTCATCTTAACAAAGTGTAAGAAGTGAGTGGGCATTTTCGCCCTTACTCATCCTTGTAAACCGGTCAACCACCAGGAATGTTGGAATGACAATGGACAGCACCCT
Organism: Ambystoma mexicanum; assembly: GCF_040938575.1. Taxonomy (NCBI): domain Eukaryota; kingdom Metazoa; phylum Chordata; class Amphibia; order Caudata; family Ambystomatidae; genus Ambystoma; species Ambystoma mexicanum. Next base: position 1,423,313,450 of record NC_090924.1, read on the forward strand.
CATTGATCCATAGGTCCGAGCCATTGTCTGCTTTTTAACCAGCTGCTCATGCTACTCCGCCTTGTACCTTAATGTTCATCCAAAGGGCCATGGACACATCTTGTCATAATACTATTCAAACTAGACTGTGCAAACGGCCTCTAACTCGGACTCCCAATTTGCCTTATAAGGAAATTTCAAATAGTTCAAAGCGCAGCGGCAAGATTACATCTCCGAATTAATCGATTTGAAAATATTATGCCGGCATTACGTATTCTCCACCGCTTAACCATCAAAACAAGGGTTCATTTCAAAACCTTGTGTATTGCCCATACCACAGAGGAGGCTCTTTCTCCAGAAGTACATTTCAACACTACACTCCTTCCGTGACACTTGGGTCCAGCAATGATACACTAGCACTAGCCCCCAATTTATACAAGAAATTACAAGGAGGAGCTTCTCTTTTCCTTTTTGGCCACAAAATTGCAACACCCTGCCAACCTCTCCACCAGGAGGTGAACCTCCAGACTTCCAGGAACTGCTAAAGACTTGGCTCATCAACCAAACACTTTGAAAAAATAAATAAATAATACCAACCAATTAAAAACTGTGCACCAGAAACTCAGGCTAATTTACGACAAGCAATTTTCGAAACTCTCGGCACAACCATCTATAGGAACTGATTTCCGATTCAAGGAACCTCTACCGCGTGACATTGGTCCAAACCTTAATCTCAAGAAATCTGCAAAGAAGAGCCAGAAAGTGGCAACATCCTTAACCCCCCGTCTAGCCCCTCAACTCCTCACTATTTAAATATTGCATCCTTACACCTCCCACACTCCTCCAGATGACCTCCAGGTCTAGTGTACTAAACAGATTCAGACTCTCTCCATCTTCTATCAACAACCATGCTATGAATTTTTGCACTCCTCAATTCAAGGGCTGCCCAGATCGGTGCACACCACCAATATAGATTTCAATATCGGCAACACAGGTAACTGGTGTTGATGGCTTCAGGTTGGAAGTACCAAAGGTCTCTGCACATGTCTTCCTGCTATCCGACTAATGCACCCTGCCCTCCTTTCTTCCAGAGCAATGCGCAGCAAGGCCAATATTATTGGCAGAAGGGTGCGATATAAGACATTACATCTATTTTACTTGACATGTTGTATGGTGGTCTGCAGGATGAGATGACGCAGATTTTTCTCCATCGCATTGCAGACACATGACAACCAATTACCGGTATGCAGTGATAAAATTGTGGCAAAAATGTCGCCTGTACAAAAAATCACGGCAAAAATGCTGTGGTTTGACCCGTTAAAGGTGTACCCAATTACACCATTTAAGGGGATCAAGGGTTGCAGGGGTGTCCCCCGCTCCTCTTAAATGGTACAATGGGTCTGGGGTTGCGGGGGTGTCCCCCACATCCTTCACATGGATTGCGGCGGCAAAACCACAGCCTTTTTGCCGTGATCTTTTGTGTCCACTGCCATTTTTGCCACGATTCTAACACATGGAACCTAATTACCCATACTCTGACATGGTTTACATCCTTGTCTTTCACAGAGACAACACGCACAAGAATGTAACGTCACTCAGCCTATATGTAACAGAAGAAAAGCTTATTCCCTGCAATTCCCCCTTAAAATGGTGACCTGGATTTTAGTGAAACTCCATAATGAGGCTGTGCTCACCTGGTAAGCATGAAAACAAGTGTGCGTCATATATGCTCATAGCCACCCTACAAGTATGCCTTGGAAGAAGTCGGCACAGGTTTGAATATGGCAACCTTAGCTGATTAGTTGGTTGCAGTCAGTGGTCGAAGTGAGCGCGAGCGGTTTGGAGCGGTGCTCCTATACTTTTTAAAAACGTTTTACTGTTCCTATACTTTTTTGTTAAAAAGAAACCGTTCCATAACGGTTTAGTTTTAAAATAAGTGTAGGAAGAAGTTGAAACTTGCACTTCAGTGCACTTGTGTTTGACTGAATGAGTGTGCTTGTTTGGAGGGTGGGGTGTTCATCCAGCCCCAAGATCTGCATAATAGTGATTTGTCAAATGCTGAGATCTGCCCAGAAGCTTCTGGAAGAGGAACGTGCCCAAGGATACAAAGGCTGTATCTGCTCTTGGACTCTGTAATCCCTGTCCAGGACTTGATGGAACCACACCAGTGTCCTTTTCCTTGGCCCTATGAGCACAATTGTTACCTGCCCCCAGCACTTCCGGTTAGCTTGACCATCACCTGCTAGACTCTGAAGCTGCTTACCTTGTGTCCAGCATCCCTGTCCTCCTGGAAAGGCTCAGTGTGTCAAGAGTCTGCAACCCCCTTACATTGCTGAGGCACTCTCTTTAATGCCTTGGCCACCTAGGCTGCAATGTCGGCTACCGGAGCCGCTACATCAGTCCCCAGCCCAGGGTTCCTTCCTCAGCCAAGCAGGCATCCACGACTTTTGACACACACACACACCGCTGGATCGCGATTCTTCCCAGCTCCCAGTCCATCAAACTGGCAGCTAACTGCTGTGTTTTGTCAAATGAAACATTATGTGCCTGTAGGAAGCCATCGGGCACAAGCTACGCATAACTGCAGCGTGTGATGACGGCCACTAGCTTGACAGCTGCCTGTACTGTTTATTTTGCACTAGAGGGAAAGACCTGTGTTTTCTTCATTTCTCAGAACCTCAAATCCTTTTTTAGGGACTCAAGACTGAGGGCCTCATCACGAGTTGGTGCGGTAGCCCTTAAATGCGACGGTAACACTATTACCGCCACATTTACTGGCTGGATCATGAATTGGGTGCTAAATGGGCTGTTTTACCTCCAGTTTTTTTCTGGCGGTGAAAATCCCATTTAGCGCCCTGTTTTCAGCGGTATTAATGCCAGCTGTATTAGCCCGCAGTATAAGCGCAGAAAATGCCCCATTGGATCTAATGGACCCAATGAGAAAAGGGGATTTACCGTTAACGTAACGTTAATGTTAATACTGCCAGATCTGTAGGTTCTAACGCTATTCCAGTCGGGCGGTATTACAGCCAGGATATCGCCCACCTTGTGATGAGGCCCACTATCTTTTAACATCTGTAATTCTATAAAGCTACTCACCTGTAAGATACATTTTTGCTAAAGCTCATATTGAAGGGAGGGGGGGCAAAGAGTGACACCGTTGGCGAGATTACCTGCACTTTGCAATAACAGTTGAAGCATATGCCGGTCCGATAGCGCAGCAAGCAGAGCGCTCGCTTTCACATCTGTGCAGAGCCCATTGACGCAGGTTTGAATCCCGGCAGCGCCAAACTCAGCCTTTCATCCTTACGAGGTCGATAAATGAGCCCCACACACAGTGGGAAATAATAAGCAGCGCCCAGGTGCCTGAGGGTTCGTTGCGCATTATTAATACAAAATTATTATCATTATTATTGTTACTATTATATCTAGTAAGCTGTGCAGCAGAAGTGCAGCAAGTGAAAAACAGTGAGTTACCAGACTGACACCTAACTTAGTAGTCCTTCCATAGTCGATAACTGGATCTAGAGTCTCAACAGTCAAGTTAAACATGTTCGGTAACTGGATCTAGAGTCTCAACAGTCAAGTTAAACATGTTCGGTAACTGGATCTAGAGTCTCAACAGTCAAGTTACAAATATTCGGTAACTGGATCTAGAGTCTCAACAGTCAAGTTACAAATATTCGGTAACTGGATCTAGAGTCTCAACAGTCAAGTTACTCATATTCGGTAACTGGATCTAGAGTCTCAACAGTCAAGTTACAAATATTCGGTAACTGGATCTACAGTCTCAACAGTCAAGTTAAACATATTCGGTAACTGGATCTAGAGTCTCAACAGGATCTAGAGTCTCAACAGTCAAGTTACACATATTCGGTAACTGGATCTAGAGTCTCAACAGGATCTAGAGTCTCAACAGTCAAGTTACACATATTCGGTAACTGCATCTACAGTCTCAATAGTCAAGTTACAAGTAAGTACCTGAAAAGGGGATTTGAAGATGCAAGACCCCCTGCTCAAGTCTTGCCAACCCAGCAGTTTAAAAAAATATGTTTCTTAAAGCCACTTGTCCCTTCTGCCCAAGGGGAAGCCACCCCTTTGGGACTGGGAAGGTGAGACTGCTTTGCAATAACCTCTGTAGAGGGTAGCGCAAGCAGGATCCCTCTGGGGAAAAGGAATGCCCAAAGAACACCCCACCTTCCCCACAATTGCTGCATGGGAAGTGAACAGTATAACTATGTAGAGGGGCCGTTTAATGTCGAAGGCTCTGTTTCTGACCTGTATTTTCTGACACCATCTTGTCGGAACTTGCACCAATCAAGTTTGTTCTTCCTTTCCAGTGAGGAACCTAAAGGCTGACGTACAAGCAGTAAAGGGCAGGTGAGCCACCAGAGAGCCTGACTAACAAAGGCTTGCATAGGAGGAGCCGAGTATGCAACAGATGCTGTGGTGGATGGAACCAGTAGACATCCACCACAGCATCCCATGGTGGGGATGTCTAAGCGCCCATATACCTCTGGGTCAGGAGCGCTATACAAATAAATAAACAAAAACAAACAAACAAACATCGCAGAGAGAGCTGTAGCTTTGACAAAGGTGAAATCTTGAGCCAGAGAAGGTCAGCTGAGGCAAGAAGCGCCACCACAGCTGAAGGCGAGTGATACCGGTGTCCTGAATCGAAGACGCCGATGCTTCTAGCACGACAAGACTGCTCAGAGCCATGACAACTAATGGGCCAGCGGAGTACATAACGCCCGAGAAGGGCTTACCAAGCTCGTACCCCAGAAAGAAGGAATCTGAACGACAAGTTGGGATGGATTTCCGGGGTCTGGCCTGGTGTACAGATTTCGGGATGCCACCTTGATTGTAGTGAATGGGGGAACTCTGGGAGGTTGGCCAACCCAATGAAGGTAAAAATACAAACATAGTTTCCCAGTAGTGATAGTCTGAAGGACTGATCAGTTTCCCCATGACAAATGAGCAAAAGGCCAGGGGAGTGAAGCTGAAGGCTTCACTTCCCTGTAAAAAGCCACGACAGGTTCAAAAACAAAAGCAAAAAAGTTGGGGTCCATAAAATATGGAGGGGGAAGTTACCTAAAAGAGACATCTTTCCTAACACTCATCGCACCAATTAGGGAAAGGGGGATGTAATCCACCAATGGATGGGTCTCATATTCAAGTCCGTTATACATTCTCAATAATGTCCATCAGCACTGCTATGTTGTTCATCTGGCCTGTGCTCTATGGTGCAGTCAGAACTCTGAAGGCTAATGAACCACCTGAGTAACTTAAGATTCTCTCCATTCATTTTCATTAGTCACTTTAAGGGATCATGGTCAATTTGCACAGTGAAGTGGGTGCCATAGAGGTCTCAGCTTCCGCAGGGCCTCAGCTTCCAAAGGGCCCACATTTCTATTCACAGTCGCCCGCCTGAGCTCTCTTTCCTCAAACTGGCAGCTAATAAAACATGTAGGATGTTCCCTGTCTTTGTCATCGAAAGGACAGCACCTATCCCAGTGTTGGAGGCATCTGGCTGCAGAATGAAAGGTCTCTGGTAATCTGGTGGCCTGAGAACAGGGCCTTGACAAAGGGAATCCTTAAGGCTTTGGAAGGCCTTCTTACACTCCTCAGACCAGAACTCTAGGATCAAGACTGGACTATTGCAACGCTTGATTTGCAGGAACCTCCGTAAGCAACATCATGCAACTTCAAACTAACTAAAACAACGCCATCAGAGATGCTTTAAACATACCTAAATGGGAGCACATTCCACCAGCAAGTAGAAATGTGCACTCGCTACCCATCTATGGGTGCGTCCTGTGCGCAGGACAAAAATGTCCACACCAAAGTGTAAAGCCTGGAACGCGGGAGAAGAAGAGGGGAAAACATTTTAACCTTACTTTCCTGTTGTAGAGTCTGTTGTGGGGACACTAGGCCACCCCTCAATGAAGCCATCAGAAAGGCTGCCCTGGATCAGGTTAGGGAGAGACTCGGATTTCTTTGTCTCCTTTCCTGTAACCAGAAGCAGGGCTCCTATTTCATCCCTCGGGACGAAATCCTTCACCCTTTTCATAGGAAACTCTATGGGAGTCTTTCAAGGTCCACTGAATAGTTCACCTTACTGAGTCTTCCAACTTGGACAGGCGCAGTCCATGAACCTATGATCAGGGTTTAAAACAATAAGCATGACTCAAGCTTAGGGCACCCTAAGGGCTCCAGTCATACTTTGTAACTTTGTAGCTTTGTATCTCTCTCTCTCTCTCTCTCTCTCTCTCTCTCTCTCTTTCTCTCTATCTCTCTCTCTCTCTGTCTCTCGTGGGTTGTCATCCGGTATCTGGTGGTGTGATCAGCAACCCCTAGAATAATCCTATTGCCTTAGGACGGGGGTCTTCAAACAGTTTACACCAAGGCCCCTTAGTATTAGTGCTATTTTTTTATTTATATAGATAGCTGCAGAATGCGTGGTGCCACCGTATTGAAGGTAATATCAGCCATAGCCCTAATTTCTTCTCCAACTGAGGTTGCACCTGTGTGCATTGGAAAGTGCACAGCCACTGCAGGAGAAACAAGGACCATGGGAGCTCTGTTCTATCAACTTGAACAGAGCCCCCCAAGGTCCTCATTTCTCCCCTGCTTAGTGTAAACAGTCTGAGGCACTCCTGGGGTGGATACATTACAATGGCGACAAAGGTAAGGTTACTAGCTGCCATTTATCACAAGATGGCAGGCCAGCAGGACTCTTAACCACTAAATGCCCACTGAATAGCTATAAACCCTTCCATGTCAGCAAGTGACTGATGTTGAGAAACCAATGTTAGAAGGCAATGAGGTGATAATAATGTACTATATCCCGTGGGAGGTGAGGCCATAAGGGATCCAGGAAACACAGATTATAATGCGAGCGCTGCATTGCAAACATTTTAAGCCCCAGAACAAAAATGGAGAAAGGAATACATTGCTGAGTTAAAAGAATGCTGACTGGCAACATGGGGCCAGTTGCGCCCTCCTTCCCATCAACCCCACCATCTCCCTCATTAACCCCACCATCCCGAGCCTCAGTGAAGGCCCTTCTCATTTGAAAAGACACTGCCCTCTCTTGGATCTCCTCTTTCATCTCTAATCGCTCACAAATCATGCTCCACTACCCATTTACCTCCACCTCATGACCAATAACAAAAGAGGTCCCACAAGGAGCATCCCAATCTGCCCTGCTCTTCAATATCTATTTAAACCCTCTGCCCGCACTCATTCGTTCCCACATTCTTACCTGCTACAACTACGCAGATGATACCCAGTGCATCCGAAAAATCCCCAAATCGCCAGGCTCCAACCGTCCAGATCTGTCATCATGCCTCTCTGGTATTGACCACAGGATGACGACCAACCACCTCATCCTCAATCCTGGGACTGAAAACTGAAAACTGAAATCCTAGTCTGTGGGAAAACAGAACTTCTCCCCAACCTTTTCCCTGGCTGCAATCCGTAGGCCCCCCACCGGCAACCTCGACCTCTGTGAAAATCCTCAGATGCACACCGGACATGGATGTATCCCTCTCCCAACACATCAACTCCGTATCCAGAACCTGTTTCTTCCATCTACGAATCTTCAGACGTGTCTTGTTACCTCACCTATCCTCACCGTTTCTCCGCCATCATCTACATCATCCTCTCCCGCTTAGACTATGCAAACTGCGTTTACCCAGGCGCACCAGCATTTCAGCTAAGTAAACTGCAAATAATCCAAAATGCTGCAGCCTGCCTTTTCATTAAACTACCTCCCAGAGAGCACAACAGCCCTGCACTAAGAGTCCTCCATTGGCTCCCTATTTGCCGATGCACTACCTTTAAAGCCATGTGCATCTTACACCGAGCCATCCACAACACCGGACTGTAATTCCTTCAAGACAAAGTCACTCGCTACCACCCCTCAAAACAACTCCTCCCGCCTGGACGGATCCTCTTTCTCCATCTAAGTGCAGATCATCTGGAACTCTCTACCCCTGCACATTCACAATTCTGACTTCACCTGACATTCAGAAAGGCCCTGAAAACCTGGCTTTACTCTCCTTCCTCTTGAATCCCCCTCGCACTCTACACTCTCGATAATCATACAGAAACACTGACCCATGCACCACAACACTCCTACCCACTAATAGCCCACCAATGCCAGCAGCATTTGCAGAAGCACACCGTAACAAACTGTCATCCTCCCCCTGCGAAAGCCTCCCCCAGGCCCTCCGGCCCCATCTCCCACTGCTCAGACTTTTGTTCCAGGGAGACCACAAATAGCGAGACCAGCCAATCGCATTGGACCAAGAAAAAGAACACTGCAGTCGAACTCCATCCAAGCGTGCAGTATGTATACCTTACACCACGTCTGTGAGGTTACAGGCACGGCCACCCATCTATGCACCCTAGAATGCAGTTATGGCTATGCTATTCCGGCCTAGCAGCACACATAGCGCCCGCACTGAAACCCCTGATGTACCTCAACACCTCTGTCATTAGTATACAACAAAAACCAACTGTAAACATTTGGTCTAGCTTGGCACACATCGAATCTTCTGCACTTGCTCCTAAACCACTAACAGCACTCACCCACGTGCCTGACCTCGGCATGCTTACTGGAGCCTAGCCAGCCCACCTAAGTCCTAACCCGGAAAGAACACACACATGCATATTTTAATTTAAACTCTTAGAACCTCCTACACATGGACTGTGGTCATTGAGGGCCTTCCAACTATAAAGCGCATTGAGGCCATACAAATAAGGAAAGGGCGCTATATACATTATGAATATAATACAATCCAATACCACTGCCTTTTTGCATTGTGTATATGCTTCAAGGGGCTATAATTCACTAAGCACCCATGAGCTCAATAATCTTGTACTCTAATGTGTTGTTTGTCTTTTTACACTTTTGCATTTGTTACTTAGGGGGTAATCCAACCCCACCATTTTAACTTTATGCATTAAATACGTTCATTGTGAACTATTTGAGCGCTCTCTGAATTGTTGTCACTTGCTCAACTTCATATACAATTTAGTGACTAAATGTTTTGATATTTGTTGCATTTACTTTGTCATCAGGAGACACAGCCCTTTGTTGTTTACTTCACGCTCACCCCAGATGTCTATGAGTTTAGGGGTGTACCCACTTTAGAGTAGAAAAAATATGTTGAGCCCTCCGCATAATATCAATCGGGCTGGCCCGTATTTTGACAAATTAATTTGTAATACATTCTAATTTAACTATTTTAATGATGATATGATAGGATGTGGCCTGTACACAAGTGTTTCTAGGCGCGACAAGAAAAGGAGGGCGAAACAAAGGGAGGACAAAATAACGATCTTAATAGGCCTTGTGTCCTTCAGATCGTGCAAGTGCGGGGGCAGAGGGAAGGGGAAAAAGTGCCAGGGGGAGGGTAAGGGGGAAGTGCAGTTAACTCACAAGTGAAGCCAGCGGGTGGCTCATAAGTGCAGAGAGAAGGGACTGTAGGGTTGAAGATACAGACCCTTATCTGCTGGGGAGCAGGAGCCTGGGCCCGAGTTCCGGACGTGATCAGCTGACCAGTGCGCGGAGCAGCCAGGTGCATCAGCAGGGGAGAGGAAGAGAGAAAGCGGAAGCAAAAAGAAAGGTCTTGAGTTTCTTCCAGAACCGGAGGTGGTTCAGCTCAAGTATGAGAGAGGCAGGGAGGCTGTTTCAGAGAGAGGCCCCAGCCGAGGAGATAGATCTGCCCCCAACTCTCTGCTTGCAGAAGCGTCTGGCCCTCAGAGAGTTGGAGGTGGATGAGCGTAGGGCTCGAGAAGGAAGATGATTTGGAAGAGAAAGCTGGTCCCAGGAACCAGAAAGCCTTGTGGATGATGTAGAGGGTCTTGAAGTTGATCTTTGCAGCTGCCGGAAGCCAGTGAAGAGATTTCAGAGCTGGAGAGATATGATCCCTGGGCTTGAGGCCAAGGAGAAGTCTCACAGTCCTGTGCTGGATAAGTTGTAAAGGTCGAAGAATAGACGCAGGAAAATTTAGAAAGAGGCTGATGCAATAGTCTAGTCTAGAGAGGACCAGCGCTCTGGAGACAGTGAGCTTCTGGGAGAAAGTGAGAAAAGGAAGAATACCTCTGAGGAGGTACAGTTGATAGTTTAACTTTTAGAGATGTCAGAGATGTCTATTCAGTCTGCAAGCTATCATGTCTAAAAGGAAAGCCAATGGTAAAATCTCTCTGGGGACAAACCTAAGAAGATGGCACACATCACAGAACCAATTAAGGAAGTAAACAACTTATTAAAAATAAAATTGAGATTCTCCTAGATCTTCCAGGAGATTCTCGATTTTATTTATTATGTGGTCAACTTTCTTAATCAAAGCCTTAAAACCTCTGAATAAGATCAAACAGATGATAGCTAGCAAAGGGGATATGGCAATAACCACCAACGGGATGCAGTCTAAAAGATCCTTTCTTAAATCAGACAAATCTCAAAATAGTAAATCATATGACTATGTTGGTTGAAATGGACAAACTCTCATCAGGAAGTATTATGGTTTAGGAATTTTCCCTTTGTCCCACTAGATTGATTTATAGGCTTTTCAAATTGCTTTCTCTACCATCTTGTTTTCAAAAACCAAATAATTCGTCCACACTTGGTACTATTTCAAAATTCACCAATATTTTATTTCACATTTTCATTGTGCTTCTTACACATCCGTTTTAAACGTGTTTTTCCTCTTCATGTGGTTCACCCCTTTTATATAGAGGCTCATCAGGAGAAAAATCCTTTCTTAATATCAATGTGTTGCTGGGTTTGTCAAAATTAGAGGTTCAAGATTGACCCTTATATTGCTCCTTTTCGTTTTTCCTATTTAGATGGATATTCTCCTTCTTACTCTTAATGTATTGAAGTTTTTGTGCTTTTTAGAAAAATGAGGATGTGATTTTCCTCCTCTTCAAGCCGCCGATCCCAGACTCATCAGGAAAGAGGCCGGAATTTTTGCTTACCGTTCGTAATGCACTCCAACATTCAGGAGAAAGATGTGCATTCAAATATTAGTCACCAAGAACCATGCAGATACTCAGCGCTTGCCCTCTACTGCCCTCTGGAGATGAACCTGTGGTAATCGTGGAAGGCATCACCTTAATAACTAGATTTCTGCCACCTGAGACAGGGGTGATACAAAACCCCTGGAAAGCGAATCAAGTCTTTATAGATCACCTTGTAAGTGTGGAGGCATAAGTGAAGACCTTGATCGCTCGGCCATCGATGTGGGAGAGTTAAAAGCTGACATGCAACAGCTAAATGTTGCTCTCTGGGACACAAAGAATGCCATGATGAGAGGTCATCCCACCCTCCCTAAACGGGAAGCTCTTGTATGTCTGAGAAAGCAATAAGGGAGGCCATATAGAATCATGCAATAACACATCCCTCCCTCCTCTGAGAGCTTAAATGCGCCCCTCTCTGGGGAAGTGTAATGGCCCTAATAGTATCTCTGTGACCGTACAATACCTAGGGCCCTCTGTAGGAATAAACCAGAGATAAATCTGAGAGAGGGTTACCATCAAAACCATATAAGATAAGGACAAACAAATCAAAGGAATGGAAGTTGCTATTTACATGGTCAATGTCTCTAGCCTAATGCCTGGTCATAGAGAAGGGAGAGACTCCCTCATAGATAAATGAACCCATTGGATACGCTATGAAAAGGATGTGGTTCATAAATCAGGGAATGTATAAAAGATTAAGAACTCTGGTCACCCAAACACAGAAAACATTGAACTTGTATTCTATAATGAATCTTGTTTCTGGCCTTCTGTCCATACATTTCCGCTCCTATCCCCCTAGAGATATTTGTGTTGAGCTTTGATGCAGACCATCTGATATCCGTGTTGAACGCTTACCAGTTATCTTTCATAACCCCCACAGTATAGATACCCCTCTGCCAGAAATAGCAAGATGGCCAACATCAAACCAGAGTCTGGTATCATTCAGCTGAGATCTTACCCCCACTTGACAAGGCTTACCCCCCTAGTTGATTATTTCCCACGCCTTAATCCCAAAGAGACATACAGCCGGTCTTTCTAAAAACCTGGGGGACCATGAGTGGCTTGACTTTATCCATGGATATGATATTCTCCTTACAGATCACTATACACGGCTATGCATACAACGATATAGCATCAAACAATGGGCATCAATCTAAGGGGCAGCCAAGTGGGGGGCCCAGCGTGTGGGTGAATACAAGTTTAAATGCCTCTGTAACAGTCATGGCAACCGTCTCACCTGATTTACAATGTTTGTTACTTGACCTCCCCATGGAGTTGAAAATCCATCTGGGAAATATAATCGCCCATGTGAGGTAAGTGGGATGTCTACCATCTCTGAATATGAATGTGTATTGGGACGGTATCTTGCAGATCGTCAGGCCTCCTCTTTTATGATATTATTAATGGGAGACCTTGATCTACAATACAAACCATTAAAGGAAATGGAGGAGTTCTTGAAGATGAAGATCTAATCTGGGATATCCCTGCTCTTGTAACTCAGCGCCCACAACGTCAATATAAATATGCATAAGATACTGTGCAATTATTTTTTAAATTGGGCCTACGAGCATTAAACGGTAGGACTACACCTGCAGCAAATTTCTTCCACTGAGACTCAATAAAGAGCCATAGCGATTACATCTTGCATGATTTACCACACTGGAATGAAGTTACCTCCGTGCAGTTCAAGAAGCGTAGTGAAAGCGATCATTTTCCATTTAAAGCAAGGATACACTGTTACCTTGGCATTAACATCGACCCAGGCAACCTTAAAAGGGAGGCTGTGAGTAGTCAGGCACTAGAAGTCGCCGACAGGAAAAGAATTAGACTTAGATGGGAACACTTAGATTTGGCATCTATCAAACCACACTTATATGGAAGTATTATCCAGATCTGTGAATGGTTAAAGGGGCCACTGGCACCCTGCAACAACAGTATTTGGAACTCCTATGAGGAAATCATTACGATTCTAGCCCCTTTTGTAACAAAGCCAAATAGAATAGTGGCAAAATCCCAAACCAAAGCAGAGAGTTGGTTTGACAACGGATGTAAAAAGGTGAGTTGATCAGGGCTCTTAAAACAAGGACAAATGGAGCAGCGGGAGAATGAAGTTACCAGATTGAGATCAGAATATAAGAAATTGACCATTCAAAAATGATTGGCTAAGAAAGAGGAAATTTGGACCACCCTATTGCATGTTTCGACTACAGCGATATCAAGGGCTTTAGGAATATCAGATATAAGGGGCTCACCCAGTGGGAACTAAATCTTTAAATGGCCATTACTGAAGAAGCATGGCAAAGCCATTTCACGAATAGCTTTAAAGAGGGAAATCTATCAATGCTGTGTACTGCAAATGGGCTATATAGCTCGTTGGCTACCAAAGAGCATTATGTCCCTTTAAATTTTACGATGAAGGAAATGACTGAGACCTTGAAATCCCAACATGCTGGTAAGGCTCCAGGCCCTGACAATATTCTGGTAGACCTCTTTAAATCATGATCATGATCTGGGTTCCGTACCTCACGTTGCTGATGAACACTATCATAAAAACAGGCAGAGTTCCATAATCATGGAATGGGCAGAGATTGTCCCTATATATAATAAAGGTGGACGGGATAAGCCAAATAACTATTCAGCAGGTCTCTCTCTTTCATTCCATGGGTAATATCTTTGGGAAACTGCTACTGAGTAGGGTAGATGGTTGTATCTTTCATGTCCTGCCTGGAGTGCGACACTGTCAGCGCTAGTAGGATTCGACCCTCCTTCCTGATCCAGCCCTTCCGCCCACTCCTCACCTGGTATCTCAGTGTCCGTGGGTTGTTGGAGTCTTTTCTTCCACAGGGCCTTTTTCTTCTGAGGTGGATAGGGTCTGCCTCGGTAGGAAGCCACCCTGACCTAAATCAAAGAGGTCAAAGGGGGCCCCTCTACCGGAACAAACTATCGGGGGGAAAAAGCCTTCCGGCATAAAAAACCCCCTCTCAGTGAAGTGCGTGGGAGCCTTGAAAATGCAGCCTGGAGAGTGCCTGGAGATGCCGCCTGGAGGAGAGCCTGGAGATGCCGCCTGGAGGGGAGCCTGGAGATGCCGCCTGGAGGAGAGCACGTGGTAAGCACAGGGGGGAAGCCACAGAAACAGTTAAGAAGCCCAGGGAAAGAGCCGGAAAGCTGGCAAGCCGAGAGGAGAAGAGCGAGCGAGACAGGGCATCACCCTATATATTCGTGAAGACCAAAAGGGGTCCGAAAAGCCGTCTTCCATTCATCCCCCTTGCGGATTCGGAGGAGGTGATAAGCACTACGTAAATCCAACTTCGAAAAAATAGTGGAACCTTGTACTGCTTCTAGGATGTCATTAATGAGGGGCATGGGATATCGGTCCCGAACCGTGACCTTATTGAGGCCACGATAATCTATACAAGGCCTTAATTCTGATGAATCACGCTTGGGAATGAAGAACAATGATGCGCCCGCCAGGGATTTTGACGGTTCTATCAAGCCATTGGCTAGATGGGAATCCAAATATGACCGTAAAGCCTTCTTTTCAATGAGGGATAAAGGAAACATCCTCCCAAACGGTACCAAAGTGTCAGGTACCAGGTCGATGGCGCAATCTTCGGGTCTATGCGGGGGCAACTCTAGGACAGCCCTCTCTCTAAAGACCTCTCGGAATTCAGACAGTTCAGATGGAACACAACAAATTTCGCTTGTAGTAGCTACTCCTGATGGAATGATCTGGATCCGTTCGGGAGATAGAAGAGGTAAACAGTGCTCCTTGCAAAACTCTGAATCAAATGTCATAGAATTTCTGGCCCAGTCAATGTGTGGATTATGTTTCCTCAACCAAGGGATACCCAGAATCACGGGGAAATGGGCGGCTCGAATGAGGTCGAACATTAAGAGTTCCGAGTGCTGCTGTATAATGATCGTCATCTGTTCAGTGGTGTGAGTTATGGGTCCGGAAGATAATGGGGATCCATCCACGCCCTCTACCTTCTGAGCTTCCTTTCGTGGCACCAAGGTAAGTCCCTGGTGTCCTGCCCATTCGGTATCCATGAAGACCCCAGCAGCTCCACAATCGATTAGGGCCAAAGTGGAGAGTTGACTTAGCGGAGTTTGCAGCTGAATGGATACCACCATGAGACGAGAATCCAAGGTATTAGGAGGGGGTGCTACTGTCAGAGTAACATAGGGACTAGAGCTACAACCTCGGAAACCTGTCCCTTCTAGTTCCGAGGTTTGTCGTTTCCCGACCTCCGAGGAGGGACTTCCGGACAGTTACGAAGGAGATGAGAATTCGATCCGCAATACATGCATAGGCCTGCTTCCCGACGTCTCTTTCGCTCTTCTGGAGTCAAGGGAGCTTGGGCGGATCCGATCTGCATGGGTTCTTCCTTGCTCCGGCCCGGTGGCTGCGATAAAACAGGAAGAGTAGAGGAGGCTCGAAGGACTGGATTGCGATGTTTCCTCCTTTCAACCCGCCGCTCGCTCAGGCAATACTCTATCTGGAGTATGATGGATATCAGGTCTGAAAGGGTTGTGGGTCGAGCTATGCGAGCCAATTCATCCTTCAGCTCTTCTTTTAGTCCTCGGCGAAAGAGTGTGTACTGGACGTGTTCTGGCCATCCTGCATCAGCAGCCTGGCGTTTGAACGAAGAGATATATGTGCGTAAGTCATTGTTCCCTTGTTGAACATCGAGCATTTCTTCGGCGGCTACATGGGTAATCTCCTCTTGTTCAAAGGTCTGCCTTAATAAGGTCAAAAAGGCTCTGTGGTCTTGCACCTCTGGATTATTCTATATTACCAGGGGGGATGCCCAAGCCAGGGCATTACCGGTCATATTAGATATCATAAATCCCACCTTGGAATGACCACTGGCGAAAGAGTGGGGGCGAAAGGCAAAATAAATGGCACAAGATTCCAAAAACTCCTTGAGTCGTTTTGGTGTACCGTCAAATTTTCCGGAAGACAAGGCCATAGGGGGGAGATCCAACTCCCTGGGTTCCCGTGCGGATACCAACTGCCTTAGAGCTGCATTTTCCGCCTTAATGTTCTGCAATTCAACACTCATCCCTTGAACCGCCGTAACCAGCTCCTGAAATTGTTCAGGGGAAGCCATGATCCTTTCTTGGCGTTGCAAACTGTCAGCGCTAGTAGGATTCGACCCTCCTTCCTGATCCAGCCCTTCCGCCCACTCCTCACCTGGTATCTCAGTGCCCGTGGGTTGTTGGAGTCTTTTCTTCCACAGGGCCTTTTTCTTCTGAGGCGGATAGGGTCTGCCTCGGTAGGAAGCTACCCTGACCTAAATCAAAGAGGTCAAGGGGGGCCCCTCTACCGGAACAAACTATCGGGGGGAAAAAGCCTTCCGGCATAAAAATCCCCATCTGAGTGAAGTGCGTGGGAGCCTTGGAACTGCAGCCTGGAGGAGTGCATGGAGATGTCGCCTGGAGGAGAGCCTGGAGATGCCGCCTGGAGGGGAGCCTGGAGATGCCGCCTGGAGGAGAGCCTTGTGACGTGGTAAGCATAGGGGGGAAGCCACAGAAACAGTTAAGAAGCCAGGGAAAGAGCCGGAAAGCTGGCAAGCCGAGGGGAGAAGAGCGAGCGAGACAGGTAAGCAGATATATGGCCGGCAGGGCCAGGGGAGAGAGAAACTAAGAAGAGAAAGCTCGAGGGAAACAGAACGGAGGAAAAACTGAGGAGTGTTTCACCTGAAAGCCTAGCGCGAGGGGTTGCAACGCGCAGGCTTCCGGGTGGAAGCGAAGAAAAAAGGCGATTGGTGGCGAGGCCGCCAAGACTATAGCGCTGCATAGCAGTGAGAGAAAAAACGTGGCGGGGCGATTCAATGGCCGCTTAAGCGCCATTGAACCCACTTACGCCATGGACTTTGGAGTGTGACAGACACTGCCTTTAACAGCCCGCAAGCCTGAGCTAAGGCTTGGGCTGTGCGCCGTTAAAGGCTGTGTCTGCCCGACAGGCAGGGCATGAAAGCCAATTGCACTGCAGTGTTCGTACAGGGTGCGAATGCCTTTCACAATTTTGAATTGGGAGATCTGTGCTGCTTGCGCATCCGATGTAAAATGAAAAAAGAAAAAGAAAATGGCTGCCGCCATATGCTTTTCCTGTTGATGGCAGCAGCCAGACGGAGGAGCACATAAATGGCGGGGGTGGGATGGGGAGCAGGACAATTTGGGGCAGGGGGCAACAGGAAGAAGCTCCCTGTTGCCTCCCCGCAATGGTAAAAAAAAGAAAAACGCCACCCGGTGAAGAGGCTCTGGTGGCTGGGACAGCGGGCAGTGATTGTGTAATCTTGTCCGCTGTTCCAGCCGCCTGATTGGCTAGCGCCCTACCCCGGTGGCGAATGGATTATCCAATCAGAGTGTTTAAGCCACCTTAAAGCTGACTTTATGAGCAGAGTCTCCACAGTGGACCAGATATTTAGGTTAGCCTTAATATTAGACAAATGCATTATGCTGAATAGGGGGTCCATGTATATATTGTTTATTCACTTTAAAACTGCTTTCGATAGTATCACTATGGTAACATTATGGAATGATCTGTCAGAGAATAAGATGCCATCTGCCCTGGTAAAAGCAATAATGTTGCATTATTCAGATTCTTCTGCCAAGGCTAGCTGGGGAATTGGGGGTGAGCTTACAAAACCTTTTCCGGTGGTAAGAAGTATTCTTGCCCCCACTCTAGTTTCCCTCTTTTAATGGGGTGGTAAACATGTTGTCAGTTCCAAGTAGCGACACCCCAATTTTGGGGAGGGGTGCAACCAACAAACCAAAGTACTGCAGGGTGGGAGAAGGATAGTAAGGACGATAATGATAGGTGACACTGACAATACCTTTGACTATCTAGGGATCAGAATTAGTCACCAGAAGAGATGGGAACAGCATGTAGATAAAGATAAGCTGACACTAGAGGAAAGGGGTTTAGCTATAAGCGCATTTTCAGCTAAGTATAGGCACAGAAGAAAAGTCCCAGGTGCAATTTATGGTGCTGGAATATGGGGCCACAGCGAGACAACAAATTGAGCATCTGCTGAGAATAAAGTACTCAAGAAGCTAGTCCTATTGGCCCTAGGTTTCCCTAATACCACAGTACATTTGGAATTGGGGTGACATCTAATTGGGGGCAGAATTGCCTTGAAGCCATTGCACTACTGGATTTGCATTTGGTGAAACCCCAATCTTTTAAAATATGGAAATGCAGCATTAGATATGAACTGGTTAGTCCAGCCCCTTTGATGAGTAGCAATTACCCTCAAGATGGATGGGGATGCAGACCTTACTCCCAAAATCAAATAATGGAGCCGACTCAGGAAGTTGACAAAAAGGAAGACTTTTTTAATATCAACTTTCTAAAACTGGGAGCATAACGAACATCAATGCAATCGCTCGATCTTCCAACTCAATGCATTTAAGAAAAAACTGAGATTTTATAAGCAATATTCGGCATCAATGACGTCTAAACCACATGGATACTAACATCATCCCACGTGGCAAACTACAAATACCTAAGAGTAACGGGGATAGGGTGTTCGTGGACATCTAAGTCTACGATCCATATTAGTCGTGGGGCAACTAAGCCTTCCCCTTAAAATGACGTCCCATTGGTTTACACAACTATAGGACCCCTGTATACGCAGGTCCTCTACAATTGGTTGGCACTCTACCATCTTCAGTGTTTTTCCATCTACGTTAGCAGCAAACAGACTGGCCACGCAGGTGCTGGTGAGGTCGTATTAACTTTAGCTTCCCACCAATTAGCATATTCATCCATCATCACCTCAGTGGTCTGCTGTCAATTGGGACTTCGGAATTCGTCCTTGGGAGTGTTCTCTAGCTCTGAGAAAATTAGGGAGTGAGGCGCACAGTCTGCCTCCATACGTAGGTGTGACCATCTCGTTCATCCAATTTCATGCTTCCATGTGACTAGAGACCAAAAGATTGAGTTTTATTTGCGTATTTATTATTAATTTCCAATAGACATCTGATGTCGTCCTTGTTATGTTCATGGCTTTTGAACATGAGTTTTGTTCTTTCACATGATTTTTATCCAAAGTCAGTTTGCTCCAGTTTGATAAGACCTTGGCTTCTTGGCTCGTTCAACCTTGCCTTTAGCTGAGGCGGACTTGTAATTAAATTTCTGTATTTTAACTGCGACACACTAGAATGAGGCCTTTTGCTACTGTCTGGCCTGCTATTATGTTAATGGAAACCATCCATGGTTCATTCATTCCTATATGTATATGTTGGCGCTTGCCGCAATCTATTTTACTATAAGCTGAGAGCTAGCTTCACGATTACTTTGCTGCTTGCATTTCTTCTGCATCTGTACACGTGTAAAACAACTTAATATCTTCATCTGTTCTGTGGCATAAGCTTTTTCACCTTGATCCCAAGATGTCACTTATCCTTGATACTTTCTTGATGCCGTATACAATATCTGCATTCTTTGATCACTGCATATCTTCTATGTATATCATCTCAGCTTCATGTAACATATACTGACAATTGTAAATGACGTTACCATTCATCCTTGCCACCTATTGGCTCGGCTTCTTCAGAAATTTCATTCAAATGACCATCATATTTTCTTGTATGTAGATATGGTTTTCTCAATGGGTACCTTGGCTCCCAGATTCTCTTAGGTACTGGACCTTTAACTAGTACTAGACTGAGGCCATACTCTGCTCTTTGTCGAATTCAGCTGTTGCGTGTACGTCTCATACTTTGGCTTCCAACCTACAGGTAAAATGGGCGGGACAGTTGAGGGGGGGTACTTGGCTCCTCCTATATACTCCCCCCTCTGGGAGATTCATCGACTACTTTCACGTCATCCTTCACATCCAGACATTTTGGCCTGAAGAACAGCTTCTTTGGAACCAATATCTTTATGACTCCCTTAAGGCATCCTTCTTTCTTCACATGCTCATCCTAGTTCCAAGTCATGAGCTGGCACTGTCCACTCAGACTACAGTAAATCAATTTTCGCACATACTTCTTATGAATCTTTGCATACAGGAATTTTGTCCCCTCAGGTGCATGAATACTGTCTTTCACAAAGTCTCTTATTTCTTTATCTGTCAGGTTCTTGAACTTCCATCCTGATTCAACATCAATCATAATCTTCATCCCTATAGCTTTCTTTGCTGTCTTCTTGCATTGTGAGATTATTATCTTGATCACACAAAATCTAAGCAATATCAACACAATCAGAGCTCCAAGAAACTTGAACATATCTGCCATCCGTAGTCCAAAACAACTGGCATCGACAATGTCTTGAACTTCATCTATCATCTCACCATGGAGCTTCATCAGCATGTCTATGGCCTCCTTCAAGGTTCCATGCTCACCGCTGTGAAAAGGTTTAAATGTGCAACATGATTCTCTGATTTTTGCACAAACACCTCCATCCATTGCTGTAATCATATCCAGGACATATCTGTTCAGAAGAGTCATCAGTCTTATGGCTCTCATCTCTTCTCTAATTGCATTGAATCCCTTTATTGTAGTGTTAATTGTCTGCAGCAATTCCCATCTGTATCTACTTTGTATTTGCTCCAACTTCAATAGCCGGCATGAAGATCAACGTGAACACAGATGAAGTCTGGCTGAACAGCCTGTGCTCATATGGTATGGCATAAAAAGCTTCCATTGATTTAGCTGAGAAATAGTTCTCTCTCCTCATTCACCTTTTCAGCTCCACAGATCTCTTCTTTCTCAGGTGAGCATCTGCTTTCGTGAAATTGTCAATGTGAAAATCACTTTTGAGAATCAGCCAAGCTGGAGCATGGACATTCACTAGTGTGCATATTCCTCCCCAATCTGCAGGCAATCTGATATAAGCTCTGGCTCCACAAGCCCAATAGTGGTCCGTGATCACTGCAGTGCCAAGGTTCATCCTTGGTGCATCAAAGATTCTATCACAGTTCTGATTCTCTCCAACTTTTCTTGTGCCATTATTTCTGAAGCACAAATTTGAACTTTCCAACAGCACTATCTGCAGGGGTCCTCCTCTATCTTCGACCCATGTCAGTAGTTTGGCAATGCTCTTCCAGAGGGGCTCACATTGCACCTGCACATTCCAAACAGTTGATTCAGGATGATCGTACACCACTCATGCTCTGCAGATAACCACTTCTTCTTCCCTTCTGTCTGGAGACAACACTGATCCCCAGATCTGCATATAGCCTCTGTTCTTCCAGTGTTTGATGTTTTCCTCAGTTTTTCCTGGACTGTCAAGTTTCTTGTTCACTTCCCATCTGATTTCAGCTCCTTTTGCTCCAGGTTTCTCATATCTGATCACATGATTCTTTGTGTGTTGTGTGTCTCTTATCTTTGTATCTTGCACATAGTCGTCTTCGTCTGGATCTGTCCATTCAGTTGCCCTTTTCATGTAGGCATCTCGACCCATAAACTGGCCTCTGGTTTTGGCAAAGTGCTAAGTGTGAAAGACAATGAGCTGTGAGGACGTCTATTTCGATAGCTATGAAAATCTTTGACTTTCCCATACTGTATGGCAGGAGTGCGCAAACAAAGCATTCCTCATTCGCGGGTCTCCTTCCTACTTCTTTCATATGCTGGTACCAAATGTTATTTCCCAAATTAGCTGTACTGTCCAGGTAATCATTTAGCTCCAAATCATCCTCTTGAGCATTTCTTTTAGTTCTGATTCTCCTCAGGCGTCCTTCCATAGTTATATCATGAGATGTACCAGCATAACCTCTTCTTCCTGGATCGATTATAGGCACATTTATCAAAGGACAGGGTACATCTATCAATGTTCCCTGGGTAGAAGAAAGTTCAGAACATCTCATTTGCTCAGCTATCCGTTTAAGCACAAAAAGTCTCCCAGAAACTCCATAAATGTCTGCTTTCTAGGAACTACCTTTGGGTCATTTATAATAGGACCAGGTGCGTCTGCATGCATCACTTGTATAGTCACATTGTCTGGCAGTTTCCTGTTTTGCCCATTTGGCCAAGCCTGCTTTTTGTCTCCAACCAAAATTTCTACAACCTTCTTTGCATATGAGCTATTGCTAATGGCACTTATCTCAGGCAATTCATCGTCTTTTTTTGGAATGGGAATAACTACATAGGGTCTGGGGTGCCTAGTAGCTGCCACAATAACTCGTTCCTCTTGCTCAGGAAGAGTCACAGGAGTCTTAGCTCCATGTATATCGAAGTAGTATGATGTGCAAACCGTGAGTGAACGCAATATGATTATGAATAAAATGCAACCATAAATCAGGCAGAGGTAGGTTGACTTACAACATCTATTTTGTGGACATCGTGAACGCCTTTCCACATTTGACATTACTATGCTGCTATTTATTCCCCCCAATTTACTACCCAAGGAAGGTAAAAGTAACTTTTAATACATCAGCATTTTACATTTCTTCTCGAAACTGCAGTCTTGTCTCTGCAATCTCTTCCTTGATTCACTGTCTGCTTACTGGACGATAAGAACAACTTCTTGACCTTTTTCTGGAATTAGTTTTTTACCATACAAAATGTGAATGTTTCCAGCAAGAAGAAAATGGCTCTCAATATGACTAGACCAATTCATCGATGTACACCAGCTCCAGTCAACTCCTCGAATTTGCTTTAGGCCAGACGACATGACAAACTTCTTTCAGTATGAAACAAAATGTCTGTCTATGTAAGCAACCTTCTCGATCTGTGCCTCACCACCGTCCTGTGGAGGCTCTCAGAGTATAAGCTCACTTGTATAATGATTCCATTCAAGATCACATTCAAATTTTCAGTGTTATAAGGATCCCTCAGGAAAGTGAGCAAATCCGTGCGTTTGCCAGTAAGATGTGGGTACTCTTCAATTAGACAAAAGAAAACCTTTCTAACAAGTCTGCGTGCTGCATCAGGTGATAGTGGCATTTGTGCTATCCCCACTGTACTCAGGAAGCGGCAACACTTGCTCAGTGATTGCTGCAAGTAATCTTCTTACAAATTGGCAATTTTTAGGATCTTGTAAAAAAGTACGAACACTAGATGTTCTCACCACACTAGCCGGAAATGAACGCAGCACATAGAAAACAACTTCACAAATGATCCTTGAAACGTTGTCATTGTGCAACACCGTGGGCAAATCCGAACAAGAACTCAGTGTGGAATGAGTCGGGATAAAGCACTTTCTTCCAATTATCAAAGCCACTATCAAAGCCTGGCATATTTCTCTTCTTATCAAGGCTTAAGCATGCCTCAGTACAAAGTTTTTAACAAGCTTCTCTGTGGCTGAAACAAGCAATTTTCTTTCACCGTGAAATAACAGCACAGAGTGTCCCAAAACAAGCCACAGTCCAACAAAGTCTTTATCCTTTATTTGTCAGCTTCTGCGTCCTTCTTCCTTGTCATAGATCTATGTAAGGACCGGAGGGGGGTGTCTGTACTTCTGCTCTCTATATGGTAGAGGAGAGGCACAGAGGACCCCAGCCCAGATTCTCTATTATTGATACGTGGTCGAGCAATCAAGGCCTAGCGTCTCAGGAGGTAATGCGGGCTGGTTCTTAAGTACAGTGTAGTCCCTAAGCACCCACAAAGAATGTCCGCACACTGTATTAGTTAAAACACAGTCTTTATATAATTAATATTCATGGTTATGTACAATATCACAATAACTCACTTTGTACTCGGTTATCTATAATGGCAAATATACAGTTCTATGTGGTACCACAATTACTATTAGATCTCTTTAAAGTGCATTAACTGTACGGTTAAATGTCACACAAATCAGTTTGTAACGGAAACCAACAATAGATATAAATTGGTTAGAACAATAGGCATAATACTGGCCCTGTTTACCTAGACACAGTTCTGTGTGGCGATCTCCCCACCTGGGCAACCTGTAGAATAAAATATAAGATATAGCACAAGCCCAGTCCATATATTGTTTACAAGAGTCTTTCCAATAGTTCAACAACCCCAAAGTACCTGGTGTTGTAGAGTTCCTCGTCAGGAAATGGTTAGCGCTTCTTGAGTGCACTCAGAAGCCACGGGTCGTCGAACGTCTGGCGATGAACACGGGGAACTACGGCGGTGAAGTGGTTGTTGACGGGGAAGCGTAAACATCCTGCAAGGAAAAGGCGTGTGGGGCACCTCGATGTCGATAGTTCTGGACCACAAAGAGTTTGAAGAACTTTGGCCCAGCAAGGGCGTCAAGTGGTCAGCCTCTCTGTAGTCTTTGGGTGGTGGGAAACCCACTGGCCGATACTCCTCGGCGTGTCAACGGCCTGCCTTCTCCGGTGGGATAAGGCGGGCGGCGGTGCAGGCGAGAGCGTCCTTGGATCAAATTAAGTTCTTAGGCAAAGGGATCACAGCGGCTCCGGATGGCAGTCATCGACGGTGGCGGACAACAGTCCGGACGCTTCTCTTTGGGATTCCGCAGCAGTCCCCGGTCGGCAGCCTGTCATAGGTCTGTCTACCAGGGAGCTTTGGCAAAGATCAGCTGGTGCACGATGGTCCCTCATAGCTTGGGAAGAGGGCGCCTTACCAGGTCCTCTCTGGGCAGTCCTTGGAGACACAGCAGCTTTCAGTTTGATGAAGAAGGGCAACAGCAATTCTTCTCTTCCAGCAGGGCTTCAAGGTCAAGCTTCAGTTTCACTCCAGTTACTCTTCGTAGTTTGGACTTCAGCTTCTGAACACGAATTCTAGCAGTGAGAGGCCCCCAGATATACTAGTTGATCTCCCATTCATTCTGCTGGGTCACACGCACGCAACCAATCGGTCAGAAGGGCATTCATGCAGGCAGGCAGCCAATCAGGTGCATAGTGCATTCAGGCCATTCACTTCCCTCCAGACACTCAAACAAGTTATGTGTATTGGGACAAGTACCCAGCCATTCAACACTCAGTCATTGTGTCAAACACCAGAAACCAGACATCCACAACAAGAATACATGTTCGTCACACACTCTATTCACCCAGGTCCCACCCACAGGGTGTACCCACAACATACAGTCACTGGGAAGGCTCCAGCCAGTCTGGCCTGGACTTCACAACAACACCATATATTTATTTATTTAACATTTATAAAGCGCTCACACAGCCCGCAGGCATGGAGGCGCTGTTACAGGAATTGTTTGTTCTTCTTAGTTGCGTAATTGTGGTTTTTTTTGTCTTAGTTACGTATTTATAACGTGCTTAAACACCCAGAGGTTTCTAAGCGCGGACCCGGGGATCGAACCTGTTGTTGCTTCGTTTCGTCTTGCTTCCAAGATGCGCACGCTGCCGCTGAGCTATCCTCCCGGGACATATATGGAACTTTCACCCAACAGCCAATCAGGTATCCCATGGGTCTGTACACCAAACCAAAAGAGAGAGCTGCACCGCCAGGAGTCCCACATGAACTCCTGCATGGAAAACATGACAGAACACATGATAAAAGTCAGTATAGGACAAGGATACGGAGGCCCTGTCCCTCCGATGCATTTCCAGCATCACAATCTAGTCTTCACATACTGTGGTTCTTCCCCGATGAATTTACTTGCTTTTCAGTGGGGTGCAGAGGGCAGAGAGGTTTTTCCAGCAAAGATTTTGATATCTCCCAGAAATATCCAAGCACGTTATATCTTCCACAATGAATGGACCGTTAAAACATGGTTCCTCCCACCTTTTCCTCGTGTGGTTACGAACTAGGACCTCATCTTCGGCAAATAATTTGGGAAGACAAAGTTCTTTATATTGGCTTGTTGAAGCATCTCCTGTGTTCTGTACTGCCCTGCACCCTTGTTGCTGCAGCTGTCTTGAAATGACAGAAATACTGGAAGTCATACGGTTCAAATAATCACGCATTTCCATTCCAAACAAATCTGTGGTTGACTGAGCATCACTTCTAACTCTGGATGGAGGCATTAAAGGTGTTCTCATTCGCCTCCCAGTCACAATTTTATGAGGCGTGAGATGGTGGTTAGAACCTGGTCGGTTCCTCAAAGCATATAATGCTAGTGGTAGGCAATGCAACCACCCTTTCTTCAGAGTAAGCTTCAACTTGGCTATCCTTTCCTTAAGCAAGCCGTTGAGCTTCTCACAGAGCCCATTTCCTTGTGGATGATAAGCCGAGGAAAACTTATGCTTTATACCAAGGAACAAGCTGATCTGCTCAAATGTTTGGTTCACAAAGTGCGGGCCATTGTCTGATCTTATTACCTTGCATACTCCCCATCTGTGAAACACTTCTTGCACTAAATATTTGGCTGCACAGGTGGAACCTGGATGTGTACAGGGACCAGCCAAAGACTGTTCGCACAGAAAGTTACCCCTCAAAACTGGGTCTAAAATTCCACTGTAATATGCAAGGGGCTTGTACCCCAATGCAGTTCTCTGTGTAAGGACTGCTGTCATAACAGTACCATCTGTATGCACAAATAAAAAGAACTCCTCAGCATAAATAGGAGTCCCTAAAACTGAAGCTGTGCAGATTGCTTTTTTCAGATCTTCAAATGCTTCCTTCATTTCCTCAGTCCACACAATTTTTTCCTGTGTTGCCTGTGGTTTCTTTAATGGCTGCAATAAGGGTCTTATATATGAGCTGTAATGAAATACCCATTCTCTTACATAGTTACATAATCCCAAAATTCTCTGCATTTGTTTTATCGTTTGTGACTTTGCAGTTTTCAAAATAGCCTCAGCTCTTTCAGGAGTGACATTCTTTCCCTCATGTGAAATCAACTGGCCAATGTACACCTCTTGTTAAGAATACTGTAACTTCTCTTTGTCAACTTTATGTCCTTTGTCAGCAAGTATAACCATCAGCTGAACAGAATCACATTTGCACTCTTCTTCTGTAGTGCTGCAAACCAGAATGTCATCCACGTATTGCAGAATAACTCTTTCCAATTCAATATTGCTCAAGTCCATCTGCAGGACTCTATTGAAAATCAATGGAGACTCACAATATCCCTGGGATAAACGAGTGCTTTTCAGTCACATTTGTCTGAACGTAAATGACGTCAGATCCTGAGAATCTTTGTGCAATGGGATTGAGAAAAACACATTTTTCAAATCAATCACAGTGAAATATTGTGCTCCAACAGGTATATTACATAGAATTGTAGATGGGTTAGGAACTAAAGGGAACTCGGCTTCTACAATTTGGTTTATTGGCCAAAGGTCCTGTATTAAACACCACAACCCCTCTCTTAGATTTTTTGATAGGGTACACAGCAGTATTACATGGTGACTCTGACATCAGCAAGATGCCCTGTTCCATCATGGCGGAAATTGTTTTAAAAATACCTTTATCTGCCTCATCTCAATAGGCCTACGTCATAGGGGCCTGTGGTCCATAAAGGAAGCTGGCACTTTTGACATATCTTCATCAAAATACTCGGGACATTGTGGTATCATCATTTTCTGAGGTACCTCTCGTTTGATTGCCTTTACCCAATAAGTAATACTCATCTCAAATATTATTTCATCATCAGATAGGTGATTGCCAAATAGGTCTTCATCAGTGACGTCAGTCAATCTGTAACCTTCTCCTATGGCAATTACTGCACACTGTTGTCTGCCTTCGTCATCATTCCCATCAAGCAAAGCCATTTCTCCTCGCACTATGGCTGCTTGCAATTTTAAGGGGAACACTTTCCCTTCTTCTTCACTCATGGGTATCTTTGGCCTAGACAAAAATTCATCAGGTATTCTCATTGGTTTTCCTGCAAAGCCTGGCAGGTATGCCAGTAGGACACGTACTCCATAATAAAAAAACCTCTGGCTCTAAAGGTATTGCTCTCATGGCTACTTGTCCTGCAAAGGCTTTAATGATTTCACACACATTCAAATAATGCATTCCTTGTGTTGAGCATATTATGCCTTCATCGGTAAACAAGATCGTCATATTGAGCTTTGTCATCAAATCTGTACCCAAAATATTGACATGTGCCTGCATCGAATATAGTAAAGATACCTTCATATCGCATTCTCCTACAGAGACTGGTAATTCTTCTGTGAAAGGAACTCAGTTTGTAGCTCCTGAGAAGCCCTGAGTATTCATGGCGGTGCAGTGTCTACTAAAAATGAAAAGGTTTTACCCCCTATAGTGATGTCTACCCTTGCTTACTCATGAGGATTCGGCCTCACAGATAGGACTGAACACATCAAGTCTTCCAGTGAGCTGTCCTATTGTGGGTACAGACTCATTCCGTTACCTGAAAACGGATTCCCTCCGCTGACAGTGAGACTCCCTATTCTAGGTGTTGTTAACGGTCTTGTGCTTGTGCCCTGCTGAATCTGCATGTGTGCGTGTTGCGACTGCCCTTGTTGCTACATTCTCTGTGCTTGCTACTGCTGCTGCATCGTTTGATTCTGGGCAAGCCCGTCATTGTACTGCTGTGAATATGCAGGCAGGTTTGTAATCCCCCCTCTTGAAAACTGGTCATTTTGCACGAACCCTTGACTTCTACACATGCAAGCAAAATGGCCTGTAATCCCAGAAGTCCAACATATAGGTGGCCTCCTAATCTGCCCATCCTGCATGTTCTGTCCATCATTCTGCATATTTTGAAACCTACCTTGGTTATTTAGAAAGTTTCCCCGATTGATCTCCCAATTTCTGTGATTATTCTGAAAACCTCGTCCTCGAAATCCACCCCTTCCACGCAGAGTAAACCCATTGTTACTCTGGTCAAACTGTCTTTAGTTATTCACCTGCGGCATATTTGCAATCTGCTGTGAATTTGATCCATCTACACTTGTCAACATTGCCCCTTCAATGGCAAACTTAGACAGCTTTTTCTGCACCAATTTTGCTTCCTCGGCTTTCAGAATATCGTCTTTTTTCCTATTCTTTTCCTGCAAGAGCCTGCAATAGTGTGCTATGGTCAGCTGAATTTCCGACAATGGCTTGGCTTCTATACCCACCAACTTCTTGAGCTGCTTCTGTTTGGGTTCTGGCAGCCCTTGGCATATTATGTGATAGAACACAGGTATAGATTTTCCCCAAGATTCATGAATTTCCAGGCTCCACTGCTCTTGGAAATTCTGAACGTAAACAAGTGAATCATCTCTGTCTTTCATCTTTTTCGTCATTATAGCTCCCATATCGGACATATCTGGACATAATACTCAAAGCGCTTTCCAGACTGCTGACCTACAGTTAATAAATGGTGCTCAGCCGTGAGCAAGGCTGACTGTAGTCACACCAGCATACCCTGCTCTCGTCAAAACATCATCAGCTCTCTCACCAGGTATATGGCGATTAGGAGACCCTTAATGTCCCCTATAGCCAACATGTTTCTACCGTCATTTTCTCCAGCTCATGTATCCATTTCCCAGCGCCCGAAGTTAAAATAGGGAGTTTACACCTTAAGTTATCCTTGTCCATCTGGGGCCACGGTATACACTGTGGTCTGGCCCCTCCTTCCTCTAACAAGGGAAACTGCAATGCCAAAAACTCATTCTCATTTCTCATCGTTTCTCTGTCTATAGCAGGAACAATATTGTCACAACACCTTCTACCTGGGAGCAATCTCAATCTGCTTACATAAGGCTGCGACTCCCCCCTCTCATCGTGGAGTTGCCCTTTAGGTGGATCTAACTGTATCAATTGTTCTGATGCCTCGGTTACGGGTACATTTAAATCGGACCATCTGACCTCTTTCTCCATTGAGAAATATCTCTCAGAACCGCATACGTTCCCTTTCTCTTCCTCACAGAATATGTCTGTGTCTTCATCTGACATTTCTTATGCCCAAATCGTACAACTTCTCTCCTCATCATTTCTGCTCAGAGTCTGTCTAAACTCTGTTAAAGTCCCTTTTAAGCTTTTCTGAGCTTTCATGCCATAATATACTTTATTGAATGTTTTCCCAATGCTCCTGGAGTCAAACTCGTCTTATAGATCTACTCTAGACGGGCTTGGTAATGACTCGTATTCTGGGAAGAATTCTTCTATGTCTTCCCATGCCACCTCTGGCTCTGGCTC
The DNA here is from genome assembly GCF_040938575.1 of Ambystoma mexicanum. Lineage (NCBI taxonomy): Eukaryota > Metazoa > Chordata > Amphibia > Caudata > Ambystomatidae > Ambystoma > Ambystoma mexicanum. The sequence continues at coordinate 1,423,343,402 of NC_090924.1, forward strand.
TCTTATCTACTTTTCCAGGTGATCAAGACTGCGTACTCTCTGCCTTCTTTTACGTTCCATATCATCAAATTCTCTTTGTTTCCTTGCTTCCTCTCTGACCCTGTCTTGTTTTTTTTTCATATCCCTTCTCTCGTTTGCCGTGCGTATCTTCTCATCTTTTCATCTCTGTATTCTCTTATCCCTTAACTTTTGTTTTTCTGCTTCTATTCTTCTTTGTTCTAATCTCTCGTACTCTTCAATCGCAGCGGGCCTCATCACGACCCTGGCGCTAAGTGAAAAACGATGGCGGTAAATGGTTACCGCCATCTTTTTCCGCCAGGTCCGATCATGACATGTGACCGTTAACTACGATGCCATTAGCGGCATCGTAGTCAACGCTGCCGCTAACTGCGACAAGGGTCCGCGCCCGCGCCCGCCCACACCGTACTTAGCGCCATGGCGGAAAGTTACGCAAATCCCGACCCAAGCGGACATGCACCTAACACCATCACCCAGCCCGTTAAGTACCTTACCACCATGGTGCTAACAACGCCATCGCGAACCAACCGTAAAGGGCCATGTTAAGTGAATGCAGCTGCCACAGGTGCACTGAAACAGCACAGGTGAAGGCAATACAGACTCAGGAAGTACAAAAAGAGCCCACCCCACCCCTTCCCACACCCAGACACACTCCACAATGATACCAATTCGAATGGCAATGTTGGGGCTGGAGGACCTGATAGCAATGCATGTGCTACAACAGCAACAACAACAACAACAACTACTACAACAGCAACAACACCAGGCAGCACAGAGGAGACGCAGGAGGAGAAGGAGGGCAAGGCAGGCCCAGCAAGCCCCACCTGCACAGCCAGTGCCACCACGCAGGCAGCCCCCAATCCCACGCATCAGAGCCAATCCATTCAAACTCACTGCTGAGCAGATCCACACCCTGTACCGTTTGGACCGGGACACCATCACCGCCATCGTAGACATGACACACAACGACATCGTCAGCATGATAGAAAGTCCAACCGCCATCCCCCCCCTACTGAAGGTAGTGGCTGTACTCCACTTCCTGGCCACAGGCAGCTACCAGCACACAGTGGGGCACCTGCATGGCATTTCACAACCATTATTCTCGCAAACACTCATCCAAGTGCTCGATGCCCTCCTCAAGCACACAGACAACCACATCTCATTACCACGGACTGCACAGGAGATAGCTAACACCAAAGTGGGTTTCCATGCACTAGCCGGCATACCCGGTTGCATTGGTGCCATCGACTGCACCCATGTGGAATTGGTGGTTCCACGTGCCGTGGAGGTACCGTACCGCAACCGGAAACAGTTCCACTCAATCAACGTGCAAATGGTCTGTGACTCCAACAAGATCATCACACATTGTTGTGCCCGATTCCCCGGATCAACCCATGATTCCATGGTCCTGAGGAACTCCACAATACCACGCTACATGGAGCAACATGCAGGCCCAAGATCCTGGCTACTCGGTGAGTCCAATGTAATGGAAGTGGGCAGGTGAATGACGTACCGATGCATACTCCACCTGGCAGAAAGGGGGGGGGGGAATGCATACTCCACCTGGCTGAAAGGGGGGGGGGATGCATACTCCACCTGGATGAAAGGGGGGGGGGATGCATACTCCACCTGGCTGAAAGGGGGGGGGATGCATACTCCACCTGTCTGTGAGTAACACGGAGATCGGAGACAGAGGATGGGCACTTACAATGCACACAACCCCTCTGCATACATTGGGTGATGGCATGCAAAACAGGCCATGGAAGCCATGAGCATATACAGGTAGCATTGTGTGAATAAATTAGGTCATGTAGATGTGAGCCAAATTAACAGTTGGAAGCAAGCCATGATGGAACATCATGTTCCTGATCAGACAACATGACTGACACATACATTCTCGCCTACATACAGGTGATGCTGGCTATCCCCTGAAGAGTTGGCTCCTTACACCAGTCCGGAACCCGCAGAACCAGCACGAGGAGGACTTCAACCGTGCACATACACGTACTCGTGTGGTCATAGAGCAGACATTCGGCCTATTGAAGGCACGGTTCCGAAGCCTCAGTAGGTCTGGTGGGGCACTCCTGTATGGCCATGAGAAGGTGGCAAAGATCGTCATGGCATGTGTAATGCTACACAATATGTGCGTCAGGCAGAATGTGCCCCTGCCCCCTGACGCAGAACTACAACCACCTGACGATGAGGATGAGGAGGGAGCAGATGGGGCGGCACCCCATGGAGGAGGCGATGCACAGGAGGGGCGTGCAATGCGCCAAACTATCATCGACCACTGCTTCTAGCACACATGGCTGGTGTGTGTCATATGGTGACTGCACTTGGGGCACTGTGTGGCACCGGGACATGCACACTGTGGACTGTACACCAATAAAGCACACATGCGCAAAGAAAAAATCAACACACTCTGGGTTTTTTTTCAAGGTAAAAGTGTATTCAAGACATGGAACGTTGTGACCCACCACCTCCCACCTCCCCCCTGCACACACACCCCCCCAAACTCCCCCCTTAACTCCCCAACACACCTCCCCGCCACCCCCCTGCACACCCCAACACACCCACTCCCCCCTCCACCCTCCCCCCCCCCCTGGAATCCCAACAAAGGTGTGAGTTAGTCTGTGCAGCAGTGTCAGAAGTAGGATTCCTACACTGTCCGGCCACTATTGGCAGCCCCCTCCACTGGCCCCCGGGGCACCCCTGCCTGTGCTGCGGAGGTTCCTCCCCGATCGGCGGATGGGGCTGCTCGGTGTCGAGCTGGCAACCGAGGAGGATCCTGCCTGCTCATTTGGACGCATGGCCCGTATTGTCTGCACAAGGTCAGTGATGGCGTGCCGCACAGCAGCTAGTTCCGCGCAGATGTCCTTTGTGGACGACTCTATAGCTGCCTTCACTGTCTCTGCACATTTCTCCATTGCTGCACATGACCCCCCACATTCAGCAACATGTTCTTCGAGCAGCGAGGAAAGTTGCTGCTGCCGGGTGGCAATCGCCTCCAGAGAATGGTTGGTATTCTGGCCCATGGCTAATGGCAGTGGTATTCCCATTGGGCTGATCTGCCCCTGCAGCGGGGATGGAGTGGCTGGCCAATCGTCATCCTCTGGCTGACCCTGTGTGGCATCCGCATGCGGGCTGCTTAGGGACAGGTAGGGGGAATGAGGGTGGCCTGTGGGGCTTCTGACATCACTCTCCTCAAAGATCCCTGCTTCGCTGTCGGAGGAGGCAGCAATGGCAGCAGTTTCCCCAATTGTGCTGCTTGCAGCAGAGGCTGTGGCTTCTGTGGGCATGATTTGTGTGATGTCTGCTGCTGCTGCTGCTGCTGTACTGCCTGCTGGGGTGGCTGTCTGTGCCCTGTCCTGTTTCCCTTGCATGGATTTTGGCTGCTGTGGGGTTTTCCTCGGGAGGGCAGAGGTGGAGGGTTGTGGTGTTGGCACAGTTGGCCTGGCCCTCTTGGTGGGTGTGGAGGCAGTGGTGTCCTCTTCCTCAAGGTCGGAATTTGAGCCTGTGGTGGGACAGAGGAGGGAGAGTGTTATTGATGGGTCTGCGGACATTGGCCGGGCATTGTGGCGACTGGCATCTTATCAGTTAGTACATGTGGCACATTTCATGCAGGGGAAAAAAGTTGTCTCCCTTTTGTGTGGAAGTAGCATGGAGGTATGTGGGTGGCTGCAGTTAGGGTGTGCATACTGCATGTGTACAGGGTGCAGATCGGATGTATCTGTGGGCAGTCTCCGGCTGATGTGTTGCATTTACACTATGGGCCAACATTGTACTTCACATGAATGGACTTAGGTGAGATTTGCATGCCTTGATTTGAGCCACTTACCTGCATCGCCCGATGTCGGGGCTCCTCTCTCCATTCCTCCTACTCCTTCAATGCTCTGCATTCCGATTGTGGAGGCACAGATTTCCTCCCATGGCTGCAATTTTATAGGGGACTCCGATCCTCCCCCAGTTGCCATTGCCAGGTTCATGTTAGCTGATAGTATGCTCCTGACTCTGAGCCGGAGATCGTCCCACCGCTTGCAGCACTGTTTGACATTGCGGGGTGTTGTTCCCACGGCACTGACCCGCTGAGCTACCAGTGCCCATATGGCCTTCTTCTTGGATATGGCCGGTCTTGTCAGTTGGTTGGAGAATACCACTGCAGCGTTCTCCTGGAGGGTCTCCGCTAGCATGGTAAGCTCCTCTCTGGAGAAGCGGTCTTGCCGCTGGCGGTCACAGGCTTTTTTCACAACTTTAGGCATCTTCCTGCAGGTAGAAGGTTGAAGCCGGTATTTGCGGGGTCTCAGGCTCGGATGTCCAGTGGTTTCGGAGGATGGCAATGGATTGTGTTTTTAAAGATGGCCGCCGTGCTCTTTCCCGTTCCGCCGCGGTGACGCTACTTCCGGTTCCGCTTATCTACGGTCAACGCTAATTGCGGTGACCGCTAACTACGGTCACCGCTATGTACGGCGGTGGCGGTGGTGCACCTTGCGCCGCATACGATGCCGGTAGGTGCCGTTTTGGGGGCACTACCGCCATGGCGCAGTTTACATTACCGCCATGGCGTAATGCTCGTGCGCGATGGGTCGTAATGTGGCGCCCTTTACGCCATCGTCCCACGGCGTTAACGTTCATTACGCCATGGCGGTAATGACGGCGGATTACCGCCAGGGTCGTAATGAGGCCTAACTTGTCACGTTTTTTCTGTTCTTCTGCTCCCTCTTGTTTTCTCAACTGCTCTTCTTGATATAGCAGCTCTCGTCTCTGACTCTCCTTCCTTTTTGCTCCTTTGTCTTTCAATCGTTCCTCTCTTTCCTTATCTTTTTTATCTTTCTTGTCTTGGTCTTCCGTTGTCTCACATCCTCAATGCTTTTAACATCGAGTTTAAGCAAAATCTGACCACCCATCCATTAGTTCTGCAAAAGCGCTATCTCATCAGTCTTATCTCTTTCTCCATTCCATCGTTTTATCTCTCTTTCTATGTCTAGCGATGTGCTCGTACTTTCTCAATCACTTCTCTCCTTATCACATCTCTCCTTGTCCCTCAGGACCTTAGAGATTACGTCTTTCTCAATATATTTCTCTGCTCCTTCGTCACTGCTTTGCAAAGGTGACTCATATGCCAGGTTGCTATACCCTGTCGCTACTTTAAGCTCCCTCAATGGGTATAACCCATCGTCTTTCTTGCTCTCATCTCCTGTTTTAGTCAGGGCAGGGGGAGCAGAGGGCTCCTCACCCCCCTCTCTGCATACATTAAGTATCCAATCTACAGGCGCCGGTTCGTCTTGCTCTATTTGATACATCTTCTAAAGTTCTAAACTAGCTAATCGCTTTTCTAGCTTCTTTCCGGTATATGCTGCATGCAGATATGTCATCATATGCTGCAGGACTGCTTTCGATAGTGATCCTACTTGGGACCACGGCATAAACATTTTATCCGTGGTTCCTTTAACCCATTCCGCACTATATTGTCTAAGCTTAGGTGCATGCATTGGTAGCTGCTTACAAAGATGCACAAATGTAATTTCCTCCATTCTTAACTCGTCTACGCTTAACTTTACGTGGCACTGCGTTTGTTTCTAATCACAGATTTTAAAAACACGTTTCAGAAAAATAACATAATATGAGCAAGCACCAATCGTTGCAAGCTCCAATCCCATTGGTCACAATTGTTACTTTAATCTTGCTAAAAACAACCATCAGCTTCAATTCTAACCAATCAAATAATGTTTTCCGCTGATGACATCATCGGTCACAAAACCACATGAAACAAACAGACAAACTCAACTGGTTACATAGATTTCCTTTACTCCTCTTCTTAATACTCGTTAGCCCTCTAAAAATACTCCAACTGGAGTGTAAGTTACCCCTTTGGTCCCGTTTTTAATCAGGATCATCTCCTAGCATCCAACTATGGGATTTTGGGTTCAAACTTCTTCTGTTACATCATAGAAAACACAGGCCAAGGCGTGTCCTCTTATCATGGCCTCTCTCACAACTATGTAGATTGCTCGCCCACACTCGAGGCAATTTCTCATTCCCCACATATATATATTATACTCTTACTCTCACGTTATATTTTTATCCCGCCACCCCCCGTTACTCTCTTTATTTCTTCATTCATTACCCACTTCTTTTGCCGACTCACTCAGTTTTTTACTCACTGATATCATCTTTTCCTCTTCTGACCATCAGGATCGTCAGCCTTTTTTATCTGCCTCTTCAACCTTCTGATCGATCTGCTTCGTGTAGACGTAGGAGGGGATTCCATATAAACTAAGGGACACATCACATCTGGTCTTGCAAGACACTTTTTTGTTTTTTACACTAACCACTATCTACGGGGAGCTTCACGTTCTTTCAACCGAATGGCAAAGGTTGTTCGATATTTCCGAGACTCTAAAATTTACTCAGATCGATGGCTCTTTAACCATCCTCTCTCTGCTGCCAAGTAAACTGGTTAGTCCAGCCCCTTTGATGAGTAGCAATTACCCTCGAGATGGATGGGGATGCAGACCTTACTCATATTTCAAATAATGGAGCCGACTCAGGAAGTTGACAAAAAGGAAGACTGTTTTAATGTCAACTTTCTAAAACAGGGAGCATAACGAACATCAATGCAATCGCTTGATCTTTCAACTCAATGTATTTAAGAAAAAACGGAGATTTCATAAGCAATATTCATCATCAATGGCGTCTGAACCACATGTGCACTAACGTCATCCTACGTGGCAAACTACAAAAACCTAAGAGTAACGGGGATAGGGTGTTCATGGACATCTAAGTATATGATCCATACTAGTCTAAAAAAGTGTAACTATATGATTGGTTACTTAACATCCAGTGGGGCAACTAAGCCTTCCCCTTAAAATGACCACTATGAATGTCACTAAATACACAACGTTCCATTGGTTTACACAACTATAGGACCCCTGAATACGCAGGTCCTCTACAATTGGTTGGCACTCTACCGTTTTCAGTGTTTTTCCATCTACATTAGCAGCAAACAGACTGGCCATGCAGGTGCTGGTGAGGTCGTCTTAACTTTAGCTTTCCGCCAATTAGCATATTCATCCATCATCACCTCAGTGGTCTGCTGTCAATTAAGCCTTTGAAATTCATCCTTGAGAGTGTTCTCTAGCTCTGAGAAAATTAGGGAGTGAGGTGCGCAGTCTGACTCCATGCATAGGTGTGACCATCTCATTAATCCAACTTCATGCTTCCATGTGACTAGACACCATGAGATCGAGTTTTATTTGTGTATTTAATATTATTTTCCAATAGACTTCTGACGTCTTCCTTGTTATGTTCATGACTTTTGAATAGGAGTTTTGTTCTTTCACACAATTTGTATACAAAGTCAGTTTGCTCCAGTTTGATAGGACCTTGGCTTCTTCACTCGTTCAACCTTGCCTTTAGCTGAAACTCACTTCCAATTCAATTTCTGTATTTTAAAACACACTAGAATGAGGCCTTTCGGTACTGTTCAGGCTGCTATATCACATTAATGGAAACCATCCATAGTTCATTCATTCCTATATGTATACGTTGGTGCTTGCCGCAATCTATTTAACTATAAGCTTAGAGCTAGCTTCACGATTACTTTGCTGCTTGCGTTTCTTCTGCATCTGTACACGTGTAAAACAACTTAATATCTTCATCGGTTCTGTGTCATAAGCTTTTTCACCTTGATCCCAAGATGTCACTTATTCTTGATACTTTCTTGATGACTTATAGACTATCTGCATTCTTTGATCACTGTATCTCTTCTATGTACGTCATCTCAGCTTCATGTAACATATACTGGCAATGGTAAATGACGTTACCATTCATCCTTGCCACTTATTGGCTCTGCTTCTTCAAGAATTTCATTCAAATGACCATCATATTTTCTTGAATGTAGATATGGTTTTCTCAATGGATACCTTGGCTCCCAGATTCTCTTAGGCACTGGACCTTTAACTGGTACTGGACTGAGTACATATTCTGCTCTTTGTCAATTCAGCTGTGCCGTGTATGTCTCATACTTTGGCTTCCAACCTATAGGTAAAATGGGCAGGACGGTAGAGGTGGGGGTACTTGGCTCCTCCTCTACAGATGTTTTAAACTGTCCAAGGGGCGGATGCCTTCTGTGAGGAACATGGGGGTGTCCTCACTTCTTTTCCCCCTGGATTCTCCTCTCAGGTGGCCAGTGAAAGGTCATCGCTTTTGGATCCTGACGCTGGGGGTGGAAATGCGAGGCAGGATCTCCTGGGTGGAGGGAAACTGGGAAGTAGGAAGAGGAAGTTGGTAGGCGAGACATGGTATCCCACTTTCCCTTTTCACACTGAACCCTCTATCGCTCAAGCCTTTGTAGGCTACTGGGTGGAATCAGAAGTGGTCTCACCTGCTGGTCCCCGGGGTCTCTCTAGCAGGTGGACAGGGCACGGCCATCACCTTTGGATCCAGAACCTGGAGGTGGACCAGTGCGAGAGTATCAACTGGATGAGGGGTCTTTGGGGAGTGGGAGTGGGACACCTGATGGCGGGATACAGTATCCTTCTCTTCCCTGCAACACCTTTACCCCATCCAAACCAGTAGGATATATGGATACTCTACCCCCTGCCCCTTTCTTCCAAAAAAACTTTCACATGGACAACCCTCTCTGAGAGAAAACAGACTCACACCCGAACCATGTACCTGACATGTCCCACTACTATGGTCAGGTAAGGTCAGGCAATTAGTGGTACGCATTCACACCTGGCTTTCATTAAACTTACACACACGGATAAAAGGTGGAGCATGAGTGCACACTCTGAGTGAGGCAAAGCATGTGAAGGAACAGCGGTTTTGAGATGGCAGCTGAATGAGGAAAAGAAGACGGCAAACCACAAAGGGTGCCTAAGGAGGGAGATACCCTTGACCTTTCCAGTGGAAAGATGTTACTTTCTAGACACCTGCAGATTTCAGAGCATAAGGCCAGGAAACCAGACTGAAGAATCCTGTATTGTGTCTCACAGATACCCGGGGCATTCCTGCACAGCTGATCGAGTAGAAGAGAAGCAGCAGCCGCTGTGGAACCGTCCTTGGGTCCAAGGTCAAAGAAAGATCAACACAGCCGGTGAGTTGGGGAAACCAATGCCAGACGGGTCTGTGTTGTAGTCAAGGTTGCAAGCAGCAACATTGTATATACAGAGCAAAGATAAAGATTGCTGAATGTGTGTGATGAAAGAGGCGAGAACAGCCTAACGGCTGATGGATGTTTGAACTGTAGCAAAGAAGATACAGTATTCGTGACAGAGTGGTCCGGCACTGCGAGTGTGCTCAACCGAAGGTCTCTGTAAAATATTCAGCCAAGAAGTGGCAGAAACGAAAGTAAAAGATAAAGAATATGAATTGGTGTGAATCAAAGTGGTCCTGCGATGTTGTAAGCAAAACCCATTGCATAATTTAATACAAAGGGATCTGAGCCCCAACGAGGGGGAGCCCTGGTCCGAGCCTAAACGAGGGAGATCAATCATCAACATTGTTCTAAAGGGATCTCAGCCCGAATGAGGGGCATCCGTGGTCTGAGCCCGTACGAGGGAAACCAATTGCGAACCTGAGAATGTGAAACTCCTGATAAGAAAGGAACTTTGGTGTTTATTTGTTACGTCAGGCCTTAGCAATAAGATACTGTCATTGGGAGAGAAACCTTGGCAGAAGGTGCTGATACCTATGCTTTGAACTGTTTACTTGTGGCCAAGAAGCCAGTGTGTGTATGTGAAGCTCAAACATGCCGCCTTGTCCTGTGCTGAAAATGTGGGGAAGGGCAGCCAAATGCTCAACTATCCTAACATATCATTTCTTGAACACTTTTCTTTTCCATACATTGTTGTCCCACACATTTTGTATTTAGAAGTAAGGATTGGCAATAGGTTTATTAGTATAGGCCCTTTTATTTTGTCAGAGACTCCACTAGGACTGCGTTATTATTATTTGATGGTCATGGCTTGCTCGCATCCTTAAATTTAGGATTAGATAGGTGTTCAACCAACCCATTGAAGTTCAATAAACACCCTTGAGCTGTGATCACTTGTGTCTATCTTCACTGTTTGATACCATGCCTTCCTTACACTGCTGTCAGTCCTTTCCCTTTTCTTCCCTTCAAACTGTCCCCCAGAAACACCACCTCAACACTGGGATGAGGAAGAGACCAAATAGGAAGACGTATCCTCATTTCATTGAGACAAACACATATCAACCTCATTTTATTCATACAGACACATGTCAGCCTCCTTTTGTTGCTACAGACACTTATCAGCCTCAGCTGTGTATTGGGACGAGGAGGAGGACAACACGAGTAAGGCAGAACTACGGTTCCTCTGGTGAGCAATCTAGTCTTTTCTGGAATCAGTATGATGGCGCGCAATGTAAAAACCGACCTCCGTTTGGAAATGGAGTCAGCTGTGGAGGCAGAGTTAGCTGTGAAGGATGAGGCAACTTTGAATCACCAGTATGGCAAGCAGAGTGCTTATGACCCGGTGACAGACACACAGTTTATTTCGCAGGAAGTGAAGCTAAGGGAAGCTGGAGGCCGGTAGAAGACTACGTAAGGGAGACCAACGTGACTGAGAGAATTGGTCTCAGAAGTCCTGGGCTGCAGGTGGAGCATCGCTGGGGATAAACGCCACGAAGATCCGCAGGGAGAAGAGCGAGGACCCACTCGGGTAGGCGAGAACCTGGAGCAGCAGAGACCTTGCAGCGGCGTAAGCTCTGACCGGTGAGTCACTGGGAAGCACCAGGCTGGCAGGCAAATATACATTGAACATTGTTGTTTTGGATACCGAACGTAATGAATGTCATTAGATGTACCTTTGAATGCTAAAACTGGTATTTTTGAATATCGAGCAAACTGAAAGTTCTAACAAGTACTTCTGAATGCCAAACAGAGTAAAAGCAAGTTTTGATCACTCGGGAGTGGAGTGAAAGAAAGATGGTGGAAGTAGCATATACCACAAACTGTATGGTATGAAACACAAGTATTGGCAAAGACAAGAGAATACCAAGAAGGGTATGAGATGAGAAACCAAGTATTAGCCAAAGCTAAAAGAGTTCAAGGAATTGCAAGTTAAGAGGAACCCTGTGTTGGCAACAGCCAGAAGAATAAAAAAAAGTGTAACAAAGTGCGTGGTGGCCAAGCAAGCCATGGGACAGTGTCAGAAGAGTGTGACACTGATGAATCAACCAAACATCACTGTCAAAAGTAAGCAGTGGCCAATTGTTGATGGAAAGAATGGAAAGAAGTCAAGAAGGGGTATCGGTTGCGTGACCTGTAATGGGTGGACCACGTGGACCGACAACTGTGGCTATACTGAGTGCCCCCCTGTATGGAAAAGCCAATGACATTAGCCATGAATGAACTTGTGTTTTGCAACAACATGTTATGTGATTTTGAAGTCAAGAAACAGAACTGCCTATGTGAACTAGTGAAATGTACTGATATCAAAGGAGCTGGGAAGTGTCCCAAGGATTGTGTTTGAAATTGTAACGCTCACCTGATTCCCGCAGAGGCGCCGGTCTTGACTGGGTGAATGCCGTATCTTCAAAGGTGATGTGTAACACACGGTTGGCTCTTTGGGCTGGACCTCTGTGCACTGTATGTCTGACTCGAAGAGTAAGATGTCTGCAGATAGAAAATATGGGATTAATGAACTGGGGTTATTGGGTGCCTCTCTCCTCTTCCCTTTCTCTTCTCCTGTAGAACCCCAAAGGTTAACGCCCTCACCTTAGGTAAGTGAACGCCGAGCTCTCCATCTGCCTCGGGGCAGGGTGCCGTAACCAGTTTCTTCACTGGATAAGGGTGCAGGCCTCTTGACCTCAGAGGACTGCTGTCCGTCGTTAACTGCACGAACGGTAAGTTCTGGGCACTTCAAATGTCTTAAAAGTCTTTTGTAATGATATCTCTTGTTTTGCAGGGTTCCAGCGATGGCGGATGGCAGGCTGATGAGAGTTGAGGATCGAACCCGCGTGAGGAATAGAAGCGCCTGGAAGCACGTAAGTAAGCGCTTGTAGCCTGCTTCACGATGCGCACTAACTGTCCCTTTTATCTTGCAGGTACAAGTTCGGAGCTTTAGAGAAGCTGAAGGGTGCTGGAATACCCACTGGATTCGGCGTGGGAAGGAGTAATGGCACGTGAGTAATAAAGTTGCCCAATGTCTTTAAACGCACCTTCTTTTGTCTTCAGATGCGGGATGCAGCGCCGAAGGCCTCCGGAGCTTGCGAAGAGCTGGTAAGCTTTTGGCTTTCAGATGCCGGAATGCAGTGCGAAGACCTCCGGAGCGTGCGAAGAGTAGGTAAGCCTTTGTCTTTCAGATGCCGAAATGCAGCGCGAGGCGTTGGTGACAGCCGATGGACCAGGTAAGAGATGCGCTGCCACTGAAGACCGTAGTGCTAACCTGTTCTTTCTTTGTCTTTACAGGTGCTGCTGAAGACTGGATTCCAGGATGGTAAGCCTTTGTTCCCTTAGGCCCAGGATCAGAAGCAGAAGACACGATGAGCGTTCTGCTGCAGAGAATGCAGAATAACACAAAGCAAGATTCATCCATCGGGTGTGGTTTAAATAGCCTCCTGTAGTGCTTAGGTGTCTCCTTCCACAGCCACGCCTAAGAAAAGAGTTCCTGCTTTCCAGAAGAGTTCCAGTGTTCTGAACCTAGGGAGTGGCTCCTGCCCCACCCAACAGGAAAAGTAGTCTCAAACAGAAGAGGATCAGGGGTTCAACTGGCAGGTAAGTAAGCAGCATGGTCTGCTGCAGGTAAATCCACCCAAGCATTATGAGCCCGGCGCTTCCAGCGCTGGGACTGGGCATCTTTATGAGCCTGGTGCCACTGGCGCCAGGACAGGGTCCAAAAGGTCCCAATTGGGACTGGCTGGCACTCGGAACCGGGGTTATGGGTCTGCTTCCAAGGGAGTCGGGCAAGTCCTGATCTTTTGGAAGCAGAGATCATGACAGAAATGCTAGAAGATTTGAACTCTTGGGGAAGGGAACCCCGACAGCTGTTGAACTGTTTTGAACTTGTGAAGGACTGGAAGAAGCTCTGAACTTTATTTCGAACACTATTCATTTTGATGCAGACATCCCGACAATTGTATACAGTTAGTTGTGAGGGTACGTATAGGGTTTATACACAGACAGACATTTCAGTTGGACTTCCTGAGACAGACTATCCTTAGTTTTCTTTAGGTGGGGAAATCCCACCTTAGCATAGGACAAGTTAGGCCTTACACTGTCGAGAGGTGAGGCGTGCGTTGTTGGTTTCCATTTAAAGCCACTCTTGGTTTGAGAAATGCTAATTATTGTTTGTTTTAACTTACTTTCCTGATTTCCCGTCTCTCCGAGGCCGGCCTGTCTGGCCAAGTCCTGAACTGGTTTAAATCCTTTCTGGCAGACTTCTCTGAGACTGCTTTGAGAAATGGTAATTATTGTTTTTTTTAACTTACTCTGCAGCTTATAAAATAAATTGTCTGCTTTTCGCACGTGTATTTTAATATAACTGGCAGCTCACGCTAGTTACAGCTGCTAATTAATTCATTTTAATTGAATACTGGTTAGGACTTTGCATGTACGACTGACCTCTTTCTTTGTCCAGAGGGGGCAGGTTTTTGCCTCTCCTCCTTTCGACTCACGGCCTCATAAGTGCCGGAGTGATTCCTGCGCAGCCAGGAGAGGTGAGGCTTCCTTTGTTGGTTGCCATTTAAAGCCACTCTTGGTTTGAGAAATGCTAATTATTGTTTGTTTTAACTTACTCTCCTGATTTCCCGTCTCTCCGAGGCCGGCCTGTCTGGCCGAGTCCTGAACTGGTTTAAGGCTTTTCTGGCAGACTGCTCCCAATCAGTGACTCTTCCTCCCTTCTGCTCTGCTCCGGCCTCACTTTTATGTGGGGTTCCCCAGGGATCAGCACTGTCCCCTATTCTATTTAATATTTATATCGGATATCTCCTGCTCCTGATACACAGATTCTTGTCCGTTTGGACCTTACCAAATCTGAGCAACTATCCAGCTGAGAAAGTGTCTTGAGAAACTAATTGGGGACATGGATGACATTGAATTGGCTAAAGCTAAATGGCAGTAAACCCGAGGTCCTGGTTGCAGGTACTACATCTCCTCAGCTGTTCTGTACTGCCGATTTCTAGCCCTCATCACTGGGTCCTCACCTATGCCAGTCCTGTCAGTCATGAATTTGGGGGTGACAATCTCTGCCACTCAGACTATGGATGAGCAAGTTGCTGCGGTCTGTAAATCCGGCCACTTTAAGCTTTGTGTCCTCCTGAAGGTCCTCCCTTTCATTCCTACAGCAGGTCAGGCCCCGGTGGTTGCAGCTCTGGTTCTAAGCTTACTGGATAACTGTAATTCACTCTATTTGGCGCAACCCGGCTATCTGTTTAGGCACCTGCAGTTACTCCAGAATGATGCGGCCAGATCCATTCTGTGCCCCCTTTCGGAGCCCATATGACTCCTCTGCTGAAGCAACTGCATTGGCTCCCTGTTGCTAACCGGATCATGTGCATGGTACATAGGGCCTTCTACGGCATGGGAGCAGAATAGTTCCAAGCCAAATTTGTCCGCTACATGCCTACTCATTCTCTCCGACCTGCGGGTAGCGGTTCCTCGTTTCAGGTTAGCTCGAAAGGGGGGGGGGCGCTCCTTCTCGGTGGCAGCCACCAAAGCCTGAAATTACCTTCCTCTTGCCTTGCGGGGGGCCATAGATCATCTTGCCTTCCGTCGGCAACTAAAAACAATGCTATTTTAGATCAGTGACATCACAAAAATTCCTTACGTCTCCAGCGCCATGATGCGCCTTCGGGGGTACGTGTGCTCGTGACAAAGTGGGTAATTCCATTTACAGTCCTTTCACACGGAAACACATCCACCCCCAGGTTCTGGATCCTACATACAGGAAGCACCTGCAGTAGGGACTTTCTTCTAATGAGCTTGTCTCTGCTTGTCGTTGCTAGGAGACAGGGAAGGAGGCGGAGGAAGGGGAGAATGACTGTTACAGCTGGGCGTATTGAAGGAGGGTCGTGAAGAGTCGGACAGCTGACAACTGATGAGTGGATTGCGCCGTTGCGTTACGAGAAGAAGTTTGACATAAAGAAATCACTAGGCGATTGTTGTCGCCTACCAGTTACAGTGAATGAATGCACTGTTGCGCTCAACGAAGAATTATAATATAAATATTAAAGGCGATCGTTGTTGCCTGCCAGTTACAGCGAGTGAATGCGCAGTTGCGCTCAACAAGGAGCTATAAAATAGATGTTCAAGACGATCGTTGTCGCCTAACGAAAACTGGGGAGGTAGCGCTGTTGCGCTTGAGGAGAGCCGAGCTTTAATGGAGCCAAGTGATCGTTGTCGCCTTTAAAGCTGAGTATGTAAATAATAGCGCCGTTGCGCTGGTAGCCGGTACCATTCAGAGCTGAGCTGGGCGAGGGAGTGCGGCGTATGACTGCGAAGGGAAAGCGAACCGAAGGAATGTGAAGGAGGAGGCGTGTCAGTGCGAAGTCAAGCGGACCAGAGCCTAAACCTGTTAATTTACAGTTGCGGAGGAGACGGGCTCCTACGAGACGAAGTGGGAGGAGTTACAGTGAGATAAAGCCAGGACAAGTCATACAGAACGTTCAAGAGTTCTACATAAGGGGGAAAACCCAGTGATTATTACAAATTGAAATGACAAGCAAATCCTTAACGATAAAACAGTGGAATGACAAGTACTCAGAATAACGTGAGTGTGCAGCTCTGAGAGATGAGATTGAGTGTGTTGCTGTAAACTCCTGAACCGAGCTCTAACATCATATGCAAACAATAGGTGTTGTTCAAGTGAAGACATTGTAGAACTCTGATCTCGCTAATGTTCTAGAGCACACCTTCATCGTATAAAAGGATTGTGTTAAGGTTTAACTGGAACATTATACAGCAAGAGAAGAACAGGGTTAAAGAACCTAAGGATTGTTAAAACTGAAAGGAGAAAGAGCTCGAACTCAATGAAAAGAAGGAACTTAAGCAGCAGGGAAATAGTAAACTGTTGAACAAGTGAACATTAAGTGACATAGAACTTATCTGCATATATCTTGAACCCAGTGTACTGGCGCAGAAGACGGAAGAATTACCAGAAGATGTATCCTTTGCCTTTAAGCCTACAAAAGAATAAAGAGAAATAGTTGTTAATAAAAGATTTGGGTTCTCTTCGTAACCCATACACTTACTCACTGGCTCAGTCTATTTATTGTACATTATCCAAGAGAACTGCAACATTTGGTGTCAGAAGTGAGAAAGCAAGAGAACTCCATGGAGGAATTGATTAAGACTCTGAGCGAAGGGGAGCAACTACTACAACAAACTTTGCAACTTCAGAGTCAGCAAGCCCAGGCAGACAGACTAGCTTTCCAACAAGCCTTACAATTCCAACAGGCTCAGTTGTTGGAAGTTACAAATGGCAGAAACAACCCTCAAGTCCCAACTTCAGTTTTGCAAAAATACTCAGCTGGTGAGGACCCCGCATGTTTTTTTGTAAACTTCGAGAAAGTGGCTGGGAATTCCCAGTGGCCCACCGAGAGATGGTGTCATTACATTGCACCATTGATGACCGGTGAAATTCAGTGTGCTTACCAAGCGGCAAACCCAGCTGGAGACACAAACTATGGCGACATGAAGAAGGTGGTGTTGGAAAGGTTGGGCCATGATGAGGAAACTTATCAAATTAAATTCAGAGAAGTTAAGTTGGTTGGAGAAGAAACTCAGAGACAATTGTTTTATAGGGTGAAAGAGCTGGCAGAGAAGTGGTTATAACCTACTATGTGGTCTCCTAGTGAGATAACAGAAAAAGTGATCTTGGAACAATTTGTTGAAGCTCTGCCCGGACCTGTACAAAGATGGGTCAAACAACATCACCAACTTTCATTAACTGAAGCTGTAGACGTAGCTTCGGCTTATCAAAAAGATGGCCAAGGCAAGATGTTGTCCTATCCGACTCACTCCCGACCTCATACCATTATGAATAAACCTTTGGCTCAATCAAGGTGGCCACATTGCATGCTAAGAAAACCAGAATTAGAAAGTATACGTTCCCGACCTAATAGTGAGGGCCCTGTTAACTATCGTCAAACACCAACAACAGCTCGAGGGCCCCAGTGTTTCGACTGTAGAGAATGGGGACACCTTGCCAGGTTCTGTCCCAAGAAACTTAAAACAGAGCCTATGGATGTGGGGGTTTTTGAATCTCTGAAGGACACTGAATCTTCAGAACAAATACCAGGAAGGCAATCCCAATATCTGTATACCAGTGAAGCCGAAGTAGATGGAAAACCCACCACTGCATTCGTTGATTCAGGAAGCTTACAGACAACTGTGACATCGGACCTGGTAGGTGAAGGTTGTTCTTCTTCGGGGAAAATACCTATTCGGTGTGTTCATGGGGACATAAAGGTGTACCCTTCGAAGAAGATACAGATTAAGCTGGCCGGGGAAATGATGGGAGTAAAAGCGGCGGTATTACCCAGTTTACCCAAACCCTTACTAGTTGGTTCCGACATACTAAAGTTTTCTAAAATAGTCCACGAAATCGAGAATTTCTGGTTAGAAACGGCCCCATTCTGTGAAGAAGAAATACATAGTCCACTTCTTAAATCACAGAAGTGTAAAAAGATAAAAAGATTAATTAAGCAAGAATGGAAAATCAAGAATGTTTTACCTAGGAAACTAGACGAGGAGGGAGATAGCTTTAGGTCCGCTCAAGAGCTGGATCCTTTACTACGATATGCCAAAGAGTGTGTCTTAGAAGGCTCAATGGGGCAAGGACCCCATTTCATAAAACAGAATGATTTGTTGCCCAGAATGAGCAAGTCTCGGAACGGAGAGGAATTGAAACAGCTGTTAATTCCCAGCAAATACTACAAGACTGTTCTAGAAGTCGCTCACTTACAAGTTGGAGAAGGACACTTGGGCTCTGAGAAGACTTCTAAAAATATTCTAGACCGGTTCTACTGGCCAGGAGTATATAATCCAAGTAGTTAGATTCTGCCAATCATGTGAGGAGTGCCAAAAGAAAAACAGAGCCAACGTAAAGAAGGCACTGTTACAACCCATGCCATTAGTCGTGGAACCTTTCAGCAGAATAGGAGTGGACATTGTGGGACCCCTGGAACCATCTAGAAGAGGTCACAAGTATATTCTTGTGGTGGTAGACTACGCAGCTCGATATCCAGAGGCTTTTCCCTTAAAAGCTACAAATACTCAACACATTTGTGATGTGCTTATTCCCTTTATTGGAAGAGTTGGAATTCCCCGGGAGATCTTTACAGATCGTGGATCGAATTTCATGTCCAGTATTCTTAAGCAAGTCTCTGGGACTCTGAAAATTGACCATCTTAAGACAGCAGTTTACCACCCCCAGACGGATGGTTTAGTGGAACGCTACAATCAGACCATTAAACAAATGCTAAAGAAAACTACTTCTCCAGAAAACAAAGACTGGGATAGAGTTTTACCTTGGATATTGATGACTCTAAGAAACACGCCTCAGTCATCAACAGGTTTTTCACCTTTTGAGTTACTCTTCGGAAGGCCAGTACGATCTCTGTTGGATATCTTGAAAGAAGAACAGCCGGATCGAGAATTAACCCTTACGGAGTATGCCTTTCAATTACAGGAACGAGTGGGGAAACTGCAGACCATAGCCAGAGATAATCTTCTTCATCCCAAATAAAACAGGAGAAGTATTATAATCAGAATGCTTGTCTATGTACTTTTGAAACAGGAGAACAAGTATTAGTCTTATTGCCTACGTCAGAAAACAAAATGTTGGCAGCATGGAAGGGACCGTATGAAATACAAGAAGTACTAGGACCATTAACTTATAAAGTGAGACAGCCTGGAAGTAGGGTACCTTGCCAGACATATCATGTAAATCTTCTTAAAAAATGGATACCGCCAGCCCCAACAGTCGCCATGATAACTACTGATGCACCACAAGAAAAACATTTTCCACAGGTCAAGAAAAAAGTAGGACTGGAAAGTCTGAATATCAACTCAGAGTTATCGTCTGTTCAAAAAAATGAATTAACCCTCTTATTGAAACATTTTACTGAAATATTCTCTTCCTTGCCGGGGAGGACGGAACTAACCTATCACTGCATCGTCACCAAACTTGAAAATATAGTAAGACTTAGACCATACAGAATACCTGAGGCGAAGATAAAGGCCATTAATCAAAAGGTTCAAGAGATGCTGGATTTAGGGATAATTGAGCCATCCCATAGTGATTGGAGTTCTCCTATAGTTTTGGTACCAAAACCGGATGGCAGTGTTAGGTTCTGCATGGACTTCCGAAAATTAAATGAGGTTTCTAAATACGATGCTTACCCAATGCCGAGAATAGAGTATTTGTTAAATAATCTGGGAAAAGCAAGGTTCCTGACCACCATAGACTTAAAGGGTTACTGGCAGATACCGTTGTTACCTTCTGATAAGGAAAAGACGGCATTTGCCACTCCTACGGGGCTATATCAGTTCACAGTGTTGCCCTTTGGTTTACATGGAGCCCCAGCAACGTTTCAAAGACTGATGAACTATATTATAAAAGATCATGAACAATACGTTGGAGCCTATCTAGATGACATCATAATTTACAGTCAAACATGGCCAGAACATCTGAAGCATCTGGAGGCCATACTTGGAACACTGAAGAGAGCTGGCTTGCACGTAAATCCTAAGAAAACCCATGTTGCAACCTTCCACACTAAATACTTGGGATATTACGTGGGTCAAGGAACAATCAAACCTCAGGAGGAGAAATTAAAAGCCATTAAGAAATTGAAATTCCCAGAGACACCGAGGCAAGTGCGAGCTTTTTTGGGATTTGTGGGATATTACAGGAGGTTTATTCCACACTTCTCTACATTGGTCGCCACGTTAATGGATTCACTGAAGAAGGCTTCTCCTACAAAGAAGATGTGGCAAACAGACGAGACATTAAAAGCCTTCAACTCTTTAAAAGGGGCTCTAACCAATAAGGCTGTCTTACATTGTCCAGCCTTTAAGGCCCCATTTTTTCTTCACACTGATGCTTCAGGCACAGGCGTTGGAGAAGTATTATTCCAAAATAAAGGAGAGAGTGAAAGACCAATACTGTTTATAAGCCGGAAATTACTACCTCACGAGTTACGTTATCCAACAATAGAAAAAAGAGTGTTTGGCGGTCAAATGGGCCATTGATACGCTGAGGTATTACCTACTGGGCAGAGAGTTCACATTAATAACAGACCATGCTCCTTTAGTCTGGCTAGCACGTAACACAGACTCAAACCAGAGAGAACTCAGGTGGTTTCTTTATCTCCAGCCCTTCTCTTTTAAGACTATTCATAAACCTGGCAAATTATTAACTCAGGCTGATTAT
This sequence comes from Ambystoma mexicanum, assembly GCF_040938575.1. Lineage (NCBI taxonomy): Eukaryota > Metazoa > Chordata > Amphibia > Caudata > Ambystomatidae > Ambystoma > Ambystoma mexicanum. The sequence goes on from NC_090924.1 coordinate 1,423,363,822, forward strand.
TTGTCCAGAGCTGAAACCCTGCCCGAGCATAAGGGCTTAGTAGAGGGGGCGTGACGAAGTGGGTAATTCCATTTACAGTCCTTTGACACGGAAACACATAGAAAGCCCTATTTACTATGAAATACAGTCCTTTTATAGTGTCTACATATAGGAAGCACCTACAGTAGGGACTTTCTTCTAATGAGCTTGTCTCTGCTTGTCGTTGCTAGGAGACAGGGAAGGAGGCGGAGGAAGGGGAGAATGACCGTTACAGCTGGGCGTATTGAAGGAGGGTCGTGAAGAGTCAGACAGCTGACAACTGGTGAGAGGATTGCGCCGTTGCGTTACGAGAAGAAGTTTGACATAAAGAAATCACTAGACGATCGTTGTCACCTACCAGTTACAGTGAGTGAATGCACCGTTGCGCTCAACGAAGAATTATAATATAAATATTAAAGGCGATCGTTGTTGCCTGCCAGTTACCGCAAGTGAATGCGCAGTTGCGCTCAACGACGAGCTATAAAATAGATGTTCAAGGTGATCATTGTCGCCTAACGAAGACTGGGGAGGTAGCGCTGTTGTGCTTGAGGAGAGCCGAGCGTTAACGGAGCGAGGCGATCGTTGTCACCATTATAGCTGAGTATGTAAATAATAGCACCGTTGTGCTGGTAGCCGGATACCATTCAGAGCTGAGCTGGGCGAGTGAGTGCGGCGTATGACTGCGAAGGGAAAGCGAACCGAAGGAATGTGAAGGAGGAGGCATGTCAGTGCAAAGGCAAGCGGCGCAGAGCCTAAACCTATTTATTTACAGTTGCGGAGGAGACGTGCTAATACGAAACGAAGTGGGAGGAGTTACAGTGAGATAAAGCCGGGACAAGTCATACAGAACGTTCAAGAGTGCTACATAAGGGGGAAAACCCAGTGATTATTACAAATTGAAATGACAAGTAAATCCTTAAGGATAAAAGAGTGGAATGACAAGTACTCAGAATAACGAGAGTGCGCAGCTCTGAGAGATGAGATTGAGTGTGTTGCTGTAAATTCCTGAACCAAGCTCCAACATCATATGCAAACAATAGGTGTTGTTCAAGTGAAGACATTGTAGAACTCTGATCACGCTAATGTTCTAGAGCACACCTTCATTGTATAAAAGGATTGTGTTGAGGTTTAACTGGATCATTATACAGCAAGAGAAGAACAGGGTTTAAGAACCTAAGGATTGTTAAAACTGAAAAGAAGGAACTTAAGCAGGGAAATAGTAAACTGTTGAACAAGTGAACATTAAGTGGCATAGAACTTACCTGCATATATCTTGAACCCAGTGTACTGGCGCAGAAGACGGAAGAATTCCCAGTAGACGTATCCTTTGCCTTTAAGCCTACAAAAAAATAAGAGAAATACTTGTTAATAAAAGATTTGGGTTCTCTTCATAACCCATACACTTACTCACTGGCACAGTCTATTTATCCAAGAGACCTGCAACAGTGCTTCAATAAATCCAGTTAACATAACATAACTCAATCCTGCTTTTAAGTGAATAAAACCTTTGAGAACCAATTTTGAATCTGTTTTCTGTGTCTAGTTCATGATGCCTTCACACTTCTCTGGTTCACACATGTCAAGGGTTGGCTGCAGTGTTTGGACCAGGAAAATGTATGGCTCAATCCATCTGTAAACACTAAGAATAGCAAAGAGCAAGTGACTACTACAGATAAGGAATATGCTGTAAAAGAGAGGTTAGTCAACACCATTGTGTCGGCGACAGGGTCACCGTAATTGGCGATATACAGAGTTTTCTGCCTCGTGGAAACTACTTGTCATATATTTTAAAACCTTAACAATGCTTTGTTGGTTTTGAATCAATAGTTATATTGTAAGGAAATATTCCTTGATTTTGAATAGATATCATGTAACTTAGATCTGGCAGCCAAATAATATATAAATGAAATTTGATCAGCTATGGTTAAATAAATTGATGTTATGGTAAATATTGGCATATCTAATATTTATTTGCTGAACAATATTACAATGACGATAATGGTTTTAAGAAATGGTTAAACTATTATACCCTGCATTTTCTTTGATCGTATTCCCTTTATGTATTAATGAATCGCAATATTATAGATATGTATGTGTATTGTTATGCTGTGAACATTTGATGTAATACGCTTTCTGTAATAAACACAAAATGAATGAATGAACCTACCATTTCAGTTTATATCTTAACCCTTTGGTGTCTCCACTCTTTCTCAGTCTAGTTCAACCTCGACCTCCTATCATTCAATGTCAAGATTGCACCTTGTCCTGGTCAGCTCTTCCCAGGTCTGTAGTTTGGGGAGCATCCTTGTCCAGTACAGGATGGTGGTCATCGTCTCCCTCCCGTCAAGCACCCCCTCATCTCTTGACTGGCATTCTCTCTGTGATTCTCCTGAATTGTAATCACCTACCACCTATATCGACAGCAAGCAAGTCCTCCCTGCTCGCCATATTCTCTCCTCAAGGTGTCTGCCGCATCTCAGTTATTCTTTTTATTTGGCCTTCCTCTGGGCCTGGTCCACAGACCTTTTATGTGAAAAAAAGACTCCGGCAGTCTGTTTTCTTCATCAAAAAGTAGTATTTTGACTATTTACCGGTGGTGAAGAATAACAGAACAATTCCATTATAAAAATGCAACAGTAAACGCTAGCCATCTTTTCTAAAAATGGAAGTTGTAGCACACCTTAAAATAAATAAAGGCTTCAGGGCCTCATGAACACCAAAACTGCTGAATTCACTGAAATACAGATCCATGTAGAGCACATACGGTAGCTGCCCAAACCCTGCCACAGTTATAGAGACATTAGGAAGCACATGGATGGTTCAGGAGAGAACACAGGATAATAATTCCCAAGGGCAAGGCATATTTTTCTACGAGTGAATCAAAAAACAACCAGCCTTTGAATGCCAGGTGCCGGCTAATTAGAAGTTAAAACTTCATAAGGAACGCATTGTCTAAGTCCCCAGGGGTTAGAAAAGTAATAACACTTGCATCCATATTAGCTAAAATCTAAATAAATGCAGGATTAAATAATTCAGAACATGGTCCTCTCACACGTGACCCATAATTCAAGAACAGTGTCTATTCATTAGCCCTAGACACAGGTAGGCACCTGCTTCGACTGCCTACATATTCTCAGAACTGAGTCGCCTGGTAAGGCCAAACTACACAGAAGACACTCTGGCTCGTGGCTCGAGGATAAGGGATAGGATCTCATTTAATTGGAAGAAAGCAGTTTCTGGGTTTCTATCCCCCTACTCCCATTTTTGGCTCATGTGTTGATAGCCTGTCAATTGCTCATGGTTGGCAAGTAAGGTGCCAACCAATAGAAACCCTTAATGCTGTGCCACGCAGTAAATGTTTCATTAACCAATTAACTACTTTAAAGATGACATGTTCATCAATTTAGAGGTGCTCTCAGATGGAGCCATCAGATATGCAATAGTCAATTACAGGACTAATCCACAATGCAATGTAAACATAGTCTATATGCCTCAACCCTGTAGGTTTTTGTAACCAAGATTATGATGTGACATCAAGGATGACATATTTTTCATTTTTATACCATTGCTGTGCCGGAGATTGGCTGGGAGCTGCAAGACTATCTTGCTTTTATGCTGTCCCTGCTTTATGGGGATTGTTAATAAGGTGGATTTTGTCATTTGCCTTAACTTTTTCCATTATTGAGTCTGCGATTTCCCAACCTACCATTTCCGGTTAAACTGGGGTTTTCAAGCCCATTATTATAAGTTCACATTTTTCCATTCAGTTCATTTTGTTATAACCATTTATTTCCTTTTAACACACAGTGTGCCATATAGTTCATTTTATCATTCCCCGTTCGGTCCTTTTAGGGCAGGCTATGCCATAATGATCATACCCCTTTCTGGTCTTTTAGTGCACAGTATGCCATATAGTTCATTTTATCATAAGCCTTTATGGCCTCTTAGTTCACAACATGCCATATAGTTCATTCAATCATAAGCCTTTCTGGTCTTTCAGTCCACATTATGCCATACAGTTCATTTCATAATAACCCTTTCTGGGCTTGTATTGCACAGTATGCCATATAGTCCATTTTATCATAACCCCACTAGGGCTTCTGGTCCACATTATGCCATACAGTTAATTTCATAATAACCCTTTCTGGGTTTTTACTGCCCAGTATGCCATATAGTCAACTTTATCATACCCCACTAGGGCCTTTTAGTCCACATTATGCCAAACAGTTAATTTCATAATAACCCTTTTTGGGCATGTACTGCCTGGTATGACAAATAGGTAATTTTATCAGACCCCACTATGATATTATATGATATGATATGGCATTTATTTCACGCCTATACACAAGTGCTTCAAGGCGCGACGTGGGAAGGAAGGGGGAACAGAGAGAAGACAGACAACGATCCTACTATGCCAGTTGTCATACAGATCACGCAAGTGCATGGGAAGGGGAAGGAGCAAAGTGTGGGGAGGATGGGGGGCACAGTGCAGTACATGGATAATAAAATAAATAACAAAAGTAAACGTAAGGCCAGAAGGTGGCAAGTGCAAGGGTGAGTGCAGACATCAGGTGTCAAGAGCTGGTAGTGGGACTCTAGGGATACAGAGAACAGTCCCCGGTGCGTGGATGGCCAGGGAGGCAGTGCAGGAGTGCGACTGGTGGGGGAGGGGACCTGGGCCCGAGATCAGAGGCTGGCCAGGTAACCAGTGCAGTATCAGTATCAGCCAGGAAGTCACCAGGAAGTCAGCAGGTGAGAGAAGGAGAAAAAGCAGAAGCAGAAGCAAAGAGAAAGGTTTTGAGGTGCTTCCGGAACCAGAGATGATTCTCCTCAAGTTTCAGGGAGGCAGACAGGCTGTTCCAGAGGAAGGCCCCTGTTGAGGAGAGAGATCTACCACCAACTCGTTGCTTGGAGAAGCGACTGACACTGAGGGAGCTGAAGGCGGATGAGTGAAGTGCTCGAGAAGGAAGATATTTAGGAAGAAGGGTCTTTTAGTCCACATTATGCCATACAGTTCATTTCATAATAACCCTTTCTGGGTTTTTACTGCCCAGTATGCCATATAGTCAACTTTATCATACCCCACTAGGGCCTTTTAGTCCATATTATGCCATACAGTTCATTTGATAACAACCCTTTCTGGGCTTTCACCACTCCAGTTTACATTTTCAATTCAGCCTTGCAACCTAGGGATTATTTTATATTCTTCTTTCCAGGCTCAAATAACTATGGGAGTTGGACCACGCCATTTTCATCTTTACAATATCTGGAAAATTCTTCATCTGCCTACTTTGTCTTCTTGCTAAATTCTGCTCCATTCCACGGTGCTTTCTCGTCGGCACTATGTTGGGTTGCCAAAATACGTTCTTCTTCCTGTACCTTCTATTCACATTCTGCTGTTAGGAATATGTTTTGCCTCCTTCTTTCTGCAGATGGTACTCCAGATCATGCCGGTCCAAAATGGCTGCCCGTCCAGCAACGTCTTAAATATCAATTTCTCTGTCTTGTTTTCAAATGCGTTCATGCCTTGGCCCCTCCTTATCTTTGATCTCTTATTTCTTTGTATCTTCTCTCTCGTGCTCTTGGCTCTGATCACTCTTTGGGCCTGATTCCTGGAAGTTTTTTATAATGGCGCAATCCCTTAGGGAAACGTTCTGTGAATCAGGCCCTTCGTGTTGACTGCCCCTCGTCCTCCATTCGCACCTTCATGTTCTTTTCAACTTCTTGCACCTGAGCTGCGGAACTCTTCACATATATTCGATATTCGTTCCTGTTCCTCTGGCTTAATTGGAAAAATCGTTTAAAGTCTTATTTTATCTAAACTGGTTTAGCTGCTGAATCAGTCATGTGATTTGTGAATTTCCTGGCTACGGTTTTTATCACCTTTTCATAATTGTATGTGCTGTGAATAATTTGTGTAAAGTGCTTTGGTAAAAAAGAGCTATATAGCACTAAACAAAATAAATAATTAAGCTACTGTTTCTGAAAAATGCTAGTTTTTTATTTGCTGTTTATGAATCTAGCCTGTCCCCCGTTTAATTCCCTGCCTAAACATTGTCCTTTGCGCTTGCAAACATGCTGGACCCGAAAAGTTGCAGCAGAATTCTGAAACCGTGCGATTTCTCAGCAGAGCAGGCTGGGCCAGCTTTCCCCCCCTTCCCCGTGGCAAGGCTCGAATTGATTTCACGCTTATACTAATAAAAACCTCAAGACAGCACCTTTCCTTCTCTGCATGGGTAAATTGACTGCCGCGGTGCTTGCTGGGCAATGCTTTGAATGGATTCCTGCCTCGCCTTGCACGCTGGGGAAATCTTGGGAGGGCAGGAAGCCACACCTGTCGTTTCTACTTTTGCGTCTGTGCATAGGATTTAGAAACTGCTGTCTCTGTCTGCTGCCTGAACACTGGCTTTCTAGCCGCCTGTGGTGTTCACATCCACTTTCTGAAGATTCCCTCAAATGTCAGGGGTAGCGGAAGTGACATCACACGACCCTTGACCTCTGATGACAACACAGGAAGTGATGTCATTTGACCCCACACTGAAGTGACATCACGGAAAGCGATGGAAGAGAACATTGCACCCCTTGACAAAACAGCAGGTGGAATCGCACAGCATTTATCCAATATTACTGTCATGAATCACCACATGCATGGTTAATATCAGTGTGTATAGGCCCAGATTACCAAATTACTGTCAATGCAAGTAGACCTCCAAATGGTAATGATGCATTATTATGTAACACACTTAAGCACTTTATACAGAACAAAAACACATACAATATCACCCAACCTGTGTTGTGTCCTCATTTATAGACCTCAGAAGGATGGTAGGCTTCCTTGGACATGCTGGGATTTGAACCTGCAACCTTCAGATCACACACACATCAGCAGCAAGCACTCAACCCACTAAGCTACCCATCCACTATGCAAAAATTAGCAATTACATGTCTGAATGTTCTGAAAGTCAGAAAGCAAATCACTCTCTGTAGTGGATACCAATAAACTGGTAACTGAGATTTAACAGCAGGCAAGTTCATCTACAGGTCTGGTGCAAAGTTGGCCACATGTCAAGCCTGCGTGGATCTACTTTTCAGGCTTCAGAGTTTGGCAAAATACATACCATTGGGAGGGTTCATAACTGTGTATTAAAGAATTTAGAGTAGCGCTGGGAAAGCAGCGCACTCACACAGCATCCCGTACTCTAGGCACTCGTTACCTCATACATGCAGACAAACATCCTGAACAGTATGCCAGGGAGATGGGAAAGATAGACACATGACAACAAGGCATTCATTATGGCACACTTAAATCAAGGGCCACTTTATGTGCTGTGGTCCAACATTTCTACACTGTACACAAGCTTTTAGGCACAAGGATTTTATCAAGTGACCGAGGACATCGAGATGGAATGTCTTACGAGGATCGTAACAGAGACAAAATGCAGAAGAAAACATGCTATAACTGCCACTTGTGAAAAGCAAAATACATATAGTTTTTGTCTGCATTGTGAATTTGAGGTGTTTAAGAACAGACTAAATCAGACTAAATCAGTGACTCACCCCCCTGAAGTGTGCCTAAAATAAACCTTTAATGAGTCTGGCAATTATTGTATAGAATTCCAGAAAGACTATTTATTTTTCCGACTCTTTCTTATTTAGGGTCACTGCTCAGCGTTACCCGAGGCCTGAACTAGGAAGCCAGCCACTCCAGAAAAAAAAGCCATATGGCGCTGGCCACAGCCCAGGTGCTTTCATTTAAAAAAAAAATATATTTTAAGTTTTTTTTGTGGTAGCAATGGAGACCACAGGGGTAGCAAGGGAGACAACAGGGGTCACAGTTACGACCCGTGGTGACCCCTAAATGGCGTTGCTACCTCATTTCATCTTCTGTTGCACACTCGCTGGGCACGGATGCTTAAAGTCAGTTATTTTAATGGCAGATGATGCCATTTAAGTCAATGGAAAGTAACCACTTTTCAGAATTTTAAGACGGTATGCTGGGTGGCAGAACCCATTATGTTTGGAACAGTAATTAAAGCCTGCATGGCATGGCCGGCGAACCCATTGAAGTTTATTGCAATTAAGCCAATGGAGATTAACACTTTTTGGGATAGTTAAAATAATAACTGTCAATGTGATCCACTTTAAACTATGGAGATACCAATGTTTGTGGTGTATCAAAGATAACCTGGTAGGACATTCCCATTGAAGTCTATGGTTGTAACCCATTTGCCAACAAGCAGCGATTTGCCATGCGTGGGGTTCTGTTGAAGTCTATGGAGGACATAGGACTTTTTGGGCAGGTGAAATGAGTCAAATTGAGTGACGCCATCCAAATGAGAGTGACTTCAGGGGTATGTGTACATTTTCTCCAGTGATCAATAGACTCATTCTTTTTGGCGGGAATGATTTATGATGGAGTAGAGAAGTTGTGATAAAAGGGGAAGGTGTATTCTTAAAGAGATACATGGTCCCAGGTGCTGCCCAAGGGAGTAGCTATGGCTTAAAAGCAGAAGTGTGATCAGGTGAGGAGCTGCGAGATGAGAGGAGTGATGCCCTGAGAGTGGCATCTGAAATGAGTGTAGCTTTGGTTTAAAGGTTAGGTGTTTTCTGAGAGGAGCTTTGGTATGCGAGTGGATGTATTCTGAGAGGAACATTTGTCTGAGAGTCTGTATATTCTGAGAAGAGATTTGGTCTGAGAGTAGGTGTATTCTGAGAGGAGCTTTACTCTGCGTGTGGGTGTATTCTGAGAGGAGTTTTGGTCTGAGAGTGGGTCAATTCTGGGAGGAGGTTTGGTCTGAGAGTATATGTGTTCCGAGAGGGCTTTTGGTCTGAGATTAGGTGCATTCTGAGAGGACAAAAAGGTCTGGGAGCCCTTCTACTGGGAACAAACACAACTAAATATGGGGGTGTGCTCACTTGGGAGGCCGAACAACCACACCTTAGCTCACTGTACCATTCACAGAGGAGGAATATCGATTTGCATATCAGTCTGGCCCACCCACTTAGGCAGTCCAGACCCAAAATGCTAGGCTACTCCCTCTGAACAAGAGTACCAACAGCAACCCCAGATACATGTTTCACTCTTGTTGGGCCTCATCAGTGAGGTGGCACTGTGCCTCTCTAAGCACAGTGAGCAAGGGGTTCCATGTCTGGATTACCCTGGGTAATTTAGGGTGGAACCCTAAATTCCTAAAAATACACAAATTGGTATGGGATCCCCTCTATGCAGAATGTCACCCTACGTGTAAAACCATAAAACATATTAGTGGGAGGGATTGGTTAGGGGATTGGTTATTGGTTACGGGAACATGTCTACTTTTAGACTGTATACGGGTTAGTACTTCGCTGGCTGTCACTTATCTGTAAGACACACCTCTAACTACCTCTAAATACGTATAATACTGATTGTAGCGAACAAAATGGCAGCAGATTGGTCTGTGCATCATTGTATAGCAGGTTGCACCATAGACCCACTGATTGGTTGGCATTCTCACTAAACCTTGGACTTTCAGCACGGCTAACAGGACGTAAGGAAACCGAAACCCAGATGCTTGAATCACGTCAGATTACTCCCTACTTTCCCAATTAGTCCATCATCTCTCATCAGTCCGGCCATGAGCGAAGGTTCCCCGTCTGTAGTTGACCTTGTAGCTTGCTCTCTGTTCTTCAAAGGAGTATAAGCACATCACTATCTTCATCCGAGGCTAATTGAATATCCCTTGTTTTTGACTTCTGAATCACATGTGAAGAGACCACAAATGTGTCAATTTCAGCCTCTTATTTACTGTTATTTGATTTAATTATACTCAGTGTATTTGCTCTTCTTGGCCTCCAAAGACTTGCTCACTCTGCTTTGTACAGACTGCATACACTTTTAATTTTCCAATACTTGGTTCTTGCAGATGTTTTCTTTTCTGTTAATCTATGAGAAATATGTCTCATCCATGGCTTATCCATCTGCCTCCTTTCGTGTTTTGCAGCTCTTCCTTAAATATAGCATCCTTGATACCAAGCCAACATAGACTCCTCTTTGTTTTACACACAAAGCTGTTCTTCCAGCATCTCTTGACTCTGCAACACTGATCTGTTTCTGAGGTAGTTCAATTGAATATTTACATGAGCCGGCGTCCATTTTCCAACTATGGACGTCCTGCCACGTTATATATTCCTCTATAGCAAGATTCAATGTATCTTTTCTGCCTTGCGTTACTGCGTATTTACACTTATTGGTCAGCAAGTTACTTTGTCTTTTTTTGCATTCATGATTTCTTTATCGTTTCGTACATGTTTCTCTTATTGCTTCAGTTACATCGTTACTCTTAATTATTTTCATATCGTTTCAGTATGTCCTCGTATAGTTTCTTTATGACATCACTCTGCCCAAGTCAGATTTCACTCAGCGCTCCATGATGTCCAATGCTGCGTGCTTACATCCTTCCATACAGCATCCTTCCACACTTTCATTGTAATGGTACATTCAATACGGTTGTCTGAGTGCATATCATCTCTCGTACACTCGATGTGGCATAGGAACAACACATGCAGTCTCACAAAGGGCCCTTCTTCTGCTGTTCCAGTACGATGGCAGTGAGTATTGGGGGGAAGGGTGCGTATTAGGGTCAGTAATGAGACCATAGCAGTTTGCTAAAAATGTGTCTTTGGGCCTCATTCTGAGAGCGGCGGTAAGGGGTTAACAGTGCCGGTAAGGACGCCGGTGCCGTTAACCCCTTACCGACGCATTCCGAGCTCCTTTAGCGGGTCCCGCTAAGGGCGGCTGGTAAAACTAGCCGACCTTAGCGGGACCCGCTAAAGGACCAGTGAGCTAATAACGGGCCTGTTATTAACAGGCCCGTTATTAGCTCCTTCCCCATTCCCATTGAGCCCTATGGGGGCTCAAATGGGAATGGGGATGAGTAAATTGAATGAGGAATTACTGGGTCCTCCAAGTTGGAATGGCCCGGTAATTCCTCATTCAAGCAACGGACCCGAGTTTGGAGGCAGCCATGCCGCAAATAGCAGGCTACCTCCAAACTCGTAATTAGGCCCACAGTGTGCTAATAGTGTGTTTAGTTAACAAACACTTGTGTAAACCAGATCATTTAGATTTTGGAAAAAAATGTTGTGCATTGTAATATTTTGCAATGTTTTGTAACCAAATACCTTATGGTGAATTGTCTAATCAGGTTTTAGCAAGAGGCTTTAGTGTTTTATGCTGTTTTAATATTGTATGTTTTACAAATAAATGTGAGAAATTGTGTGTACAATTTGAAGATGGATGCCAGGTTTTATACTTGCTACAGACCAATCCTGGTGAATTCATGAGGTAAACTCATGACACTGTTTAACCTTCCTTTGGTTTGTGATAAAAATTGAATTTTCCCATGTAGTAGGGTGGTGGGTTTAGCCAATGTGAGATTGATGTGTTTAAAACACTACCACGCAAATGCCCCTTCCCCATTGTTTTTGCATTTGTAGCAAAACGAACAAAGACATTTACATGAAATGCCTTCTCTACCCAGGTCTCACATGTTGGTGGAAAAGTCCACCGTGGTAAATAGTAGTAGGAGTGACATTGTCTTCTCTAAAAAGGAGATATTTGCCTGCGTTAAGGCTCTCCCATCTGGAAAACCTGCTGAACCAGATGGACTGAGGTCAGACTACTTAAAATGGTGCCTGGAGTGGTTGGCATCCATTTTGATAACAACCTTTAATGCTGTCAACCGGTCTGGAGTAATCCCATACTCCTGGAAAAGTGCTATCAGAGTTCTGGTTGTTGTATCAATGGCCTGCATTGTGACCACCCCATTTCCTTTTTAAACATAACAAGTCCCATTTTTAAAAAGTGTCTGAAATTCAGATTGGAAGAGTAGGCGTTTTCGAATTATATTTTGAAAAGACTCTCAAGCTGAATTTAGCAAGGCGTTTTCGACCATTAATCACTGTTTCATATTAAATACCCTAATAGAAAAATATTATGTTAGGGGGGGTAGGTTATATGTAGCCTTTTTGGATCTTGAGAAAGTGTTTGACTCCATCGACAGGCCATGTGGCAGAAGATGGTGACCTGAAAGTTCCCGTCAGGGCTACTACAGTTAATAACGAGATGTTATATGAATACTGATGCAGTATTCAGGTGTTGTAAAGATGGGTATCTCTTGGATGTTTTTATTACAAACAAAGGAGTTAAACAGGGCTGCTATGTAGTTCCTCTTTTGTTTATTCTATTTTAGCTTATTTTAATCCCTTAACTAAAGAGTCTAAAGTATGGCCCCAGTGTTGTGAAAAAGGCCTCCAGTATCCTTACTGTATGCAGACGATATAGCCTTAATTGATTTAACCCCTGGGGGACAGCGGGAAAGTTTCAATTACGCTGAGAATTATTTTGGAAGTAATAATTTAAAGTTGAATATGATTCAAATGAAAATTTTGTTTTTTGGCAGAGACAAAAACTAAAATTACTAGTCCTGGTTTTTAAATGGTGAGAACATTGAGGTTGTGGATACCTTTTGTTATCTAGGTGTTCTGTTGGCAGAGAATGGAAAATGGACAAAACATCTACATATGGTAGCTGAGTAAGCGCAGGTAAGGCTGGGGGGACCTTAAAGATTCTATCATAATTCAGCGGGTGCTATTAAATAAGCGTTTAAATGTTTAGAAAATTAAGGTAGGGACCTTATTGTTACACGGGAGTAGGATATGGGGTTACTAAAAATAATAAAACTTTCTGTTATCCAGAATAAAATCTTTAAAAAGTGAACAGGTCTTCCATTGAGGACAATAAATAGCGCTCTGTGCCTGGAATTCGGGGCGCCCAAATTCGAAACACAGGCACGGATTAGATTTGGCTTCTTTTTTATGAAGGCTCTGGTGGGTGCAACTGAGAATCCACAAATTCTAAAAGCGCCAGGGGAAATTGTAATGTCGCCCGCCCGCCCGTCCTGGTTAGACTTGGTATAACGAAGGCTGTACACTATTTAGCAGGTGTGCTTTAGTAGATATGACTACAAAAGCAAAGTAACTTCACACTCCTAGGATCTGTGTTCAAGCAAAGTACTTTATGTGTTGACCAGGGGGAGGACAGGAGCACAGTGTGCAATTTGGGATCCTTGAGACCGCTTGCAACTCTGAGAGGGGTCACAGTGGTAGGAGGCGAGCTCTGTATTATTAGATCACCTGACTGGTGAAGATCTGTCCTGATGATCCGTTTAAATGTGCTCCCCTTAAATGCCCGCATTAAATGGGGCGGGGGAGAAGCGTCCATCTCTTGCTTCTGTGAAATGGCCAGAGGACCTAGGACATTTCCTACTGATTTGCAAGTGTTTCACGGATTTGCAGAAGACGTTTATGAAGCGCTACATATTGGGAATAATATCGGGCACTATGGGAGTGCAATGCAGTATATCATGAATTGGAATGCTGCGCATTTTATGTATAATTTGTGTGATTATGTTTTGCCTTCACTGATCCGCCATGTGAGATGTATGAATCGTTCGAGTGTTTTATCTAGTTTTTAGTTTTCCTTATGTGTGGCTGGGATTGGTGTTAACACATGATTTCAATTAATGATGTTGGTTGTGTTTAGTATCATTTATTTATATATTATGTGTGTTGATAGCACCCAAACCCGAAAGTATCACGGCGCTAGTTAAGATTACAGTATGGTCAATACAGTCATGAGAAGGTAGGACCAGCAATTAGGCATATTTGTTAAAGAGTGCAGTTTTCTGGATTTCTTTTGGGAAATTAGATAGGAGGGCTCTTCTTGGATGCATGGCGGCAGGGCAGCCCAGAGAGTAGGCGCTATAACAGTGAAGCTGGCTCTGCCTGCTCTTTTTCTGGTGAATCTCGGAGTTACTAATGATACGAAGGCAGAGGAGCGTGGGCATCGGGGTATGGCCCTTTTGGGGATGCGCCGGATAAGCTAAGTAGTTGCATTGGTGATGCGTGCTCATTTATGTGTGTCTTATTTCGTGATGTGTGTTTTATTCATTGTTAATGGAGAAATCCAATCTAATAAAATCGAATAAGTAACAGAGATTGATAAAGAGGCATTAGTGGAAGGTAGTTTCCTGTTATATGTGTTTGTTCTAATGCCCAAATTCCCCCTCCATACAAAATTATGTTTCTCTAATTATTGTTTATGAACTGATATGCAAGGGTCATGCCGCAATCGGCATGGTGTGTGTCATGTATGACAGAGAGGTTCTTGCAATTCTGGGGACTGGGGAGTGATCAGTATCTTCTCAAAATAAAACTGGACCCCACCACTGATGACCACGTGCCATCTCTGTCATGTCCTGATGTGGCTGACGCTCTAGGGGTACCTGATTGAATACATCTAAGACCACACACCATACCAGTTAGATGTAAGGTTGAGCCTGCTGCCTGCTCACAGCCTATCAGGGCCTTCACTTATTCCTCCAAGGCCTCATAGCAGAGGGCAGCATCACACAGGTGGAACCTATGGAGAAGCTTAGTCCAATGGTGCTCGCGCAGAAAGTCAGTGGTAAGGATAGTCGCCTGCGTGTGGACTTGTGAAGCCTCAACAGTAACATATATCCTGAATCGGACCCCATGCCCAACATCCATGAACGTGTGTTGCTACTATCGGACATCAGCCATTTCACAAAACGGGACTAAAGAAGCACCTGTCAACAGGTGCAGTGGCATCCGGACTCCAAGACACTGGCGGATTGTGTTGTTCCCTATGATGTGTTCACATATACACACATGTCCCAGGCCTCTCATCCACGGCCCTTGTTTTTCCCAAACTCATAACCAACTTACTTAGGCTCATGTCAAATGTTATTTATTTCCCAGAGAAAATCTTGTTCTATGGAATCACTGCGGATAGGCTTTTGTGCGCGGTGCGGCTATGGCATGACCTTACGCAGAAAGAAGGATTAGTACTAACAACCCTAGTCGAGTACTTAGGGTACACAATCGAATCGGGGTGATGTTTCTGCTGAACTCTTTTCCATGGAACTGGACAACCTTATTTCCTCTCTGGCATGCACCCCCTCATGCTGCTGACATCCTCATGAACCCAGGGCCCTCCCTACCATCACTGCCCATCCCCATCCCTTCCGCCACTGCCCCAGCGCCTTTTTTATGATTCCGTGCAAGCCGCTCTTCCGGCTTGCACTGGAACATCTATTGTGTCTTCTGGTGTGGGAGTAAAGTGGGTGTCATTTCATAGGGGATACCTCAGTGAACCTAGTTCTTTTTCTTCTTTAAAGGGGACACCCTGTAACCCTCACTTATTTTTTGTTTTTTCTATTGGGTTGCAGTAACTCGGGCCATGAAAATAGAGAACACTCTCACTGGATCAAGTGCAGCACTGCACTGATCAAAGCCTTCCCAGATGCTATGCCGCCCACCACTGAACGGCAGCGGTGCACATTTATGGGCATGTGTGTGTCTCACGCAATACTATGTTATATATATGGACAGCTTTTCCTCTCGCACTAAACCTATTTGAAGGTTGTAGATAAAAGGTGGTCCAAGCAGTCCAAGCCTTTGTGTGTCTTCATCAAACCAGGCATCCTACATGCTCCCAGTCCTTGCAGTGTATAGCTACGCCTTGTGATGCAGCGGGCTAACTCAGCATAATATGTGGCGTTTGCATCCCAGTTGCTGACAGAATAAAAACACAACTACTTGGTGATCAAGTGGGAAATGCTTGCTTGTACCCTGGTGAAGGAAAACATCAAAATACATCTCGGGCAGAACATTTCTCCTCTTCGCCGACCACAAATGGTTGGTTGCTTCATATCCAAACCAAAGGAGGTGCCAGGAAAGTCACATCATGCCTTTCCCGTCTGGCAGACAACATTTTGGAATCTTTCTTTAAAGCAGGATATGTGATGGGCGAGGAAAGTCAACAGCCTCTCCGCACTGCCTTTGACATTGACAGGTGGCATAGAGTTGGAAAAACAGAGGTGTATCATGACCACTGTGGGGAATGCAGACCTCAACATGGTTGGCTGCCTTCTGGAATCCCAAGGACCTCTCACATACCCTCAGGCTGCTCCTTACTCTGCTTGAAATCATATGCAGCTCAAGGATGTCCTACTCAAAATTCCCTTTATCCAAGTAGAAAGTGTATTGGAAAGTGTTCTTTGAAATCACAGAAGAGTCCAGCTTGATGGTACATGTCAACTCGCTCATTGTGCCCTCAAGACTTTGTTGCAAGCTAATATTCTTGGCCCAGGAGGGACACCTGTCATCACTATCATCAAATTCCAAATTTGCAAGAAGTAATGGTGACCAGTGTCACCACTATAGGATATGGCCAGATGTTTCAAAATCAAAATGGAGTACTGATGGCTAGAAGGTGTTCAATCCTTCATAATGGTTTAGTAAATGATACCTCACACAAAAATGTATTGGTTCAAATATTTATTGGTATATTTCATTAGCTGATCAATAGCCTGTCCCTCCAACCAATACCAACTGGCCATACAGCAGGTAGTCATCAGGTCTTGGCAACAGGCCTCAATTTCTTTTTGTGTCTTCCCCTTTATCTGGAAGTTAATACCAAGTGGCACTGTTTACCTCCTAAGCACAGTGGCTTGCCGACACTCCATCTCGCTACGGCTTATTGTATTTGATCAGCCTCCTGGGCTCTCCTCCTCCTTCTGCATCACTTGTCCAGGGAGAATCCTGATCTGTGAAGGAGATGTGAAGGATTGATTTGGTCCTGAAGAAAGTGTGAGAAAGTAATAATTACCCACTGAAACCTGTTCACCGTTGTCACGGGATGTCCACACACTAATTGGGCGCCTTTTTGTTTTAATTTCATATTCTTTCAGCAGATGAGAAGGGAGCATTACAAGTGGTAGACAACTCCCTCCCGTGCTCACCAATCCGGCCTCTCTGTGTTCCGGAATTATTAACCTTTTTCAATTGAGTATTGTTGCACGAATGAGAACGCAATTGGTAGGGTCAGCTTTCTTTTCTGTCCACTTACCCTAGATAAGCGGCTCTCCACCGCACTCTAGGCTTAACACATATACATGGGCAGTTAGTATTGGTTGGAGGGACATGCTTTTGATTAGCTAATGAAATATATGAATGAATATTTGGACCGATAGATTTTTGTGAGAGATGATTGGGGCATGGTATAGCAGCCCAGTTTGGTCCTTTTGTGTGAAAACAGTGGACCATTATATGCCAGTAGAATGTAGACTGATGTGAATAGGAGGGTGCATCAGCCACAGCACTAATGAATAGGATATGTAGGGAGCGCACGTGTAACTGCATTCACATATATAGCTGCTATGATTAGGATAGGCCTCGATGATTTATTATCAGGCATGCCTGTCTAGGCAAAGCATTTCCATGTATTCTGCACCAATCCTTGCTTTAGATGTATTTGTGTTTGACTTTGGTGAGTGGTGATTCTTTTTTCATATTATTCATGCTTGGCATTTGTGTAACGCTCACCTGATTCCCGTAGAGGCGCCGGTCTTGACTGGGCGTATACTGTATCTTCAAAGGTGATGTGTAACACACGGCTGGCTCTTTTGGCTGGACCTCTGTGCACTGTATGTCTGACTCGAAGGGTAAGATGTCTGCAGATAGAAAATATGGGATTAAGGAACTGGGTTATTGAATGTCTCTCTCTTCTTCCCTTTCTCTTCTCCTGTAGAACCCCAAAGGTTAACGCTCTCACCTTAGGTAAGTGAACGCCGTGCTCTCCATCTGCTTCGGGGCAGGGTGCTGTAACCAGTTTCTTCACTGGATAAGGGGAGCAGGCCTCTTTTCACGAACGGTAAGTTTCGAGTAATTCTAATGTCTTTAAAGTCTTTAGTAATGATGTTTCTTGTTTTGCAGGGTTCCGGCGATGGCGCATGACGGGCTGAAGTGAGTTGAAGATGGAGCCCGTGTGATGAATAGAAGCGCCTGGAAGCACGTAAGTAAGCGCTTGTTGCCTGCTTCACGATGCGCTCTAACTGTCTTTTTATTTTGCAGGTACAAGTTCGGAGCGGCTGCAGGGTGCCGGAATACCCACTGGGTTAGATGTGGAAAGGAGTAATGGCACGTGAGTATTAAAGTTCCCCAATGTCTTTAAACGCACCTTGTTTTGTCTTTCAGATGCGGGATGCAGCGCCGAAGGCCTCCGGAGCGTGCAAAGAGTTGGTAAGCTTTTGTCTTTCAGATGCCGGAATGCAGTGTGAAGACCTCCGGAGCGCACGAAGAGTAGGTAAGCCTTTATCTTTCAGATGCCGGAATGCAGCGCGAGGCGTTGGTGACAGCCGATGGACCAGGTAAGTGAAGAGCTGTCACTGAAGACCGTAATGCTAACCTGTTCTTTCTTGTCTTTATAGGTGTTGCTGAAGACTGGATTCAGGATGGTAAGCCTTTTTCCTTAGGCCCAGGATCAGATGCAGAAGACACGATGAGCGTTCTGCTGCAGAGGATGCAGAATAACGCAAAGCAAGATTCATCCATCGGGTGTGGTTTAAATAGCCTCCTGTAGTGCTTAGGTGTCTCCTTCCACAGCCACGCCTAGGTAAGAAAAGAGTTCCTGCTTTCCAGAAGAGTTCCAGTGTTCTGAATCTAGGGACTGGCTCCTGCCCCACCCAACAGGAAAAGTAGTTCCAAACAGAAGAGGATCAGAGGCTCAACTGGCAGGCAAGTAAGCAGCATGGTCTGCTGCAGGTAAGTCCACCCAAGCATTATGAGCCCGGCGCTTCCAGCGCTGGGACTGGGCATATTTATGAGCCTGGTGCCACTGGCGCCAGGACTGGGTCCAAAAGGTCCCAATTGGGACTGGTTGGCACTCGGAACCTGGGTTATGGATCTGCTTCCAAGGGAGTTGGGAAAACCCTGACCTTTTGGAAGCAGAGATCATGACAGTACCCCCCCTCAAGGCCCCTCCCAAACCGGGCTTCTCCGGGGGTTTTGGCTTGTCAGGAAATGTTCGGTGAAATCTTTTGATTAGGCGAGGAGCGTGGACATATTCAGCAGGTTCCCAGGATCTCTCTTGGGGGCCGTAGCCTTTCCAGTCAATTAGGTAAAATAGTTTAGATTTGGGGATCTTGGAGTCCAGAATGCTTTTGACTTCAAACTCGAGTTCTCCATCAACTAGGATAGGTTTTGGAGATTTAGTTAGTCGGGTTTGAGGTTGCACGGGTTTTAATAGAGAGACGTGGAAGACCGGATGTATCTTCATGTGCGGGGGCAAGTCCAACTTGACCGCTACTGGGTTTACTATGGTAGTGATGGAATAGGGACCAAGGTATCTTGGGTTGAATGTGCGTGGCCCTTTTAGAGGTAGATATTTGGTGGATAACCAGACTTGATCCCCTACTTGATATTGAGGGGCTTCCTTCCGATGTTGATCTGCTCCTTTCTTGTATTGTTCTTTAGCCCTTTGAAGGTGAGAAACAGCTTCCTTAAAGGCTTGGGTGATTGTAGAATGCAGGTAGTCTACTGCTGGTGTTTCAAGATCTTGGAGGGGATCCAACTCCGAGGTTCGAGGGTGACTGCCGTACAAAAGAAAAAATGGGGTTTTCCCAGTTCCCGAATGGACAGAGTTATTGTAGGCATATTCGGCTATCCAAAGGATGTCTTTCCAAGTTTTTTCAGTTTGTTGCAGCATGCAGCGTAAATACTGTTCCAGAGTTTGATTGGTCCTCTCGGTTTGTCCGTCGGTCTGAGGGTAGTGACTGGTCGATAGTCTCACATCAATTTGAGACGACCGACAGCAACTTCGCCAAAAATGAGAAATAAATTGACTACCTCGATCCGAAATTAGAACCGAAGGAAAACCGTGCAGTCGGACGATGTTTTCGAGAAATTCTCGGGCCAGAGTTGCTGCTGTTGGCAAGCCTTTGAGCGGAATGAAATGCGCCATCTTGGAGAATAAGTCCACGATTACTAGAATCGTATTGTATCCGCAGCATGGAGGTAGATCGGTGATGAAGTCCATAGAAAGCGTATGCCAAGGGCGAGGTGGGATGTCAATAGGGCGTAAGAGGCCTGCTGGTCTTTCCTTTTGACTCTTGTTTTGGGCGCATACTCCACAGGACATTATAAAGTCTCTGATATCTTTTTTCCAAGACGGCCACCAGAAGTAGCGCTTGATCTTTTCTGAGGTCTTGGCCATACCGGGATGTCCTTCCATTAAAGAATCGTGATAACAAGAGATTACTTTTTTCTGTAAATCTGTGCTGGGTAGGTATAATCGTTCTTGGAAATACAATAAGTTGTCCTTTACTGCAAAGTCCTTTCCCTGCAGATGCCAATTCTGTATGTCTGCTGGAGTTACAAGTTGCCTGGCTTTATCCTTAACTTCCTCTATGGATTCTGTGGCGATTACACCCAGAATTCTTTGTTCGGGAATGATTGGTACAGGTTTAGGGTTGATCAAGTGTTCTTCCACTCCCATCCGAGAAAGGGCATCAGCTTTACCGTTCTTTGTACCAGGTCGATAGGTAATTATGAAGTCAAACTCGGCAAAGAATAATGCCCAACGGAGTTGTCTAGAGGATTGGGCTTTTGCGGTTTTCAAATATTGCAGGTTTCGGTGATCCGTAATCACAGTAACGGTGTGTCGGGCCCCCAGCAGATAATGCCGCCAAGCCTTAAAGGCAGACTTGATAGCCAGAAGTTCCTTGTCAGTAATCGTGTAATTGATTTCAGGAGGCGAGAATTTGCGGGACCAAAATGCCACGGGATGCAACTGATTGGTTACCGGGTCCTTTTGTGATAGAACTGCCCCCATGGCAAGGCTTGAAGCATCAGTTTCCATGATGTAGGGGAGTTCGGGGCGAGGGTGTTTTAAGATTGGTGCAGAGATAAATTTAGTCTTCAAATCCTGGAAAGCTTGTTCCGCCTCGGTAGACCATTCAAAACGTTTGTTTTTCTTTAACAAGGCAGTGATGGGCTGGACTATTCGAGAGAATTCGGGGATAAACATGCGGTAAAAGTTAGCGAAGCCTAACATGCTTTGCACACCTTTTACGGAGGATGGCGATGGCCATTTGAGAACTGCATCGACCTTCTTTGAATCCATACGCACTCCGCCAGGTGATAATATGAATCCCAAGAATTCAACTTCAGTCACGTTGAAAACACATTTTTCCAACTTAGCGAAAAGTTTGTGTTGACGCAATCTTTCGAGGACCATTTTCACGTGTTTCCGATGTTCAGATTCCGATGAAGAATAAACGAGGATGTCGTCAATGTAAACAACAACACACACATCTATGAGCTCTCTGAGGACATCGTTCATAAAATATTGAAAGGCGGCCGGGGCATTGCAAAGTCCGAAGGGCATGAGCTGATATTCAAATAGCCCATACTTGGTGCGGAAGGCCGTCTTCCATTCATCGCCCTCTTTTACTCGTACCAAGTGGTAAGCTCCTCTAAGATCCAGCTTTGTATATATGCATGCTTTTCTGACTTGGTCCAGGAGTTCAGGGATCAAAGGTAACGGATATCTATTCTTAACGGTGATCTGGTTCAGGGAGCGATAATCGATACAAGTTCTAAGGTCTCCTTCCTTTTTTGGAACGAAGAACAAAGCTGAAGAAGCAGGGGACTTGGAAGGACGAATAAACCCATTTGCCAGGTATTGATCCAGGTATTGTCGAAGGTGAAGGTTCTCAGGCTCGGTGAGGGCATACATTCTACTACAAGGAGGAGTAGATCCAGGTATCAGGTCTATCTGGCAGTCATAAGACCTATGAGGAGGTAGAGAGTTAGCCTGATCCTTCCGGAAAACATCTTGGTATTCTAGGTATTCGGGAGGTAACTGGGGAGTCTCTGAAGAAATTGCTGCCAGTGCAACACCAGGTGGAGGGTGACAAGTAGAGACACATTCTGGAAACTGGACCGTTCTTGCTCGCCAATCGATCAGAGGATTGTGTTTCTCTAACCAAGGTATTCCTAGAATAATCTGAAACTGAGGGGCCTTGATCACATCGAACACGATCTTCTCATGGTGTCCATCTTGACTTACTAGCGTCACCTCTTGAGTGGTATGCGTTACTGGCCCGGAGGCTATCTCCGTACCATCCACCGTAGTAATGACGTCCTTTACAGCCTTGGGACAAAGAGTTAGATTCATCCTCAAAACCATTTCATGATCCACATAATTGCCGATGGCACCGCTGTCGACGTAAGCTTCAATTGCATGTAATCGATCCGGATTATCAGGGCTAATGAGGACCATAGGTATCACGAAATGCGAGGTCACGGAACTGGTTTTCACGCTCGGCAAGAGGACCTCTATTCTTGTCGTGCGAGGTTGTTTCCCTGCTCAGAGTTTGTAACTTTGGTAACTGCAGCTCCTACTGCCTTCTTGGCAGGTTTCACCGGACAGTCTCGAAGAAAGTGCCCTGAGTTTCCGCAATAGAGGCATAATTGCAACTGTTTTCTCCTTTCCCGCTCCTTTTGTGTTAGAGGACCTTTCAGACCCCCTATTTGCATGGGTTCCCCGGAGTCTACTCCTTTGGAAGGAGTTGGCGGTTTGGAAAATACTCGAGCATCAAACTTGGAACGATCGGCCTTCCTGTTCTGCAGTCTGTGATCTATTTGAACGACTAAGTCTATATAGTCCGAACAATCTTGTGGGGGATTCACTACTTGGGCTAACACATCTTTGAGCTCTCCACGTAGACTCTATAAAACAGCGTAATCCTTTTGTCCTCAGGCCATTGAGTTTCCACTATCAGTCTGTTGAAAGACGCAATATAAGCCAAAAGGTCTTGATTACCTTGTCGCAACGAAAGAAGCTCATTGTCCAAGGCCTGCCCCTGTGAATGTCTTGCGAACAGTTTTTCCATACTGAGCTGAAAAGCTTGAAAATCATGGAGGACCGGATCATCTTGATTTACTAGAGGGATCGACCAGTCTGCCGCATTGCCACTAAGGTACGAAAGCACGAAAGCTACTTTAGCTTGATCAGTTGGAAAGGCTGCTGGCCGGCATAAGAAATGCAACCGGCACTGATTGATAAATACTGCAAACCTCTTTGGGTCACCAAAAAATCGTTCGGGCGGAGCCAGAGGTACATTCCCAGGTAGGTTGATCTGCACTGGATTCATAGAAGATGTAGAAGGAAGATTTCCCCCAGATGCGGGTAACGGGGTCTGTCCGGCTTGTGACTGTAGCAATTGTCTAGCGAGATCATCTGTTCGCTCCTTGGAAATAATCAGTTCCCTTCTTAGAGCGTTCGTTTCCTGACGGGCTGCATGCACTTCTGCCCTTAGTTCCCCAAGTAACTGGGCTAGCTGGTCGGTATCCGAGGTTTCCATAGCGCCTGGACGGGAGTTTTGTGGTAGGCTTTGCGTTCTGTAACGCTCACCTGATTCCCGTAGAGGCGCCGGTCTTGACTGGGCGTATACCGTATCTTCAAAGGTGATGTGTAACACACGGCTGGCTCTTTGGGCTGGACCTCTGTGCACTGTATGTCTGACTCGAAGGGTAAGATGTCTGCAGATAGAAAATATGGGATTAAGGAACTGGGTTATTGAATGTCTCTCTCTTCTTCCCTTTCTCTTCTCCTGTAGAACCCCAAAGGTTAACTCTCTCACCTTAGGTAAGTGAACGCCGTGCTCTCCATCTGCCTCGGGGCAGGGTGCTGTAACCAGTTTCTTCACTGGATAAGGGGAGCAGGCCTCTTGACTTCAGAGGACTGCTGTCCGTCGTTTACTGCACGAACGGTAAGTTTCGAGTAATTCTAATGTCTTTAAAGTCTTTAGTAATGATGTTTCTTGTTTTGCAGGGTTCCGGCGATGGCGGATGACGGGCTGAAGTGAGTTGAAGATGGAGCCCGTGTGATGAATAGAAGCGCCTGGAAGCACGTAAGTAAGCGCTTGTTGCCTGCTTCACGATGCGCTCTGTCTTTTTATTTTGCAGGTACAAGTTCGGAGCGGCTGCAGGGTGCCGGAATACCCACTGGGTTAGATGTGGAAAGGAGTAATGACACGTGAGTATTAAAGTTCCCCAATGTCTTTAAACGCACCTTGTTTTGTCTTTCAGATGCGGGATGCAGCGCCGAAGGCCTCCGGAGCGTGCGAAGAGTTGGTAAGCTTTTGTCTTTCAGATGCCGGAATGCAGTGTGAAGACCTCCGGAGCGCACGAAGAGTAGGTAAGCCTTTGTCTTTCAGATGCCGGAATGCAGCGCGAGGCGTTGGTGACAGCCGATGGACCAGGTAAGTGAAGAGCTGTCACTGAAGACCGTAATGCTAACCTGTTCTTTCTTGTCTTTATAGGTGTTGCTGAAGACTGGATTCAGGATGGTAAGCCTTTTTCCTTAGGCCCAGGATCAGATGCAGAAGACACGATGAGCGTTCTGCTGCAGAGGATGCAGAATAACGCAAAGCAAGATTCATCCATCGGGTGTGGTTTAAATAGCCTCCTGTAGTGCTTAGGTGTCTCCTTCCACAGCCACGCCTAGGTAAGAAAAGAGTTCCTGCTTTCCAGAAGAGTTCCAGTGTTCTGAATCTAGGGAGTGGCTCCTGCCCCACCCAACAGGAAAAGTAGTTCCAAACAGAAGAGGATCAGAGGCTCAACTGGCAGGCAAGTAAGCAGCATGGTCTGCTGCAGGTAAGTCCACCCAAGCATTATGAGCCCGGCGCTTCCAGCGCTGGGACTGGGCATATTTATGAGCCTGGTGCCACTGGCGCCAGGACTGGGTCCAAAAGGTCCCAATTGGGACTGGTTGGCACTCGGAACCTGGGTTATGGATCTGCTTCCAAGGGAGTTGGGAAAACCCTGACCTTTTGGAAGCAGAGATCATGACAATTTGTAAGGTGATGGGTTTGAACTTATAACATACTATCAGTGTGTTTGCAACTTGGACGGTTTCTCAAAAGTAATCATAATTAGACAAGGCTGACCTGCTCCAATTATAGCTACTTGAAAATCTGAGACTTGGGGAATCCTCCTCACCCAGGAGCTGGAGAGTTGTCAACTTTATGAATGCCTCTTTGAAGTTAGACCAGACAGGCAGGAAACAGTGACAGCCTCCAAAATGTAATAAGTTAAGTTGTTGATGAGGAGGGTATTGTGGACCATTTTGAGTCATTAAATTCTGTTAATAAACAAGTTTTAACAACCAGATAAGCATAGAAATGGTGAGCTAGTTCCACAAACATGGTACTCGAATGAATGTAGGCTTGCAAAAAGGGATTTCATTGTTGCCTCAGAAACAAACAGGTAGATAGCTATTACCTTTCCTTCCCACCTTTCCTTCCTCGGCACTGTCTGGATCTTGTCATCTTTCGAGACCTCGCATTATTTCATCAAGAAAACGCTTCAGTCGTATGATCTGATCATTATGCTGAATCTTTTCTTATCCAATAGATTTTGGAGGACCCTATAAAGAATCCTGACCATGATTAACCTATCTCGTAGTAAAAAAAGCCCTTATTTCCGTCATAGACTTACATTTTAATTTCTGGACTGACACCCTTCTCCCGTGATCTCAATTGTGCGGTCTTCTATCAGTCCAACATGCAATTCTTCAGAATAATTGTGACATGACTGCACCTAAAAAAAAGGAAATAACTCATGGTATTCAGAATCTCTAAAGACTCTGAAGAAGGAATACCGAAAAAAGGAAACGAGCTGGTTCAAGTCCAGAGACTCTAATGAATACCAGACTGCTAAAGCAGCCTTGAATATCTATAAAAAAGGAATACTTTCAGCTAAATCTCGGTTTCTTCAAAGCCGGATTGATCTTGCTAATAACAGGCCGAAATAACTCTTCGCAGTGATTAAGAATTTAGTTTTGCTGACCTGCATCTCAACTAGTCTGCCCACGTCATCTAAACTGACAAATGACTGTAACATGTGTTTTATGAATAGAGTTTATTCCATTACACAGAATATTGACTCCCAGCAACTGAATCCCTCACTAGACACTAATGTCCCTGAATCCTCAGTATTAACATCACCCATTTTTATGTTGCAGCACTGATCACTAAATTGAAACCCACTAACCACAATTATGATCCACTTCCGGCCTTCATGCTCCTTTACTCAGCAATTTCATCACAGCTTTTGTTAATGCCTCTATGGTTCAAGGTTGTGTGCCCCTGACTTAAAGGAATCTTATTTAACCACTTTATTTTTAAAATAAACTCACTGGGCAACACCCTGTTTTCCAATTATCAACCGAGCTGACTTGATATGTCCCTCCAAGATTCTTGAAAAAATAGTGGCGGTGCAATTGCAGAATTTCTTGGAAGATTGTGCCATCTTTGATACTTATCAAGCTGGCTTCAGGCCCGGCCACGGTACCGAAACCGCCCTTGTGGCCATCTGGTACGATGTGCAGAGAGCTGCGATGAAGGGGACAAGAGCATGCTGGTCATGCTTGACTTATCTGCAGCGTTTGACGTAGTTCATTTTGATATCTTTATCTCTAGACTGTTCAAGGTGCCCCAGGTGTTACAGGAATCTTTGAAATGGTTCTCATCCTTCCTATCCAGTCAGACCCAACAAATGAAAATGGGATCCTACTATTCCGACACTCTTCCTGTGCTTTTTAGAGATCCTCTCTTTCCCCTGTGTTGTTCAAAATTTTTATTCAGCCACTCCTAAATATCTTTCTCAGAGTTTAAGTTAAGCTATCATTGCCATGCTCATGATAGACCATTTTCTGAAAGCTATTAATTGTGTGCTAGCGTGCACCGAAAAATTAAAAAGCTGGATGCTTGAAAACAGACTTAAGCTTAACTTGTTTATGACTGAGGTCATTGTATTTATCCCAAAAAATCGGTTGACCGATTTTCATTCCTCTGTATCTTGCCCAACACTCCTTAAAGTGCCAACCACTTATTCTGCCAAAGTTACAAATTTGGGATGCATCTGGCAGGCGAATCTAAGCTGCATTCCGCAAGTCAGCGAAATTGTTAAATTAATCCATTACCAACTCAATCTTCTGAATGAATACTTTGTTAGCTCGGATTTCTCCATTAACAAATACAAAAATTGAAAACCGAAACATCAAGCATAAAAACAAGTGCAAAAACAACACAGTCCCATTACAGATTAAAAGCCAAAAACAACTAACCCATCCCCCACAAACTGAACCCAACCTACCCCTCAACCAAAAAATAAAATGACTAAATTAGCAGGTTTCTCGCCCTCCGCATCAGACCCAGTCTCACATAATTAGTCAATGAATAGATAAGGTCCATATCCATGCAATTACGGATGAAGTACAAAGCCCACTCTCAATCCTGAATGTTATTTCTTTTTAAAAAGGGCCTTAACATAACCCTCTGCAAATCCAAGTATCATTTACAGATCAACAGAAAATGGCTCTGATCTTCATTTACTACAAGCCCACAAGAGCATCATTTTACTGAGTCATCCTTTGCCCAATTAGTACAAGCCTTCAGGTGGTGCATATTTAGGCAAATCATCAAAATCAGGCGATGTAAGACTGCCCCCACTCCCTCCCCAATACTACATCTCAAAGAGGAGAACAAGCTCAACGAACCCAGGGAATAGGCTCCTCTCTGATCCTCCGCTTGGTCCTCACTAAGTTCGCTCCTGTGGAGTGAGGACTCCAAGGCTGAAAAACGTGCACGTTTCAACATAGCCACCGATTCGACCCCACATTTCCTCAATAATTTAAAACCTTCATAGAACCACATGAACTTCGGCCATGGTGTAGATTTGACCATTTTCTCAAGAAAGTGTTGATTCTTAGGTTCAGCCTGAAATATTTTCAGAAAAAAGGATCCAAACCTGATGTTTGCCTGTGTTGCAAATGGGGGCATCCATAATTCTAAATGAAGAGCTCAATTAGGCGTTCCCTGTGGAAGGCCAGTCAACCGCTTCAAAGTTTCATTTTGAATGACCTCCAGCTTGTCGCACTTTGAATGCCCCCTAATTCACTGCTGTATAATAACACACTCCCCACCTTGCTCTTGTACACCTTTAAGCACCTATCAAGCATGTGCCCGCCAAACTTGTGGTAGAATCTTATTAAGCCTCACAGCCAAATCCTTGCTTTCGCACTAACTAACACCAAGTGTGTCGCCCACTTTTCACTGCTTTCGAAAACTAAACCCAAATAGCAGAATAAATCCACCACCTCAATTTTATCACCATTTAGAGACCAGGAGTAGTTAGATTTTTTCCTACCTTTACCAAAAACCACAATTTTGTTTTTTTCATATTCAATTTTATTTTATTAGACTTATTTGGCGGCATAGTCAAGGCTACGCTGCAGCCCTACAGGTGTTTGATCTATAAGAGCAGCATCATATAAAAAATAAAATAAATATAAGCAGGGCCAAAGAAAAGCCCTGTTTTACTCTTCAGTTTGTGGGGAACACCTTCATAGACTCCCCCCTGTATCTTCCCCGGACAGCTGCAACGGTATTCATATGGCTCTTCAAAACCAAATGCAAGAGTTCTGGCGGACCCTTCATATCCTGTAGTTTCTGCCACAGAGCCTCCCGAATGACCGAGTCAAAGGCCTTCTCCTAATTCAGGAAGGCCACATACAACCTGCCCCCCCCTCAGCAAGCAGTACTTCTTCTGGATTAACACATTTAAAATTAACCAATGGTCAATAGTTAAGAAACTGCTCCTAAACCCTGCTTGGGTGGGTTATAGGACATTGTTAGTGCTCACCCACTCATCCACTCTACTTTTAAGACATTTATTTAGCAAAGAGATGGGTCGGTAGCAGTGCGGATCATGAGAAGAGCCCTTCTCAAAAATCGGTTTGATGGTTGGATGCCATCTAATATGGCCGCTTAGGTCCAGAGCAGCGCTGTGCTATAAATCCTTTAAAGAAAATCCTGCGGTTCGGGGCGACTACTCGAATAGCAAACATAAACTGAGGAGACCGGAACAGTTACAGCGGGCGCCCAAAAATAACAAGCTAAACCGGAAACTGGATCCACGTGTCAACCCAACATCGAGAATGCACGCTTAAACTCCCTGGAAAACGTGCCATCCGATGATCTGTGACCAGAGGGGGGCTCGCTCACTTGCACCACCCGATCGGCCTCTGGAAGGAAGCAGAGAAGGACCAACGTTTGCAGCCAACATCCGCCACAAAATCCAAACAGACCCGCCGCAGACTCGGCGAGGCGTGCTCATTGTGGCAGCACTGCTGGGGTGACCACAAGCCCCCAACACTGAGGAAGGACCACTTACTGCAGGACGGCTCTCTCGCGCACTGGCAGTGGTCGGAGGCGAGCTGACAGCGGGATTGGGACACAGCATCGAGGAAGAGCCTGCATCCTGACATCCTGACAAGGGCGGTCCTGCGATCCAACTGGAGGCAGAGTGTGCAGCAGTAAGGTAATCGGGAGATCATTATCCGTACCCTCCTCCTGTCTGATCTGTGGAGTTAACTTGGGCTCTCAGCTGAAAGGGTGCCCGTATAAGGCAATACCCGCATGCTCAAACTCTGAAGCACGGATACCCAGGTGGCCCCAAGGCCAGAATATAGCATAAATATCAAGATACCCCCGCATCGTAACACCGGCGCAGAGGGAATACACATCAATAGCCTAACCGCTCCAACTCTGGTGCCCCGCAGTGGCTTAAACACAGACCCAGCATGAGGCCCTGCTGTGACATAAGTGGCCCTGCAACGGAGTGGGAGACCTAAAGACTGTCATCGAGTTTTACTTGGGCGGATTGGGGGACTGCAGAAATGCAACTGCGCCCAGATAAACACCCCCCACAATGACCAAACCTCTGCTGTCTAATCCCTGCTTACAGTTAAGACACTCGGGGCAAAGAACACTAAAAAGGGCCCCATGGATGCTTATGCCAACAATTACACTGCTACTGAGGCCTAGGACTCGTTGTGCTCCACTCCTACTACCACCCAAATGCAATCTGAGAACCCTATTGACCCATATATGGCCGCGATGCAGGCCTGGTTTGCAACTATGAATAACAGACGAGATAGGCAGCAATATTGCCTCAATTAGAACAGACTTACAAAAGATGAACTCCAGAGTTTAAGAGGCAGAGGAGAGACTCAGCACCCTGGAAGACACCTCCAAGACACACTGCAAGGAGATGGAGAGTGTCTAAAAAGCTGTGAAAGATCTCCAATCTAAGTGCGATGATTTGGAGTCCAGAACACGCAGAAACAACATATTCCCGGTTGGGCTGGTGGAAAAAAACCTCAACAAGCCAATGGATTTCTTCATAGAGGAAACACTGTGCATACTATTCCCAGACACAGAGTTCTCGCAGCAATTTCTAGTAGAGCGCGCTGCCCCGGTCATAGCGCGTCTCTTGAATTACCGAGACAGAGATTTGATACTGCGTCTGGCACGAGAGAAGGGCACATTGACACTAGACTCAATGCGATACACATTTAACCTGACTTCTCGAGTGGATGTTGTTTCCTGCACCATGCCGGTAAAGCCCACTTTTTCGAGACACCGGAGGAGGCGATGTCCTAACACAACATTCCTGCTCCCACAGCTGTGAAGTCCAGTACCCCTCGGTCCCCAATCACCTCCTGAGTGGGCCATAAGCACTGGCGCATATGTGACACCCCGAGTACAGCTCAGGCCGCACCAAAAACCAAGCAGCGACTCCCCAAGTCGGCCTCATTGGTCAGGTTCGGATCTGGAGGAACACAGCCACCCAAAGTTACAGGTTTTGCATTACAAAGTTGGGAATACACCGTCCAGTTGAGTAGATGGTGAGGGAGGGATAAAGGGGAGGGGGAAGGCATGTTGCCCTATTAATGCTATAACCGTTACAGGAGACAACACAGGTTTAAGTAAAAAGCTGGCGGAAACATGTACTGTAAGAAGGATGGCAAGAACATGGCATCAGTCCAGCAGAGACGTGGAAACATGAAATGCATAGATCTGGACAAGGCCACTCGCTTAGACTCCTAACGTGGAACATTAGGGGATTAGCCAACCCCATCAAAAGGGGGAAAATACTGGCCTACACCAGCATACATAAAACAGACATCCTCCTCCTACAAGAAACTCACGCTACCCAGAGGGTGACAGCCACCTTTATTCGGGACTCGGGTCCGATCAGGGTCGGTACTAACTACTCCTCACAATCCAGGGGAGTCATGACCCTTGCACACCGCCGGGTCGGATTCCGGCTAACGAAATCTGGCATTGATGAGGAAGGAAGGTATGTCATCCTGTGGGGTAAGATTGAAGACCAGGGGCTGGTATTAGTGAATACATATGGCCCGAATTTGGACTCCCCCGAGTTCTATCTCACTGTCATTTTACGGATCATACCACTGGGGGAAGCTTGGGTTGTGTGGGGTGGGCACCTGAACACAATACTTGATATAAATAAGGACAGAACATCCCAAGGGCAAATGACCCATACAATGGCCGCGTTAATCATACTTCGTATCATGTCAACTATTCCCCTCACAGATATATGGCGAGAAACTCACCCATCCCAGGACGAATACACCTATCACTGCTATGAACATAACTCTAGTTCCAGGATTGATTATTGGTTATGCTCTACTGAGTTGGGTCAGCAGACACAGGAGTGCCACATACTTCCGCAAATGCTATCTGACCACTACCCAGTGCTCCTTCATTTGAAAACGAATAGGGTAACGTAGAATTTGAGAAGCTGGCACATGCCACTGGCAATGTTAAAAGACGAAACGATACTGGAGCCTCTAAGAAACGAAATAAGCAAATTCTTCTAGCGTAACAATGCTTGGTGGGATCAGTGGCCCCCATATGGGAGGCATTTAAAGCATGGGTGAGGGGACACTTGATGTCGATATCGGTGGGAGTAGTGCGCGAGCTGAGGAGGGAGCTATGTCACACAGAGGATACCTTAAAAACCCTAGAATTGGCACATGCACGGACTCCAAACACAGAAACCCTTAGACCACTGCAAGCCCAACTCACGAAATTTAGGACCCTGGCAGAACGAGCGGTGAAGTATGTCCTGCACCCCATCCGGGCACAGATATACGGAGATGGAAATAAGACCGGCAAATTACTAGCAAACCTGATTAGGGACGAGCACGATGTCAAGCATATAACAGGAATATGCGGCCCTGACAGGGTGGTACAGACAGATCCGCATGAGGTAAACCAGATATTCATGAACCTCTATGCCTCACTGTATACAAATACAGACCAGGCAACACTGGAAGAGGTTGACCACTATCTCAACACATTCCCCCTGCCCTGTCTTGAGAGGAAAGAAAGGGAATTGCTAGATATCCAACTTTCATTGGAAGAGATAGCGCAAGCAATCAAGACTTAGCGACAGGCAAAGCGCCAGGGCCTGATGGGCTCCCGACGGACCTGTATAAAAGTTTCAGTGAAGAATTAACCCCAACAATGCTCGCTATGTGGGAGGAATCCCTGACTGCAGGCACCCTGCCTAACACCATGAGGGAAGCCGTGATATCTGTACTTCTGAAACCACAGAAACCCCCACACGAAACTTCATCATACCGACTGCTGTCCCTAATAAATTCAGACACTAAAATATTTGCCAAAGCGATCGCCAAACGACTACTCCCACACCTGAAAAACTAGTCCACCACGATCAATCTGGGTTTATCCTGACACGATCCACAGCCCTTAATCTGCGTAGATTCCATAGTGTCACAATTGGACCCCAAAACCAAAACAATAGCCGTCGCCCTTGACGCTGAAAATACCTTTGATTCTCTCTCCTGGAGGTAGATGTACCCCATTTTACGTAGGATGGGGTTTGGACCAGGCTTTCTCAGGTTCATTAAAGTACTTTACAGAGACCCAAAGGCCAGGGTCAAGACAAACAAAATTATATCCCCCAGTTCTCATTATATCGAAGGCACGCGCCAAGGCTGCCCTCTCTCTCCCCACTTATATTTTCTCTTACCATCGAAGGGTTGGCAGCATGCCTACATCATAAACACTCCTGTTGTGGCATTCGAATTAGAGGCCCCCCTCAACTTATCTCTTTATATGCCGACGACACCATGTTATATCTGAGAGACCCAGAACGCAATCTCCCCGCTGTAATTCAAGAAATACAGACATTTGCAAAGTTCTCGGGATATAAAATCAACCATTCCAAATCCGAGATCATCCACTAACCCCAGGTACGACGGAATCGGTAGCCACTGCACGGTTCCGTTGCTCCCCGAAATCAGCCAGATACCTAGGCATGCCAATGGCCACAGACAGACAGACTCTGTATGAGGTACATTATGCACCTTACCTGACACTCCTCGAGTCCAAACTAGGGGTCTGGAATAAACTCCGATTTCGCTGTACGGCTGAGTAGCCCTGCTCAAAATGGTCATAGGGCCTAAACTTATGTATCTCTTTCGCAACATTCCGATCTGGCCCGGACTTTCCTTCTTCGATAAACTCCAGAGACTTGCATCCACATTCGCATGGGGGGGGGCAATGGTAAGCATTAGCTGGCCCCAAATATGTGAACGACTCGATGCAGGCAGATTAGCAGCCCCGGATTTCTTATTATACTATCATGTGGCACAGGCAATATTGGTCACCCACCTCAGAGCAATACGCACATATTCAATCTGAAAAATTTGCAGCGGCCCCCATGAACTTACAATCCCTGATGTTTGGCAAACATAAATTAAGTGAGGGGGAGGTAGACCCGGTTTCGTGCACGATGCGAGCATGGAAGGCATTGTTCCTAAGAGTGGGCTGCGCGGACCCGTACTGGCCCTACACACCCTTCTGGAAACACCCACATATAGATCCCTCACACGACATAACAATGCAGAGGCGGTAGGATCCCGGATTGGAGCTGAGGGTGGGGGACTTGTTCCCGGATGAAAGATTTGTAAATTTAGCTGAAGTTCAGGAGAAGATAGGAACCAATCTCATCACAACATTACAATACCACCGCTTAAA
The DNA here is from genome assembly GCF_040938575.1 of Ambystoma mexicanum. Taxonomy (NCBI): domain Eukaryota; kingdom Metazoa; phylum Chordata; class Amphibia; order Caudata; family Ambystomatidae; genus Ambystoma; species Ambystoma mexicanum. The sequence goes on from NC_090924.1 coordinate 1,423,397,688, forward strand.
GGCGGCCTGCAGATGCAAATGGGCGTCCTTCCCAGCAGCCCCAGCCATGCACCCATTCATCTCGACTATCATGCAACAAAACGAATTCAGAGGGGGAATCTGTACACTGTACAATGCGGCCCAAATGCATACCCCAACGCGGAACACAATAAAGTCCAATTGGGAGAAGGTTCTGAATAGAGCTATAGAGGACACGCAATGGACAAGGTATTGTCACTTCACTAAGACGATTTCGCTGAATGCCAATTTCAGACTGATACAGATGAAAACTTCGAAACCATCTACCTATAACGCCAAGTAAGATGTCCAGTATGGGATGCAGGGTCAGTGTTTTTGCCCCAAATGTGGACACCAGGAGGCAAACACGATTCACATGTTCTGGGAGTGTCCCCCTATCAAAGAATTCTGGGAGAAAATAGCGGCCAAACTAATGGACATACTAGACATGAACATACCAGTCACCCCACAGAAATATCTACTGGGTGATATAGGGAAAGCATCGATTAAATCACGACGATTATTTTCTGTAGCCGGGGCGGTAGCCAAGCATAGCATTCTCAATTGCTGGAAGGCGAAGAAGGCGCCCACTGCTCACATGTGGTTCAGAGACCTACTTCACACACATGAATGCGAGGAAAACTTTATTAGGGGCGTCCCAGCAGTCTGCAGACCTACAAATATTTGGGCACCTCTACAGAGACATTTGGCACAGGAAAGTGACAAAGAAAGTGAAGGGGACGAATAGCTTGGTACTGTCGGATAATATGCTTGATCGCGCATGACATAACACACGTTTGATGATGCCTATGGTATAATATACTGATTGGTATGTGTTAAGACGGATTTCTGAACTCTGTCCTGGTGGCGCAGAAGTTCAGAAGGCCAACCTAATTACTTGGAACAGGGTAACCTCTGGACAAGCCAGACCAATCAAGGTAGCGATCGCGGCGGTCAAGACTAGGTCTCAAGAGGGGTGAGGGTGACTGAAAGCCCGCAATGAGCACACAAAGCAAGAGCGCTAACAAACTACTCCAAACAGTTGTTATATCAAAAATAGATACACATTTATTTTAAGGCCTTTAAAATAATGACCGTAGCGAGAAAATCACAATATCACAATATTAAACCAACACATACCATATCAACACAATATATATACAAATACACAGTCGCAAGCGTTTAAAGCACGAAATATGTAGTCCACCTGAAAGGAAGGAAAACAGGCAGTGCGATAATGCTTTCGACTTAGTTCGCCTTCATAGGCACCTAACTAGATGGAAGTCCGAGCCCTGCGAAGAGTGGAGCCTTGTGCTCAAAGTACCTGCCACGCCGGTGCCGACGGGCACAAGGGGAAGCTCTTCGGAGGAAGTCAGGCGGTTCACGTTAGTGCACAGCAGAAGAAGAACAGGTTCCGCAACTCAAGCGCAGCCTCCACAGCGGGCAGAAGCAGAGCGCGAGCGCGGCAAAAGGGTGCTGTTTTTACACAGCAGGGAAAAGCAATGGGATACTGCAGGAGGGCGACCAGATCCTAGATATACTACTCACCGGTCCCCGAAGCAAGCAGACCCAGGCTTCTCCACGATAGTTTCAGCAGCTGGCAGGTTCAGAAGAGCAGGAGACGCTTTGTAGTCGTGTAGAGCAAAAAGACGTCCCAATCGACGAAACCAGCACAGTTTTGTTGCCGCACAGGACAACGGAGCGGCCGTGTGTATTCGAGCCAACTGAACCCTCCTCCCTTCAGACCTGGGAACGCCAAGCGTACGAAGCGTGGGAGAGGGTCAAGGACTCGCAATACAACACAACCTGGCGGCGGTTGCAGAGCCAAACTCCTTGGTAAGCTGGTCAGTCAACTGGATGGCCCAGAGACGCTTCCGAAGGCTTACTTGGCAGGAGATGGTTGAAGATGCCGGGAATAGCTGTTCCTGCTATTCCAAAGGTCGAAGCACCAGTACAGGCCTTCTGGTTCGATCAAAGGAGGACAGGGGCTCTCCGGACGACAGCAGTGCAAAGGAGGATTCCTTCAGCGGGTCACCAGCGATTCCTCGGTCCAGCCTCGTAGTTGCAGGATACTTGGCTCCTGTATTCCTTCGTTCGTGAGAACTCAGGAGATCGACATGGTAGTGGTGTTTCCAGCCCCCTCTTATCCACGGTTCCCTTCGCGCCAAAACGGAGGGGAGCCAATGGGAGATCCGCTCATCAAAACACATACCATACGTGGACCAATCACGGACCACGGTGGTCCCAGGCATTCACACCACCCTAGACTCTCTGGCACCCAGGATGTGTATTGGGACCAGACATCCCAGCCCACACCCTGGAGGCACACAAACGACATGTAGAAGCCCGCGAAAGCAACCACGTTTCGCGGGAAAGTACATGCCCAAATAAGGAAGGCCCCGGGTCGCCGGACCTGGGGAAGGTGAAGGGAGCAAGACGGTCAGTGGACAAGACAAAGGAGCCTCGCGGCCTGGCCATTTTGGGAGCCAGGCCACCATTTTGGGTTCAGTGCAAAAACGTGCTCAGAACGCCAAAAGGAGCTCAAAATAAACAATACGATCGCTGCCACCATTCGAGTCCCTGAATGACTTGCACCGATCAAATACATTCCTAAAAGAGTATCTAGGGCCTGTAGAAGGCTAGAGACCCAAGAGAGCTGTAACGTAGCTTACAGTGCCCTCTTGTGTCGTGTTGCACTAAAGCTGCGACACGATAGAAGAAACTACGGGAAACCACGTTCCCCGGTACTGACTGTCTTAAGGGCATGTCAGTTTCCCCGTAAGAAAGGAGCGAAAGCCCAGAGAAGTGCGGCTGAAGGCTGTACTTCTCTGGCAAAGTCAACAACAAGGTTAAAAACAATAGCAAAAAGTTTAGGGGTTGCCACATGGAAGGAAAATTCCCTACAATAACGAAATCTTTCCTAACACTCGCCCCTCCCAGACTATGGACAGGGGGAACTAATCCACCCCTGGATGAGTCTCTTGTTCAGGTCGGTTAAACATTCTGGACAACCCATCAGCATTGCTATGTTGGACACCTGGTCTATGCTCAATAGTGAAGTCGAAGCCTTGTAGACTTATGGACCACCTAAGCAACTTTGGATTCTCCCCCTTCATGTTCATTAGCCACTTTAACGGCCTATGGTCAGTCTGCACAGTGAAGTGGGTCCCATAGAGGTAGGGCCTCAGCTTCCTTAGGGCCCACACAACAGAGAAACATTCTTTCTCTACCGTGGACCACCTGAGCTCTCTGTCCTTAAGCTGGCGACTAATAAAACCGATAGGGTGTTCCTTACCCTTCTCATCTACTTGTGATAGTACAGCTCCTATCCCAGTGTCAGAGGCATCCGTCTGCACGATAAAAGGTCTTTGGTAATCAGGGGCCCTGAGCACAGGGGCCTGGCACAAGGAGTCTTTTAAGCCATTGAAGGCCTTCTCACACTCGTCGGTCCAAGTTACCTTCTTGGGTTTCTTCGGAGTTGTGAGGGCAGTCAGAGGAGCAGCTATGGTGCCATAGTCTGCCACAAAATTGCGATAATACCCCGTGAGTCCTAAGAAGGCTCTCACTTGGGTTTGCGTAGTGGGGGTAGGCCAGTCTTGTACTGCTTGTACTTTACTGGGTAGAGGCTGTATCCTCCCTCCACCTACTTCATGTCCAAGGTAAACCACTGAGCCTTGTCCAATCTGGCATTTACTAGCCTTTATGGTCAAGTGGGCTTTCTGAAGAGCCTGGAGCACAATCCCGAGGTGTTTCACATGGTCTTCCCAGGTGGCACTGAAAACTGCTATATCGTCCAGATATGCAAGACAGAATTCGTCCAACCCATTCAACACATGATTCACAAGCCTCTGGAAAGTGGCAGGTGCATTCTTCAACCCGAACGGCATTACCCGGAATTGGTAAAGGCCGTCTGGCGTCGAAAATGCTGTCTTCTCCCTGGCATGTTCTGCTAAAGCTATTTGCCAATAGCCAGCAGTAAGGTCAAACGTGCTGAGGTACTTGGAGGCACCCAAAGTATCCACCAGCTCATCTGTTCGAGGCAAGGGGTGGGCATCTGTCTTGGTGACAGCATTCAGAGTCCTGTAATCCACGCAGAACCTCAATTCAGAAGTGCCTGCCTTTGGAACCAGAACCACAGGACTGGACCAAGGACTACTAGAGGGTTCAATCACCCCAAGATCTAACATCTTGTTGACCTCGGTCTTAATATAAGACCGTACTTTATCTGACATCCTGTATCCCCTACTTTTGGTAGGTACACTGTCTCCTGTGTCAATGTTATGTTTGCACCAAGGTGTCAAACCAGGGGACTGTGAAAACAGGGGGGAAAACTGCCGAAGCAAACTTTTCACCTCAGCCTGCTGATCAGAAGTCAGGTGAGGGGCCACTCGGACCCCCTCAACGGAGCTATCTGAAGGACCGCTTTGGAACAGGTCGGGGAGAGGTTCAGACTCCTCTTCCTCAACGTCTGATGCCAGTAGCAGTGCTGCGATTTCGACTCTTGGGACGAAAGCCTTCAGCCTATTCACGTGGAACACTTTTGGAGCCTGTCCAGGCCTTCCAAGGTCCACTAAATAGTTCACCTCACCCAGGGGCTCCACCACTGTGTAAGGGCCTGACCATTTGTCCTGTAAAGCGCGAGGCCTTATTGGATTCATGATCAGGACTTGCTGACCAGGTGTAAAGTTGATGAGGGAAGCTTTCTGGTCGTACCAATGTTTCACCAGCGCTTGCCCTGCCTTCAACTTATCACTAGCCAAGCCCATCAGAAGTACCATCCGTTTTCTGAGCCCTAGCACATAGTCAACTACATTGGTAGTAACAGGGGTAGTGGGCATCTCCCATCCCTCCTTGACAATGGCTAAGGGTCCCCGTACGGGATGACCGAACAGAAGTTCGAAGGGGCTGAAGCCAACACCCTCCTGTGGTACCTCTCGGTAGGCAAACAGCAAGCATGGTAAAAGAAGATCCCATTTTCTTCTCTGGGGCTCCTCCAGAGCCCCAATCATGCTCTTTAACGTTCTGTTGAAACGTTCCACCAGACCATTGGTCTGGGGGTGGTATGCAGAAGAGAACTTGTAGGTGACCCCACATTCTTTCCACATAGCCTGCATATACTTCGACATAAAGTTGCTGCCACGATCTGACACAACTTCTTTAGGGAAGCCAACCCTAGTGAATATGCCGAGTAAAGCTTTTGCAACTGACTTGGCAGTTACAGTTTTTAATGGGATGGCCTCAGGATACCTGGTTGCATGGTCGACCAGCACCAGGATAAACCTATTGCCCGAGGATGTTTGCGGGTCAAGGGGACCGACGATGTCGATCCCTACCCTTTCAAATGGTACCCCCACAACTGGGAGCGGTACCAACGGAGCTTGGATTGTCGCGCCAACCTTACCAGACAACTGGCAGGAGGCGCAACTCCTGCAGTGACTTTCTACTTGCACCCCCATCTTGGGCCAGTAGAAGTGCATGGATAACCTTTGCTTGGTCCTCTTCATACCAAGGTGACCAGCAAGGGGAACTTCATGCGCCAACTGCAGGAGGAAGGGTCTAACAGCAAGGGGAACCACCAACCTCCTATGGTCTCCTTCTGTAGACTCTGTGGGCTCACTATACAGGAGTCCACCTTCCCAATAAATCCTATGCTTCCCAGGAGGTTCACCCTCAAGCTGGGAGCAGGCCTGTCTCCTTAGGCCTTCCAGAGATGGGCACTCACGTTGGCCTTTACTGAATTCGTCCCTATCAGGACCTCCTTCAACTAACAAGTCTTTTAGTTCGGGATGATCGTTGGGGTCGAATACTTCAGGCATCGCCACCTCCTCGTCAGGCTCGGGCGATTGACCAACTCCCTCCACCGCAGTGGTAGGCGAGCTCGGGGGAATATTCTCTTTCCCCCGTCTTGACTTGTAGACTCCTTTCGCCTTGGGTTGCCCCTTCGGCTGGGGCGGCGTATTGGACTTGGCCAATGCCGCCCGTGCTTGAGACCGTGTGTAGGGTCGTTCGGCAGTGTCTCCTACGAGCCCTAAAGCTCTGAGATCATTACCTAATAAGACCTTTCCCGGGACGTTTCTCTGAATGCTCACTGGAATCCTGACAGCTGTACCATTTAAAGTTAGATTAACAGGGATCACGGGAAACATACGGAGGGGGCCGTCAGCCAACTTAGTGGGCATCAGAGTAGCTCTGGCAACTTCCTCTGAGTCTACCAAGGTAGAATCCACTACAGTTCGACTGCACCCACTATCCCTAAGAGCTGGAGTATCCACTCCATTGATCAGCACACTGTCTTTAAAGTAGTGCTTGGTATTATCCGGAATCCTAGCATACGCCTCTGCGACTTTAGGCTCCCAGGAACCCAGGGACACTAAAACTACCTCGGCCTCTATTCCGCTGGGAAATGAGTCTGAGGAGAAGGATGCTCCTGTAATCTCTTCTTCCTCGTAGGAGGAGAAGGCCAGATTAGCGGAGTGGACCCCCAAAGGTCTAACCTTACAACGGGGATCCCCCTTCACATGGTCAGTTGCTCCACAAGAAAAAAAAGCCCCAGTGGGTCTGTTTACGTAGGGAGGCTTATTGTAACCAGAGTTCTGTTTCGGAGGCGCACCTCCACTACCCTGTGAGTTCTCTTGTGTCTTACCCTTGTTTTTCTTTTTGTGGCCCTTTTGGGAAGAAGATTTAGCAGATTCCCCACCCTCCATATCTTTGGACTTTTTCCCCTCCTCCTGCTTACCAGGATGAGTTTTGTCCTTATGGGACACTCGATGTGACACCCATAAGTCTGCTGCAACGGCCAGCTTCTTAGGATCTATCTCCTTCGAATCGGCCAAATGCTGCTTAAGCTCCGGGGAAGAAGAAGCAAAAATGTGTTCCAGCATGACAAGATGTATCATGCCGTCGAAGGTAGAAACCTTATAGCCTTCGACCCAGCCAGTTAAGTTTTTCAAAGATTCAGCGACATAAGATACCCAAGTACCACCTTCCTTTTTCTTATACTCTCGAAAACGCTTTAAATATTGGGCCGGAGTCTTCCCAAACTTTAAAATGAGAGTCTGCTTTAACATTGCGAAATCAGCCCGCTCAGCCTTCGACATTTCCATAATGGCACTACAGCCAGAATGGGGCAGTCTACTGAGCAACCACGCAATCTTATCAGCATTGTCAACTTCCTGGACCTCGCATGCATACTCAAACGCATTCAGCCAGTCCATAATGTCATTCCTCTCTTCATAGACACTGAGCAGATCTTTTGGAAACCGTGGATGAGAGGAGGCCCCAGACCCATGTCCAGGACCCTTGGATCCATTTGCAACTTGAAGCTTGGCCAGTTCCAACTGGTGATCCCTGTCTTTTTGTTTTTCTGCCTGTTCGATTTTTAGTTTGGCTATGCTGAATTCAAGCTCCTGCTGCCTAAACCGCAGCTCTTGCTTCTTGAATTCAAGCATAGCCTCCCCATCAGCACTGGCAGAGGAAACATTAGACAGCTCGTCCTCCCTGTCCTCGTGGTCGCGGTGGAACAGTGCGGCGGCAGAACCGTCGGTTCTACCAGTGAGAGCAGCCCCACCACCTTCCGCACTGTCCTCAGAAGTAATAGCGTCAAGCTGCGCTTCTTGCCACGCCACGATTCTTTGGATCATTTCCAATTTCGTGCCTTGAGAGGAAACACCTCTCTCCGCACACATCTTTTTCAATGTTTCTGACTTGGAAGCATTTAAAGTTAACAACGTACTTGTTTCCATACTGTTTGATAGGACTATGGCCTTTTTAAAGTTATACTATAACAATTCACTACGTGTACTGTTTGGAATAACCTGAAATGCCTTAGTTCGAGCGCAACACTGGATACCTTCAGTCGTATCCCACCGCTGTACACCAATTTGTTAAGACGGATTTCTGAACTCTGTCCTGGTGGCGCAGAAGTTCAGAAGGCCAACCTAATTACTTGGAACAGGGTAACCTCTGGACAAGCCAGACCAATCAAGGTAGCGATCGCGGCGGTCAAGACTAGGTCTCAAGAGGGGTGAGGGTGACTGAAAGCCCGCAATGAGCACACAAAGCAAGAGCGCTAACAAACTACTCCAAACAGTTGTTATATCAAAAATAGATACACATTTATTTTAAGGCCTTTAAAATAATGACCGTAGCGAGAAAATCACAATATCACAATATTAAACCAACACATACCATATCAACACAATATATATACAAATACACAGTCGCAAGCGTTTAAAGCACGAAATATGTAGTCCACCTGAAAGGAAGGAAAACAGGCAGTGCGATAATGCTTTCGACTTAGTTCGCCTTCATAGGCACCTAACTAGATGGAAGTCCGAGCCCTGCGAAGAGTGGAGCCTTGTGCTCAAAGTACCTGCCACGCCGGTGCCGACGGGCACAAGGGGAAGCTCTTCGGAGGAAGTCAGGCGGTTCACGTTAGTGCACAGCAGAAGAAGAACAGGTTCCGCAACTCAAGCGCAGCCTCCACAGCGGGCAGAAGCAGAGCGCGAGCGCGGCAAAAGGGTGCTGTTTTTACACAGCAGGGAAAAGCAATGGGATACTGCAGGAGGGCGACCAGATCCTAGATATACTACTCACCGGTCCCCGAAGCAAGCAGACCCAGGCTTCTCCACGATAGTTTCAGCAGCTGGCAGGTTCAGAAGAGCAGGAGACGCTTTGTAGTCGTGTAGAGCAAAAAGACGTCCCAATCGACGAAACCAGCACAGTTTTGTTGCCGCACAGGACAACGGAGCGGCCGTGTGTATTCGAGCCAACTGAACCCTCCTCCCTTCAGACCTGGGAACGCCAAGCGTACGAAGCGTGGGAGAGGGTCAAGGACTCGCAATACAACACAACCTGGCGGCGGTTGCAGAGCCAAACTCCTTGGTAAGCTGGTCAGTCAACTGGATGGCCCAGAGACGCTTCCGAAGGCTTACTTGGCAGGAGATGGTTGAAGATGCCGGGAATAGCTGTTCCTGCTATTCCAAAGGTCGAAGCACCAGTACAGGCCTTCTGGTTCGATCAAAGGAGGACAGGGGCTCTCCGGACGACAGCAGTGCAAAGGAGGATTCCTTCAGCGGGTCACCAGCGATTCCTCGGTCCAGCCTCGTAGTTGCAGGATACTTGGCTCCTGTATTCCTTCGTTCGTGAGAACTCAGGAGATCGACATGGTAGTGGTGTTTCCAGCCCCCTCTTATCCACGGTTCCCTTCGCGCCAAAACGGAGGGGAGCCAATGGGAGATCCGCTCATCAAAACACATACCATACGTGGACCAATCACGGACCACGGTGGTCCCAGGCATTCACACCACCCTAGACTCTCTGGCACCCAGGATGTGTATTGGGACCAGACATCCCAGCCCACACCCTGGAGGCACACAAACGACATGTAGAAGCCCGCGAAAGCAACCACGTTTCGCGGGAAAGTACATGCCCAAATAAGGAAGGCCCCGGGTCGCCGGACCTGGGGAAGGTGAAGGGAGCAAGACGGTCAGTGGACAAGACAAAGGAGCCTCGCGGCCTGGCCATTTTGGGAGCCAGGCCACCATTTTGGGTTCAGTGCAAAAACGTGCTCAGAACGCCAAAAGGAGCTCAAAATAAACAATACGATCGCTGCCACCATTCGAGTCCCTGAATGACTTGCACCGATCAAATACATTCCTAAAAGAGTATCTAGGGCCTGTAGAAGGCTAGAGACCCAAGAGAGCTGTAACGTAGCTTACAGTGCCCTCTTGTGTCGTGTTGCACTAAAGCTGCGACACGATAGAAGAAACTACGGGAAACCACGTTCCCCGGTACTGACTGTCTTAAGGGCATGTCAGTTTCCCCGTAAGAAAGGAGCGAAAGCCCAGAGAAGTGCGGCTGAAGGCTGTACTTCTCTGGCAAAGTCAACAACAAGGTTAAAAACAATAGCAAAAAGTTTAGGGGTTGCCACATGGAAGGAAAATTCCCTACAATAACGAAATCTTTCCTAACAGTATGCTACTGTTGTCCTTATGTAACCATCAGTTGAAAAATAAAAGTAAAACAAAAAAAAAATAGGAATGATTATGGCCTTTTGCCATGAGAGTGATATGACGCTGGAACTGGAAATTTAATTAAAAGGATTTACTAAACAAATTTCCCACCATTCAGGACTCCACTTTAAATAATCCGGTCACATACCATCCGGGCCAGCTGCCTTCCCAGCCGCAAGAGCCTTGACACTTGCCAATATCTCATCCTTAGTGAAGACATTAACGCCACCTCTACTCACTGCCCTGGTGGCTGCCTCCACCGCACCCACCTCAAACAGGATTCTAGAACAATGGGCGACACACCTGTCATCAGAAATTGATCCCAGATCGTTTTCCTTCAGGGAATCAAAGCCCCTGGCTGGCTACTAAACTCCAAAAGAGCTTGCAGTCTTTAGATGTGACAACTAATTCCAATTGGGCCCATTGCCTCAAAGTATATTCAAACCCCTCTTCTGCTTCAACAATGTCTTGTAGTCAGACTTGAGAGTATGTAAATGCCCAGCATTCATGCCGCTGCCTTTCACTGCCTAGTGATTTTCCCCTTTCATTGTCCTGCATTCCTGATTGTGCCAGGACACACCCCTGACCACTGGCCTAACAGCCTGCCTACGGCAATGTTGCGGCTCTTGCTTTCAGAGGGTATTGACGCTACTAAATCTTTGTACCAACTAATTACGTCGGCGCCACCCTCTGGCAAATTACCAAAATCGGCCTGGAGTTACTCAATTCAAACTGAGGACAAAATGTTGTTCCACTGCTCCGGCGTTAAACGGTGGGTCGGGGGGAACCCCTGGGCCAGCCCACTGTGTGCTGCCGCCTGGTCTGGGGGATGACTATGTTAATCACATACTAAAACGAGGGGGAAGTGGTCACTTTCCATCCGGGTGCCCACCTCAAAGTTAATTATCCGGGGAAATAAATAGATGTCAACCAAGCAGTAATCAATTATAGATGTACTCTCAAAACCTCTGAGACCTGAATCAAATCCTTCAGCTATCGTTGAATTGGATTATTGTAATCCCAATTGGATTATTGTAATGCTTTGTTATTGGGGCCTCCAACTGGTCAGATTTGCAGTTTTTACGTTCAACAGAGGATTCTTTTTAAGATCCTCTCTTTGATCTTTAAGTATATCCACGCACTGCCCCCAGCTATCTTGCCTCAAAAATCACTTTCCACTGCCCATTCTGCTGACTTTGGTCCATTGGCCAATGCTTTCTGAATGTCCCCCTCTCTCATTTTTTACACTGCAGCGATAGATGCTTTTCTATCGGTGGTCCTCAGGCTTGGAACTCATTGCCCCTTGATCTTCGAGAACTCAATTCCCTTTCCCTGTTAAGGAAAAAGCTGAAAACGTACCTTTTTCAATAACTACCCGTCTCATGAACATTCCTTTTCCCTTATGTTGGACTGTTGCTTCTTGTCACATCTGTGCCAAGATGCAGCCTCGCCTTGGTCCCTTACGGGTATGCGGGTTACACATCCACAGATCAAATCAAATCAGAAAGGAACGAAAGGGGAGGAAGGATAGCTCTGGGACAATGCATTAGACTTGGAAACAAGACAGCGTGGCGCAACACAGTTTTGAATCCCAATCCTGTGCTTAGAAACCACTCACTGGTATTAAGCGCATTATAAATGAACAATAACAGAAATAAATAGTTAAATGCATTGGAAGAAGCCTGTTTAAACTACAAGACTGTGCTGTAAAAGGCCAAACATATTTATGTCAGTGCTGGATAGAATGAGCTGTTAACACATTGTAGGGCAAAAGATTCTAAGAGGTTTTTTCATCTGATTGCAAAGGTTTCCAATGTTTATTCAAGGAGGAGCTATCTAATGGAAATATTACAAAAGATCCAGCTTTTTTTTTAGATTTTAGTAACCTTTTTTATTCAGTGAATAACAGTATTTGGGTTCATGACAAGACCTGGAATAGTCTTGGGAATTTACCAGGGGATATTAGGCTGCCTTTGGTCTTTAAATCCATTAATGATCTTGCCTCTGTCTAGGCCCCCAGTCCTGATGGCCCTCCCGGGAACCTCTATAAATGAGCACAGATGTATGGGCTCCGTCAATTTGGAACGTGATTGGAGCCATTTTAATCTCCTGTAAATTACTGGATACCTGGAATTTTAGTAACGTCATAGCAATTTTTAAGAAGGGTGAACGTGATAACCCTACCTGTTATAGACCCATATTTAGAGTAACAACTGCTGAAAAATGTTGGGCAAACTCATTGTTATATGACTATGCACTGCAATGTAACATTTTAACACCCTCCCAATTGGGTTTTCATTCCAGGATTGGGTACAATAGAACAATATCGTAACTTCTCTCTTCTTATTGGCTAGTATTGTGGGAATAGTAAAGGGCCACTCCACCTTGTGTTCATGGACGTATCCAGAGCATTTGATAAAGTGGCTAGCGCTTTATCGTGGAACCATTTACTTACATTGGGAATTGACCTCAGTATTGTGAGTCAACCTTACTCATGTACGAAAGCTTTTGTTATGTATGGTATTGCTGTTGAATGTGTATCAATAATTGATCTATGAAGCATTTACTGGTGTGCTCCAAGAACACATGTTGTCTGTTTCCATTCTGTGTAGACAGGGTCCATAAGTGGCAACGATAGTTACCCGGCCACTGCATTTGTCGTGTCGCTTGCAGCAAGTCAGGTTGGATTCAGCTGGTGTGGGATGATCAGATGATTCTAATTTGGGATCCGAGACCTGCGTTTCAGGGATGCCGGTGTCATGGGGAGCATCAGTGAGAAGCACAAAAAAGAGAGAAACTAGAATGTACTTCTGAAGAAGGGGCTAACGTTTATTTACACAACAAAAACAGAGGAAGGATTCTTCCAAATGGAATCATGAGCAGAAAGTTGGTCCCATACAAAGGCTCTAGTTTAAGCTCATCCTGGCCATGCTTTAATGTCCAATGGTACGTCCTCGTCTTTACCTTCAGGTTGCGTGTTTTCATTTTATTTCCCAAACCCACTTCCATAGCATCCATGACAACCGTCCTCTGGGGCCAAAACATCACAGGTTTGGCAGAGGCTAGGTTTTCTTCCAGAAGTCAATGACAGAGGTCAATCTTTCTCAACAACTTTCCACTAATACAGGGTTTCTGGGACAGGCTTGGGGAGTTTGCTGTCAGCTGAGCACCTCCCTGTTCAACAAACCTGGTCCTTGGGAAGCTTCCCTCCCTGCTTCCCCTGTCGCCTCCCTGTCCATCAGTGAAGTCAGCCCTGAACTGACCTTGTCCACCACATCCGTCCTGGTCTCTCTGGGTATTAAGCAGTCCTGCTCTCCTCCCTTTTCGTCAGATCCCATAACAATATTTCCCCTTCTCTCCCCCTCCCCAGTTAATGATGCTTCACTCGTTCTTCCACCTCCTCAATGTCCCCTCCCCAGAAAACTCTCCTCCTCTATCCTCAGAATGTATTTTCACATTTTCCAGTTTCATAAAATGTTACAGGTCTGTTCCTCTAAAGGAAAAGACAATCATTCCTATGCTGGGCTCTTAGGTCTGGCTAGCGAGTTGGAAGGGCCCTCTAGGAGAAGCAATAGTAGGATTAGAGGTATCTTCAAGGGGTTTGGACCTGACCCTTGTTCCTTAGTGCAGGGTAACAAGGAAGGTGGTCTGGGGTTCCTGTGTCTATGTCCTCTGGGTCCAGCATCCACTAGCTGGGGCAGGCCCCTTGCTCCTTCGAACCCCCTGTTGTTGGTGATGAAGGCTCGGAAGGGGACTTTCTCACATAGGCGCTGTTAAGGGTTGGGTCTTTAATAAGGATCTGTCAGCAGTTGTGTTTTGTTGACTGTACACCTGGCATTCATGAGGCTGGGGTGGCTGTGTCTCTGTATATATGCAGTGTTTTCGAGGGACAGAAGTGGAGGTGTCAGTAGCTGTGGTTTGGTTGACCTTAGCCCTCCTGTTAGGCTACTGGTGGCAGATGAGGTGGTGTGAGGTAACAGTTGATTAATTGGGGAGTACAAGTGGTATTTCTTTGGGGCACATATGAAAGATGCTATTTGAGTTGAAAGTGATTTCAAAGTACATACTTAATAAGGGACGGACTTGCACAAAATGGCCTCCTGATAGGGCTTGGAGAATTGAGGTCAGGCTAGTTGTCAGGTGCTCACTGGATGTGTAATGATGACGAATTATCCAGGATCCAATTATCCATGATGTAACATGCAACCAGTTTCCCTGTTGTACTGTAACTCAGTATCTCTGGAAGTACATCTCTGCGCACATACAGCCCAAAGGCATCGTGGCACTGTTACTTGTGGCAGACTTAGTTACATAAAGGTTACATACATGTCATGGAAGCAGGTTTCAAGTAATCAGGTAACGGGTACATTGAGAATTTGTTGTACATTGAGAATTTGTTATACAGTCATTCAGAAAGGAGTTCAGTTTGGGGCACATTGATGCGTTCCAGGTGAGAGTAGGGTATAAGCTAGGTTTAGCTGAAGAGCATAGTTTTCATCGCTTTTCCGAATGCTAGGTGAGAGACTTCTGCTGGCAGGGGTGGTGGTAGGGCATTCCAATATAGTGCAGCTTGGTATGGGAAGCTAACCCCAACTGCTCTGGCTCTCTTGACTCTGGGGGTCATGAGCATGTTTGTGTATGGGGTTCTGGTAGGCCTGGTAGATCTGGTAAGGTGCATCCTATCGGAGAGATGAGGTGGAGCAGTGAGATGCATGCACTTGTGGGTGATGGCAAGTGCTTTAAATACGACTCTTTCTCTTACTAGAAGCCCGTGTGCCTGTTTTCTGGCTCTTTCTTGGGTATTCCAGTGGCTGCTCTGAGAGCGCTGTTTTGGATCGTTTGAAGTTTAGATATGTTCTTGGAGGAAGTGCCCAGAAACAGAGCATTACAATAATCAAGTCTTGACCCTGTTATAGCTCTGGCAATTGTGATGAAATTGTCCTTTGATAGAAAGGGTCTGCCTGCTGTGAGCAGTTTGGCATGATAGACTGCTGTTGAGGCGATGGCGTTCACTTGTCTGGTTATTGTTAGATTTGAAATTTTAAATTGTTATTGTAATAAGAACTAAAGCCCAGTATAAAAGTCCAAGAAAACATGTTTGCCCAACAAAACATATATAGAGATATGCAAATTCTTAAATGCAGTTCTGGGCTCCGCTCTTAACCGGTGTCTTGAATGTAATATGTAGTTGTCCAAGGAAGCCTGCAAGATGAAAAATAAATGGACCCTTGTCCCAATATTTAACAGATAGATTGGAAAATATATCTTTCGGCTGAAGTATATAAAAGGGGAGTTGGGGAAACTTGACCTTCCGAGATGGCATTTAAATCCCAGTGCCCCTGTCATGAACCCAAAAAGAAATTTTAAAAGGGTGTTTCTGTGGGTTCTCTAAATCATTTCGACATCAAAGGAATTAACAAACCCCTCAATTCGATGCTATCCTCTGAAATCACAGCTTGTTCTGGAAAAATATCTAGAGTGGGCTAAAAATGATCATTCTAGATCTCTTTTGGCCATGTTTATTCCGATTTTCTATCCCCTAAATATGCTGCATTAAAATCTTAGTTACATCGATGTTATGTTTAAATTGTCCCAATAAAAAACCTTTGAAATTCAATGAAAAAACGTTGTTAAAAAGCCATTATAGTTGCAGTACAAAATCGAAAAACCATAGATATTTGCTAGCTATGGTAGGCAATGCAATCATAGCTCGTGCTCTGACATTGCTCCTCCCATACCAGCACACGGATGAGCTCAGATCAGAAATGTCATCTGGAATGTCACTAGTGATGTTATCACATGTCATTTCCGATCGTCGGTATGAGCATTGCACAGTGTGGACGCAAATTGTGGTTGCGTTGCATGCCATAACTTGGGAATTTTCACAGTTGTTCGAATTTGCACTGCAACTTTTATGTCCCTTTAACAAAGTTTGTTCATTGAATTTCAAAGGTTTGCATTCAGACAACTTAACCATAACATACTGTTAACGTTTTTTTAATTAATGTAACTTTTTTTTTTACTTGTGCACTTTCCATTTGCCAAAGCCTGTGGCCTAGTCCAGTATCCAGAATAGCCAGGTGGTGGCCTTGGCCACTGGCAATCTACCAAAGTAGAACGCCATCCAAAATATGCCTCTGGCCATGACATGGGAAACATATTAGCCATGCCCCGGGAACCACTATCCATGCCCCGCGAACCACTAGCCATGTCCTGGGAATCACTAGCCAAGTCCCGGGAAATCAGGCCAGGTTAACTGACGTTATGGTGTGTTTTTGAATATTGAATTACCTCGATGTTCGCAGACTACTAGTGATATTCGTGAACCCAATACCCTACATGGTGTCCATTGCAAAATGGGTCTGGTTTCTCAATTGACCAATCAGTGCCTTTCTGAAATGTCCTTGTACACTACGGACCATTGTGATGATTTAAAATGCGTGAGCAGAAACGAATGCGGAAGTGAGGCTATGCACTAAACTAAGATAGCACTAATATTTTGTGACCTACCTTTTGGCGATTTATTTTAGAAAAACACTGGGCAGATTAACACTAGGTTAATAGGCGTCCGCTGAGTCCACCCGCGTGTACCCTCGACTTGAGACTTGTTTAGGCCAGATCCCAACTCTTTGCACAAGTTTGGTGAAAATCCGTCGGTCTTTAGACACAACAGAATCTTTTTACACTGGAAGTCACTCACCCGCTCCCCATAAATGGGCCCTCACTGACCAAACTATACAAAACTTTACAAAAAGCATCTATATTTTTTCTTAAAGGTTTCGCGTTAATTCGTCAAATGCCACCAAGGTCATAAGCAGCCACTGAAAAATTGCTGTTCCTGTGAGTAGAGAAACTTAACCATAACTACAGGGTCCCAGTCGCTGACCGCGTAATAGCGGCGTAAGGGAGAGGACCATCCCCCCACTGCTGCAAGAAAGATCATTTAATCAATGTTCAGTTGCACTCTGGGCCCTGCAGAACCAGAGTCTGAGCCTTGTGCTCAGGAACTGACGCAAAGCTATGGACCTCTGGGCTGATTTCGAAGGGATTGCACCGACATTGGATAATGAGATACACCTCGACACCCTCCGGAGGATGCCAGGCTCAACACATGTGTGGCAAAGGAATCTGTCGAGTAAAATGGCAGCGTTGGGGGCGTGGCTAGGCGCCGAAGCAAGATGGCTGCCTAGAGGATCGGCTCCCCCTCACAAAAACATTTAAATTGCATTAGGTTTAATAATATTTTACAAAACTTACCTTATTCTTCGCGCCGAGCACCGCCAACATCCCGCTTTCACTCGGTGGAACTTCTCCGCGGCTCCGGCGTGCAGGAAGACTTCAAACGCTGCAGGCTCCTCTCGCGGGCTTCCGCATCGGACGCACGTCAGAACGCGAACCGCCCCTCGTGAGGAGAGGAGCGGCGTTCCCTATCAGCTGACAACCCGGACTGGGCCTAGACGTGCAGCACCTTCCCACGAGTGCGCCACCTGCTGGGAGTCAAGACAAAGGGAAAAAAAAAAAAAAAAGTAAGGAACAATCTTAAAGCGAACTTAATAACCAGTAACATGAATACATACTGAAGGAAAAAAAAAAAAAAAAAAAAAAAAAAAAAAAAGTGTGTGTTTTAAGTTGACAATGACAGCAGAAATACAAGTCTTCAACTTTATTTAGGAGACTAAAAGTACTTTGAAGGGGCCGGCAGTAAAGTCATACTGAGAATTAAAATTATAATACTGAACACGTTATTCAGTCTCACTTCTGCAAAAACTCTTCTGCCCTGTAAATTTTACACCACTGCCATACCGTATCGCTGCAATTTTCTAACACTGCACAGTCAGACAGGTTTACACGCATCCAACCGGCGTATTCCTACAGCTCCACAGGTGCAAACCTCTTTTTTTTGGATAACAGCTCTAAACAACAAATCTATTGTAATTTTCAGTAGTATATGCCTTATTATTCTGGGTTTTTCCATTTTTTGGTCTCTCTAGCTCAGAGCAAAGCCTTAAGAATAATATGGATGTAATAATTATATACTACAAGGCATCATAAATAACTTCTACAAAGAATCATACGCCATAACTACTTATTCTTGTTAACTTTTGCTCAGATATGGCAACCAGCAAAGCCAACCAAAAAAATGGCACCTCTACCAAAGACGCCACCGCCTCCTCAACTACTCTAAAAAGACCCAAAAGTGACTCCCCACCTCCAATTGGAATCTCAGACTCCGCGATTGAAACCATTCTAGCTGAAATAAGGGCACTCAAACCCTTTATGGAAACCACTAACACAAAGTTACAACAACTAGATGAAAGGTGGATGGGAGTTATCAACAGAGTAGATGAGGCAGAGAAAAGAATTGGCGCGCTTGAAGATTTATCACCCAAGGTTGCACAAATGGAGAAATCCATCAAAGAGCTTCAAAAACATAATGAAGATTTGGAAAATCGGAGTAGGCGTAACAACCTACGCATCTCGGGCCTGCCTGAAGGAGCTGAGGGCACGGACCCCATTGCCTTCCTACAAAAATTCCTACCGGCCATACTACATTTGCCTTTGGAAACCACTTTTAATATACAACGTGCCCATAGGATTGGCCAACCCTCAGTCTCTCCCTCAGCTCGGCAGCCACCAAGAACACTCATTTTTTACCTGTTAGAATACTCTCAACTGCAACTTATCATCTCCACAGCTAAAGAACGTAAATCTCTAATCTGGCATGGCAGTAAGTTATTTATTTCACAGGATGTGGCTAGAAGTACAGCCCAAAGAAGAAAGGTCTTTCTGGCGTTCCGGCCTGCCCTTAAACAACTTAATGTCCGATATGGCCTGTTCCACCCTTGCTCCTTTAAAGTTACATACGAAGGACGCTCTGCAGTCTATGATGATCCTGCTGACCTAAGGCTCTTCATACATTCCATCAAAAATGAAAACATGGACACCTCTTCTCCTGCGGCGGCCTCTAATTCATCTACTACTTGAAACTGGCTCCTCATCACTTGACTTTTACACTCATAAGTATCTAATTACCTAATGCATTGAATTTACATTGATATTAACTATGTGAGGGGGTCGCTCTTTTGGGTCCATCTTCCACAGGAAGTCGCTTCTTCCTAGTTAGCGACTCAGTAGGCGTTTCCTATCCCCCATATATATATCCCCTCAACTCCTTATCCCATGTCCTGTTTGATCCCTAAATTCATTCACTCGTCATGGTATACTACCTGTCAAGATGTGATCAAACCCCTATCTCCCTTCCCTGACCCTCAATGTTCCTTCCTTCAGCACAAATATTGGTGTAAACATTATTTCAATCGAATGACAATGGTATATGTGTATTTCTGTACGATAGCTATAAGATGTATGAATATCAAATTTCCGCCAGCTAGATGATATTTAAATGCATAACATGGAATATTAAGGGTTGCAAGAATCCAATGAAAAGATGTAAAGTACTATCTCACTTAAATAAATTTAAACCAACAATAGCTTGTCTACAAGAGACACACCTATCCCTCACAGAATCAATGAAACTCAAGTCTCTTTGGGTGAAGGAAGTTGTTGCTAGCCCAGCTTTATCCAAGAAAAATGGTGTCGCGATACTTATTAGCAAAAAACTACCCTACAAAATCCTTGCCCAAGATGCGGATACAGATGGTAGATGGGTATGGGTGAAACTGCAAATTGACACGACACAATTATCAATTCTCAACATTTATGGACCTACACTACCAGATCCCTCCTTTTGGAATAATATCAAACAAATGATTTTGAAAAATGATTTCGTCAACCTGATAATGTGTGGCGATGTCAATCAGGTCCTTGACCCCTTTTTGGATCGAAAATCCAGTTGCATATTTAAACCCAACAAAACTCACAAATCCTTTATAAATTGTCTGGGAGAGACAGGTCTAATTGATTCATGGAGGATATCTCATCCTTCACATTTGGATTATACCTACCATTCTCCCCCACACAACACATTGTCACGTATTGATTATATTTTTGCTACAAAAACTCTTTCAGGATCCATTATAGACTCCAAGATTGCCAATATCATTATTTCTGACCACGCTCCTGTCATTACTTCCTTCTCCCTTACAGATATGAAAAAAGGTTCTCCCAGATGGAAACTTAACAATTTTCTTTTAAATGATCCTAAATCTATTCAATCCATCAACGCTTTCATTCAACAATACTTTAACGAAAACCAAGATCAAGATACCTCCACTGTCAATAATTGGGATGCTTTCAAAGCAGCCCTTCGTGGTCACATAATGGCCCTATCAGGCAAGAATAAAAAAATCAGGAAAAAACATCTCGATGATCTTTACTCTAAACTCACTATTGCAGAACAACATTATTATACTGACACTAACTCAGCTAATCTGCGACAAGTCATTAAGATACGCTTTGAAATCAATAAAGAAATTACCGAGTTGGCGGCAGGAACCATTCTGAAGTATAAAACTAAGATCTATCAAACTTCTAATAAAGCAGGTCAAATGTTAGCCTCTTATCTAAAAACCAAAAAAGAAAAAGTTCAAGTCTCTCACATTCAAGATAAGCTGGGCAAGATGCATCATAGGCCTGATGAAATATTGGAATGCTTTAGAAGATTTTATACGGAACTATATACTCCAGAATGCGCCATTCCCAGAGAAAACATTGACTCCTTTTTGAATAACATCAGTAGAACCACCTACCCTGACATTGATCTATCTCATCTAGAAAAAGACATCACTTCTATCGAAATTACCAAAGCCATTCATGGCCTCGGAAAAGGAAAAGCACCAGGCCCTGATGGACTATCTACAGAATTCTACAACACATTCTCTCAATCCTTAACACCAAAGCTCAAAAACCTTTTTTCATATTTTATCTCACAAAAATGTTCCTCGGGATCATTTTCTGAAGCTTTGCTTATCATTTTTCCAAAACCTGGCAAGGACCCTACTCTTCCTAGCAACTATCGACCCATTTCCCTTATCAATATTGAAAGCAAAATTTTTGCCAAAATACTTGCCAATAGAATCGAATCCTCACTCCCAAATCTAGTTAAACCAGACCAAACAGGATATGTAAAAGGACGTAATATATCCTCTAATGCAAGACTCCTATTAAACGCCATCAACCTTGCAGCCAATGACAAAAAAGATACACAAGGCTATGCGGCCATTGCATTAGATGCGGAAAAAGCTTTCGATCGTGTCGATTGGAATTTTATGTTTCAAACTCTACGGTGGCATGGTTGTGGTGAAAAATTCATTTCACTGGTCAAACTGCTTTACTCTGCCCCTAACTCCGCTATTTACTTAAATGGTCAAACTTCCTCCTCCTTTCACTTACTAAGAGGAACGCGTCAAGGTTGCCCCTTCTCACCATTACTATATATCCTCTCTCTTGAACCACTTCTAGAATTAATAAGATCTACAAAAAACATCCCGGGAATTCAAGTCGGTGCTTCAATAAATAAAATAGCTGCATATGCGGATGATATTCTTATATTAATTAAAAACCCCAAACTTCACATTCCCAACCTCTTGAGTATTTTATCACAATTCGGTCAAGTATCAGGATATAAATTAAACACACAGAAATCAGAAATTATGCCCTTAAATCCATACTGCCTTAAACATGATATCGTCACTTTTGGCCTCAAATGGTGCAATAGCTCAGTCAAATACTTAGGTCTTCGTTTTGCCCCAACTATCCCAAATACGATCAAACTCAACACTGAAACACTACTGGGCACCCTCAAGGATCTAACATCCAAATGGTCTCCACTATACCTCTCCTGGTGGGGGCGCTTAGATACTATCAAGATGATGCTCACTCCCATAATACTATACTATTTGCAACTTCTCTCCGTCCCATTATCCCTTTCCTTTTTCAAATCCATTTACTCTATACTACTTAATTTTCTATGGGGAAAAGGAAAAAGTAAGAGAATTGCCCTGACGAAACTGAAAGCCCCCTATGATATGGGGGGAGTAAGATTCCCTGACTTTAAATCATATCATCATGCATTTCTTATAAAACAATCTCGTCAATGGTTCATGGATCCTACATCCGCTGATATCCCAACCTGGTGTACATTAGAAAAACAAGTAGTTTTACCACACGAAATTACGGACTACATACACATTTTCAAACATTCAACTAAAAAGATCTCAGACCCTATCAAAGCCTCAATATCTGCTCTGCAAACCTTTCTTTTTCCTCACACTATAACTCCTAATAAGCATCTTTCCCCACTATTATGGCATAATAAGAACATAGTAATTAATAACAAGATCCTTAACCGAAAAACATGGATTCAAAAGGGTATCAGATTCATCCAACAGATTATAGATGACCCGTATGTCCTTTCCTTTCAGCAATTCTCCACCACTTTTAACATTCCTAAAAAAGACTTTCAATTTTATAACAACTTAATTAATTCCTGCCTTGATGCACTTGCCCAATTTTCCAATGAAATTCTTACTCCAGATGTCCTTAGACTAATGCACCTTACCATAGGTGGTGAAGTTCGAGCCTCTAAAATTTACAATATGCTCACATCAAATTTTAAGATTTGCCCTATACGTCTGAAATGGGAACACGATTTGGGCTTCATGTTTGAAGATGAAATATGGCATCGTCTGTTTGCTAAAATCAAACAAATATCGGTATCAGCAAATATATCACAACACTACTATTTCTTCATGCACAGAGCATTTATTACTCCGGCCAAATTGGCTAAGTCTAATCCGAATTATAATGCTAAATGTTGGTCATGTGGCATATCTCCCGCCACGTATATGCACATGTTTTTTGAATGTTCATTTACTGTTAAATTTTGGCAGGAAATCTGGAAGCTTCTTAAATGTATCTTCTGTGTTGATGTGCCCTTTTCCTTTGTTAACATATTTTTAGGAAGTATAGCCATTACAACGTATCTCACATCTGACTCTGCAAGACTTTATGACTTATTCATCTGTATAGCTTTAAAATGTATTACGGCTAACTGGAAAGACTCTAGTTTACTTTCCACCAAAATCTGGTGGAACACCATTTGTAACACTCATAAACTAGAGATGTGCATGGCCAATAATCACAACACAATTCCTAAATATAATGCTAAATGGTATTATTTCACCAGGTATCTTAACTGTTTTAATGCAACGGCTCATGGTACATAAATTTACACCCTTATATAAGCATCATTATTCATATTTCCATACTTATTTAGAAATGCTAGAGCTAGAACTTGATAATGTTTGAAATGATTAGATTATTTTGATGACATAATCCAATATACCCATTCCCCCCCTACCCTCTTCCCTACTTATCCTTATATGTTTCAAGTCTGTCTCCCTGTACGTCTTCCCCCAAATCTCTATTTTCACTACATATAAGTCACTTGTTGCAGACCTGTGATATAATTAATTCTAAACTACATGTTATATTAACACGGTTTATATCTATTATAGTTCATATTACAGTCACTGTGAATTTAACAAATGACTTAGCCTTATAGAAATACTATTACAAAGGATCAAAATCATTTACTATGTCATTTCTTTGTGGTTCTTGTTTTATTCAAAGTCTGTAACCTGTTGATATCTGTATCAAAATCAATATTTTAACAATAAAAATCATTAAAATAAAAAAAAATGGCAGCGTTCACTAAGGGCTGGTATAAGTGAGAGGTGATGTATCCTTGGGGTATGAAAGGAAAGGACCAGGACATTGGTCAACACTTGGTGGAGATTGACAAAGTGGCTGGTTTAAGAAGGAGAACTTCTATCCAGGGGGAGACGCAGGGAAGGCATGGCCTCATCTAGTCCTACTTTGTGGAACTGCACTGTACCTGATTGGCAGTTCAAAAGGTATACTTAAAAGGTAACCCTGATGGCCACCTCTCCTTTCGCCAATGAAGTGCCCCATCACTCTCCCTCTTTTCCTAGTTTCTCCCCACTGATCTGCTTGTGCCGTACCTCTCGTTACATATTTCCTTGCCGGTGTTGCCGTTTTTTGCAGAGACATTATTACATTGAACATGCAGGGGACTCCTGCGCAACCCCTGAATTTATTTTCTTTTACAAGGGCCGCAGGAGGCTTCCCCGCAACCCGTCCCCATACATAATATCACCACCATATATAATGTCGCCAATGGCTTTTCCCGGCGACATTATGTATGGCGACATTATGTATGGGCACATTATGTATGGGCACATTATGTATGGGGACATTATGTATGGGGACATTATGTAAGGGCACATTATGTATGGGCACATTATGTATGGGCACATTATGTATGGGGACATTATGTATGGGGACATTATGTAAGGGCACATTATGTATGGGCACATTATGTATGGGCACATTATGTATGGGGACATTATGTATGGTCACATTATGTATGGGCACATTATGTATGGGGACATTATGTATGGGGACATTATGTATGGGCACATTATGTATGGGGACATTATGTATGGGGACATTATTACCTGATACCATCTTTTCATCATGTACCTTCCTTGTATATGTGGACAAGACTCTAATTGTACATAGACCCAAGTACTTTAAGGGGATGAGGAATACTTCAATACATCTTAAAATATAAAAATCAAATATTGTGAAGTTGCACTAATGTTTCGAGCCCTTTTAGGGGAACCACTAGTCTGCTACAAAGTAGGGGTTTATTTGGACACTGTATTTTGGAAGAGGAAAGAATAAACAAAACAAATAAATAAATATATGTCTGAATTCAGGGACTGATTGATTGATGGTGCTGCTGGCACCCTCCTTGGCTTCCTTTTTAATTGTCTTATAGCTAATGTTTACCAGGGTTTCAAGACGAATGTCCTCGTTAAAATAATGTTGCATCAATTAAGGGGTTTATGAGTACATGAATTCCTGATTCTAATGCTTGCCTGACAGTTTTATGGAAATAACCTTTCCGACATAAAGCTGATTCAGAGTCAATTGACGAATCAATCATAGTTGAGCCAGAGGCTGCCTCATTTGAGATGATACGTCAGTCATAATGCATCAGGTCGAGTCACCAGCCAAGTCAAACATTCGGGCAGCGCACTCGCATCCACAGTTCATACATTTATTTATTTATTTATTTATAGACAGGAGGAACAATGCTCCTTACAATGCAGTGAGTTTGAGGGACATTCTGCCCAGGTTGTGGAGGGGAGTAAATGGAACAATGACCAGAGAAAATACATAAGTGGACATACATAGATTAAGGAGAATGAACATTGGACATTTTGAAGTGCAGGCAGGCGGTACCGCCAGCTGCGTACTGGATGTGGCCAATAATGGGTACATGATACACAATTCAATAGCACCTAGCAATTGTAACCATTTATTCAGAGGACGGGAATATTCTGAGGCTATGGCACAATCGACCACTTTGCACGGTCAGACTGATTCATTTATTAACAAGCATTAGCAAAGCCAACAGTTTGGGCACTAATAAACAAAGTCAAAAGACTGCTGCTACGGTGGTAGATGGCTCTCTTTTCACTCTGCATATTTTTAATGCTATATGTATGCAAACTTTAACTTGCATGTGTTTTTGAAATTTTTATAGTAAATACTGGGAATGTAGGGCCAATTTAAAAATGCTAATGCCCATCCCAGTGGAGTCTCTGCGCCAAAAGTCATCTAGCCACAACTTGCAATATGATGAAAAATTCCTGACCCTAAAATGGCTGCTCGCCTAGACACACTATATCTCAGTCAAACAACTTGCAGGATCTATTTCTGCCTTTCATATGCCAGATGTCCTCTTTACATATCCACGCCACTCTGTTTGCTTTGTGCCACCTGCAGTGGGCAAAAACAAGAAATTACGACTCTGCCACACTCTGCCACACATACTTGGTACTTTAGTGCTTACCTTTTCTATGTCCCAGAATGACATGTTTGAAGCTACAGAATGCATGTATAAGATTTATATGCCCTGGGAAATACGCCACAGCAGGCAGTAAGAAACGTGAATGACCGAGAGAATAAGATGGCTGACGACTCTTCGGTGGGGAGAGCTACTATTGG
Organism: Ambystoma mexicanum; assembly: GCF_040938575.1. NCBI lineage: Eukaryota > Metazoa > Chordata > Amphibia > Caudata > Ambystomatidae > Ambystoma > Ambystoma mexicanum. Next base: position 1,423,423,760 of record NC_090924.1, read on the forward strand.
TCAGCTGTGATGCACAGAAATATCAAGGCAATCGAGTTAAGCCTGACTTACCTCACTGATTTAGATCTTGACTTTGCAGCGCACAGGCGCAGATACTTATTGAAGTTCTAGAGAAAAAGCTACTTCCATTCAGGAGGGCATAAAAAAGGTACTTCAGGTTTCTTCAGGATATATGGGGACCTGTAAAGAAATAATTAAATATGGGCTATCAACCAGTCCAAAGTTACAAAAACATACTATTTGAATTAATCTAACCACTTACGCCTCACCAGACTGAATTAAAAAAATATATATATAATCAGTTTCATTGACTAAATGTAACAACCAGTCAGTTTCATAGATATACTGATTTTATTGAAAACCCAACATGTGTTTCGACCCCTACAAGAGGTCTTCATCAGGGATTTTTTAACACAGAGAAATAAAGATCCATACAAAGTACGATCCACATTTGTTAATGACACAAACATATTACTACATAAGGCAAATGGGAGTCAATGTCTGAATAAAACAAAAGAAACATTTCTGACATAATAAAAATACTGTACCTTTAAAGAGCCTCAAACTCTCTCTATAAATGCTGTGGTGTGATAATCAATCCCTCACTCCTCCACTGATCAAAAATTCGAGGAAGATTCTGAAAGCTGTTGCTATACCCTCAGTATAGAAACCATTTTGAAATGATAGTGGAGAGAAAGATTTTCAACATCTACAAAGGGAATTTCATCGCCAAAAGGCAGATCTTGTCATTTTGGCTGTTGGCTTTGAATTGGTGTATTTATTTGTTTCTCTATTGTTTATTTATGCAATTTATATAGCACTTTCACCAAGCGCCGTACAATAATTACAAAGAAAACAGGAACAATAAAATAAATTAATGGACTGAGGTCAATACACCTGGTATTGCATTCTAAGACGATGGGAAAGGTCAAAAGAAGGGTTTAAGAGAAGAGCATTAAGGAAGCAAAGATGAGCGTGGAACAGGGGGTTTAGAGACGAGAATTCCAGAGTTTAGGAGCTAGGAGGGAGAAAGAACAGCAAGGAGACTGGACACAGGGAGGGAGAGGGACAGCAAATAAATAGCAAGAGCGATGATGAACGAAGAGGCTAAGTGAGGGGGCAATAAACCAAGCTGAGAGAGGAAGGATAAGCCGGTGTTATAACAGGATTACACTTTGAAAGAATACAGCAGTAGTGAGAGTGAAGATGGCAAAGTCAACCACGAGAGCATATGAAAGGCAAAGCAGGAGAAATATTGTAGGATAATCTGTGAATTTGTGTGGGCCAGTGCAGAGCGCAGCAGGGACAGAGTAGGGGAGGCCCCACCCATTTCCTGCTGCAATCAGAGTGGAACCCTTAATCCCGTTATCATTGTTTGGGATGGCGTTTGAGAGGATTAGCAGTGACATTGTGGGCCTTTTTGATCTCCAAACCACCTCTGGGTGTTCCTAGTGTAACAGAGGTACCAATATGAAGTGGAGGTACCAACCACTGAATGCAGTAGGGGCAGCCCCCCCCCCACATAAAGCTAAGCATATAAATTCATGTGGGTGATTTAGTATTGTAAATGTGTGAAAATAGGGTTGAAAGTCATTAGTAAATTAATGGTGTTATGTTTATAAAGTCAGACATGGTTTTTTATCATGGTTTAGTAAGTAGGCAGGGTACAGAATGCAGATTATAAAAATTGAGTAGGAAAATGACTAAGTGTTTTAATATACCCAGAGAGAAAAATAACTCTACCATTTGTGTAACTGGCAAATACCTTTAATTCTAACAATGACTTTAATGAGTAAATAGAATGCATTAAATGAAGAAGCTCTCTGCAGACAGTGGTAGCATGGGTCAGCCCCCGGAGCAGGAAAGTTTCAAGGCCACAATGCACTGCAGAAACCAGATAAGCAGTCCGATACCAGACAGACAACGAGGCCATATCTGAGTTTGTAGCCAAGGAACACAGCTGCATGACCAAATAAGGCTTGCTAAACTGGGAAAATCCAGTAACTGGTGCCAAATGTATCTCAATTTGAAAGTTTAAGCAGAAAATGACTAATTGCCAGGTGCGAGAGTAAAGTCAATGAGGAGCTTTGCCTGGGCATGTATTAGAAAAAGGTGGGGGTTCGACTCTCTTTCTCAGAATGATATAAAAAGAAGCTCCATTTTCAGCACGGGCCAGAGATTGTGTACTTGACAACAATGCTGTTTGTGTCAGTCTGGCATGAATAAAACCTGATATCTTTGATGAACTTGGCTCCTTCTCCTGTATGCTGTCTGAGTACTTTTTTCTGAAATGCTGCGAGTCCCAGAAAGTCCAGAGGAGCCTGTCAGAGCGGAAGATGTGCTGAATAGCAAGATAGGGGATCCAGGACTTGGAGAACACTGGTAAACCTCACTACTCGGTATCCTGAAGCAGTACCATTGAGGGGCATGTGCCCTGAGGTTTATCAGCCCCTTAAGTCTGATGTGAGAAGACTGGGTGGGAAATCCCTGAAGTCCTTCCCATGACATAGTGGATTAAGTGCTGGTATCATATCCTAAATCGACAAGTAAACAGAACAGAATACACAGAATTCAAAGTTATTCATGAGCTGATGGAACACTGGTATGGCCACAGCAAAAGAGTATAATCCAGGACAAATGGTCAGGATTATGGAAGCTGGCAAACCCAGCTTCCTTCAAGATGAGTGGACTGGGGCCTACGTGGTTCTGGAGACAATCAGTGAGTCTAACTATCTCATTGATATAAAGGGACCCTATGCAGAAGCACAGGGTATTTTAGGTCAACTGGTTGAAGCCACATTGCAGCCACGATAACATAGTATTGGCGTTGGTGACTGAAGAGGAGAAAGATCTCATTCTACACTTGTTGCAATCCAAGTCCACAGATGGGTCTACAGAGCAAGTCCAGATATCCCAATATCTAACAGAACAGCAATTGCAGGAATGGCAGCAATTACTGGGCCAGTTTGCAGATCTGTTCTCGATGACTCAGATCAAGTAGACCGTTTGTTTACATGACATTGGTGCTGGGTAGAACAGCATTTACCAGATGTCTTAACAAGGTTAAGGCCACCATCAAGGAGGATGTCTCCAAGATGTTGAACTTAGTGGTTACTAAGCTATCCAATTCCCATGGGCTAGTCCTGTGGTGCTGGTTCCTAAACTGTTCAGCATTGGGAAGACAGAGGTCTACTTTAATGTGGACAAAAGAAGGCTGGATTCGGTCAGCAAGATAGATGCTCATCCTATACCTTATGCAGACAAGCTTATTGACAGGGTAGACGTTGCCAAGTACATGAGTACTTTTGACTTCAGGCCGGGCACTGGCAGACTGGCCCGACTGACAAAGCAAATGCGTGGTCAGCATTTTCCACACCAGAAGGGCACTATCAGCTTACTGTCATGCCATTTAGGTTTAAAAAAAGGCCCTGCAACATTTCAGAGGATGGCGAATGCCTTATCTGTGTTAGAAGAGTTCAGCGTTCCCTACTTAGATGAAGTTGCTGTCTTCAGTCATACATGGGAAGACCATCTATTCTACCTGAAACTGGTGCCTCAAGCCATGCAGAAGGCTGCTTTGACTATCAAGGCTTCCAAGTGCTAGATGAATACTGTAACTTACTTGGGACATCAAGTGGGCAGTGGTAAGAAACAGCCTTTTCAGGCCAAGGATCAAGCCGTGGAGTACTGGGACAAATGCACCACTTACACACAGGTGAGAGCCTTCCTAGGCCTCACTAGAAACTAAAGGTCCTTCATTAAGCACATGAGACCATTGCCCTTCTCTTGAATGACTTATCTTCCAAGAAGATTCCAAAATAGTTCACCTGGACTTTTGCCGGCCAAACAACTTTCCAAAACTAAAAGGTGGTTTGTGCAGGACCCCAGTTCTAAAGAGCCTAGATTACAGGCAGGAATTCATTATAGAGGCAGACACCTCGAAATTTGGAATTGGAGCAGTATTAGTACTGCTAAACTCTGATGGATTTGAACAATCAAAGTGCCTACGTGAGCAGGTGCTTGACAAAGTGAGAACACAACTTGGCCAAAAATGAAAACGAGGCATTTGGGATAGTTTGGGTGGTAAGCAAGTTAAAACCCTACATTTCTGAGTCTCACATCACCATCCAAACTGACCACATACCTCTCATGTGGCTGATGGCCAAGCGAGGAGAGAATCACATTTGCTCTGATGGGCCATATCGTTACAGGTACTTAGAGGAACTGAATATGTGCATCCCGAATAAACCTGGAGTGCAGCACTCCAGTGTGGATGGTATCACTAGGTATTTTCACTTGAGGATGCACCAGTTTCTTAGAAGGGGAGTGCTGAACCTTTTAGGATGGGAGTTTGTGACTGAATGGCCATCTGCTAAGGACTGGATAGCCAAAGCTTGATGATGTATTATTTTTTAAAAAAAGGTGCTGGTAATTCTGTTTCGGAACAGGAGTTCTGGTAATAACCCACTTTCTTAAATTCCCCATGGTGGCAAATTACAGTGCACCCATTTGCCTTTTCTGAGACATACACTTGGCACCCTTAGCACCAACCCTGCAGAGTCATTGGGCATGTTCAAAGGTCCCATGTGCATTTCTGACTGCTGCTGGAACACAAGTCTCATGCAGTCTTAAGTGGCTTTGTAATCATTTTCACCTTTGTTTCCAAATGAAATGATTGTAGGACTTAGCAAGACTGGCAGCCTGTACATTTTTAAATATAGGCCATGCCTGGTTGGTGTCTGGTGACTACTAAGAGCATGCAATTACACAACCACAGCAAATTGATATCATGCTGGAGTCTGCTATGTGAGGATGGCCCAGCTATGACACGTCCAATTTGTTTTGGTGTTGCGGCAGTCTCAAAATGTCCAAATAACTCAGAGGTACTATAGTCAATCCAAACCAGACTCAATGACGGAGTAGACAAAGTACAAGGCAAAATCCAGCTTTGTTATCATCCAAATAAAGCAGGGACAGCATACAAGCATTACAATCTGTGACACTCTGAGTGTTAATACAAAACAGTTTACTACAAACGTATCACCAATGATGTCATAACATAATCACGGTTACAAAACCTATGGCATTCAGGGATAGGTTAGCGGGTTTGGCTACATATAGTTACATAGGGGTTAAACATTTCATTGGGTTACACATTTCTCATGGCTCCACCAGGCACCACCCTTATTTTGATGAAGGTAAAAATATATCATCTTTACGTTAAAGGATTGGTTGGCATAATATTTTATGGGCCGCATGACACTATGGGTTTTGATAGGTTGGCACTTTGCTAACCAACCTTGGACACTTGAAAGGTTGTCAAGATATGAGCCAGATGAGAAGTAGGGGGAGAGAGGCAAATGCAGCTTCCATTCTTCAATTAAAGAAGTTACCATCCCTCATTCTTATGCCATGAGACCGGGCAATCTCTCTGTCCTTGAACCTATAGGGCAGCTCATGCCTGTGTGTGCTTTTAGGGAGTACTGCAGGTGTCCTATCTATGTTGGCTTCTAATGAATAGTCAGTGTTCTCCAATTATAAGACACATGATAGTGGAACATGTATGAAATAGAATGATCTTCTATTTATTGAGTTTTTAGCTGATATTAACGTGTCTGTCATGTTTTCTGTTTCCACTAGGGACACTTTTGAGTTATGTTTCATTGAGTCTTTTGGCTTGCTGTTGTACTGCACCCGGCTAACAAAGACTGGTTGTATCGTTATAAAACTTTAATTAACCTGGGAGTATCCTGCTTGTGTCTTGGGAAATTCAGTCTCGTGACTTTGTTCTGCCATTCCCACCCTCCCTTATTTCACTTTATCATTGGTTCTAATTGTCAGCTACCATCTGAGCTCTGCAAAGGTCTGTATTTCGGGGGTTTAAGTGTTTTGAGTCCTATTGAAGTCTGGAGGCCTTGGTTTATTTAAAAGCATGTTGTGGCTTCCATTTTTAAGAAGTTGTCTGCCCAATTAAACTCTGGTTTCTATGTTAGTGAGCTATATTTGCTTGTCGTGTAGGTTGCATTCAACTTATACATTGGTTATGTTCTTCATGTCTTATGGATGGCTTGTTAATAATCTTCATGTATAAATGCATATATTGCCTAGTGTACGTGTTCTTCATGTGGAGTGCATGTTTGCTTCATCTCTAATGCATGCACTTGTTACGGTTACCTTAGCTTGACAGCTTTTGCCACCCTCAGCTTCGATTGTCTCTATATCCTGTTGTAGCTGTCTGGAATAAGGGCGGTATGGTTGTCTCAGTGAGTAACGTTTCTTACCTGTGCGGTATTGGGTTGGGGGAGGATGCCCACTGTTGGTGGGATTGCATTGACTTGAATATCTCCATGTCAGCTCAACCACTATTTAAGCACCTAGAAGTTGAGCTCAATACTTTCAAGCACGAAAGACAAGAGCCCTGGCCCCATGTCCACTTTTGAGAACCATAATGACTTTTAAGCCTCACTTCGATATTTTTTTCTTCAAAGAGATATCCTTGACCATTAACATTGTTGCTAATCTATTCCCTGAATACCCCTACTTATATTCCCAGAGTGTCTCTTCACAAAAGTCTGCATTCTGTTTTTCTTTTACAGGGGTGGATTTTTCTAGTGTTTTGTAATTGATTGTATTTTATGTATTGTTTAAAAGTCTATACTTCTATTGAACCTTGATTGGACTACCCTTTTTCTTGGAACCATTGCACTTAAACTGTTTGTTATCGCATCCCTCCTGAAGATATAGCCTCCCCTCGGCCTGCGTTAAGAGGTGAAGTAAGTATCCATTTCGGATGCGCCCGTTTTATCTGTATGATGAGGATCTCTGCGTTACTGAAAGAGGTGAAGTAGGTATCCAGTTCGGATGCGCCCGTTTTATCTGTATGATGAGGATCTCTGCGTAGTGGGGGCCTGAGTAGGCGATATGACCAATACTTATCCCTGTATTCCTGTAGAGCAGTTTGGCACACTCGCTGCTTAGAGCATGGGGTCATGTGGCGAGAATCAGCACAAGAGCACTTGGGAGGCCTGGGAGACGTCACCTCGCTCGCCCCTGAGTCACTGCCCTGCGTGTGTAAAACGGGAGAAAATGAGTACTTCCCGCCAAACAGATAACTGAAAGTACAGTAAGAACAGGGCTCAAGGCGAGTGTACAAGCGGGTGGATGCAGTCCCCCACTTTTTTCAGGAGTTGCCCCAATTTTTTCAGGAGCCCCCCCCCCCACTTTTTTCAGAGGGCACCTTGAGATGCTAATTTCTGATGACGCCGCATTCTATTTGTATGTTAATAAGTCCCCCAACATTTTTTAAGGACTTGACCCCTGAGAACATAGCCTACAATGAAGATTAAACATTTCTACATGCACAACATGACGACCCACATCCGTACATTACTGAAAAAACAGAAAACACTCTGGCACATTAATGAGAAATCAGTATTTAACGAAATGTGCTGGATTATTTGGTGTAAATTAGAAGAATGAGGGATTAATCAGATGGACCTATACTGGTCCTGCCATATCGTCATAGCCCCAGCCTGCTAATGGAGCTTGGCTTCATCTTCTGCCTTGAACTACTTAGCCTTGTTTAATCAGTTTCTTAAAAGTGTGTTTTTCTTCACTGCTCGATGAGTAGATAATGGAGAACAAAGGCAGAATCTCCGGATACCGAATCTCCGGATCCAGCCGGCCTCCTAGACCCGGAAATGGAGAGGCGGTTTATCTGGGAGTTAACAGCAGGGGCGGGTGGAAAGGGCCGAAGGATAATGGGTGTGAAGCAAGAATACAGGGACCACCATTGAAGATGCAATGGCATAGAAATCGATGGCTAACTGGGCCTCCCAGTCACGGGAGGATCTGCTCACCCGTCAGCACTGACAGGAGTAGGTGGGTGTGGGGGCATCTCTCTGAGACGGGGCCCCTCCTTAGTGTCCTTCGGGAGCACATCAGCTGGGATCGGAGGGATTTAGGAGGGATATTTGCTTTACTCTTTGACCCTGTCCTCAACCTCCCAACACATGAAAATGTCAGGGAATAAATTGCATTTTAACTGCACTGAACAGTCAGTAAATTAGCATATATTAAAGTCGCCCTCTCACTAGATTTATCCCAGAATAAATGGCCAGCACCTGGGCCTGAGGATAGGTGGCCTGACCTGTGTGCAATGCTGCAGAGACCAGAGAACACCTCCGGACTCCCCTCCCCCTTCATCTAACCCGCCTGAGCTCTGCAATAGAGGGAGGGTTCCAGCCAGGGCCGGACTGGGAACCAAAAGAGGCCCTGCAGACAGAGGCCTACCGGGGGATGTCCCGGTGGGGCAGTCCAGCCCTGATTCCAGCGCAATGCATGCCAACATGCTTGTCCTTGAGTATAATGAAATGCAAGCCCCAGGATTGATATGAAAAAACAGGGGTGGGTGAGCACTCTCCAATAACAAGGGTGATTATGCAGTGGGTTACATGGGGCGCAGCACTACCGGTTACTTTCTGTAGGTGACCAGTACATGCTTTCCCTCCCAAACACTGGACATGCACATATATGCATACAAAAAGGTATTTTTGCATCTGCGAATGCATGCGTACGGGGATGTGTATGTATGTATGTAGGTATGTATGTATGCATGCAAGTGATGATCTTTATATGTGCACATATGACTGAGAATGTAGTATGAATCGTGTAAATGGATGCGAGTACGTGTGTGAATGAGACGTCAGTGTTAAAGTTCCGAGTGTGAGTACGGATGACTAATTGAGCGAGAAGCTGTACATGTGTGTAACGCCATATTGCCAATGGGCATGAATATGGGTGTGTGTTGGAGGCCTGGGGAGGCATGGGTGCAGGCAGCACTGACACTTTCTACAGTGGCATGGTATGTTTACTGGCATTTTTAGACAAAGCCAACTTGATGAGTGCTGTTATGTGGTAGAGGGGTTGTGTTTGGGGGGTTGGAGGGAGGATAATACGTTGGAGCAGGAAGAATAGATGTGTTTTTACTATGGCATGGAATGTATGACTGGCATTAAGGGCAACACCAACATGATGAGTGTTCTTATATGGGTGGCGTATTGTGCAGCCAGCAAGGAGGTCATCTTACTGTGCTATAGCTCTTTTACTGGTGTTAAGGACAACATGATGAGTGCTCTTATGGGGGAAGAGGGCATTTGTGCATTTGTGCAGTCATTAAGGACATTTTGCGTTGTTGTATGGCATGGCATTTTACAGTCATTAAGTGCAAAACCAACAGGAGTGTGTTTTTACAGGGGGTACTGGCAAATATTGACAGAGCTAGTATGGGCATGATTTCTTATAATTTCATCATTGACATCATGGGCAAAGCAAGCATGAGTATTTTCTTATGTGGGAATACAGGCATATATTGGTGCAGTCAGCATGGACATGTACAAGCAATCTGCATGTGCATTTCTTTTACACTGGCAGAATAATGCTACTTAGGCTTCACATATTCCTGTAACTGTTGTGCCCTGATACCCCCGGGTCTGGTGCGCATTACAAATAATAAAACAAACAAACAAACAAACATTTAGTGGGCAAAAGCATCATGAAAATGCACAGGAAAATGCTCTTTTATACTGTTGGTAAATTGGCATCTAATTCATGTTTTATCCTATGAACTGTTGCTTTTTACCCTTTTTTCACTGAAAGTGTGCTGTGAAATTTTCAATTTGAACCCATTATTTAAAATATTTTCTCTGTGGGAGACCCCTCTACCCCGATGCCCCCTTGGTTGGTTTGGGCTCCATCTCTACAATCTGTCGATCTCATATATTTGTGGTAAATGTGTGTGCCCCTCCAATAAAAGAATTCACCCACCGTCTCTTATGATTGTCTTTGCTTCAGGGCCTCCGTTGTGTTTGTGGTGGTGTTTGCAGGGCTGTTGCTGATCTGAAAGAAGAGAGTAATGCGAATGCAGTCGGTTGTTGCCAGTACACAGACTCAAACTATTGAACCCAAACACTTCACTGTGCCCATACTAAAATCCCCAGTGCTTGTCCCATGTTTTCACATGAGTTGGTGGAGGCCATGCCTAGGAAGGATATCTTAAGCAGTGTAGAGGTGCAACAGTGTCTTTCACAGGTGGAAGGTGAAACCAATGTCATTTTCAGAGGATGCGATAAGAGCAGCGTGGATGCACTGAAAACACTACAGATCAAGGGGAGAGTACTCAAACTGAGAGTACCCTCCTAGTCCAAACATTCAATGGTTTTTACATAACACAAGGCAGAGCAATGGCTTCTTTCCTTGTCCCACTGTTAATGTATTCCAATGCACACTGATGAGGTGTGGCCCGCCTTTGCTCACTAGACGCGGTCTGGGACTGTTTCTTCTGTGGTTACATCCTTGCTGCACCCCACTCCTCCGCTATCATTTAAATACAAACCCTAACAATATTGTTTATAGTTCCTGAGGCTGTAACCTGATTTGTTCTTTTGTTCTGAGTAGGAGTCATTTCAGTTTAGTTTAGTGTGTTAGATTTATGAAGAGCACAATAGCCATGTATCCAACTTCACAGTGATTGATTAGGTCAGTCGGTCACTTTCTAGGAAATGTAGCTGAGTGGATCCGGGTGCAGCACCTTTAACCCCTTAAGTGCCAAGGACGAGTATGCTCGTCCTTTTTGCATAGACTTGCATAATAGCCTGGCAGTAGGAACAACCTCCAGCTAGTGGTTGTAGTAGTCTAGACTAGGGAGTCTTCCTCTGGGCTCATTGGAAGCATCAGCTCTACTGGCTTTACCCGTTGCAGTCTGTAAGGCAGTCTTCACTCACACATCTCTTGATCCTTAAAACAGGGAGAAGAGGTTATCATTTGTGACTAAATGAAGAAAAAAATGATCAAGTTGGATTGAATCGTTGAAGGAACAGGTTGAGACCTTGACATTGGTAAAAGAGAGAAATATGGACTTGGTGAATATTTTTGTACATGTGAGATGAAAGCATCTTCGCTTTCATAGTGAGCCAAAGCCTTCCATATGGAGCCATTTTCATTCAGATGTCCCCTTACATTTTTAAATGGGCTACGGAGGCGCACTGGTGATCAGTGCAAAGTTATGGTTGTGATAATCAGCCTGAAAGGATCTGCTTTCATTTGGGCCCCCCCAATGCTCAAACTCAGAAATAATCCTTTATTACATACAGAATCTTTCAAAGATTCTCCAAGATTTTAGCCTAGAGCATTCTCTTGCGATTCACAGAATCAATGATAGTTCAGGTTTGTGTGAAGCACTGAGATGTTGGTTCCATGATCAGCCCCTGTGGTAAAATAATACAGAAGGTGCTGTCTTGCCCTATTCACGTCTTCTCTGTGCCTGCAGCGCCCCATCTCTTTTCTTGATTGATGCGGCACGTTTCCAGACCTTGTGCTTTTTTGCCTAATTAATAGAAATAGAAAAAATGCAACGGAGATGTCATTGCATATCTGGTCCCATTAAAGGGACTTGTTTTTTATGCACTAATGGTCAACTTTTGCTACCTTAATCGCTTAGTGCATAAAGCACATATATATATATATTTATATATTTTTTTTAAAAGGAGTGTATCCAGAGAGTAGAAAGTAGACACTGTAGAATATAGACCAAGGGAGGGGTCATCAGCACTTCTATCCTTAGATGAAGGGAAGTTATTTTGTGAGTGGGAAGGTGTTCTCAGCAGTTTTAAATGTCCAGTCTGAGGACTTAAGAGGTATTTTCAGTAGTTTTAGAGAGCAAGTTAAGTTTTAGATCACTTGGAGGAAATGGATACTGAGTGGCCTTCACCACTCACTGCTTCTTACTCGTCTCAGTGGCCCGCATATTCTGCCTTGTGGCAGTTCGGAGATTAGACACGCCAACTTTATATAGAGGTGGGGAGTGGGGCTAACACTAAGCCATTATAGCCTGGAGGACTGAGGAAGCATCCTTTAAGGAGGAAGGAGGGCATGTGATTTCCTCCACTGATGCCATCGGGTCTCCCTGATCGTCACCTCCCACTAGGTGGTCCTCCCTCATAATGCCGCTCCGAGGGTCAGGATCAGATAGCGGCTGCCGTACCCTGGCCACATGGGGTGGAGGGCTTTAACTTCAGGAAAGGAGTGATGACATCTCTAGATTCATCACAGGGAGTAATTAGAACGGAATGAATGTTAATTCAACACTAGCCGTAAGATCCAGAGTATGGCTACTTTGCTCTGGGGCAAGATGTGAGCTTTATTCTGGCAGGAATTGAAATCTCGTATGGGGTGGAAAAGATGATTGACCATTTGTATACTTTCTTTACTAATATGGTTGTGTAAATACAAACATTACATCTGATGGAATTGTCTTAATATCTTTATACTAATAATGAGTATGGCTACTGTATTTACAGTGTTAGGTTTCTCTGAACTGTCTACTTAGTCTGTACATTAGGCTTATATTCTCCTTAGCTTTGTTTTCATTCAGGACATGGCCGACAGTACAACGTTTGCTTCGAAGTTGGAAGAGATCCGCAGGATGTTCAGACTTCTCAGATGTCAAGGGCGCCCAATAAAGGATCGTCTAGACATGACGGAGGGGGGCACACGGGGCCTTCTGCCACCCTACAGTTACCTGTAGTCAAGGAGCATCATGGGGTGATGTTGACTGTTAGTCTGTCTCCCCCCTTGAGATTCACTCCCTCCCCCCTTCTCGTCAAACCACAGCTCACCCTTGCCCACCATGGTGCACCCCACTGTTCTACACACCGATCCCCACATCGACATCGCCCACCACCACGCCTCCTTTGAGAACTTTGTCCTCAACCACCAAGTCATGTCCCCTCCTGAAAACGTCATCCCCCGCCCCCAACCAGCCCTGTTGCATGAGTCAAATAAATAAGTCCCACGTGGCCAGACTTCCCACTGACAACCATTTCAGTTGGGGATGAGCAATCGATTATTGATAAGTTTAACCACTGCTCAAGTCATATGGTTGGGAAACCGTTCAAATATATTGTGACCTTTGAGCAGTGTTAGCAGGGATACAAGTGGGCCAACCTTTATATCCCTGATAAAAAAGCCTGGGCTGACTCTTCTTCTGAGGATAACAATACTCACCTTTGTGCCAGAAAGATTTGAAGGTGAGTATATATAGCTGTGCATGAATCGAATCAACAAATTATTGGTATTGAAAGGTAAAATCAATGGCCCTCACTCTGCCAAAAGCCCCGCACCCCAGACCTCCCACCGTTGACTCCCATCAGACTCCCCCTCCATAGCACCCATGGATTATCCCCTGTGACTCTAACGCTATTATTTAAGGTAATCCCAGTCCTCCCTGCCTTGATACCTAACCCTTCACCCACACCTGTCCCTCAATCATTACCTCACTTGACCACAAGGTCAGCCTTGCACCGCCCCCACCTGCACACTGTGCACATCGCACCCCCAATGCCAACCTTCCAGGTGACCAAACTGAAAGCCATGGCCCTCTCCCTCGTAAATAGCCATTTCACACAAGCCTTAGAACAAACTACCAAATAAATCATTTTTCATGACTCGTTAAGGACCCACTTGATTTCTGATTCGACTGAAAGCATTGCGTCTAATGAGTATCACTGATCTACACTAACTTCAGTGCTGCACGTTTGCTGACACACTCACATTTGGAAACTGAGCAAATAATGTACCAGTGTCTACCAGTGTCTATTTCCTCATTGAATTGCACACTTTGTAATAAGACACACGTACATGTACATGTACAGTACTTTAGCTTCACACCATAGAGAACACACACCAGAAACACTTCTATATGTGTTGCTTCACCATTCTGCTCAAGCATGACAGGGAGACCTTCTTAATGTGCTCTACAGTCCTAAGAAAGGTGTCAGGACTCAGCACCTTGAGCCAAAAAGCCGAGATGCTGTCAATCAGTTCTGCATTATTTGGGAGCTTATAGAAATGTTTCAGTTACTCCTTGAGTTGTGCCCAGACTGTCCCTATGGGGTTTAGGTCAGGCAATTCAGGTGCTGTTTTCACCCAGATGAGTCCTTCTTCCGCTATGAACTCAACTGCTACACCGCGTTTAGGGTCATTATCCGGGGTGAGCTGTAATTTGCGGGTGGCCTGAGTGCAATGGCATTGCACGAAAGACAACAGTAATCTCATTATAGAGTTTTATTTGAACAGTCTATCCCAATCATCCCATGAAAATCACAGCTGGCCCTGGCCCCCTGTTGGAGATGCTCCGTCTTCACAGGGTGCTTTACTCAATGTTTATGTTTATTGGTTTATATAGCGCCGAAGCCCACAGGCATCCGGGCACATACACAGGAACAAAAACAGGTAGACCAACATAATACAATCTAAACAAACATCAGAGTCTTCAGGCATTTCCTAAAGAAGTCTCTCTGGTGTGATTTCCTTTCCTCCTGAATGCCATTAAGTTAAAACTCTTGATGGCATCAGTAGTCTCCTCTGTAAAAAGGACATCCTTGAAGTGTCCATTAAACCCTTAACATGGACAACCCACTTTTGTTTGTTGGCATAACGGATCACTGCGGACGAAAAACAAGTCATGTCAAGTGTTGACGAAAGTAACTGTATGAACAGAATCAACCATGACTACTGTAATAGACCAGGGATGAAACAAATGAACAATATTTCTTAAAACAGGGGACTGCTGGAGATAACATTAATCTTGAGGAGCAAGGGATGCAAACTAAAGAGGAGTACTGTACAAATATACAGGATTACACATGCACTGCCTTGAGTGCACACAACTCACTGTGGGCACTTTTCTGAGCATGCACTGTGTTGAGAACACAAATCTCAATGTACGAATATATAATATACACAATTGCACATGCACTGCATTAATAGCACCAAACTAACTGTGGACACCTGCAGTATCTGGCAGTGAGTGCGCGTCCCGACATAGACTCACTGGCCCTCATTACGACCCTGGCGGAATTCGGAAAACGATGGCGGAAATGCAATACCGCCATCGAATAGCGCTCGGTGCGACTATGACCCGTCACCGCAAAGTACGAAGCCATTAGCGACACCGTAGTGAACGCCAACGCTAACTGCACCAAGCACGCGCGCGCGCGCCATGCCAAACCGTAAACACCACCATGGCGCAAGGGTACGCCAATTCCGACCCTAGCGGACATGTACCTAACGCCATCAAGCATGGCGGAATGTACCATTCCGCCATGGTAAGAAGTACGGCATCGCGAATCAACCGTAAACGGCCCCACTGAGTGCCTGTACACCGCTCCCTGCCCACAAAGTACAACTCCCCGTAGGTGCAATGAAGTCACAATGCAACCAGTGAAATGTACAAGTCACCCATGCATGCCAACGAACAAAAGAAACACAAGAGGGGCCAATGGGAGCTGCAGGGCACAGATGGCACGAATACAGAAGCCAATCCAATGGACATGACCACAGTCCCCCCCCCCCGAAACGCACGCAAACACAGGCACCTGTGACCAGCAACATTCCGAAAATCACATCATTCCACCAGTCCACCTGGCTGACCGGCATCTGTTACACAAAACCCAATCCCCCGCCCCTGAGCATGACAACATTCAAACAGTCATATTGGCAGCCCCCATCCCTGACCTCACTGGGCTTCGTAGGCAAACGCGCCCAGTACAGTACCACGCAACTAAACTCCGAAGCTGGAACCCAATGCAGATCTCCTCACAATACATCGCTCCCCAAATAGGAATATGCCACATCACTTGCAAAGAAGAACGCTACACGGGCCAAATCAGAATAGAAATTTAATGCACAACAAAATCACCAAGCCCATACAGCCATTAGGCCATGAACTCCAAAACACATTTCACCATTGTGGGCTGCATCCGCAAGAAATGACCAGCCACTACTTGTGTGACGCCCTGTTCCATCATGGTACACAGAGCCACATTCATGTACGAAAAGGCAACATGGAAGCGCACAGAACCGCAGGGCCGTCCCAATGGGGAGGCACTAGTCCAGCTGAAAGGCCGAAATGTTGCTCCGAGCCACTAGTACTGCATAAGGGCATGTGGCCCATTGGCGATCGTCCCATAAGATCGTAATGCTGCTCCACTGATTAACACGAAGCAGCAGGTGTCGGGAGTAAAAGCCATCTGCAGGAGTGGCATACAGATGGCAGTGGCAAAAGGGGAGGAGATACCTGTCAACCAAAAGAAAAGAAAAAGAATAGAATGCCCATCAGAACTACATTCGAACAACTCACTTCAATGATCACACTAAATCCACAGCCATATGCATGCTAGCCCACTCCAAAGGATCATCACCACCCAAAAACCACTTGCGACTCATAACTATCTATATCGAGGTGTAAACACCATCACAAACGAGTGTACCTGTGCATGCGTCTGTCAAAACAGAATCCATCAGATGGGATTGGTAACCTGCATGGACACAAGTGTCTGAGGGCGCGTCGAGACAGGGAGGGCTCAACAAGGCCAGATAGACGATGGTCCCACTATGGCAGCCCTGCATCACATAGCGCAGGGGAGGCGGATAGATTCCAAGAAGCCCTGTACATGGCAAACTCTGTATCAAATCACCTGCCCATGCATCCATTCATCATTCCCTCATCCCGGGATTAAAACGCCTGAATATTTACTCACATAACATTAGAAATATCCATTGAGTCTGTGCGTTATGCAGCCTGCAAAATCCACAGTGCCCCAGCCCGTAATTCCAGTGTAGTGAAGTAACATGTATTTGGGAACGTCCGGCCTCATCGCCCACGTCGCTATTGCGCATCCCAAACCATTCATATCAATCATTGCATCCTCGCCATGGCCCCTGTCTCAAGGACATTGAACAATAGAACGTTATATTTGCAGTCAGACCTGTGGGCATTTCCTCGCCGCTAGCTGAAAACCGAAAGCGCCGCCCTTCGAATTCCTCATTTGCAACATCACGTCGAAGAGGCATCTGTGGCCGTTTGAAATCACTAATTAATCCATCTAGTGCGGCTGTGTGTGAAAATGGCAACTGCCTTCACCCACAAATGGGACGCCCCGCCCGTCGTTGCAACTCGGTACAGTGATGCATGAGGGCCCACCGTTACTCGAGTACTACGTACCACTGACCCTTCACAAGTCTGTTCGCCACTGCACAGATAGTATGTGAAACAATGGGACCACAGCAGAATGAACATATCAACCAATGTTACACGGCCATCGGGTACAAATACATGATTGCAATAGCAAGATGCCATTCCTCGAATTGCAGCGTTGTGTGCGGGACATGCTCGGCCAAAGGGGAGAGCAGTTTGCACAGGTGGAATGAATCACCACAGGTGGAGGCCATAGGCCATACAGCCTGAAAACACATAAATTGCACACCCAGTCTCCTCCCACAACCACACCGAAATGCTACCGGCAGGACTCGCGATGTTGGCCCTGGGGGACCTGATAGCACTGCAAGTACTCCAACTCCAAGAAGAAGACGAACACCAACTACAACCGGCTGCACGGAGGAGACGCAGGAGGAGGAGGAGGCCAAGGCAGGGCCAGCAAGGGCCGCCAGCACAGCCACCACCACCACGCAGGCAGCCCGCAATCCCACGCCTCCGAGCACATCCGTTCAACCTCACTGATGAGCAGATCCACACCCTCTACCGTCTGGACTGGGACACCATAGCCGCCATTGTGGACATGACACAGGCTGACCTTGTCAGCATGATAGATAGCCCAACCGCCATCCCACCCCTACTGAAGGTGGTGTCTGTACTACACTTCCTGGCCACAGGCACCTACCAGCACACAGTCGGACAGTTGCATGGCATTTCTCAGCCACTGTTCTCACGGACACTATTGCAAGTGCTCGATGCCCTCCTGCAGCACGCAGACGACTACATCTCTCTACCACGCTCGGAGCAGGAAATTACCAACACAAAAGTGGGATTCCATGCACTTGCCGGCATACCGGGTTGCATTGGTGCCATCGACTGCACCCATGTGGAATTGGTCGTCCCACATGCCATGGAGGCCCAGTACCGCAACCGAAAACAATTTCATTCCCTGAATGTACAAATGGTGTGTGACTCCAACAGGATCATTACACATTGTTGTGCCCGATTCCCTGGATCAACCCATGATTCTATGGTCTTGAGGAACTCTACAATACCACGCTACATGGAGCGACACGCAGGGAACAGATCCTGGCTACTCGGTGAGTCTCATTACATGCATGATAATGTGGGGTATGTGATTCGGCAATGACCTGGCAGGAAGGGGGGGAGGGTGTGCGTACGTAGCAATGGCATTCCACATCATACGTTTATCGTCCACATACAGGTGATGCTGGATATCCACTGAAGAGATGGCTCCTCACACCAGTCCGGAACCCACGGGACCAGCATGAGGAGGACTACAACCATGCCCACTCACGTACCCGTGTAGTCATTGAACAGGCATTCGGCCTACTGAAGGGTCGTTTCCGCTGCCTCAGCAGGTCTGGCGGGGCACTCCTGTACCGCCATGAGAAGGTTGCAAAGATGGTGATGGCATGTGTCATGCTCCACAACATGTGCGTACGTAGAAATGTGCCCATGCCCCCTGACGCAGAACTGCAAGCACCTGATGATGGTCATGATGAGGGTGGGGATGTGGCAGCACCTCAAGGAGTCTGCGAGGCACCGGAGGGCCGTGACATTCGTCAGCATCTCATTGATGCATGCTTTTAGCACTCACGCCTGGTGGCTGATACATGGACACGGGACTCGTGGCACTGTGTGTGTCTGGGACATGCACAATATGGACTGTACGCCTATAATGGCCTCGTACACAAAGATCAATGTCCACACATCTCATTGGTTGATCGTGCACTGTTTATGGCATATGTGATATCATGTTGTACACCCTATCGACCCGCCACCCAAGTGAGCCCAACACACCCCCTCCACCCTCCTACCTCCCCCCCGAACACCAGTGTCCAAAGATGCTCATTGTCAGTGGGCAGTCGCTATTGCAAGCCCCCTCTGCGGGTATCAGGGGCTCCCCTGCCTGTGGAGCGCAGGTTCCTCCCAGATCTACGTTGGGGGCTGCCCTGGACGGAACTTGCAACGGATGATGTCTCGGCCTGCTCACGTCCATGCATGTCCCTAAGGGTTTGCGAGAGCTCAGTGAGCACACGGCGCACTGCGGCAAGTTCGGCACATACGTCCTTGGACGTCGCATGCAGTTCCCCCCTCAGGCTCTCTGTGCTTCTCTCCATTTGTGCCCTTAGTGTCTCTGTACCTCTCTCCATTTCTGCCCTGAGTGTCTCAGTTGATGTTTCTATGTCTGCCTTAGTGCCCCCACATTCATCGGCATGGTCCTTGAGGAGCGTGGCCAGTTGCTGCTGTTGCACGATTAACTGGTCGAGGGACTGTTGCCTCTGCTGGGCCATGGCCATTTGCGGGGGTGTCACAGAGGGGCTGTTGACCTCATGTTGCCTTGCCACAGGGCTTGTGGGGGATGGCCAGTCGTCGTCTTGTGGGTGCCCCTGCGTGGTATCCTCATGTTGTACGGGATGGGACAGACAGGGGGATTGGGACAGGTCATGGATGGATCTGACTTCGACATCCCCGTCTTCTGTGTCGGAGCATGCTGCCATCAATGGGGTGTCACCTATGGTGCTGCTGCCACCAGAGGCAGTGCCTTCTGTGGCATCCGTTGGGGGGACCTGTGGTGGTGGTGGTGTGGGCATGCTGGCTGCTGGGGTGCCTGTTGATGTTCCCTCCTCTGTGCTGCCACCTGATTTGTGCTGCTGCCGTGTCTTGATGCGTGCAGCTGAGGTGGAGGGTCTTTGGCCGTTGGTCTTGGCCCTCTTTGCAGGTGTGCTGGTAGGGGTGTCCTGATGCTCGTCGTTTGGATCGGACCCTGTGGTGGAGTAAAGGAGGACGAGGGTTATTGATGGGTCTGTGGGAATTGGAATGGCATTGTATCACATGCATTGGGGTGGCACCTGAGGGTGATTTAAGTCGGGGCCTTGTTGTGTGTGGAGTGAGGGTGCAGTTGTTTGGCAGCCTGCAGTTAGGGTGTGCCTGCTGCACGTGTAGTGCGTGTTTTAGGGGTTTTTAATTAATTATGTATTTATTGTGGGTTTTAACGTGCGCTATCAGGCCGATGTGTGTGGACGTTCTCCTGGACATGTGTTTCTGTTGCACTATGTGGACACATGGTACTTCACATGGATGGACTTTGTGGATTTGGCATTGTTTTATCTGGCCCACCTACCTGACTCTTCGGATGTCTGCACTCCTTTCTCCATCCCTCCGACTCCCTCTATGCTCTCCATTCCGATGGTGGAGGCACAGATTTCTTCCCAGGGGGTCAACTTGATGGGTGATTCAGGACCTCCCCCGGTGGCTGTGGCAATGTTGCGGTTGGCAGAGAGTATGCTGCGGACGCGTATCCGCAGGTCGTCCCATCGCTTTCGGCATTGCTGTGGGTTGCGGGGTGCGGTCCCCACCGCACTTACCCGCTGTGCCACCAGAGCCCATATGGCCTTCTTGTTTGCAAGTGCCGTCCTGGTCATTTGCGTGGAGAAGACGACGGCAGCATTCTCCTGGAGGGTCTCTGTTAGCACGGTGAGTTCCTCACGGGAGAAGTGGACCTGCCGCTTGCGGTCGCACGCTTTCTTCGCTACTTTTCCCATTTTTCTTGGTTTCGCTAGGGTGGATGACGGGTTGGGGTGTGTCTCAGGGTAGTGTTTTTGGTGGTTGTGTGGTTTTAGTGGTTTTATAGGTGTACGGCGGGATGTTTCCCGTTCCGGGCCCATGTTTTTACTTCCGTTTCCGTATATTTACGGTCACCGTACTTTCCGGTAGGCGCACACTGCGGTGTCCGCTGTGATGGGTGGCGGTATTGCACCTAGGGCGCCGTACGGCGGCGGTGTGGGCCGTTTTGGGGTCATTTCCGCCATCGCAGACTTTGCACTTCCGCCATGCCGTGGTGCTCGTGCCCGATGGGTCGGAATGGGCCGCACTTTGCTCCTTCGTGCAATGGCGGAAACGCTATTTACGCTGTGGCGGTCCGGTCAGTCACTTTCCGCCAGGGTCGTAATGAGGGCCACTGTGTCCTGAACCGGAAATGGCCCACTCATGCACACTGTGCTCTAGATTAACAGGAAGCCTCACATTGCTGCTTTGCATTTCCACCACAATGCTCGGTGTGTGCAGTTGACTCCTCTTGTGTTTAGCTTCTCCCCGCGCTCCCGCAATGCGGTTCTCGGGAGCTGCCAAACGGTCACCGTGTCACCTTGTTAAAGGAGCTGATCTATAAGGGGTGCATGGACCCCTTAATGGAAGGGGAGGAAGAAAGTCAATACCAGCACAATATACTGTATAGAGAAGTGCAGATGTCACAATTGCTCCACAACACTTCTGCTTGATTATTCTCTTCTGCGGGTGGACTTTTCCACTGGTTTGGTATTAGGATGTGGACGGCATTATAGGAATCCCAAGAGTCAGTAGCCATTCCTGGATCTCCCAAATGGTGTTCTCGCTCATCACTGGAGTGTTTGGCCAAGCCAACGAAGGGAGACCAATCCAAGCAGTAACAGACCTGATTGTACTAAAATACCAATGAAATTCACAATGCATCACTGCCTTAAAAAGGGGTCACATGGTACAGAGGAGGGCCAACCGGGGGAGTGATAACGAATGAATTGGCTGGATCACTGCTTGAGCACCGCATACATTTGAGCCATTTAGGGTTCATGCCACCAATAAATGCCACAGAAATAGGTAATCCTGTCTCCTTGAGTTTGAGGCAGCCTTAATGAATTTTTTAGCACTTGTCACAACACACTGAATAGTCCCTGGGTGTGTCACTAGAGCTGTCCTGGGGCTGTAATGCATTATGGTGGGCACAGCTCTATCAAAACAGCTCCCACTTCAAAGGCTTCCAAGAGCACAACGAGGTTTCCATTTCTCAGCAACGGGAGCAGTAGAATGTTACATTACCTGCATCAGCCCTTCATCCCGTGAATACAATTCTATTAAATACATCACATAATTAAATAAATAAATATGTGGAGCTGAAGTGTATCCCGCTCACCTGCTCACAGTTGGTGTAATTGAGATTTGTAGTGTCAGCTGATATTCAGTTTCCTCCTTGACCCTATGCAATGTACCTTGCACTGTAGCTTTTTGCTTGGTAGGTGAAATTGATCTGCACACTGTATATTGGATGGAGAGAAAGCCGTGAGCAATCACCTCTTGTACAGTGTGTGTGTGCCACAGTACACTTTTCAAGCAAGACATATGCATCTCCTGTCACAGATGCAAAAGGTTACAGTATCCTTGATGCAGCACAGCTCTGCAAAGCATGATACACTGCCTCACGCCACTGGTGAAAACAGAACATGTAGTGCATCTCAGTCGCGTTGGGGGTAGAGAGGTGCATGCATTTTTGCACAGGCAGATCAGCAATAGAAAAACATAAATAAATCAGTCAGAGGCCCGGTCATTGTGTGCCAGTCCTACAATGACTGAGCACCATGATGGCCTATAACGCCCATCTGCCATGTTGCACCCAATCAACAAGGCTGACATGTACGACCTGCAGTCTTGTACTGCCACGCCGAACCCTGGCATTCAAACATGGCGCATTTTGGAAACTGGAATCTCCTTAAGACCATGCACAGAGACAGAGGGGTTGGAAAAGAACCACAGGAAAAATACCCTCAAGCTAAACCACTTCATCAAGATAAAACAAATGATTAACTTTCAAGTTAGTTGTCAACGAAGAGTTCAAGAGACCAGATAATGATAAATAAATAATAATAATGACAATCAGCTATAGATGTACGTGCTCATAAAACACAGCAGCCAACCTTACTAGCAAAAAAGGGACAGAAAAGCATCATGAAGACAATCAAACATTAGTGTGATGAACTTCCAGACATATGAACATACCTCAGCTTCATGAATATGCCCAGCAACCAAAATACAAGTTTGTCTGTTGTCAGCCTCATATTAAAGACTCGGGTGAAGGCCCTCATTAGTGTGCTAAAGCTATACTCAGAAAACCCTCAGTGTTACTGCCATACAGAAGACAAGAATGGGTGATAAACAAGTAGCGGAATGCATGAGCTGTTATTCTGTGGTGGGATTGGGCTTTCAATTTGTCCTTGTGGCATTAACAAATCAGCACAAATATTGTTCCAGGCTCTGATTTACCTTATCTATCTGTCCATTCGTTTACAGGTGATAAACAGAGGAGAGGGCACACTCTGGCAGAGAGCAGCACATGCATTTGTACTGATTTTGATTTTTGATTTGTTTCTTTTTCAGATTTGTTATGAGCAGCGCCACAAACGAAACTGTAACCTTGAGAGGGGATTGCAAGTGATCTGAGATATAGGAGAGGTGGATAAACTAAAGCTTATTGGCAGAAGAGAAAGGACTTTACAGCCTTACAGAAGGACAGAAAGTTGGCCAAGTTGTGAATCTTCAAAGCAACAGAATTCCACAGACATTTGTCATCTCTAGATTTTAAATTTAGAATTGGGTATTATTAGAATATGTTGGTTAGAGGGGATATGTTGGTTAGAGGGGAATAGGTTTCCATTGGATATTTTACAGAATAACATTCTCGGATAAGTAGGAATGTACCAACATAATTTCCTGGCTTCCAGTGCAGACAGTGGTAAACCTTGGATTTCTCAGCTGTGAGAAACCAGAAGGTGTCTAACCCACCAGTCCCCGGGAATCTGTCATCCAGGTGACCAGGACACCCACATCGCTTTTGAATCCAGTTCCTGCCGGTGGGCCAGTACGGGAGGATGACCTGGGTGAGGAATCTTCGGGAAGTGGGAGTGGGACACCAGATGGTGAGATGCGGTATCCCCTTCCCTGTGACACCTTTACCCCATCCTACCAGGTAGGACATTTAGTAACTACCCCCCACCCCCCATTTTACAAAATGAACACTTTCTCATGGACAGCTCGCTATGAGAGAAAACAGACTAACACCCAAGCAGTATACCTGACGTACCCAATACAATGGTCAGGTGAGGTCAGGCAATTACTGACCATCACACACACCTGACTTCTATTAAGCTTCCACACATGGATAAAAGGCGGAGCACGAGAGCACACTCAGAGCAAACCAAAGCACATCAGGAAACAACACTTTCGAGATGGCAGCTAAACGAGGGAGGAAAGACAGCAAAACAGAATGGGGATTGCATGGAAGGAAGTTCCCGTGACCTTTTCAACAAGTAACCATCACTTTCCAGAACCCCCGAGAATAGAAAACGTAAGACCAGGGAACCAGGCTAAACAGTCCTGCATTGTGTGTCAGAGATACCCGGGGCCCTCCTGTGTCAATAATCAATTCGGGGAGAATCACCAGCCACTGTGGTTCTGTCCTTGGCTCCAAGAACAGAGTAGGGTCAGTGAAATCAACACAACCAATGAGTTGGGGGAGACCGATAAAAGACCGGTCTGTGTTGAAGTCAAGATTGCAAGCAGCAACATTGTATGGCGAGTTCCGGAACGAACATTATTAAAACGCGTCTGATAAGAAGAGTAAAGTTGAATTGCTGATGAGTGACTGAACTTTAAAACAAGATACATTACCTTTGACAGAGTAGTCCGGCACCGCATGGGTGCTCAATCGAAGGTCTCTGTAAGGTATCCAGCTAAAGAGTGGCGAAAGTGAAAGTGAGAAAAGGTTATATCAAGAAGAGAATGAGTAATTGTGAATCAAAGTGGTCCTGCGACGGGTCAAGCAAAATCCTGCTCACAGTCGAAAGTCTTCGGTTTTGATGAAGTAGAGAACTTTGGTCCGAGCCGCCGGAGGGAGACCAATTGAAGGTTTTGTGTTAAAGTGGGTCTGATCACAGCTACGAGGACCCGGGGTGAACAGTAAATCAGTGAGAAGTTGTGTATTTGGTATGAGCCCAGTGGACGGAGACCAACTGAAGATTCTTGTGGGTTGGAGCCTGGCGGGGGGACCCGGGGTGAACAGTAAATCACCCAAGAAGTTGTATATGTGAAATCCTGAAACGAAAGAAACTTTAATGTTTGTCGTGTTACATCAGTCCCTCTGAAATAAGAGTCTTTGGATGGCAAAGAGACTTTGGCACAGAAGGCCCTGATGTTGAAGTTTTGAAATGTATCCTCATGCTAGGAAAGCCAGAGAGTGTGCCAAGCTCAAGTGTGTGGCCTTGGGGAAGAGACGCCAACGGCTTGAATATCCTGACATATCCTAACATATTTCTTGAACACTTTTCTTTTGCATACCACTGTTTCCCACCCTATTTGTGTTTAGAAGTAAGGATTGGCAACAGATTTATTAGTATCGGCCCTTTTTGTTTTGACAAGACTCCACTAGGACTGCGTTATTATTATTTGATGATCATAGCTTGCACCCATCTTTAGAATTTGGTTGAAGTTCAGTAAACACCCTTGAACTGTGATCACTTGTGTCTGCCTTACTGTTTGATACCATGCCTTCCTTAAGCTCCCTGAATCAAGGCTCACATTCAGACTGTGGAAAATGGAGTAGTTAGGGTCATTCATGGTCTACTAAAACGTGACCACGTCACGCCATCTATATGGGCCTTGGATTGGCTCTGCATTGAGTACAGACTTAGCCACACATTTCTGTAGCTCACATGTAAATATCAGACAGCCATGGCCCCTCAATACCTGATGAGTCACCAACGAGACAACCAGCCCAGGCGAAACTTCCACTCCAGTTACAACCACAAGGTCTTACAACTACGCTTTAAGCTAGTGAAATTTGGTAGGATTAGCTTCGATGTGCAAGCTCCCAAAGAATGGAACTCCCTTCCTCTCTCCTTGAGGATGTCCACCTCTCTGTCTGTATTCAAGAGATCCATCAAAATGCACCCGTACAAGTTGAAACCGGGCTGAATAGAGTTGGCACCACTTCCTTCTTTTGTTCCTGGTGTGTAATTGGGTAGTTCGTTTTTTATTTATGATGGTGCGCCCTGAGGGCAAGCAGCACGTAATAAGAATGTAATAATAATAATAATAACGATGTTGGACAAAAGCCCAATGTAAAAGGCATTGCCAAAATTCAATGTAGAATTGATCAGTGAAAAGCATTTGCATGGTGAGAGTCAGATTGGATATGGGAGTCACCTTCATAGCTGCCAAAGTTGAATATATGTATATATATGGAAAACCCAGGGTTTTGTTACGCTCACCTGATATCCCCAGGGGCGTCTGGAAGGCTCTGAGATCTGGAACCCTGGATGCGTAGTTGCCCAGTGCTGAATAATGAATCTGCAATTACAGAAGGGAGGATTTGTGATAACTGTCTCTAATGGGCGAATCTCCCACCTCCCTCTGACAGGTCCCCGTCCCTCTGGTTCTTTCTAACCTTAGTTATTTGTAGGGTGAGCTATCCGTCCTGCATTTCTTGTGCAGGGGCGCTTGACGTTTGTTGGCGAGCTGCCCGAGTTTCTTCACTGGTGCAGTACGCCTTCCTTGGGCCCAGGCCTGCTGTGACCCCGAATCTGCTGGTAGGCAGGTAAGTTCATTGTAAGTCTTTGTTCTGTTTGTGGTGGGACTCCGTTAATGTCTTTCTCACCTTCTTTTCAGGTGCAAAGGTTTTGATGCTGACGTGCGGGATGGAAAGTCACGTTTTTAGGTAAGAGAAAGTGTGCCTTTATTGTCTTTTAAAGCTAACCTGTGTTTTCTTCTTCAATCTCCTTACAGGCCGCTGTGGTGCTGTGAGTGGATGAGAGCGCAATGAAAAACTGGCCCCCGGAATCCGTTAAGGTAAGTAAAGTGATGTGCGGTTGTTGTATATTGAAAGCAAAAATTAATATGTCTCCTTTTCCTTTGCAGGATGTTGCTGTGGTGCTCCGTTTGGTAGCGCGATGGAATTCAGATGAGACTGATGGAATTCGATGTTTTGGAAGCGCGCGCGCTCTAATATTGTTTTTTCCTTTTCACGTTATTGCAGGTCGCGATATTCGAGCAGCAGCTGTGATAGCGGTTCACCAGAAGTCTTTAAGCTAGTACTCACAGGTGAGTGATGTTTCTTCTTCTCTCGGTTTCCACAGATTGAAGCCCGGTTGAGATGCTGAGTGCTGGATGGTGTATTCTCAGGTAAAACCAAATAATCTTGTTCTTGTTCTTGCAGGATTACAGGAAGATGCTGAAGACCAGGAGCTGAACACTGTGAGCGTCACGCTGCTATTTGCAGAATAACACAAAGCGTGTTCTGCAGTCAGGGTGTGGTTTA
Organism: Ambystoma mexicanum; assembly: GCF_040938575.1. Taxonomy (NCBI): domain Eukaryota; kingdom Metazoa; phylum Chordata; class Amphibia; order Caudata; family Ambystomatidae; genus Ambystoma; species Ambystoma mexicanum. The sequence goes on from NC_090924.1 coordinate 1,423,450,957, forward strand.
TATAGCCCAGGTAAAGTACTACCAGGGAAAGTAGTTTCAGACCTGCCACACCCAGAACACTAGACCGCATGGCTTGCTTCTTGAGAACTAGGCTGTGTGGTTGCTTCCATGTTGGATTTAAAGACCCATGTAGTCAATTGAACGTACGCCTGGTAAGTATCTCCTTACAGTACATGAGCCTGGGGCCAGATGCGCCAGGACTGGCTCCAGGAGCCTTTTTGCAGAAGTCTTGAGGCCCTCGGAGTAGATGTGGGGGCTCGCTTTTGGCCCCTGACAGTGGTCATGGCAGGTTTCTAGTGTGGTTCCTGGAATGTGGCATGCTCTTTTTATGATGGATGAGTGTAGGTTGTGAGTATATTTTGGCTGAAAGTTGGATATAATATGTCAGAGAGGTATGACAAAGTAACATAGTGCAGCCACCGTTAGGACTCTGAGGGGCTCAGGGGACATGGGATGGTCACCCACAGTGTGGTTTCCAACTCGAAGACAGTATACAGGGGATCCCCAAGAGCCACTGCATATGTCCAAGATCACCAAGTTCTTTCAGATGCACGGAACCAAAACTCCTGTACTTACCATGTGGACAATATGATGGGCAAAGCAGATGAGTGGCATTTATCATTACTTGTCTTGTTGAACCACTCTGTAGCCTTTGACATGGTTGACTATAAAATCTTGCCTTCCTGTCTCGGAGGCACAGCTGGGGTCTCAGACCATGCCCTTAATTGGTTCTGTTCCTTTCTGAAAGATATATCCCAATAGTAAAAGTGGGACATTTTCTGTCCATATCTATACAAGTCCTTTGTGGGGTCATTCCAGGGTCACCTCATCTATTTAATATTTACATCCACCCTTTAATGTTAATTTGACACACATTTGAGCTTAAATATCCCTCAGATGCTGACTGTTAGGAAAGATTTCGTAATTGTAGGTAATTTTCCTTCCATGTGGCAACCCCTAAACTTTTTGCTGTTGTTTTTCACCTTGTTCTTGACTTTGCCAGAGAAGTGCAGCCTTCTGCCGCACTCCTCTGGGCTTTCGCTCCTTTCTTACGGGGAAACTGACATGCCCTTAAGACAGTCAGTACCGGGAAACGCTGTTTCCCGTAGTTTCTTTTATCATGTTGCGGCTTTCGTGCAACATGACACAAGAGGGCACTGTAAGCTAAGTTACAGCTCTCTTGGGTCTCTAGCCTTCTACAGGCCCTAGATACTCGTTTAGGATTGTATCTGATCGGTGCAAGTGATTCAGGGACGGGAATGGTGACAGCGATCGTTTCTTGTGTTTTGAGCTCCTTTTGGCGTTCTAAGCGCGTTTCTCGCGCTTAACCCAAAATGGTGGCCTGGCTCCCAAAATGGCCAGACCACGAGGCTCCTTTGTCCTGTCTGCTGACCGTCTTGCTCCCTTCACCTTCCCCAGGTCGAGCCGACCCGGGGCCTTCCTTATTTGGGCATGTACTTTCCCGCGAAACACGGATGCTTTCGCGGGCTTCTACATGTCTTGTGTGTGCCTCCAGGATGTGGGCTGGGATGTCTGGTCCCAATACACATCCTGGGTGCCAGAGAGTCTAGGGTGGTGTGAATGCCTGGGACCACCGTGGTCCGTGATTGGTCCACGAATGGTGTGAGTGTTGATGAGCGGATCTCCCATTGGGTCCCCTCCGTTTTGGCGCGAAGGGAACCGTGGATAAGAGGGGGCTGAAAACACCACTACCATGTCGATCTCCTGAGTTCTCACGAACGAAGGAATACAGGAGCCAAGTATCCTGCAACCAAGAGGCTGGACCGAGGAATCGCTGGTGACCCGCTGAAGGACTTCTCCTCTGCACTGCTGTCGCCTTGTGAAACCCTTTTCACCTTTGATCGAACCAGAAGGCCTGTACTGGTGCTTCGTCCCTTGGAATAGCGGGAACAGCTATTCTCGGCATCTTCATCATCTCCTGCCAGTAAGCCTTCGGAAGCGTCTCTGGGCCATCCAGCTGACTGACCGGCTTACACGGGAGTCTTGCTCTGTAACCACCGCCAGGTTGTGTAGTATTTCGAGTTCTTGTCACTCTCACACGCTTCGTACACTTGGCGTTCCCAGGTCTGAAGTGAGTAGTGTACATTTGGCTCGGATACACACAGCTGCTCCGTTGCCCTGCTGTGGTAACAAACTGTGCGGGTTTCTTCGATTGGGACGTCTTTTTACTCAACACGACGACGAGGCGTTCCCTGCTCTTCTGAACCTGCCAGCTACTGAAACGGACGCGGAGAAGCCTGGGTCTGCTTGCATCGGGGACCGGTGAGTAGCATAGCTAGGATCTGGTCGCCCTCCTGCAGGAGCCCATTGCTTTTCCCCGCTGTGTCAAACAGCACCCTTTTCCGGACTCGCGCTCTGCTTCTGCCCACTGTGGAGGCTGCGCTTGAGTCGCGGAACTTGTTCTTCTTCTTTTGTGCACTAAACTGAACTGCCTGATTTCCCTCGAAGAGCTTCTCCTTTTGCCCGTTGGCACCAGCGCGTGCAGGTACTTTTGAGCACAAGGCTCCACTCTTCGCAGGGCTCGGACTTCCATCTAGTTAGGTGCCTCTGAAGGCGAACTGGGTCTAAGCATTATTTCGCACTGCCTGTCTTCCTTCCCTTTTAGGTGGACTACCCATTTCGTGCATCTAACGCTTGAGACTGTCGTATTTGTATATATATTGTGTTGATATGGTATGTGTTGGTTTACTATCGTTATATTGTGATTTTCTCGCTACGGTCATTGTTTTAAAGGCCTTGGAATAAATGTGTATATATTTTTAATATAACAACTGTTTGGAGTAGTTTGTAAGTGATCTTGCTTTGTGTGCTCATTGCGAGCTTTCAGTCACCCTCACCCCTCTTGAGACCTAGTCTTGACCGCCGCGATCGCTACCTTGATTGGTCTGGCTCGTCCAGAGGTTACCCTGTTCCAAGTAATTAGGTTGGCCTTCTGAAATTCTGCGCCACCATGACAGAGTTCAGAAATCCGTCTTAACACTGACCATACCGAGATATATATTAGGGCATCCAGTCTCTGCGAGGAGTTCCTCAGTGTTTCTTCTTCCCTAAATGAAGTAAGGGATTGGATGCTCGTGCACAGGCTTCAGCTAAAACCCTCACAACAGAGGTTTCCCTCTTGAGACCGAAGCACCTTCCTAATGATCCTTTTCACTCCCTCTTCCCTCGCTTTCCAGAATGCGTATCCCCCCTGTTGACAAACTAAAGAACTTGAGAAATAATTGGCAATTCTTTGGCTGCATCAGGCATTCCGATTTGGGCCGTGACGATTAAATGGTTGACATCATGACGTTGTTTAGATTATGATTCCCAGGTCAGGATCCCTCTTACATTCCTAAAGAGGATCTTGCTGTTGTGGTGGGCTCACTCGTTAATTCTTAATTTGGTTATACTAATGCACATCTCATCGGCATTCCGGAAATATTCACTTTCTAGGTTACAGATTGTTAAAATGCAGCTGTTCATCTTATTTTTAAACTTCCAAGATCTACACCATCTCCTCTTATAGACAAACCTTATATTGGCTTCCTGCCAGGCAGAGAATCCCATTCAAGTCCTTGAGTGTGCTTGCTTGCGCTTGCTTGCGCTTGCTCCTCAAGGCCTGATGAATAAGATCCAATCCAATGCAGCCTCTAGACCTGCTTCTAGATTGAAGACCAGATGTGAGAGGTGGTTCTCGTTGTACATGCCTCATCTATGGAATTCCGTTACTTTAAGACACTATTCTGCTTTAAGAAAGATCCCATTCCTGTAGAGGTCTTACCTCCCTCTCTTCTCAAGCCTAACGATTACATTTTCACCACTTGTGCGAAATCAATGCAAATATCCAAATCAAATCAAGATCAAGGGTTATTGTTGCAGTGCAACTAACCTAGAGCCAGGGTTATGGGGAAAGAGTAAGGGGGGGGGTACACCCTTATTTGCCACAGAGACAGCTCCCCCATTATGCTGGTTCTTCACCCACCCGCATTGACGTGTCTTGATGAATACTGAGGGGCCCCAAAGGAGGTTCCAACCTCCAGAGTAGATACGGAGGAGGCCCCAATGACGGAGGATATTCCCACCACCACAGTAGATACTAAGCAGTCATCGACCCTCCAAGGAGATTCCATCCACCAGAATACTGCTGTCCCCCTAAGATGTACGCGCAGCACTTGCACTTCAAAGAAGAGCCCACCATCCAAATTAGGCCACGTTACAGATCCAAGGGTCATGCACAGAAGATTCCCACACGCATTCCCTGAAAAGGATTATCACAGCGTGGCTGTGGAGGGCTGAGATCACCCTACCCCAAAGTCGGAAAATTGCTGCTCCTCTCGTGCACATCAAGCAATGAGGACACAAATCCACAGCAAACCCCCGTAACCTGTAGCCGAGCCGGGCACATGGACCCGGCTTCAAATCCCGACACTGAGGTACCATTTCTTCTGCATGACTTCAAAATTGTGGTGGAACTTTGTTTTCCTTTGGTTGCCACTGCACAACCCATTACTAGACATGGTTAGAAGAGACTGGGAACGAAACATGCAGAATTCACTCAAGGAACTAAGGGAAGCATTTCTCACAGGGACAGCAGGAAGAGGGAATAAACAATCAGCAATGGAGGCGAAAGAGGAAAATGGGGAACAAGCCATTCGGGGGTGGTTTTGAGGGGGGTGATAGATCCGACAATGAGATTAGTAAACCATTTAATAAAAAGGCACCACGCCCAGCATAGAATGTCTCAGTCTGGGCTACCATCCTGGAGCTAGAGAGAAGATAGACGGAGAGGCAGGGCGAGAGGCAAATCTTGGGGTACAAAGGAAGTGACCCGGGAAAGAGCTTTATGAGCCGGCAGAAGGCTATATCTCGGCCATTTGCCCGAGATCAGACCCAGAGGTGGAGAATAGGCCAGACGCCCATTGAGGGGCAGACACAGGCTAAGCACAGATCCAGGGGTGGTGAGAGTAGGGGGCTGGTAACAGTACCCCAGACCCTGTTAGTAACTAGAATCAGGGGAGAAAGAACTGAGCCTTGCTGAAGGCTGTACTGTATCCAAGACACTCACAAGCAGAGACCCCCGAGAACCACTTGATGGCTACACAATACATCCTGGCAGAGATATTTCCCAGACACTGACATCGAGCAGAGAGATAGACAAAATCCCCATTCAGAAGTAGATCAGGGGAGACATGAGAGAGCATGCTGTTGGTTACGCCACGGACCCTAGCAGGGAAAGGACCCAGTGGCGAAGAGCCTGTCAAGACGTTGCTGACTCCTATCTTGGAACCTCGGTGACACCAGAGGCCAGCAAACTGATAAGCCAACAAGCCTGTTGAAGTCTATTTCCCAGAGTGTGGAGGGGGAGACCATGTGCTGAGAGAGTTCAACAAAGGTAGAAGGCGCCCCTCTCTCGGAAGAACAAGGCATGATAACCTGTTCAGTGGTTGTTAACCACATTGAGAGTTCGCAGCCATCTGCTTTTTGCACACTGTACCTTTCACAGATGGGAAATATCCATTTGCATATCAGTCTTTGTCCCGCCCACATGGGCAGTTCAGCACCGAAATGCTATGGCAACTCCTCTCTGAACAAGAGTACCAACAGCAACCCCATACACATGTTTCAGCCTTGTTGGGTATCATCAGTGAGGTGAAGCTGAGCCTCTCTAACCACAGTGAGCAGGGAGTCCACGTCTGGTTGCCCCCAGGTAACCTAGGGTGACCAACCCCAAGTTCCTTCAAAGAATTCAACAAAGGTAGCAGGCGCCTCTCTCTCGGAAGAACAAGGCATGATAACCTGTTCAGTGGTTGTTAACCACATTGAGAGTTCGCAGCCATCTGCTTTTTGCTCACTGTACCTTTCACAGATGGGAAATATCCATTTGCATATCCGTCTTTGTCCCACCCACATGGGCACTCCATGTGCTGAGAGAGTACTGTTGAAACCTGTACCCATGAGGGCGATCTTCGGCTGATGGATTACAAAAAACCTGACGTGGGAAATAAATAGTTGCTCATCTGCCAAGGAGATCCTGTGGCTAAAGGATCATATCAGCTGAACCTGACACATGTCTAAGGCTCCAAGGCAAGGCGAAGAAATCCTTGCTATTAGGAGTTTGTAAAATGTAATCTCATCAGCTCCGGTGAGACTTGCATTGCTAGAGAGTGATATCATCTCAGCCCGACACCTGCCTAAGGCCCCAAGACAAGGGGGAGAAGTACTTTCTGGTAAGCAGAATCATGACGAGAACTGAGCATTCTAACCTGAGACTGTTTAGGATGCATTCTGAGCTGTATATCCCAGAAACTGTAAGTCTGAGCAAAGAGATTGAGCCAAGAAGCGTTCTGGGAGCTATATTCATTAAACTGTGTGATAGTTAGGGAACATTGGGGATGACCAACATTACCAAGGACAGGTCCTTGAAACACAATGCTTTTTCCCGTCCTGACATTTATGGTTTCCAGTTTGATTCTCCTTGACCCTAGAAATGTTAACCTCACACAACCTTTAGCATTAAATACAAATGTGAAACTCCTGCGTGCTCTGTTCATCCTTCGTCATAGAGGTTGGATGTACCAGTTGGGGGTTGCCTCTTAAATGCCATGTGAACTATTTATCTTTTTGTAATCTTAGCTAAATGAAAACATTTCCTTGTATTTCTGTCCAGCTTCTGGGTGTCAGAAATACAAACCACCAAAGGGGGTTCAAAAGCCAAGGTCCCAGGACCTGAATCTAACACCCAGTGCTTTAATTGGTAGGGAAACTCCAGATGGGGCTCTTATGGGGGCTGTGGTGTACCGGCAGTTTCCTCACACTGAGCCATACATTTAGTAAAGGCATGGATACTGGGCTGCATACACAACTGCTTTATTCTTTATTCTGTTTATTCTGATGCTTAACAAGAACTGAACTGAAACCTCTCGTACCCCCTCCTATTCTGCCCACCCCGTTCCCCATGCTTTCCAGCACCTTCCCATACCACCTGACCAACGAGTGATCAAGCAGGACACTACAACCTCCCCCTTCTTAACCATGAAGTTAATATTACTCCATGTCTTCAATTAATCTCTTTGGCTTGTTTCTGGCTCATTGCGGCTGTCCACCAGCAGCCTCGAACATCTTCTCACGGATGGAATATATTGGAGTGGTCCAAAACTCGCTTTCAGACTCTTCTCCATCACCATCATAGGGTTCTTCCCACTCCATTATCTCGGCCTTGCCTCTCCATGTCACTCCTTCCGGCATCTCTGGGGACCTTTGAAAATGCGATGAGTTCCTGGTTATTTGCCACTGCTCATCCCCCGCCGTTATCAGTGAACCATGGGCCTTGGTGACAGTCAGCAGGGCACTAATAAATACTGCAGTGTGCTTGTGCTTGCAAGGTTGTCTTATCACAACGTCATCACCTTCTTGGAGGTTCGCTGCCCTTGCCCCTCGTCTGTTGTCAGCATAGTGTTTCATACCTGCTTTGGCAGCAGAATCGCGCTCTCTTACCTCCTGGTCTTCGAGGTACCTTTCCTCGGGTAGGGTGATGTGTGGTAGTCTCGTTCTGACATTTCGCCCAAACATGGCCTCATGCTGTGTGGATATTTCTGTAGTCTCTCAAGAGTTGATAAAGTATCTTCTCCATTGGTTATCCAAGTAGATTTGAACGGATCTTTTGAAATTTCCCATGATGCACTGTACTCTCTCATAGGTTTGAGGCCATAACAGAGTGATTTTTCTATGTCTGAAACCCATGTAGTCTTGAATTCCTGTCCCGTGAATGACAGACCATTATCGGATTTTAGCACTCGTGTTACTCCATATGCCGTGAACATACTATCCAGGCCCGGGATGGTGTGATAGGCGGTGTGGACGCCACTATTTGTATGTCTGGGTGTTAAGATGGATTTCTGAACTCTGACATGGTGGGCAGAAGTTCAGAAGGCCAGCCTAGATTCTTAGAACAGGGTAACCTTCTGGACAAGCCAGACCAAGCAAGGTAGCATTGGCAGCGGCCAAGACTAGGGGTCTCATTACGACTCTGGAGGTAACCATGCCGCTTTTTGCGGCATGGCTACCCCCATTCTGGGTACGGGTCCGGGTTCTCTGAATGGGGAAATACCGGGCTATTCCAACCTTGGAGGGCCTGGTATTTCCCCATTCAAGGAACCCAGACCCGTTACATCCCCATTCCCATTTCAGCCCCCATAGGGCTCAATGGGAATGGGGATGATGCTAATAATGGGCCTGTTAATGACAGGCCCGTTGTTAGCAACCTGGTCTACTCGCGGGACCCGCTAAGGACGCTTAGTTTTACCAGGTGTCCTTAGTGGGTCAAGCAAGCAGACCTCGTAATGAGGCAGTAGGGGTTAACAGGGCCGGCATCTCTACTGGCCCCGTTAACCCCCTACCGCCAGGGTCGTAATGAGGCCCTAGGTCTCTGGAGGGGTGAGAGTGATGGAAGGCCCACAATGAGCATACACAGTAAACAACACCACAAATTACGCTCAGTCAGGTGTAAGAATCAAAAATACATATACATTTATTAAAGGCCTTTTAAATCAAACACAAGATGAAATTTCAGAAATATTAACAATTCTAGCACAACCTTATACTAGTCAACATATGTACAGTAACTATTATCCTAAAGCAATATTAAGCAAGTATGGATCCGAAACTTGTAACAGAAGAGGGTCAGACAGTGCAAATATACTTCAGGCAATTCCTCAGCAAACACAACCCTAACTAGTAGGCAGTCAAATCTCTAGGAAGTGTGGAGCCTTGTGCTCAAAAGTACGTTCAGTGCGGCAGCGCTCGATCTTGCATTAAAGTACAAAACGGGTCTCTTCAAGGGGCTGTGGTCTCTCAGGAAGGGAGGTGAGGTGATTCAAGGAGGATCTCTAAAAGGGAGCAGAGTGATTTCCAGGAATCAGGAATAGGATGGTAGCTCAGGCTATCCTCAAGTAGGTGAGTGGCCCTTGGGGGACACTCATGCATAAAAGTCTATGGATGCACCAGGGACCACTGGTAAGTGTTGCAAGTACTCCCTGACCATTGATGCAGTCCGGACCGAACTTCGCCAGTCAAGTCCAGTTTGCTTGCAGGTTCCAGTCCCGCAGTTGTGCTTCTCTCTGGCTTTCAAGGGCTGCGTTCCGGGACTTCAGTCCGTGGCAAGACAGTGGCCTTTTCTCTACTTCTGGGGAAGGGATCGGGCCAGTTCCACTGCAGCTCATTTTAGGGCACAGGGGGACACAGCAGCAAGGCACCCACAAAGCTCGTCACCACAGTGGGGCAACACGGATACAGCGTAGGCTCGGTTTAGGGCGGACTCTCCTAATTCCAGACCTAGGAATGCTAGGTGTACAAAAGTCGGCGTAAGAGTGCCTTCTACCAAAAGCTTACGGTTCCCAAAGTCTCAAGTCAAAACTCCAGACGGCGTCGATTCCAGAGCAAAGGTCCTGCACAAGCTGGTCAGTTCACTGGGCAGTCCAGGAACACTTCCAAAGGGGCTCGTTTGCAGGTTATGCAGGAGGTGCTGAGAGTAGTTGGTCCCACTACTCCAAAGGGTCGAAGCGCCCTCGCAGGCCTTCTATGATCGATGAGAAACAGGGGATCCGACGGGACAACAGCAGGTTCAGGGTGCTAAACCTTCCAGCGAGTCTCCAGCTGTTCCATGGATCTGTTTTTTTGGTTCAGGATACTTGGCTCCTTTACTAAGTTTGGTGAGAACTCAGAAGATCGACCTGGTATGTGTGTAGAGTGCCTTCTCTTATCCAAAGTTTATCTGTGTGACATCGACCCATTTCTGGGGTGGGCACTTGGACCACATAATGTATATAGTGGTCCGCAATTGTGGAGTATCTCGGGTGGCGGGATAGGAAATCATCTTGGTTCACTTCCTTTCTGGGCCTGTGTACAATATGAAATTGATAGTCCTGGAGTCGGAGGTCCCATCTTGCAATTGGCGTAGGCATTTTTGCCTGTGGGTTGACAAATATAAACAGGAGAGCTTGGTGGTCAGTCACAATGGTAGATGGTCTCCCATGCAAGAATAAATGAAAATGCTCAGATGCCCACCAAACGTCAACCCCTCTTTCTCAGCATGTGAGTATGGCTGTTCGGTGTGAGATGGGCTTCTGTTAGCATATGATACAATGTGTCTTTTGTCCGGTGACTCCGTGTCCACTTGAGCCAGGATGGCCACCAATCCCACGGGACTGGCATCCACTGTGAGCTTGGTGTCCCGAGCTGTATTGAAATATGCCATGCTGTCAGCAGCTGAAATGCACATCTGAATGGTTTTCAATTGCTCCTGACACGCTACAGACTTTATAAAAGGAACCTGTTTCTTGGTGAGCGTGCAGAGGTATTTGCTCACTGAAACAAAGTTTTGTATGTACATTGTGCAGTAACTGTTGAGTCCTTAAAATGAGCATAAATTGGACACATTTGTGGGCGGTTCCGCGTTGGTGAGGGCAGCCACCTTTTCTGGATCTGGCATCATTCCCTCCGCCGAGAATATGTGTCTGAAAAATTGTTGAGTCCTCTTTCAAAATTCACACATTTCCTTGTTTAATGTGAGGTTTGCTGCTTCCAGGGCTGTGCACACCCTTCTCCTGATCCTGTCAGACAGTTGGGGATGGGTTTGATGACATTGTACATTTTGGATTGAATAATTTCGGCGGCTGAGGATAATGATAGTGATGTGTTATTTATATAGCGCCTTAATCCAAAGAGCTTTACAGAGCACATATTTACATACACTATCACCCAACCGAAATTGGTACTCATTTAGCGACCTTGAAAGGATGAAAGGCTGAGTTGGCCTTGCCGGGATTCAAACCTGCGACCTACAGATCACGCTCAGATCGCAGCAGCGAGCGCTCATCCCGCTGAGCTATCTTATGATGAGGGCAGCCCTGAAACTTAGGATGCATCCACTCTCTACGGCAGCCTCAAGCACATGTATGGGCAGCATTTTAGACTTCCCTTTCAATCTTCATTCAGCGATGAAGAATCCTTTGCAAGGTAGGGGCGGTCAAGATCTGTAGGGTTATATGTTCATCTCTGCTTGGGGCTCTCTGGATTTTGCCGTATACTTCCTCACTAATTACATTTACGGTAGCCCCTGTGTCAACTAAAAATTTTGTCGACAGTCCTTGTATCTGAAGTACAGAAGTAGGGCTATGTTCTTTTGTCTTGTCGAAAAAGGTTCACTCCCGTTCCTCTAAAACTATCAAGGACCACATCGACTGCCTGGCTCCTGCCCTGGCTGATTTCTTCAATCACTCCTTCACCACTGGAGTCTTCCCATTCCCCCTGAATCACTCCCTTGTGCACCCTCTTCTTAAGAAACCCTCTGCCAACCCCTTCTGCCGGGCTAACTATCGCCCAATCTCCATCACTCCCTTCCTGGACAAGCTCCTGGAGAAACTGGCCATCTCCCAGCTTAATCTCCACACTGAATCTGTTGGTTGTCTTCATGACCATCAGTCTGGCTTCAGAGTTGCCAGAAGCATTGAAACTGTTCTCCTGAACATCCGTGAAGTCCTGCCCTCCAACCTTGACTCTAACACCCCCTGTGTCCTCATCCTGCTTGATCTCTCTTCTGCCTTTGACACTGTCAACCATGCCATCCTGCTCAACTGTCTCTGTGATAACCTGGGTATCACTAGTCAGTCTCTGGCAGGGCTGACTTCTTTCCTCTCTGACCGACCCTCCCAGGTCCAACTTGGGCCTTCCTCTCTATTTTTCTCTACCTGTGGTGTCTCCCAGGGGTCTAACCTCTCTCCCTGGCTGTTCAACCAAAACCTGGCACTCCTTGCCCACCGCATCGCCGCTCTCTGCCCCAGCTTTCAGTGCTATGCGGCTGACATCCAGCTCATTCTCAGGCTACCCTCCGTCTCCTTCTCTCCTTCCCTCATCTCTGAATGTCTGTCTGTTATCCAAGAGTGGTGTGCCACCAATGACTTCTGCCTTAATGGCAGTAAGACTAAGATTCTCCTCATCGGCACACCCGCTCCCTCCTTTCCTGTAGTTCTCTGGCCGGCCTCTCTTGGCCCTCTTCCTGCTCCCACCTGCAAAGCAAAAAACCTCGGGGTCATTGTCGACTCCACACTCTCCTTCTCTCCTCACATCTCTGACGTCTCTAAGAAGTCGCACTACCAGCTGCACCTCCTCAGAGGTATTCTTCCTTTTCTCTCCTTCCCCCAGAAGCTCACTGTCTCCAGAGCTCTGGTTCTCTCTAGGCGGGACTATTGCAACAGCCTCTTTCTAAATCTGCCTGCTTCTACTCTCCGCCCTCTGCAACTTATCCAGAGCAGGACTGCGAGACTTGTCCTTGGCCTCAAGCCCAGGGATCGTTTCTCTCCAGGACTGAAAGCTCTGCACTGGCTCCCAGTGGCTACGAGGATTAAGTTCAAAACCCTCTGCATCCTCCACAAGGCCTTCTGGGGCCTCAATATCTTCCACTCTCTCTTCCTAAATATCTTCCTTCTTGAGCTCTTTGCGCATCTGCCTCCAACTCCCTCAGGGTCAGTCGCTTCTCCAAGCAACAAGTTGGTGGTACATCTCTTTCTTCGGCTGGTGCCTCCCTCTGGAACAGCCTCCCTGGGGGATCAAACTCATATGGCTCCACCCACACGAATGTCTGTTGAACGCTTCACCTTGCGCTCATTTTGGAACGCTCCACTCCGGGCTGCCGCACCTGAAAGAACCGGTAGCTCCTCACCGATCAATCGCCTTGCAGGCGAAATGTTGCGCTCTTACTCGATCCTCACACGTCACACGGCTGCTTGCTACCCACTCCATCTGGGCCTCTCACGGATGCTCGCAGCACATCCTCACCAGCATGCGCAGCTATGCTCTGCCAGCACACACATTCACGGGTCCTTTCAGTGACCACTTCTCACCACTGTGGTGTACCAGCAGCTTCCCCACACGGCGCCATACATTTAATCCAGCGCGGACACTGGGCTGCGTACACAAATTCCTTATTCTGCTGTTTAACATTAACTGAACTGAAACCTTTTGTGCCCCTCTTCTTCCGCCCACCTGCTCCTGGCAGGGGGTCACAACACAATTAAGAAGCAACACTTGCCTTGCCTGAATGCCACCTGTTAGGCCATGCCCCTTTTTGGCCACGGCACCGGCTCGATTTTTCAAAAAGGGTTGTGGCATTCACGTCAGGTAAGTGTTGCCGCTTCATTTTTTGCACTGACCCCCTGCCAGGCCCCTGTTTGCATTGATCATCACCCAGGCACCTAGACTGCGTGCCAACAACCCTTTAAAAGCAGTAAGAATGAAGCATGCAAACCCAACAACTCGCCCAGGCTCAACAATAGTCCAAGCTGGCGCAGCCTCCGACTTGAACTCAGGGGCTCTCCTGGACAACCCATCCGCTTTGACATTGCTAAACCCTGGAATGCAAGTTATATTACAATCCTGCTGCGCGGGGAATGAACGGCCATCTTGCTGTGAAACACCTGGCTGCAGGGCACTTGGATTGCACTTCATTTTACAAGGAGCATGCGCTGTGAAGAACAGATGTCTCCATTCTGAACAGTCGGCCTGCATTGCCAAAAGGTAGCCATTTCTCTCTCTCGAAATAATGGGCAAGTAAAAATGAGATGTGACACATAATGGCCATAATGAACGTGCAGCAAATTACCTTGAATACATTATCATTTATTTCAATAACAGAGAGACTAGAAGTGGCAGGAGGAAGTAACAGAGGAACATACCCAACATCAGACTCACCCGACCCTGGTGCAATTCATATTATACACCTGGAGCCCCCCCCACACGCCCACGTCCCTTAGCACTGTTACATGTTGCAGACTAACTCTAAATGTAAACCATTCCCTGAACCCAAAATGGATGCCATGAATAAATGCTGTTATAAGGATTGTCCCATCCCCCACTTATAAAGGTATAACGTTCTTTCATCGACGGGTGCAATCTGGATGGTTCGGTGAGGAGCTTCCGGTTCTTTCGGGTATGGCAGTCCGGATTGGAGCGTTCCATAATGAGTACATTTGACCAAAAAAACTCATTGATATTTATAGGGGGGGGTTGGAAAAGTATATATAAGGGGTGGGGGTCGGGAATAGGTAAAAAAACAATGGGGATGGGGGCTTGGGGAGGAATCCCCCCCAAAAATAAAAAGAATACAATTTCGATGAGTTTTTTTCGGTAAAACATAGTCGTAAAAAAAGCATTGAAATTGCACCCATCAACGAAATGACATAGAACTCTTATAACCATCTAATGAAAGCCTGTCACCACTACAGTTTTAGGACACTCCGTTGCTTTTGAATGCTCCGTGACAACAGAAACACACCAAAATAAGTAGATGACACACAGGTGCAGAAGTAAAAGCTTCTTCAAATGACCATAGTACTTTCTCAGCTAGATGTTGATGCTAAAAGCTTTTCCCTAATTGAAACCTGAATCAAATGTCTATAAAAATTAGAAAACATTTTAAAAAACACTGAGTTTCCTTAACTGACATCAAATGCCCCTCCCAAAGCATCGAAATAGTGAAGGGACTCGCTGTGAGCTCCATATATTTTTTTCATATTTTACAAAGAGAATTCAGCACGTGTGGAATGCAGAACGTGAGCTTGCCTTTAAAAACAGCAGCCATATGCACCCAAGATTTTTGCCCAGGGTGCTAATAGCAGACTTTGCGACTCCAAATATTTCGAACAATAAAAAACTTTTTATTTTTAAATGAAAAAAAGGTGTAGCGGGGGCCCGACCAGACCAGATCTGGGGTTCACAGCCCAGTTCTCACCCATCAGGTTGAAGGCTGGGCCGGGGAGGCGTTCAGAAGGAGTTGGCGTTTGAGCAGACTGTGACATGTGGCAGATGTCACATGCCACGTTCAACTCCAACCCTTTCTCGGCTTCCTCACAGCTCACATACAGGAACCAGGAAGCTCTCGTTCCTGTTTTTGAGCAGCACAGAGAAGCCGAGGGTGGCATGGAGGAAGGACCGAAGCTGCAAGAAAAAGGCTTTTAAACAAATATAATGTGTATGTCTGAAGTGCGTGTCAGATGTATGTATGTGAATGGTGGGTGAATGCGAAGTGATGCGATGTGTGTTTTTGAATGTCCTGGGTGGGTGGCTGAGTGCCTGTGTAGAGAATACAATGAGTGGATGTAAGAAAAGGTGTGAGTGACTGGTGGGTGAATGATAAGTGATGTGGTGTGTGGTGTTGAATGTTCTGGGTGGGTGGATGCCTGTGTAGAGAATGCAATGAGTGCATGTAAGAGAAGGTGTGAGTGAGTGACTGACTGGTGGGTGAATGAGTATGAAAGTTATTGTGTGCTTTTGAATGCTGTGGATGGGTGTGTACCTGTGTAGAGAATGCAGTGTGAATGAATATAAGAGGGGATGTATGGGTGAGTGACCGGTGGGTGAAAGGGGATGCCTGTGTGCATGTGTGTGTAAGGCCCTGGGAGATTGGGGATCACTAGAGTATTTTTGGCACATCCTTTATTGACTGTGCATATGTTACTGGTATTTTCGGGCAAAGCCAAGTTCATGTGTCTTATTCCCTGGCTAGACTGGCGCAGTCAGTCTAGCCATTGCTTACTGTGGCATGACATTTATCACTCAGCATCTTTAAAAAGGCAAGCATGATAAGTAGTGCTACCTCGCTAGACTGATGTTTTTGTGTAGCGGCCTGTATATGTTTTACTGTATCATGACTTTTTGTTAACTGAGCATCTATGATGAATAGAGCATGATAAGTGTTCTTATGGGTCTAGACTGGCTTACATTGGAACCAGTTTGGACAGGTTTTCATATTGTGACATCTTGCTTTTATAGGCCAACCGACGGGAGTATGTTCTTACATAGGAGTACTGGCATATATTGGCAGATCCAGTTTTGTGCCAAGTGCCAGTAATGATACTATAAAAAAACATCTTAAAGAGAACATGAGTATGGTCTTATATGGGAATAGTAGCATATGTTGGTGGAGCCAGCAATGAAATGTAAGGGCACAGCCAGCATACTGGCATATATTGCAGGGACCGGCATGCTAATGCAACAGGAAATGCCCTCTGCACATTTGGTGACTTGCATCTATTGTACTTTTTTCATGATTTACTCTGCACTCTTAAAAAAACGATTGTTGGCCTTTTATCCATATTGTTGGCCTTTTACCCACATTTTCACAGAAAGTGTGCTGCGAAATGCACCATTTTAATCAATTATTCAAAACATGTTCTAAGGGGAGGGAGAAGAATCCCCCTAAACACTCCCCCCAACCTCATTTTTGTTAGTTCGGGCTCCCTCGCTACGGTCAGTCGCAATCACATACTTGTGGAAAATATTGACACCCTCCAAAAAAACAACTCAGCAACCACCACTGGTGGCTGCTATATTTGTGGACCAGGCACCACCCCCTTCTTTCTACGGTTCGTGAAACATTTGAGCTTTGAAAAAAGAACATATTTACTTCTTTCACTTGCGGTAGTGTATGGCCCTAGAGGCAGCATAATCATCATGGACATTGAGCACACGTTGTGGTCAGGGCCGGCCCGGGGAGTGGCGTGCACTGTGCTTTGGTAAGGAGCTTGGGGGACCCCACTGCATGACTCACAGTGGGCCCCCCAAATGTTGTGCTACGCCATTGTCTGACAAAGGGGTAGTGTGCAGTGCGCGCCTTGAAGTCTGCCAGTGAGTCCCAAGGTGAGAAGCAACTTGTGGGTGTTTTCAATTTAAAATAACTGTGTGGTGCCATGGATTTATATGTGCTGCAATGGTATTACATTAAATGGCGGGGGCTTTTTAAGTCCTCTGGCACCCAGTATTACGCTTACATAAAAACTATGAAGGGTCTTGGGCATATTGAAAGAACCTTTCCCAGGTATTTATACTCCAGCAGAGATACCATTATCAGGTGCACTCCCCTGTGTGCACGCAGACCACTCTAATAGGTTTCTTCTATTGTAGTGGTAGCTGACTCATAGATACATTTATAACCAGGGAATTTTGTTGATACTAAATCCTGGTCAATGATTTAATTTTCATGCCTTGCTCGTGCAGCATTTTGCTGCTGGGTAAACAGCAGCGCACACCTCCCCAGGTCAGTGCTATTTTGGCTTGTTTAACACAGCAATGCCACAGATAACGTGTACTTCTGTTTCTATCGATCTATTGATGTTTCATACACTAGCTGTAGCCTGCACAAGAGAATTTGGTTACATTGTTACAAGTACTGAATTATGTATGTTTTACATATAGACCCCATATCGAATCTGGAAAATGACATTCCCCAAATGTGTGATAGTGGACAAATCACGCCTCCCTCTGTGCCTCGATTCTTATGTCTGGCTGAAATGAGAGCGCCTGGAAACACGGGTGCTAGACGCATCTGAAAAATCTGAAGTTTGCCATTACTTCCCGTGGTGTCACTTGGGGGCGGGGTCAAATTACATCACTTCCTGTGATGTCATCAGGGGTCAAGAGTTGTGTGATGTCACTTCCGCTACCCCAGGCATTTTGGTGGAATGACTTCCCTGGCTACTAGTGGCAATGGTTGCTGTGGGGGAGTTACTCCTAAACTCAGGTTAGTGGGCCATTACCGACCCGCAAAGAACCTCAAATCAGCAATTAAAGCAATATTATTGAATGCCTAAATTACCGACAGTTTTCTGGAGGATAGCACAATACCCAAAATCTCCAAACAGTTTGATAAAAGCTGTCTTTCACTCATCACCGTACCTCATACCCAAGAAGTAATAAACCCCCACCATGGTTGCACCTCAGACTCCACTATATCACCATTCAAAGGCAAAGGAGATGGATCTCGACGCCTGTATTGCAGACGCGGACACAGTCCGGATCTCTTTTCATGTGCAAAAGTCAATCGAGCCCCAGCTGTGGACTTAAATGAAGCAATGCTTCTATTATCTAAATTCTCATGCAATATTATTTTGGATTTCAAAATATTTTAATTGAGGTTTTGCAAGGTACAATAAACATTTCAACTATGCGTAATCGCTCCCAACATGGACATGTATCCAGTGAATTGTAAGATGGTGTGTGAGAGAGTTGGATGGCTGGTATACTTGGGGTGCTTCAATTACAAGCAAGTAACTGGGGGGTGCTACAATTACATGGTAAAATTCATACAATGGATATCTGAGCAGGCAACATGAGTCAGAGTTATGAAATAGAACTCTATCATTTTGCTTAGTGGAGGTTGTGGATTCACGCTTTTAATCATTTAATCATCCTCCTCTAGGGGGGATAGCTCAGGGGCAACGTACTCGCCTTGTAAGCAAGAAGAGGCGGTTCATTACAGTTATAAATCACCAACCATATTATATCATTACTAGTCTCCTGTCCACAATGACTCTCTGGATTCTGCAAGTTGGATTTGAGTTCAAGCACTGGAAGTCGCCCCTTTGTGGGCCTAAATCAGGTCTGGTTTAGGATTTGTTATTAGGTTTAGGAGAGAAGAGGAAAGAGAAAGAGGTTGTGAGGAAGAGAGAGCGGGGGAGAGCAACCGAACGTGCAAGGGATGAAGCTTCGGAGAGTGCGCTGTAAGTAGATTTGTAAGTATAGCTCTGCTACTGCTGGTTTATCTAGGTCTACGTTGTGATCTGTGTCCTTCACTGAACACACAGTGGGCTGATTCATGGAATTTGTGCGCCGAAAAACTGAAATTTGTGTGCCATTCTGCCCGCAAATCCCCATCTGTTAAACAGGGATTTTCGGGCAGAATGGCGCGAAAAAACCCCGTTTTTCAGCTCACAAATTCCATGAATCAGCCCCAGTGTGTTTTGAGGGTATATATCTTTATCCTAAACATTGTATCTTTGTTAGTTTTAATTGTGGTTAGGTTGGTCCATTTGGGAGCCACATACGTCCAGTGGGTTGAGTCTCGTATTTGGACAGTGTGGGGGCTGGCGGAGGCTGGTCTAAGACCACTGTATCCATCCATGCAACATTTAGGGGAATTGATGTGGAAGAAGTTCTGTTATGGGGGTTTCTGGAGGGCACATATTATTTTCATGTCTCATTCTCCAACAAACTACACAGCACTCAGTCTATTGGGACTGTCCAGAGAATAGTCTGGCAGTCCCCGCAGGTCCCGCATCTTACACATTACTTTAGGCTCCCGACCTCGGGAAGAGAACGTATTTTTTATTTTTTATTTAATTGTATTTAGTTTACAGTCTACATACAATAGATAAAAAAACCTTTACAATTTGATGTTCAACCTTCTGAAATAAAATTTTACAAGTCATTTTCTTTGGTCTTGCTCGTTTCCGATAATAAGTTAAGAATGAAGAAACAGAAAGCGAAAAAAAAAGTAAAATGGAATAAAAGACTGAAAAGGAAGATGAGGAGAGGAAACCAAAGGAGTCCAAACCTTCCTCCTTTCTCTTTCACAGTTCATATGGGGCAAATGTTTGTTTTAAGGTTTATGAGGATCTCCATACTGGGATATCTGTTTCACTCATTTCTATTTGAATGTCCCTCTCCCCCTCCAAGTAATAATATATCAAAATGTAATTAATTTGGTATTACACCAACCAGTTTTCTGGCTGATCATTACATTTCCGGTAGTGCTGGTCTATGTTTGTTTCTTCAGTCCTTCTTTTTTCCAACACACTTTTAAGGGAGAGGATAGGGTTACAAGTTGAAGAATGCTTCAAGTCTCTGCGGGATGGTGTACCCTAAAGCCAGAAAAGGAAGCCAGCCACACACAGACCTCAGCGGGAAGCTACGGTGAAGTGGTGCAAACACCACAGGGACAGACTCGTGTAACCCCAGAGAAAAAAACACCAAGGTTGCAGGAATTCAATACATGAAAAAAACACACAACTTGTGAATAGCTCTTTTATAAACAAACATGTGGGGGAAGGAACTTTATGTACAAACACTTCTTGTCTGTGTGCTTAACCATAATGGGTATGAGTTATGTAAAAATGCAATACATAATGACTGCAATTTTATTTCACGTTCAAAAATGCCTGTTTTGTACAGAAACAGCAAAAGGGCTCCACTTTGTGTGTTAGAGTGCTTTTAGAATTAGCACTTTGAAGTCCCTTTAATTTTAGCGCTGGGCGAGAGTCTCGCGGCTCCATTATTCTGACTCTCTCACCACTCACACTCGCGATCCATGTGTATAAAATTTCACCCTAGTGCACCTCAGAGGGCAAACGTTTTAAAATGCTTCTTTGATCTGGTAGTAGCAAAACCTGTAGAAATCAGGATTCCTACCAGAGGCATTGTTAGGGTGGGGGTGGGCTGAGGGGGCTATAGCCTGACTCTTTTTGTTATAACCCCGGATAGAAGCTTGGGGGATACAACCAAGAGGAGAGCTAGCCCGAGTCACGACAGTCCCGACATAAGTGTAGCCCCAAATCTTTTGGTTGTAGCTCTGAATAAAAGATATGGGGCTACAACCAAAAGGCTAGCTAGCCCCGAGTCCCGGCAGTCCCGACATTAGCGTAGCCCCGGGTCTTTTCCAGACCCAGCAACATTTCTGCTACGTCAAGCATACAGCTTGGAACCCTGTACATCAGTGAATATCCCACTGGGGTCCATGTAAAAAGCTGCTGCATTTTGTATGCATTTTGTATGCTTGCAAAGCAGGTGATTGATTGCTGGAAAGTTGCTAGTACTGCCCTGGGCAACTACCCACACAATGTTTGTTCTTCCTTGCATGCCATTACAGAAGATAAAAGACCATATGCAATCAAGCTTGGTCCCACCACAAAAGGGGGCGATCAATTGCACAACCTAAGGGATGTTTCAGCCTAGCTGAGCTTCATCACTGAGGAATAGCTTGGGTCAGCCGGGATAGCAAGCTCGAGACCCATCAATTGGGATATCCATCAGGGTGGCTTTTGCAAAAGTTAATAGTGATGGGTGAAAGGATTTGTGCAAATCATAAACACTAGCGTTGCACTGCGTAACAATACAGACCTTCATCTTTCAGCCTGCCATGCCATTAGAAAAGTGAAAGACCATATGCAAATCAGGCTTGGCCCCACCCAATAAGGGAAAGTCCAGCCAGAAAATCTTGATCACTTCCCTTCTGCACAAGACCACAAGAAACCCCAGACATGTTTCGGCCTCATTGGGTATCATCAGTGAGTTACAGATTGGGTTTTTTTGGCAAAGCAAGCAGTCACTCACAAATTTGTAGTACTTCAAGTATTGCAGGCTGAATTACAATGGTTCGGAGGGTTGCCCAGAGCAATGCCAGGGGTTGGGATTTATTCAAAGCCTTCTATCTGTCAGTTTAGCATTAGTCATCCGACAGTGTGAAGGACAGGTAGCCAAGATATGGGTCCTAAACTTGCTGTGCCTAGAGACTCAAGCTACAACTCAGTGATTACCATTTGCGTGGTTTCACTTTCCAATGTATTATGACTTATAACATTCACATGGTCATATATATATATATATATATATATATATATATATATATATATATATATATATTTATTACAGTGCGACAGTCGCTGCACTATGGTTAAATACATAGGAAACACGACAAATTAATTGCTAATAACTTTTGACTCGCATGATGGATTTGCCTGAACTTTTGCAAACAAAAACTTTGTCACAGCCCTTCCCCCAAGATGGAACATTTTGGGAAAGATATGCTAAAAAATAAAAAAGTTATGAAGAAAGTAAAAAAACGCTGGCCTAGTCCCTATTCATTTTCCCATAGAGAAAAAGTCAAAATATTGCTCAAGTGCACAGCCAAAACCGCTAGACGGAATTGGAACAGGTACATAACAACTTGGACACGAAGCGTTGAGTCGATTTCCAGGAAGGGTCTGAGTTTATTCCTTTCAGTAGTTGTTAAAGTAGGTGGCCCCTTCTCCCAAAAATATAGCTATATCTCCCATGATGCTTTGCAGCATATTGGCATTTCAGAAGTTAAAAAGCCGGCATTTTATTTTGTTCGATTCAAAAGATGTTCACAAACATTTTCAAAATATTTGGGAATATTTTAAAACGAGCATTTAAAATAATGCCTTTTGGAGGAGGTAGAATTGGGGGGGAAAAGAGAACATCATGTGAAATTTTGGAGTTGGGATAGACATGGAGAACCAAGATCAGAACTCAAACGTTTTTGCTCAGCTTAACTCTGCGTATTCCTCTTGATGACCCCCATAATGGCATTTCTCCCATAATGCAATTTTGTATGTCATTGTGATTTGCAACAGGAGTGCGCTGTGTTAAGCTGGTCACGACGTCCCACATCCACTGAATTTCAAGGGTTTTATTGCCTTAAATCTGTGCCTTTGTCCATGTGCACTGTACAGATTGCCTATATATGTTTCTTTTAGACCCACTAGGCCTTTTGCCGTGGCCACTGTACATGTCTTTCTGGCGCACTAGCCAGATCCTGTGGCCCCCGCCAGTGAGCACGGGTGTTGTGCTCCCTAGCCAGGGCCCTATTGCACCCCTGGACATGTTTGTATTTGTATTTATTAGTTTATATAGCGCTTTACGCCAAAGCGCTACACAAGTGAACAACTTGATACAAAGAACATAAGAATATAACGGTAGAAGCAAACTACAGTATGAAGCAATCTATTAATAAACCAGTAAGAAGAGAAAGCAGCGGAATGTGGGGGAGAGGAGAGGAGGGGAGGAGGAGAGGGGGGAGAGGGTGAGAGAGGGGTGGTAGCGAGTGGTGGCAGGGAATCAAGGGAAGGAGAAAGAAAGGAGGGGAAGCAGGAAGGGGAGGGAGTTTCAAGGCAGGGGTGGAGAAGGAGAGATTTAAGGGAGGTGCGAAATGATGAGAAAGTAGGGATATTTGTAGGAATTGAGAGAGGTAGGGAGTTCCAGTGCAGGGGAGCTAGGAGCTGGAAGGAACGGAAACGGGAGGGGCACAAGGAGATGGAGGCACAGTCAGAAGGAAGTGATCAGCTGAACGAAGGGAGTGGGATGGAGTGTAGAAAGAGAGGAGGGAGGACAGGTAGGGGGGAACGAGTGAGGTATGTTGCCCAAGTAGGTTATCCCACACCTCACTATAGCTGTAAAATTACACTTTTGTTGGTATTAACCTAATTTAGTTACTTAGAGGAAAAAGTAGTACGCAATCCAAAATGAATTAACACTGCAGCCACTGAAGAGGTGTGGAGGCTGTCTGGGTGCCAGTAACTGCTGTGTGAATGATTTTGCATCTACTGGGACTGGAGCCATATTTGTAGGTTGATGGGCAATAAAGCTCTGTATTGTCCCCCTATCTAGAGGGCCTCAGATTCATTTACACTCACAATAAGTGAGGAAGTGGCAGGTCACTGGTATAATAAGCCAGGGACCTCTTTCAGGAGAGAGAGGAAACCTTTTCCAAGGAATCTTTGGAGGGCCGCCAGGGGGGGGTCAAGGAGGGGGGGGGCATCTCTTTGCTTACCTTTGTAGGCTTCCCATTACACTGAAGTACCTAAGACCAGATTTCCCAAGGTTTTCCAAGACCTGTGACTTGCTCCATGCTGTAGACCAACCCAAAAGGTTCTCTATTCTCTACGCTTTGCTTGAAGAAGGGCATAGCTGTGATGTGACATGGAAATGGGTTTAAATGGGGAGCAATGGAGTAGAATGTGCACTCTCTCTAGAAACACCCCTCTCAGTCCCAGGCTGAACCTGAGATGTTATAAAGTTATTATACTTAGGAATAGACTTGTTGGTGCTGAGGCCGACTTCTGGTCCTATCTATGACCACAAGATCTACCCCGTGACATTGACGATGCTAGCGCAACACTGATGTCTGGGAATATCTGCATCATTTGTAATTAGGGTGGGTAGCACATATTTTGCCACACCGTTGGCTAGATAATGGAGCACCCCCTTGGAGGTTATGCTTTTGAGCACAGAGGAGAGAAAAAGTTTGTAGGTTTTTGCAGGTTTTTCATGCATGATCTTTTGACAATGGAGCTCATTAGTACTTAGGTGCTGGCATATATGGATAATGCATGTGCAATCGCAGACGCGCACATATGCAAACATGTGCCAGCAAACATGTGCCAGCAGTCACAAAATCGGCAAAAACATGCACCCACACCAAAAGCATTGACAAACAAAATATGCAACACCAACAATCACACAATAACACATACACACACACAGTCACACACAAGCACACACACCAATAATGGGGATCTGAGGAAAAAACCTTTTTTAAAACAGTGTTACTGTTACTACCTATAAAAAGGCTAGAAGCATTGAAATTGTCAACATTAAGGCTACTATCAACACTCCAACACAACAAAAAGTAAAAACTACAAATGGTGTGATTTGCAACATTAAGGTTTCTACAGTCATTTTATCCAAAAAGTTAATTGTACTACAAATTAATTATTACTTCACAATACACCATTACCACACAACACTTGTTTTTAGTAGTAGGTCACTTACACCCACAAGGTAGCCACAATGAGTCCTGTGAAGTAGCTGTGTAGTGTGAGTCAAAGTTATGAAGGAAATTAAGATGGGGTATTCTATATGGACTTGTTAGAGACCATAGCAGCAGGCTCTAACATGTGGCAGTGACTATTACCCAAGTTAGCGGTACCAAGCAGAAGACGTGGGCCTTCTAAATAGGGCTAAGGTTCCTGTCCACACTGTAGAGTCCTAAAGGTAGGGGGTCTGAGTTGTTCCTGAGACCACATAAAAATTGGGATGGATAGGAGAGTGCCTGCCTTGCTATATTTCAGCCCAATTATTTGGTTTTATTGCAGGTGATCTCCCCCTCACCTGAAGGTCCTTGTCAGCCAATGTTACCTTCCTCTCATGATTCTTGTGTCACTCTCTCACGCTCCCTAAGGTTGCTGGTAGAAAGCCTAGACTTCCGGCTCTCCAATCCTACCAGGATCTTTAAATGTTTTCTGAGTTGGGTCCTGCAATCAATCTCGCCCTCAAAACCCAGCTTCCGAATGGGCCCAGTGTATTCCTCACAGGCTGTCCCTGTCTATCTCAAACACAACAGGTCTTGCATCGTTCCCTAACACCCATAGGGGTACTGGTGGAAAGCCTAGGCCCCAGTCTCTCCATTTCCAGGTGCTTTCATACACGCCACACAGTGTAGACGTTGGGCCTCATTACAGGGTTGCTAGTATCCTACCGGTAATACCGCCAGTAATTACCACCAGATTACGAGTGCCAGTAAGGGTGGTAAATCCCTATTCCATGTAGTCTGAAATTGTATGCGCGTAGGGTGCCGAAATTACCTCCAGCTCTTAGCTGGTGTAGTTCCGGCCAGGCCACTGGCAAACTTGATCTTTGCTGGTCTGGAAGCGTGCTGGTATACGGAACTTCCAGCACGTTATGCGAGACAAGCATGGTATCAAGAGAGACACAGTCTCAAAAGTAACAGTTTGAAAACCTAAGATTTTGTAGGGTTGGTGTAAGGCCTAACCGGCCCTATCTCTAATGGAGTTGTTCCCTCAACTGATGCTTCTAAGGGCCGTGGAAGTCCAAAACCAAAGTGTTTGTCAAAACCTATGCTTGCCCTCACTCCTGAAACAAATGTGATGGTAGGTCTTCTTAAAAAAATGCTGGTTCAAAAAGAAATGCAAACCAAGGCTGGTTTGAGGTAGACTTACTGTCAGGTTTAGTTCTGCCAGTTTAAAAAAATAGTTCAACACGAAAGGGTTGCCCTCTGGATCTTCCAGGTAGGGCTCTTGAAGAAGGACAGTACAGTTAACAATGTCTCTGGGTCTCTTGGGGCTCCCTAACCCAAGCTTTGACCCCTCTGGTTCCAACAGAAAAGACACAGTTCCTTTTATGCCTCTCAGGGTTCTCTTCCCCAAGTCTAGGCTTCTCTCCTTTCAACAATGTCTCTCACAGTTTATTTTGTGTCTCTCACGGGCCCCTTCCCCAACCCATGACCCCTCTTGTCTCAAATGAAGATCCCCAGTTCCTTTCCGAGTTTCATTTGGGTCTCTCCGGGTTCCCTTTCCCAAGCCTTGGCCTTTCTCCTTATATTTATTGTATTTAGTTTGTATTTAGTTAATTAAGAACTTTTACAATTTTAGTTGTTTACAGTAAATCAATCATTCACAGCAACTGTCACTTAAATAGTCTTATACAAAAAGATATTTAAAAACAGCTATGAAACAGTAATAAAAGACACATCCATACGGATCAAAATAAACATTTCATTATAGCTCAGAAACAAAATCAGTTCATAGTCAATTCATATCAATTTCAGTCAAATTACTACAATTTCACTCTATTTCAATTGAACTGTTTTCCATACCCAATAAAGTGCAAGTGCTTTGCGACTGATTGTGTATTAGAGCAGTAGGTCCAAAATTCCTTCGACTTAATTTCATCATAATCGTGCACTAAGTTGCCTAGTGTGGTCATATAGAGAGGCCCTAAACACGGGCATTATAACGATGTCTTTCACAATTTTCTATGGACCTCTCAGGGATCCCTTCCCCAAGCCTTGGCCCCACTTGTCTCAAACAAAGGTTCACTTAAAAGTTCACTAACACAAAATGACAAAGTTCACCTTGTCAGTATGTGCCTTTCCACCTTCTACCAAGTGGATCTGCAAACCCCCTTTGGTCAGCACAAGGCAGTATCAGAGACTTTCGAGAACAAAGCGCTTTTGTTCCTCCCATGTACATCCGCTCTGATTTCTGTCCGCTCTCCTAACACTCTGTACTTTTCTTCTGGCACCTTTTCCTTCCTGAGCCTCTTTCACTCTTTCGTCTGTCTGTGCCTCTTGCACACTTTCCACTTGCTGTACCTCGTGCACCCTTCTTTTACTTTGCTGTGCCTCTTGCAAGCTTCTTTTCTGTTTGCTTTGTGCTGCCCGCACCATTCACACATTTTCTTTTCTCTGTTTCTTTTTCGCTCGCCCTATTTCTTTTCTTTCCATTTCACAATTTACTGTTTCTGCCTTTTCTCCTTTCGCGCAGCTAGCGCACTTTCTCTTACTTTTGCTTTTCAATTATCATGCCGCTTGCACCTTCCGCTGCTACTGCTCCCGCTTCAGCTACACGCACGCTACTGAGTATCTCTCTCTCTCTTTCCCTCTCTCATGAAATTCACTGATTCCTCAGGATGTGTTTGTCGAGGTCAGGGTTTCACCACCTACCACTCAGATACCGCTGGGACCTGCGCACATCCCAGGAGAACAAGCACTGGCCCGGATACAGCCAAAAGGTCACAGCTTTTCCCAATCTGGCTCCATGGAGACACAGCTCCATCTCCATGCTGCAAACCCTCTCACACACCGGGTCAGCGTGCTGGCATCCCGTTCTCCTCTGGATCCTCCAGGAGCCTCCAGCTGTAGGCCCCTGTCTCCTGGCTTCTACGGTCCATCCAGCAAACCCCAGCTCGCTCTGTTTGTCTAGCAAAGACCGGTCTGGGAACAAGAAGGGATCCCCTGCTGGACTCAGCCATACAGCCTCCCTTCTGCTCTCCCAACTGCTTCTCCCTGCAGTACTAAGCCCTGTCAAGGGGTTTCAGGTGTGAGTCCTTGGCCTCCCTTGCCTGACTCTCGTTAGGCCAATTGATAAAACATGCCTAACCCTTAGGTTCCCTTCTCTCCTGGTGAGTTCTGGGGTGATGTTCAATAAAGTGCATGTGTGTATAATGGTTGTTAAGTGACCCGACCTCATTAAAGGGACAGCCTAGTGATGGATTGTAGTAGGCCTCTCCTTTCATCTTCCTTTCATCTTCCTCCTCTCAGTCACCTCTTCTTCGTCCCACTACATGTTGGAAATGGGGAGGGAGGCACGGATAAGATTGAAAATACCCCATAAAGGCTGAGGGAAAGTGTGATGATGTATAAGGGGGAATACTGTGTCTATGTACCAGTAGATGTTACAAGTGGAAAAATGAAGCAAGATCTGCAGCCCAAAGAGGTTGTGGGAGGGATAACAGTGGATTGGTTGTTAGTAGAACAAAGGGTATACCATATTTCACACATGGATACACCACTCCTAATTGTAATGGGTTATTGAGAGGCCACCCTCAACACAGGGAGTTCCTTCCCTCCCCACTCAAGGGGTTACAAAACAAAAACTTTTTGAAGGATAATTTTATTCAGCCCTATCGCCAATTCATCTAGGTTCTACGTTATTTAATCGCGGGACTTTTCATTGTGGGGTTTTTTACCGTGAATTTTTTTTCAAAAAAAAAACATCAAATGTTTTTCCCCCCAAATCCCCTTTTCACTTTATTTTTTTTTTATTCCCTTACACAATTTTTTTACATTTTTTAACCCCCCAAAAAAAAGATGTATTTTTTCGAAAATAAATTTGTGGTAAAAAACCCTGTGATGAAAAGTCCCACGATGAAAGGACGGGATACCTTCATCTAATACCCCCTGGATCCCTCCCCCTAAGCTACCAATGATCCAAGACCCAGGCTGGTGCACAGGAAATATATTTAGGTTTATTTGATCAGATGATATGAAACTCGCAATGAAATGTCAAACACCACTTTATCCGTGGCACAACACAATAAACTTCTCTCACCATAAATAAATCACAACAGTGAGTTGAGATAAACAGAAATCACAATTCCTTACATTCTACAAATTTCACTTAAAAAAATAATTAGCGCTGGTCCGTGTACACATTTATAGATGTAGTGCTGCGCAATTTTGATATTCCAGCACACTTAAAAGGCTAGCAGTTTATTACTTTACAAATTTGTGCAAATGCATATGGCAATTATTATTTCACCCACAGTTTCGCATTAAAATAAACACCAGGTCATTTAGCGGTTTGTTTTTCAGACTGGCCCGTGCTATAGTGTGAGTTGGGGAAGTCTAACAGAAATATTTGAAGGATTTGGGAAATTACTCATATTCCTAATTTTGCCATCCACACATTCACCAACTCTCACATTTGTAACATTTTCAGATCAGCCAGAAACACATCTTAGATAGCCATTACAGTTCCCTGACACGCAGGTAGAGAGATTTTATATCCCCACAATCACCTGAAAATTACATAAACATGACCCATAAATAAAAGAAAAAGAATCTGACTTACGGTTTCTGGGAAAAAGGACTAAGCTATAATAGTCCTTTTAAATTAATTGTAAATCTGCATGTTCAGCAAATGGGAGCTCTGCTTCATCCAGCCATTTGTCTCATATGGCATATGTGTGCATATATTTATCCACTCAGCAGTACTTCCTCACATCATCCAGCTGCACTTCAAGAGTGAACAGCAAAATGGCTGCGCTGGCTCCTTAGAGCACCATTGCTACGCATCAAAACTGTGTTTTACAGCTACAAAATGTCAATTGCACAATCTTGCCAAGCACCTATTGGGCAGGATGGAACAGGGGGCACACTGAAAAAGCCTGCCAGTGTGTTTCTTGCATGCACCAAGAAGAAAATTGAGAAGCAGCACTGCTTTGCTGCTTTTTCCACATTCCCCTTGAAAAAGGAAATATTTGGCCTTTATAATGATGGCGCCCTGACGCTATTTCCATCTGTACACCATCACACTGCTTTCATCAATGAGGCCCTACCATGCCCACCCATATCCAGATTGTGCTCCAGCAAAATAGAACATTATCCCTGTATGACAGGCTGTGCCGGCCAAATCTGAGAAGTCAAAAGAAGCTTTATTTTCAGTTGCACAGGAAAAAGCTTGACTTTTGAGTTACAAAATGTGAAATATCAATGCTTCAAAAGAGACTCTGGCTCTCTGCGCCTACATCAATTTCAATGGGCCTGTGTTTTAAACAAATTGTTGTATAAGTGAAACTGACTAGGGCTGCAAAACCATTTGGGAAATTCAGAGAGAAAGACTTTTGAAATGGTCAGCCCAGTAGACTTCACCATGTGTTAAAATGTGCATTTGTAAATAAGGAAAAATGCCCATTTTAAAAGTGAAATGTTGAAAGAAGGCCCTGTTTTGGCCTAGCAATGTAAAGTTTTTTTTTTGCAGGGAAACATATATTGGATGTTTTATTTGAACAGGCTTGATTTTGATTCCTGCCATGGCTCAAGGGACATTTGGCTGACAATAGGAGTGGCCTAACCCCCGAGGAGCCACAATAGACTCAAGGACAAATACATGTTAATTGCTACTATTGGAACATTTTGAATGGGCCAGAAGGCCGCATATCACAGGCTCATCAGACTTTTGTCTGAGCTGAGGCTTCTTACAATAGAGATTCTGGGACACGGACATGTGAATTAGGAAATCACACATTCCCGCAACTTCTACTGGGAGCTTCAAAGACAGCTCAAGATCAACCTTCCAACTATGCCATTATATGGTGAACAATGCTGACCATTTTGGCTCTAAAGACTATTTTATTAATACACTTTTAAGACTTTTATCTTTGCAACAGGACTCCGCAGGAATGTAAAAAGTTAACAGTTTAAGTGTAATTGTGTGGTTTTTAATTTAAAACGTGGTAGCCTTCACTGCCATAATGGGAACAGAAATGGAAAAAGAATTGGACAATTTGAGGAAAGTATACATGATGCGACTGTGAAATTCAATACTTACATGCCTTATGATAATCTATACCGATGTATAAAGTTATAGAATTTTAGGTCGAATATTTTTCACTGTAAATCACGAAAAACTATTATGGGGCGAAACAAAGCCCTACAGACATGAGGGTGGGATTGCCATGCTCTGCATAAAATATGTAATCTGCCTAATGTGTTAAGATCCCACAACTGTAAAAATGTGCCATTTATGTCAAAACTGGATTTTAGCTAAAGTAACTGTGGGATGATCCTAGGCATTGTACAGCCATATCATAAAGCTGATGTCATGTCTCTAAAAGTCAATCCAGCGGACAGCAAGGCGGTAACAATCACCCCTGGCTAATCCAGTTGTTAGAGGCATGCCTAGCTTAAGCCTGCCCCACCATATAATTTTATAATGTCACCATGCCTTATAAATAAGGGAGCCTGACAGAACTGTACACACTCTCTTCTGAATTTTCCAGCGCCTGCGTATACACATATCCCACCTTCACTCTGCAAGATTCCAGACCCCACTGCCAGAAAAGGGATAGTTGACCCAGTCCTTCCTATCCAGGCAGAACCACCCTTCAGCACTAAAACACTGTAACAAAATCCCACTAACTTCAGGGAGAAAGGGGAAAGGTGTCTGAGCCCGCTTTGGGATTCTCCAGTGCCACCTGCTTGTCCTGCTTACCCGCTCCATCCAGCAGAGGCCTCGCTGTGACATGACCAGACCTTTGCTCAGCTGTCTTTTGCCAGGATAGCCCGCTATACGGTGACCAGAACCTTGTGAGCCCAGAACCCAGTTGGCTGTCCCAAATTCCGAACTCAAGTGCTGATTGTGAGTATTTCCCCATCCCATAGTAACACATAGCATACCCCATCTTGACCCCTTTGTCTTTGCCCTATTTTCTAAGTAATCCTATCCATACCCTGATAACTTGTCTAAACTGTTCTAATTCTCTGTGCACCCTGTCCTTGTTTTTATAGTGTTAGCGCAATTCTTCCATTCACCTCATCTTGTAACTCCATAGCAATATTTTTAATAATTTAAATTAATTCCCACATAGATCTCAACGCGGTGTGAAGGGGTTAAGTTGCAAATGAACCCGGGATTGTACTGTGTCTTTCTTTAACAATTTAGTCTGAATAATCTATCTTAAGTAAAACTTGTCCTTTTTCTTTCCAAACAGATTTCCTCCCTTTAACGGCTTTATTTTACCAAAATAAACCCTCCTTTTATCTTGCAAATCTCATCCAGTTCTTCAGCTATAACCCTCCTTTCACTTCTATATTGTCCCTGTGATGTGCATCTTTCCCCTAGCCCAAAAACCGCATTCCAATTCAAAGTATTTCACCCGTTTTTCTGAAAAAACGTTTTGGACATTTAAAACTGCAAACTAGAAAAAATTCAACTTTTCCATGTGTGATTTGACTGCACTGTGTTTTCAATTCAGCCTGCTTTTTTAACTGTATGCCTTTTGTGATACTTTGCCTTGTAGTTTCTAGTGGTATAACATCCCTGATACTGTGTTAAAACATATGCACATAATTATTTAATTACACAAATAATTAATTATTTGTTAAAATGCGAGTGTCATTTTAGGCCATTGCAAAGGTTTTAAAATCCGTTTTTGCCTCTTATCTTGTGAGGAAAGATTTTGATTCTGTTTGCTGCCTCATATCCCTGACTACCTGCTGCTGCTTCTTTCTATCCACTCAGAATTCAAGTAATTGTGGGTTGAGAGAATATTGCAGGGGGAAACCTCAACTTGGGTGCTATCTATCCTAATTCAAAAAGTGCTCCTAATCATTTGTGCTTTGGACATGTTCTTGAAGAAGGTTACCCACGTGGAGTTCAGTAGTTTTCACTGTAATTATCACCCCATTGGTGATTGCTGCCCCATATAAAGATTGTGTGATTTACTTTGAGATTAAAATAAATAAATATTGTGTCACCGCGAACCGTCCTGGTTCATGGTCCATTGTGATCCGGGGTATTTGTAAAAGGGTGTGTGAGACAGGTCGGGTATCATCTCAATTTGAATTCATTGAAAATAAAGAAAAAACATTCTAATTGCGCGCTACATTTAAGGCTGAGGGCGAAGGTCCTGATGCCCAATTGGAATCCTTCACAAATTGGGGGCTGGTTGCTGGGGATTGGGTTTGTTTATTCACAGCTTAACACAGCAGGCTAACCTTCAAGGTTTTAATACTTTGTGTGGCTGGAACACTGTGTTATGCTGTAGAAGCGCCTCCCCAAAACAAAAATCCTAAGTACCAGGCCTGTGTATAAAATTAAAACTAAATCAACCCTAAAAAATATTGACAAAAAGCAACAGAATACAGATTACCCTTACATAAATAAATGAATAAAGTAAGAAGACTTTCCAAAATGGCCACAGTAGAGATCAATATAGCTAGGGAGCACCTTCTGCAAAAATTATTTGTCATGGGAGAATGGCCAGAGCAAGATGAAAAAGTCTGGCACGAAGAGATGGTGCAACAGGTCACCGCCATGAACATGAACTTGAATATGGCAGGATGGTGGCCTATTACATCAAGCTTTGAGTGAGTTATACATGACTCCTGAAATTAAAGAGGAGCAGATTAAAATTGTCAGAATCGCAGCCTACATGTATGTCCATATGGGAGTGATGCAGGAAAAGCATGAGGAAAATACAACTCTTGCGCAAAATCAATCCGAACTCTTAACTAAAATCCAAACTGAAGTGAAATTAGCGGAACAAAAATTGCAAAAGAGCCAAGTTTCTGAAGAAGAATCTGAAAATTACATTAAAAAATTAAAAGAGGACTTGGCTCTCCAACAGCACAATAATGTAGACCAAGAGGTCCAAGTAGATGCATTAAAAGTAGAGTGTCAGGAAAAAGTTGACTCTTTGGAAGAGAGTCCACAGAAGCTGACTCAACAATTAACATATAACAGGGCCTGCTCAGGACAAATAACCATGCTGCAAGATCAAGTCAAAAGGTTGGAAGAGGGGAATAGTAAGCTCATTATTAAAGAACTCCGCTCCCAAGCAAAATTTGATCAAGAGCGCCAGAAATTAAATACCATCAAGCAACAAAGGGATGACCTAGCTGAACAGAGGGGCACCCGAAATCAGGAGAAAGATGTCCTATGTCAGTAAGTAAACAATTTAAAAACAGAGTTACAGGAAAGGTGGTTGGGCCTCCAGAAACTAAATGAACTCAAAACAGAATATGGAAAGTTATTGGAGCACACCAGACGGGTAAAAGGGGATCTGGAAGAGAACACCCAAACCAAAAATGCACAAATTCAGGAGGTGAGTCTCCTGCAAAATTTGCAAAAACTGTCTCAGTGTTCCTAAACCATACAGGTAGCACAAATAGATAATGAGGCCCTCTGTGAGGAGAAAGATGGGCTCCACAAGCAAGTGGCAGCTCAAGAGTGGATCATAGAGACCAGTAAAGCTCTGATAGCCAAGCAGAAGGCTCAGATCTTTGCCTACTATCAAGAGGTAGGTGCTGAGAAGGAAAAACTAGCAAGGTTGGAGAAAGGGTATCCTGATGTAATTCAAACTGGAGGGACACCAAACAGATAGAGAGGGACAGGGCAACCCCTGATCATAGTATGATGACCTCGGTACTGAGGGACTCCAACCCATTTAATACTTTCACACTGATGACTTCATGGCTACCAATTCACTTGATCCAGAAATCATGAGGCCATCAGAATTAAATAGGCCTTGCATGATGGAGCTGACAGGTCAGTGGCCTCCAGAGATTGATAGAAGGGCATTTCTGGATAGATACAAAAACATAATGGCTGATGTCTCTGACCCGGAAACCTCCTATGTGGAGAAAGTCAGGGAATTCGATCTGCAGAACCACTACCTCCAAAGGGACCAGTTGGTTCAATTTGCACAAGAACAACAGGAAAAGAGGCCCCAAAAGAGCATTGTGAAGACCAGTGGCGGCTGCTATCATAGGGCGGCAGGGTGCCGCCCCCCCCCCACCAGGACCCCCACCAGTGACTCAGTGTGTTAAACAGATTCAGAAGATGTTGATGTCCCTCTGAATCTGTAGCAGCGCGGGGGCGCTGTGGAAACAACCTTCTATTGTTGCAGCCGGGCCAGCCCATGAGTAGGATTCCTATTCATGGGCTGGCTGCAACAGCGGGGCGCGTCCTGTTTTACATTGCTCTTGCCCATAGTAAAGTGTGTGGAGCTCGTAACTCCACGCACTTTACGTAACGCTTTTAAGTAGGAAGCTGGCGGGGCGCTTGAGGGGTGTCCCCGCCAGCATCATTATGTGCGTAAACAGCGCACCAAAGATCTATAATCTGCAGGGAGAGAGGGAGTCTCCCTCCCTCCCTGCATAGATACAGTAATGTCATTGGCTATTTGCCAATGGCTGGCAAGCAGCCAATGACATTACTGTATCTGCAGGTGGCAGCCAATCACTTGAGAGTCGGGGTGGGGTGGTGATGACTCAGGGGAGCATGAACCACCCACACTTCTCGCTCTCTTCCGTCGTGATTTCAACATGTTGTTGGTGTTTGTGCTGCACTGCCCTGCCCACCAGACAGAAAGAGTAGGCCAGGTTTGCCCTCTGGTTCCGACTCAGTCCGCCGCTGCCGCAATAAGTAGAACTGTACTGGGCTGGCCATCAGGCCATGGCAACTTTTCTTGTTGCTTGGCTTGGCCTTCTAGTGCGGTGTTCAAGTGAGTCACTGATTCACTCCAGTAGAAGCCACTGACTTCTAATGAAGTGACTCACTGGAACACTGCACTAGAAGTTCAAGCCAGTCGGGCAGCTGCGCCTGCACCTCTCTCTCGTCATGCAACTGTGAGAGAGGTGGGCCCGATGGCTTCAGCTTCTCAAGGTAGGGAGAGGGGTCTCAGACCCAGCCTGGCCTTGTAGGCCTGTCTTCTCATGGCAGGGTCATCCAGGCATGAGAAGACGGGTCTACAAGGAACGTTTCTTGAGCCAACAAGCAAGACACTGAGGTCGCTGGAGGGCTGCTGTGTCTGCTCACCGATGTCGCCTACAAGCTGCACACCTGGTCGCGACAGGGTCTAGGGGGGAGGACTGTGGGCTGCCGGCGGCTGCGCTAGCATTAAACGAATTAGAGGGCCTTGTGGCTGGGTCAGAAACTCCGAGTTACTCACTCAGTAACTCAGAGTTACTGACCCAGCCACAAGGCCCTCTACATTTCATTTCTCAATTCACCCTTGTTGTTTTCGGGAAGCAGTAAGGGGGGTGTAGACTGTAGAGTGGCAGTTGAAAGTTACGTATAGTTATTTTTTTAAAGAAATGTTTTCCTAAAAAAACAGTTGCCTCACACTGCATACCTCTACCTCTGCCTCCTGTTCCTACTGAAATAGGAACATCATAGTGAACAAGAATGTGAGCTGTTGTTCATCAGCAGCAGGCCAGCAGCGCGCACGCACAGGGAGCAGGAGGCCAGCAGCGCGCACGCACAGGGAGCAGCAGGCCAGCAGCGCGCACGCACAGGGAGCAGCAGGCCAGCAGCGCACACGCACAGGGAGTACTCTCCAGCACACCTTGGGGCACGTGGGGCAGGCCTGGGCCCTGATAGTGCTCCGTGGACCGCATCAGACTTCAGGCCTGGTGACCATGGCTCCGATAATTTAGCCTTGCTTTAAAGATGGCTCATGTGTTCTATTGCTCGTCCCTGTAGTGAAAAGGAATGGCAGGGGGCTTGCCGTAGGGGGCTTGCCGTGGGTATTTCTTGCACACTCGCACGTATTATCTATTTATTTAATTTTAAATGGCTTCTCGTCTGTTCTCCCCAAAAGTATCCAGTGGCAATCTTGAATGCTGGTAAAGTTAGCAGTGTCTAGTTCATTACGAGTACGTGGGCCAATCTACATGAATATTTTGCCCACGTTTCGAAGTTCCATTGAGTGCCTCTAGTTGTACACTGTCAAATAAGTACATCGTTTAGTTCAGTGGCAAGAGACCACACTCAATGGAACCGTGTCATGTGATATGTGCTTTTTAATACATTTATTATGGAAGATGTCACTCCTGTAGTCCAGGAACAGAATTTGTGAAAGGTTTTTGTTGTATCCAACACTTTATAGAACTTAATGTTTCATGAAAACTCTATACTTATAAGGAGGACTTTCTAAAATTGCAATTGGGGCTTGGCTTATATGGTGGCCATTTTTGCAAGTTATTCATTGCCATGAATTGTCAGTGTGCGCTGTATTTTTGGTTGTGAACTTTTTCCTTTGCTTTGGGCGTTTGCATCGTTTTGTTACACCGTCACTGGTTCCGTATCTTGAGCTTTAGTTTCAGCGCATATCTGTTTGGCAGTGTTTTTGAATGACTTAACATTGCGAAGGTTTACTCTCGTGTTGCATCCTGAATTGCCCGTCTGTTGGTGTCTCCGTCGGTCGCCGTGTCAAGTCGCCTGCTTTTGCGTAAAAATGCCTTTTGTGTCGTCTGGGGGAACCCGCTGCAGTCAGCAGTTGCACCTGATGCCGACTTGGAGGTGCAGCTGCGATTAGTGGGACTTGGTAAAACATTGAGTCTCTGCTATACTACTATATTTGCACGCATTGTTTTTCTGTGGGGAATGGGAAATAGAATTATTTGCCCAAGATCACACACTTTGCCTGGCCCCTGCCTTCACAAGCCAGCACCCCCTTCAATCGCCGCTTTCTCGTTTGAAAGTTAAAAAGGCACTCACTTTTTGTTAGGCAAATTGACATCACTGGCAGGCATTTCTAATATCATACTGTGTGCAAATGTTTTCCATACACAACAGTTTAAAATGATTTAGGTGACGATAAATCAGTACTTGTTTTAACAATAGTATCCGTATTAAAAAGACGCCACTCTACTGCTCCCCCACTTCCTGTGAGCTTAGTTTTTGTGAGTGTGAGACGTTATGAGGGGCAGAGTTTGCAATAAATACCAGAACATGCAGGTAACACGGTGCCCATGTCCATTGGACATTTTTGCCCAGGCCCCAGCATGTCACCAAAGCGGCCACTTTGCCCGAGGGTGGCCACAGGCCTGGACACGCAAAGTAGCCATTGGGTCTGGCCAAAGGCCTGGCTAGGCCACTGGGCATCTGGTCAGCCCAGTGGCCATGTTGCTCCCATTGTGGGTCATCTATCTTTCTCAGCCTATCTATCCATCTCAGTGAATCCATCTCAGTGTATCCATCTCAGTGTATCCGTCTCTGTGCATCTATCTTTCTATCTATCTATCTCAGTGTATCCATCTCTGTGCATCTATATTTCTATCTATCTATCTCAGTGTATCCATCTCAGTGTATCCATCTCAGTGTATCCACCTCTGTGCATCTATCTTTCTATCTATCCATCTCAGTGTATCCATTTCTGTGTATTCATCTCAGTGTATCCATCTCTGTGTATCCATCTCTGTGCATCTATCTTTCTATCTATACATCTCAGTGTATCCATCTCAGTGTATCCATCTCTGTGCATCTATCTTTCTATCTATCCATCTCAGTGTATCCATCTCTGTGTATCCATCTCAGTGTATCCATCTCTGTTTATCCATCTCTGTGCATCTATCTTTCTATCTATCCATCTCAGTGTATCCATCTCAGTGTATCCATCTCTGTGTATCCATCTCTGTGTATCCATCTCAGTGTATCCATCTCTGTGCATCTACCTTTCTATCTATCCATCTCAGTGTATCCATCTCAGTGTATCCATCTCTGTGTATCCATCTCAGTGTATCCATCTCTGTGCATCTATCTTTCTATCTATCCATCTCAGTGTATCCATCTCAGTGTATCCATCTCAGTGTATCCATCTTGGTGTATCCATCTTTCTATCTATCCATCTCAGTGTATCCATCTCTGTGCATCTATCTTTCTATCTATCCATCTCAGTGTATCCATCTATGTGTATCCATCTCAGTGTATCCATCTCTGTTTATCCATCTCTGCGCATCTATCTTTCTATCTATCCATCTCAGTGTATCCATCTCAGTGTATCCATCTCAGTGTATCCATCTCTGTGTATCCATCTCAGTGTATCCATCTCTGTGCATCTATCTTTCTATCTATCCATCTCAGTGTATCCATCTCTGTGTATCCATCTCAGTGTATCCATCTCTGTTTATCCATCTCTGTGCATCTATCTTTCTATCTATCCATCTCAGTGTATCCATCTCAGTGTATCCATCTCTGTGTATCCATCTCAGTGTATCCATCTCAGTGTATCCATCTCTGTGCATCTACCTTTCTATCTATCCGTCTCAGTGTATTCATCTCAGTGTATCCATCTCTGTGTATCCATCTCTGTGTATCCATCTCTGTGCATCTATCTTTCTATCTATCCATCTCAGTGTATCCATCTCAGTGTATCCATCTTGGTGTAT
The DNA here is from genome assembly GCF_040938575.1 of Ambystoma mexicanum. Lineage (NCBI taxonomy): Eukaryota > Metazoa > Chordata > Amphibia > Caudata > Ambystomatidae > Ambystoma > Ambystoma mexicanum. Next base: position 1,423,489,781 of record NC_090924.1, read on the forward strand.
CTATCTTTCTATCTATCCATCTCTGTGTATCCATCTCTGTGCATCTATCTTTCTATCTATCCATCTCAGTGTATCCATCTCAGTGTATCCATCTTGGTGTATCTATCTTTCTATCTATCCATCTTAGTGTATCCATCTCTGTGCATCTATCTTTCTATCTATCCATCTCAGTGTATCCATCTCAGTGTATCCATCTCTGTGTATCCATCTTGGTGTATCTATCTTTCTATCTATCCATCTTAGTGTATCCATCTCTGTGCATCTATCTTTCTATCTATCCATCTCAGTGTATCCATCTCAGTGTATCCATCTCTGTGTATCCATCTCAGTGTATCGATCTTTCTATTTATCCATCTCAGTGTATCCATCTCTGTGCATCTATCTTTCTATCTATCCATCTCAGTGTATCCATCTCAGTGTATCCATCTCTGTGCATCTATCTTTCTATCTATCCATCTTTTTCTGTATACCTCTTGTGCCTATGTGGAGTAAACATGGGCTTTTTATGTCAGTACGTTTATATCGTAAACTCACCTGCATTTTGAGCCACATGCTGTGACAGTTTCACTCCTAAGGGGCTAGCAGAGTGAGACAGGGGAACTCAGAGGGTACCTTCCCCATGTCCCCTTGTGATGTGACCTCTGAAAATATTAGACATGTGTGATCATCCAGCCTCCCCACCTCAGAACCTGCAGCGAGAATGATAAAGGAGGTAGGGAAGGAATCTATAGAGTATAAGGGGTACAATTTACGGAGGGCAGAAAGACATAATGGAGGGAGTGATTCCTGGCAGGGTCATTCACTGAATCATTAGCCTTTCATCCTTCTGAGGTCGATAATTGAGTACCACTCTATGGGATAATAGTGTCTTCTGTTATTTCAGCGCCTTGAGACCTATGGGTGGGTAGCAATATATAAGAAATGTATTATTAGTACTATTATGTTGAGGCTTGATTAAAGTGAGCTGCAAGAGTTCCCATGAGGATGTGTTTTGGGCGGGGATGGACAGCAACTGGGTGGGAATGCCATAGGGATTACCATGGCCATAGGCAGTCAATGGGTGGGCAAATAACCATTACATTTAAGTTGTTCTTTTATGTTTTTGTTTATAAATAAGGCATCACATTTCGGTGGGGTGGAGGGGCTAATCCTTTGAATGTAGAGAGGGTAACTTCAGGGACTTTGGGGACAGGGCAAACTCACTTGTGTGGGGGCATCTAAGTTCTTTACCCATTGTAATGGACTATTCTGGTGCAGCGTCAATGTTACAAGCAGTTAACTCTCTAATTCACGTCTGAAACCATTTTAATACTGCTCTGAACCTATGTTGCCCTTTCTCAGACCAGTCTCTCACTTTCTCTTTACACCATAGTACCATCTATTGTCAATCCAAGATGCTGTAAAATACACCATCACACTTGCACACATAAGAATAATTTACCACCATTAGTATGTAAAACCTAATGCTTTTTGTCATATTTCGGTGGATTTTTTGGACAGTAAATTGCACATTTTGGAGGCCATGTTTCAAATAATTCCACCCCTTTAGTGGTGAAGGCTTGCACGCTGTGCGCGCCTGCTCAAAAATTGTCCCAGGGAAATTTACGCACCACCAGGTTTCAAATTCACCAGCCGCCACTACTAAAGACCTCCACCCAATCAGGGCAGTGGGGGGATACACTGCCAACCCTGGAAGCAGGGAGGAGTCAGAAGACTACTCTCCTGTTTGCCACAGGGGAGATGAAACTAGGCCCCATCATTCTGCAACCCCCTCTCAAGCTCACAGAATCAGGGAGTGCCTAGATGACCATGAGGGGACCTCAAACAGCAGCACCTCCGAGTCTGAGGGTGAATGGACTCAGGTGACGCGGCAAGAGAAGGCAGATAAACCAAAAAGAGTTCTGGTGAAAGACCCTATTAGACAGATCAAGGCCATCAGGAATTTCATGACACTGTACAATAAAAATGCAAAATATTCTGTATGGGAGCATTTGGAACTCTATGAACAAATGATGGACACATTTTACATAAAAGATAGCCAGAACTGTATAGATTATGCCAAATGGACATTCTCTCCAGAATACTCCAGCTTCTTTGCTGGACTGGAAGACCAAAAACATTCAAGATGGTCCACCTACAAGGTGGCCATCTTGAAGCACTTCTCCACCCATAGAAACCTTCAAGAGGCTCGCAAAGCGGCCTACAATCTACAGTGTGGAGAAGATCAGGCCCCATGAGAGTTTGTCCAGGAATTAAACGCACCTTTGCCCAAACTACCAGGAGGCTGCGCACGGATAGCAGACAGTTTATCACTACCTACTTTCATGCGCTCCCAAAATACATTATGACCCAGCTGGTGAGGGATTTACATGATAAACGATCTCTGGACCGGGTAATAGAACAGGCTACCTGTATATATGAAGTCCAAAAACCTGCAGAAAATAAAAATAAGGTTAAAAACTACAAACCAACCAACACCCCTGCTGCTGCTAAGGTAGCGGAGGTGAAGGTTGCCCCCATTTTGGACCTAGAAATGGGGGAGCCTAAAAATGCACCAATCTGAAACCAGCAAAACCAGAGGTCAAGAAGTCCTTCTGGCCAATCACAAACAGGTGGTCAAGGAGGTAATCCCACCAATGGGACCCCTAACTCTCCTGATTATATAAGTCCCAGATACAAGGGCAACCGGCCTATAATGGGGTACATATGGACTCCCCCAGCCTAAGGGGGGGTCCCGCCAGGTAAGTACTCCCCAAGGAAACTTCCCTCCTAACTTCCCTCAGGAGGGCAGTAATCCCCCGAATCCTGGGTTAAGTTTCTTTCCCCGGTATCCACAAAACCCCAACCTGCAGGACAACCCTCCTTTCTTTCCCCGGTTTCAGGAGCCCAGACTGCCCAGTCCGGCAGAGGGGAGGCTAAGGGTGGAGGGTTACCAAAATCCCCAATTCCTAGGGTACTCCGGGAGAAGGGATAGTTGCCCTTCCCGTGAACCATCTAGATATGTACAGAGAGCCCCCTACCAGCCTGAACGGGTGTCCCAACTGGAGCCCCAGGTCCAGAACCTCACACAGGATCTGGGTCACATGTTGAGGGCTCAGCAGAACCCTCAGATGAACATGGCGGCTCAGAACACTTCAAACCAAGGGTCTGGCACCACAGAGATGGGGAGAAAACCCTGACAATTCACCGGTTCCAGAGGAAGAGGCACGGGAGGAAGGGGGGGTGTAAGACCCCAGAAGAGGCTTCCTTCCTCACCCGTGAAAAGGCTCTGAACACCCAGGAACCGGAACAAAAATCTCTTGCCCCCAAAAATATGCAATCCTTGGAACAGAGGGTGGGTAGGATAAACACAGACAGTAAAAAGGCCCATTTTGTGGAGGAAGGGAGTGTCCTCCAGTTTGAAGGGGAAGAATCCTTACAGGATTCTGGGAAAACAATCTTTTCCTTCCGGGATGGGGAACTCGTCCCAAAGAAAAATGGGTCCCAAGAGATCTAAATGAAGACTGGATGGGTGTGGGGACTGATTCTGAGTCACCCATCCCTGAACCCCAGAATTGTCATCCTGAGAAGAAAATAGTAATGGAGCGATCCTCCCCGCAAATGGGTTGTAGTGACTGCCACCCGGTAAGCGGGGGCAACACAGACCTAAGGGAAACAGGGAATTCCAAAATCTCCACTATTTCAGGATGTCAAATCTTTATTACAGATTCCCAAACTCTGACACAGAAAATAGTCCACATTGCCACTGTGTCAGAGTCTAAAATAAAGAAATTGACCACCCAGCTTGCCCAAAATGCACATTACCCTTGCCCACTTGAGGAGAAAGAGGGGAGATTTTATGCCCCCGTGCAAGTGCAATGTCCAATTTCAGCGCTGGTGGACACTTGGTCCCAAGCCACTCTTCTGTCAACGAGGGCCTTTGATCAGATAAATTCAGGAAGGGGGGGAGATTCCAGATCCCTCTCACCCCTCCTCCTGGACAACTCCAGAACTTCGACGGGAATGAAATTCCTGTTGAGGGGACTGCGATTTGGAAATAAAAATAGGGCTACACAAGGTGAAGCACCCCATCATAGTTGTGACTCTGGAGGGCACACCTTGTCTACTAGGGAATGACATCTTGCGCAGGTTGTCCCCCCTAATAGACCATGAGAACACGGTCCTCTGGACTCAGAATAACCGGCCAATAAAATTAAAACAGAGTGTCAACCATGTTAGTTTAAATGGCACAAGCCAATTGGTTGAACAAACATCTGATCATATTGAGTTTCATCTCCATAATAATCAAATACCTGACATGACAGTAATTGCTGTAGGGCAACAAACTGGTGATGGGAACTCCTCTCCATTCCTGAAAATCAACCTTGCTTCCAGTTTTAAGTGGCATTCCACAATGGAAGGAAATACTTTGAAATTTTAAACTGATTCACAATCTGAAAATCCCAATTCTATAGTCAAAAGTGATGAGAAACCAGCTCAAAGTTTTGCTGATGTTCAGAACATTAGAGAACAGTTGCTCATCCCTATTCAGTTAAATGAGGGGAAGGAGTCTGTTCTCGCTCGAGTGTGCGTGAACAAAGGAAAGAGCTTCATCAGTGAAGCCACGTTCCGACAGCTCCCAAAAGATCCAGCCATTCCCTCATTTAAATTGATCAATAAGTGGGAAATGGGCCTGGAAACTCCCAATTCCAAACACCTCCTGCCTAGCAGGTGTATGCTCAAAATTTCTATAGGTAACAAAAGCATAGAACATAATTGTTGGGTCGTGCGAGATGTCCCTGCTGCATTTTATTTAGGCAGTGACATTCTCAATCTGTTTGCCATTAATTTGGACCTGATAAATTACAAAGCCTGGTCCCGACTAGGGGGCAACCCCATGGGCTTTGATGATTCTGAAAAAGCATTTCGGTCAGCCCAATTCCGGTCTTATGGAGTTGAAGTTCTAATTGGAGAGGAGGTCAACATCCTAGGACGGACCCGACAATTCCTACTTTAATTAGAAATTAAAAGTGGACAGAAACTGCAAAATCCTGACGCATATGTACACCTCACTGCCCATCTCCAAAAGCAGGGGTTGGGGTTAAAAGGCTTGGGGTTGATGCCTGTGAGACTCCAAAGCAAAAGCAAAAGTTGAAACAGGTGTTCTTAGATTTTCAAGATCTCTTTGCTGTGGACTCGTACGACTGTGGTCACACCGAAATCCATACTAAAACAATTCCCACAGACCCTGGAATGACTCCTCTGTTTGTGAAGCAATATCGCTTGCCTCTCGCATCCATGGAGTCCCTGACGGAAATCATCAAAAACCTTGAGTCCCGTGGGATAATTTGTCCAGTCCATAGCACCTTTAATAATCATGTGCTAGGGATTTTAAAACTAAATGGCCAATGGAGACTCTTCGCAGACCTTAGGGAGCTCAATAAACCGGTTCACATGTCCCAATGGCCTCTCCCATACATTGACCAAGGACTGGCCCAGAACCAGGGGTCAAAGGTATACACTGCCATTGACTTGACAAATGGGTACTGGACCGTGCCCGTCAGTAGAGAGGACCAATACAAGCTGGCTTTTACCTTCGGGTGGCAGCACTACACATGGACCCAGACTCCCTTCGGATACATAAACTCTGGCAATTAATTCAACATCTTCCTACATAAAACCATGCCCAACCTGGGCGAAAGGGGTACCCTGGCCTCTGTGTATAATGTCTTGATAAAAAGCTCAACTGTGGAGGAACATTAACGGAATACAGTTATGTTCTGATCCAGTTGAGGGTTCCTGGAGCAAAACTGTCCTTCCAAATGGCAAAGTAGTATAGGACCCGTGTCAACTTCTTGGGGCATGAGATAACTCCTGAGGGTCTCTGTCCCCAGGAGAAGAAAGTGGAAGCACTCCTAAAACTGAAAGACCCCACAATGCTGCGGGAGCTAAGAAGCCTCCTTGGACTGATTAATTACAGTAGGAAGTTCATTGAGGATTACGCAGAGATCACAAGACCCCTGATCCATCTGTTGAAGGGGGGGTCAAGTGGGAGTGTGGTCCAGAACAAGCAGAGGCAGTAAAACAACTCAAAAGAAGCCTCTCACAAGCACCTTGTCTAGTTTACCCTGTCAAAAACAAGGAGTCCCTGTTGGAGACAGGGTTCTCGAATACATGCTTGACCGCAGTATTATATCAAAAGCAAGACAAGGTCAATAAAGTCATATCCTATGCAAGCAAGACTTTATCCTCAGTGGAGGAAAAATTCAACAATTGTGCGAAGGCACTCCTGGCAATGGTGTGAGCATTTAAGAATTACTGCCCGTTCATCCAAGGGGAACACAACATAGTGGAGACTCCACACCAGCCGTTGCAATACCTCCAAAGTGACAGAATCCGGTCCCGGGAATGTGAGTAATTCCAGAATTACTTCCTGGATTCTGTCAATGCAAGGCTTTCCTGTGGAGGTCAGATATGGCCAAAATAAGAAGAGTCCCCTCGCGCAAGGTCTGGCTGACTTGCATGATTGTGCCAGAGAAAACTGTCTTGAGGATAAAAGTCTTAAAATCCAGGACAACTTGGAGGCGTACCTGAATTCTCAGCACAAAGTCTATGAAGAAGACAAGTGCCAGGGAATGCCCACAGTTTATGTGGACGGGTGCTCCTACCATTTTGACAACAACGGGGAAAAGGAACTGGTGGCCAGCGTTGGGAATCCCTGAATGAATGATGCCCCGGAACCCTCCACTGGGTACAAAATCGCCCGCAGTAGTCAGGTGGCAGAGTTGACGGCAGTTCATCAGGACATCCTCACTGCCATCCAACACCAACTCCATGAACTGGTCATAATCACTGATTCAGATTATGTCCGGAATGGGTTTGTGGAGTACCTGGTTAATTGGAAAACCAGAGGCATGCTGTGTGCTATTAACAAACCTCTCAAACATGGCAAGCTAATCCAAAATATTGATTATCTGGTAATTCCAGAATAGAGGGGCCAGACAAAACTGGAAATGACATAGCTGATTAGCTGGCCAAAACCAGAGACATCCAGGGTGATCTCCTCGAGATTGAGTCCCCATTGGGGGAAATCCAGGTCACTGCTGTCACTAGGTCCCAGAAAAATGCTCACAATGACCTCTCAACTGCCCAGCGGAGTAAGGAGAGCCCAGATGCTGATTTAATTACGGCACAAAAAGGGGATCCAGGTATTAGGAAATGTTGTCAACACATTGAGGACCATGAGAACTTTCTCCTGACTGATACCGATTACATTGGGAAAGTGGACTTCAGAGTATTGATGAAGTGTCCCAAATTGTTCAGAATCTAAGACAGTTTGTTGTTAAGGAGATCCATATCTGACTGTGAAAAGTGGGTGGTCCCTACCTTATTCCGAAGCATTATGCTAAGTCACGCCCATGACTGGGCCACAGCTGGTCATTGGATGTTTCACACTCCTCTAGAAATCTTGCGGGGGGTTGCATACTGGCCACACATGGGGCAGGACCCCGATGAATATTTGAAGGGGTGTCTTGTGTGCGAACAATTTCAGCCAACATCCCTCACGCACCAAGCTCCCCTCCAAAAGAGGGAGATGACACTGCCTAGGTCAGATTTACAAGTAGATTTCATCGGGCCCGTGATTCGCTCCTCTTGGCGGAACAAGTACAAGCACATGTTAACCGTCACATGCTTGTTCACCAAATGGGTGGAATGTCTCCTGGCCCCAAATTGCAAGGCAGAAACAGCAGCTGCCCTGATGATAAACCACATCTTGTAGCATTTTGGCCAACCCAAAGGATTGAGTCAGACCGAGGTAGTCACTTCACCAGTGACGTGATGACAAAGATGTGGAAGATACTTGGGGTAAAAAGGGAACTTCACATTGCATACCGCTGCCCTCTAGCGGGGGAGATGAGAGGTACAATAAAACAATTGTGAGCATTCTTAAAAAAAATTTGGCCAAGTTGGAACATCCGATTACCGCTTGTCCTGATGGCCATCAGTTCTACACCTTCTTCTGCAACCAAGATGTCTCCATTGGATCTAATGACTGGGCGAAGGATGGTGCTACCTAAGCATCTGCTCTATAGAACAGAAGAGCAGACACTGATAAACGCCTCCACAACTAATGAGTATGTTGAGAATCTAAGAAAACACCTTCAACATGCTTTTGCGTACGCTCAGCGGAATCTGGAAAAATCTGCAGAGGGGATGAAGGCTCAATATGACTTAAAAACAACCAAAAAGGAATACCAAGTAGGATACAGGGTCTACTTATAAAATTTCCAAAAGGAACCAGATCAGGGAGCGGAAAATTTTACTGAGCTGGCGTGGTCCTTTTGAAATTGTAGATAAAATTTCACCTGTCGTCTATAGAATCTGCATCCCCAAAGGGGAACTGACAGAAGAGAAATGGGTCCAAATTAATCAGCTAAAGAGCTGTCAACCTAGACACACTTTGCAGCTAATTGAGTGCCCAGATAAAATCAAATAGAGGAGACATCTGGAGAATGAGAACCAGAAAAAGAAGAACCAGAAGGGAACAGGTAGGTTCATATTTATCTAACAGGGAGTATATTATTATTTTTTTCTCACAGAAAAGTCTAGTAAACGTAAATAATTGTCTGTGTCTTGTGAAGGATTATGTGTTCTGATTATCTCCATATTGTAATGATTGTGATGTCTGTGTGTCCCACTGCTGTCAACCTTCCAGGAAGGCAGTCAGTGGGAAAATGTAGTAACCGGTTCTTATTTATTTAATAGAATCATACTGTTTGCACCCTTCATAGACCAAGGAGGACCTCCCCGTGGAACTAGAAAGGAGAGATGGAAGAAAATCTGGGGGTGTCACTCCACACCACAAAGAAAGACCGAAGGGAAATCTGTGGGTGTCAGTCCACGCTCCAACGAGAGACAGTGGGAGGATCGTGGCGTACCGCTCCCTGATGGAATGATTCCACCTGATGAACCCCACTTTTCCCTACTGATGAACCACACTTTGCCCTACTCTCCCCTCGACAAGGAATCTCAGAAGAGTCGGGTGGGATTTGTGGGACATATTTACACACTCAACAGTACTTCCTCACATCATCCAGCTGCATTTCAACAGTTAACAGCAAAATGGCTGCACTGGCTCCTTGGAGCACCATTGTCACGCAACAAAACTGTGTTTTACAGCTACAAAATGGTGGTTGCACCATCTTGCCAAGCACCTATTGGGCAGGATGGAACAGGGGGGCACACTGAGAAAGCCTGCCAGTGTGTTGCTTACACGCACCAAGAATCAAATTGAGAAGCAGCACTGTGTTGCGGCTTGATCCACATTCCCCTTGAAAAAGGAAATATTTGGCCTTTATAATGATGGCGTCCTGATGCTATTTCCATCTGTTCAACATCACACTGCTTTCATCAATGAGACCCTGCCATGACCACCCATATCCAGATTGTGTTCCAGCAAAATAGAACATTATACTTGTATGAAAGGCTGTGTCAGCTAAATCTGAGAAATCAAAAGAAGCTTTATTTTCAGTCATACAGCAAAATGCTTGACTTTTGAGTTACAAAATGTAAAATATCAATGCCACAAAGGAGACTCTGGCTCTCTGGACCTATATACATTTCAATGGACCTGTGTCTTAAACAGATTGTTGTATAAGTGAAACTGACTAGGGCTGCAAAACAATGTGGGAAAATTCAGAGCGAAAGCCTTTTGAAATGGTCAGCCCAGCAGACTTCACCATGTGTTAAAATGCGCTTTTGTAAATATGGAAAAATACCCGTTTTAAAAGTGTAATGTTGAAAGAAGGCCCTGTTTTAGCCTAGCAATGTAAAGGTTTTTTTTGCTGGGAAACATATATGGGAAGTTTTATTTTGACAGGCTTGATTTTGATTTAAAACAAAATAAAATAAAATAAGAAATAAAGACATGGGCTGCCTTCTGAAAACTAGCCAAACAGGTTTCTGCCATGGCTCAAGGGACATTTGGCTGACAATAGGAGTGGCCTAAACCCAGAAAGAAGGAGCCACAATAGATTCTATGACAAATACATATTAATTGCTACCTTTAGAAAACTTTGAATGGGCCAGAAGGCTGCATATCACAGGCTCATCAGACTTTTGTCTGGGTTGAGGCCTCTTACAAAAGAGATTCTGGGGCACAGGCATGTGAAATAGGAAATCACACGTCCCCGTGACTTCTACTGGGAGCTTCAAAGCCAACTCAAGAGCTGCCTTGCAGCTATGCCCATATATGGTGAATAATGCTGACCCTTTTTTTGCAATGCCCTTGCCTCTCACTTAATTTCAAAATCCAGGACATCCTGTACACCCTCTCCACCCACATCCCTCCTCTTCCCTCTCCACCTGTGCTTGCTGACCCTCCTTTAGCCACCCTCCCACCATCCTTCTCGTCCTTTCCTCTTTTCACCCCTGACGAGGTTGCTAGACAAGTCTGATCTATGAAAGCCTCTTCAAAACAGGTTCATCCCTGTTCCTCTAAAACTGTGGTGCACAACATACGGCCCGCGGGCCAAATGCGGCCCTCCATCCTGTGATGTGCGGCCCGCCAGGAGTATTTACTTTTGCAATGAGATACGGCCCACTTCAAGCAGTCGGCCGCATTTCATTGCTTAAGTAAACAAACATTTTGCCCGGGACCATTGCTGGCTAGCAGGCCAGCAGTAGAGAGGGTCATTTGTAATGGACATTTTAACAGCACTTCCACGTTCCTTCAAGAGGAATTAAGGTGCTGAGAAGAAACATGTCATTGCCCTTTGAAATGCAAAGTGACTTTAACTTTGTGCCCAGTCCATGGCGCCACACTTGCATAGTGACAAGAGTGTAGGTGTAACAAAAACGTTCTGATTCAACACTAGATTAGCAACAGAACCAGGGGTGTGAATTCTATTTCATATTCACGCCACAGTGTTATTTTTAAGTTAATTTACCCGAGCATGCTGTGGAGGGAAATGTGATTGGTGATAATTTTGTAAAATGACAAAAAAGAGGGAAGCAGGGCAAAGGCCTCTACAATATTTTATGAAAGATGTCCACAATGATTCTTTTTGGGAGTACCAGGAACAGAAGCAGCTGTGAAAATCATCACATGGAGCATTGAATGAAGCTGTATATTAAAGCTTTGTCAATTTCTTCTTTGCGGTTCATTTAATTTCCAAAAGAAATGCAAGTGCCATAATTAACAAAGAAAACCAGGACTGGGCTAGAATCTTTGGAGTGGAATGGGGGCCCTATCGGTATGTATGAACACCAGTCATGCTTTTGGGGAGGGCAGTACAAAATGAAATGTGCATGCTGATGCGATCTTTCATAAATACCCAATAATCATAGCACACAACCACATAATGCAAATAAGGGTTTTGGCCAATTGATTGAGTGTAGGGATGTACTGAAGAGCATGTAAATAGGCTCTGCCAGCTCACCCTGGAACCCAGAGGTAGGAGGGAGCAAGCTTATGGAGTGCTGCTTACAGGGTGTGGCAGAGCCCCACCCCGGACCTTCTAGCAAAATGCTCCTCTGCATGAGAGGGAGGTAGAGGAAGAGGAGAGAAAGGGACAGAATAACAGAGAGAGAGGAAGAAGGGAAGAGATGGAAAGAAACAAAAAGAGACAGAAATAGTAACATAGGGAGAGACAGAGAAAGAGGGGAGAGACAGAGACACATAAATAGTAACAGTGTGGAAGAGGGATGACAAAGAATGACAGAAAGAGAGAGGCAGAGAGAGAGAGAGATAGAGAGAGAGAGAGAGAGAGAGAGAGAGAGAGAGACTGTGAATGTGGCGTTAGGCAGCAGCTGAAGATAAATATGTGAAGACGGTAACATGTGTTAATTTGTGTGAAATATATGGTACTGAATGGTGATGCAGCTCTCTGCACTTGCAAATTAAGTGTTTATCTGCTGGCGATAACCTAAAATGGGTAAGATCAGGGGTCTTACTTACCGGTAATCTTCACTACTCCTAGTTCTGTTCTTCCTAGTCACAGTACTTACTCTCCGAGGGCCCCACCTTCATGGCCAGGAAGCTTTTCCTGTTTAATTTTCCTTGCTTCACCCCCTTGCTCATGTCGTGTGGTCACCTCTCAACCACTCCACGCAACACATTAGTAGTCCAGCCCACGGTACCCAGTTTCGAATGTACATTCGGCCCTCTGAGAAAACCAGTTGTGCAACCCTGCTCTAAAACCATCAATGACCACACTGACACCCTTGCTCCGTCCCTTGCTGATTTTTGCAACCACTCCTTTGCCTCTGGATCCTTCTCCTCCCCTCTGAAGCACTCCTTTGTGCATCCTCTTCTCAAGAAACCCACAGATGATCCTTCTTGTCCAGCTAACTATGGCCCAATTTCCATTACTCCCTTTCTGGGCAAACTCCTGGAAAAGTTGGCCATCTCTCAGCTTAACCTTCATTCCAATTCTGTTGGCTGTCTCCATGACCACCAGTCTGGCTTCAGAGCTGCCAGAAACACGGAAACTGCTCTCCTGAACATCCGTGAAGATCTGCTCTCCAACCTTGACTCTAACATTCCCTCTGTCCTCATCCTCCTCGATCTCTCTTCTGCCTTCGCACGGCCAACCATACCATCCTGCTCAACCGTCTCTGTGAAAACCTGGGTATCACTGATCAAAACTGGAGTCGATAGGTGTACGCCTCCTATCTATACCTCAGTATTTCAACACATATGTGACAGAAGGCTATTTTATTTACATAGTTATTCCTAACACTAGGTCCCTAATGAAAAAAACTAGTTAGCCCTATGTGTAGATAATCTAGTGCCCATGGGTACTAGACCCTAGTGGGTGCTGATGTGCCGACTGCAAGGGGATGTCGAGATCCTGACCCTATCCTCTCTAAGCCACTTTCCTATTGGCTAAAAATGAGTGCACACAGTTGGGGGTCGATATCTGTGTTTTAATGTTTTCGCCTCCCAGCCGTGTGTCTTATCAATGCTAAGAACAAAACCACAAGGTTTTATAAAAAGAGACTTCTATGACATTCTGGTCACATAGAACTCTGTTAAAAGGCTCTTTCAATCTGTACAGTACTAAGACCATAGAGAGCAACTAGAGTTATGATCATTCGAATTTCTTTTTACAAGCCCTTTACTTAGTATGTAGGGTATTGGAGTCTGGATTATCAACCAGATACTGCTCTAACAACAGTCAACCGGTTTCAGCGGGTTTAACACCTCGACTCAGTGCACCAATAGGGCACTTTAAAAGGAGTAATGAGTAACAATTAGAGATGTGGACAAGACATTTGAGTACTTTCTAACAAATATAAATTAAACCCCTACACAATGGCAGAGGCAACGTATTTGGCCTTTGCAGAGGAACTAATAGAGGGAATCCTTGCGAATCCCTCAATATTGGGCGTAGAACAACAAGCTGCAATAGCCACAAAAAGTGATGACTGGAACGAACTGGAAGCGCTACGCAAGGAGTTAATCAGAACTGAACTTCATGGGGCCATTATGACTGAATATCTACGGCACATATTGCCCCTAATGGTCTCATCATCAGGATCGAACCGATAATCTTCCTCGAAGAATTGAAATTCAGAAAAGATTGGAGTTTTATCTCAAATAAATGCACCAGGGATTGGATCATACTAATAATAAATACGGCCAAAACTGTATCAGAGAGGTTGATGAATGAAATCATTGCCAAACAGGATGCAATAACAACAAAAATGATTGTAGGTGACTATCTTAAAAGCATGGCTCCCTTAGATGCAACGATTAAAGAGTTTAAAGAACTAAATTTAAACAAAAAGGTAAGTAAACTCAAAAAAGATATTGCAGCATTTTCTCACGAAAAAAGTATCCATATACAACAGATTCATATTATGAAGAACAAGAGAAAAATGCTGCTATGCCGTGTGCAGGACCCATGAGAGGCAGACCAAATCGACAAAGGAATAGACCAAGACCTGGTAATTGGAATTTCTCTAGTGGAAGCTCGGATGAAGACACAGACAGAGCGAATGGTAACGTTCGGTTTGAGGACCAACAACAGAATATAGGCGGTAAAACTCTGGGTTTTCAGGCCCTAAGAGGCAGAGGAAAGGCCAGAGGATGGTGGCAGGATCAATCACTGATTAGGCTCTGGCCTGGCTGACCTCTTTCCTCTCAGATCGACCCTCCCAGGTCCAACTTGGGTCTTTCCTTTCATCTATCTTCCTCTCTACCTGTGGTGTTCCCCAGGGGTCTAAACTCTTGCCCTGGCTTTTCAACCAATACCTGGCAACTCTCGCCACTGCATTGCCATTTTCTGCTCAAATTTCCAGTGCTACGCTGACAACACTCAACTCATTTTCAGGCTGCCCTCTGCCACCTCCTCTCCCTCTCTCATCTCTGATTGCCTAACTGCCATTCAAGATTGGTGTGCCGCCAATGATCTTTGTCTGAATGCCAGCAAGACGCAGATCCTCCTCATCGGCACACCTTCACCATCCTTTCCCCTCACTCTCTGGTCAGCCTCCCTTGGCCCTCCTCCTACCCCCACCTGCGAGGCTCAGAACCTCAGGGTCATCTTTGACTCCTCCCTTTCCTTCTCCGCCCACATCTCTGAGGTCTCTAAAAAGTCAAATTTCCGACTGCACCTCCTCAGAGGTACTCTGCCTTTCCTCTCCTTCCCCCAGAAGCTCATGGTATCCCACGTTTTGGTTCTCTCTAGCTTGGACTATTGTAACAGCCTCTTTCTAAATCTACCTGCCTCTACGCTCCGACCTCTGCAACTAATCCAGAACAGGACTGCGAGACGTGTCCTTGGCCTCAAGCCCTGGGATCATATTTCTCAAGCTCTGAAATCTCTCCACTGGCTCCGAGTGGATGCAAGGATTAAATTAAAAACCCTCTGCATTGTCCACAAGGCGTGGGGGGCATGGCCGGCGCGCATGGCGTAAAGACGAGACTTGCCAGCGCTCCTGCCCGAGATCCTGATATGGACCGAATGGTTCGACAAATACTCGACAGAAAGGAACCGTTTTCCAACACTCGGTACTGTTTTCTTGAAAAAGTGGACTACCAGAACAGGCGGTTGGAGAAAGCAAAGTGGAGCCCCCGCCGACCCGCAAGATGGCGGCGCCCGATGCTCCACTGTAGGCCGCAGCGACGCGGAGCAGGCAGCCCGCGGGGGGAAGGGAGCGCAGGCGGCTACCCTCAAACTCAACCAACAAGGACTCCCTGAGAAGCACCAACAACCACCGTAGGACACATCCTGTGACCCTGCCACATGGACCGAACCAGAGACAGTTTCAGCAGGCGCCAAGCCCAGAGGCGGAAGAAGGTGTCAGCGGCAAGCAGTCATGAGGAACAGACACCGTCCAGCGGGACCCCTGCTGACGAGCCGTGGAGGGAGAGCCGGTGCTGCAAACGCCCAGAGTGGGCTGGAAGAAGAAACCCGCCGGGACGACAGGCCCAACGGACCTGCAGAAGAGGCGGATCGACCTCCAGGGATTGCAGGAGGTATGGGCGGAGACCGAAGAGGAATGCAGCCCAACACAGAACGGTGAGCCTGGGTACAGCCGCATCCTTCTAAGAAACGAGGAGGCCAGTAGAGCGATGGAACGGAGGGGCTCGGGCGTAATCCGGAGAGCCCGGGGGGGCACTGCAACAACGCAGCAGCGTACGGCAGAAGGTAGGCCCCACACGAGGATCAACCCGTATGTTGAATGAACTCCGGCAGCCCGCGGCCTAACCCCCAAGAACATGGCCACCATCCAACGGACGGCCCAGCAACACTAGCGCTGTGACGGCCTGGAAGTGGGAAGGCACAGGCACCATACCTACCACCTGGGAACAGAAGGAAAGCGGCACCGTAGGGGGCAAGACACTGAGAAAATAAAACCTCTTCAGAGGGCTCTGGGCCCAGAAGGTTAGCGCACCCCAGGCCCACAGTAGCAAAAGCTGAGACAGCAATGGACTGAAGCCACAACTGTCCAGCTACAGAAAGCAATTGTGGCTGCCACCAATCCGGAATAACACTGCTCTGGGCACGCACAATAGTGTGGAGAAGCCACACACTTCAGCAGCCAATAACACAATGACCACCTGATCCTGAAGCGATAGCTGTTGAAATCGCAGCCAGTGGACGGGCGAGCACCACCGACACGAGGTAGCGAACTGAATGCCCAGAGACATGAGATGTCACCCCCCAAGGGCAAAGCGAAAACTGCAACAATGGACTCCTACACGACAGTTAGACCCAAACAACAGCAGGAAGCAAGGACTGCAGAGGAGCTTCCAACCCAGGAAGACGAACCTACGAACACGCGAGTAATGCAGGCCATAGCAGCGTTACGCACCTCTATTGAAACTAGAATAGATGAAGTAAAATCGGACATGCAGTTGATAAGGCAGGATCCCCGCAATCTCACGAGAGAGTGACCACAGCGGAGGCTGCCCTACACGACAATGTAGAAAGCACAACAGATCTCAAATCTAAGGTCCAGGACCTGGAACTGAAGGTAGCACGACTGGAGGCGAGGTCGGAGGATGCGGAAGGGCGAGCCCGCCGCAACAACATTCAACTCCTGGGGGTCCCGAAGGGAATGGAGGGCCCGGACCCAACAGAATTTATTGAGACAATGCTACAACAGGAAATTGGGGCCGGCAAACTGACCCAGGGATTCTCGATAGAACGAGCCCACAGATCTCTGCAAAAAAGACCTCCCCGGGGTCGCACCCGAGCCCAATGATCGCAAAAGTCCTACATTTCCGTGACAGAGAGATAATACTGCGATTCTCGAGAGAAGGAGGGGAAATCAAGAGACAGGATTCTAAGATAGTCATGTATCCGGACTACACTCCCATAGTGCACTCATTCATCCCGGTGAAAGCAAGACAACGAGAACTCAACCTCAAGTACATGCTAATGTACCCGTTGCGCCTCAAGGTAATATACAAAGGAAAAGCCATCTTCCTAGAAACTCCCGCTGCGGCGAATATGTGGCTAGAGCACAACACCCTTGCAGATGACAAAGAAGGGGCAACGAAGGAGATTACAGGCCACTGAACAATCAAAAGCAACAGGAAATGACTGATGCTCGATCAATGCAGTAAAAACCGCGGTACCACACCAAGAACCACAGTAATATGAAAGCAACATCGAGCAGGAGCGCACCGGCACACACAAGCACTGATGATGTCGACACACCCCTTCAGGAAACGTGGAGGCCGACCGCCAACACACAACCCGCACCGGGAGGCCTGGAATGGCCCAAAAGGCTCGGGAGCCCCTGAGCGCTACAAGTTCGAAGCACCTGCTGGGGGCAGTTCAAAGTTGCACAGTTTGTTGTTCTCATTCACTAGAATGAACATTACTATTGTTGGTAAGTCTCCAGATGGACCGTGGGCAGGGGGGAATCGAATGGAAGACGGGGGGGCCTGGGCTCTAACCCACATACAAGAAGGGGCTTCAACACCAGAGCCGTGACCACAAATGAAGCAGAGGTGGATGCAGGACAAACGTAATATCCCTTTTGAACCACCATGACCTCCACAGCAATTAAAATAATGACATGGAATGTGAGGGGTCTGAGAACATACCTTCGCAGAAACAGAATTAAGACCTACCTATATAGAAAAGGGGTGATGATAGCACTGCTACAGGAGACCCACTGCACGGCAGACTCTGTGACTAAATTCCAAACTCACTGGGGGGACAGGGATTTGGCACCACTTATTCCAAATATGCAAGAGGAGTTTACACCTGGATGCACCCACAGCTCCCATTCTGCCTGGTCAAATCAGAGATAGACCAGGAAGGCAGATTCGTAATGTTATGGGGGCACATTGAACAGACAGAATTATGCATCATGAACTCCTACTTCCCCAATAACAACATACCGGCCCACTTGAACTCACTGTATCCCAGAATTACGCAACACAGAAGCGGCCTGTTCATCTGGGGGGGAGACCTCAATTGTGTACAGGATCCAACACTGGACAGGTCCATACCCCATTCGAAAGGCCCACCAGCAGCAACAACAGCGCTGACCACAATGATGGAGAGGCTGGATCTGGCAGATGTATGGCGAGAAACACATCCAGCAACGAGAGGCTACTCATACTACTCGTCCCCGCATAATCTACACACAAGATTAGACTACATCCTTATAGGCAGGGAACACTTACCCCAAGAGGAAGAGGCACAGTACGTAGGGAGAACCATCTCTGACCACTCCCCACTTTTAGTGACATGGAACCACAATGGCCCAAGACCCCCGATCCCCATGTGGAAAATGCCTGTAGATGCCCTGACGGACCCAGCCTAAGAATGCAACCGCTTGGAGCAGGCTAGAAAAGTTTCACTACACTGCCAAAACAAACAGAGCACATGTAGAGGCGGACAGACCGGACAGGTTACTGGCCTCGCTCTGCCAAAAGGAACATCCGAGACACTCCACCACTACACTGCGGGACGAAGAGGGGAACACACATCACATACAGCAGGACATAAATAACACCTTCAAATGCTTCTATGAGCACCTATACTCCCACAAAGAACACGTTTCCCAAGAACAGATAATGGACACACTGGATGGATGAGATAGGGCTCCCCAAGATGTCCCCAGAACAGGCCAACACACTAGAAACAGACATCACACCCGAAGACATAACGGAGGCCATTAGGTCCCTGGCCACGCGCAAGGCACCTGGCACAGACGGATTGCCCTCAGAATTTTATAAAGCTTATGAGCCCTCCCTGGCGCTCCTGTTACATGAGGTATACCAGGAAGCATACAAGAGGGGGATACTACCTGAGAGCATGAGAGAAACAGTGGTGGTCCCAATCCTCAAGCCCAATAAACTGGTGGACCAGTGTGACTCCTACCGCCCACTAGCGATGCTTAATTATGATGTGCAAATCTTAACCACAATATTAGCTAAGCGGCTGTCCAGAAATATAGGAGACATAATACACACTGACCAGTGCGGCTTTGTACCGGGCCGCAATACATCCATGATGTAACGCTCACCTGGTTCCCTCGGAGGCGCGGGTCTTGGCTGTGCGGTAAAACCGTCTTCAAAGTTAGGCGTAGGATCCGTTTGGCTCCCTGGTTTGGTCCCTTTCTCACCGAAAGCTTGACTTGGAGGGTGAGATGTCTACAAGTGGAAAAGATCAGGGTGTTAGTAGCTGGAAGGTTAGATTAAGTCTCTACCCCAACACTCTCTCCTCCCGTGGTACTCGGTTGCTAACTGTGCTCACCTTAAATAGGTGAATGCCGGGCTCTCCATCCTGCGTCTTGTGCAGGGGCTCTGGGTCCAGTTACTTCACTGGTTTTGGGATCAGCCTCTTGATTGCAGAGGGTAATTAGAGAGCGATGCCGCCGTTAATTGCACGAGCGGATTTTGCATATATCAAGTCCTTAATGTCCTCTTTTATCGTCCCTTTCTTGCAGGGTTGGCTGAGAAGAAATGATGGCGAAAGAATGCCAAAGTTCGTGGAGGCACGTAAGTAGAAAGTCTGTGCAGGGCCTTTCAACGCACCTTAATGTCTCTCTCTTGCTTTCAGATGGAGAATGATGAAGGCGTCGGTGATGATGCCCAGGTTCGTACCGAGGCGCGAACAAGATGATGGAGAATATGAAGGCACGCAAGTAGAAAGTCTGTTCCAGGCCTTTAAACGCACCTTAATGTCTCTCTTTGCCTTGCAGGTAGCGGAGTGCGGTGCGAGCTGACTTTGGAGTGTACGTCGCAAAGGTAAGCCGTTCAGAAACAAAACGTTACTAACCAATGTTCTTTTGTCTTTGCAGGGCTCGATGGCGGAGAAAGGGTGCGGCGAATACCTTAAACGCTCCGGTGGATCGGGTAAGTTGAAGCGCTGACCTTGACTCTTCTAATCTGTGTTTTTGTTGTTGTGCAGATGCTGCTGAAGACTGAAGAATGGATCCTCATCAGGTAAATCCGGAGATTTCGCGTTCACAGGAGCTGGAATGGAAGATTCCCTGGAGCTGACACAGTGAGCGTCCTGCTGCTGATGCAGAATAACGCGAAGCATGTGGCACGAATCGGGTGTGGTTTAAATAGTGCACAGGAGTGCTTAGGCGTCTTCTTCCACAGCCTCGCCCAGGTAAGAAAAGGAGTTCCAGTTTCCAGAAGAGTTCCAGTCCTAGGGAGTGGTTCCAGCCCCACCCAGAAGAAAAGTAGTTCCTGTCAGAGGAGGATGAAGACTTCATCCTGTTGGTAAGGAAGCAGCATGGTCTGCTGCAGGTAGGTCCACCCTAGCACTTCTGAATTTGCTATGAGCCCGGCGCTTCTTGTGCCGGGACCAGTCTCCACAATGAGCCTGGCACCACCGGTGCCAGGACAAGGCCCAAAAGGTCCCTAAAGGGACTTGCTGGCGTCTGCAATGAATGTTATGAGCCTGCTTCCAAGGGCGTTGGGCTTCTCCTGACTCCTTGGAAGCAGTGGTCATGACACATGAATTAGGCTGCAACACATTATAGCGCACACCGACAACGATAAGGACTTCCCCCTAGCAGCCCTGAGACATGAGGACATGGAGGCACGCCCGGCAGTGGGGATAAGATGGCAGACCACCTTGTTCCGATATCTCAGAATCCAAATAATGCACACCCCTGCACTGATGCATGAGCACAACACAAAAGCAGCACTCCCAGCTCTGCGTAAATCAATGAACTTCTGGGCGAAACTCCCTCTGACAATGATGGGACGGGCCTCGATAGTCAAGATGATTGTACTACCAAGGTTCTTGTACAGGTTCCAGAATGTGCATTACTATATTAACAAACCCTTCTTCCGACTGCTTGAGACGTTAATAAAAGAGTTCCTATGGGGGAAAATCAGACACAGACTAGCGCTGACGACGTTAGCCCTACCACACAGCCAGGGAGGAATCCAACTTCCGAATCTGGAAAAATATTACCTCGCAGCCCAGCTAAGCTTTGTGACAAAATGGCTAGCCGATGAGCCCACATCTGAAACGCCCCTGCTGCAAGCAATGATCCTTCCGTACCAACTGAAAGAACTGGTCTAGACACCCTAACAACTATTGGGAAATGTACCGCCCCCCATAGCCGCCTTGGTGAAAAAGATATGGCACAGAACGAAGATACTAACCCATTCACGGAACACCTATGCACCAGAAGTACCACTGCTCGCAGACCTTTGCAAAACGGCCACAGACCTGAAACAAATCAGATTATGGGAAAGAGAAGGGGTCTACACCTGGGGAGACCTCTACTAAGAGGGCACCTTCAAAGAGTTTGCCTCACTACAAGAAATAGAAGGCATCCACACTGGCCAGTTCCTATGGTATCAAAGGGTTCGCACTACAGCACAACGCAAATGGGACGCGTGGCCTGAAGAACCGGACTCGGATCCATTCTTAACGATGCAATATAACCTTGGGGAGGGCAGCAGACCAATATCCCAAATATATGGCCATTTGAGTGACATACCCAACCCCCGGAAATGAAAAACAAATGGGAAAGGGACATAAGCAGAGAAATGACAGAGGGGGAGTGGAGCAGAGCGCTCACATTTCCCAAATAAGTCTCAAGAAACCACAGATTCAGACAGATACAGCTGAACGTACTGCACCGAACTTACCTGACCCCACACCGAATAGCCAAATTTAACAAGCAAGCTCAGCCGACTGCACCTGGTGCATGGGGGAAGAGGCCGACCTGATACATATGCTGTGGGAATGCCCCAAAACAAGGTCGCTGTGGGGCAAAGTAAAACAGACGTGCGAGAAGGCAGGCATTACCAAATACAAATGGACACCAGAGGAATGCCTATTAGGAACTTACCCCGATTGGCCAAGCTTAAGCACACGGTACGACTCATGGACTTGGCATGCATACTGGCCAAAAGAACCATTTCCATGTCCTGGAAAAAACCAGCGGGACCACAATACAAAATATGGCACAGTGAAACGGAGCGGTGGGTGTTAGCTGAGATCAAAGCTTGGGAGGATTGCGTCGCCAGATCCACTGATGAATCCAGCAGGGCGCGCGAGGCATGGAGAGAACTCACCAGACATATGTTCTACCCCTCTGACGATAAGCCCCCATGAACTAAAGGCCCAAGGCTAAGCATACCCGCAAGATAAAAAAGGGCAACACAGGCGAGGCCACTGGAGATAAAGCTGGCCCTCTGAGGACATCCCACTGCCCCCTTAAACCGTCTGACTACCCCCCCACCCCCTCCCGAGACAAGAGACACAGAACTGTAAGAACAGAACATGGAGACAGTTGTTGTTTATAATAATGTTTAATGTTAAGTTCAAATGAATTGCGATCATAAATGCGCATGGCACTTTTGAATGTCATGTAACTGATATCACTGAAAAATGCCAATAAACACATTTAAAAATAAATGTCCACAAGGCTTTCTGGGGCCTGGGTCCAAAATACCTTCAGCTATCCCTCCGCAAATACCTCCCCTCTCGAGCTCTTTGCTCCTCTACCTCCAACTCCCTCAGGGTCAGTCATTTTTCTAAGAAACGAGCTGGGGGTAGATCTCTGTCTTCGGCTGGGGCCTCCCTCTTGAACAGCCTCCCTGCCACTCTAAAACTTGAGGAGAACCATCTCCGGTTCCGGAAGCACCTCAAGACCTTCCTCTTTTCTTCTGCCTTTGCGCCCCCTCTCCCATGCTGAGCTGTTCTCTCTTGGTACCATGCACCTGGCCACCCTCTGTCCTTTGGGCCCAGGTACCTGCTCATCCGGCCACCCACCCGCACTGCCTCCGGGCCACCCCTTGCACGGGGGTCTGTATCTGTACCCATAGAGCCCCCCCTTTTTCTTCCTGCACTTATCAGACCTACTCTGTCTGCTGCCTTAAACCTAGCACTTGCAAATTGCTGGCTGCACTACCACTGTTTGTTGCCTTTATTATTTATTTATTGTTATTTATCTGTTTCTCCTCTGCTTCGCACTTTCCACCTCTCCCCCTTCCATGCACTTTTCCCCTCCCCCCCTCTCCCATGCACTTGCGCGTTCTCAATGTCACTGGGCCTAGTAAAATCGCGGTTTTGTTCTCCCCTGTTCCCCTCCCTTGCCTTGTCGCGCTCTGAAACACTTGTGTACGAGCGCGATAGGAATAAAATATCAATCAATCAATCAATCTGCAGTAGTCTGAGTTGTCTCAGATGATGCAATTGTTACCTGTCAACACTGTCTGCTTCTTCACAGTACTGTGGTCAAGCATTCAGAACCATGCACTGGCTCCCTGCCATTCTCCGGGTGCGCGTGGGGGGTGCAGTGCATCCCTACAACCCAGTGCAAACACTTTACACATGATGACTGCACTTGCCCTTGCAGTGCCGTCATGTCACAAGACTGACATCACTACATTTCAGGTTCTGTTGATGGTTGAGGACGTACACATGTGCTGCACTGCACCCACGCACGTCTGAGCCATGTTTCACCCTTCAACAAGCCTATTCACTAGTGTGTTGTCAAAGTGACCTGCCATGTATGTATCCATTTGCCTCCCTTCACTGTATTTCAAGGCACTTGCGTTGTTGCATCCTGTGACACGTGTACTTTTATTGATATTAATGTTCTTTTAGTGCATGTTGACATGCATTTTGCATGTGTCATGGACACTTCTATTTGACATACTGCTGTGGCTATTTGGAAATTGTGCCATGGCTATGCTACCTGCCATCTCTTAGTTGACA
Organism: Ambystoma mexicanum; assembly: GCF_040938575.1. NCBI lineage: Eukaryota > Metazoa > Chordata > Amphibia > Caudata > Ambystomatidae > Ambystoma > Ambystoma mexicanum. Next base: position 1,423,513,435 of record NC_090924.1, read on the forward strand.
TCTATACATTTTGGCAGAGATTCATGCCTGCCAGAAGGTTGTGTGTGATGCAGTTGATATGCAACATGCAGTACATGTGTGGGTTTTGCATTTGGCACACATCCATGTCTGCTTTCAGGGTCCCCTTCCATTTCATTGCCACTGCATGCCACTGCATGCATGCCAGAGTTTGTGTCCTGTGTGACATGGCTGCCTCATGTGTTGGCCCTCAATATAGTGTTGTATATGTGTGTGGTATGTGCTGCCGACATGTGTACTAATGGTTATTTTAATTTCTTTGCAGGTGATGATGCACCAGAAGCAGTGGAGGAGGAGATTGCAGGCAGGATGGAGGGTTCAGGTCACCATCCCAGCACCAGTGGTGGTCGTGGGGTGGTAGGCCACGAACATCCTTCGGTGCTACAGGCTATCCTGTCCAGGCCTGCCTCTGGGTATGATGTTGAGTCGGATGCACATGAATCCATGCCGTCGACGGTGGGTGATTCTGCTATGGATTCTGTTCTGTCCGCCACACCTGCAGTGGGGGTAGACCCCTCAAGGGACCAGTCACTGTTGGTATGTCGGCCTGTGGTGGCTATGGGTGCAGAGTCACACTCAACACCAGTTGCTCCTATTCCTGGGGCAGCAGATCGACTGAGGAGGAATGCTGTCCTGCAGCCGCAGGCTCTGCCAGCACAGCAAGGTCCACGTCTCCTTGGGCCCCACAGGTGTGGTGCCTAGCAACGCGGTGGCCGTGCGCCACCGGGGAAAACTGGGTGGGAGCAATCCAGGTATGCCATTGCACAGCAACAGGGGGGAGCAATTGAGGTGTTGGCTCAAGGCATGGAATGTGTGGTTGATTCCATTCTCCCCCCTGATAGGCAGGTGGAGCTCCAGCAGCAGGCAATGCAGTCCACATGCCACTCACTCAGGCTGGGCATGGCGCAGTCCAACAGGGCCCGCCGGGCTCAACTGGTGGCTCTGCGCTCAGCTATTGCTGCTGACGCACAGGCCAACAGGGAAGCCCTGAGGGAAGATTATTCCTCCCTCAGAAATACTCTGGGTGCTCTCATCATGGCCAAGGATGAACGGGCAGACCAGAGGATAGTGCAGCTTGAACACACACTCTCGGCTGAGCTCCATCTGTCTGGCACAGGAGGGCTCCTTGACAGAACTCTGTGTAACATGTGTGTCCATGCAGGAGGAACTCCATGTTACATATGAGGTGGTGCATGGGGACCTCCGTGCTATATTGATGCAGAACCAGGCTCACCAGGCCTGCATGCTTACTGCCGTGGAGGGGCTTGCTGGGGCTATGCGTGGTCAGGCACCTGTGCCAAGCGCACCTTCTTATGTACAACCAGGGGGTGACGACAACCTATTTCTCACTCAGGTCATTCCGTGAAGACCATGAGCCCATGGAGGATTTTATTTTTGTCTCTACATCGACATATGTGGATGTTGAGGTGCACCCTGCACCTACCCCCTCCTGGGTGGCCCCCTATTCCCCCGGGTCTACTATGGCCATTTTTATTTTTTGTCTATTGTGCATTTATGTTGCAGTGTGGTGCTATGTGGCATCTGATGGCATCCACTGTGTGTTCCGGCTGGGCCCATACAGGCTTGTCTTGTGTTTGTGTTTGTGGCTTGGGGTCCAGACACATATGCCATTCCTGCTGCCCCTTTCTATGGGCTTGCAAGGATGGCACCGTGTGACAGTAACTTACACAGAGGAATTGGACTTCCATCATATCTGTGGCCAGTCTGAAGTCCAATTTGGGTATACACCCCTAGTGGGGATTCATGATGGTTTCTCCAGTGCATGATTTGACTGCATTTTGGTGAGTATATTGTTGACTGTGCATGATTTCATTCTGCTAATTCATGTATTGCCTTGTATGTATACATTGTTGATGCACTTCATGCTGTAGGCGGTCCCATGCCCACTTTAGCTGTCAAGGCCACTCTCATGATGGTATGGGGACGTCTGGTGGCAAAGTCAAATTGAGACACTTGTGCTATGGTGTTTACTCACTGTCTGATATTGTGACTGTTGGGCCCTGTGTTCATGATGTGTTATGCTGGTAAATTGATAGTCTTGTGTTGGCTTTGCTTATGATGTGTCACAGGATCAGAAATATGTTTCCGTTGCAGATGTGTCGACAACAGAGTAGTTAACATGGAAAATGTATGCTACACTGTGTGTTCATACATTTCCCATCCTAACATGCATTTAATCGCCCTGCAAAAACCCCTCCACAACACACATAACACACCCCCAACCCCACCCCCACCCCAACATCCACTCACCCACTCACAACTTGCCTTCTGTGACATGCTGTGTCCCTGCTGCACATGTTTACATTGACTTTCATGATCGTGAACTGGCGCCGCTGGCTCATTTTTTCCTTTATTTTTTTATGCAGCTGCAGGGGTTTCCAGGTCACTGACACCACTCACTGTACTGTGTGGTGTAGTGAGCGGGGTGTTGTGTAGGACAACCCTGCAGCACCTACATTTTCTTTTATTTTTTGGGATTCCCTGAAATGCATGCCACCAAAGGTTCAAGGTTTTGGTGTTCAGGGCTTTTTTGGCATGCATTTGCGTACTTTTAGTATAGGTTGGAAGTTTTTGCTCACTCTTTTCTTCAGAGTGCGTGCCTGAGGGAATTGTCTGTGGCCTGTTTCCATTTGGAACAGTGCGCTTTGAGACAGCTGTGTCATGTTTGTTGTTATTTTTATTGAGGTTTTCACATTGCATGCCATGCCATGGTGTGTGGGGTGGGTGACCTGGGGTTGAGGGAGGGTTGGGGGACATACCAGCATTTGGATGTGCTATTTTGCATGGGTGGTTTGGAATCTGTGGCTTACATGTGTGCCTTTTGGTCACACAGGATTGTGTTTGTTTAAGTGGCTAGGGATGCACACAATGTTGCAATTCCAAGGACACATTCTCAGGGTGTTAAGGTTGTGACAGTTGACTGTCCCTTTGTCATCATCGATTGTCACCTGGAATGTGCCAGGCCTGTGTGCACTCCACAGGGGGGGAGTTTAGGTGGAAAATGTAACCATAAGCTGGGTACGGGCTGCCTCACCACATGCCCTTTCCCATCCCATGCGCAAGGGGGTGTGAGACGGATCGGGTATCGGCTCAATTTGAATTCATTGAAAATAAAGAAAAAGCATTCTAATTGCGTGCTACATCTAAGGCTTAGGGCGACAGTGCTGGTCTGGTGTGTGACGCCCGATTGGAAACCTTCACATGAGTCTCTTTGAAGTTTTAGCCTCCCTAAACTGCAGCCCCCTTCTTCACACCTGCTGTCTACATTCTGGGCATTCATCAGCCAAGGGAAATGGTTCTGCAGAAACGGCCAGTCTAAAGGACCTTTGGTTTTCCACACCTTTCAAGCAAGCCACATTTGATTGCTGTTGTAAACACTAGGATGCCAGACTTCCACTGCTTTCCACTCCACAGCAACTTTTTTTTATGGAAATCAAGTGTGCTTTTCTTTTCAAATGTTTGCTGAGATTTTGTATGCAAAACATAATATGCAAATTAACAAGGGGGGTCCTGGGAGTCCCTCTGCCAGACAATAGTCCTGGTAACGAGAGACCTACCCAGAGTCTTTATCTCACTATCTTTCACAGAGAAGAAATATCGCAAACATATCAGTCTTTGTCCTGCCCTGGGGCAGTCCAGCACCGAAATGCTAGGCAATTCTCCTCCGAACAAGAGTACCAACAGCGTCACCAGACACGTGTTTCTGTCTGGTTGGACCTCATCAGAAGGAGGGAGATGTGCCTCTCTAAGAATAGTGAGAAAGGGTCCACATCTGGATTCCCCATGTAACTTAGGGTGAGACCCAAGCAAGCCACATTTGATTGCTGTTGTAAACACTAGGATGCCAGACTTCCACTGAGATACTTCTTTGTGAAATGTGTCCCACAGCCAGCAAAAGGGGTTGCCTGAGGCCTACAGCAACTTTTTTTTAATGGAAATCAAGTGGGCTTTTCTTTTCAAATGTTTGCTGCGATTTTGTATGCAAAACATAATATGCAAATTAACAAGGGGGGTCCTGGGTGTCCCTCTGCCAGACAATAGTCCTGGTAACGAGAGACTTACCCAGAGTCTTTAGCTCACTATCTTTCACAGAGAAGAAATATCCCAAACATATCAGCCTTTGTCCTGCCCTGGGGTAGTCCAGCACCAAAATGCTAGACAATTCACCTCTGAACAAGAGTACCAACATAACCAGGACTAATGTCTGGCAGAGGGACTCCCAGGACCCCCCTAATCTCCCAGGTCCCCGGCAGGATACTGCTTGACCTGTAATGGGGCCTAATGTCTTTTTCCCTGACATTTATATGTTAGCAGGGTTAACTTTTTCACATTTAAGCTGCAAACACAAATGCAAAACCGTTTTTGTGTCAGTGTTTAAAAATCCTGTTTTTCAAATGAAAGGAACATTTGCATTCCTTCTTCCTTTGTGGATTAAAATGCTGCTTTTCCTTTGGCAATGACAGGTAGGCCTTTTCCACATGGCCCTTCAGTTTTCACTTGCAGTCACACATGCAAAGCCTTTCTTGTGTCAGTGTTAAGAAATCCTGCTGTTCATGTGTCATGATGCCTACCCGCAGAGCATCAGGCCAGGCCCAGCACCCCCGGAAGCAGGCATCATGCCCTCGGGTAAAAGCCCAGCGGCCCCTTATAGGGACTCTTTGGACATCAGTCCTGGCGCCAAAGGTGCCAGGCTCATAAAGGGAGGTGTTTTGTGCACTTACCTGATGCAGACCATGCTGCACGCTTCAGGCCTCCCTGAGACCTGAAAGGGACTATTTTTTCATAGGGACTATTTTTTCACTCGGGTGTGGCCAGGGAAGGATACATACCTAGTTGGGGAAGGATACATAACTGGGACTTCTTTGGAGGCTATTTAAGCCACGCCCAGACAGCAGCTCATGCTTCGCGTTGTTCTGCTTCCTGCAGTTTAACGCTCACCGTGTCTGCTCCTGCTCCTGGACTACAGCCACGCCCGTCTTGAACCTGGAAGACCTGCAAGGAAGGAAGAGAAGAGAAAGGTGAAAACCAAGGATTATTTCAAGCTTCTTACCTGCATCCGGAATCTTCTCGCCAGCATCCCTGAAGGAAGACTTCAATTTAAAAGCATCGCGTTGCTCGCTGCAGCGCCACGCTTCACTCACCTGTCCTGTCCTCGAGACATCTCCCGGCTCCATCGCGGCTGTCAGCATCGGACGCCACATCTCTGCACCTAGGGGAGAGAGGAAGAAACAAAAGGTGAGCAGAAGGACACACAGAAGGAAAGCCTGATTAACAGCCATAATACTCACCGGCTTTTCTTCCACATTTCGGGTCGGCGCCGCCCCGTTGGCAGGTACCGTACCCCGGCCCCTATGGGGAAAGGACTAGAGACATTTCAGAGGAATGATAAGGACATCTAGAGGGATCGCCCTCATTACTACTCACCTCGGCAGGTTAACCCCTTGACGCATCGCCTTCATTCTGCACCTGAAATAAAGGACAGATCACAGGTGAGAAAGACAACATAAAGGGGGCCTCACTTGAACGTTGAATTTTCATACTTACGGCGCATCGCTCAGGAAAGTCAAGTGGATTTTGCCAGCGCCATTCTGAAAACCAGTGAAGTAACTGGACGAATGCACGCCCCTGCACCAGAAGCAGGATGGAGAGTTCAACCTTCCAAACCATAAGGTGAGCTTAAACCGGGTTTGGAGGAATAGAGAGGAACCGAGGGGGGAGGGGGGAGCTAGCACACCATTCTGCAGACTGTTAATCCCCTTTCTCATCTGCAGAAGGATATTCCTACGGGCCAAGGAAGCACGATTTGGAGTTCCTGTCCAATCGGTGTTCCGGGTCCTGCGCATCACGCTAGAAGAGGCCGCAGTAATCCAGACTAGATCAGCGCCCCCATGGGAACCAGGTGGGCGTTACAGAACGCGAAGCCTCCCTACAAATTCCCACCCAGGCGCTATGGAAACTTCTGAGACTGACCAACTGGCCCAACTACTGGGGGAATTACGGGCCGAGGTACACGCCGCTCGTCAAGAGACTAATGCCCTCAGAAGAGAAGTGATTGTAACAAGGGAAAGGACTGATGACCTGGCTAGACAGCTTTTGCAAGGTCAAGCTGGACAAACTCCTTTACCCAGTTCCGGGGGGAACCCTACTCCTGTGGTTTCCAGTAACCCTGTGCTGATTAATCTACCTGCAAACATGCCGCTGGCCCCACCCGAACGCTTTGCTGGGGACCCCAAACGATTCGCCGTATTCATGAATCAGTGTCGTTTGCACTTCCTATGCAGACCCGGGGCCTTCCCTAATGATCAGACCAAGGTAGCCTTTGTGTTGTCATATCTGCTGCCGATTGGTCAGTCCCACTGGTAACTCAAGATGACCCGATTCTTCGTGATTTTCAAGGATTTCAAGGATTTCAAACAAGCATGGAAAGGTTATTTGCTCGACATTCCCAGGGACAGGCTCTGGATGACGAACTTCTATCTCTGCGACAGGGCAATCAATACCTTCTATCCTACATTGCAACCTTCAATAGACTAATTGTGGAAACTGGTTGGCCAGAGGATAAAAGAATCACGTTATTCTATCGAGGTCTACGCGGAGAACTTAAAGATGTCCTGGCACAAGTTGTAAATCTGCCCCAAGAATGCACTGAATATATAGACTTAGTGGTCCAGTTGGATCATAGGCTGCAAAACAGAAAAGCAGATCGGTCCAAGTTTGAAACCCGGGTGTGGGCCAAAACCCACGCTAACCCCAAGGGGGCTGATGCCTCGGAGCCTATGCAAATCGGTTAAAGGACCCCTAACTCAAAAAGAACGGGAAAGAAGACGACAGATGCAATTATGCCTTTATTGTGGGTCCTCAGGACACTTTCTACGAGATTGCCCGGTTAAGCCGCCCAAGAAGGTGGTAGGAGCCGCTGATAAAATCCATGGAAACTCTGTATCGGGAAACGACCACGCCCGGCAAGCGTAGGGGTCCGCTTGCCGAGCTTGAAAACTAACTCTCAGACCTCGCATTTCATTGTGCCAATGGTCCTCATAGATCCGGAACAGCCAAAACGGTTGCATGCTATAAAGGCATACATCGATAGCGGGGCTATAGGAAACTATGTGGATCGAGAATTGGTCTCTAGGATAAACCTCATCTGCGTCCTAAAACCAGCAAAGATGTCATCACCACTGTAGATGGAACCGAAATTGCCTCTGGACCGGTAACACATTCCACAGCTGAGGTGACACTTGTAGGTCTGGATGGCCATCGGAGGCAGTTGTGTTTGATGTGATCAAGGCTCCACAGTTTCAGCTTATTCTCGGAGTCCCTTGGTTAGAGACACATAATCCTCGAATTGATTGGCAAGCGAAGAGAACAACCTTCCCGGATTGTGCACAAACCTGCTACCCAGAAAATCCAAACATTAATCTAGCATCAGTAACCTCTGTCCCCGTGCAACTACCTCCAGAGTACCAAGACTTTCAGGACGTCTTCCAAAAGGAACAGGCCAACACGTTACCTCCCCACAGATCGTACGATTGCCAAATCGATCTGGTGCCCGGTGCACAACCCCCTTGTAGCAAGATTTATGCCCTTACTGAACCTGAGAATCTGCATTTGAGACAATATTTAGATCAATACCTCGCCAATGGTTTCATTCGCCCGTCAAAGTCCCTGGCATCTTCAGCTTTGTTCTTCGTGCCTAAAAAAGAGGGCGACCTTAGGACTTGTATCGATTACCGCGCATTGAACCAGATAACTGTTAAAAATCGTTACCCTCTGCCTCTGATCCCTGAACTCCTTGACCAGGTGAAGGACGCTTGCGTATACACCAAGTTAGATCTCCGGGGGGCTTATCATCTGGTACGAGTAAAAGAAGGCGAAGAATGGAAAACGGCCTTTTGTACAAAATATGGACTATTCGAATACCAGGTGATGCCTTTCGGGTTGTGCAACGCGCCTGCTGCCTTCCAATTCTTCATGAATGATGTCCTTCGGGAACTCATCGATGTCTGTGTTATCGTGTATATCGATGACATTCTTGTGTACTCCTCTTCGGAATCTGATCACAGAAAACATGTCAGGGCCGTCCTAGAGAAACTGCGCCAGCACAAACTGTTTGCCAAGCTGGAAAAATGTGTTTTCCATACCACCGAGGTTGAGTTTCTCGGATTCATCCTGACACCTAAAGGGGTCCGAATGGATTCACGGAAAGTGGATGCCATCCTCAAATGGCCATCACCTAGTTCAGTGAAAGGTGTCCAAAGCATGCTTGGTTTTGCCAACTTTTATCGCAGGTTTATCCCGGAGATTTCACGTGTGGTGCAACCCATCACTGCACTCTTGCGGAAAAATAAACGTTTTGAATGGACCGAGGAAGCCGAACAGGCCTTCAGGAGTTGAAAGCTAAGTTCACGTCCGCACCTATTTTGAAGCACCCGCGTCCTGATCTCCCATATATAGTCGAAACCGACGCGTCCAGCTTAGCCATGGGAGCTGTCCTGTCTCAGAGAGACCCTGAAACCAACCAACTGCACCCCGTAGCATTTTGGTCCAGAAAGTTCTGACCGCCGGAGATAAATTATGCGATTACCGATAAGGAACTATTAGCCATTAAGTCCGCCTTTAAGGCTTGGCGGCATTATCTCCTCGGCGCCCGGCATACCATCACCGTGATCACTGATCACCGAAATTTACAATATTTAAAAACTGCCAAGGCCCAATCGTCTCGACAGCTCCGATGGGCTTTGTTCTTTGCTGAGTTTGATTTTGTAATCACCTACCACCCCGGTTCTAAGAATGGTAAGGCGGACGCTCTATCCCGAATTGGAATGGAAGAAATAGACACAAACTCAGAACCTGTGCCGATAATTCCTGAACAAAGAATTTTGGGAATAACCACTTTACAAACCCGTGAAGACATTCAAGCACGAGTAAAACAAGTCCTGGACTCTTCAGCCTTGCAGGATTGGATCAAAAAGGGGTCTAACTTTTCAGTCAAGGATGGCTTACCTTACTTCCAAGGACGCTTATTTTTGCCAGAAAAGGAATTGGAAGAACTGGTTATTTCCCGTCATCATGACACCCTGATGGAAGGACATCCTGGCATTGCCAAAACTGAGGAAAAGGTTAGACGACAATTCTGGTGGCCTTCCTGGCGAAAGGATATTAAATCTTTCGTGATGTCCTGTGGAGTGTGTGCCCAAAACAAAGGTCAAAAGACAAGACCCGCCGGTCTTCTTCAGCCCTTAGACATTCCACCAGCACCTTGGCACACCCTGTCACTAGATTTTATCACGGACCTGCCCTCTTGTAATGGTTACAATACTATTCTGGTCGTGGTGGATTTATTTTCCAAAATGGCCCACTTTATTCCGTTGAAAGGATTACCTTCAGCCTTTGTTCTTGCCAAGGAATTCCTCGAGAATATCATCCGTTTGCATGGATTCCCGTCCATACTAGTCTCCGATCGGGGAAGCCAGTTTATTTCTCATTTTTGGAAAAAGTGTTGTCAGCTGGCACAAATCGACGTAAGACTCTCGACCAGCCACCACCCACAGACCGATGGTCAGACGGAAAGAACAAACCAGACCCTTGAACAATTTCTACGATGTATGTTGCACCAATCGGAGGGTAATTGGAAGGATATTCTGTGGGTGGCTGAATATGCTTATAATAACTCGATACACTCTGGAACGGGTCAAAGCCCCTTTTTTACCCTATATGGACATCACCCTCGTGCTTCAAACTTGGACTCACCTTCGAGCCTTGAAATGCCCGCAGTGGATCATTTGCATTCTACGATAACTCAAGCCTTCAAGGATGCAACTGCACATTTGCAACATGTGAAAGAGAAATACAAAAAGAATGCGGATCTACATCGAAAGGAGGCGCCTCCGTACCAAATTGAGGATCAAGTATGGTTGGCTACCAAACACTTATCGCTCAAGGGACCTCGAACTTTTAATCCAAGGTATTTAGGCCCTTACTCAATCAAAGCTATAATTAACCCAGTAGCAGTCAAGCTCGATCTACCAGCCAACATGCGGATTCACCACGTTTTTCATGTGTCACTTTTGTAACCAGTACAACCAGGAACCAGATTAATAAAGCCAACAGACCCAATCCTGATAGATGGAGAGCCAGAATTCGAAGTAAAGAACATTTTGGATTCCAAAATCTTAAAATCAAAGCTTTTCTATCTAATTGATTGGAAAGGGTACGGGCCTCAGGAAAGGTCTTGGGAACCCAGTGATCACGTACATGCACCTCGGCTGGTAAAAAGGTTCCATCGGAATTTCCCAAACAAACCGAAACCTCCAGAAGGAACGACCTTGGGAGGGGCCTTGGGGGGGAGTGCTGTCATGATGCCTACCCCCGGAGCATCAGGCCAGGCCCAGCACCCCCGGAAGCAGGCATCATGCCCTCGGGTAAAAGCCCAGCGGCCCCTTATAGGGACTCTTTGGACTCAGTCCTGGCGCCTTTGGCGCCAGGCTCATGTTGGACATCAGTCCTGGTGCCATAGGTGCCAGGCTCATAAAGGGAGGTGTTTTGTGCACTTACCTGATGCAGACCATGCTGCACGCTTCAGGCCTCCCTGAGACCTGAAAGGGACTATTTTTTCATAGGGACTATTTTTTCACTCGGGCGTGGCCAGGGAAGGATACATACCTAGTTGGGGAAGGATACATAACTGGGACTTCTTTGGAGGCTATTTAAGCCACGCCCAGACAGCAGCTCATGCTTCGCGTTGTTCTGCTTCCTGCAGCTTAACGCTCACCGTGTCTGCTCCTGCTCCTGGACTACAGCCACGCCCGTCTTGAACCTGGAAGACCTGCAAGGAAGGAAGAGAAGAGAAAGGTGAAAACCAAGGATTATTTCAAGCTTCTTACCTGCATCCGGAATCTTCTCGCCAGCATCCCTGAAGGAAGACTTCAATTTAAAAGCATCGCGTTGCTCGCTGCAGCGCCACGCTTCACTCACCTGTCCTGTCCTCGAGACATCTCCCGGCTCCATCGCGGCTGTCAGCATCGGACGCCACATCTCTGCACCTAGGGGAGAGAGGAAGAAACAAAAGGTGAGCAGAAGGACACACAGAAGGAAAGCCTGATTAACAGCCATGATACTTACCGGCTTTTCTTCCACATTTCGGGTCAGCGCCGCCCCGTTGGCAGGTACCGTACCCCGGCCCCTATGGGGAAAGGACTAGAGACATTTCAGAGGAATGATAAGGACATCTAGAGGGATCGCCCTCATTACTACTCACCTCGGCAGGTTAACCCCTCGACGCATCGCCTTCATTCTGCACCTGAAATAAAGGACAGATCACAGGGGAGAAAGACAGCATAAAGGGGGTCTCACTTGAACTTTGAACTTTCATACTTACGGCGCATCGCTCAGGAAAGTCAAGTGGATTTTGCCAGCGCCATTCTGAAAACCAGTGAAGTAACTGGACGAACGCGCGCCCCTGCACCAGAAGCAGGATGGAGAGTTCAACCTTCCAAACCATAAGGTGAGCTTAAACCGGGTTTGGAGGAATAGAGAGGAACGGAGGGGGGAAGGGGGAGCTAGCACACCATTCTGCAGACTGTTAATCCCCTTTCTCATCTGCAGAAGGATATTCCTACGGGCCAAGGAAGCACGATTTGGAGGTCCTGTCCAATCAGTGTTCCGGGTCCTGCGCATCACGCTAGAAGAGGACGCAGTAATCCAGACTAGATCAGCGCCCCCGTGGGAACCAGGTGGGTGTTACATCATGTGAAAGGGACCTTCTGTTTGGGGCCTTTGATTGCACCCCACATGCCCCCCCCCGATCTTCTATGAATCTTTTGTGGGGAAAAGCAGGGCAGAGAGCAGGGCAGAGTGGGGTTTCATTATGTGTCCTCTTTTTTTCTTTTTTCATCTTCATTTTTCTGTTGGAGCCCATCCACCTCAATTTCTTTCATTAGGGAGAAGGCACTTCAGTCTCCCCTTCGGTCTATCGGTCGGGGCGTGTAGCACGTCACCCCTTTTCTTTCTTCATTAGGTTGTGGGAACTGTAGCCTCGTCTTCCATCTTTGGGTTGGGGAGTGTAGCATGGCACGCCCTTTCCTTGATTCTTTCCGGGGTCCCTGGGGTTCTCACCTACTCCCCTTTCTCCTCCAAGCTGCAAATGAAGGTTGTTATTTATCTAACAAATAGAAAAAGGAAAGGGTCAGTACATTTTACACACATATTTCCTCAGAAAATGTACATAGAATCGACAACAACAATAACAGCATACACGCATAAACAGATATTTTCACCATTTCAACAAAAACATTTTATTTATTGCTTCCTTTTTACAATGAGCACCAAGAAATTAGTTTCCATTCATCCTTCCTTTTCTTTCTTCAGATGGTTCCTCTGCTCAATTTTCATTTGGCTCCTCAATCATTTTGTAAAGCTTGTCTGAGATGACAGCTTTTGAACTGATTGATGTTGACCCATTTTTCTTCTGTCTGTTCTCCTTTTGGGATGCGGTTCTTGGAGGCAACAGGTGATATTTTATATACAATTTCAAAGGCACCACGCCAAGATGGGAGGAATTTCCGCTCCTTGGCCTGATTGCTTTGAAAATTGTTTAAGCAAACCTTGTCCCCTGTTTCATGCACATTCTTGGTGGTCTTCATTCCTTCAGCGACTTTTCTAATTTTTGCTGAGCATACGCAAAAGCATGCTGGTGGTGCTTCCTTAAATTTCAGTCCAACTCAATCCTTTGCAGGAGGCCGAAGCGAGAGGAGATGTGGTTGATCATAAGTACTGCAACTGTCTCTGTCTTACAATTCGGGGCTAGAAGACATTCTACCCACTTTGTGAACAAGCATGTCACAGTCAACATGTACTTGTTTCCTCTAGAGGAGCGCAACACTGGCCTGATGAAAAGGACTTGCAAATCTGACCAAGGCGGTGTCATTCCCCTTTTTGTGGTGGAGCTCTGTGTGTGAGTGAATTGAGTTGAAAATGAGCACACATAAGACACCCCTTTAGGTAAGTGTTGAGTTTCTTGCCCATGTGTGGCCAGTAGACAACCTTGCACAAGATTTCTAATGTCATGTGAAACCCCCTAGGACTGGCAGTGGCCGTGTCATGGGTGTGGTTCAACTTCAGGCTTTGGAATGAGGTAGGTAATACCAACTGGTCACAGCCAAATAGGGCTCTCCTTACTAACAAACCGTCTTGGACCCAGAACATCTTGGAAACTTCATTAACCCACGGAGATCCTCTTTACCGGTATAATCCAACTCTGTTGGAGGAAAGCTTACAGGGTCTTCCATATGTTGATAACATTTCCCAGTGATGGGGTCCTCTTTCTGTGCAGTGATCAAATTTGCATCTGGGATTCTTTACTCCACTGGGCAGTCGAGAGTTCTCTATTTGCATGAGTTTTTGACCTGGTGACATCGGCAGCTTGGATTTCACCCAGCAGGGATTTTGTCTCTATGAAATCACCCTGCAGAGCTCCGGTTTCAGCCACCAGGTCAGCCAGGTCATTCCCAGTATTATTTGGACCTTCTATTTTAGAATGACCCCTTATTTTCTTCCAATAGATGGTCATTTCATTGGAGGTCACCAGATCGTCAATTGACTGGATCACTGACCCAGGCATTCCCAATGCTAGCCACCAGTTATTTGTCCCAGTTGTTATCAACATGGTTGGAACATCCATCCACATAAACTGTGGGTATACACTAACACGTGTCTTCTTCATAGATCTTGTGTGAGGAACTTAAGTATGCCTTCATGTTGTGGTTGAAATGAAATATTTCATTTATATCGTGCTCGTACACAAGTGTGTCAGAGCGCGACCAGGCAAAAGGGAGAGAAACAAGGGGGAACAAAAAGAAAACAGTGATCTTACTAGGCCCAGTGACATTTAAGAAAACGCAAGTGCACACAAAAGGGAAGAGGGGGAAAATGCATGGAAGGAGGGGGGGATGGAAAGTGCGGAACAGAGGAGAGAACAGAATAAATACTAAGTTAAATAAATAAATAAAAAGGCTAATAAACCATGATAGTGCGGCCAGCAAGTAGCAGGGGAAAGTTAGTCAGATAAGGTATATCTGATAAGTGCAGAAGAAAGGTGGGAGGGCACTGTATGGGTACAGATACAGAACCCCAGTGCAGAGGGTGGCCTGTAGGCAGTGCAGGAGCATGGCAGGGTGAGCAGGTACCTGGGCCAAGTGGCAGAGGATGACCAGGTACATGATGCCAAGAGAAGAAACAGATCAACATGGGAGAAGGGGGTAAAAGTCAGAAGCAAAGAGGAAGGTCTTGTGGTGCTTCCGGAAACAGAGATGGTTTCCTCAAGTTTCAAGGTGGCCGGGAGGCTGCTCCAAAGGGAGGCCCCAGCCGAAGCCAGAGATCTACCCTCAGCTTGTTTCTTTGCAGAATGACTAACCCTGAGGGAGTTAGAGGTAGAGGAGCGAAGGGCTTGAGAGGTGAGGTATTTATGGTGGGATAGTTGAAGGTATTTTGGATCCAGGCCCCAGAAAGCCTTGTGGACAATGCAGAGGGTTTTAAATGTAATCCTTGCATCCACTGGGAGCCAATGAAGGGATTTCAGGGCTGAAGAGATAAAATCCCAGGGCCTTAGGCCAAGGACAAGTCTCACAATCCTGTTCTGGATTAGTTGTAAAGGGCAGAGAGTGGAGGCAGGTAGATTTAGAAAGAGACTGTTACAGTAATCAGTCTGGAGGGAACCGGAGGTTGGGAGACAGTGAGCTTTTGAGGGAAGGAGAGAAAGGGCAGAGTGCCTCCAAGGAGGTGCAATACAAAATGTGACTTTTTGGAGATGTCACACATGTGTGCGGAGAAGGAAAGTGTGGAGTCAGAGGTAACCCCGAGTTTCTTATCTACGCAAGTGGGGGTAGGAGGAGGGCCAAGGGAGGCCAGCCAGAGGGTGAGAGGAAAGGATGGAGATGTTGTACCAATAAGGAGGATCTCAGTCATGTTGGCATTTAGGCAAAGATTGTTGGTGGCACACCAATTTTGAATGTAAATGAGACAATCAGAGATGAGGGTAGGAGAGAAGGAGGCTGAAGTAAGCCTGAAAATGAGTTGGGTGTCGTCAGCATAGCACTGGAAGGTTGAGCAGTGAATGGAGATGCAGTAGGCGAGAGTCGCCAGGTATTGGTTGAAAAGCCAGGGTGAGAGGTTGGACCCCTTGGGGACACCACAGGTGGAGAGGGAGATAGAAGACAGTAAGGACCCAAGTTGTACCTGGGAGGGTCAATCACAAAGAAAAGAGGTCAGCCAGGCCAGAGCCTGATCAGTTCTACCCAGGTTGTCACAGAGACGATTGAGTAGGGTGGCATGTTTGACCGTGTCGAACGCAGAGGAGAGAGCAAGTAGGATGAAGACAGAGGGAATGTTAGAGTCGAGGTTGAAGAGCAGGTCTTCACGGATGTTCAGGAGAGCAGTTTCCGTGCTTCTGGCAGCTCTGAAGCCAGATTGGTGGTCATGGAGGGAGCCAACAGAGTTGGAATGAAGATTAAGCTGAGAGATGGACAGCTTTAACAGAAGCTTACCCAATAAGGGAGTAATGGAAATTGGATGATAGTTTGCCGGACATGAAGGATCAGCAGTGGATTTCTTGAGGAGAGGATGCACAAGGGAGTGCTTAAGAGGGGAGGGGAAAGGGCCATAGGCAAAGGAGAGGTTACAGAAATTGGCAAGGGCTGGAGCAAGGGTGTCAATGTGGTCCTTAATGGTTTTAGAGGAACTGGGATAGACCTGTTTTGATGAGGTTTTCATAGATCGGACTTGTCTAGCTACCTCATCAGGGGAGAAAAGAGGAAAGGAGGAGAAAGGGGGAGGGGGAGATGAGGGGGTTGAGCAAGCCGAGAAGGAGAGGGAGGAGGAGGAGGGGGAGAGGAGGAGAGGGAAGACAGGATGTCCTGGGTTTTAGAGATAGAGTGAGAGGCAAGGGCATTGCAAAAAACCTGAGAGGCGAGATTGGAGGTGGAGATTGCAGCAGGGATAGCTCCTTGCAGATTTTGAAGAGTTTGGCTGAATTGTTAGATGCCGCTGAGACACAGGCTTGTATGTGGACTTGCTTCTTAGTGCGGACTGCGAGTCGGTATTGCCTTTGGAGCAGGCGGCTGACTTTCATCCTCGAGACAATTTTCTTGAACACAGTCATTTAAGTCCGTGAACCCTTACGCTAGGGGACTCTTCTTGTTTTGGTCATATCTGACCTCCACAGGAAAACCTTGCATTGACAAAATCCAGGAAGTAATTCTGGAATAACTAACATTCCCCGCCTGGATTCTGTCACTTTGTAGATATTGCAAGGGTTGGTGAGGAGTCTTAACAATGAATGGACAGTAATTTGTCAACGTCCACACCGTTGCGTGGTGTATCTTCTCAAAGTCATTGAAGGTTTCCTCCACAGAGGACAAAGTCTTGCTCGCATACGAGATGACTTGGTTGACCTTGTGGTACTTTTGATACAACACTGCTGTTAGGCAAGTATCTGAGAACCCCGTCTCCAAGAAGAACTCCTTGTTCTTTATGGGGTAATCCAAAGAAGGAGCTTTGGAGAGGCTTCTTTTCAGTTTTATAACTGCCTCGGATTGTTCCGGACCCCACTCCCGCTTGACTCCGGACTTTAATAAATAGACCAAGAGTCGACTGACCTCTGCGTTGTCTTCAATGAACTCTCGCCTATAATTAGTGAGTCCAAGAAGGCTTCTTAATTCTCGCATAGTAGTAGGGTCAGTTAATTTCAATAAGACTTCCACCTTCTTCGCCTGGGTCTTTTACTGTGCCTTCTGAAAGGACAGTTTTGCTCCAGCCTTCTGCAACTGGATTAGAACACAGGCCAGGTTTCCCATTTTGGCCAAATCGGGCATGGCCTTATGTAGGAAGAAATTGAACTCACTGCCGGAGTTTATGTATCCAAAGGGGTTGCAGGTCCATGTCTACTGCTGCCCCCCAAAGGTAAAGGCAGGCTTGTACTGGTCTTCCTTACTCACGTGTACTGTCCAGTAACTGTTGGTCAGGTCAATGGTGGTGTACACCTTTGACCCTTGTATCTGGGCCAGTCCCTGATCTATGTAGGTAAAGGGCCATCTTGACATGTGGACCTACGCGCACCCATTTGTTCAACTCCCTCAGGTCTGCAGGATGTTCAAGGTACTGTGGATAGGACAAATTATCCGACAGGATTTTAAGTTTTTAATAATCTCTTTGTGTAACTCCATGGACGCGAGAGGTAATACCGTTGCTGAGGTCAAAACAGTTGTTTTCAAGGTCCCACGATTTCATTACCTAGACCAATAGAAAAAATGTTGGGCATCCACCGCTATTCCAATAAAGTTGTCTGCGCCCAAAGTGATACTTCGAAGGGCACTGTTATCCACCAATATTTAAATGGTGTTGTGTTCTAGGTCTACTAGAGTTGTTGGATTTAAATACAAACCTTGTCGTTGGAGATGGAAATTTAGACTTATATATGCATCCTTATGTTTGAGGTTCTGTCCTCGCTTAATTTTGAGGAGGAGAGTAAATTGTTGCACCTGTCCTGGGATAGTAACCACTATCTCACACTTGAACTTCGATGGAATGTCACTGCCCAAATAAAAGGCGGAAGGGGCATCTCTCACGACCCAACATTTATGCTCTATGCTTTTGTCACCCTTGTACAGTTTTAGCATACACCTGCTAGGCAGGATATGTTTGGAATTTGGGTTTTCCAGACCGACTTTCCATTTGTCAATCATTTTAAATGTGGAAATGGTCTGATCTTTTTGGAGTTTCCTGAATAATTCTTTGCTGATGAAGCTCCTTCCATTATTCAGGCATACTCTGGTGAGCACTGACTACTCCCCCTCAGTTAACTGAATGGACAAAAGCAACTGCTTGCCCTTTTTCTGAATCTTTGTCAGACTTTGAGCGGGTTCTTCCTTGTCTGGTTTCACAGGACTCAATGTTTCTTCTGATTTTGGACTTGTGTACAATTTTAGGGTGTTCCCTTCCAGTGTGGATTGTCACTTAAAACTGGGATGAAGGTTGATTTTCAAGAGTGAAGAAGGGTTCCTGTCAAGGTTTTAGCAAGGAATAAGGACAGGCCACCATCCACGTTATACATATTATCATATAGCTTGATGTCTCACAGTATCTTCGAGGTTTCAGAGCTCATAAATTTCCAGGTGTTCCCATACTGAATACTTGGCATTCTTGTGGTATGGAGTCAGGAAACTATATATGGCTTTAATTTGTCTTATTGGGTCTTTCACAAAACCCTTTCGTTGAAAATATAACTGAGCAGTTAGCTGAGCCATGTGTATCTGATCATCATGAGCAGTTGTGGTCATATAAAATGTCTCAAGCGCCTGGTGTAACATTCCACCTTCAAGCAAATATCATTGCTTACTGTGGTAACCTCTCGCACAATTCTGGTTTGCCAGTTTCCAGCATCGGCCTCAATCCATTCTCCTTTAAGAAATAATTTAGCTAGGAGATGCTCCCTGGCTTCACCAATTTGCACAGTAGTTATTTTCACAATGGCTTTTTTTGCACCTTAGTAAAACATTCATGAGGTTCAGATTAAATCTGTGGCCTACAAATGACATTTTGGCAAGAAGAGGGCTACTTCTAAAGATCAGAATTTGTGTCCATTTTGCAAAGACGCTACAGCATATAGTGGTTGTATGTCAAGCTTTAATTTCTAAGCGTAAAATGTTTTTTAAGAGTTTACTCAATTCATGTTGTCCTACGTCTGTGGATGAAATATGGCAAATCATTTTCTCCAGCCCGAAGCAAGCAGTGAAAATTGCTATAGTGCATTTTTTAGACTCTGTTCCCCCTCAAAACATTAGTCACATATAAGACCTTAATTTATATTACATCAATTAAATGTTTGTGATTGATGGCAGTGCACCCTGAACAAAGCTGAAATAATAACATCCAAAATGTTGCTGCTCTAAACAATCTTATATATGAAGAATTCCAATTTCGCCTTTGGAATATGAATTGCCAAGAGTATTATCCTAAATTCTAGGATGCTAAAACTGCACACTATAGTTGATTTGCCTTGATTTAAATATGATGAATTATGTTTTATTGATGTCTGTGTTAAATGTTTTTTCATAACACAATGTTATGTGCATTTTAAAAGATGTGATTTGTAGAAATGTTTTATTTTATTTCTTAGATGATATTTTGTAATGAGTTTGAATGATTTTGAAAGGTTGATCTAATAAGCCAACCAAATAAAATTAAAAATTACAACAAAAAAAACATTCTTTATGCAGGTGCAAAATCACACTGTTCCTGCTTGATTTCCTCACACAAATCAATTCTTGCACAATCTTAATGGTTCACTTATATACTTCACTAGAACTCAGGGGTCAAGTCCTTGTGGCACTGTAACAAAACAAAGATGACTTTCCGTCTGCCTTAATGCCATTGCATCATGAATAGTCTGTCCCAATGCACTTGTCATGAATCGGAAATAGGCAGCTAAATTCCGGCCACGTGCCCCCAATTTGTAATGGTTTATTGAGAGGCCACCCTCAACACAGGGAATTCCTTTCCTACCCACTCAAGGTGTCACACAACAAACTGTTTAATGGATTTGTTTATTCAGCCCTATCTCTAATTCATCTAATACCCCCTGGATCCTTCCCCCTGAGCTACCAATGAACCAAGAACCAGGCCATGTACAGGAAATATATTTAGGTTTATTTGGATTAGATTTTACGCAACTAGCACTCAAATGTCAAACCCCACTTTATCCGTGGCACAACACAATAAACTTCTCTCAACATAAATTCATCACAATGTGAGTTGAAAAGAACACAAATCATAATTCTTTACTTCCTACAAATTTTACTTTAAGACATAATTAGCGCTGGTCAGTGCACACATTTAGAGATGTAGTGCTGTGCAATTTCAATTTTACTGCACGCTTAAAAGGCTAGCAGTTTATTTCTTTACAAATTTGTGCAAATGCATATGGCAATTGTTATTTTGCCCACACTTTCTCTTTAAATGAACCACCGAGTGATTTTGCGGTTTGGTTTTCAGACCCCCCTCTACTATGGTCTGGGTTTGGGAAGTCTGACAGAAAATTGGAATTATTTGGGAAATTACCTATATTCCTAATTTTACCATCCACCCGTTCACCAACTCTCATATTTGGAACATTTTCATATCAGCCAGAAACACATGCTAGATGGCCATTACAGTTCTCAGAGTCGCAGGTGGAGGAATTTTATATCAACAGAATCACATGAAAATTACATAAACATGAACCATAAATAAAACTAAATCTGAATTATGGTTTCTGGGAAAAAGGCCTAAGTTCTAATAGTCCTTTTAAATTAATTGTAAATCTGCATGTTCAGCAAATGGGAGCTCTGCTTCATCCAGCCATGTGTCTCTCTGTCACATTTTTTTACGAGTCTCTTTAAAGTTGGTTGTTTGCTCTTTGAAGTTGGAGTTTTAGCCTCCTTTAATTGTAGCCCCCGTCTTCACACCTAGTGTATACATTCTGGTCATGCATCAGCCAAGGGAAATGGTTCTGCAGAGACAGCAAGACAAAAGGACCCTTGGTTTTCCACACCTTTCAATCAAGCCACATGTTATTGTTGTTGTAAACACTAGGATGCCAGCTTTCCAGTGGAGGAGTACTTTTTGACATGTGTCCCATAGCCAGAAAAAGGGTTTGCCTCTGGCCTACAGCAACTTTTTTGTTATGGAAAGCAAGTGGGCTTTTCTTTTCAAATGTTTGCTAGGATTTTGTATGCGAAACATAATATAGATCACTTTTTGTCAACACGCACCATGTCTTTTTCCCTGACATTATTATGTTAGCAGGGGTACCCTTTTCACATTTAAACTGCAACATTTTGTGGCAGTGTTTAAAAATCCTGTCTTTCATGTGAACGGGACCTTTGAATTCCTTCTTCCTTTGGATTAAAATGCTGCATTTTTGTGTCAGTGTTGAAAAATCCTGCTTTTCATGTGAAAGGGACCTTCACTTTGGGGCCTTTGATTGCACCCCACATAATCCACAAGAACCTTCCTCCCAGGTGATCTTCCCTCACTAGTCCACTCCGAGGTTCTGGATCCAACAGAGATGGCCTTCCCCTGGCTACCTGAGAAGAGGATTCAGGGGGAATAGGAGTGAAAATACCCTAAGGTTTCTCACAGCTATTTCTGCACTGGCAATGTAGTAATGAGGGCAATTATCTTTATACCGTCAACTATCATGTTTTCAGAAAGTGTACGTTATGTTAAGCTATGCTATGATATGTGCTATTTGTATAGCCAATAACTGTGCTTGTCCTAGCCTCAAAGCACTTTAAGGGTCTGGGGTTTGGTAGACCACATTCTGAATATGCATAACGTTTACATTGCATTGCAGAGGGACATTACATTACACTTTACATTTACAATTACATGCAAATAAAGAGGTTTGCCAAAGGGACTAGTAAAGTAACAATAAGAAAGGCATTTTATGTGTTCTGTTTTGGGTTGCAGTGTAGTTTCGTATGTCTGAGAATATGTGGTTTCTTGCATTAGGACAATGGTTTGCATGGGCTCATCCAACTGTTAGGGGGCGTTGCAATGATAATGTGTGCAAATGTGCCCTTTGGGTAAAATTGTTGCATGAAAACACATTATTATTATAATAGGTGTTGTGAGCAATGTATTCACTTGTGACTATTTCTATAGCAACTGATTACAGTTCAGGGCTCACACTGTTTTACCTGAGTATTACATGCAATACTTTACATGCACAATACATGCACATTTGGTAAACATGTTTCAATTCATTCATACTGGGTAGACTGAGATTTGTTCTTACAGTAGCAAGAACATGATACGTTAAACGTAGAAGACATTTCAAACTGTGCTGTTGCATAGCATGCTTATTCAGTGGGATGGGGTACATGGGAAAAACATAGGTTGCTAAAACTGGTCTTCTTATATGTAGGGGTTTCCTATGGAAGGGAATGGCTAGCATGCCAATCAGGCATGTCCACATGTCAGTCCTCCCTTCACTCCCCAAACATCAATCACAGTTCAGTGTCCTTGCATCACTGACACAGTTTTCAATGTTAGAAGAGCTCATTCAACCACAAACAGAAATTATTAGTTCACTATTAGTGCTTATTTGCTTTTTCAACAGAATAAAAAATTCCCAGTTCTCCTCTTCCAATGTGTTTTTTTTAATTAATGTGAACAACACGAAAAATCTTTACAATGAGATATATTTGAACTGACGCATTCTTCGCGCCACAAGGCGCTTTCTCAAGGCAGAAATGTATCTGGACAAAGCAATATTTAGGAGAGAATATTCCTGGTATGAGATACTCTCTCAGTTTCTTTATGGCAGTATGATAACTATGTATCTGGACAAAGCAATATTTAGGAGAGAATATTCCTGGTATGAGATGCTCTCTCAGTTTCTTTATGGCAGTATGATAACTAGTTCAAAGCAAGAAGGAGCCACACCGTAAGAGGCCTAAAGGCAACACAGAAGGATTTAAATCTAAGGTGTTGCTGAAGTGGTAGCCAATGTAAGGAGCAAAGTAAAGGAATGAGTGACCCAACCTCACAGTGCTGGCTGTACATGAGTGGAACAAGTAAACAAGTATTTCATTCATTTACAAGAAATGTGTTCCAAAACCTTAAACTCAGCATAGCTCATATATAATCCATGTATTGATTGAAATCCTTACTGAGAATGCACTGTATATTCAGTGTCTCTTACACAGGACCCATGCGAGCACGTACTAATTAGTGGCTTGCTTTGGCACCCAGGCGGATGCTTCACCTGAGACTTGTGTTCAATCCTGGACCACCATGGACATGAAAGAGGGGCCATACCTGTGCAGAGACTATAATTACCAGAGAGAACGACCGCCATGAAACCCCTACACATACTGGGACACTGAGATGGCAGACCCGCCATGGTCGACCCTCGGTGGCTCCACGTGGAGAAAGTGGGCGGGCCTTTCAAGTTTATTCCTGAACATACACACACTTGCAGGGAAAGAAGAAAAACAGTTTGAATGAGGAAAGCTTGCCAATGGCAAGATGTCATGATCTCTGCTTCCAAAAGGTCAGGGTTTTCCCAACTCCCTTGGAAGCAGATCCATAACCCAGGTTCCGAGTGCCAACCAGTCCCAATTGGGACCTTTTGGACCCAGTCCTGGCGCCAGTGGCACCAGGCTCATAAATATGCCCAGTCCCAGCGCTGGAAGCGCCGGGCTCATAATGCTTGGGTGGACTTACCTGCAGCAGACCATGCTGCTTACTTGCCTGCCATTTGAGCCTCTGATCCTCTTCTGTTTGGAACTACTTTTCCTGTTGGGTGGGGCAGGAGCCACTCCCTAGGTTCAGAACACTGGAACTCTTCTGGAAAGCAGGAACTCTTTTCTTACCTAGGCGTGGCTGTGGAAGGAGACATCTAAGTACTACAGAGGCTATTTAAACCACACCCGATGGATGAATCTTGCTTTGCGTTATTCTGCATCCTCTGCAGCAGAACGCTCATCGTGTCTTCTGCATCTGATCCTGGGCCTAAGGAAAAAGGCTTACCATCCTGAATCCAGTCTTCAGCAACACCTTTAAAGACAAGAAAGAACAGGTTAGCATTACGGTCTTCAGTGACAGCTCTTCACTTACCTGGTCCATCGGCTGTCACCAACGCCTCGCGCTGCATTCCGACATCTGAAAGACAAAGGCTTACCTACTCTTCGTGCGCTCCGGAGGTCTTCACACTGCATTCCGGCATCTGAAAGACAAAAGCTTACCAACTCTTCGCACGCTCCGGAGGCCTTCGGCGCTGCATCCCGCATCTGAAAGACAAAACAAGGTGCGTTTAAAGACATTGGGGAACTTTAATACTCACGTGCCATTACTCCTTTCCACATCTAACCCAGTGGGTATTCCGGCACCCTGCAGCCGCTCCGAACTTGTACCTGCAAAATAAAAAGACAGTTAGAGCGCATCGTGAAGCAGGCAACAAGCGCTTACTTACGTGCTTCCAGGCGCTTCTATTCATCACACGGGCTCCATCTTCAACTCACTTCAGCCGTCATCCACCATCGCCGGAACCCTGCAAAACAAGAGACATCATTACTAAAGACTTTAAAGACATTAGAATTACTCGAAACTTACCGTTCGTGCAGTAAACGACGGACAGCAGTCCTCTGAAGTCAAGAGGCCTGCTCCCCTTATCCAGTGAAGAAACTGGTTACAGCACCCTGCCCCGAGGCAGATGGAGAGCATGGCGTTCACTTACCTAAGACATCTTACCCTTCATCAGACATACAGTGCACAGAGGTCCAGCCCAAAGAGCCAGCCGTGTGTTACACATCATCTTTGAAGATACGGTATACGCCCAGTCAAGACCGGCGCCTCTACGGGAATCAGGTGAGCGTTACAGAACGCAAAGCCTACCACAAAACTCCCGTCCAGGCGCTATGGAAACCTCGGATACCGACCAACTAGCCCAGTTACTTGGGGAACTAAGGGCAGAAGTGCATGCAGCCCGTCAGGAAACGAATGCTCTAAGAAGGGAACTGATTATTTCCAAGGAGCGAACAGATGATCTCGCTAGACAATTGCTACAGCCACAAGCCGGACAGACCCCGTTACCCGCATCCGGGGGAAATCTTCCTTCTACATCCTCTATGAATCCAGTGCAGATCAACCTACCTGGGAATGTACCTCTGGCTCCGCCCGAACGATTTTCTGGTGACCCAAAGAGGTTTGCAGTATTTATCAATCAGTGCCGGTTGCATTTCTTATGCCGGCCAGCAGCCTTTCCAACTGATCAAGCTAAAGTAGCTTTCGTGCGTTCGTACCTTAGTGGCAATGCGGCAGACTGGTCGATCCCTTTAGTAAATCAAGATGATCCGGTCCTCCATGATTTTCAAGCTTTTCAGCTCAGTATGGAAAAACTGTTCGCAAGACATTCACAGGGGCAAGCCTTGGACAACGAGCTTCTTTCGTTGCGACAAGGTAATCAAGACCTTTTGGCTTATATTGCGTCTTTCAACAGACTGATAGTGGAAACTCAATGGCCTGAGGACAAAAGGATTACGCTGTTTTATAGAGGTCTACGTGGAGAGCTCAAAGATGTGTTAGCCCAAGTAGTGAATGCCCCACAAGATTGTTCGGACTATATAGACTTAGTCGTTCAAATAGATCACAGACTGCAGAACAGGACGGCCGATCGTTCCAAGTTTGATGCTCGAGTATTTTCCAAACCGCCAACTCCTTCCAAAGGAGTACACTCCGGGGAACCCATGCAAATAGGGGGTCTGAAAGGTCCTCTAACACAAAAGGAGCGGGAAAGGAGAAAACAGTTGCAATTATGCCTCTATTGCGGAAACTCAGGGCACTTTCTTCGAGACTGTCCGGTGAAACCTGCCAAGAAGGCAGTAGGAGCTGCAGTTACCAAAGTTACAAACTCTGAGCAGGGAAACGACCTCGCCCGACAAGAATAGAGGTCCTCTTGCCGAGCTTGAAAACCAGTTCTGTGACCTCGCATTTCGTGATACCTATGGTCCTCATTAGCCCTGATAATCCGGATCGATTACATGCAATTGAAGCTTACGTCGACAGCGGTGCCATCGGCAATTATGTGGATCATGAAATGGTTTTGAGGATGAATCTAACTCTTTGTCCCAAAGCTGTAAAGGACGTCATTACTACGGTGGATGGTACGGAGATAGCCTCCGGGCCAGTAACGCATACCACTCAAGAAGTGACGCTAGTAAGTCAAGATGGACACCATGAGAAGATCGTGTTCGATGTGATCAAGGCCCCTCAGTTTCAGATTATTCTAGGAATACCTTGGTTAGAGAAACACAATCCTCTGATCGATTGGCGAGCAAGAACGGTCCAGTTTCCAGAATGTGTCTCTACTTGTCACCCTCCACCTGGTGTTGCACTGGCAGCAATTTCTTCAGAGACTCCCCAGTTACCTCCCGAATACCTAGAATACCAAGATGTTTTCCGGAAGGATCAGGCTAACTCTCTACCTCCTCATAGGTCTTATGACTGCCAGATAGACCTGATACCTGGATCTACTCCTCCTTGTAGTAGAATTTATGCCCTCACCGAGCCTGAGAACCTTCACCTTCGACAATACCTGGATCAATACCTGGCAAATGGGTTTATTCATCCTTCCAAGTCCCCTGCTTCTTCAGCTTTGTTCTTCGTTCCAAAAAAGGAAGGAGACCTTAGAACTTGTATAGATTATCGCTCCCTGAACCAGATCACCGTTAAGAATAGATATCCGTTACCTTTGATCCCTGAACTCCTGGACCAAGTCAGAAAAGCATACATATATACAAAGCTGGATCTTAGAGGAGCTTACCACTTGGTACGAGTAAAAGAGGGCGATGAATCGAAGACGGCCTTCCGCACCAAGTATGGGCTATTTGAATATCAGGTCATGCCCTTCGGACTTTGCAATGCCCCGGCCGCCTTTCAATATTTTATGAACGATGTCCTCAGAGAGCTCATAGATGTGTGTGTTGTTGTTTACATTGACGACATCCTCGTTTATTCTTCATCGGAATCTGAACATCGGAAACACGTGAAAATGGTCCTCGAAAGATTGCGTCAACACAAACTTTTCGCTAAGTTGGAAAAATGTGTTTTCAACGTGACTGAAGTTGAATTCTTGGGATTCATATTATCACCTGGCGGAGTGCGTATGGATTCAAAGAAGGTCGATGCAGTTCTCAAATGGCCATCACCATCCTCCGTAAAAGGTGTGCAAAGCATGTTAGGCTTCGCTAACTTTTACCGCAGGTTTATCCCCGAATTCTCTCGAATAGTCCAGCCCATCCCTGCCTTGTTAAAGAAAAACAAACGTTTTGAATGGTCTATCGAGGCGGAATAAGCTTTCCAGGATTTGAAGACTAAATTTATCTCTGCACCAATCTTAAAACACCCTCGCCCCGAACTCCCCTACATCGTGGAAACTGATGCTTCAAGCCTTGCCATGGGGGCAGTTCTATCACAAAAGGACCCGATAACCAATCAGTTGCATCCCGTGGCATTTTGGTCCCGCAAATTCTCGCCTCCTGAAATCAATTACACGATTACTGACAAGGAACTTCTGGCTATCAAGTCTGCCTTTAAGGCTTGGCGGCATTATCTGCTGGGGGCCCGACACACCGTGACTGTGATTACGGATCACCGAAACCTGCAATATTTGAAAACCGCAAAAGCCCAATCCTCTAGACAACTCCGTTGGGCATTATTCTTTGCCGAGTTTGACTTCATAATTACCTATCGACCTGGTACAAAAAACGGTAAAGCTGATGCCCTTTCTCGGATGGGAGTGGAAGAACACTTGATCAACCCTAAACCTGTACCAATCATTCCCGAACAAAGAATTCTGGGTGTAATCGCCACACAATCCATAGAGGAAGTTAAGGATAAAGCCAGGCAACTTGTAACTCCAGCAGACATACAGAATTGGCATCTGCAGGGAAAGGACTTTGCAGTAAAGGACAACTTATTGTATTTCCAAGAACGATTATACCTACCCAGCACAGATTTACAGAAAAAAGTAATCTCTTGTTATCACGATTCTTTAATGGAAGGACATCCCGGTATAGCCAAGACCTCAGAAAAGATCAAGCGCTACTTCTGGTGGCCGTCTTGGAAAAAAGATATCAGAGACTTTATAATGTCCTGTGGAGTATGCGCCCAAAACAAGAGTCAAAAGGAAAGACCAGCAGGCCTCTTACGCCCTATTGACATCCCGCATCGCCCTTGGCATACGCTTTTTATGGACTTCATCACCGATCTACCGCCATGCTCCGGATACAATATGATTCTAGTAATCGTGGACTTATTCTCCAAGATGGCGCATTTCATTCCGCTCAAAGGCTTGCCAACAGCAGCAACTCTGGCCCGAGAGTTTCTCGAAAACATCGTCCGACTGCACGGTTTTCCTTCGGTTCTAATTTCAGATCGAGGTAGTCAATTTATTTCTCATTTTTGGCGAAGTTGCTGTCGGTTGGCTCAAATTGATGTGAGACTATCGACCAGTCACCACCCTCAGACCGACGGACAAACCGAGAGGACCAATCAAACTCTGGAACAGTATTTACGCTGCATGCTGCAACAAACTGAAAAAACTTGGAAAGACATCCTTTGGATAGCCGAATATGCCTACAATAACTCTGTCCATTCGGGAACTGGGAAAACCCCGTTTTTTCTTTTGTACGGCAGTCACCCTCGAACCTCGGAGTTGGATCCTCTCCAAGATCTTGAAACACCAGCAGTAGACTACCTGCATTCTACAATCACCCAAGCCTTTAAGGAAGCTGTTTCTCACCTTCAAAGGGCTAAAGAACAATACAAGAAAGGAGCAGATCAACATCGGAAGGAAGCCCCTCAATATCAAGTAGGGGATCAAGTCTGGTTATCCACCAAATATCTACCTCTAAAAGGGCCACGCACATTCAACCCAAGATACATTGGTCCCTATTCCATCACTACCATAGTAAACCCAGTAGCGGTCAAGTTGGACTTGCCCCCGCACATGAAGATACATCCGGTCTTCCACGTCTCTCTATTAAAACCCGTGCAACCTCAAACCCGACTAACTAAATCTCCAAAACCTATCCTAGTTGATGGAGAACTCGAGTTTGAAGTCAAAAGCATTCTGGACTCCAAGATCTCCAAATCTAAACTATTTTACCTAAGTGACTGGAAAGGCTACGGCCCCCAAGAGAGATCCTGGGAACCTGCTGAATATGTCCACGCTCCTCGCCTAATCAAAAGATTTCACCGAACATTTCCTGACAAGCCAAAACCCCCGGAGAAGCCCGGTTTGGGAGGGGCCTTGAGGGGGGGTACTGTCATGATCTCTGCTTCCAAAAGGTCAGGGTTTTCCCAACTCCCTTGGAAGCAGATCCATAACCCAGGTTCCGAGTGCCAACCAGTCCCAATTGGGACCTTTTGGACCCAGTCCTGGCGCCAGTGGCACCAGGCTCATAAATATGCCCAGTCCCAGCGCTGGAAGCGCCGGGCTCATAATGCTTGGGTGGACTTACCTGCAGCAGACCATGCTGCTTACTTGCCTGCCAGTTGAGTCTCTGATCCTCTTCTGTTTGGAACTACTTTTCCTGTTGGGTGGGGCAGGAGCCACTCCCTAGGTTCAGAACACTGGAACTCTTCTGGAAAGCAGGAACTCTTTTCTTACCTAGGCGTGGCTGTGGAAGGAGACACCTAAGCACTACAGGAGGCTATTTAAACCACACCCGATGGATGAATCTTGCTTTGCGTTATTCTGCATCCTCTGCAGCAGAACGCTCATCGTGTCTTCTGCATCTGATCCTGGGCCTAAGGAAAAAGGCTTACCATCCTGAATCCAGTCTTCAGCAACACCTATAAAGACAAGAAAGAACAGGTTAGCATTACGGTCTTCAGTGACAGCTCTTCACTTACCTGGTCCATCGGCTGTCACCAACGCCTCGCGCTGCATTCCGACATCTGAAAGACAAAGGCTTACCTACTCTTTGTGCGCTCCGGAGGTCTTCACACTGCATTCCGGCATCTGAAAGACAAAAACTTACCAACTCTTCGCACGCTCCGGAGGCCTTCGGCGCTGCATCCCGCATCTGAAAGACAAAACAAGGTGCGTTTAAAGACATTGGGGAACTTTAATACTCACGTGCCATTACTCCTTTCCACATCTAACCCAGTGGGTATTCCGGCACCCTGCAGCCGCTCCGAACTTGTACCTGCAAAATAAAAAGACAGTTAGAGCGCATCGTGAAGCAGGCAACAAGCACTTACTTACGTGCTTCCAGGCGCTTCTATTCATCACACGGGCTCCATCTTCAACTCACTTCAGCCGTCATCCACCATCGCCGGAACCCTGCAAAACAAGAGACATCATTACTAAAGACTTTAAAGACATTAGAATTACTCGAAACTTACCGTTCGTGCAGTAAACGACGGACAGCAGTCCTCTGAAGTCAAGAGGCCTGCTCCCCTTATCCAGTGAAGAAACTGGTTACAGCACCCTGCCCCGAGGCAGATGGAGAACACGGCGTTCACTTACCTAAGACATCTTACCCTTCGTCAGACATACAGTGCACAGAGGTCCAGCCCAAAGAGCCAGCCGTGTGTTACACATCACCTTTGAAGATACGGTATACGCCCAGTCAAGACCGGCGCCTCTACGGGAATCAGGTGAGCGTTACACAAGAGGAGGGGAAGTATAAAGCAGAAGACAGGAAATATGAAGTGGTGGGTTGCCCAGGTGAGGCCAGAGGAGGAGACGGTGGTGGACCATGAGACCAGCAGGAGGAAGGAAGCCGCAATGGAGAGTGCAAGTGTTTATTGGAAAAAGGTGAGGTACTGGCTTAATGAGTGCAAGGATACTGCAATGTGAGTGTGCGTGTTTATGCAGTAGGTATTGGGAGGAGAGTAGTGGTAGTAGTGGGAGGAGAGTAGTAGTAAGAGGAGGAGAGTACTGGTAATAGGGGGAGGAGGAGTAATCATATTGGAGGAGTACTAGTCATGTGGGAGGAGTAGGAGTCCTGTGGGAGGAAGAATTGCAGTCATGGGGAAGGAGGAGTAGTAGTGTGGGGGGAGGGGGAGGAGTAGGGTGAGAGGAGAATTAGTAGGGAGAGGAGAGGTAGTATAGTGGAAGGAGAAGGAAAAGGGTTAACACCAATGGGTGGAGCCAGAAGCATCAATGGATGGAGCCAGAAGGAAGGAGTAGTGAAACACCAGGGGGACAGAAAGTTGGTGGGGAGGAGTCGAGAAGAGGGAGCAGGTAGAGTAGAATGGCATGGTAACCGTGGATGTGAGTGGAACCATGTGAATCTTACTGAGTAAATGTAAGGCACAATCCCTAACTTTTCCCTTAGAAGACTAACCTCTGGCGACAGTAGGGAAAGTTAGGAAGTCCCTGAGGGAGTTAGATATCCGGCACTTACGGAAACCATCATTAGTCGAAGCGAGCTATTAGATACTGTTCGGTAGCACTACCCAGAGATACTGAAGCCTGGTGTAATGAGCAAACCGCACAGGAGACAAGAGAGAGGGAAAGCCCTAGCACGGGTCCCAAACCCCTCGTCCAGCCGATGCCTTCAACTGAACTGCTGGCCTGTCTCTGTCCTGACCAAGTGAACCATTTCTGCAGAAAACAGTCGACATACCGTGTACTGTCATTGTAATAAAACCCTTAAACTATCTTGGACACTGAGCAGGTTTTAAGGCCGTCTGTGACACTGTGTTTAAATGTGCTATGTGTGGTGTCCTGGGCCCTGGGCACAGGCTCCAGCACACCGTTGCTGGGGGCACCCAGTGGGTCACCTTCAGTTGTCACAGCGGGCTGGCTCACGGGCACATGAGCTAGCTCGTGGGGTGGTGGGGGCACCCGCCATACTTAGTTGCAGTGGTCACCCTGAGGGGCCGTGATCACAATGGTCTGGGGGCACTGAGGCTGTCGGAGTCCGAGTTGCCGGCAGGGGCTCTGGATCTTATCTGCAGAGTTGCCCAGCAGGGGCTCTGCTGCACTCCAGTGGACAGGGCATCAGGGACAGCGTTGCCCAGCAGGGGCACTGTCCAGGCATAGGGCCCTGCAGCAGCAGGCCCTCTGCCTGCCACGCAGCACCAGCATCGCGCTGCAGAAACATACAGCAAGCAGGAGTCAGGTTGCATCAACTGACGAGCCGGAACTGGCTCGTCCCTTTTATTATTTAAATCACATGGTCACCACCATGTGACCTCAGCACGAGTTCTGGGAGATACCATGCTCCCAGGAGGGGTGACACACCATACTATGTGTGGCTCGCCTGAAAACACTGAATGGCATTTGCTCACGAGGATGGAACTTAAGGAGCCCTTCCTGTGTAGTAGTCTGTCATTAGCCACTAATGGAGTATGTAAGTAGCTTCATCCAGATGTGGAATTGCCAGATTACGGCGCAAGCGCTGCACCTTTTGCCTCGGGCGGGGAGAGGGATGATGGACAGCACCCGGAGTGGTGTAGGGGGGCAGCAGGAGAACAACTTCCAGTTGTGTCGATGGTGAAGCTGTCACATTGGCCTCTGATTCATTCGACATTTTGTTTTAGGCAAGCTGTCTGCCATGTCTGGAATAATTGTGTGCAATTCTCCTGTCACAACTGCAGGTGCCCGATGGATTGTGGCAGCCTGGCTGTAAGGTGTTTTTGTCAGGCACATTTAAAAAAAATTAGCATAGAAAAGAAAGTGCAATATTTATTTTCCATCAATGCAGTGAAAAGCCAGTCAGTCCTTTCCTTGTCATAACGTTCTGGCTGCACTGAATGTTTCTCAGAGGTCAGAGTTAGCTCATTTCTGGGTGAACACTGAAGCTCACCCAGTCCTATCACTTCTTTGCATTCTGGTACACATGTAGGAGGTCTACGCAGTGGGTTTTGAGGAGGTTTATATTCAGTGTTTACCTGAACGGTGAACATACTTTCGTTAAACTGGACTATAGCAATGGCCTCTGTATTGGTCAGCGGCATTGCACTCCATAGGCTAAGTCCACCCTACACTTTACTTTAGAAAATCCCCTTCCCCACTTCCAAGGGAATGCAGTGCTATACGCACGGCAGGCAGATTGCGTTATTGGTTCATACAAAATATTCTGCCCCCCATCCATGCAGAATGCATTATATATGCATGAAGTGGGGTCCCCGCAGCTCCAATGCATGCTCAATGGAGGTACATGCATTGCATTAATGTACATGGCTGGTCTATGAGCACACACTTCTATCTAAGCCAATGAGGATATCACACTAGAGCAATGCACCAAGTGGTGCTGTCCACACAGGACATCTGGGTCCCCTGGAGACACAGGCGTGTATGAAAACATCAGGAATACTTTTCTCAAAATCTGAAATCCTTCTTTAAATAATCACATCCGCACTACAGAAGCTATCAGCATGGGAATATGAGGAACTGTATAACATATCAAAGGATGTGAATACATTTATGTTATAAAATACAAGAGGCCTGAAGAAGCCTGCCAATTGCAAAACATATGTTGACACATACTCATTTTTTACAAGAGACTTTAACTAAAACTAGAACTAAAGTGTATTCACTTGTGTTTGGACAGAATCCTATGTCTGAGGCTGCCAATTAAAAATATGGTGAATTTATGTACATGTAGAATGGCTATTACATCAAGAATCGGAAGAATTTCCAATTAAGCAAATCATTAGACCTCAGGACCCCCTAAACTGTTTCCCTTTTTTGGATCTATTTATACTGTTTGGCAGAGCTGTAGTATGTGGTGCTTTCTTTCTAGTTTGCTACGTTATCCACAAATTAATGCCCTCACTTTAGCAAATTTGCAATGAATCCACCCAGAATGTAAAAACACATCCATTTTGTATTATAATGTTGGCTTGAGCACACACACATTGAACCGTGCCATCGCGGTTCCCGAACGTCATCTTGGCCATTTTGCTCTCTTTGCCGAGTTTTCATTCCGAGCGCAGTAAAGATTCTCGAAGTCATCGCTTCGAAAGCTCCTCCAGCATGACCCTGAACAGGAATGATAAATCTGCTGAGCACATTATCTTTGTCCCAGAGCCTTGGAGAACTGGCACGAACGTAGCTAATCTGTAAATTAGGTACCTTCCTGTCTTCCTGGCTCTCTCACCTTTTCCGTACCTAATTATGAACGTGCACCCAGACGATCAAGACAAAGCACAATTCACAGCATATGTATTCCTTAAGAACCGAGCTACTGAGTAGAAATACAGACTGAGCTTTTAGTCTAGAAATAACATAGATAAGGTAACATGAGGAATGTTACCTTGCGTTAAGAACATGATATACTCCTACACCCCACTCCGCTCTGCTTCCCAGACAGTAAATTGTCTGTGAGATGACGCAGAGTGTTCCAGTATGTGTTGCTATGGTAAAATGCCCCCGTCAGTAGGTCATGAACCCTCATCACATAAATTCGCGATGTTGTACAGAATGTATAAAGTATGCTCACTTCCCCCATTTCTTTGCTCACCTTCTCTATGCCTGTACACATGCATTGATGAATTTGGGTCCGCTTAAGCGATAATAAACTGTTGTTTATATATTTGTTCCTCATGACTGGTGTGTCTTCATTTCTTCGCAGTAGCCTCATATTTCTGGACTAACAAGAAGGGTTGATAATGTGAAGGGATAGTCTATGCATGAAATCTGCCATTGTTTTGGACTCTTGCTGTTCACCTACGCTACAAGGGCTTAGTCATGGGCGTCATCGGGGGTAGCTAGGAGTTGCCACCCATGTTATGACTTCCCCTGTTATGGCTTATCACCTGTGTGATTTTACCAATCTGTCTTCTAAACTATGAACTCTAGGAATGCCTTCAGTTCATGCTAGTTTTAGTAGAGTGCTTTGTGCCTCTTATTAACACACCTTGTTATTGTTTTTCCACTAAAGATTATTTAAAATGAGTACCCAGCGAGGGACAATGAGATTGTTACATGCAAACTCATTGTCCCTCACCGGTGCATTACCCGACCGGGAATCCCTCTCCCCACAACGTTCCTTCCTTTCTGTCCACGGCAGCGGGGTGGGGGTGTGGCAGCCACTCAGCCAATGAGGAGACTCGGAACGGGGTAATCCCTGTTCCGAGTAACCAAACGGCTTAGGCTGCCATCTTCCCCCGCTGATGATCGAGGTAACTGTTGTTCCCTCCCCCTGCTCCCAATCCAAAGAATCCCCTCCACACCCTCCCAAACCCACTTACCTTCTTTTTTGTAAATTTTCGAGAGTGGACGCATTGGGAAGACTTCTGTCCCCAGCACGTCTGCTCCTGATCTGGGACAGACCATCATGGAAAGGAAGAAAGGGCTACACGTAGTCCCTTCTCTCCTTTCCATGGCAGCCATTTTATTTGTTTACAATTTTCTCTATTTTTGGAATGGCCGCTAAGGAAAGGGAGAAGGGACTATGTGTAGTCCCTTCTCAATTTCCATGGAAGCCATTTTTTGTCTCCCTTTTTACCATGGACAGGGAAAACGGACTTCGTTTTCACTTCCCCACAGCATTTTTTTGACATTTTTTTTTTATGTTCCAAAACGCTGGAGCGTTACAGAACAGAAAAAAATGCTCTTAGTACACCGGTCTTATGAGCCGGGGTACTAATAGCAATAGGCCCCTCGCAGGGGGTGGGCATTACCACTTCAAGTAATTTCCCGGAGCATTACCTGAAGTGATAATGCCCCCCCCCCCTACTCAAGGCCTATTGCTTAATTTAGAAGGAGCCACAATCTAGGTTAAAGATCATGTAACCCTCTTTCCTGTGATGACATAGGTGTCAAGGTTTGTGTGATGCCTCT
This sequence comes from Ambystoma mexicanum, assembly GCF_040938575.1. Taxonomy (NCBI): domain Eukaryota; kingdom Metazoa; phylum Chordata; class Amphibia; order Caudata; family Ambystomatidae; genus Ambystoma; species Ambystoma mexicanum. The sequence continues at coordinate 1,423,548,818 of NC_090924.1, forward strand.
TCCACTACCCCAATGATAGTGGAAAATGCTGCCATGGAGCTTAGCCCCCAGGAGCGAGGATAAGGTGACGCTTAAGCAGCACTCTTACAAGAACTCAATTACAAGGGAACATGGAGCAGAGGTTTTACAGATGCCGGAGACTAATCCTAGAAGAACATATTCGGGTGAACGCCAAACTCCCTGATTTTCCACTAATTCAGCCATGCAGAACTTTTGAGACATTCTTCTATTGCTCAGGGGCGGGTTCAGGGGAGTTCTGTAGCGCAGGATGTAGTTGAGGTACCTGCAGTTCGAGTTTGTGATTAGTCTTGTAGGCAGAGGCTGGAGGTTACGTGCGGCAGCTTAGCAAGCCTAGAGCTAAAAAGGGCAGAGGTTGTACTTTGAGACACATTAGTGTAGTTCTGCAGCGGTAGAACTAGGAGAGACTTTATTTTTCTGTGGTACACATGCACACACACACGCAAGATGAAATTGTTGTTATGACTAGGATGGTGATTATATCCAGTGGATGTAACCGAGTGTGAAACACACAAGCCATCTCCAAACCTCCTTAGAGGCTAAAGGGCTCTTATTTGCCAGCCTTAGAGCGGCTCAGCAGTCCTGATTGACCCACTCAACACAGGCGTGCGAGTTGGGGTGAGATTTGAGAACGCCTGTGAGTCTCAGGAGAATGTTTGAATCGTTTGAACCCCAAATAGGAGTTAGGGTTGACTAGTGAACAGGGCAGGTGCGGTACAGTGTTGGTCCACGACTTCTTAAGAAGGCCGAGCTACAAAACATCCTCAAAGTAGGCGGTAAAGAAAGACTTTGTTGAATTGGCACTAATAAACTACTGCTGAATGATGCCAAATGAGGTCAACGCATGAAAGCCACCTCCGAGACACCCTGCGAGACCCTCAGGCTCAGCATGGGAACGAACAAGAGACAAACCCGATATAAATCTGCTGAAGGACAAACTACACAATTCATAAGCAGCCAAGAAATCACTCCCCCCTTCCAAGAAGAGCAGCAGATACCTGATGGAGACCACAAGCTGAGGTGGCCGTCTCCTGCCAAATGCACAAGGCACCTTCTGTAAGAGAAGAGCAGCCTATGCCTGAAGCAGACCACAGGCTGAGGTGGGCGTCTCCTGCCAAATGCACAAGGCTCCTTCTGTAAGAGAAGAGCAGCCTATGCCTGAAGCAGACCACAAGCTGAGGTGGCCGTCTCCTGCCAAATGCATAAGGCACCTTCTGTAAGAGAAGAGCAGCCTATGCCTGAAGCAGACCACAGGCTGAGGTGGGCGTCTCCTGCCAAATGCACAAGGCTCCTTCTGTAAGAGAAGAGCAGCCTATGTCTGAAGCAGACCACAGGCTGAGGTGGCCGTCTCCTGCCAAATGCACAAGGCTCCTTCTGTAAGAGAAGAGCAGCCTATGTCTGAAGGAGACCACAGGCTGAGGTGGCCGTCTCCTGCCAAATGCACAAGGCACCTTCTGTAAGAGAAGAGCAGCCTATGCCTGACGCAGACCACAGGCTGAGGTGGGCGTCTCCTGCCAAATGCACAAGGCTCCTTCTGTAAGAGAAGAGCAGCCTATGTCTGAAGCAGACCACAGGCTGAGGTGGGCGTCTCCTGCCAAATGCACAAGGCACCTTCTGTAAGAGAAGAGCAGCCTATGCCTGAAGCAGACCACAGGCTGAGGTGGGCGTCTCCTGCCAAATGCATAAGGCACTTTCTGTAAGAGAAGAGCAGCCTATGTCTGAAGGAGACCACAGGCTGAGGTGGGCGTCTCCTGCCAAATGCACAAGGCTCCTTCTGTAAGAGAAGAGCAGCCTATGTCTGAAGGAGACCACAGGCTGAGGTGGCCGTCTCCCGCCTAATGCACAAGGCTCCTTCTGTAAGAGAAGAGCAGCCTATGTCTGAAGCAGACCACAGGCTGAGGTGGGCGTCTCCTGCCAAATGCACAAGGCACCTTCTGTAAGAGAAGAGCAGCCTATGCCTGAAGCAGACCACAGGCTGAGGTGGGCGTCTCCTGCCAAATGCATAAGGCACCTTCTGTAAGAGAAGAGCAGCCTATGCCTGAAGGAGACCACAAGCTGAGGTGGCCGTCTCCTGCCAAATGCATAAGGCACCTTCTGTAAGAGAAGAGCAGCCTATGCCTGAAGGAGACCACAAGCTGAGGTGGGCGTCTCCTGCCAAATGCACAAGGCTCCTTCTGTAAGAGAAGAGCAGCCTATGCCTGAAGCAGACCACAGGCTGAGGTGGCCGTCTCCTGCCAAATGCATAAGGCGCCTTCTGTAAGAGAAGAGCAGCCTATGCCTGAAGCAGACCACAGGCTGAAGTGGGCGTCTCCTGCCAAATGCACAAGGCTCCTTCTGTAAGAGAAGAGCAGCCTATGTCTGAAGCAGACCACAGGCTGAGGTGGCCGTCTCCTGCCAAATGCACAAGGCTCCTTCTGTAAGAGAAGAGCAGCCTATGTCTGAAGGAGACCACAGGCTGAGGTGGCCGTCTCCTGCCAAATGCACAAGGCACCTTCTGTAAGAGAAGAGCAGCCTATGCCTGAAGCAGACCACAGGCTGAGGTGGGCGTCTCCTGCCAAATGCACAAGGCTCCTTCTGTAAGAGAAGAGCAGCCTATGTCTGAAGCAGACCACAGGCTGAGGTGGGCGTCTCCTGCCAAATGCACAAGGCACCTTCTGTAAGAGAAGAGCAGCCTATGCCTGAAGCAGACCACAGGCTGAGGTGGGCGTCTCCTGCCAAATGCATAAGGCACCTTCTGTAAGAGAAGAGCAGCCTATGTCTGAAGGAGACCACAGGCTGAGGTGGGCGTCTCCTGCCAAATGCACAAGGCTCCTTCTGTAAGAGAAGAGCAGCCTATGTCTGAAGGAGACCACAGGCTGAGGTGGCCGTCTCCCGCCTAATGCACAAGGCTCCTTCTGTAAGAGAAGAGCAGCCTATGTCTGAAGCAGACCACAGGCTGAGGTGGGCGTCTCCTGCCAAATGCACAAGGCACCTTCTGTAAGAGAAGAGCAGCCTATGCCTGAAGCAGACCACAGGCTGAGGTGGGCGTCTCCTGCCAAATGCATAAGGCACCTTCTGTAAGAGAAGAGCAGCCTATGCCTGAAGGAGACCACAAGCTGAGGTGGCCGTCTCCTGCCAAATGCATAAGGCACCTTCTGTAAGAGAAGAGCAGCCTATGCCTGAAGGAGACCACAGGCTGAGGTGGGCGTCTCCTGCCAAATGCACAAGGCACCTTCTGTAAGAGAAGAGCAGCCTATGCCTGAAGCAGACCACAGGCTGAGGTGGGCGTCTCCTGCCAAATGCACAAGGCTCCTTCTGTAAGAGAAGAGCAGCCTATGTCTGAAGCAGACCACAGGCTGAGGTGGGCGTCTCCTGCCAAATGCACAAGGCTCCTTCTGTAAGAGAAGAGCAGCCTATGTCTGAAGCAGACCACAGGCTGAGGTGGGCGTCTCCTGCCAAATGCACAAGGCACCTTCTGTAAGAGAAGAGCAGCCTATGCCTGAAGCAGACCACAGGCTGAGGTGGGCGTCTCCTGCCAAATGCATAAGGCACCTTCTGTAAGAGAAGAGCAGCCTATGCCTGAAGGAGACCACAAGCTGAGGTGGCCGTCTCCTGCCAAATGCATAAAGCACCTTCTGTAAGAGAAGAGCAGCCTATGCCTGAAGCAGACCACAGGCTGAGGTGGGCGTCTCCTGCCAAATGCACAAGGCTCCTTCTGTAAGAGAAGAGCAGCCTATGCCTGAAGCAGACCACAGGCTGAGGTGGCCGTCTCCTGCCAAATGCATAAGGCACCTTCTGTAAGAGAAGAGCAGCCTATGCCTGAAGCAGACCACAGGCTGAGGTGGCCGTCTCCTGCCAAATGCATAAGGCACCTTCTGTAAGAGAAGAGCAGCCTATGCCTGAAGCAGACCACAGGCTGAGGTGGGCGTCTCCTGCCAAATGCACAAGGCTCCTTCTGTAAGAGAAGAGCAGCCTATGTCTGAAGCAGACCACAGGCTGAGGTGGGCGTCTCCTGCCAAATGCACAAGGCACCTTCTGTAAGAGAAGAGCAGCCTATGCCTGAAGCAGACCACAGGCTGAGGTGGGCGTCTCCTGCCAAATGCATAAGGCACCTTCTGTAAGAGAAGAGCAGCCTATGCCTGAAGGAGACCACAAGCTGAGGTGGCCGTCTCCTGCCAAATGCATAAGGCACCTTCTGTAAGAGAAGAGCAGCCTATGCCTGAAGGAGACCACAGGCTGAGGTGGCCGTCTCCTGCCAAATGCACAAGGCTCCTTCTGTAAGAGAAGAGCAGCCTATGCCTGAAGGAGACCACAGGCTGAGGTGGCCGTCTCCTGCCAAATGCACAAGGCTCCTTCTGTAAGAGAAGAGCAGCCTATGTCTGAAGGAGACCACAGGCTGAGGTGGCCGTCTCCTGCCAAATGCACAAGGCACCTTCTGTAAGAGAAGAGCAGCCTATGCCTGAAGCAGACCACAGGCTGAGGTGGGCGTCTCCTGCCAAATGCACAAGGCTCCTTCTGTAAGAGAAGAGCAGCCTATGTCTGAAGCAGACCACAGGCTGAGGTGGCCGTCTCCTGCCAAATGCACAAGGCTCCTTCTGTAAGAGAAGAGCAGCCTATGTCTGAAGCAGACCACAGGCTGAGGTGGGCGTCTCCTGCCAAATGCACAAGGCTCCTTCTGTAAGAGAAGAGCAGCCTATGTCTGAAGGAGACCACAGGCTGAGGTGGGCGTCTCCTGCCAAATGCACAAGGCTCCTTCTGTAAGAGAAGAGCAGCCTATGTCTGAAGGAGACCACAGGCTGAGGTGGCCGTCTCCCGCCTAATGCACAAGGCTCCTTCTGTAAGTGTGGGGCCACCCACAATGGCACTGCGCATACCCTCTTTTCCATGGCACCCGATTGTAAATGCAAACCACATGTGGCACAGGCGGTGACTGGACATATACACCCTGCGGGAGGAACCTGTTTTGTGAAATAAGGGCAGATTAAAATTTAACGGGAATGATGCATTTAATAACATACTGTTCTGTTCCATCCCCTGAGCTCACGTTCCCAGTGGCTGCGGCACATGTGCCAGCTACACATGTATATCCCACCGAGCCATCTGCCAACATACGTCTAGAATGTAGGTAGTTAGAAAGGATCTTTAAATATGAGTCCTGTTCATTTCGCCCACATTTGGCACCCTGCCATTACTGCATGGGGTGGTATGATAGTTCTAAAACAGGGCTCACAGTGTAGGAGTGCGGGTGGCCTCAGGAGCGCAGGTGTCGCAGCAAAGAAACACGGACGCAGGATTCTCAAACTACGTCTTTCTTTATTAACTTCAACTTCGTTCTGCCCCCTTCCCATCCCGCCCCTCCCCGTCACTTCCTGTACCCACGTCAGATCCCCTTTTCCCAATGCCTGCCTCCCGCTCCCAGGGCAACGTCAACGTGACATCCCCCCATTTTAAACAGTTACCAGACTCTTCACAATGGGTGCCGGTCTGGTGGACCACTCTAGTCCATTTCCTCGATCCACCGGTGAGGCTTGCTCCGTGCCCTCTGCGGGCGGGCACTGAAGGTCACAGGAGACTGCACACCACCCCCCCTCTCCCTCTGAGGTTCTCCGTGTCCCCTTGGTCTCCTTGATATGGGTCATCCGATTCATAGTCCAGGGGCACTTGCACCCGCCCACTTAGGTGCCTCGATACCAGAGCTGGGATTCCCTTGAAGTGGGAGGAATTCCATGTGACTGACCCCTCCGGACCTTGGGCCTTTACCATGGAACCTTTCTTTTGCGTGACGAGTAGGGGTTCCTCTCGAAATGGAGATGTGTGTTTGTGCGTTAGTGGCTGTTTTACTGCGACCAAGTCTCCCGATTCGATCTACAGCATTTTCACCCTACGGCGGGTGTCCGCGTAAGCTTTCATGCGAGCCTTCGCAGACTCATCTCGCTCTCACACCTCCTGGTCTAGCTCGGGCGGGTGGCTGATCTGGCTGGCCTGCAGAATTCTCGTTTGTGTATTTCGTCCAAACATCCGCTATCATGCCATTGGCTTGGGGCCAGAGGGGAGTTATCTTCCGATGGTGAAACCCCAGGTATTCAGCGAACTGGGAAAACTGATGCCCACTGAACGGGGGCCCATTGTCCGTCTTGAGCACTTTGGGAACTCAGTATGCCGAGAAGATGTGGTCCAGGGCAGGGATGACGTGATGAGCTGCAGTCGATGATATCAATTGGATTTCCGGATATCGTGAATATTTATCCATCACCGCTAATACGTATTTCCCTCCTTCAATGGGCCCAAAGAAGTCAGCAGCTATGGCGTCCCATATCCCTTGTGGGAGGTCAGACATGATCAGTGGTTCTGGGTGTCAATTAGGGGTGGCGAGGCTGTACGTGGGACAAGCTTTTAATGCAGCCTCCACCATGGAGTACATGTTGGGGAACCACATTTTCTGGTGGAGCATGCGCTTGGTGGATACCATGCCCTGGTGATTTTCATGGGCCAGCACTGTGATCTTTGTTCTCAGGGCTGACGGGATTACTAGTTTGCAGTCTTTCAGCAGGAGATGGTCTTCGGATAGTGCTAAATCGTCCTTCACTTGTATCGGGTGCTCCACCTCCGCTTGTATCATGTCCCCTGCCGCTCTGCCTCTTTCTTTTGCCCTCCGCCAAAGTCCAGACTCGAGTCCCTCACATATGATTTGGCATGCTAGGTCATTTTCTGTTTCCCTCGCTAATGTCTCTGTATTGACTCCCTCCGAGGTGGTCTGGTGTATGAGGTATCTGAGGTACCTGTCTGCCACAGAGGGTTCCGGCGCACACTCCTCCCGTGGCGTTCTGGACAGAATGTCAGCAGGGTTTTCACCTTTCCCTGGTCGGTGGACTCGAATGCGTAGTCATGTAGTCTAAGCCCCCATCGAGCAATTCGGGGTGGCATCTTTGCCTGTGGATTTCTGTACAGGAACAGCAGGGCTTGGTGATCAGTGATGACTCTGAACAGTTTCCCGTATAGAAACAGATGAAAATGCTCATACGGCCATACGACTGCAAGACCTTCCTTCTCTGCTTGAGAGTACGCCTGCTCGGTGGCGGAGAGACTCCGGCTGGCATATGCGGCGATGTGCGTTTGGGCGGGATCTCTCGGGTCCACTTGGGCTAGTATGGCTCCCAAACCTACAGGACTTGCATCCACAGTCAGTTCAGTTTTCGGGCTTGGGTCCTAGTAGGCCAAGTTTTCTGCTTTTGCGACTCTTTCTCTGATGATCTCAAACACCCTCTGAGAGTCGTCGGTCCAGCGACATGCAACATGCTTATGCGTCAGTTGTTTCAGCGGCTCATCGACGGAGGCAAAGTGTTTGATGTAACGGTTGCAGTAACTGGCTAGACCTAGGAAGGAGCGCAGTTCTGAAACGTTTGCTGGGGCTGAGGTTTCGTTTAGCGCTGCCACTTTCTCCTGGTCCAGTGGCATGCCCATCTCCGAGAATATGTGCCCAAAGAATTTCAGTGTGCTTTTTTGCGAAACTCACATTTTTCTCTGTTCAGGGTGAGGTTTGCGTCATTTAGGGCTTTGCACACCTTCATCAATGTCTTGTCGTGCTTGTTCACATCATTGCCGAAGAATAGAATGTCGTCACTATAGTTGAGACAGTTTGGGATGTGTTTGATGACATTGTGTACCTCGGCCTGAAATATTTCTGCGGCCGAGGACACCCCAAAGCTCAACCTCTTGTATCTGAAGAGGCCTACGTGGGTGACAAACGTGTGATGCTCCTACTTTCGGGGCTCAATACCAGCTGATGGTATCCTTTCTGTAGGTCAAGCTTGGAGAATACCTTGGCTCAGTTCAGTAGGTGGATCATATCCGTGAAGCGGGGAGTCAGATGTCTCTCCCGCCTGATGGCTTGATTTGGGCACCTCATGTCCATGCACAGTCATATGGCCTCTGATGCTTTCTTGGGCACGGGCACTATGGGGGACTCCTAGGTAGTGTGGCCTGTGGCATGCTCAATGATGTCCTGTTCCAGAAGTTTGTGGAGCTCATCCTCTACTTTCTCTTGAATGTTGACAGGGATTCCTCGGTAGGGTTGGGCTACCGGGCATATTGAGTCATCCACATGGAGTTTGATCTGTCTGTTTTTTAGCTTGCCAATGCCTTTGAATATCCGGGTATATAGGTTGTTGACCATTTCGACTGGGTCAATGTTCTTGTGAACCATTATGTTGTACAAAACGGGAATGAGTCCCATGTCAGCGGCTCCTTTAAAGCTCAGAACGCAGCCTCTGTCTGTCTCGGTGGCCAGAACATGTATAGGTATTTTCATCTCGTGTCCTCTGTAACGACAGATACCGTTGAATTATCCCAGACATCTGAGAGGTGCTTTGGCACCATAGGCGTAGATGTCTACTGTTGCGGGGTGTAATTTTGGCTTCTGTGGTAGTTTGTTGTATATATTTTCACTGGCCACGTTCACCGTGGCTCCTGTGTCAATGAGAAATTCAGTCGGTTTCTCGTTGAGCTTGATGATGAGGGTGGGGCTATGCGCCGTGGCGGTGGAGTTGCCTTGGGCTTCTTCTGGTCACTCCCCGATGAGCTGGGGTCTGAGTCTGTGGGGGATTGCTCTACTAGGTAGCGCATGCGGCGTCTTGATCTGCGCTCTGGCCTTCCACGCATGATGTACCTTCTTCATTCTCTTCTCTCTCTCCTTTGCTTGTCCTCCCCCGAGTCTCTCTCACGTGGATCAGGGTTTGGTTGGGTAGGCAGGTTTTGGGTGCTTGTGGTCAGGAGGAGGCTTGATGGCCCTGTGCTTTGCACTTTGGATCTAGATGGGTTTCTCTGGGTCAGTCCCTCCCCTTGTCCCTGAACAGTCTGCATACAGCCTTGAAATGCCCTTCCTCGCCACATGATGCACAACGTTGTCCAATGGCTGGGCACATCCCATTGTGGGGGTATTCATACCTGCACTTGTAGCAGAAGAGTTCTTCTGTCTTCCTCTCTAGCTGGAGCCTATGCAAGTTCTCCCCTGGGTTTGCACTTCCAAAGCTCTCTACCTGGGAGTCTATGGTCCTCTCAACTCTTGCGAGCGCCAATATCTCCTCCAGCGTGCAGGATTTTTGAAGTCATTTCCTTCAGAACGCCTGCGACTTGCATCCTGATATGATCTGAGATCTCAGGTCCTCTGTATTTGAATAATTGGCAAAGGCACAGTGTTTCAGCTTAGTGCGCAAACGCATTACGTATGCGTCCATCGTCTCACCTTTAATTTGTTTGGTGCTGTGAAATAAATGTCTTTCATAATCCACATTGGTGTGTGGAGCGAAATACGCTGCCAGCACGTCTTTGAGGTCTTGGATGGAGTCTATGGAGTCAGCGGGTATTTCATCAATGATGTCGCGTGTGGCGGACCCAACTGCTAGCTTCAACAGGCATATTTGCCTTGCGTCGGTGATCGGCCCAGTGGCTCCCATGTACAGGTAAAAGTCTTTAATCCACTTGGTCCATCTGGGAACCATGTTGCTGGTGTCGGTGATGTCGAACGCACCTGGCATTTGAGCAGCCATCGTATCTGGCAGATGCTATGGCACTTGATCTGGTGCCTGTGGACCTGGAGCTGGGTGCCCATTTCCTTGAGCTTGTGCCCCTTCATTGTCATCTTGTCCAGACATTTATTGAGTATGGGGGTGACTTTTGGCCCAGGGAGCTTCTTAGATCATTTCGTGGCTTCCTGCCAATATTCCCTAACAATTTGATGGCCGCCAATATGGCACGAGCACCATCAATTGGGGGTGGTCTGTGGGGTGAGGCCCTCTGCCTCAATGTCCACTTTTCCTTAGGCTGTGGTCGAGCTTGCTGTTGCTGAGGTCTGATGGCCACCTGGCATGGCACGAGCACCATCAGCTGTGTCTCTTGGGGGGTTGGGCGGGGCTCACACAGCACTTACTGTGAGTTGGAGCTCCACGCTCTGTAGGATAGCACGTGCTGTTCTCCCGGATCACCGCCGCGGGCCCGGTGCAGTTTCAGCCTCCCCGCTGCTTCCACTTTACGCTCTGGCTCCTCCCCGCCTTGCTGTGGTCACTGCCGCAGCCCGGGCTGGATGTTGTGGGCTTGCTTACTGCCCACACCAACTGATTCCACGTCCTCGGGAGTATCCGCTCCCCGCCAGCATGTATTGCGACCGCTCGCTGTCTTTCCTTGAGAGCGGCCACGTTTTCCAGGCCGCCCTCGTCATCACCAGTGTAGGAGTGGGGGATGGCCCAGGAGCAGAGCACTGGTGTCGCAGCAAAGAAACACAGACGCAGGATTCTCAAAATACGTCTTTATTAACTTCAACTTCATTCTGCCCCCTCCCCATCCCGCCACCTCCCCATCACTTCCTGTCCCCACGTCAGTTCCCCTTTTCCAAACGCCCGCCTCCCGCTCCCAGGGCAACGTGAACGTGACACCCAGAGAAGTGTAATATTGTGGACTGAGCCCTGAACCCTTCAACGGAAGGGATTTACGGAAGAGGAAGCCGTCAGTGGTTTCGCACCCGAGAGCAGTAACCCAGAGAAATAGTCTCTAGGAGGAAGCTCTTCAAGGCCTCAACCTCAGAGCCTTGTCCCAGCAGTAGGAACTATCGTGAAGAGTGAGGGGCGCAGAAGGAGCCATTGACCCTGCCCACCTACGGTCCTTCAAGTACGGAGGGAATTTTTCCCCCATAGTGGCCCAGCACCTGCGTAGGCAAGCCATCCCCAGCATACTAAATATCGGAGAGAGAGAGGAAGAGCCCCGCCTCCCGAAAGTTGCCGGCACTGTGTGTTGCATTCAGAGGAGTTCAACTCACTGCAGGTGCGTGGTTGAGGGAAGCCAGACCAGAGGAACTCGCGACACATCATTCCTTATCGGGCAGCCTTTATTTTTCTGTAGTGTTAAAAGGGTGGGAGGTGCAACAGAAGTTACAAAATGTTTTCAGGATAGGATAGAACGATTCTCCCTGCCTTGACTATCGACGCATGAGAGCCCTGGGTACCTACGGCACACAATGCAGCGTTCTTCAGCCTCGATTCTGGGTTTTACGTTTCCTATTCTCGAAGGTTCCTGAAAGTAACAGTCTTCCATTGAAAAGGTCAAGGGCACATCCCTCCTTGCAATCCTCTTCGGTTTTGCCGTCTTTGGCCTTGTATTAAACTGCCATCTCGGAACCGCTGCTTCCTCATGTACTTTGCCTTGCTCAGAGTGTGCGCTTGTGCTCCACTTTTTATCTGTGTGGGGAAGTGTAATGGGAGTCAGTTGTGTGTAATGGTCAGTGATTGCCTGATCCTGCCGACCATTGTATTGGGACATGTCAGGTATACAGTTCAATTGTTAGTCCGCAGCTATCCATGAAAAAGTGTTTGTGTTGGGAGGTCTTAAGTATCCTACCGCGTAGGATGGGGCAAAGGTGTTGCAGGGAAGGGGATACCGCATCTCAACATCCGATGTCCCTCCTCCACTTCTCTAAGACCCCTCACCCAGGTGTTCCTCCAGCACTTGTCCACCCCCAGGTACTGGATCCAAAAGCGATGGCTGTGTCCTGGCCACCTGGATGACAGATCCCGGGTTCTAGCAGGTGAGACAACTTCATGTTTCCCACACCTATCTGCCCCTGCTCTCACCTGGCCTTTCTGACCCTGCTCTCCTGCTCTACCCTGCTCTCTTCCTCTCTCCTCTTCCTCTCTTCCTCTCCCTCTCTTCTTGTCCCTCTCTAGCTCTCCCTCTCTTCCTCTCTTTCTCTCTCCCTTTCTCTTCCCCTCACCCTTGCTCCCTCTCACTCTCTTTCTCTCTCCCTTCCTCTTTCCCTCTCTGTCTTCATCCCTCTCTATCCATCTCTCTCTCGCTTTCTGTCTTCCTCTCTTCCTTTCTCTCTTTCTTCCCTCCTTCTCTCAGCCTCCTCACCCTCTCTACCAGCCGCCTTCTCTCCCTTCTCCCACTATCTCCCCACCAGCTATTTTCCTCCTCGATCTCTACTCTCTCACTGCTCCCCAGTTGCCCATTCTTTCTTCTCTCTCCCCTCTTCCAGTCTCTCTCTCCCTCCCTCTCTCCTAGTTCCCAGCAGCCTCCCCACTCGAACATTTCCCTCTCCAACCCTTCCTCCCTTGGGTCCTCTTCTCCCCCCTGCATCCAAGGTTCCTTCAAAGCCTCCAGGGCCCATTCCAGTGGGTTTACCTTGCTAGTATGCCTGCCTCCAATGCCCTGCCTTGTGCCTGCATCCCAGTGCAGGCAATCATATGTGTTCTGTGTGCTTAACGTATGCTGTTGGTAATGAGTCTACTTCTCTGCCTATAATACATCTGTTCCTGATTTCCGCAAAGACTTTAGTGCCTTCATTTGTGTTCCCACTTTTCGGTGCAGCCTGCCTATTATTGCCAGAGGGGGGACCAAGTCCATCTCCGTACACAATGCACCCCCACCGGGTCTGTTCACTCCCTGGCCCCAAACTTTGGCCATGCCTGGGATCCCCCACATGGCTTTCCCCATTTTGGCCTACCTCCCATGTCCACAGTTTTCTGGTGCTGTGACTCAGATCTAGAACCGGGTATAGGTCACTGATCACATGAAGAGCTCCTTAACGTCTGCACCTTCTCTGACTAAACTCACCCCTATTCTGCGACCTCCACTCCTCTCCTCTGTCCCTTGGCAGTCCACAGCATTCCATGTCTGTGTTTGTGTGAGGGCTTCCAGGCTGTGTAAGAATGCTGACTTGGTGAGGGTGCTGCTCCGCAGCCGCAACGCAGGTGAATGTAATGTCTGTAAGCGTGCGAACCCCTTTAAAAAAGTTACCAGTTATGGCGATTTCTTATAATGAGTTCTTGGAACATGAGATAGAGTTAAACAGTTTTATTAAACCTCTTTGCGTTAGCAGGTCCGGGACTCTCAACTAGGTCTCTGGGTTTGCCACCCTTCATTTGTGGTCGGTATTTTCAGCATGTGCCCAAGGTGTGTTGGGAAATTTGAACTCCAATTTCCAAAAGGCACCGTTTCTCCTTTCAGTCTTTCCGCATGTGTAGTAGAAACGTTGCCTTCAAATTCCATCATTGTATTCGTATCTATTAAAAGGACGTGAGGGGCTTCGTACAGAAACGCTGTACATGGGACCATTACAGTGGCTGAAGCAGTCCCTTTGCCCAAACATTTGATGGAAGTCCAACAGGAAAGTACTAAAGCACTCCTCCTACGAATCTGGAACACATGACCAATGTTATCTACATCAGTGTACAAAATGGAGCTGCGGTGCCAGGTGCTCTTTACACAACCACGTCTTCACAGACAGTTTTCGATGTCCACTCAATAGGTGCTGAGCGGCTGAAGCAGAAAGGTGACGGTGGGCTGAAGTAAATTACCGCACAGGTGAGGGAATACTGCCAGGACCAAGGACGGGGTCACGCTGGTGTCCCCTGTGTTTAAGTAAACAAAAAATCCCAGTGAAAGCCTCCCCATTTCGAGGGCGAAATAGACAACCCAGCAGCAAACAAGGAGTGGTATGGCCCAGGGGACCCAAAAGACTGAAGGCCATGACAGCGTTAAACAGATGCTTCGCTAGAGGGGGAGGGGTCTGACCGAGCTAAAGCCCCGGGTCTTTTGGTTGTTGCCCCGGATAGAAGCTCAGGGGCTACAACCAAAAGGCTAGCTAGCCCCTAGCCCTGACAGTATGACATTAGCGTAGTCCCAGATCTTTTCTAGGCCTAGCAAAACACTTGACGTTAAGCGCCCCCAAAAAGGGTGAAGGGGCATGGAAAAGGAACAGAAATCATGGGAGAGCGAGCAACAAGCACTGCAGCAGAGCTGGAGCAATGTGAGCAGACCCCTGTACCATGGATCGAAGCACATGGAACAAGGCCCCGATCCGTAACTGCATGACCATTTTTCACGCTACTTATCGCATAATGATCTGCAGTTCTCTCGCTTTACTCGTCATACCGCCCCTCAGAAAGATAACCGCGACCTACAGAAGCATGCGGTTCTTCTGAAATATGTATAATAAATCTACAAATGAGGCGTCTATAGAACAATGCTTTTGCTCCGTGCTCTTCTATGTTTCAGCTACAATCACCAAATCATAAGCTATGCCGGATCCACTGGCCATCGGTTCCTCTTCAAATAGGACGCAACTGTTATCCCTTACTACAGCAGAAGATCAGTGCCCCTGGCCCCAAACCAGACTATAAAATCTGTTCATCCCTGGAGCCACTATACGCGGCTCCACCACGACCAGTTAACAACCCCAAGAAGGGCCTGTAATATCATGCAGCTCAACATTAAATGGCCAAATGACCACGATGAAACACTCTACTCTCCAACCCTGCTCTTCATTTACAGCCACTTGTGTCAAAGTGACTCTTGTACTATCAGGGGCCATGGCGTAAATAATAGTATGCCCATTGTGTCGCTGTGAGCTTAGAGCCCTTTAGGAACGTACATGCCATGGATGGGTTCACAGAATAACTCTAAGTCCATATAACTGAACCAACTAAGGAAGATGGCAAAGTACTGTTTTACTATCAATGATCTAAAACAGGGAGTTACAACAAACATCAACGGAAGTATGTTTAATTTGTCTCAGCGATCTTTTCACACAACATAGACTTTATACTAAAAATACATCATAGGTGACATCATACTACGTGGAAAATAATGAAAAACCTACTGGGGATCGGGATAAGCTTAGGGGGAACATCTAAGTATACTATCTGTAGGAACTGGGATTGTAATTGGCTGCCCACTGTCAGGAGGACTACATATGCCTACCTCTAAAACATGTCATCTTTAAAAATATTAATTATACAGTGTCTTATTGGCTTCTCAAACTATAAGGTCCTTCGTTATATTGACCTCTACAATTGCTTGGCACACTTCTGCCATGTCTGGAACATTTGGTTCACTTAGCAGCACGTAAACCCAGACCCAGGTGCAAGGAGATAGGGCCTGATTCTACCTCCCCACCCAATTAGCCCAGCATATCTCATCACCTAAGCCTTCTGACATGAAGATTGTCTTTGAATTTGGCCTTGTAAAGAATGTATCCATGTATCTGAGAATACATGGGTGTGTGGTAACTCACTATCGTGTTCTAGGACTCCAAGTTCGATTCTATTTTCATCCTTGGCTCACGTGACAGGAGTTCACGATTTGGTACATTTTGCAGGTTTAAAATGTCTTAAATGAATACAACTTGACATTCTTGGTGTTCTTTCTTTGTACCTTAACAAGAGATGATTCATCCTTCGCACGTTCACTCTTTTCCAGAATAGATAGGCGACCATGGCTGTTTCAGACTTGACTTCGGGCCAGACAACCTCACTGTGCAACTTCACTATTAAGATTATTCTTACTGCAACATCATTTTTCCTTTCTTCTTTTTGGGTCCTGCCTTACTAAAATTCATGATACCCATGTCCAGCTTCTATACAGTGGCGTCTTTGCCCTCATTCTATTTACTACATATTGCCAGCTTCTACGATGACTTAGTCTACTTGGGTTTCAGCATCTGTACAGTTATTGAATGGTTGATTCTCTGCAGCACTTTGTGCACGTGTAATCTTCTTTTTCGTATTTAAAAATGCACTTGATTCTTTACTTAGTTATTAGTTTCTGTAGGATCCATACATCTTCTTCAGCTAGTATCCTGAGACGCCGTTCATACTCTCTTATAACATCACAGGCTTCTTTCTTTGCTCTTTTCTCATATTCCTTCAGGGAGTTCCTCCCTCAGATCATCATCTCTTCAGGGATACATTTGATAGGCTTGTCTTAATGGGTATCTTCTTTCAAACATACATTGTGGTATTGGCAGAACTGCTGTTGTCAAACATGGCACAATCTCCGGCTTCCAAAATATGGGCTGTAGGGGGGCGGGGTTTCCTGCTTGGACATGCAGCTGCTCCTCTACATTTTGCCCACTGTTCGAGTCCTCAACCACCTCCTCAATTGTTTCGACATTCTGATATTTTCTCTTAAAGAAGTGTTTCTTTGGCATCCATATCTTCATCACCCCCCTCAGGGTGCTGGCTGATTTGACATGTTCATCTACACTCCAGGTCTTGTAGTTGCATTTTCAGTTCGGGGTACAATTGACCCATTGTCCCGTTGTACTTCTTATGATTCTTCAGATACAAGAACTTTGTTCCTTCAGGTGGTAGGATGCTGGCCTCTATGTACTTCCTGACAGCTTCATCAATCAGCTCATTGGCGTTTGGTTCAGATTTAACATCGATCATGATCTTCTTCCCTACCACCTTTTTTGTTGTTTTCTTGCATTGGCACTAACTATCCTGACTAAACAAGATCCAAACATCAACAGCAGCAATGTTACTCCAAGAATTTTTAATATATTCGTTAACCACTGGGGAATCCCTGAGAATAAGAAGGCAAACCAACTGTCATCTTTAATGTCAACCGTTCGTCTTCCATCTTGTTATGTAGGTCTGTCAACAATGTTTGGCCTCTGTCAAGGTTCCATTTTGTTCATCGTGAGAAGGTGTGAATGTGCAACATGATGGCCCAATTTTGGCGCAAACTCCACCTTCCATCGCTGTGATCCTATTAAGAACATATCGGTTGTGGAGGGTCATCAGTCATATGGCCCTTAGCTCTTCCGTAATGGCGTTGAATCCCTTTATGGTAGCATTGATTGTCTGTAAAAGTTCCCACCTAATGATATGAAAGCACTTGGCATTTGCCACTGTTTGGATCCCAGGCATGAAGATAATGTTAGTATCGTAGCAGTCTTGCTGGACAACCTGTGCTCCTCAGGAATGGAGTCATACGCTGTTATTGATTTGGCTGAGAAATAATGTTTTCTTTTTGTCCGACAGAGCAGCTCAAGCAATCTTCATTTTCTCAAATGGGCAGCTACCTTTGGAAATTCACCAAAGTTCAGGTCGCTTTGATGAATCGCTTATGCTGGAACATGGATCAGCATCCAAGGAACATACTCCACACCAGTACTTGGGTAACCTCATATAGGCTCTAGATCCACAAGCCCAATATCGATCCATAAGGACATCTGTCCCTTCTCCAATCTTGGGAATGTCAATTGTGGTTTTGCATTCTTTGTTATATCCCTCGTGATTCTTTCAGTGTTTTCAGAAGCATAGTGTCGCATTAACCAATGGGATTACAACTACTAGGCCTGATTAATCTTCTACCCATGTCAGCAGTTTGGAGTGCTTGGCCCATGACTTAAAGCATCCATCATTCACCTTCGGAACTTCTTGTGCGTAATCTGTTTTCAACAGATGAGCTGCACAGGACATCATTCCTTCTTCCTATCTCTTCTTGGACTTCACTCATCCATAGATCAAAAATTGAGTTAGTTCCAAACATCCAGGTGATCCGGCTATGTCTGTCACATCAGGGCAATTAATTCTCTTAATTTCTTCAATGATCACCTCATCCTGTCCTGCAGTAGGATGCAAAAGCATCTTGCTCTTTCATCCAGGCTCCTTTTCCATTTATAACGTTTTTATGTAGTCATCCTGTTACGGAAACAACCATTTTGATCTGCATCGCAAGGTTGACTAACTTTCTTGAAATTGTCCTCGAGCTGTACATGTTACACGATGACTGAGGCACTTTGCATCATGCTCTGGATCTTCTCTGGCAAGTCCTTACTGTGTTCATGGGGGATGAGAGAGCAGACGTAGCTACCCTCCTTAGATGCCTTCTCCCCCAATTTCTTCATGTGTTGGTACCACATGTTATTCCCCAGGTGAGCTTTGTTATCTAGATAGGTATATATCCCTTCACTATCTTCCTCTGCATCTCTTTTGTGTCTCTCAAAATATCTATAGTAATCAAAAAGCCTGTCTTTATTTGTTTTCATAGTGGGGAGAACCATACTAAGATGATAGACATTGTGAAAGATAAGGAATAGAAATCTGGGAATCCATCTCTCACACCATCCTACTGCTTGTTGAACTTGTTCATTCTCTATAACCATGCCATTTTCTTCATTAATCATGTTTAGTGCAATCATCAAGCTTCTTTATATTTGTAATTGTAAAATGTGTTCAATTATAGCAATGAAGAGACTTCTTATCACTGGACCGTTTTTAGGATCCTGCAAGAAAATGTGAATATTAACGTCTCTTCTAACAAGAGCAGGGTAAGACTGAAGCATGAACACAAAGATGGCATACACAAGCCGATGAACCTCACTATCGACAGGTACCATATGTTTGATCACTTAAAACAAATATTCTGTATGAAATTAATCTGGATACTGGTCTCATAGATATTTCTAAAAGTTAATTTAAAAATTCCTTGAATTTTCTGCAAGTCTTTACACTCCATGCTAAAATAAGTATAAGGAGTGTCTATTGAATTCTATTCCAAATAGAGTACACGTTAATCACTCGTTGTTCTATCGTCCTTCTTCTTGGTCATCGATTGGGTCTGCACACACGAAAATTATTTTTCTTGTCTTGCTTCTGGACACTTCTTTGATAATAAAAGGGCCATAAAAACATGGCTCATGCCACTTCCTGGTAAAATATTTAATCAACACTAGGGTCCCCAACATATCACTTAGGTGGTACTAATGGTTCACTTGGATTGGTTGTCGAATTATCTTCTTCCATGTTCTTAGACCGACCCCTCCTGACGCTTGACTTGATCTGAAATAAAAGAAATACTAGAGGTCTTACATGTCAAATAATTATGCATCTCATCACCTAACATTTTTGCTACACTCTGGGTATCACTTTTACTCCAAGACAGATGTGTAAGGGGTGTTCTCATTCAACGCCTTGTCACTAGCTTCTACGGGGTGAGGTGGTGGTCTGATCCTGGCTGATTCCGAAGGGCATATAAGGCCAGGTGTAGGCAGTACAGCCGTCCCTTTTTCAAAGTCAATTTAATCTTGCCAATCCTTTATTCGAGGAGGTCGTTGAGTCTCTCACATATCTCGTTTGCTTTCATGTGATAAGCAGAAGAAAACGTGTGTTTTATGCTTAATAGAAGCCCTAGCTGTTCAAATAACTCATTGACAAAATGTGGCCCATTATCGGATCTTAGTACCACACCCCCCACCTCGGGAATACCGCGCAAACTAAAAACTTTGCTGCGCAAGTGGCATCATGGTGTGCACACGGACCTGCTTTGATCCACCTAGATAAGGGTCACACCACCGCTAATAGATACCTGTATCCATTACACGTCTGCATAGTCGATATGTAAATGCTTAAACAGACCATTCAGTCAAAGTATTACTCCTCTAATCATTCACAGTGTATGCCCAGCAGTAAACCTTTGACACACAATGCAGTTCAACATAAATAGTGCAACATGTTCCAGCAAATCAGGAATGAACCAGTCTTAAGCTATACTAGCAGCAAGACTTTCTCTAGTTCCATGCGCTGGGTAGTGTAGCTGTTAAAACGCGAACTTTAATAAAGTTACTGGCATCACTGGCTTTCCAGTGCTGTCCTGTCTCCATAACGCATCTGTGGGGGATAAAGAACAACCCCTTTGTTTCCACAATTCTTGTTCTTCCTGTGGTGAGCTTTCTTGAATATCTAATAATTGCATTATTGACAATGTATTAAACCCTTCCTGTACCAACATGGTTGTAACTGAATTTCCTTTAATATCTTTGGTATCAAAACTCGTAATTTCTGGAGAATATGCAACCCTTTTGGCTTCTGCGGGTTCTTTCCCACAAGACTGAAAATCTGTTTGCTCAGTATCCGCTGCGCATTTAACGACTGCCATGGCTACTGGGAGTTGTAGTGCCTTAATGAGCCTGTCCAAAAAGGATGCATGCTGCACTGGTGAGCCATCTGCGTGGCAGTAGCCACTCATTTTCCAACGTGAAGATCCTGCGTGTACGGTTGATGTCATATAGGCGGAGTCACTGTACACCATCACTTCCTGCCCTTCATGTTTGTCAAATGCGACAATAAGCACTATTAATTCTGCTACTTGTGCTGAAAAATGAGATGGTAGCCTTGCACTTGCTGCTACTTCGAACTCTCCATTTAATCTGTGTCTTACTACTGCTGTGCCTGAATGCTTTTCCCCACTGGTCTGATCAATTTTTAGAAGAACCATCATTAAAGAGAATTTCCCCTGGCGCTAAAGCATTCTCCTTCACAAGGGCTATATAAGTGAACCCGTATGGTCCTTTTAATTATGCTAAAACAGGGAGTACAACAGACATCAACGGACGTCGCGCAGCACGATCTCAACTCATTCCATAAAAAATTACACTTTTATAGCATAAACTTGTCATACGTGATGTCATGCTACGTGGCAAACTACAAAAACCCACAGGGGATCGTGGTAGGTTCAAGGGGAACATCTACGTATACTTTCTATTTGGGATAGGATTGTGATTGGGTCTCTATAGTCAGGTGGGCAACTCATGCCCTCCCCTAGTTCAAGTCATCTTCACAGTTTATTATCTACACGGCACACCATTGGCTATCAAACTTTAAGGCCCTTCGTTATGGGCCCTTCTACAATTGGTTGACATGCTTGTACCCTTCTGGAATATTTGATTCTCTAGCAGCACATTAGCTGGTACCCCAGGTGCTGGTGGGTGGACTTGACCGTACCTCCCCACCCAATTAACCCATCATCTCTCATCACTCATGCCATCTGCTTCTCATCTCTGGGAATATAAGGGAGTGTGAGCACGTTCTTATCAAGGTTCAGGCTTGCATGCCCACATGTATTTTCATCTTGGACTCACGTGATCAGAGACCGTGAATTGGGTCATTTTATAGCCTCTAATTGTCCTGAATAAAGAAACTTGGCACTCATGGTGTTCTCTCTTTGCAACTTAACAAGGGATGCCTCAGTGTCTCACATTCACTATTCTTCAAGGACTGATAACCAGTTTGGGCTGCTCTAAGTCTTTGACACCAGGCCAAGCAGTCTTCCTTTGGTCCATATTCGAGCTTCAGCTTATTTTTTGCAGCGACACACGCACAGCTATCAATCCTTCTTTCTCCATGGGTTAAGCTTACTAAAATCATGGCATCGAATATCCAGACTCTACACACATATATATATATTGGTGGCACCACCTGCAGTCTATTCACTACGTATAGCCAGCCTTTATGATTACTTAGTCTACTTGCGTTACGGCATCTGTACAGTTATAAAATGACTTGCATTTTCTGCAGTGCTTTTTCACACGTGCAATCTTCATTCCGCACATGAAAGTCTTCTCGATTCCTTACTTCGCCAATAGATTCTATATTATCTGTGCATCCTCTTCCTTGGTCTTCCTTCTCAGTTCGTCACTCCCATCTCCTGTGAGATCACCAGCCTCACCTTTTCACATCTTCACACATCTTCAGTGATCTCCCTCCGTGGACCGTCATTCTTTCGGGGATACATTATGTAAGGGTTTCTCAGTGGATACCTTGTCTCAAAGGCTCTTCGTGGTATAGGTACCATTACTGGCATTGCACATGTAGCCGGTTTCCAACATATATGCAGAATAGGGGCGGGTCTTCCTGAAGATGCGTTCTGCTGCTCCTCTACATCATCATAAAATTCAACATAATGACACATGATTGGCACATAATCATGCACATGATTGCCTTCTTCTACTGGCTCAGCTATGAACATAGCAGGCTTCACTAGTTTACATCTTACAATTATAACCACTGCGTTAGAATTCATTAACTCATAAGATGAAGCTCTTTGGGATGTCAACATGCCCTTGGGTTTCACTAGAATAGCAAATAGAGCATGCACAACGTAAAGGGTCATAGAGCAGCCCATGACAATACTTGTGGACTTCTCTATTGTGAACGCAGCAGCTGCCAAAGATTGTTCGTAAGGGAAGAGTCCTCTCATAACTAGGTCTAAAATCCCACTATAATACACCAAAGGTTTGTACCCCAAAGTGGTTCATTTTGTACACACTGGTGTCATCACTGTCCATTTGTGTGTGAAAACAAATAAAATTCCTCAGCATAATTGGGAATAACTAAAACAGTGGCTGTACAAATTGCATTTTTCAATTCTTAAAATCCTCCTCCATTTCTTCAGTCCGTTCTAGTTTTGTTTTACTAACTTGCACTTTCGTTAATGCTTGCAGAAGTGGTCTCGTGTACGTGCTATAATCAAACACCCAGGTTCTTACGTAGTTGCACAAACCCAAAAACTGTTGC
Source organism: Ambystoma mexicanum (assembly GCF_040938575.1). Taxonomy (NCBI): domain Eukaryota; kingdom Metazoa; phylum Chordata; class Amphibia; order Caudata; family Ambystomatidae; genus Ambystoma; species Ambystoma mexicanum. Next base: position 1,423,570,945 of record NC_090924.1, read on the forward strand.
ATCTGTTTCACTGTGTTTGGTTTTGAGGTTTTCATAATTGCCTCAGCTCCCTAATCTGTCACTTTTTTTTCCTTCATGCAAAATCAACTGACTTATATATAACACCTCTTCTTGGCAGTATTGTAACTTCTCCTTGTCTGCTTTATATCCCCTGTGTGCTAGAATAGTCATTAATCGGATAGAGTCTTGCCTGCACTAATCCTGTGTGGTGCTGCAAATCAATATGACATCTACGTACTGTATCACCGCGCTTTTGAAATCAATGTTGCCTAGATCCATCTTTAGGACCATGTTAAAGATCGATGGGGACTCACAGTACTTTTGAGGCAACCTAGTATGTTTCAGTCTTTTTTGACAAAACGTAAATTAAGTCAAGTCTTGCGAGTCTTTGTGCAGAGGGATCGAGAAAAATGCATTTTTCAAATCAATCACTGGGAAATAACGAGCTTCCACTGGGATACTACACAATATTGTCGCTATATTAGAAACTAAAGAAAATTCAGCACCTATAATCTGGTTAAGAGGTCTCATATCCTGGATAAATCTCCACGACTCCCCTTTAGATTTCTTAATTGGATACACTGCAGTATTACACAATGTTTCTGATGGCACCAGGATCCCCTGATCCATTAGTGCTGAAATAGTCTGAAATATGCCTTCATCAGCTTCTCGAGACATGGGGTACTGTTTTGCTCGAGGTAAAATCGCTCTTTGCTTGAGCTTTAATTTAACCTCCCCTATCACCTTCAGTAAACCTACATCATAAGGGCCTGCGGTCTATAAGGCACTCAGCACGTTTTCAAAATCTTCCTAAAACAATGCTGGTCGCTGCCGCATTATCACTATTCTCTGGGGGGTTTCACTTTTCTCTATCTATATCCAGTAGGTAATGCTCATAAAAAACACTACTTCATCATCACTTCGGTCTTCCCCCAACATATTGTCATCAGTTATATCAGTCAATCTGTACCCCTCCTCAAGAGCTGTCACTGTACTCAATGGTCTACCCTCATCATCTACTCCTTCGAGCATTGCCATTTCCTTTCGCACTAAAGCTGCTTCCATATCTATACGAATAGTTTGTCCACCCTCCTCATCCATAGGAATTTGTGGTTTAAACAGAAAGTCATCAGGTATCCTCACAATATTTCCCACCAGGCCAGGTTGCCATGTTAGTAAAATGCATACTCCATATAGGAAAATCTCTGGATCTACCGGAACGCATTGCAGAGCCACTTGCCCTGTGAACATCAGTATAAACTCTCCCACATTTAGTGTATTCCTGGAGTGGAGCACACTATTCCTTGGTCAGTAAATGAAATTGTTATGTTAAGTTTCATCTTCAAATCTCTTCCCAAAATATTAACCAGTGTCTGTCGTGAACACAACAAAGGAACAGACATGTCACATTTTCCTATGGAGACTGGTAATTTATCAGTAAAAGGAACTTGACTCGTAGCTCCAGAGAACACTTGAGCATTCATGGCAGTACCTGACATTGGATATTTTCCCTCTCGTATACACGAATGAGCTGCTCTTAAGTAATATCTGTTCTCCCATCCATTCGTTCTGAGCACTACCTCGTCAGCCTTACCCTTTTCTCCTTTTCTCCTTTCCATCTCTTGATTTCCCTCTTTATTTCTGTCAACAAATTCGACCCCTCACTTCTTCCTTCCTTGTCTTGCATGACTTTAAAAATATCTTCCTTTCTTTTATTCCCTTCCAGACTATCGTTGCTAGTGTAAGCAGGGGGGTTCATATATAAGATTACTGTACCCAGTTGCTGCTCTTCGATCCTTCAAAGGATATATTTCTATCTCTTCCGTAGCAACACTCTGTACTTCAGGCAAGGTAAGGGGAGCTGAGGGCTCAAAGCCTTCCTCCTTATGCTGATTAAGCATCCACTCCTCAGGTGGCGGGTCCTCTCTCTCCTCTTGATACATCTTTCAGAGCTCTAAAATCGCAAATCTTTTCTCTAATTTCTTCCCTGTGTACGCAGCGTGTAAGTATGTGGTCATGTGTTGCAATACCGCTCTTGACAACGAACCCCCTTGTGGCCATGGCATGAACATTTTATCTGCTGTGCCCTTTACCCATCCCACACTGTACTGTTTGAACTTGGGCATATGTTTTGGCAGTGTCTTGCATAGGTGCATGAGAGGAGTATCCCCCATAATGACAAGTCTCAATTGACTGTCAATACTTACCAGACCGTTAAATAAACCTTTTACCTTGACTTAAGTCACCACTTTTCAATGTTTTAAAACAGCAAATGTGAGCAAGCACCATCAATCGCTGCTCAATTCTCTTGTTTCAATATCCTACCTATTCTTTTTGATTGGCGTATCTATTCTCTTGATTGGTGCCAATCGCTTTGCTGTAACTCAATCACTGTTGCTCCTCAACTTTTATTTTTCACAATCTCTATCACTCTTCGATAGTTTACTCAACAAACAATATTCAGACTAGTCAAACATTTACACATTATAAAACACTGTCATCACCTAGCCTTTATTTTTTACCCTGTTCAGGGCTTGAGGCATCAATTTACGTAATCCTGATTACACGTTTTATGTTTAACTCTACCCCATTGGGATTTGAAATGTCTCCTTTTGACTCCTTTGAATCAGGTTTTCCTAGGCAGTCTCTCTTATCTCTACAACTATTTCCTGTTACTCAAAATTATTACAATTCCGTCCCCTTATTTAACATTCCCCTTAGTCTACTCACCATTCGTTAATTGACTCGAGGCCTTCAGTATCGACTCCTCCTCCAATCCGACCACAAACATCAACGGACGTACGCTCGATTTCTCTCAGTGATCTTTTTGCACAACATAGACTTTATACTAAAAATATGCCAGAGGTGACATCATACTATGTGGAAAATAATGAAATACCTCCTTGGGATTGGGATAGGCTTAAGGGGAACATTTGAGTATACTATCTGTAGGAACTGGGATTGTAATTGACTGCCCACTGTCAGGTGGACTACATATGCCTACCTCTAAAACATGTCATCTTCAAAAATATTATGTTTACGGTTTCTTATTGGCTTCTCAAACTATAAGGTCCTTTGTTATATCGACCTAAACAATTGGTTGGCACGCTCGTGCCATATCTGGAACATTCGGTACACTTAGCAGCATGTAAGCCCAGACCCAAGTGCAAGGAGATGGGGCCTGACACTACGTCCCCACCCAATTAGCCCAGCATCTCTCATCACCCAAGCTTTCTGCTATGAAGATTGTCTTTGAACTTGTCCTTGTAAAGTATCCTTGTATCTGAGGATACATGGGAGTGTGGGCACTCACTATCTTGTTCTAGGACTCCAAGTTGAACTCTATTTTCATCCTTGGCTCACGTGACAGGAGACCACGATTTGGTCCATTTTGCAGGTTTTAAATGTCTTAAATGAATAAAACTTTGCACTCCTGGTGTTCTTTCTTTGCACCTTAACAAGAAATGATTCATCCTTCACACGTTCACTCCTTTCCAGTATAGATAGCCGACCTTGGCTGCTTTTCACTTTCTTCTTCATGGGTCCTGGCTTACTCAAATTAATGATACCAATGTCCAGCATTTATACAGTGGTGGCTCGCCTGCATTCTATTCACTACAAATAGACAGCTTCTATGTTGACTTAGTCTACTTGCATTTCAATGTCTGTACAATTATTGAATAGTTGATTGTCTGCAGCACTTTGTGCACGTGTAATCTTCTTTTTCGTATTTAAAAGTTCACTTGATTCTTTACTTCGTCATTCGTTTCTGTAGGATCCATACATCTTCTTCAGCCAGTATCCTGAGACGTCGTTTATACTCTCTTATGACCTCACAGGCTTCTTTCTTTGAATCTTTTCTCATATTCCTTCAGGGAGTTGTTCCCTCAGATTGTCATCTCTTCGGGATACATTCGATAGGGTTGTCTCAATTAGTATCTCCTTTCGAATATACGTTTTGGTATTGGCACAACTGCTGCTGTCAAAACCGGCACAATCTTAGGCTTTCAACATATGGGAGGTAGGAGGGCGGGGTTTCCTGCAGACGCATGCAGCTGCTCCTCTACAGCTGTAAACTTGAACCATCAGATATCTCAGCAGGCAGTGCTGATGCAGCACTTTAAAATGAAATGTTTCAAGTACAGATTATAACTAAAGCTTTCAATATCTAATCTCAATGATGTATTAAACAAACACAAGTATGCGGTGGTAGCTTTCCTGAACAAGCAAAGTGAGGAATTCTTCTAATTTTATAAGAATGGTGACCTCCATGAGGAAGCTAATCCAGACTGACGGCATCCCTTGAGTGTTATGCCACGCCACCACACGCATCCATTTAGCCGCCTAGGGCATGCCGCAGTGCACAGGATAACATTCACAAACATTTCTGTGTATTTCTCACAGAGACTCCGCATACTATTGCGTATCTCATGTTTAAAGCGCTATACGGCACGTCATGGCCCTCGTACATGCTAACAGCTTTAGCAAGTGATATGCTCATGTGGACACTTACATAAAATGCAGAGATAAGCAGGCAGAGCGAATCTGGGACTTTGTAGTACAGAAGAAAAAACCAGCACGGATGATTATGCTGTACAATTGGTTCAGCTTAATCTGAAGGATAAAGGACATAAACTAGATGCCTCTTCTACTGCCTTCCATAAAAGAAATCAGGCCCTATTCACGTAGGGTGACCATATTTTGAAAATGAAAAACCGGTACAGGTTAGAAACATAAAAGTAGGACTAGCACTCTAAGCACATTCAACTCCCTCACCACCACCTCTGTCATGCCCCCTTTCCATGGCTTTCCCTCCCCATGGGACCATGCAATACAATAAATATTTCCAGCACTTCTCATATATATATATTATCATACGTCACTATAGCGCTTTGAGGAGCTTTTGCTTTGATTGTTGTTACAGGCTTGGCTACATTCTTTTTTTAACCGGTCTTGGCGCAATCAGCAAAGCATGTGGTTATGGACAAAAGGATTCAAGGTTCGAGGCTACCCTAGGGTTTCTAACAATGGTGATGCTAGAAAACTGTTTGTGCTCTAGCACCTTGAAGCGGCTGTTTGCGCTAGATGGAATTACAATAATGATCTGAAACCAAATAATCAGACCTGACTCAAAGAGTATGGCAAAGTACTACTTTATTGTCAATTTAATAAAGTAGGGGGATCTCACAGACATTGAACTGATGCATACACACTCGCATAGTAGCTTAATTACATGGAGGTCTTATAGCCCAATATGTGTATTCTATGACGTCATTCTATCTGGCAAAATACAAAACATATCAAGGGAAGGGATTGGTTAAGGGAACAAATATACTTATAGAACATATAAGGATTAGTACATCATTTGCTACCCCTTATCTGTAAGACATGCCTTGAACTATCCCTAAATACATATAGTACTGATTATAGCGGACAAAACAACAGTCGATTGGTCTATGCTACATTGGCTGCTAGGTTGTCCCTCAACTTCACTAATTGGTTGGCATACTTTTAGTTCTTGAGCAGCACGTACGTGAAACAAATCTTAGGTGTTTGAATCCTATCAGACTACTCCCCGTTTTCCCAATTAGCCCATTATCTCTCATCGGTCGGCCATTAGCCAAAGTCTTCCGGTTTTAGTTGACCTTGTTGCTGCTCACTGTCTTGGAACATTCAGGGGAGTGTGGGCACACCACTATCTTAGCTTAAGGCTCTAATGAAGAGCCTTTGTTTTCAACTTCTGAGTCACGTGTGAAGAGACCACAAATATGTCAATTTCAGCCTTCTATTTACAGCTATTTGATTTAATTAGGCAGGGTGCTGTTACTTCTCTTGGCATCTAGCGACTTGCCCACTCTATCTCACATGACCTTTATATACTTTTATTTGCCCAAAGGTTTGTCTCTCCCAGATGTTTTATTTTTCTTTCATCTATGAAGAATGTCCCATATTCAGAGCTGATCCAAGTACTCCCTTTGTGCTCTGTGCTTATCCTTTATAAATAGCATCCTTAACTCTGGGCCAACCTTGACACATCATCGGCTCTGCACACAGAGCTGTTTTTGTGCATCTCCTGATTCTACAGTCTCGCCCTGTCTCTGAGGTAGCTTGGTTATGTTGAACGTGAGCCGGCATCCATTTTCCTACAATGGCTGTCCTTGCCACGTTATATGTTCCTCTATAGCAAGCTTCTATACATTTTCTTTCTACTTCGAGCTACTGCATATTTAGTTATTGTTCAGTAAGTTACTTCATCTTCTTTAGATCCATGATTAATTTAGCTTTAGGTTCATGTTACTCTTAATGCTTCAGTTACATCGTTACTTCTAAGTATTTTCATGTAGTTTCAGCATAAGTTTATATATCTTCTCTATGGCATCACATCGTTCTCATCGGATTTCACTTTAACGTCCGTCTATAATATTTATGGATGCATTCTGACATCTTGGCAGGTGACATCCTTCCATGTAGCATTCTTCCATGTGACATCCTTCCACACTTTCAGTGCGAGGGTACATTCTGTACGGCTGTCTGAGTGCATAACATGTCTCATACACTCAATGTGGCATGGGAACAATACAGTGGATCCTGTTTATTGCTCTTCTCCTAATGTTCCAGTATGATGGTGGTGAGGGGGTGGGACCTGGTGAGATAGCGTCTACCTGCTCCTCTGCGATTTAGTACTGTATAAATGTCAGCTTGAATTGTTGCATTACAGTGGCGGCCACCCACCCTTTTCCGAATATACTATCAGTACGGAGGGACGGGGGTACTAATTCCTGGATGGTCCCAGCAAAACCTTGATTGTGGTCACCGTATATTTACAACACATTTTTAGTATTTTTCTGACTTCACTGATAGATTCAGATATCTTTCTACTTCCATCTGGCCATCAAGCTTCGTCAAGATGAGTCTCTTGAAATATTGTTTACACGTAAGGTGTCTCACAGTAAAGCGTCTGACTTTCGGCGGTCTCAGAACCGAGGCCCTTGTGCCTCTGTCTCTTGCTTTTGATACAAAGACAATGGTAGGTTCTCTGTGGCCCCTGGCACGACTCTTGTGTGGTTACACTTTTACAAGGTAAAGTACACTTTTGCTTCACATGGCCAGTTAGTAACAGTACTACCGCGCCGAGTTGGGAAAGGATGGGTCTTACTTGACATGTTTCATTTAGTTGAGTAAGTGGGATAGCCCTTTCACCTTTTGGTGCACTTTTCTTTCAGAATCCTTGTACACTTGGTTTGCAGGACCCATGTAGAGCGTTTGCACACACAGGAGCGGCTGCGCGACAAAAAAATAAAGGAACGTGTATTGATTATAGAAGACTCCATAGCTACACTGTACGAGAGCAACACTACGCTAAGCTGCACTAAACCACCCCAAGTGTGGACAAAGCTTTAGAATGCTTGACTGGAAGCTGTTGGCTTGCAGTGTTGGATCAGAGGAGTGGCCAGATACCCATGCACCCCAAACATTGGCACAAGAGAGCGTTCCTCTTCCCTCTTAGCTTTTATGAGTTCACCTGCAGGCCCTGAGGCATTATCTGGCGCACCAGCCACATTTCATAGCTTGATGGCGAACAGAGTTGGAGTCATGAACTTGCTGAAGGAGTTAGTTTAGCTGGATGACATCATTGTAATGGGACACGCCTTTGAAGAACACAATAAGACACTGCTGCAGGAACTTGATTGCATGCAGAGCCCGGGATAGAAGGTGTCTGTGGAGAAAACGAAATTCTGTCAAAGCGATGGGATGTACATCAGACGCATTGTGTTTATTCCGAAGGGATGACTCTCGAATCTCCAAAGGTGGAAGCTCTTAGACGTTGGCTAAGACACAGGAATCTGAAGGCAATGAAGTGTTTCCTAAGGTTCTGCAGTTAGCATCAACAGTTTGTGCCCAGTTTCTTTAGCGTCATCAGTCCATTGATAGACTTAACCAGGGGGCCACCCAAGAACACAGAACAATGGGAAGACACTCAAGAGTTAGAGCCATGGATCAGCCTCGTCAGCCCAGTGAATTGTTCAGGGGGCTGTGGACCAATGCATGTATACAAGTGTTTCAATCACTCATCAAGACAGAGGCACCTGTGTTGGCCATTCTCATCCAAAGATGCCCTATGTCCCCAATGTGGATGCCAGTGTGGACCCTGTAGGGGCTGGTCTACCCCAGAGCATCATGGGGAAATGAGGGCAGTTGCTTATGCCATCCGTGCTCTAAACCCTGCTGACTTCCAGGCTAGACTAAACGCCCCCTTGCCTCCATACTGAAGTCAGCTAAACTGCATACTACAGGTCGTCAATGGCGAGGAGCTCTTTCTGTCTCCAATTTTCAACTGATTCCCACCCAGGAAGGAGCAGTGCTGATGCTTAGCACTCGCTTAACTCCTGTGGCCCTCTCACCCTCCTCCTTCATTCCTCCCTTTCACTTGCACTCTCTCCTCTTTACCCTGCACTTCCCTTCCCAACCTAGCACTTCTCATTTAGCCGTACAGGCACTCCCCCCTCCCTTCTCCCCCGCACTTCTTGTTACTGCACTTGCACGATCCGAATGTCACAAGGCCTAGTAGGACCATTGCTGTTTTCTTTGTCCCTTGATCCCCCCGCCCCTTTTTGTCTTGTGGCGCCTTGCATCACCATTTGCCTTAGAAATATCCAATAAATAAATGAATAATATAAATAAATAAAATAGATTTACTCACCCGCTGGCCGCACCCAAGTGACAGCCGTGAACTGTTTCCATGGATACCGGTGTCCGCAGAGGAAGTGAAAGCTTGCTGTGGGTATATGACTAAGCTAATTAGGCTAAGGAGAATGGGGGGGAACCACCCTCCCTAATCGGAGATGACGCAGAAGCCCATGTTCGGGGCAAAAGAGTGGAGGATGTCGGTAGTGTACGGTGGAGTTCTATACACCGAGAGCTTGATCAGCAATTGTTTGATTCCCTGCCTAGTACTGCCTCAGCAGTATCGACCAGCAGCATTGCACGCCCTGCACGACCAACATGGACGTACATGCCCAGACCACACCACAGAGCTCATTCATACCAGAGTCTACTAGCCACTCATTGCTATTGTAAATCCTGTGCTCACAAAACCATCAATCAACCTGTAGCACCATGAAACCTTGCCTTCAACATGCCTACACAAAAGCCATGGATCTGGCGGGTAGAATCCTTGCCTTCAACATGCCTACACAAAAGCCATGGATCTGGCGGGTAGAATCCTTGCCTTCAACATGTCTACACAAAAGCCATGGATCTGGCGGGTAGAATCCTTGCCTTCAACATGTCTACACAAAAGCCATGGATGTGGCGGGTAGAATCCTTGCCTTCAACATGTCTACACAAAAGCCATGGATCTGGCGGGTAGAATACTTGCCTTCAACATGTCTACACAAAAGCCATGGATGTGGCGGGTAGAATCCTTGCCTTCAACATGTCTACACAAAAGCCATGGATATGGTGGGTAGTTATTTCTTGAAGTTAGATGGACAGTAAAGGAATACAAAATATCCTGTTCCTCACGGGTCATTTAATTTGTTATACCCAAGTGTACTAGACAAGGGTGCAGGGTTTTGGCGACCTGTGGCCCGCATTTTCCTGATTCTTTTGGCCCGGCAGGGGCTTCATACTTGCACCCTCACCTTTACCCGCTTTACTCCCGGCCCGGCAGGGTGAAGCCCGCAGGGTCAAGCGCACGGGTGGTGGCGACCTGCGGCTTGCATTTTCCTGATTCTTTCGACCCAGGAGGGGCTCCATACTTGAAACCACGCCCCCTCACCTATATCTGCTGTAAGCCCGCGGGGTCAAGAGTGCATGGTGTTGGTGACCTGCAGGGGTGTTCGCGGACCCCTGGGCCTTGTCTGAAAGTTCTGCCAGCCATCCGGACTGAGGTGAGACCAAGCTGTACAACACACACATCTGGGTGAGCAAGGAGATTAATGTGTTGGGGGCAACTCAATCACCTTGTTACTCTTTGACCCCTATCCACCGCCGGACATTGGAGATGGAAACAGTCGTTCCTTTACCACCCTCCCCCCTGGCCTCCCCTCCCCGTAGCTCTGCAAGTCTACCCTCTTATCAGGCCTTAGGGAGCCGTAGCTCGAGCCCGATCCTAAATTCAAACGCAAGATGCGAGTGGTGTGCAGGAAAGGGGGGTGACTATCCTGGAGCAACTGGACTATCCTGGAGCCACTGGCTGTTTTTCTGACTGTGTCCCCTCCCCCTCTCCCCCGCTATTGACACTACTGACTCACTAACTTGCTCCTTTAATTTTATGGGGCTGGTCCACCCTACATCGAATGAGATTGGTCAGCCCCCGGGGTCTACCTCTCACGTTTCCACTCCCTCTGTGCTAAACTCTGGTGCGCCGCAGGGCTCCCCCAGGATCAGAAGGAACCTAGAGAGCCATCCTATGACGATCGTTTCTGGCTTTGGCATTATGCCACGTGGAACAGGGGAGCTTTTCGAACCACAGGCCTCTCCGTTGGCCTCAGCTTTGGCAGTCTGCCCGCTAGCCCTTCCTAGCTCCCCCCGACAGAATCCATGTCCAGCTCCCGCCACCCCCCCGTTACTGGATCCCACTCTTGCTCTCCCATTGTCTGCCCTTACTCCCCCTGTCCTGGACTCGATGGACACGGAGACGGGTGGGGCAACGGAGCACAGCTCAAATTGCAGCACCTGGAGGGAGAAAATGCTGGCAGCACTATCGGGGACTAGCTCCTTTCTATGCCTAACCCCACTCAGGGCCCCAAAGCTACAAGCCTGCCCGAGTCAACTACAAAGGGGGAGCACCAAGGTGGGACCTGCCCTTGCGCACGGGTGCTCATTGAACCGGAACTCATAGAAAAATCTTCTACAGTCTCTGGTTGAGGCCCAGGGAGTGACCAAGAAGGGGAAGGCAGGAGAGAGCTCGTAAAGGAGTTTTCGGGCACGTCCCCAGTCCTGAGCAATCTGGACGGTGGTGCAGGGATTAGACGGCCATGGCTGAACAGCCCTCACTGTCCAGTGCACCTAGAGAGCTCCACACTATATGGGATAAACCAATCCCGATCGAGGCCCATGCGCCCTGTGGACCTAAGACGAACAGCCCTAGGAGGGGAAGACTCGGTGTGTGCAGTCATCGGTCAAGGGGGGCATATGCTTAAGCCTCATTGGCATAGGGAGGAAAGAAAAGCCACTGTCTATCTGCTCGGGGTACCGAATAGCTCCCTGGCAGGAAAGAAGCGAGGGATGCTCTCCTTAACAAATCCCTCCATTGGATCCGTACTGTTGGGAAATGTCACTTTGTGTCCAGGCATGACATGGTGGGGTACATCAGAATGTCCATGGAGGGAGATTCGCATGCTGACTCTGTTAAATTGTCCCTTAGGAATGAGCAATTGACCAGGGACGTCCTGGGAAGGTCTGGGCGTCATGGCAGGGTGGTCAACAGTGGGATTGTTTTGAGATTGCACCTATATATGGGACCGTTAAGTCCCCTTGGAAATGCTCCATCCAGTACTGTTCTATCTGGAGAAAACTTGACACCCCTGGGTACAAGGGCGGCTGGGAGATGTTGGGCTCTCGGTATCTGAACCTCTAAATGGTGCTTGTTGTCTCTTATTTTCTCAATTTTCACTTCATTGTGTATTGTTATTTTGAAATTTTAGAGGTGTTTTGTTCGGCTGCACTTTGATGGCCTGTGGCCGAATAAAGTTTATGATGATGAGGACTAGACAAATGAGACAAATGATCAGAAAGCCTACTCTGGGGCCAAAGTGGCGTAAGGAACGTTCTTCACACACTCCGGTTGTCCTGCATGCCTACATTCAGAACAAGTCCTGGATCATAAAACAAAATGGTGGTCCTAGTTTTGATATGATGTCTCCGCTCAGAATTATGACATCTTCTATAGTGTTTCTCTACCATGACCCAGCATAATTGTTTCTAATTGCAACTGACAGGACATTTGCTTACAGTACATATAAACTTTGACCCCTTAAGGGATCCCTGTAAGCCTTATCATCTCAGGTGGAGGCGCAACCAATCACCCCCATCTAGTAACCCTCTGAGTTATTAGCCATTGTGAGGCTAAGGGTGGAGCTGTCTGGGGCGGGCATTTAACAGCAGGGCACCCTTACTAGCTGGGGCTGGATGGGGTGCTTAAAAGTGGGCGGGACTCAGCATGAGATAACCTTCACATTCTCAGGGGGGCAATGTGCGTGCATAGGCAGTATGAGGTGGCGCACTCATAGGTATAAAATAGCATGGAATGATACATGAATATGATAGTTTATTTATATAGCGCCTAAACACAATGTGTTTCAAAGCGCTTCAAGGCACAGGAGGGAACAAGGGAAAATACAATGGGCCTCATTACACGGACGGCGCTAAGGGATTACCGGCACCGGTAAGGGCACCGGTGCCGGTAATCCCTTAGCGCCATACTACGAGGTCCCTCAGCAGGTCCCGTCCTTAACGTGTGGCCAGACCACACGTTAAGGAAGGGACCCGCTGAGGGACTTCAGGGCAAATAACGGTACCGCTAATAGTGGGACCGTTATTTGCTCCTTCCCAATTCCCATTGAGCCCTATGGGGGCTCAAATGGGAATGGGGAAGGGCCTTGGTGAATGGGGAATTACCGCCCCGCCAACCTTGGAATGGGGCGGTAATTCCCCCATTCACCAAGGCGGAATCGGTAAAATACCGGCGGCAACCATGGCGCTAATAGCGCTATGGTTACTGCCATCCGTGTAAGGAGGCCCAATGACATTCTTACAGGCCATAACAGTAAGGATGTGAAATTAACTATCGTACTCGGCCTGGTGACATTTCAGATAGTGCAAGAGCTAAGACATAGATAAGGAAAGGAGGGGGAGAGTGGGAAAGAAATGGAAACAGACAGGCGACTACCGTACTAGGCCTGACGACATTTCTAGTAGAGCCGGAGAAAACAAAAGGTGAGTGAGAGGGGTGCAGAAACGCAGGGGAGGAACAAAACAAGCGACTATCATACTAGGACTGACGACATTTCAGATAGTACTGGCGGGGGGAGACAAGTAAGGGGAGGTGGGAAGAGACAGACAAGGTTGCTATCATACTAGGTCCAGGGACAATTCTGATAGCTTAAGTGCATAGAAGAAAGTAAGGGGAGGAGAGGAGGAGATAGGAAAAGGGAGAAAGGGAGATGACGAGAGAACAGAGAGTAAGCAGTCAAAAAGAGCAGAGAAGCAAGAGGGGAGAGCAAATACAATTGCAGAAGTCAGTAGTTACACATAAAGTTGCAAGCCTGGATACAAGATGAAGACATAACAGTGAAATATAGCAGTTAGCGGGGTTCATCATGCGATTACCTACATACATTGTTACCAGGGGGCAAAACGTATAACGCATGCAACATGAGTAAATGCAGAACGTTGAAGGTGTGACTATGGAATATGTGTAGGGGAGAGTGCCAGAACCACTAAGAGAATGGGTCGGTGTATGAGAGAATACAAGAATCCCTACGAGAATCTGTAGGTTTAGAGAAAGCACAGGAATCCCTAAGAAAATGTGTAGATGTAGGAGAGAGTACAAGAATCCATAAGAGAATGGGTAGGTGTTGGTGAGAGAACAAGAATCCCTAAAATAATGTGCAGATGTAGGAGAGAGCACACAAATCCCTAAGGGAATGTGTAGGTGTAGAGGAGAGTACAAGAGCCCCTAAGAGCATGTGTAGTTGTAGGTGAGAGTAATGGAATCTCTACGAGAATGGGTAGGTGTAGGAGAGCGTGCAAGAATCCCTAAGAGAATTGGCAGGTGTAGGACAGAGTGCAATAATCCATAAGAGAATGTGAAGGTGTAGGAGAGAACACACACATCCCTAAGAGAATGTGTAGGTGTATAGGAGAGTACAATAGCCCCTAAGAAAAAGTGTAGGTGAGAGTACAAGAATCCTTAAGACAATGGGTAGGTGTAGGAGAGAGTGCAGGAATCCCTAAGAAAAGGTGTCGGTGTAGGAGAGTGCACAGGAATCCCTAAGAGAATGTGTAAGGCATAGGAGAGAGCATACACATCCCTAAGAGAATGTGAAGGTTTGGGGGAGAGTACAAGAACCCCTAAGAACATGTGTAAGTGTAAGTGAGAGTACAGGAATCACTATGAGAATGGGTAGGTGTAGGAGAGAGTGCAAGAATCCCTAAGAGAATGGGCAGGTGTAGGACAGAGTGCAATAATCCATAAGAGAATGTGTAGGTGTAGGAGAGACACACGAATCCCAAAGAGAATGTGTAGGTGTAGGAGAGAGTACATGAACCCCTAAGAGAATGGGTAGGTGTAGGAGAGAGTACAAGGATCCCTAACAGAATGTGTAGGTGTTGGAGAGAGCATAAGAATCCCTAGGAGAATGGGTAGGATTAGGAACGAGCGCAAGTATCCCTAAGAGAATGGGCATGTGTAGGACAGAGTGCAATAATCCATAAGAGAATGTGTAGGTGTAGGAGAGACACACAAATCCCAAAGAGAATGTGTAGGTGTAGGAGAGAGTACATGAACTCCTCAGAGAATGTGTAGGTGTAGGTGAGAGTGCAAGATTACCTAAGAGAATGGGTTGGTGTAGGATAGAGTACAAGAATCTGTAAGAGAATGTGTAGGAGAGAGTACAAGGATCCCTAAGAGAATGGGTAGGCATATGAGAGAGCACAAGAATCCCTAAGAGATTGTGTAGGTGTTGGAGAGAGAGCACAAGAATCCCTAAGAGAATGGGTAGGTATAGGAGCGAGCACAAGAATCCCTAAGAGAATGTAAAGGTGTAGGTGGGAGTACAAGATCCCTAAGAGAATGGGTAGGTCTAGGAGACAGCACAAGAATCCCTAAGAGAATGGGTAGGTGTAGGAGAGAGCACAAGAAGCCCTAAGAGAATGTGTAGGTGCATGGAAGAGTGCAAGAATCCCCAAGAGAGAATGTGTAGGTTTGGTGGAGAGTACAAGAACCCCTAAGAACATGTGTAGGTGTAGGTGAGAGTACAAGAATCCCTAAGAGAATGGGTAGACGTAGGTGAGAGAGCAATAATCCCTAAGAGAATGTGCAGGTGAAGGAGAGAGGGCACGAATATTTAGGAGAATGTGTAGGTGTAGGAGAAAGCACAATGGGTAGGTGTAGGAGAGAGTACATGAACCCTAAGAGAGTGTATAAGTATAAGAGAGAGTACAAGAACCCGTAAGGGAAAGGGTAGGTGTAGGAGAGAGTACAAGAATCCCTAAGAGAATGGGTAGGTGTAGGAGAGAGTACAAGAATCGCTACGAGAATGGGCAGGTGTAGGAGAGAGTGCAATAATCCATAAGAGAATGTGTAGGTGTAGGAGAGACACACAAATCCAAAAGAGAATGTGTAGGTGTTGGAGACAGTACATGAACCCCTGAGAGAATGTGTAGGTGAGAGTGCAAGATTACCTAAGAGAATGTGTAGGTATAGGAGCGAGCACAAGAATCCCTAAGATAATGTGTAGGAGTGAGTACAAGAATCCCTAAGCGAATGGGTAGGTATAGGAGCGAGCACAAGAATCCCTAAGAGAATGTATAGGTGTAGGAGAGAGTACAGGGATCCCTGAACAAATGTGCAGGTGTAAGAGGGAGTACACGATCCCTAAGAGAATGGGTAGATATAGGAGAGAGCACAAGAATCCCTACGAAAATATGTAGGTGTAGGAGAGAGTGCAAGGATACCGAAAAGAATGGGTAGACGTAGGAGAGAGAGCAATAATCCCTAAAAGAATGTGCAGGTGAAGGGGAGAGGGCAAGAATATTTAAGAGAATGTGTGGGTGCAGGAGAAAGCACAATGGGTAGGTGTAGGAGAGAGTACAGGAACCCTTAAGAACGTGCGTAGGTGTAGGAGAGTGTACAAGAATCCCTAAGAGAGTGTATAAGTATAGGAGAGAGTACAAGAACCCCTAAGGGAAAGGGTAGGTGTAGGAGAGACTACAAGCATCCCTTAGAGAATGGGTAAGTGTAGGAGAGAGTACAGCAATCCCTAAGAGAATGGGTAGGTGTAAGAAAGACCACAAGTATCCATAAGAGAATGCGAAGGGTTTGGAGAGGGTACAAGAATCCATAAACGGATGGTTAGGTGTAGGAGAGAGTGCAAGAACCCCTAAGAGACTGGGCAAATGTAGATGAGAGTACAGGAATCCCTATGAGGGTGGGTAGGTACAGGAGAGAGTAAGGGAATCCCTAAGATAATGGGAACGTGTAGGAGAGAGTACAGGAATCCCTATGAGGGTTGGTAGGGGCATGAGAGTGTACAGGAATCCCTCAGAGGATGACTAGGTGTAGGAGAGCGTACAGGAATCCCTATGAGGGTGGATATGTGCAGGAGAGAGTACAGGAATCCCTAAGAGGATGGGTAGGTGTAGGAGAGAGTACAGGAATCCCTAAGAGGATGGGTAGGTTTAGGAGAAAGTACATGAATCCCGAAGGGATTGGGTAGGTGTAGGAGAGAGTACAGGAATCCCTAAGAGAATAGGTAGCTGTAGGAGAGAGTACAGGAATCCATCCCTACGATAATGGGTAGGAGTAGGCGATAGTACAGGAATCCCTCAGAGAATGGATAGGTGTAGGAGGGAGTACAAGAACCCCTAAGAGGATGGGTAGGTGTAGGAAAGAGTACAGGAATCTCTAAGAGTATGGGTCGATGTAGAGAAGAGTACAGGAATCCCTAAGAGGATGGGTAGGTGTAGGAGAGAGTACAGGAATCCTTAAGAGGATGGGTAGGTGTAAGAGCGAGTACAGGAATCCCTAAGAGGATGGGTAGGTGTAGGTGAGAGTACAGGAATCCCTAAGATAATGGGTAGGTGCAGGAGAGAGTACAGGAATCCCTAAGGGGATGGGTAGGTGCAGGAGAGAGTACAGGAATCCCTCTGAGGATGCGTAGTTGCAGGAGAGAGTACAGGAATCCCTATGAGGATGGGTAGGTGTAGGAGAGTGTACAGGAATCCCTTAGAGTCTATGAGAATGGGTAGGTGTAGGAGAGGGTACAGGTATCCCTATGAGGGTGGGTAGGTGCAGGCGAGAGTACAGGAATCCCTGTGAGGGTGGGTAGATGCAGGAGAGAGTACAGGAATCCCTAACGGGATGGGTAGGTGTAGGAGAGAGTACATGAATCCCTAAGAGGATGGGTAGGTGTAAGAGAGAGTACATGAATCCCTAAGGGGATGGGTAGGTGTAGGAGAATGTACAGGAATCCCTAAGATAATGGGTAGATGTAGGAGAGAGCACAGGAATTCCTTAGAGTCTATGGGGATGGGTAGGTGTAGTGATACACAAAATTGCAAATTAGCCAATTAGGTCTTTAGATGACAGCATTAGCCGCTGAAAGCCAATAGTTTATTCAAAGTATGTGCCAAAAATGCTGACAGTAGTCTGTTGTAGCACTTCCATTACGCAGTAGTGAGCTACAGGGAATATGCAGGCCTAGTAGGGGTGGTAGGTCAAATTATGCATTGTAGATAGACAGGCAGGGTGAAGGCCCCAGCTCTGTAGCTAATAGACATTATTGGAGTGTTTGGAACATTATGGCACCTATATAGCGCTTAGATAGGCAATCTTAAGCGCTATGAACACTAAGCTATGAGTGCATGCCTTTTAGAGCTTGCTCACATGGGGTTAATTCATCTCGGCTTCTCTTAGAATATTCTGCCTTTCTAACGGTAGCCCTGCATGGCTTCGTAAACAAATTCTCTTTCTCTGAGAAGGCACTGATAAGACATTCCTGAGCTTTCGCGCAGATGGGCTCCAAGTAGGGAGGGGCACAGAAAAGGAGCACAGTGGAAATTCACAGAGTTGGGTTTTTCCATGAGCAAGCCTATATTTTGCACAGGGAAAGTTCTGGAACTGTGCGTCATGGACTGACAGCACGAGATTATAAAAATGCATGCCCACATGACTCAGGTGGGAGATCGATCTGTGGACTTGGTTCGAGCAAGATCAAGTGTCCGGAATCTGTGGCTCTGTCGGCACCCTACAGCGCTGTCCTCTGAGCGGGGCTTGTTACAGCTAGTTTATGAGGGCCAGGGTCTCCCAGTGCTGATTGAAGGGGCGTAAGACTGTGTTTCTCTATGTTTCTCTAAGTTCTATGTTTCTCTATATTTTGCATTTCTCTAAGTTTTGTGCTTTGTAATCTTCTCTAACTTGAATCCCAAGATGTTGCTGAAATTCACTGTTTAGAATAAATACTAAAACTTTTTGAAGGTGTCATTTGTCACTAGCATGAGTTCACTGCTCGGCACAATAGAACCTGTATTTTGGGCTGAATTGGGTAATTTTTGCTCCCAAGGGCTGGTCCCGAGGAAGATTTGCCCAATATCAAGACATTTGGTGGCAGCGGTGGGATTTGTGCAGAGCAGTGCCTTGCTGTGAAATGACAAATTGTGTGAGAGAACACAGTGCAGAGTGAGGAGCAGGCTGTCGCATTTCCTTGGTGGTCTCACTGCAGCTCTGAGACACAAAAGACAGCAACGTTGTGTCGGCTTGCCGTGGCCGATAGCTTGTGTGGTTAAGACTCCCTTCAGTAAATCAGTCCTGGCTGACTTATTTCTTGGGAATGGAACAAGGGAGCACAAGGCGATAAACAAGCGGGAAATGGCTATGTTTAAAGCGCTCCGATGAATGGTCAAGAAAGATTTATGTTCAATTAGGAAAGAATTTTATCATGCGGTTTCCCCAAGTTTAAAGTTGTAATTTGAAATGCAAAGTGAGACGGAGTTCCCAACTCTATTCTGTCATGAGGGCAGGAAAATAGTTGCAAGGATTTGACATGCAAATTGTGAACAGTAATTCAACCATTGATTCAGCCCCAGTGTGCTAGCGAGTGGGGGGCTGTAATGTACGGAGGTGAAGGTTCGCTTTTTTAAATGTATTCTTTTGAAGTGTTGACATTCCTGAAGATAACATGGGGAATGAGCCGTGTTTAAAAGAAAGAGTAACATCTGTGTTGAGAGCCTAAAGGGTTTGTTTTTCTTTTGGCAACTGTAAATTCCATGTGCTGGTGGTGCATTGTGTTTAAGGAAACACACTAAAATGGCTACATTGCATTTTAGCTGTGCCATGCTTACAATGGGTGAGAGACTCACTTAAAAAAGAAAGTGAGTGAATGGTATTTGGATTTTCGATTTTTGTGTATTGATTTGGAATTGCAGAATCAGTTTGCAATGGTTTGGGGGGAAAAGACAATTTATATTTTTCTAAATTGCCCCTAAATTGCGCCTGGAGTATTTTGACTGTTCCCACGCTATGCCATGGATTTGTACTGTTGCGTTATAAGTGATGTATGTTTTGGAAATAGTGACCTGTTGACTGTGAAAAATGTTGTTGACACATTAACAGCCCACAAGCAATATAGAGTGTGGGTTGCTCTTGCAGGAAAAAAAAAAACGTGCAGGGAGCTGCACTACACATGGCATGTTTTAAATGCACTGAAATAAGTGGTTATATTCTGGCAATGGTACAACAGAATGAAAAATCTGTGTGTGATAAGATAGCACAAAGATTTAGTGGGTTGCGGGTTCTTTTTAAAGATCGCACATTGCATTGGAGTGAGTTTGTGAAGCCAAACTACAAGGTTACGAGGAAAAAAAAAATGTATGCCTTTAAATGGGACATTGATCAGTTTAAAACAGGCTAAAAGACGCTTTGACATTTTGGCAAAATTACATGGAGTAGAATCTGATGACAAGAATGTGCCTCTTTTGAAAATAAGAGTCTTGCTGTGCAGAGCTTGTGCCTTGAAGATAACTTGCATTGACTTGGGCGAGGTGCGCGAAGAAAAAAACAAACTGTTGGCGGAAGGCAGAAAAGCAGAATACTGCGCTCCTGTTCAGTGAAATGGTGTTTACAGAAGCTGGCAGATATGGGAGCTTTTCTGAGTTGCTGAAAGCAGTGCAGGAAACAGTTAATCTGAATGAACTGTCTGAACCGAGTGCCTTCCATTGAAGCCGCCACAGTTTAAGAGTTATAGGCAAAGAGATAAGTTTGCTGTGTGCTCATGGCGCTGCCATGTGCACATGAAAGATAAACAATGACATTCCTGCATTCCATCCCCTGTGAGAGACACCGTCAGTGTGAGCAAAAACTGAGGAGGGGGTGCAAAGACAGAATGCTGAAACAGAACTGAAGGCAATAATTACTGTGAGTGAGAAATTGAAAAATAGTGCAATCTACCTTACATGCTGATGTACGCATGCTTTCTAACACCGGCATGCAATAACAGAGCTGATCAGAAGTAAAGAATTTGCCCAGTATTAACACGGGACGCAAAATGCTGCATGCTGAATGGGCGCATCGCAACTGAACATTTGGGGAACCTGTGCATCTGTGAATGGGCTAAGAAAAGACAGCTGCCCATTTCAAGAGACATTGCCGTGCAAGCTGCATCCCCATGCGCCATGTGATGTGATGTGAAGTGAAGAGACATTGCTGTGCAAGCTGCATCCCAGTACTCCATGTGATGTGAACTAAAGTAAAGCACTGTGCACTGGAGAAGAAACCTCTAGGCGCTTTGAGAAGTGAAAATACACAGCTGGCAAAATGCAAGCTACATTGCCAGGGCTGGAGTAACTGACAAAGACATTATGGTGTTCCAGATGGAATCAAACTGACAAAGGTAGCCGTTTTGCAAGAGACAACATGCAGAGCGGGGTTTTGGAGTATAACATGAACACTGCACATTAGCCATGATCCAGAATCCTCACGGTTTAGTGCAAGAATGAATGATTTGTTGAAGCAACAAAAGGAACTGATTCAGACTATCGCTCTCAAAGGGGTGGCCCAAGAAATCAGCAGACACCCTTTGGGGAAAACGACAAGTGGAAAACGACAAGTGGAAAACCAGAGGCTTGAAAGACACTAGCTGTATGGAGAAAAATAAACAAAGCTGCTTGTGCAACTGCAGGCGGTATTGGACTGAAGGACTTTACCTTTGAAATATGGAGTGATGCCAGCAGGGCAACCTAAATCAAGATCATGAAACACTGGAAGCAAGTTGGCGCCTGGCATTCGTGATCGCTCTGGTGACAAAGAAAAGCATTGATCCATTGAGAAGTGCAACCTGGGTACTTATTATATGGCTTTTGTAAAAGCACAGATCAGTCTGAGGTACCATTGACCAACTATGATCCCATTGCACAAATGAGTTTGTGATTAGGCAATTACACCCCGTATGGTTGAGTGCAAATAAGCCTCCAGTAACATGCAGAAGGGTGACAAATAATTGTGGTAGCAATGATAAAGTGTGTAGTTACCTGATGAGACTTCTGAAGGTGGGGGTGGTGTTAAGGGAAGGGGTGGATAACGCTAATATTGTGGTTCTGATGACATCCTAACGTGAAGAACAATGACATTGTACTTTTGATGAAATCCTAACATTTCTGTTTGTATTTTGCCTAGGCAAAAAACCATGACAGTTGCGTGCCATGATTGGGGTAGATGTGTGCAATTTGCGGGTGACACTGATCAGTCAAGCAGACGCATTCTCAGAGAAAGCGAGTCACTGCGAGATGATATGTGAACTTTGAACCTGTCCTGCACCGCACTCAATGCTGCTAACATGCATGACGTATGAGGACATTTGTTCTGCAACCTGCGAGAGGTGTCCAACAGAGTACTAACTTTTGCTGAACTGGCACGGTGCAGACTTGGCTAGTTATCAAACATTTGATGCTGCACATTCAAATGATTCAGTTGCTGGAAATAACTTGGTTGATATGTTTTGCCTTTCTTGTTTAAAGGACTGTGGACAATGGGTTGTGGACTGTAACATCATGCACCACAAACAGCTGTGTGACACAGCACTTGAATGCTAACACATTGAAAAACGGTTTTTAAATGCACTTTTTGAGATGAATCTGAAAAAACGAAATGTTTTGCTCTTCCAACTGAATTGCTTTAACCAGAGATATTTTGCCTTTTCTAAAACTACTACGTTGCACGTAGGCAGGAAAATGATTTATGAATTGTTGGGGCAGCAGGATTATGCAAGCAGGAGCGTAATATATTTTGAGATAAAATGAGTGCGCACACCAAAGTCAGCTGTGCGTAGGTTAAGGTTCTTAATTGGAAGTAATGCTGCCAGGTGTGTGAGCCCTAATTTGAGATGGTAACCTTTGAAACACTGGATACTTTTACAGCCAGCCTTAAGGCGGGTAAACGAAACCATGACTGACTTGATATTTGATTTTATGACACAGTGTGTGACACGGTTTTTGTTAAACCAACCAGTTTCATGTTTTTGTGGGGACAGCTGTCTCCAGCACACTAATGCAAAGAGTCACCTTTTGATTGTAGACATTTAGAATAATTCCTTGGAAAAGCGCTACAAATGAGTATCCACATGGAATTGCTAGCGTACTGGCCTGGCACATTGTCGGGCATCTTTTGTCACTGACTCATATGATTGGTGCCTATGAAATCCTAGGCCCAAATGTTTCAGTGAATGGATCCAACAATTTGTTTGTTTTATGTTTTTTCTGACCAAGAACTGCAGCGAGTGTTCTCGCCAAGATTTTATGGACTATAATTTGACTAAATGCATTTCACACAATGGTGTGATGAAACAGCCACTGCTGGATGGTAGTATAGTGTTTGTATCTAAAACTAATATTGTATATGGTAGATATCCCATTTGGAGAAGGGTATTCTCCAAGTCACACAAGGTAGAAACTGTGAACATGTTAGATTTTCCATTAGTAAGGCAACTTTTAAATTGTAGGCTGGTAATGCACACCTCTATTATTACAGTGATACACTTAGACATAGATTTATCACAAGGCAATGTTTCCTTAGTACTACCAAGCTGCTACAAATGGAGTCCATTTCTATGGCCCATCACCAAGGTGCGCGTAGCTAGGGAGCTAGATTCATTAATTGCGGGAGCAGCGGGGAGTAACAGGAGCTTTATACGCTTTTGACATAGAAACTGTGCACAATAAGCTAGCCACTATGGGTTCTGATGCCAGCTCTGCTATAAAACCTCTGGCCTAGTGGGACCCATTGATACGCCCAACACTGCTACAAGTATTGGCAACCACTGGAGATGGCAGAATTTTAGGTATGAAGACATTTTTTCTGCCATAGGGCAGGTCAACAAGACTGCTAAATACACACGATGCATTTTATGGCAAACATTGTTTAATCAGCAGGTGTTGGCTTTTCACTCTGAGTGGGGGCGACCATCCTCAACACACTGGCACACAGAGCTACAGTTACCAGCAAACATATGGATCAAATCGCTTGCTTTTGATTGCATGAATAACACATGCCATGCTTTAATGCAAATTAGTAGAATTGTTTTTATTTAGATAACCTGGTGCCCATGGGTTCACCTTGCTCATGAAATTAGATGGTTTCTGGTTGGGTTCCACATACATGGGGGAAGTGTCTAATCACACAGCCCATAGTCACGTTTGAATGCCCTCGGATCAGGGGGAGGGTAGGCCCTTAGAGTGAAAGGCTGCCAGGTTTAGAATTGGTAACCATACATAAATGCAATAGTGCATTGTAGATTAGACTACACTGGATTGCCTTGACATTCTAACTGCATGCTGCTGTTTAACTGACAATCAGTTATACAATAATTATTTAGGTATTTTTGTGTAGGCCAGGTTTTGGCTAGAGTAAATGTCCATGTTCACTTTGTGTAGGTATTTTTGTGTAGGCCAGGTTTTGGCAAGGGTATATGTCACTGTTCACTTTGTGTACATTTTTGTTTAGGTAGTGTTTTTACTAACCTTGCATGCCACGCTGACTAACCGCTAGAAGATAGTTTGCTTAAACCTCTTGCAAAGCCCCAGGGTCTTTATCACTGCACTACATACTATGTTGATGGGTATTAGTCAGCATTGTCGCACACACTTTGAATAGGGGTGGAGTGTAGTGATACACAAAATTGCAAATTAGCCAATTAGGTCTTTAGATGACAGCATTAGCCGCTGAAAGCCAATAGTTTATTCAAAGTATGTGCCAAAAATGCTGACAGTAGTCTGTTGTAGCACTTCCATTACGCAGTAGTGAGCAACAGGGAATATGCAGGCCTAATAGGGGTGGTAGGTCACATTATGCATTGTAGATAGACAGGCAGGGCGAAGGCCCCAGCTCTGTAGCTAATAGACATTATTGGAGTGTTTGGAACATTATGGCACCTATATAGCGCTTAGATAGGCAATCTTAAGCGCTATGAACACTAAGCTATGAGTGCATGCCTTTTAGAGCTTGCTCACATGGGTTTAATTCATCTCGGCTTCTCTTAGAATATTCTGCCTTTCTAACGGTAGTCCTGCATGGCTTCATAAACAAATCCTCTTTCTCTGAGAAGGCACTGATAAGACATTCCTGAGTTTTCGCGCAGATGGGCTCCAAGTAGGGAGGGGCACAGAAAAGGAGCACAGTGGAAATTCACAGAGTTGGGTTTTTCCATGAGCAAGCCTATATTTTGCACAGGGAAAGTTCTGGAATTGTGCGTCATGGACTGACAGCACGAGATTATAAAAATGCATGCCCACATAACTCAGGTGGGAGATCGATCTGTGGACTTGGTTCGAGCAAGATCAAGTGTCCTGAATCTGTGGCTCTGTCGGCACCCTACAGCGCTGTCCTCTGAGCGGGGCTTGTTACAGCTAGCTTATGAGGGCCAGGGTCTCCCAGTGCTGATTGAAGGGGCGTAAGACTGTGTTTCTCTATGTTTCTCTAAATTCTATGTTTCTCTATATTTTGCATTTCTCTAAGTTTTGTGCTTTGTAATCTTCTCTAACTTGAATCCCAAGATGTTGCTGAAATTCACTGTTTAGAATAAATACTAAAACTTTTTGAAGGTGTCATTTGTCACTATCATGAGTTCACTGCTCGGCACAATAGAACCTGTATTTTGGGCTGAATTGGGTAATTTTTGCTCCCAAGGGGTGGTCCCGAGGAAGATTTGCCCAATATCAAGACAGTAGGTGTAGGAGAGAGTACAGGAATCCCTATGAGGATGGGTAGGCGCAGGAGAGAGTACAGGAATCCCTATGAGGGTGGGTAGGTGTAGGAGAGAGTACAAGAATCCCTAAGAGAATGGGTAGGTGTAGGAGAGAGTACAAGAATCGTTACGAGAATGGGCAGGTGTAGGAGAGAGTGCAATAATCCATAAGAGAATGTGTAGGTGTAGGAGAGACACACGAATCAAAAAGAGAATGTGTAGGTGTTGGAGAGAGTACATGAACCCCTAAGAGAATGTGTAGGTGTAGGTGAGAGTGCAAGATTACCTAAGAGAATGTGTAGGCATAGGAGCGAGCACAAGAATCCCTAAGAGAATGTGTAGGTGTAGGAGTGAGTACAAGAATCCCTAAGAGAATGGGTAGGTATAGGAGCGAGCACAAGAATCCCTAAGAGAATGTATAGGTGTAGGAGAGAGTATAGGGATCCCTGAACAAATGTGCAGGTGTAAGAGGGAGTACAAGATCCCTAAGAGAATGGGTAGGTATAGGAGAGAGCACAAGAATCCCTACGAGAATATGTAGGAGAGAGTACAAGGATCCCTAAAAGAATGTGTAGGTGTAGGAGAGAGTGCAAGGATACCGAAAAGAATGGGTAGACGTAGGAGAGAGAGCAATAATCCCTAAGAGAATGTGCAGGTGAAGGGGAGAGGGCAAGAATATTTAAGAGAATGTGTGGTCTGTAACGCTCACCTGACTCCCACGCTGGCCTGGTTTGGATTGCTGTGGCTTCTTCTAGGGTGATGCGCAGGACTCGGAAGATGGAATGGACCGGACCCCCAAATCTGGCTTGTCTGGCTCGTAGAAATATACTTCTGTGTGTGAAAAGGGAGTATTAACAATCTGCGGGATAATGCATAGGCCTCCCACTCCCCTTCTCACTCTCCACGAAACCCTTCTGCGATTCCCCGTGAAGTCTCACCTTAGGGTCTGAAAGGACGAGCTCTCCATTCTGCTTCTGATGCAGGGGCGCGTTGTTATCCAGTTACTTCTCTGGATCTCGGATTGGTGAGAGTTCAAGTTCGCTTGACTTTTCCGGTAAGGTATCGTAAGAATTCTGTTGCAAGTTCAAGCTATAAATAACCATTGTCTGTTTTCTCTATTTCAGGTGCTGAATGAAGATTCCGAGTTAGGGAATGGAACCGTCGAAGGAAAATTCGGGTGAATTTTTGATGAGTGGTTCCTCTAGTGTTCTTGCATTAATGCACTAATGCTTGTGTCTTTTTCCCCTTAGGGGCCGGGGTTCGGAAATGCCGAAGATACGGCGCCGACCCGAAGTGAGAAGAGATGTCCCATTAAATATCAGGTAAGTCTTTGATGAGCGTTCCACTAACGTCCTGCATTCGCTCACTAATGCTAATGTCTTTTTCCCCTTAGGGGCCGGGGTTCGGAAATGCCGAAGAAACTGCGCCGACCCGAAGTGAAGAGGGATTGACGCAACAGGTAAGTCTTATGGTGGAAATTAAGCCTTTCTTATTCTCTTCCCTAGCTCACCTTTGTTCTTGTTTGTTTCTCCTTTAGGCGCTGAAATGCGGCTGAAGATCCAGATGGTCGCTGATGGGCAAGAAGGCGCCTAGTAAAGGTGCGTGGAATGCTGCGCTGCAGCGAGCTATGTGATGTGCTTTTAAAAATTAATGTCTTCCCTTTAGGATCGTCGGCGAGATGACTCTGGAATGCGGATTAAGCAGGTAATGTCTCTTCTTTCTCCTGTTCTCCTCTCTTCTCCCTTTACAGGTGTTCCAGGATGCTGTTGGCGTGGCTGGAGTCCGGATGCAGGAACAGACACGGTGAGCGTCCAGCTGCTAGGTGCAGAACAACGCGAAGCGTGAGTTGCTGCTTGGGCGTGGCTTAAATAGCCTTCAAAGTAGTTCCAGGTATGTATTCTTCCTCTAAGGTATGTATTCTTCCTCCGGCCACACCCGTGTGGTAAAGTAGTCCCATAGGTAAAATAGTCCCATTCAGGCCTCTAGGTGGCCTGGATGTTGCAGCACGGTCTGCATCAGGTAAGTTCACACCAAGCACTTCCTAACACAAAGTCATCCTTTATGAGCCTGGCGCCTATGGCGCCTGAACTGTTGTCCAACATGAGCCTGGCGCCAAAGGCGCCAGGACTGAGTCCAAAGGGCCCCTACCTGGGGCCGCTGGGACTTCCCTCGGGAACATGATGTCTGCCTCTGGGGTTGCTGGGCCCGGTCTGGCTCCTTGGGGGTAGTCATCATGACAGTACCCCCTCCAAAGGCCCCTCCCATGGTTGTTCTCTCCGGAGGTTTCGGTTTGTTTGGGAATTTTCGGTGGAATTTCTGTATTAACCGAGGTGCATGTACCTGGTCGCTTGGTTCCCAAGATCTTTCCTGAGGCCCATATCCTTTCCAATCAATTAAATAGAAGAGTTTTGACTTTGACACCTTGGAATCTAATATGTCTTTAACTTCGAATTCCAGCTCCCCATCTACTTGAATTGGTTCTGGTGGTTTAATTAGTCTGGTTCCAGGTTGTACTGGTTTCAACAGTGATACGTGAAAAACGGGATGGATTCGCATGTTAGCTGGTAGATCGAGTTTGAAGGCCACCGGGTTGATTATAGCTTTGATTGGGTAGGGACCTACATATCTTGGATTGAAAGTTTGCGGTCCTTTGAGTGGTAAATGTCTAGTCGCTAGCCACACTTGGTCCCCTATTTGGTACGGAGGTGCTTCACTACGATGTAAATCAGCATTTTCTTTGTACTTTTTCTTGGCTTGTATAAATGAGTCGTTGCTTCTTTGAAGGCTCGAGTTATCGTGGAATGCAAATGATCTACAGCGGGCATTTCAAGACTTTGAGGGGAGTCAAGGTCAGAGGTTCGGGGGTGATGGCCATATAAGGTATAAAAAGGGGTTTGTCCCGTTCCAGAATGTACAGAATTGCTATATGCATATTCTGCGATCCAAAGAATGTCTTTCCAATTACATTCGGATTGGTGCAACATAAACCGAAGATACTGTTCAAGGGTCTGGTATGTTCTCTCGGTTTGACCATCGGTCTGGGGGTGGTGACTAGTGGATAGTCGTACATCAATTTGTGCCAGTTGACAACACTTTCTCCAAAAATGGGAAATAAATTGGCTTCCTCGATCAGAGACCAGTATGGATGGAAAACCATGTAAACGAACGACATTCTCAAGAAATTCCTTGGCCAGGATGGAGGCTGAAGGTAACCCCTTTAATGGGATAAAATGGTCCATTTGGAGAAGAGGTCCACAATCACCAGGATAGTGTTATATCCATAGCAAGGAGGCAGGTCTGCAATAAAGTCCAGCGACAAGGTGTGCCAAGGTGCCGGTGGGATGTCCAAGGGTTGTAAAAGACCGGCTGGTCTTTTCTTTTGACCTTTATTTTGAGCGCAAACTCCGCAGGACATCACAAATGATTTTATATCCTTTCGCCAGGAGGGCCACCCGAATTGCCTTTTGATCTTTTCTTCAGTTTTAGCAATACCAGGATGTCCTTCCATTAATGTATCATGATAATGGGCAATAACGAGTTCTTGCAATTCCTTATGAGGCCGAAATAATCGCCCCTGGAAGTAGGGTAGATCATTATTGACGGAAAAGTGTGAACCCTTTTGACTCCATTCTTGCAAGGCTGTAGGGTCTAAAAGTTGTTTAACTCTAGTTTGAATGTCCTCAATAGTTTGTAAAGAGGTCAACCCTAAAATTCTCTGTTCAGGTATAATCGGTACTGGTTCTAAGCTTGAATTTGTTTCTCCCATCCCAATCCGGGATAAAGCGTCCGCTTTGCCATTCTTGTAGCCAGGGCGGTATGTGATTACAAAATCAAACTCTGCAAAGAATAAAGCCCATCGGAGTTGACGTGATGATTGCGCTTTGGCCGTTTTTAAATATTGCAAATTTCTGTGATCTGTAATCACTGTGATGGTGTGTCTTGCGCCGAGAAGGTAATGACGCCAAGCCTTGAAGGCGGACTTAATAGCTAATAACTCCTTGTCGGTGACTGCATAATTAACTTCAGGAGCCGAGAATTTTCTGGACCAAAAGGCTACAGGGCGCAATTGGTTAGTTACAGGATCCCTTTGAGACAGGACAGCTCCCATGGCTAAGCTGGATGCGTCGGTTTCAACAATGTAAGGGAGATCTGGGCGCGGATGTTTCAGTACAGGTGCGGAGGTGAATTTAGTTTTTAGTTCTTGAAAGGCCTGTTCTGCCTCATTAGTCCATTCGAAGCGTTTATTTTTCAGTAAGAGTGCAGTGATGGGTTGAACCACCCGAGAAAATTCCGGAATAAATCTTCGATAAAAATTGGCAAAACCAAGCATGCTCTCAACACCCTTCACAGAGCTAGGAGATGGCCATTTGAGGATGGCGTCCACTTTTCGTGAGTCCATTCGGAATCCCTTTGGTGTCAGGATGAATCCAAGAAACTCGACTTCTGTGGCATGAAAAACACATTTTTCGAGTTTTGCAAACAGTTTGTGCTGGCGCAATTTCTCAAGAACTGCCTTGACATGTTTTCTGTGATCGGATTCCGAAGAGGAGTACACCAGAATGTCGTCGATATACACGATGACACAAACATCGATAAGTTCCCAAAGAACATCATTCATAAAGTATTGAAAGGCAGCAGGTGCGTTGCACAATCTGAAAGGCATCACCTGGTATTTGAAGAGTCCATATTTTTTGCGGAAAGCAGTCTTCTATTCGTGGCCTTCTTTTACACGCACCAGGTGATAAGCTCCCCGAAGATCTAACTTGGTGTATATACAAGCATCTTTTACCTGGTCGAGAAGTTCAGGGATCAGGGGCAGAGGATAACGATTCTTAATCGTTATTTGATTTAGGGCGCCGTAGTCAATACAAGTTCTAAGGTCGCCTTCTTTTTTCGGCACGAAGAACAGAGCTGAGGAAACAGGAGACTTTGACGGGCGAATAAAACCATTGGCAAGGTACTAATCTAAATACTGTCGCAAATGAAGATTCTCAGGTTCAGTAAGGGCATAGATCCTACTACAAGGCAGTTGAGCATTGGGTACCAGATCGATTTGACAATCGTACGACCGGTGGGGAGGTAACGTGTTGGCCTGTTCTTTTTGGAAAACGTCTTGGAATTCTTGGTACTCAGGCGGTAGTTGTATTGTGGCGGAGGTTACTGTGGCCAGGCCCATGTTTGGATTTCTTGGATAGCAAGTTTGTGTACAATCAGGAAAGGTTATTCTCTTTGCTCGCCAGTCAATTCGAGGATTATGTGTTTCTAACCAAGGAATGCCTAGAATTACTTGAAACTGTGGGGCCTTGATTACGTCAAACACAATAGCTTCCCGATGTCCATCCTGACCCACTAGTGTCATTTCTGTAGTAGAATGTGTTACCGGCCCTGAGGCAATTTCTGTTCCATCAACTGTGGTAATGACATCCTTGTTGGTTTTCGGACGGAGAGGGAGATTAATCCTGGAGGCCAATTCACGATCAACATAGTTTCCGATAGCTCCACTGTCGATGTATGCCTTTATAGCATGCAACCGCCGAGGCTGTCTCGGATCCACGAGGACATGATGAAATGCGAGGTCAAAGAGTTTGTTTTCAAGCTCAGCAAGCTGACCTCTACGCTTGTCGGGCTTGGTCAGGTTCCGAATCAGGTTCCGTTAGATTGTTGTCAGTGGCTCCAAACACCTTCTTGGGTGGTTTTACCGGACAATCTCGTAAAAAGTGGCCAGAAGTCCCGCAATAAAGACATAATTGCTTCTGCCACCTTCTTTCTCGTTCCTTCTGAGTTAACGGTCCTTTAACTCCACCGATTTGCATAGGTTCTGAAACGTCGGTACCCTTGGGGTTAGCGTGAGTTTTGATCAACACTCGGGTTTCAAACTTAGACCGATCTGCTTTTCTATTCTGAAGTCTGTGATCAAGTTGGACCACTAAGTCCATGTATTCCGCACAGGCTTGGGGCGGATTTACAATTTGAGCTAGAACGTCTTTAAGTGTGATCCTTTTATTTTCTGGCCACCCTGTTTCCACAATCAACCTATTAAAGGTGGCGATGTAGGATAAGAGATCCTGGTTACCTTGTCGTAAGGATAGTAGTTCATTGTCCAGGGATTGTCCCTGGGAGTGTCGAGCAAATAATCTTTCCATGCTTGCCTGGAAGCCTTGAAAATCCTGGAGAATTGGGTCATCTTGACTTACCAAAGGAACTGACCAATCGGCAGCACAGCCGCTTAGATAAGATAATACAAAAGCTACCTTGGTTTGGTCATTTGGGAAGGCCCCAGGTCTGCATAGAAAGTGTAAGCGACATTGGTTCATGAAAATGGCATATTTCTTGGGGTCCCCAGCAAAACCTTCAGGCGGGGCCAGTGGCATATTTCCAGGTAGATGGATTTGTACCGGGTTATTCGAAACCACAGGAGTGGGATTACCCCCGGAAACAGGTAACAGAGTTTGTCCTGCCTGACCTTGCAACAGCTGTTTGGCCAGGTCATCAGTTCGTTCCTTGGATAGGATCAGTTCTCTCCTGAGAGCGTTAGTCTCCTGGCGGGCGGAATGTACTTCTGCCCGTAATTCCCCCAAAAGTTGGGCCAGCTGGTCTGTCTCGGAAGTATCCATAGCGCCCGGGTAGGAAATTGTAGGTAGTCTTCGCGTTCTGTAACGCTCACCTGACTCCCACGGAGGCGCTGGCCTGGTTTGGATTGCTGTGGCTTCTTCTAGGGTGATGCGCAGGACTCGGAAGATGGAATGGACCGGACCCCCAAATCTGGCTTGTCTGGCTCGTAGAAATATACTTCTGTGTGTGAAAAGGGAGTATTAACAATCTGCGGGATAATGCGTAGGCCTCCCACTCCCCTTCTCACCCTCCACGAAACCCTTCTGTGATTCCCCGTGAAGTCTCACCTTAGGGTCTGAAAGGACGAGCTCTCCATCCTGCTTCTGATGCAGGGGCGCGTTGTTATCCAGTTACTTCACTGGATCTCGGATTGGTGAGAGTTCAAGTTCGCTTGACTTTTCCGGTAAGGTATCGTAAGAATTCTGTTGCAAGTTCAAGCTTTAAATAACCATTGTCTGTTTTCTCTATTTCAGGTGCTGAATGAAGATTCCGAGTCAGGGAATGGAACCGTCGAAGGAAACTTCTGGTGAGTTTTTGATGAGTGGTTCCTCTAGTGTTCTTGCATTAATGCACTAATGCTTGTGTCTTTTTCCCCTTAGGGGCCGGGGTTCGGAAATGCCGAAGATACGGCGCCGACCGGAAGTGAGAAGAGATGTCCGAATAAATATCAGGTAAGTCTTTGATGAGCGTTCCGCTAATGTCCTGCATTCGCTCACTAATGCTAATGTCTTTTTCCCCTTAGGGGCCGGGGTTCGGAAATGCCGAAAACACTGCGCCGACCCGAAGTGAAGAGGGATTGACCCAACAGGTAAGTCTTATGGTGGAAATTAAGCCTTTCTTATTCTCTTCGCTAGCTCACCTTTGTTCTTGTCTTTTTCTCCTTTAGGCGCTGAAATGCGGCTGAAGATCCAGATGGTTGCTGATGGGCAAGAAGGCGCCTAGTAAAGGTGCGTGGAATGCTGCGCTGCAGCGAGCTATGCGATGTGCTTTTAAAAATGAATGTCTTCCCTTTAGGATCGTCGGCGAGATGACTCTGGAATGCGGATTAAGCAGGTAATGTCTCTTCTTTCTCCTGTTCTCCTCTCTTCTCCCTTTACAGGTGTTCCAGGATGCTGTCGGGCGTGGCTGGAGTCCGGATGCAGGAGCAGACACAGTGAGCGTCCAGCTGCTAGGTGCAGAACAACGCGAAGCGTGAGTTGCTGCTTGGGCGTGGCTTAAATAGCCTTCAAAGTAGTTCCAGGTATGTATTCTTCCTCTAAGGTATGTATTCTTCCTCCGGCCACACCCGTGTGCTAAAGTAGTCCCATAGGTAAAATAGTCCCATTCAGGCCTCTAGGTGGCCTGGATGTTGCAGCACGGTCTGCATCAGGTAAGTTCACACCAAGCACTTCTTAACACAAAGTCATCCTTTATGAGCCTGGCGCCTATGGCGCCTGGACTGTTGTCCAACATGAGCCTGGCGCCAAAGGCGCCAGGACTGAGTCCAAAGGGCCCCTACCTGGGGCAGCTGGGACTTCCCTCGGGAACATGATGTCTGCCTCTGGGGTTGCTGGGCCCGGTCTGGCTCCTTGGGGGTAGGCATCATGACAGTGGGTGCAGGAGAAAGCACAATGGGTAGGTGTAGGAGAGAGTACAGGAACCCTTAAGAACGAGCGTAGGTGTAGGAGAGTGTACAAGACTCCCTAAGAGAGTGTATAAGTATAGGAGAAAGTACAAGAACCCCTAAGGGAAAGGGTAGGTGTAGGAGAGACTACAAGCATCCCTTAGAAAATGGGTAGGTGTAGGAGAGAGTACAGCAATCCCTAAGAGAATGGGTATGTGTAAGAAAGACCACAAGTATCCATAAGAGAATGCGAAGGGTTTGGAGAGGGTACAAGAATCCATAAATGGATGGTTAGGTGTAGGAGAGAGTGCAAGAACCCCTAAGAGACTGGGCAAATGTAGGTGAGAGTACAGGAATCCCTATGAGGGTGGGTAGGTGCAGGAGAGAGTACAGGAATCCCTAAGAGGATGGATAGGTTTAGGAGAGAGTACATAACTCCCTAAAATAATGGGAACGTGTAGGAGAGAGTACAGGAATCCCTATGAGGGTGGGTAGGGGCATGGGAGAGTACAGGAATCCCTCAGAGGATGGGTAGGTGTAGGAGAGAGTACAGGAATCCCTATGAGGGTCGGTATGTGCAGGAGAGAGTACAGGAATCCCTAAGAGCATGGGTAGGTTTAGGAGAAAGTACATGAATCCCGAAGGGATTGGGTAGGTGTAGAAGAGAGTACAGGAATCCCTAAGAGAATAGGTAGCTGTAGGAGAGAGTACAGGAATCCATCCCTACGAGAATGGGTAGGAGTAGGCGATAGTACAGGAATCCCTCAGAGAATGAATAGGTGTAGGAGGGAGTACAAGAACCCCTAAGAGGATGGGTAGGTGTAGGAAAGAGTACAGGAATCTCTAAGAGTATGGGTCGATGTAGAGGAGATTACAGGAATCCCTATGAGGATGGGTAGGTGTAAGAGAGAGTACAGGAATCCCTAAGAGGATGGGTAGGTGTAGGTGAGAGTACAGGAATCCCTAAGATAATGGGTAGGTGTATGAGAGAGTACAGGAATCCCTAAGGGGATGGGTAGGTGCAGGAGAGAGTACAGGAATCCCTCTGAGGATGCGTAGGTGCGGGAGAGAGTACAGGAATCCCTATGAGGATGGGTAGGTGTAGGAGAGTGTACAGGAATCCCGAAGATAATGGGTAGATGTACGAGAGAGTACAGGAATCCCTTAGAGTCTATGAGGATGGGTAGGTGTAGGAGAAGGTACAGGTATCCCTATGAGGGTGGGTAGGTGCAGGCGAGAGTACAGGAATCCCTGTGAGGGTGGGTAGGTGCAGGAGAGAGTACAGGAATCCCTAAGGGGATGGGGATGTGTATGAGAGAGTACATGAATCCCTAAGGGGGTGGGTAGGTGTAAGAGAGAGTATAGGAATCCCTAAGAGGATGGGTAAGTGTAAGAGAGAGTACAGGAATCCCTAAGATAATGGGTAGGTGTAGAAGAGAGTACAGAAATCCCTAAGAGGATGGGTAGGTGCAGGAGAGAGTACAGGAATCCCTCTGAGGATAGATAGGTGCAGGAGAGAGTACAGGAATCCCATTGAGGATGGGTAGGTGTAGGAGAGAGTACAGGAATTCCTAAGATAATGTGTAGGTGTAGGAGAGAGTACAGGAATCCCTAAGAGTCTATGAGGATGGGTAGGTGTAGGAGAGAGTACAGGAATCCCTATGAGGATGGGTAGGTGCAGGAGAGAGTACAGGAATCCCTAAGAGGATGGGTAGGTGTAGCAGGGTGTACAGGAAACCCTAAGATAATGGGTAGATGTAGGAGAGAGCACAGAAATTCCTTAGAGTCTATGAGGATGGGTAGGTGTAGGAGAGAGTACAGGAATCCCCATGAGAATGGGTAGGCGCAGGAGAGAGTGCAGGAATCCCTATGAGAATGGGTAGGCGCAGGAGAGAGTGCAGGAATCCCTATGAGGGTGTGTAGGTGCAGGAGAGAGTACAGGAATCCCTAAGAGGATGGGAAGGTGTAGGAGAGAGTACATGAATCCCTAAGGGGATGGGAAGGTGTAGGAAAGAGTACAGGAATCTCTAAGAGTATGGGTCGATGTAGAGGAGATTACAGGAATCCCTATGAGGATGGGTAGGTGTAAGAGAGAGTACAGGAATCCCTAAGAGGATGGGTAGGTGTAGGTGAGAGTACAGGAATCCCTAAGATAATGGGTAGGTGTAGGAGAGAGTACAGGAATCCCTAAGGGGATGGATAGGTGCAGGAGAGAGTACAAGAATCCCTCTGAGGATGCGTAGGTGCGGGAGAGAGTACAGGAATCCCTATGAGGATGGGTAGGTGTAGGAGAGTGTACAGGAATCCCGAAGATAATGGGTAGATGTACGAGAGAGTACAGGAATCCCTTAGAGTCTATGAGGATGGGTAGGTGTAGGAGAAGGTACAGGTATCCCTATGAGGGTGGGTAGGTGCAGGCGAGAGTACAGGAATCCCTGTGAGGGTGGGTAGGTGCAGGCGAGAGTACAGGAATCCCTAAGGGGATGGGTATGTGTATGAGAGAGTACATGAATCCCTAAGGGGGTGGGTAGGTGTAAGAGAGAGTATAGGAATCCCTAAGAGGATGGGTAAGTGTAAGAGAGAGTACAGGAATCCCTAAGATAATGGGTAGGTGTAGAAGAGAGTACAGAAATCCCTAAGAGGATGGGTAGGTGCAGGAGAGAGTACAGGAATCCCTCTGAGGATAGATAGGTGCAGGAGAGAGTACAGGAATCCCATTGAGGATGGGTAGGTGTAGGAGAGAGTACAGGAATTCCTAAGATAATGTGTAGGTGTAGGAGAGAGTACAGGAATCCCTAAGAGTCTATGAGGATGGGTAGGTGTAGGAGAGAGTACAGGAATCCCTATGAGGATGGGTAGGTGCAGGAGAGAGTACAGGAATCCCTAAGAGGATGGGTAGGTGTAGCAGGGTGTACAGGAAACCCTAAGATAATGGGTAGATGTAGGAGAGAGCACAGAAATTCCTTAGAGTCTATGAGGATGGGTAGGTGTAGGAGAGAGTACAGGAATCCCCATGAGAATGGGTAGGCGCAGGAGAGAGTGCAGGAATCCCTATGAGAATGGGTAGGCGCAGGAGAGAGTGCAGGAATCCCTATGAGGGTGTGTAGGTGCAGGAGAGAGTACAGGAATCCCTAAGAGGATGGGAAGGTATAGGAGAGAGTACATGAATCCCTAAGGGGATGGGAAGGTGTAGGAGAGAGTACATGAATCCCTAAGGGGATGGGTAGGTGTAGGAGAGAGTACAGGAATCCCTAAGAGGATGGGTAGGTGTAGGAGAGAGTACATGACTCCCTAAGAGGATGGGTAGGTGTAGGAGAGAGTACAGGAATCCCTATGGGGTGAGTAGGTGCAGGAGAGAGTACAGGAATCCATAAGGGGATGGGAAGGTGTAGGAGAGAGTACATGAATCCCTAACGGGTTGGGACGGTGTAGGAGAGAGTACAGGAATCCCTAAGGGGATTGGAAGGTGTAGGAGAGAGTACAGGAATCCCTAAGGGGATGGGTAGGTGTAGGAGAGAGTACAGGAATCCCTATGAGGATGGGTAGGCGCAGGAGAGAGTACAGGAATCCCTATGAGGGTCGGTAGGTGCAGGAGAGAGTACAGGACTCCCTAAGGGGATAAGAAGGTGCAGGAGAGAGTACAGGAATCCCTAAGGGGATGGGAAGGTGTAGGAGAGAGTACATGAATCCCTAAGGGGATGGGTAGGTGTAGGAGAGAGTACAGGTATCCCTAGGAGGATGGGTTGGCGCAGGAGAGAGTACAGGAATCCCTATGAGGATGGGTAGGTGCAGGAGAGAGTACAGGAATCCCCAAGAGGATGGCTAGGTGTAGGAGAGTGTACAGGAAACCCTAGGATAATGGGTAGATGTAGGAGAGAGCACAGAAATTCCTTAGAGTCTATGAGGATGGGTAGGTGTAGGAGAGAGTTCAGGAATCCCCATGAGAATGGCTAGGCGCAGAAGAGAGTACAGGAATCCCTATGAGGGTGGGTAGGTGCAGGAGAGAGTACAGGAATCCCTAAGGGGATGGGAAGGTGTAGGAGAGAGTACATGAATCCCTAAGGGGATGTAAAGGTTTAGGAGAGAGTACATGAATCCCTAAGGGAATGGGTAGGTGTAGGAGAGAGTACACGAATCCCTAAGAGGATGGGTAGCTGTAGGAGAGAGTACAGGACTCCGTAAGAGGATGGGTAGTTGTAGGAGAGAGTAGAGGAATCCCTATGGGGGTGGGTAGGTGCAGGAGAGAGTACAGGAATCCCTAAGGGGATGGGAAGGTGTAGGAGAGAGTAGAGGAATCCCTAAGGGGATGGGAAGGTGCAGGAGAGAGTACATGAATCCCTAAGGGGATGTGAAGGTTTAGGAGAGAGTACATGAATCCTTAAGGGAATGGGTAGGTGTAGGAGAGAGTACAGGAATCCCTAAGAGGATGGGTAGGTGTAGGAGAGAGTACAGGACTCCCTAAGAGGATGGGTAGTTGTAGGAGAGAGTACAGGAATCCCTATGGGGGTGGGTAGGTGCAGGAGAGAGTACAAGAATCACTATGAGGGTGGGTAGGTGCAGGAGAGAGTACAGGAATCCCTAATGGGATGGGAAGGTGTAGGAGAGAGTACATTAATCCCTAAGGGGATGGGACGTTGTAGGAGAGAGTACAATAATCCCTATGAGGATGGGTAGGTGCAGGAGAGAGTACAGGAATCCCTATGAGGGTGGGTAGGTGCAGGAGAGAGTACAGGAATCCCTAAGGGGATTGGAAGGTGTGGGAGAGAGTTCATGAATCCCTAAGGGGATGGGACGGTGTAGGAGAGAGTACAGGGATCCCTGAGGGGATGGGAAGGTGTAGGAGAGAGTACAGGAATCCCTAAGGGGATGGGTAGGTGTAGGAGAGTGTACAGGAATCCCTATGAGGATGGGTAGGCGCAGGAGAGAGTACAGGAATCCCTATGAGGGGCGGTAGGTGCAGGAGAGAGTACAGGAATCCCTAAGTGGATGGGAAGGTGTAGGAGAGAGTACATGAATCCCTAAGGGGATGGGAAGGTGTAGGAGAGAGTACATGAATCCCTAAGGTGATGGGGAGGTGTAGGAGAGAGTACAGGTATCCCTAAGAGGATGGGTAGGTGTAGGAGAGAATACAGGACTCCCTAAGAGGATGGGTAGGTGTAGGAGAGAGTACAGGAATCACTATGAGGGTGGGTAGGTGCAGGAGAGAGTACAGGAATCCCTAAGGGGATGGGAAGGTGTATGAGAGAGTACATTAATCCCTAAGGGGATGGGTAGGTGTAGCAGAGAGTACAGGAATCCCTATGAGGATGGGTAGGCGCAGGAGAGAGTACAGGAATCCCTATGAGGATGGGTAGGTGCAGGAGAGAGTACAGGAAGCCCTAAGAGGATGGGTCGATGTAGAGAGGAGTACAGGAAACCCTAAGATAATGGGTAGATGTAGGAGAGAGCACAGAAATCCCTTAGAGTCTATGAGGATGGGTAGGTGTAGGAGAGAGTACAGGAATCCCCATGAGAATGGGTAGGCGCAGGAGAGAGTACAGGAATCCCTATGAGGGTGGGTAGGTGCAGGAGAGAGTACAGGAATCCCTAAGGGGATGGGAAGGTGTAGGAGAGAGTACATGAATCCCTAAGGGGATGGGAAGGTGTAGGAGTACATGAATCCCTAAGGGAATGGGTAGGCACAGGAGAGAGTACAGGAATCCCTAAGAGGATGGGTAGGTGTAGGAGAGAGTACAGGAATCCCTATGAGGATGGGTAGGCGCAGGAGATAGTACAGGAATCCCTATGAAGGTGGGTAGGTGCAGGAGAGAGTACAGGAATCCCTAAGGGGATGGAAAGGTGTAGGAGAGAGTACATGAATCCCTAAGGGGATGGGAAGGTGTAGGAGAGAGTACATGAATCCCTAAGGAGATGGGTAGGTGTAGGAGAGAGTACAGAAATCCCTAAGAGGATGGGTAGGTGTAGGAGAGAGTACGGGACTCCCTAAGAGGATGGGTAGGTGTAGGAGAGAGTACACGAATCACTATGAGGGTGGGTAGGTGCAGGAGAGAGTACAGGAATCCCTAAGGGGATGGGAAGGTGTAGGAGAGAGTACATTAATCCCTAAGGGGATGGGAAGGTGTAGGAGAGAGTACATGAATCCCTAAGGGGGTGGGAAGGTGTAGGAGAGAGTACAGGAATCCCTAAGGGGATGGGAAGGTGTAGCAGAGAGTACATGAATCTCTAAGGGGTTGGGAAGGTGTAGGAGAGAGTACATGAATCCCTAAGGGGATGGGTAGGTGTAGGAGAGAGTACAAGTATCCCTATGAGGATGGGTAGGCGCAGGAGAGAGTACAGGAATCCCTGTGAGGGTGGGTAGGTGCAGGAGAGAGTACAGGAATCCCTAAGGGGATAGGAAGGTGTAGGAGAGAGTATATGAATCCCTAAGTGGATGGGAAGATGTAGGAGAGAGTACGTGAATCCCTAAGGGAATGGGAAGGTGTAGGAGAGAGTACAGGAATCCCTAAGGGGATGGGAAGGTGTAGGAGAGAGTACATGAATCCCTATGAGGATGGGTAGGTGCCGGAGAGAGTACAGGAATCCCTATAAGGGTGGGTAGGTGCTGGAGAGAGTACAGGAATCCCTAAGGGGATGGGAAGGTGTAGGTGAGAGTACATGAATCCCTAAGGGGATGGGAAGGTGTAGGAGAGAGTACAGGAATCCCAAAGGGGATGGGAAGGTGTAGGAGAGAGTACATGAATCCCTAAGGGGATGGGAAGGTGTAGGAGAGAGTACATGAATCCCTAAGGGGATGGGTAGGTGTAGGAGAGAGTACAAGAATCCCTATGAGGATGGGTAGGCGCAGGAGAGAGTACAGAAATCCCTATGAGGGTGGGTAGGTGCTGGAGAGAGTACAGGAATCCCTAAGGGGATGGGAAGGTGTAGGAGAGAGTACATGAATCCCTAAGGGGATGGGTAGGTGTAGGAGAGAGTACACAAATCCCTAAGAGGATGGGAAGGTGTAGGAGAGAGTACATGAATCCCTAAGGGGATGGGAAGTTGTAGGAGAGAGTACATGAATCCCTAAGAGGATGGGAAGGTGCAGGAGAGAGTACATGAATCCCTAAGGGGATGGGAAGGTGTAGGAGAGAGTACATGAATCAATCCCTAAGGGGATGGGTAGGTGTAAGAGAGAGTACAGGACTCCCTAAGGGGATGGGAAGGTGTAGGAGAGAGTACATGAATCCCTAAGGGGATGGGTAGGTGTAGGAGAGAGTACAGGACTCCCTAAGAGGATGGGTAGGTGTAGGAGAGAGTACATGAATCCCTAAGGGGATGGGTAGGCGCAGGAGAGAGTACAGGAATCCCTATGAGGGTGGGTAGGTGCAGGAGAGAGTACAGGAATCCCTAAGGGGATGGGAATGTGTAGGAGAGAGTACATGAATCCCTAAGGGGATGGGAAGGTGTAGGAGAGAGTACATGAATCCCTAAGGGGATGGGAAGGTGTAGGAGAGAGTACATGAATCCCTAAGGGGATGGGAATGTGTAGGATAGAGTACATGAATCCCTAAGGGGATGGGTAGGTGTAGGAGAGAGTACATGAATCCCTAAGGGGATGGGAAGGTGTAGGAGAGAGTATATGAATCCCTAAGGGGATGGGAATGTGTAGGAGAGAGTACATGAATCCCTGAGGGGATGGGAATGTGTAGGAGAGAGTACATGAATCCCTAAGGGGGTGGGAAGGTGTAGGAGAGAGTACATGAATCCCTAAGGGGATGGGAATGTGTAGGAGAGAGTACATGAATCCCTAAGGGGATGGGAATGTGTAGGAGAGAGTACATGAATCCCTAAGGGGATGGGAAGGTGTAGGAGAGAGTACATGAATCCCTAAGGGGGTGGGTAGGTGTAGTAGAGAGTACAGGACTCCCTAAGAGGATGGGTAGGTGTAGGAGAGAGTACATGAATCCCTAAGGGGATGGGTAGGCGCAGGAGAGAGTACAGGAATCCCTATGAGGGTGGGTAGGTGCAGGAGAGAGTACAGGAATCCCGAAGGGGATGGGAATGTGTAGGAGAGAGTACATGAATCCCTAAGGGGATGGGTAGGTGTAGGAGAGAGTACATGAATGAATCCCTAAGGGGATGGGAAGGTGTAGGAGTGAGTACATGAATCCCTAAGGGGATGGGAATGTGTAGGAGAGAGTACATGAATCCCTAAGGGGATGGGAATGTGTAGGAGAGAGTACATGAATCCCTAAGGGGGTGGGAAGGTGTAGGAGAGAGTACATGAATCCCTAAGGGGATGGGAATGTGTAGGAGAGAGTACATGAATCCCTAAGGGGATGGGTAGGTGCAGGATAGAGTACAGGAATCCCTAAGGGGATGGGAATGTGTAGGAGAGAGTACATGAATCCCTAAGGGGATGGGAAGGTGTAGGAGAGAGTACATGAATCCCTAAGGGGATGGGAATGTGTAGGAGAGAGTACATGAATCCCTAAGTGGATGGGAAGGTGTAGGAGAGAGTACATGAATCCCTAAGGGGATGGGTAGGTGCAGGAGAGAGTACAGGAATCCCTAAGGGGATGGGAATGTGTAGGAGAGAGTACATGAATCCCTAAGGGGATGGGAAGGTGTAGGAGAGAGTACATGAATCCCTAACGGGATGGGAATGTGTAGAAGAGAGTACATGAATCCCTAAGGGGATGGGAATGTGTAGGAGAGAGTACATGAATCCCTAAGGGGGTGGGAAGGTGTAGGAGAGTGTATATGAATCCCTAAGGGGATGGGAATGTTTAGGAGAGAGTACATGAATCCCTAAGGGGATGGGAATGTGTAGGAGAGAGTACATGAATCCCAAGGGGGTGGGAAGGTGTAGGAGAGAGTACATGAATCCCTAAGGGGATGGGAATGTGTAGGAGAGAGTACATGAATCCCTAAGGGGATGGGAATGTGTAGGAGAGAGTACATGAATCCCTAAGGGGATGGGTAGGTGTAGGAGAGAGTACATGAATCCCTAAGGGGGTGGGAAGGTGTAGGAGAGAGTACATGAATCCCTAAGGGGGTGGGAAGGTGTAGGAGAGAGTACATGAATCCCTAAGGGGATGGGAAGGTGTAGGAGAGAGTACAGGACTCCCTAAGAGGATGTACATCATGGAATGAGTCTATCCATGGAGCTACGAGTGTGGAAGTGGAGGCATCACATTTTGTAGGAATGCATGATCCAGGGACATTGCATAAGGGCGTGCAAACATGTGCACCAGCAGAGAACGTGACCTAGTGGGTTACACGTGGGTGCACCTGGATGATGAAGAGGTCAGGGGTGAAGGGGGGTCACAAAGGTGGATGAGTAAAGTACCACAGTAACTGGACATGACAATGGGGTGCACGTGTGGGGTGATGACAGACATCACCAAAGCGTGACTGCAGGAGACAGTGAGAGTAACGTGGGGTTTTAAGGTGTCAAGAAGTGAGGAGAGAGGGGTGAATTTACAGGAACAGGGGCGCGCGTGTTCGAAAAGGTCCGTTATTCATCTCTACATGTCATCAATGGAATGGATGATGTTAACATGATGGGCCTTTAGTTATTCTTGCCAAAGGCCTATGTTCTAAAATAACAGAAAAATAAATCAATATACATACATGTACACCCATTCGATATATTCTGAACTATTGCATAGCAAGAGGCATGTTGTGATGTGTGCTGTGTGCAGGGTAGGGTCGGGGTGGAAATGTGTATGTTTCACGTAGTGAATGTGGGTATGAGCCTGATTCTATGGAACAGCTGGATATGAAACAGCTGGATGGAGGTGGCCCGATGCTGCCCTTGTTCCCTTACACTCAGCCTGCAATTGAAGCCGGACCCTGAGCGGTTCTTTATACAGACCTTTAATATCCGTGATGAGGCACATGTATAGGTTTAGGTGCTAGTGATAATGACTGACCTATAGGTTTAGTGGTTTAGGTGCTAGTGATAATGACTGACCTATAGGTTTAGTGGTTTAGGTGCTAGTGATAATGACTGACCTATAGGTTTAGGTGCTAGTGATAATGGCTGACCTGTAGGTTTAGGTGCTAGTGATCATGACTTACCTGTAGGTTTAGGTGCTAGTGATAATGACTGACCTGTAGGTTTAGTGGTTTAGGTGCTAGTGATAATGACTGACCTGTAGGTTTAGGTGCTAGTGATAATGACTGACCTGTAGGTTTAGGTGCTAGTAATAATGACTGACCTGTAGGTTTAGTGGTTTAGGTGCTAGTGATAATGACTGACCTATAGGTTTAGTGGTTTAGGTGCTAGTGATAATGACTGACCTGTAGGTTTAGGTGCTTGTGATAATGACTGACCTATAGGTTTAGGTGCTAGTGATAATGACTGACCTGTAGGTTTAGGTGCTTGTGATAATGACTGACCTATAGGTTTAGGTGCTAGTGATAATGACTGACCTGTAGGTTTAGGTGCTAGTGATAATGACTGACCTGTAGGTTTAGGTGCCAGTGATAATGGCTGACCTATAGGTTTAGGTGCTAGTGATAATGACTGACCTGTAGGTTTAGGTGCTAGTGATAATGACTGACCTGTAGGTTTAGGTGCCAGTGATAATGGCTGACCTATAGGTTTAGATGCTAGTGATAATGACTGACCTGTAGGTTTAGGTGCTAGTGATAATGACTGACCTGTAGGTTTAGGTGCTAGTGATAATGACTGGCCTGTAGGTTTAGGTGCTAATGATAATGACTGACCTGTAGGGTTTAGGTGCTAGTGATAATGACTGACCTGTAGGTTTAGGTGCTAATGATAATGACTGACCTGTAGGTTTAGGTGCTAGTGATAATGACTGACCTGTAGGTTTAGGTGCTAGTGATAATGACTGGCCTATAGGTTTAGGTGCTAGTGATAATGACTGACCTGTAGGTTTAGGTGCTAGTGATAATGACTAACCTGTAGGTTTAGATGCAAGTGACAATGATTGAGCTATAGGTTTAGGTGCTAATGAAAATTATTGATCTATAGGTTTAGGGGCTAATGAAAATTACTGATCTATAGGTTTAGGTGCTAGTGATAATGATTGATCCATAGGTTTAGGTGCTAATGAAAATGACTGATCTATAGGTTTAGGTGCTAATGAAAATGACTGACCTATAGGTTTAGGTGCTAGTTATAATGACTGACCTGTAGGTTTATGTGCTAGTGATAATGACTGTCCTATAGGTTTAGGTGCTAGTTATAATGACTGACCTGTAGGTTTATGTGCTAGTGATAA
Organism: Ambystoma mexicanum; assembly: GCF_040938575.1. Classification (NCBI taxonomy): domain Eukaryota; kingdom Metazoa; phylum Chordata; class Amphibia; order Caudata; family Ambystomatidae; genus Ambystoma; species Ambystoma mexicanum. The sequence goes on from NC_090924.1 coordinate 1,423,615,356, forward strand.
TGACTGACCTACAGGTTTATGTGCTAGTGATAATGACTGACCTGTAGGTTTATGTGCTAGTGATAATGACTGTCCTATAGGTTTAGGTGCTAGTTATAATGACTGACCTGTAGGTTTAGGTTCTAGTGATAATGAGTGACCTGTAGGTTTAGGTGCTAATGATAATGAATGATCTACAGGTTTAGGTTCTAGTGATAATGAGTGACCTGTGGGTTTAGGTGCTAGTGATAATGACTGACCTGTAGGTTTAGGTGCCAGTGATAATGGCTGACCTATAGGTTTAGGTGCTAGTGATAATGACTGACCTGTAGGTCTAGTGGTTTAGGTGCTAGTGATAATGGCTGACCTGTAGGTTTAGGTGCTAGTGATCATGACTGACCTGTAGGTTTAGGTGCTAGTGATAATGACTGACCTATAGGTTTAGGTGCTAGTGATAATGACTGACCTGTAGGTCTAGTGGTTTAGGTGCTAGTGATAATGACTGACCTATAGGTTTAGTGGTTTAGGTGCTAGTAATAATGACTGACCTATAGGTTTAGGTGCTAGTGGTAATGGCTGACCTGTAGGTTTAGGTGCTAGTGATCATGACTGACCTGTAGGTTTAGGTGCTAGTGATAATGACTGACCTATAGGTTTAGGTGCTAGTGATAATGACTGACCTGTAGGTGTATGTGCTAGTGATAATGGCTGACCTATAGGTTTAGGTTCTAGTGATAATGAGTGACCTGTAGGTTTAGGTGCTAATGATAATGAATGATCTACAGGTTTAGGTTCTAGTGATAATGAGTGACCTGTAGGTTTAGGTGCTAGTGATAATGACTGACCTGTAGGTTTAGGTGCCAGTGATAATGGCTGACCTATAGGTTTAGGGTCTAGTGATAATGACTGACCTTTTCCTACATTTAGGTGAAATAGCTTGATTTGCAAAGCCGGATCCCTCTGGCACTCCTGACCATTCTGTGTATGAAAACATTCTAAAGAGACACACAGTGAATACACATATGTTGTATGTGCATTCTATAAACATAGTGCTAAGAAAGTACCAACAATGTATTTCTTTTAGTCCTCGGATTGAAATGACAAATCTTTGCTACTTGTGAACAGCAGCAATCAGAGTTCAAGCCATGATCAGACCCAAGGCCCATGCGTTTCGTTGCCATGAAGCTCCTTGGGCACTGCCAGGCTCCTGATGCTGTTGCTGCCTGGACATTCTTCCTAGCCTCCCTTCTCGCTCTCTCGCTGAGTCTCTTCTATGGTATGGAAGAAGCTGTGCAGGGGCAAGGGATGGGCCTGTGTTTCTCAAGCCTGTCTGCTGGTGCAGTGCAGAAGGTTGAGATGAGGCCTCTGCTACCAACAAGGCATACACAACATGGGGCTGCAGAGGGGTGTCATCACACTGTAGAGGTCAATGAAACCTCTGTGAAGCTTTGGTCAATGAGTGATGTGCAGCACCCCAAAGCCTCCATGTTGACCTCAAAGCAGCCTCACAACCTGAAGGGGGGACTAAAGGAGCATGGCTTTTCCTTATCCGTGCACCCATTACTTCCATGGATGCACCTCTACTTTGTTTCCAAGTGTGAAGTTCTTCTTACAATAATAGCTGACCATACTCCACTCTACATATTTTTGCCAAATGGGTCCTTCCACCCCCACACCCTTACATCACAGGGAAGCTTTACTCAATGGATACTATGGGCTGGTCTAAGGTAGTTTGCCAAGTTGGAGGAAGACCCAAGATCCAAGGAGTTCAACATCCTTCCATTGTCCCCACTCTAAGCATTGTGCAGTGATGCCACATAAGAAGGCAAATACATGCATCACAACTCATCACCATGTGGCTCTACAAAGGAAGAGTGAACAGTTCTCCTAGTGCCCAGGAGAGAAAGGAAGTGCTTGCCAAAACCAGAGCTAGGTGAGTGATTGTGTAGCTATAAGTGTGCTCGCATAGTTCAATCAATGCAACATTGCAAATGAAAAAGAATACAGCCTGGCACCGAAGGGATCAATAAAGGGGAGCCTGTACTTGATAAGTGATCTTTAATCAACTAGAATCCTAAATATCATTAGATATGGCTTCTTGAGTGCGGTCGCCAAGAGGGCAAGCCATTGTCCCCTGGGCCATTTGTTGGAGGGTTCGGCTCATGTTTTCTTGTTTATGAGGGCTGTATAGTTTGCCCAGCTAGAAGTTTAAAGTCTCTGTCACTTCTGCCAGCACACCCTTTTAACGAAGAGGTGCACTGCCCTTTTGGGAAATTGGGTGATTTTCTGGGAGTCAAGGTCTTCTGAAAGTTGGGGAGAGCTTGATTAGTCGGTTACATGCAAAGGGATCCTGATGTGTGACTGGCGCCTCACCCGCCCTAACAACCTTTCACAGGCACCCCACTGCCTCAGTGATCCCCTCTCCTGCTGCTGGTGGCAGTCCGCACCAGACCCTCAGAGCCGGTACTTCCTCAGCAGCTCGGACTGCCAGTGCCGCTTCTTGTCCGGGAAGGCAGCCGGGATGCGGATCTTGCGGAAGTCCTCAATACACCTATACAGATCCCCCTCCAGGGGCTTCTTCTCTTGAGTGACCTGCGGGGCATCGGGGCAGCTCTCCACACCATTCTCCTTCACTTCTGAGAGGTCGCTGTTCCTTCGTGGACCAAGCGTCTTTGCCTCCTCCTGCTTCCGGTGGGAATGAGAGAGGTCAAGCGTGGTTGGGCGGACAGGGCCTACCTCTAGGGTCGACGGAGTCATGAATGTGTGGCCTCCCTCCTGAATCTCCGGGCACAGGGGAGGAGCCTGTAGAGTGGCGCTCCCATCTAGTAACTCCGGGCCAGCTGTGAGACCGGGAACAGTAGGGCATTCTTCCGGTCCAGGATGGCATGGTGGAGAAGCAGGTTCCTGCAGGACTGCAGGTCCTGGTGCGGAAGCAGGTACACTAGGGCATTCCTCCAGCGCCACAGGACATGGTGCCACAGGGCACAGTGCCAAATCAGGCATAGTCGGGAAGTCCTCGGCTAACTCCAGGCATGGTAAGGGTTCGGGGGGCTCGTAATCTGGAGCTTCTAGGTCAAGCCCATCCTCGTGGTTGCTGATGGTGGCCGCCAAAACAGAGTGAGTTTCTGACTGGCTGTCCAGGTTGGAGCGGGAAAGGTCGTTGCAGCTGCCCAGCTCCTCGGATCCGGGTGATAGGTCATCGGTCGTCTCGGCCACATGAGGGACATCAAGCACTGCAAAGAGAATCAGACAATGTCATTAGTGATGACTGCTGTGATCCGGACTCAATTGTTCATTCATGAATTAAAGTAAGACACATCGAAATATCATTTTTAGGGGGCATTGTGTAACAGCTATTTCAGTAAATCTCACATGTATATTAAGGAAAACATGGCTCCTAGTTATGGCAATTAACTTCTCAATACATGCACAAGAGAGCACGATTTGTGAATCGCAGATCTTATACAGTATATTTAATGAAAATTAAATGCAGCATAAGACTAATGATTTTTGTGGTGTGGGTCTATTTGACCTAAAACATTTGACTTAATCACATTTGATCGAATTTATTTGACCTTTTTTTGGTCTAAAATGTAACCCCTCCCCACTTGCTCTCAATCTAATCTATACCCTTATATTAATAATCAGTAGCCAGCGAAGGGAGGGGTGGTCTCCTTGCCAATCGGGAGGCTCAGAACCGGGGCTTGACCGCATGCTCGGGCTTCTAACTGGCCGGTAATGCCCTCTGCTCGGGTTGCATTGCTTAAAGGAAACCCAGTCAGGATTCTGACCTGATTGTTATTGAACAAATGCTCTGAGCAAAAAGATTCAAATGATTCCAGGGGTCTGCAAACATTAGCTCCCGCCAAATGAGTTGAACTACAATCCCATGAGCCCTAGCTTGTATAGGCATATAGTCAAAGGTGAGGGGTCATTGGAGTCTTAATCCAAAACATTTGGAGAGCTGCAGACCCTTGAAATACAGATTAGAAATAGAATCCCAGGACATAAACATTGTGTGGACTCTTGACTCTCACACATCTGAGGAAAAAGGTTTAGCACATCCAATTGAGGGTTAAATGCAAATGATGTTAAAAGAATGGGGTGCTGGGTGACCTGTGTCAGGTTGCTTTAAACCCCCTGAACGCAGGGTTGCAGAATCAGGCCATGCATATTTAGAATCCATTAAAGCGTACATGGTGGCTAAAGGTTTTCACTGCTCCCCATTAGAGTTCAAACTACACTTATATTTTGAAAAAACTTCCCAAAATGTTATTCAGTCTATACTGTGTGCGATATGCGACTCACTCACTGAAAGCCTTGTGTCTTGAACAAACCCCATCATCACAGCGGAATCAGGGTGGCATGGGAGGGATGTAAATGTTGAGAAAGCTGCTTATGTTTAGTTGTCATCTAAGGAATGTGAAATGGCAATAAGGGTCTCATTATACGCCTGGTGGTAACAGTACCAATGTGTGGGATTTTAAGTGCCTCGTGATTTAAAGCTACAGCCTAATTATGAATTGGGATTGCAGTGGGATATTTATCCTATTTAGTACTTTCCATGTACCCCATGCCGTAAATATCTCAATGAGATCCCACATATAACTAAGCAGTGTTTGAAAAGATGGGAGGCATTTAAAATCCCAAATGTTTCTACCATTACCGCCATAGTCAGAGCAAGGGCTTAGGCTGGGACCAGAGTGAGGGTGATCCGAAAATTAGGAGTCATAAGCTTCCAGAAATCTGCTGAGGATTGGCAGGCAAGTGTCCATAGATGAAACTGATTCACTGTTGCTGTTGGGGGGCGGGGGAGCAACCATTAATTACAGCAATTTAGCTCTGTGGCTATTTGTCAATAACCAATGCTACAGGTCTGCCAAGCATCAGGAGTGGTATATATCCACAATACCAAACACCACTACTGAGAGGTCAAGTGTGTAGTTATTCATACAATCAGAAACCTCGGACAGCACTAATACTACTACAGATCTGCTAAAAATCACCACTGAGAGGTCAGGTGTGGTCAGTATTCATGCCACCAGAAAACTAGGGCAGCACCAATAGTACAGGTCTGCTAATCATCATCACTGAGAGGTCAGGTGGGGTAGTTATGTATGTCACCAAAAACCTAGTGCAGCAGCAATACTACAGGTCAGCTAAGCATCACTACTAAGAGGTCAGGTGTGGTAATGATGCATGCCCTCAGAAAACTAGCACAGCACGAATACTACAGGTCTGCTAAGAATCATCATTGAGAGGTCAGGTGTGGTCATTATACATGCCACCAGAAAACTAGGGCAGCACCAATAATACAGGTATTCTAAGCATCATCACTGAGAGGTCAGGTGTGGAAGTTATTCATGTCACCAGACACCTAGGGTAGCACCAATACTATAGGTCTGCTAAGCATCAGCACCGAGAGGTCAGATGTGGGCGTTATGCATGCCACGAGACAGCTAGGGCAGCACCAATACTATAGGTCTGCTAAGAATCTCAGTTTATTAATACCACCAGAGGCCTAGGGCAGCACCAATACTATAGGTCTGCTAAGCATCACTACTGAGAGGTCAGATGTGGGCGTTATGCATGCCACGAGACAGCTAGGGCAGCACCAATACTATAGGTCTGCTAAGCATCAGCACCGAGAGGTCAGGTGTACAGTTATTTGTGCAATCATAAACCTAGGGCAGCACTAATACTACTAGAGATCTACTTAGAATCAACACTTAGAAGAGAGGTGTGGTAATTCTTAATTTCACCAGAAAATTAGGGTAGCACCAATAATGCAGGTCTCCTAAGCATCAGCACTGAGAGGTCAGGTGTGGACGTTATTCAGGCCATCAGAAACCTAGGGCAGCACTAATAGTATAAGTCACTACTGAGAAGTCAGGTGTGGTAGTTAGGCATGCCACCAGAAACATAGGGCAGCTCCAATAGTACAGGCCTGCTAAGAATCACAACTGAGAGGTGTGGTAATTATTCATGCCACCAGAAAAATAGGGCAGTGCCAATACTACAGGTTGACTTTAGCATTAGCACATATAGGCCAGGTGTGGTAGTTATTCACGTTACCAAAAACCTAGGGCAGCACCAATACTACAAGTCTGAAAAGCATCAACAATCAGGTGATGTAGTTATTTATACTACCAGAAACCTAGGAGAGCTTCAGTACTACAGGCCTGTTAAGAATAACCACTGAGAGGTGAGTGTGGTAATTTATTAATTTATTGGTTATTTGTAATGCGCACTATACAGAAAGAATGGTGTTTCAAGGCGCATCAAGAAAGGGTTGGGGGTAACGGGAAGTGGAAAATGGTATAAAACAAAGAAAAGAATTCTTAAAAGGTCTATGAATCATTCAGAACGTGCAAGTGCTATAGAATGAGAGAGGGAGAGGAAGGAAGTGCAGGCAGGGGAGGAAGGGTTGAACAACAATAAAGAGCATTCCTACTAGGCGATTTGGATCGTGCAAGTGCTGAGACATGAAAAAAGGGGGAGAGCGGGAGGAAGGGAAGTGAAGGAGGAGAGGAAAGGAGAGAGGTACAAATGCAAAACAGGTTGAAAAAAGTCCAAGTACAAGTAGGTAACCGCATTGTGGAAAAAACAGACATGCAATTATGACAAGCAGGTATGAATGAATGCAGACTGGAAAAGCTGTGCCGCATGGTGCATCTGGCAAGCAGACACACAGTTATGACCGGGCAGGTATGAATGAATGAAGGCTAGAAAAGCAGTGCCTCATGGCATGAGGGGCTACATCAGGCAAGCAGAACAGCAGTTATGACAAGCAGGTATGAATGAATACCGACTGGAAAAGCCATGCCTCAGGGCATGAGGAGCTGCATCAGGCAAGCAGACAAGCAGTTATGACTAGGCAGGTATGAATGAATGCAGACTGGAAAAGCTGTGCCGCATGGTGCATCAGGCAAGCAGACAAGCAGTTATGACTAGGCAGGTATGAATGAATGCAGACGGGAAAACCCGTGCCTCATGGTGTGCCGTATGGCGTGAGGAGCTGCACCGGGCAAGCAGACAAGCGGTTATGACAAGCAAGTATGAATGAATACCGACTGGAAAAGCCATGCCTCATGGTGTGAGGGGCTACATCAGTAAAGCAGACACGCAGTTATGACCAGGCAGGTATGAATGAATGCAGACTGGAAAAGCTGTACCTCATGGCGTGAGGAGATGCATCAGGCAAACAGACAAACAGTTATTACTAGGCAGGTATGAATGAATGCAGACTGAAAAAGCTGTGCCGCATGGTGCATCAGGCAAGCAGACACACAGTTATGACCGGGCAGGTATGAATGAATGCAGACTGGAACAGTCGCGGCTCATGTAGCGAGGGGCTACATCAGCTGTACAGAAATTGAATGTGAGCACAGTCAGTTAGAGCAGTGATTCAGTACATAAGTGAAGCCAGCTGCATGGGGCTGCAGGGGAAATCCGACAAAAATGTAGCACAGCGCAAGACTGGAGTTAAAAGTATGTGCACATCTTGGGAAAGACTCACCACATTATGCAGGGGCAACATCAAGTATCACCACATAGGTAAACAATGAAAACACAGCACAGGCTGCGAGAAGTCAAAACAGTGGATGCAGGTAGGTGAAATGCAAAACACAGCAAGGTTTCCAAGTCAATTACTGGTGGCAGGTAGGTGAAATGCAAAACACATCAAAGTGTCAAAGTCAATCAGTGGATGCAGGAAGGTGCAATGCAAAACACAGCAAGGTTTCAAGTCAAAATGGTGGTGGCCGGTAGGTGAAATGCAAAACACAGCACAGGGCTGTTCAAAGTCAATCCAGTGTTAAGGCTAAGCAAGATGAGAACACAGCACAGGGCTGTTCAAAGTCAATCCAGTGTTTAGGCTGGGCATTGGTAACACAGAGCAAGGTTGTGAGGAAGTAAGCACAGTGATTAAAGGGCTGGCTGAAAGCGCACACAGCGCAGGGCTGGTAAGGAACGGCCAAGAGGTTGTGTTTGGCAGTTAACACGATAGGTAGTTGGGTAGGTAAGGGCTCGAAGTGGAGGCGGCGAAGGAACAAGGAAGAGGGTGGAAGAGGAAGCATGAACGAGCCAGCATAACAGAGAAGGAAGTATATGCGGGAAAAAGTCAATTCCAGAGGTAGCAGGGATGTTAATGCACCACAAGCACCAGGAAAGTCAAACCACAGTTGAAGGAAGGTTAAATGAGAAGCACAGCGCAGGACTGCAAAAGACAGATCAGTGAATTACAGGCAGGGCACGAGGGTACTGAAACATATTGGCAAGCTACGTCTGGGGGTGAGGAGTTTACCATACCCCAAGCGTGCAGACTAGCAACATTCATACCACCCGAAAAATGGTTCCGCTCCAATACTACAGCTCTGGTAAGCCTGAAGTCATTAATTAATCAATAATTAGAGTCCGGCGCTGTAGCCATTCATGCCACCAAATACCTAGAGCAGCACTGATACTACAGGTCTGCTAAGCATCAGCACTTCGAGTTCAGGGGTGGTAGTTATTCACACCACCAAAACCCTAGCGCAGAAGCAATAGTACAGGTCTGCTACGCATCAGCACTTCGAGTTCAGGGGTGGTAGTTATTCACACCACCAAAACCCTAGCGCAGAAGCAATAGTACAGGTCTGCTAAGCATCAGCACTTCGAGTTCAGGGGTGGTAGTTATTCACACCACCAAAACCCTAGCTCAGACGCAATAGTACAGGTCTGCTAAGCGGTATCCAGTTAAAATGTCGAAAACATTTTTTCGAATGCAATTATGTCGAAAAAAAGTATGACGGGAAAAAAAATGCGAATGTGTTTTTTTTTATTTGTATGTTTTTTTTGGTTTAGCTAGTAAAAATAAAGTGTAAATAAAAAAACGGGGGGTTGGGCAGGGAACCCCCCATTAAGAAAAATTTGAAATTGAAATCATTTTCTTTGGCATTTTTCTTGACATAATGGCATTCGAAAAAAATTCAGCATCACTACTGAGAGGTGAGGTGTGCTAGTTATTCATGTCATCAGAAAACTAGGGCAGCACCAATACTACAGGTCTGCTAAGAATCAGCACGGAGAGGTCAAGAGCAGTAGTTATTCACACCACCAAAAACCTAGGGCACCAATACTACAGGTCTGCTAAGAATCAGCACGGAGAGGTCAGGAGCGGTACTTATTCACACCACCAAAAACCTAGGGCAGCACCAATATTATAAATCTGCTAAGCATCACCACTTACAGGTCAGGTGTGGTAGTTATTTACATCACCAAAAACCTAGGGCAGCACCAATACTATAAGTCTGCTAAGCATCACCACTTACAGGTCAGGTGTGGTAGTTATTTACATCACCAAAAACCTAGGTCAGCACCAATACTATAAGACTGCTAAGCATCACCACTTACAGGTCAGTTGTGGTAGTTATTTACATCACCAAAAACCTAGGGCAGCACCAATACTATAAGTCTGCTAAGCATCACCACTTACAGGTCAGGTGTGGTAGTTATTTACATCACCAAAAACCTAGGGCAGCACCAATACTGTAAGTCTGAGTGGTGAGGTGTGGCAGTTATTCATCCCATCAGAAAACTCGGGCAGCACCAATACTACAGGTCTGCTAAGAATCAGCACGGAGAGGTCAAGAGCGGTAGTTATTCACACCACCAAAAACCTAGGGCACCAATACTACAGGTCTGCTAAGAATCAGCACAGAGAGGTCAGGAGCGGTAGTTATTCACACCACCAAAAACCTAGGGCAGCACCAATACTATAAGTCTGCTAAGCATCACCACTTGCAGGTCAGGTGTGGTAGTTATTTACATCACCAAAAACCTAGGGCAGCACCAATACTATAAGTCTGCTAAGCATCACCACTTACAGGTCAGGTGTGGTAGTTATTTACATCACCAAAAACCTAGGGCAGCACCACTACTATAAGTCTGCTAAGCATCACCACTTACAGGTCAGGTGTGGTAGTTATTTACAATCACCAAAAACCTAGGGCGGCACCAATACTATAAGTCTGCTAAGCATCACCACTTACAGGTCAGGTGTGGTAGTTATTTACATCACCAAAAACCTAGGGCAGCACCAATACTGTAAGTCTGAGTGGTGAAGTGTGGCAGTTATTCATGCCATCAGAAAACTCGGGCAGCACCAATACTACAGTTCTGCTAAGAATCAGCACTGAGAGGTCAAGTGTGGAAGTTATGCATGTCAACATAAATCTAGGGCAGTACCAATACTGTAAGTCTGCTAAGAATTAACACTTAGAGTTCAGGTTGGTAGTTATTTATGTCACCAACAATCTAGGGCTGCAACAATACTACAGGTCTGCTAAGCATCACTACTGAGAGGTCAGGTGTGGTAGTTATTTCTACCATCAGAAAATTAAACCGAAAACCTAGGGCAGCACCAATACTATAAGACTGCTAAGCATCACCACTTACAGGTCAGTTGTGGTAGTTATTTACATCACCAAAAACCTAGGGCAGCACCAATACTATAAGTCTGCTAAGCATCACCACTTACAGGTCAGGTGTGGTAGTTATTTACATCACCAAAAACCTAGGGCAGCACCAATACTGTAAGTCTGAGTGGTGAGGTGTGGCAGTTATTCATCCCATCAGAAAACTCGGGCAGCACCAATACTACAGGTCTGCTAAGAATCAGCACGGAGAGGTCAAGAGCAGTAGTTATTCACACCACCAAAAACCTAGGGCACCAATACTACAGGTCTGCTAAGAATCAGCACAGAGAGGTCAGGAGCGGTAGTTATTCACACCACCAAAAACCTAGGGCAGCACCAATACTATAAGTCTGCTAAGCATCACCACTTGCAGGTCAGGTGTGGTAGTTATTTACATCACCAAAAACCTAGGGCAGCACCAATACTATAAGTCTGCTAAGCATCACCACTTACAGGTCAGGTGTGGTAGTTATTTACATCACCAAAAACCTAGGGCAGCACCAATACTATAAGTCTGCTAAGCATCACCACTTACAGGTCAGGTGTGGTAGTTATTTACATCACCAAAAACCTGGGGTGGCACCAATACTATAAGTCTGCTAAGCATCACCACTTACAGGTCAGGTGTGGTAGTTATTTACATCACCAAAAACCTAGGGCAGCACCAATACTGTAAGTCTGAGTGGTGAAGTGTGGCAGTTATTCATGCCATCAGAAAACTCGGGCAGCACCAATACTACAGTTCTGCTAAGAATCAGCACTGAGAGGTCAAGTGTGGAAGTTATGCATGTCAACATAAATCTAGGGCAGTACCAATACTGTAAGTCTGCTAAGAATTAACACTTAGAGTTCAGGTTGGTAGTTATTTATGTCACCAACAATCTAGGGCTGCAACAATACTACAGGTCTGCTAAGCATCACTACTGAGAGGTCAGGTGTGGTAGTTATTTCTACCATCAGAAAATTAAACCGAAAACCTAAGGCCGCACCAACATTACAGGCCTGCTAAGAATCACCACTGAGAGGTGCGGTGGTCATTATTCACGCCACCAGAAAACTAGGGCAGCAGCAATACTACATTGTGTTAAGCATCGAAACTTGGAGGTAAGGCGCAGTAGTTATTCATGCCACCAAAAAGCTAGGGCAGCAACAATTTTACAGTTCTGCTAAGCATCAGCACTTAGAGGTCAGGTGTGGCAGTTATGGGTGCCACCAAATAAGTTGGACAGCAGCAGCAACACTTGGAGGTCAGGTGTAGTAGCTATTTACATCACTAAAAACATAGGGCTGCACCGATACCACAGGTCTGCTAAGAATCATCACTAAAGGGGGAGGTGTGGTCATAATTTATGCCACCAGAAAACTTGGGCAGTACCAATACTACAGGTCTGCTAAACCTGAACACTGAGAGGTCAGGTGTGGAAGTTATTCACGCCACCAGAAACCTAGGGCAGCTCCAATATTAGAGGTCTGCTAAGCATCAAAACTAAAAGGTCAGGTTTGGTAGTTATTGATACCACCAGAAACCTAGGGCAGCACCAATACTACAGGTCTGGTAAGCATCAACAGTTAGAGCTCAGGGGAGGTAGTTATTTGCGTCACCAAAAACCTAGGACAGCAGCAATAATAAAGGTGTGCTAAGCATCACTACAGAGAAGTCAGGTGTGGTAATTATTCATAAAATCAGAACCCTAGGGCACCGCCAATACTACAGGTCTGCTAAGCATCAGCACTTAGAGGTCAGTTGTGGTAGTTGTTCATGCCACCAAAAACAAAGGACAGCAGCAATACTACAGGTCTGCTAAGCATGACTACTGAGGGGTCAGATGTGGTGGTTGTTCATACATCAGAAACCTAGACCAGAAACCTAGGGCAGTACCAATACTACAGGTCTGGTAAGCATCAACACTTAGAGGTTAGGGGAGGTAGTTATTTGCGTCACCAAAAACCTATGAGAGCAGCAGTACTACAGGTGTGCTAAGCATGACTACAGAGAAGTCAGGTGTGGTAATTATTCATAAAATCAGAACCCTAGGGCACCACCAATACTACAGGTCTGCTAAGCATCAGCACTTAGAGGTCAGTTGTGGTAGTTGTTCACGCCACCAAAAACAAAGGACAGCAGAAATACTACAGGCCTGCTAAGCATGACTACTGAGGGGTCAGGTGTGTAGTTGTTCATACCATCAGAAACCTATACCAGAAACCTAGGGCAGCACCAATAGTATAGGTCTGGTAAGCATCAACACCTAAAGGTCAGGCATGGTAGTAATTCATGCCACAAACTGAGGGCAGCGTCAATACTACAGCTCTGCTAAGCACCACTACTGAGAGGTTTGGTCTGGTAGTTGTTCATACCATCAGAAACCTAGAGCAGTATCAATAGTACAGACCTGCTAAGAATCACCACTGAGAGATAACCCTGAGCGATACATCCCACACCCTAGAACAACCAAACCAGGAACCCCACAACATCTACAATTCAGCCTTATGCAGGCATTCCAGACAATCTACAAGAGCAACCCTCAAGAGCATCTTCACCCTGGATCACAAACAACCTACAAAGAAACAAACCAGCAGAGTACACCCCATCAACACAACAGAAGGGGACAAAATCTAACAATCATTTAAACGGTACAAAGTCCTGTATGCGGGCTACAGCCCCTGTAAAAACAAGTCTCAGTTAACACCCCACCAAAGACTCAGAAGATGCCGTGTCAAAGAGCAGGACGCCACCAAAGTGAAATGGAAAACAGAACAAACCAGCCAGATATGCGCCCGACTCCAGCAGAAACCGCCACAAATACTGAACACACGCTGAAAAACGCCACAGCAAACAAAACAAATATCACAGCATAGATAAATCCCTATATCTAACACCATATCTCACAACCACCTCACTGCCTCGGCAACTCTACAGCAGTAATAGGTCCAGGCAGGACAAGAACCGGCGCATCCCTGCTGGAAGAGAAAAGATGACCCAAGAAGTAGAAGGAATGAAATCAGCACCCTCACCCCTTACATCACAAAAACACAAGGACACCACGAGCAACCACAACAAAACATACAGGACGAAGAAGCAGAAGAATTTATCATCAACCCGACAATCAATCTAACAGATCACTGCAAGGAAGCAGAATACATAGAGCACCAACCAAATTATCTCGCAAACAAAGAAGAAGCCCAAAAGAACGGCCACAAGACAAAACAAGGATTAAAAAGCAATTCAAACTGCGTCAAAAAGATCCACTGCAACCTCATCAATGCCAGATCAATGTCCAAACATGCCACAGAGATCTGCAACCTCCTATGTGAAGGTGGTGTTAACATTAAGCTTTGGCTCAAAGCGCCAGATACATTCAATAAACATCATATTCATAACCGAAACATGGCTAGAAGACAACTACAAAACCACCTTGCATAACTGCATCCCTGACAACTTCAAATGTTCACAATTAAACAGGAAAAAGAAAAGAGGAGGAGGACTGGCGATAGCATACAAGGAAAACATCAAAATTAAAACAAATGAACCACTAAACATAACCTACTGCGAATCCATGATCCTACACCTAACAGCAAATCCCAAAACAAACCTCAAATTCGTCATGGTATACAGACCACCAACATACGATGCAAGCTTCACTGACGTATTCTCTGAAGCCATCACCAACCTAGCCATCGAGCAGGAACACCTGGTAATCCTTGGGGATGTTAATATCTGGTTTGACAAAGAATCCGCTTACTCACAGAAATCACTAGCCAAACAACAGAAGACAATGAAACTACATCAGCTAATCAAAGGAGCAACCCACATTGCGGGACATACGCTGGACGCAATCTTAACCAACAAGAATCTCATTGCCACAACGCCACCACTACAGATCCTCTGGAGCGACCACCTCGTCATTCCATTCGTGATCACACTCCCCATGACAATGGCTCAAAAAACAGACAAACGCCCAACTATCATGAAAAGAAGCTGGAGGGCCATCAGAGCTAGCCACCTAGCAGAGGAATTAGAAATCAACAAACCACAGACAACGAACCTGAATGAAGCTGACATCGAATTAAAAACAGAACTACTTCATAAATGGATTGCTAGAACGATCAACTAGATCTCAAAGGAAAAACCTATCACACCATACTGCAAAAGCGCGACAGCAAAATGGTTTACCCCGCTACTCTGCACCATGAAAAGGAAAAACAGGAAACTTGAACTAGAATGGAGGAAAAAACGATTAGGTGAAGAAACTACAACTCCAGTGACAAATCCACTCATACAAGAAGGAAATATATAAGGCTAAAAAGAAATACCAAGCACAACAGAATCACCAAAGCCACCAACACCAAAAAGGAATTCTTTCAAATCATACACAAAATAAGGAGCTCTCCTGGCTGCAATAACGCTCCGATCCCTTCACTGAAGCTATGCAATGACCTTGCAGACCACTTCAAAGACAAAATCACCACCATCCCACAAATCATACAAGGCAAACCAATGGACTACAACACGCAACCTACCCAGCCATCAGTGGATCACCAGAACAAACTCCGAAGCTTCCCCCAATTATCAGTGGAGACATTCGTCAAGCTCGTAAGTAACAGCAAGAAAGCAAGCTCCCCCATGGATCCATACCCCCCAGACATACACAAATCAGTCCTCACAGAAGGAACACGCATGCAATACTACAGAAACCTTTTCAACCTATCACTTTCAACAGGTTAAGTACCGCAATCATTCAAAGCGGCACACATAAACCCGCTCCTCAAGGACACAGCAGGACATGTGGAAGACCTCTCCAACTACAGACCCATTTTCAACATCCCCTACTCAGCTAAACTTCTCGAGACATACGTCTACAGAATAACACAAGAATTCATAGAGGAGCACCAACTGTTGGACCAAGTACAAGTAGGCTTCACACCGAGGAGGGGAATGGAAACGGCACAGCTCTCAATCTGGGACGATCTAAAGACTAATGCAGACTCAGACAAAAGCACAGCTCTGATCCTTCTGGACCTCTCCCCAACAGCTGACACAGTCAACTATGAAATCCTGATCGCAAGACTAGAACAAAAAGGAATTACTGACACAGCACTACTATGGATTAAATTGTTCCTAACAAATACGACAGAAACCATCTGGATCAAACCATTCAAATCAACTACAAGAGAATCCAACTGCGGAGTACCACAAGGATCTTCTTTCTCCCCATTACTCTTCAATATATACTTGATGCCACTAATCAAACTCATCAAAAACACGCCTTGACATGCTACAACTACGCAAATGACCGTCTACAAAATACAAGATACACAGGAAGAAAACAAAACGCTGAACAACTGCCTACAAGAGCTCTACAGCTGGGTAAACACAAACAGCCTCAAACCCAACCCGTGCAAAACTGAAATAAGGATCTTAGCTAAAAGGAGGAAAACAGCCACTACATCCCATGGCCAACAGAACTGGGTACAGTGCTGACTCCATTAACAATAGTAAAAAACCTGGGAGTCTTGATGGACAATGAACTAACACTTGTACCACAAGTAAACGCCATAATCAAGAAGTGTTCTTCCTGCTACATGCAGTAAAAAGGATCCTACCATTCCTCTCTTTCACCCACAAAACACTCACCATCGTCGCACTCATCATGTCCAGAGTAGCGTATGCCAACAGCATATACTCAGGAATGCCAGAACGCTGCAGCAAGACGCCTGCTCAGACTACCATGAAGAGAACACATTACCCCGGCGCTGAAAATGTTCCACTGGCTGCCAATAAAAGAGAGAATAAAGTTCAAAACGATGTGCAGAACGCACAGAGCAGTACACAGCCAGGGAACAGAGTTCCTAAAGAAAATAATAACCATCTACCACCCGACAATAACACTCAGATCAAGCAACGACATTTGCCTAGTTCCAAAAGCTTACAACAAAAGAAAACTCAGAGGATAATCTTTCACTCACCTGGCAACCTCGACCTGGAATAACCTACCAAAAAACATCTGCAACACAAGGGGTCAACTTAGAGTTCAGAAAACTATTCAAAACGTGGCTCTTTGCTCCAGATTCAGGAGGAATCAACTAGGATGAAATGACCAACACGAACCCGTGAACACCCCGGTAGGAAACCATAATCCTTAAGTTTCCTCCTCCATTATAAAATCGGGGGTGGATGCACACCGCCCACCCAGGCCCATATGCCACCACCCAGAAAGGGAACTTGTATAGGTGGGGACAACCAACAAGATGGACAACAAGGGACAAGTGCTGTGACCAAAACTACACCTGTCACAGGGCAGGGAAAGTAGCGGAAATGAGCTAGTTACACAAGCCACTAGAGCCACACAAAGTGAGCTCCGACCACACGCAGCATGCCTGCCAACTAGACGGTCAATGTCGGATTGTCAATCAGACAGAATGGTTGTGGAGGTTGGGCGCAGAAACGCGAAGACAAAGAAATCGACAAATACTTGAAAACCATTATAACCATACCTTAAACATGTCAACTTTTTGCATACTCAAAATACAGGACCTCACACAACCACCTCTCTGCACAGCAACCCGCACACACTTCACCACATTGAAACAACAAAAAAAACAACACATAACCGACCAAAACAGCGCATGGGATCACTGGCAAAAAGTACACTTAAGCTCAGTGAACGGTGCAAACCGAACTGAAGCAGCCAACAGGACATCACAACTCTCACTTTCCTACTCCCACTACACCCTACTAACCCCCGCTTCCCCCCCTCTTGACACCCTCCTTTTCAGATATGCCAGAGCCCCTGGGGACCACAGCAGTGGTGATGGTGCACGTATAAATACCTTTAACATTAACATGAATAGGAAAAAAGCAATATGATTACAGGAAGGCATAAACATATAACATCTCAGCAATGGTCACCTAACCTACTGAGTTGCCTTTGCAACATTCTGCTGTAGGATCTCCTGCTATCCCCTGCTATTCCAGTGGCCACCAAACAGTTTTTGCCTGCTCACCCCTTCCAAACTAGGCTTGGGGGTATATTGAGGAGGCTCCCACATCACCAGGCCTGAAACCAACATGAGAGGAGGCAGTGGGTCATTACATTCTGGTCGGTTAAAAATACCAGAAAAAATGCTGGTATTACTGACTCTGGCATTTTCATCGGACCGGCACACTCCAACTTTGCTGGTAGGGGCTAGGCCTAACCTGCCGGTAGGTCAGGCATCTACCGGCAAATAATTGCTGCAATCACCAGCACCAGTAGAACGGGTAGCAGTGTTTGTGGCAATCCCATTCCATGGAGTCCATTTGGACTCCATGGAATGGGAACTTACCACCGTTTCCGGCACCCGTAATATACTGGTAATACCGGGATATCATGCACTGGTAATGGTAAGGTGAGTTTGCCGGTATCCTGCCGGAATTACCGGCAGGTTACCGGCAAACCCGTAATGAGTCACAGTGATTTTGGAGAGCATGCACTCAATCAAGTTTTTTGATCGCCCAAGGCAAATACTTTGCAGAATCTCCACAGGGGAAAAATAACACTATTGCCCCGTTGTTCGAGGATAAAAGGTGCAAATACCCCTATATGTGCAGATATGTTATTGAGGCGTCCCCACTTTATTTAGGGCATGAGCCATTTTAATGTTAGAAGACCTGCAAAATGGCTCACTCTCACTACCTCAAGACCTCCCAGGTAACTTGGCTCTATTGCACTATGAGGTAGATGCAACCTGTCCTGTCTGCCCCAGGCCCAATCCCAGCCCTGACATGACATCCTTGGAACCTGCCCTGTCTGCCCCAGGCCCAATCCCAGCCCTGACATGACATCCTTGGAACCTGCCCTGTCTGCCCCAGGCCCAATCGCAGCCCTGACATGACATCCTTGGAACCTGCCCTGTCTGCCCCAGGCCCAATCGCAGCCCTGACATGACATCCTTGGAACTTGCCCTGTCTTCCCCAGGCCCAATCACTGCCCTGACATGACATCCTTGGAACTTGCCCTGTCTTCCCCAGGCCCAATCACAGCCCTGACATGACTTCCTTGGAACCTGCCCTGTCTGCCCCAGGCCCAATCACAGCCCTGACATGACTTCCTTGGAACCTGCCCTGTCTGCCCCAGGCCCAATCGCAGCCCTGACATGACATCCTTGGAACCTGCCCTGTCTGCCCCAGGCCCAATCACAGCCCTGACATGACTTCCTTGGAACCTGCCCTGTCTGCCCCAGGCCCAATCGCAGCCCTGACATGACTTCCTTGGAACCTGCCCTGTCTGCCCCAGGCCCAATCGCAGCCCTAACATGACATCCTTGGAACGTGCCCTGTCTGCCCCAGGCCCAATCGCAGCCCTGACATGACTTCCTTGGAACCTGCCCTGTCTGCCCCAGGCCCAATCGCAGCCCTGACATGACATCCTTGGAACTTGCCCTGTCTTCCCTAGGCCCAATCACTGCCCTGACATGACATCCTTGGAACTTGCCCTGTCTTCCCTAGGCCCAATCGCAGCCCTGACATGACTTCCTTGGAACCTGCCCTGTCTTCCCTAGGCCCAATCGCAGCCCTGACATGACATCATTGGAACTTGCCCTGTCTTCCCTAGGCCCAATCACTGCCCTGACATGACATCCTTGGAACTTGCCCTGTCTTCCCTAGGCCCAATCACTGCCCTGACATGACATCCTTGGAACTTGCCCTGTCTTCCCTAGGCCCAATCACAGCCCTGACATGACATCCTTGGAACCTGCCCTGTCTGCCCCAGGCCCAATCACTGCCCTGACATGACATCCTTGGAACTTGCCCTGTCTTCCCCAGGCCCAATCACAGCCCTGACATGACTTCCTTGGAACCTGCCCTGTCTGCCCCAGGCCCAATCGCAGCCCTGACATGACTTCCTTGGAACCTGCCCTGTCTGCCCCAGGCCCAATCGCAGCCCTGACATGACATCCTTGGAACCTGCCCTGTCTGCCCCAGGCCCAATCGCAGCCCTGACATGACTTCCTTGGAACCTGCCCTGTCTGCCCCAGGCCCAATCGCAGCCCTGACATGACTTCCTTGGAACCTGCCCTGTCTGCCCCAGGCCCAATCGCAGCCCTGACATGACTTCCTTGGAACCTGCCCTGTCTGCCCCAGGCCCAATCGCAGCCCTGACATGACATCCTTGGAACGTGCCCTGTCTGCCCCAGGCCCAATCGCAGCCCTGACATGACTTCCTTGGAACCTGCCCTGTCTGCCCCAGGCCCAATCGCAGCCCTGACATGACATCCTTGGAACTTGCCCTGTCTTCCCCAGGCCCAATCGCTGCACTGACATGACATCCTTGGAACTTGACCTGTCTTCCCCAGGCCCAATCGCAGCCCTGACATGACTTCCTTGGAACCTGCCCTGTCTGCCCCAGGCCCAATCGCAGCCCTGACATGACTTCCTTGGAACCTGCCCTGTCTGCCCCAGGCCCAATCGCAGCCCTGACATGACATCCTTGGAACCTGCCCTGTCTGCCCCAGGCCCAATCGCAGCCCTGACATGACTTCCTTGGAACCTGCCCTGTCTGCCCCAGGCCCAATCGCAGCCCTGACATGACTTCCTTGGAACCTGCCCTGTCTGCCCCAGGCCCAATCGCAGCCCTGACATGACTTCCTTGGAACCTGCCCTGTCTGCCCCAGGCCCAATCGCAGCCCTGACATGACTTCCTTGGAACCTGCCCTGTCTGCCCCAGGCCCAATCGCAGCCCTGACATGACATCCTTGGAACGTGCCCTGTCTGCCCCAGGCCCAATCGCAGCCCTGACATGACATCCTTGGAACCTGCCCTGTCTGCCCCAGGCCCAATCGCAGCCCTGACATGACATCCTTGGAACCTGCCCTGTCTGCCCCAGGCCCAATCGCTGCCCTGACATGACATCCTTGGAACCTGCCCTGTCTGCCCCAGGCCAAATCGCAGCCCTGACATGACATCCTTGGAACGTGCCCTGTCTGCCCCAGGCCCAATCGCAGCCCTGACATGACATCCTTGGAACCTGCCCTGTCTGCCCCAGGCCCAATCGCTGCCCTGACATGACATCCTTGGAACCTGCCCTGTCTGCCCCAGGCCCAATCGCAGCCCTGACATGACATCCTTGGAACTTGCCCTGTCTTCCCCAGGCCCAATCACAGCCCTGACATGACTTCCTTGGAACCTGCCCTGTCTGCCCCAGGCCCAATCGCAGCCCTAACATGACATCCTTGGAACGTGCCCTGTCTGCCCCAGGCCCAATCGCAGCCCTGACATGACATCCTTGGAACCTGTCCTGTCTGCCCCAGGCCCAATCGCTGCCCTGACTTAACACTCTTGGAGCCTGTTTGAAGTTCATTTCTTTTGACAGTGAAAATTAATCTGTAGCTTCTGAAATTAAAGCACATTGCTAGTTTGGACAATATGACAAAATATATACTCAATAAAAATAATAACAATTGTGAAACTTCTGAAAAACAGCAGCTCGCAAAACCCAATCACTATATTTTTGCAATGCATTTCAACGTCAGGTGGTGTTTTCAAAGCAATGTTTTAAAAAGACCTTTTGCAAACAATAGTTCTACCAGTTACATCTGGGAAGAGATTTTTTCAAGTGCTTGAATTGCAGAATGGTCTGAAATCCCAGCTTCACCCATTAACCAAAGGGTGCGCTCCTGGGCAAATCCTTTTAGTTCACTATGTCTTACCTACCAAAATTAGTAGTCTCTACAAGTTATTCAGCTCACACAGTCTGCTACGTAAAGAAAAAGTAGGTGGGCATATATGGGGGAACAGCGGCGAGCTATTGCTGTATGATGGCCGAAGGTTGGAAGAAACTCTCAGACCTGGTGCCTAGACTTCCTGCTTCCTGAATGGCGGCCACTCAGCAACGTTCAAAAAAGCGCACTAACACGGTGACCAATGAATGCCAAGACATGGTGTTCCGCATCAAACCCTGGGTGCCGGTTCTTGGTGGCAGCGACACATGTACCTGCTTTTCAAAAGAGAAAGAAAGGAGGGCAAAGGATGGCTGAAACCGCTCCATCCGAATCATTTCTCCCTGTCTTACTCCCATCATGGGACTTGCAGCCTGGACCCAATGGCATAGCTGTGGCCCAGGATCCCTAAAAGAGACCACAATATAAAGCTTTCTCAATTAAGCCCCACCATGGAAATCAAAAAGCGTTTCCTGTTCAGCTCAAGCCTCAAAAACTAGAAGAAGAAAAATCCCAAAATGGTATAGATCCCTCATATTTTGCAGACAGTTTATTGTTAGAGTGAGTATTATGACATATCAAAAATAAGCCACTGCGCTGTGTGTGCTGAAAATAGTTGCATGGTTGCATCATTGTCACAGATATATGTGTTAAATAAGTTTAATAAATACATGTCCATTTTGTATTCCCAAAAGGCGCTTTCATTTTAAGCAAAGCAGCCAGAAACTAGTGTGCTATTTATCCTCATAACCCATCCTATATTATTATTTTTTTATTTTGTTCATTTGTTACACGCCCAGACCCCGGGGTATCACGGCGCGGTTACAGACAGCTTTATCATTGATCATACATAGCGAAGAATATGGACATTTAAAAAACAGGATCATACAGTGCATCAACGCCCACGCCATAGAAGTACATGATCTACTAACCACTAATGACCTAGACATACTAGCCATTACTGAGACATGGCTTCACCAAGCGTCTGGCCCTGCCATCGCTCTAGCCCTACCTCCAGGGTATGCCATCATCAGACAAGACAGATTGACCAAAACAGGAGGGGGGGTTGCCCTTATACACAAAGAAACTCTACCCATTAGAACCACACCACACCAAGAAGAGGGAAATGTTGACATTCTATCGATCAAACTAGCACCCTCGCCGAACTGCACGATCAATATTCATACTATTTACCGTCCACCTGGCCCTGCCACCAACTTCCAAGGCCAAATTAACCACCTAGTAGGAAATAACATTAAAAAATCCACGAAATCACTCCTCTTAGGAGACTTAAACTTAGGACTCAACGACCTCAAGGACAAAGCTGCCTTATCTCTAGCCAAGGACCTCCACAATCTAGGATTCTCTCAAAAAATCGTAACGCCTACACACGCTAAAGGACGCACCATAGATTGGATCTCTGACCACAATTGCAACATAGCAATCACAGCCAACACCAGCCTCCCGTGGACAGATCATAATCTCATTCTCTTCGATATCCCCAGCACCAAGAGCAGTAGAGTGCCCACCAAAGCTACGGCTACCCTAGCTAGAAGTTCCAAAAAACTCACAGCAGCCAACATCGGCGCACTACTTAACGTGCCCTGTCTAAAGCCCCCTTTCCCATCAGACCCTAATATACTCGCGGAAATATTCAAAGATTCCATCACAAGGGCAGTGAACACTGTCGCCCCCCTAGAAAGCAAAAAAGAGAAAAAATCCTTCCACTCCAACTCGTGGTTCTCAGAGGATCTCCAATCAATGCGCACAGACAAACGCCAAGCGCTCAAAAATTGGCAACGCAATCCCTGCGACAACACAAAAGATATATTCAAATCCATAGCCAAAAAATACAAAGAGGCCATCTTCCTAGCTAAATCCGAAGCATACAACCAACGCATCACTGCAGCGAACTCTCAAACTAAAGAGCTATTCTGCATCTTTAAAGAACCAACCATACCTCCCACATGCCCAGACGAGATCGTCAAGGATGAGGCTTGGTGTACAGGCATACAAACAGCCATGCTAGAAAAAATAAACCTCCTCCAAAAAAAGATATCACACCATTACAACTCCTTACCCAAGCAAAGCTCACTCACACCCATGAAACCTAATGTCAAAGCCAACATCATACCCAAGTTCACCTTCACCGAAATCTCCAATACTGAGGTCATCAACATCCTTAAACATCTCAAACCATCACTATGTAAGGGTGACGTATGCCCCCCAAAAATTATCAAAGAATGTGCGGAGCAGCTCGCACCCATCCTCACCGCGTTCATCAACGCATCATTTAGGTCAGGAATAGTCCCAGACACCCTCAAAGAGGCCTGGGTGCGCCCCCTCCTAAAAAAACCTACACTTGACCCCACGAACCCCAACAACTATCGACCCATAACCACAGTCCCATTCCTTCTAAAATTACTTGACAAGGCCGCCCATATACAGATCCAACACTACCTGGAATCGAACGCAATCTTAGGTAAAAGGCAATCTGGATTCCGTAAAGGACATGGAACTGAAACCGCCCTTCTAGATTTAAAAAACGAAATCACCAACATTCTCGACATAGGCAAGCCCGCTCTCCTCCTCCTCCTCGACCTATCAGCAGCATTTGACCTGGTAGATCACAGCACACTCACCAACCATCTAACACATGCAGCACACTTCTCTAAAGACGCTGCCTCATGGGTAACCTCATTCCTACAAAACAGAGCTATGAAAGTCTTCTCCAACACAGCTCATGCAGCGCCTTCCATCATCCACTGCGGGGTCCCACAAGGCTCGTGCACGGCCCCAACGCTATACAATCTCTTCACCAAGCCCCTATTCGACAAGCTAGACGCTATGGGGATCACCTACACAAATTACGCTGACGACACGCAGATACTCTTGCCCATGACGGGTAACTATCATCAAGACTCCACCGCCCTTCAACTAATCTACTCCACCATACAAGCCTGGATGGCCACCAACGGCCTCTGCTTGAACGGGGACAAAACTGAAATCCTCATCTTAGGACAGAAGCCCACTCTTGCCAACCTCAACCCACTATACACTAACTTTAACATAGACAACTGCATTATCCCAGTCCTATCATCAGTCAAAACATTAGGAGTCCACATAGATGCCACCCTATCTATGGATAAACAAGTAAGCGCAATAGTCTCAGCCTCGGCATTAAGTACCAAACTGATCAACGCAATAAAACCGTTCTTAACTAAAGATAACTGCCTGTCCATAGCAAGAGCCACCATTGGAGCCAAGCTGGATTACTGCAACGCGCTCCTAGCCGGCACATCCAAGAACAACATATCAAAGCTCCAAACCACCCAAAATAATGCTCTCAGAGCAGCGCTCAGCATACCAAAAAGAGAGCACATCACTCTAGCTAGGAAAGCGGTCCATTGGCTCCCAGTCAAGGATAGGATTGCTTTCAAAATCTTAAACATAACGCATAAATGCATCAACCATACAGCACCTTCCTACCTATCCGACACCCTGTCTAGATCCCAGTCCATTAGACCTACCAGATCTACATACACCAACCGTCTCATCATACCACGCATCAATAGATCCAAGGCAGGAGGTATAGGCTTCCCCTACCTTGCACCAAAGCTTTGGAACACACTGCCCACTAACCTCAGAGCAGAAACATCCCTCCCCTCTTTCAGGAAACAACTCAAAACTGCTCTCTTCAACTAACATGCGCACCTGCACACCCTCTTGCTCTCTATTTATATGTACCTTAACCATAACCATTGCCCAATGTAACCAAGGGCACAACTGTATGTAACCAAGTACAAGAAACACTGTAACCACAACTGTATGTAACCAAGTATAAGAAACACTGTAACCAGCGCCACGATGCCTTCGGTCTGATGTGCGCTTAACAAATGCGAATAAATAAATAAATTACAGAACAGTATTTACAAATTGAACAGGTGGGTGATCTATTAGTGTTGGTTTGAGTGACCGTAATACTAATATTGGTTAAACAGCCAGTTTTATGAAGAAGGCGAATGATGACTCTTTTTTGATGTTGCGGGGGAGGGAGTTCCAGTGTTTGGGGGCCCGGACGTGGAAGCTACTGCCCCCCGCGCTGCTGTTTTTGTATCAGGGTAGTACTAGACATTGATTGTAGTTGGATCTCAGTGTTCTGGGAGTGTCTTTTTTCTGTAGGGCGTTATTGAGGTAGATGGGGGCTTTAATGGCAAGGCATTTGTGCGCGATGAAGAGTGTTATAAAGATAATTCTGGCTTTGATAGGTAGCCAGTGAGCATCCTTTCTGTTCTTGGATATGTGGTCGAATTTTTTTTATCCCTAAGGCTGCTCTTAGAACTTTATTTTGCATAAGTTGCAATTTACTGAGGTTGGTATTGGAGATCCCTAGTAGTCATACGTTGCAGTAATCCAGATTGGATAATACCAGGGCCCTGGCCAGGGTGAGGCAATTGGTAGGAGACAGAAATTGCCGACTTAGTGCAGTTAGTTTGGAGGTGTAAGCCGTGGAAGATGCAAGCGTGCTGATAGGTTTAGTCATGGTGAGGTTGGCGTCTAGTACAGACCTAATGTTTTTACTTGCTTGAGCACTGGGATCAATGTACCATCTATATTAATAGAGGAGTAGTCCGGGTGGAGGGCAGCTATTTTAGATTGGGAGCCCACGATGAGAATTTCTGTTTTCTCATTGTTGAGGCAGAGACTATTCACTGTATTCCAAGGATGATGGCGTATATTTTATTAATGGTCAGGGTGTCTTGGTCATAATTCCCTGAGATGGGTATGAGAATGTGGGTGTCATCTGTAAAATTGGTGTAGATGACACACATATCGTCTAATGCCGAGAAGAGGAGCTTTTTGTAGGCGTTGTAGAGTGTAGGAGAGAGGCATGATCCTTGGGGTACTCCGATAGGGACTGGGATAGGATCGGCCGCTTCTTTACCTATGACAACTCTGGAGGTGCGTTCGGCTAGAAAATATTTCACCTACATAGTGGCTTCAATCGAGAAGTTGAAATCGTTGGCTAGTGAGGTACACAGTTTGTCATGGTCTACAAGGTCAAATTCTGAGGAAAGTTCTAACACCAAGAGTATGCAGAGTTCCCCTGAATTTCTGATGGTATCCATCTGGTTTTTGAGATCCAGGAGGGCTGTTTCCATATTATGGTTTGGACTAAAGCCAGATTGTCTAGTTCCAAGGAGCTGGTTCTGTTCAAGGTGTGCTTGGATTTGTGTGTATGCTATTTTATCGATGATTTTAAGTAAACATGGGACCGTAGTCATAGGGTGATAATTAGTGGGTATTGTGTGGTCCAGTGCGTTTCATTTTAGAAGTGGGGTGACCCAGGCTTCTTTAATGCTGGCTGGGACTGTGTTAGTGTCGAAGGAGGTATTGACAAAGTTGGTGCTGGTGGGGGTGAGGGTGGATGCGAATGCTTTGACTAGTTTAGCTGGGACATTATCACCTTTACAGTTAGAGGCTTTTAACTTAGAGATGGTGTCGAACACTAGCTCTTGAGTGACTGCTGTGAAATGGAACTGGGAGTTAGTGTTTTCATTGGGGATGGTTAGGGGGTTGGAAATTAAGGCATTTTTTTCTAATACCAGTCTTTTGGTAGTTATTTTGTTCTGGAGAAGAGCAATTTTAGAGACAACTGCATCTTGTATGGTAGTACACCATTCTTTAGTGGAATTGGTTGGGGATGTGACTAGGGTGGGATTTTCTAATTCTCTAAGGATCGAGAAGAGTTCTTTAGAATCTGATGAGACATTACTGGTCCGCATGTTATAGGCATTGGCTTTGTGGGAGATGATAGCTGTTTAATAGGTTTTGTTGGCATCATTGAGCACTTTGGTGGAGTCAAGGGTGGGATGTTTGTTATGGCAGTGTTCAATGGCATCCTTGTTTTTCTTAGTGAAACTAGTTCTTCGTCGAACCAAAAGTGGGACTTTTTGTAGGCACGTCATGTTTTGGTTGTTATCGGTGCTACTTTATCGATTGTAAGGGTGAGGCATTTATGGAAGTAGTCAGCAATGGTATTAGGGTCCTTACTGATGACTAGGTTATTTTTAGTGTTTTGTTAAGGATGGGGGCAAAGTTCTCTACAGTGAACTTGCAGGAGTTTCTACCTTCATAGGTGTCCATTACTTTGGTCTTGGGGGGACATGGTTCATCACTCATGAGTGTGAATTTTATGCAAAAGTGGTCTGTCCAGCCAAGGGGAGTGATTGAGTCAATAGTTAGATTGGTATTAAGGGAAAGGATCCAGTCAAGTGTTCTGCCCTTGATATGCGTGGGGGCGTTCACCAGTTGGGAGAAGTTCATGTCTTTAAGAGCTGAATGTAGGATTTCAGTTTTGTGGTCTAGGTCGTCATTGAAGCCTAGATTTAGGTCTCCGAGGATGATACATTTTGTGTTAGGTTTAATGAATGGGGTGAAAAATAGTGGCTAATAGAGCTAGGTGTTCTATAGATCACCACAATGTTGATTGTGGTTTTCTCATTCAAAGCGAGTTTACCCAGCAGAAGTTCATACCCTACAATGTCTTCGATAGGACTTACTCTGAGTTGTAAATTATTTTTAACTATTATGACTATGATCCGCTCTGAGGATAGTATAGTCGGGCGGGATGGCAACAGGATTAAGTCATGGATTTCGATAGCATGGTCGGGCGTTGATGAGGGCTCCTTTAAAGATGGTGGATGGCTTTGGTTCAGCTGGGGTCGCAATCTTGGGCGTCTGAGGATGGAGGGCAAAAGGAGTTCTTTTTTGGGTTAAGGCGGACGGTGGCGTGTAGTTTTTCTTTTGCCAGAGGCCATTAGTCTTTGCTGGTTTAGGTGTCACGAAAGAAGAGGTGTGGTGCCGGGGGAGTACTTTAGTACGAGATCTAAGGCGAAGAGTCCTATCATCCCCATTGATGGCGTAGGTTTTAGGGACTTGCTGTGGTCTAGGTAGTGACAGTGTTGTCTACTATAAAATCAGTGAGAGAGGGCTCTCTAGCAGGGATCCTAGTGGGTAGACTAAGGATGTGGGCATAATGTAGGCTGGCTGGAAATGGAGAGGTGGGTGGGAGGAATGGCGTCAGGCAAGGTATGGGCCAATGTCTGGGGCATGCCAGTCTGGATAGGCCATTTCTAGATACTAGGAAGTGGCTACCTGTACACGATGTGTTCTCTTGGATAAGGCAGAAAGGGAGCATGGTGATAAGTAGCCAAGCTAGCATATCTGTATCCAGAATGGGGTGGGGCTAGTGGGAAAGGTGTACAGTGCTGGGTTTAGTGGTGTTGGCCTTGGTGCAACATTCAGTGCTAAGTATAAAAATCAATGCAGAGTATAGTAGGCATAGGGCTAAATACAGGATTCAAAGCACAATGTTTGCAAGCCTGGGGCTAGAATCACGAGCCAAATGCTAAATGCAAGAATCAGATGCTAAATACTAGAGACAGAACACAGTTTAGCAGACGTGGAACTAGGTGCAAAGACTTCAATGCTAAATGCAGCAATCAAAGTACAGTTTAGCAATTATGGTGGTGGGTGTACAATTTAGCAAACGTGGGGTTAGCTGTACAGATACAAGTAAGCATGCATAGGGCTAAGTGCACGAGTCGGAGTGCGGGTTTATAAGTCAATGTAACGGTGTTAGCTGCTCACATCTGACAAGCCTTCTCTTGGGCTGGGTGTTGCCGGAGGCACGAGATATGGTAGCAGAGGTGGCACGCTCGGTCGTAGCGCAAGTGAGATAAAAGCGGCGGCAGGGCTTAGTTCACCGGAACTGTGGCTGGTAGAGGGTATTTAGGGTGGGGGGCTGAGCAGAGGTTCTGGGTGATCCTGTTGATTCAGATACAATCTACAGCTCACAACGGTATGCAAATATGTGCTTACAGCATGAAGGAGGTCAACACAGGTTATGAGGTAAAGATAGAATGTACTTAGGACATGTATTCACATCAATGAGGGAGATGTACTCACTTGTTGATGTACTCACTTATTGAATTGTGTGTACACTGAGTGAGCGTGTATCTTATTTGTAAACAGCAATGTAATTACAAACTGAGCAAGAGAAAGTATGTACAGTATGCAGACTGGATGCACAGAACACCACCCGAGATCATGCTGAGTGACCCAACAGACATGCATGTCTCATGTTCATCATTATTAGGGTATTCTTAGAACATGGAGGTGGCTTTGGGAAGCAATGGAGCAGGTTGCAATTCATAGGTGAAAGTACACGGGGAGGGAGGCAGATTGCAAGGGCTCAATACAAGTGAGCGGGGAGCAAGCAATGGCGTAGGGGAGGGAGGGTAAATGGCATCAAGGGACCTAAAAGTAACTAGGGGAGGACACAGTGTACGGGGTGGGAGGATCCGATCGCCAAGTCTCAGGGTAGGTGGAGAGTGGAATGTGTGTGTACATCTAGGCAGAAGTCATTCCCTGAAGAGGAGGG
This sequence comes from Ambystoma mexicanum, assembly GCF_040938575.1. Lineage (NCBI taxonomy): Eukaryota > Metazoa > Chordata > Amphibia > Caudata > Ambystomatidae > Ambystoma > Ambystoma mexicanum. The sequence continues at coordinate 1,423,644,936 of NC_090924.1, forward strand.
CCTTGAGTTCCTTCTAAAAGTGAGGGGGTGCATCTGGTATTGGAGGGGTGTGGCTCCAGAGGCTGTCTTCTGGTTCTTTCCTTCCTGCAATGGTGAAGTCCAAGTCTGCACATGGCCTTGCTTCTGAATTCTTTTGTGAGGGATGTTTGTGTGTAAGGGGTGAGTGTGGGTGATGTGTGGGTGTGCGCAATGCATACATCTGTTTGGCGTCAGGCAGGGCTGCATTATGAAAGTTATTGATAGGGACAAGGCTGGCTTATATTGCTTGTGCAACATCATCCAGTTTGCTATATTGAGAATTTTGGAATAGATTGTGGCGCAGCTTTATCAGTGTGATTTACAGTGACCATACAAGCCTAGAACGTATCTGCAGCTTCATAAAAGTTATTTATAGTGACCATAATTCCATAGATTGTAGCCACAAAATCAAACGCTTTACACTAGGAATGCTGACATTTATTATGGAGTCATCTTCTTGAAATGATTTACACTGGCAATGCTGGGTTATATCGTGGGTACAGCTGCATAAAAATGATTTACAAGGGCAATCCTGGAATATGTTGTAAACTCTGACATCATGGAAATGTCAAATGTTCCTATGTACTGTTGGTGACATTGCATCTACTAGAAGGCATTACCCTAGAGAACCAATTTTAAATTTTATGACTTTTAAACCACTTTTCTCCAGAATATGCTGTAATCTGATGATTTCAACAGAGTGTTTACAAATCGTGCGTAATACCTGGATTCCCGTGCACTACTTACAGCTCTCTTGCTATGCTTGCACTCATTTGTGGAGGATGTTAATGCCTCAGCACTAAAGATATTGACCTGATGCCACTGCTCTTGAATCGTTTACAATGCAAGTGCCCCCTCAGGAACCACCCCACCACTTGCTTGAAAAGTTGCCTCCGCTACTGCAATGTGCATAATAACATTGCTGGCCGTGCACAGTCGAGGCTGGAGCATTTGGGTTCCAGGCGCCAGGCATCACCCCCTGGTTTCTATGCTATGTGTACGATATAAGATTTGTTTGACAAGTTTACGTCTTTCACGTAGCGCATGCACATCACGCCGCGGTGGCAGCATGATCATCATAATCATTAGGCATGAGTTCTGACACAGGCTAAGTCAGGCTAAACCCAGAGTCTGTGGCAGAATACTCTTCTTTGAAGAGCTTTGAGGTGTGGGGGTAACTGCAAAGTTAAAACCAGGACTGGACTATCAACTCCATAAGGGAATAGACAATGTTGGCATGTAAATGCCGGTTCCCATGGGAGGAAGGAAATATGGTATGCAAATTGTGTAGCTGTTTTGTTAAACTACCCATAGCAATCTAAGTTGGATAAAGGGAGGTTTACGAATCATGTTACCTATTGATTGATTGTGTTCTTGGGTGAGTCTGTTTACTGTGTCCTGCAGTGAAGAAAGTGTTTACTGTTTTTGTCCTAATAGAAACAGGAGAATAAGTGTCCCAGACTAATGGACACTTCCATCCCCTGCACACTACATATAATGATGTTTATCCGTCAGATATCATTTCTATTTAGAGAGTTCAAAAAATCAATTGATTGAGTTACTTTAGTGGTACGAGTTTGGAACAGGTTATAGGTCACAGTTCATTCGTTCATGTTCAGATTTATGATAACACTTTGACAGAAAAAAAATCATGTTTGTGTTACACATGAGGTATTAATTCCATACGTCATACTTAAAGTTATTTAGACAATTAAATTTGAGCTAAACGCGTTTCAGGAATAAAATCCCTTCATCAGGAGCGGAAAGATCACCCATTTCTTATTCTTCAGAAATGTTTTGCTTCACTTCTAATCTACAACATAAGAGAAGAGGGACTTAAGTGTTACATTTCTGTAGTTTAAAATACTTAATGAATAATAAGTGATTAAATGGTATCAACTTCCAAATAGTTTATTTCTCAATACTTGATTAGGTTCGGCTGCGTAATCTCATAAATTATCTATATGTAATCACTGATTGCTTATGGGAAGTACTGTTAATTCCTTTTAAAGTAATCACATGGCAAGTCCTAAAACAGGGACATTCCTGTGTCTACATTGTGGACATTGCAATAATATCCAAAGGGGTGAGTTTGTGAGACACCCATTTACTGACTATAAACTATTGATCTACTGCCTTATCTGTCCATGTGGACTTTACTATATAGGACAGACAACACAAAAAATGAAAGAGAGAATAACAGAACACAAATCTAACATCAGAACGAAAAATGTCAAATCCCCAGTAGGCAGACATTTTATGGAAAAGAGACATTGCATATCAATGCTTAAATTAAATGGAATGTCTGCATCTTCATCGCTTCACGGATCTAATCTAGCAGAGTCCAGAGTACACTTGGAAGGGGGAATGGCTGACCTTGTAACTCTTACCACTCTTAATGTGGCGGCTGGACGTCTAGGATAGACATCTAGGATGGTCGTTGTGGCTCCCACTTCTGACACCATCTATCATGAAGATGAGTGGCTTTCATGAAAAGGCACAACACTAAAAGTATGGGTTTCTTAATATTTGTTTAGCAAAGTTACAGATTTCATTCATAAATAAGAAGAAACTCCAATGAAAAGCAATGGGTTTTATGTCTCCCACTTTGGGGGTTTCCGAGGATCACACCATGTCACTCACAGACTCTCTTTGTAGGGATTCTTTGTAATACTGGTCGATGAGTTGAGTACATTGGGGACCACATCTCCCAGTCCTTCATCCCTGGTGTGGGGAATCCCTTTTCAGTTTGAGTAGGGTTCAGACCAAGGTTCCACGGTTGCCAAAGTAAATGCCAGGATTTTGCATTGACTGTCCGGCAGGAGAAGGGTTCTAGCTTCTAGACGAGATCGCAAGGATGCACCGTCTCCATAAGATGCCAAGCTCGCTGGAAGTGGGAGTATCCAGTACACACTATTGAACCTGAAGTCCAGTAGTATTCTCATTCTCCACCTCGGCCAGGAAGCAATGTCCGGCTTGTCCTTGTCCATTATGTTAGGGTTATAAAACTCTTAACTGCAGTTGGTGGTGAGATACTAGACATGTCGCCGTTGTCACGGTGTGCGTGAAGGCCCTCAAAAAGGCGAGGTGCTCTATAGAAAACCTCTTTGCACTACACAATGCGCTGAGCCTGTTGGTTGGTTGCAGTTCTATTGCAAACTTTGTCAAATGCCTACACTCTGTGGGGAAGAAGTGCATTGTGGCCTGGTGTTCCCATTATCACGGGCTTCCGTTGCCAGCAGTGCTGTTAAAATGGTACTAAGTGAAAGTGTCTTTTGAAAAAAGGCAAACAGAAAATCGAACTGTCACACCCCTGGACACACAGGGGCGCTCAGTGGCTAACAGGCGTGGCCGGGCCGAAAGAGAGAAACCGCAGGAGTGAGAGGTATGTGTTTTGTTTGTGAGTGAGTATCTGACTGTATTTCTGGGAGTGAGATATGTGTTTTGTTTGTGAGTATCTGACTGTGTATTTCTTGGAGTGAGAGGTATGTGCTTTGTTTGTGAGTATCTGACTGGGTATTTCTGGGAGTGAGAGGTATGTGCTTTGTTTGTGAGTATCTGACTGGGTATTTCTGGGAGTGAGAGGTATGTGCTTTGTTTGTGAGTATCTGACTGGGTATTTCTGGGAGTGAGAGGTATGTGCTTTGTTTGTGAGTATCTGACTGGGTATTTCTGGGAGTGAGAGGTATGTGTTTAGTTTGTGAGTGAGTATCTGACTGTATTTCTGGGAGTGAGATATGTGTTTTGTTTGTGAGTATCTGACTGTGTATTTCTTGGAGTGAGAGGTATGTGCTTTGTTTGTGAGTATCTGACTGTGTATTTCTGGGAGTGAGAGGTATGTGCTTTGTTTGTGAGTATCTGACTGGGTATTTCTGGGAGTGAGAGGTATGTGTTTAGTTTGTGAGTGAGTATCTGACTGTATTTCTGGGAGGGAGAGTTATGAGTTTTGTTTGTGAGTATCTGACTGTGTATTTCTTGGAGTGAGAGGTATGTGTTTTGTTTGTGAGTGAGTATCTGACTGTATTTCTGGGGGTGAGAGGTATGTGTTTTGTTTGTGAGTATCTGAGTGTGTATTTCTGGGAGTGAGAGGTATGTGTTTTGTTTGTGAGTTAGTATCTGACTGGGTATTTCTGGGAGTGAGAGTCATGTGTTTAGTTTGTGAGTGAGTATCTGACTGTGTATTTCTGGGAGAGAGAGATATGAGTTTTGTTTGTGAGTATCTGACTGTGTATTTCTGGGAGTGAGAGATATGAGTTTTGTTTGTGAGTGAGTATCTGACTGTGTATTTCTGGGAGTGAGAGGTATGAGTTTTGTTTGTGAGTGAGTATCTGACTGTGTATTTCTTGGAGTGAGAGGTATGTGTTTTGTTTGTGAGTGAGTATCTGACTGTATTTCTGGGGGTGAGAGGTATGTGTTTTGTTTGTGAGTATCTGACTGTATTTCTGGGAGTGAGAGTCATGTGTTTAGTTTGTGAGTGAGTATCTGACTGTGTGTTTCTGCGGGGGACTAAGGGGAATGTTTGTGATGAGCAGGGGAGCAGGTACATTTCAGTTTGTGGGTCTGTGTCACTTGGGGGGTTTGAGGAAAAATGCTTTGTGCAGGGAATGGAGGTGATGGGGGAGGAAAGGGTGGCGTGGGGGGTGAAACCGCATGATTTCTAACTGATCCCACCAGTGCGGTAGAGGGTAGGATTGACTTCCCAGCTGTTAGCAGAGTGGGGGGAGACACACTCAGAAGTGTCATAATTCCGCATTTTGTGTTCGGCCTTGAAAATGCAGAAATATCACATAGAACCGATAAAATAGGCTCCTTGTTGACAGTATTGTCATCGTCCAGGCACGCGTAGCGCCAGCGCCTGATTCCTCGTCAATGTCCCGGGGCCTGGTTCTCTAAACGTTGCACCATCGCTAAAACCTGCGGCAAAACCAACGTTTCCCTGCGTTTGTGATAGGCAATGGAGCACACAAGCATTGCCCCAATCCACGATACATCAACCTGTTTGCAGTGTGCACTGTCTACTGCATGACCTAAACATTAAAGAGATTTCGAGCACAGTCCTGTCTCTCACATTCGAAAAATGGAGCAACATTTAGTTTTTTCCGAATTGCATCAGCAGAAATAAATATGAAGAATCGGCCCGTGTCCTGGGTTTTCTTTCCTTGGTCTGTTGATCCTAGCTAAACTTACCACACTGTGGAAAAAGGTGGCAACACTAGTTTGCGCCATTGCACAAATCTTTGTGATATGGTTTTGGGCCAAAGCGCTTACTCCATTGGGCATTCCACAAGCAGCAAAACTGGTGCTAAGTCTGTTTGCTCCCTTTTTAGCACCGGTGCAAATGTTAGATCATCTGTCCCTGGCATCCCATGAGCAAGACCACCGCCTTCCCACAATGCAAAGGGGACCCCTCCCTGCGGCTCTCGGGGGTCCAGCACAAGGCCGCCCTGACACACGGCTGGCAAGTGCTGGCTTTATTTATGTCCCATCGCCGGCTTATTGCCAGCAGCGCCCTGCCCTGTCACTTCACAGCGCGATGGATGCTGGCCCCCTCTTCCTGCGGAATTGGGAAAATTGTTTCTGAGACAAAGCGCATCAATCTTCCAGAATGAAGGGGCGGAAGGGGAGGCCAACGCAGGCCGGATGCATAACTTTGCTGAGCGAGAAGGTTATATGCTCTGAACAGGTGTCGCCCCTTCCTTGCCTGTGTATCCATCATGGCGTGAGCAGAGAGGCAAGGATCACCTCCTTATCCCTAATTTACGAGATGTCCGCAGGCCACTGTTCCAAATAGAGACTCAAAGCAGCAGAAGGCTCAAGGTATAGAAAACACAAAAGCCCACATGTTAAAAAGTAGAACATCACTAGAGGAACTTCATAAAATCTGATGCACGAATCAATCGACCTGCTGGGCCTGTTTCCTGCTGGACCGCCCTCTTTCTCTCCCTTTATCAACTATTTCTTTGTTCAACTGTCTGAAGGTGTAGGTGAATGAATGTGTATCAATTGATACACTAATTGTGATTGTTTTTTTACTTGATTTAAATGCGTCTGATTTCATGTTTTTTGACTTGATGTTTTGCTATTTCTATAATTATCAATTTACTAATTTTATATGTTAAATTGCTTTATGTGAGATATGTATGTGTAAAAGTTTTGTTTTTTCTTTAAAACCGTATTCACAATAAAAATAAAATAGACACATTTAAAAAAAAGTAGAATAAAAAATAGAAATGACAAATGGAAACTGTCACCACATCTTTCCGATCGTGATCTTTGGGGTGCTTGGTCCATCTGTGAACAACGACCACGCGTCCCCAATTTGATCTCCTAGAGGAGTTGTTTTTGAGATGGTTGTGATTAATCGATGATGCGCCGATCCCCTTGTTTTGTGAGATCTCTATTGGAAAGATGTGGTGACTGGTTCTATTTTTCATTTTTTTTTGTTTTGGAAGCGTTTTTCAATGGTCACACTGATGTGGATAAGTATTCAGACAGAATCAAAATGCCCGTCAACCAATGATTTGATGTTGGATGTTGAGAAATAAAATAGTGATGTAAAAATGAATATGTAGGATGTTCTTATGTAGCTTGTGATTTTAAAAGAACCCTCCGCAAGTTCATGACTTGACCAGCGATTGGCATTTTTACAACATTCCAGGTTTAATATTCTTTTACTTATAAAGAATAGATGGCATTTGGGATTAGACTTTGTTTTATTCAAGACTAGTGGTTGTACCCGTGCTTTGCACCATAATACCTACAAACAAAAAAAAGATTAGATAAAGATTTATTTATATTTTATACTTTTTATATTGTCTACACAACAGAGCCTACAAAGATGCCAAATTACAGGTTTGTAGCATGTTTACAAGTATGTTGAACATTTGGAACAGACACACACACATATCCAAGCATTGCAGATCGCTTGAAGAAAAATTAAAAAAAATAAAAATTAGTAAAATGTATATTTTATACTTTTTACATGGTCTACACTATAGAACCTACCCATATGCCAAATTTCAGGTTTGTAGCATGTTGGGAAGTTTGCGGAACATTTCGAACAGACACACACACACACACACACACATATCCAAGCATTGCAGATTGCTTGAAAAAAACGCTTTAAAAAAAAAGAAAATTAGTAAATTCAGAGTTCAGAGGAGAATTGCCTAGCATTTCGGTGCTGAACTGCCCCTGGGCAGGACAAAGACTGATATGTAGGGATATTTCTCCTCTGTGAAAGGCACTGTGAGCTAAAGACTTGGTTGAGACTCTCCCAGGGGCCATCCACCCAAGAACAGGTCAATGGGCTGTGTTCGTGCTGGTAGAGAGACTCCCAGACCGCCCTTTGTTTTGCTTATTCAGAGAAGGCTAAAATCCTTGAAAAGATGAGGGAAGTGAATTGCATATCATACAATAATGCTCCGGTCACGATTTTCCAGGACCTCTCCGCATTCACCCTGGCCGGAAGACGGGTGTGCTCTCCTCTCACGCAATGCCTTAGAGTGAAGGGGATTAGGGATCGCTGGGGATTCCCCTTTTCAATTGCGTTTGAGAGCAGGGGACATAAATACAAATTGATGTCTGAGGAGGATACCAGAGGAGCTATGGAGGATTGGAGGAAGTATCACAGAGGAGTCTAAGAAGGGGCCGACGAGAGACAGAAGCTATGTCACTGGCTCGAGGAAGTTTAAGAGAGCGTTTTGGTTGGATAAGGATGTTGATCGGGGATGGTTATAGGGGGCATCAAGTGATTTTGCAAACTGACAAGCATGGGCAGGGACACTTTTCTCGTAGATGTAAGATCTTATAGACTTGATGAGCCACAATATAGTGGGGTGTCTTGAGTAATGTCATTTATCTCCAATGGCTAGTATATTGAAAGCAATGATTATTGGGTCCTTAAATGCTACGGCATGAACTCGCCCATGAATCGATCGTTGGTGATTAGAGAGTATACACGTTCCAAGTAAGATGTGTTTTTCCTCCTGGACACTCAGTGGTTAAAGGAGCAGGGGCACCCCCCCTAGAGACTAAACAGATCAATGACTTCTATCATGCCTCGTACATGGCTAAGAAAAGAGGGGTGGTAATCATAGAGTCCTGTCGCCTGGGTTTGGGGGTGGAGAAAGTGTTCAAAGATCCTTATGCTCGGTATGTATTTCTGCAAGGAAGGATTCAGGGAAATGTCTTAACACTGGGTACTGTGTATTGCCCCAATGAGGGACAGGTCTGGTTCTGGAAAAAGGTTAAGGAAAAACATAAGAACTTTGTGGAAGGCCCTCTAATAGTGGGGTGTGGGGGGGTTATAACATGGTCCTGGACCCAGTTAGGGATAGGAAGAGAAAGGGGGAAGTGGAGTCAACTCAATATAAGAAAGGGGACTCCAAAAAATGTCACCAGTTAAATCGGGAACTGGGCATGGTGGATTCTCTGACACCCTCGCCATCCGGTGAACAGCCATTCACATTCTATTCTCAGATTCACAACTCCAGTTCAAGGATTGAGACATGTTTCTGGATTGTGTGTGAATCCGGTGCCATGGTCGGACCATGACCTAGTGTGTGTAGAGGTCATGGAGGGATGGGGAAAGTTATGAAGGGGTAGGTGGAAATTCAATGACTCCCTTTTAAAAGAGAGACTTCCCAGACTCTCCTTACCAGAATTAAGGAGCAGTTTGACTTTAATGATAATGGGGAGGCGGGACCAGGCACGTTGTTAGAGAATTCTAAGGCTACGATTAGGGGAGGGGCGATTCGGATGGGTTCCCCTAAGAAGAGAGAAAGAATGAAACAGGAAGAAGACTTGAGAAGTAAAATTGCGGTAGTTCAATCAGGAGGAGCCCAAAAGAGATCAATGACTTCACAGCAGGCAGGGAAATTGAAAATGTCTGAAGCCCAGCTCAAAGATCTAATGGTGCATGACACAGAGAAGAATTTACTCTTTCTCAAGCAGATGTATTATGAGAAGGGTAATAGGGCAGACAGCATTCTGACATGGAGACTAATTGATACCCAGAAAAGTAAGATGGTAGGGGCTATAAGATCTAACCAGGGGCCTTCCACTACAATTTAGAGAACATTGGAGCACATTTCAGGAGATATTATGAACGGCTGTTTATGTCAGAGTATGGGGAATGGGTTGTATATAGCCGAGTTCCATGAACCTCTGCCAATTCCGAGGGTCAAAGGAGGAATTTAGTTTTTTCGGGAGCATACAAAAGGCGCACTACGTCTCCCAGCATTCCTATCATTTAGGCTTTCAAACTCCACTATAATGCGACAGAGCTTCCCAGACCCATAGTGGAGCTAAGCCAGCTGTGAGTGACGCGAGCGGCATGTCGCACACGTTCTGCGTCCAGCGTTCGCGTTCCCTTTAAGTTAGAAAGTCGCTGCGATATCCCACTAATTGAGAGGCAGTAACCTATTCCATGGGCTTTTCCGGGGGGTAACGTCCCTCGCTTTGCTCAGTCTTTTGGCTTGGGCTGCCGGCAGTTACTCCCGGTATAGCCGTGCAATGGGTTACTAACACCATTTTTCATTGCTTCCTCGTGCTGCTCCATCAGCACCTCATTTTCCTTTCTTTATTGGTCCAATATCACCAGATTCAGAGTTTGGCAGTGACCGTAAACACAGGTTGAATCCCAAGAACTACATGTATTTAGTGACTGCCTGATTACAAGTTGATTATCACACGCCATATCTAGTGCATGGTGAATGGACACAAATCAACATGGTTTATTTTATGTGTGAAACACTGCATGCAGCATAGCTGGAAAAACTGCATGTGTTTTTGCAATCGGATTATAAATCGGAAAATTGCCAGAATGACACATAAATATCTCATAGGTTTTACTCACATAGGACTCTCTTTATAATCGCATCTCATACATGAAACGATGTGTACTATGGTGGTAGGGTGATTAACTGCACTGTTGTGGCTATAGCATGTTTGACTTTGAAATGTACTCCCTACCGACTACGGTTGTTTCAGCTTCACACATGCCATTATGTCCCATTCTTTTTGAGAGAGGCTAGTCCAGTCCTGGTTTTAACTTTGCATGCTGAGACTTGTAGTCCCTGATTCCCGCATTGTAAATCCCGGACTATAAGTACCAGAATGGAGTGTTAAAACCAGGACTGGACTATCATCTCCCGAATGGACTTGGAAATGTTGGTATGGATGCACCTCTTGAATCCCAAAACACTGAAAGCTAGTTTCATATGACCTCCTTTGAAAAAAAAAAAAAAGACCCTAGACCCAGATGACCAGGCCAACTACCGGCCCATTAGCACCCGGGCCAGGGGATGCAGCCAATCAGGTTCCTCAATCGCTGGATGAATTCGATGATCCAAGCACGCGTTCCGAGCAATCCGGCAGTTGCTTCTTCCGCCCCACCATCTTCACCCCACCATCCCTTCCCTTCACATAATTCTCCCTGTCCCTCCCACCCCCACTTACCTGACGGCTGTGGCGGCGGCAGCCACTTCTCCAACTTCCTTCTTCCTGCTGCCATGGAAATGGAGGTTGGGCTCCGCTTGGAACCTTATCTTCCGGCTCCGTGCGGCCATCTCTACACAGTCTTTTCTTTGAATGAACGGGACGCCACTAGGCATCCCATTCATTCATAGGACAGACAACATTCACATCACCACGGATTACCAGATTGGCAACCCGAGGTGCTAATGGCATTAGTAACCTGTTCCATGGGCTATACCAGGGTTAACGTCCCAGTGCTCTTGTTAAAAGCCCTCACTTCGCTCAGGTCTTTAACTTGGGCTGCCTGGCTGTTACCCCTCGGTATAGCCCATGGAACGGTTTACCAATGCCATATTGCGAGCCTTCCGTTTATTGGCAACATCTCTGGGAAAGTAGTCGCTACACAACTACTCGCCAGAATCTATCAACTACACCTCCTAAACAACTATCAGTCGGGGTTCCATTCCAAGTGTAGCATCGAGACAGCCACCATCCACGAGGCGGATGATGCCCTCCAAATCATGGATTAGGGTGACTCATGCGTCATCGTCCTCCTTGACCGATCAGCTGTATTTGATACCGTCGACTACTGTATCCTCCTCTCACCGATAGGATGGTATTCTAATGCACTGTCCTGAATTGGTTTAACTCCTACCTCTCGGGCATACACCAGGCCGCCCAGAAGAACACATTGCTTCCTAACTGTCTCCCAGTCTCCTGCACAGTCTACCAAGACTCCATCAGCTCACCAATCCCATTTAACCTTTACATGGAACCTCTGAGTATTCTCATCAAATACCCCGATATAGCCATGCACCAATATGCAGATGATGCCCAGTTGTGCATGAGAATAAAAAGTCTGTAGGACATCAGTCGTCTCAGCGATTACCTAGTCATCAGTTAGCCCTGCATGTCCTACCTCAAACTTAACCCGTCCTCACTGGTCCCCCCGTTAAACAACAACTTTTCCAACAATGGCTCAATGATATGCAACTAGAAGAATTTAATCTGCAACTCTTGGATTCAGCAAATCCTTAGGAATCACTATTGACAGCAGACTGTCCTTCCAGAAACACATAGCCTAGAAGGAGCCCATGCCATCACCATGGGCTCCTAGCTGCTCACTTGGTTCCCCTAGGCTTCCACTGCAGCTATTTTTATTAATGGGTGCAGAAATTAGACCTAACCAACCCTGTCCTATGCAAACTACATTGGATTCCTTAGAGCATTAGAAGAATAAAGACCCAAAAAATGGATCAAGAATCCTACACTCATCAAATAAAAACAATCAGACGAAACTATAAGGCCTGGACAAAGAATCATAAAGTCCTCCTTCAACAAAGAGACGGGGAGCGTATGTTAAAGCTAGTCTCAGACTCAACCTCAAGAAGCTTCTGGTCGGCAATACGAGAACTGGACTCCCAATCTAATAGCACGTTATGCAACCCGGTGTCTGAAAAAAGATGGACAGAGCATCTGAGGAATGGCTTTGGGAAAAAAAATAAAAGAACCAGAATGAGAGCCATTAGACATAGGCTGGAAACTGCGAGTAGAAGAGATTGGAATTATGGAGGTAATATCCAAGGCCTCAACATCAAGAGCTGCAGGTGCCAACGGCCTCACCTACCAGGTACTCAGAAATAATCCACCACTGTGGGCAAAACTATTGAAATGACTCTTCTCTGAGATTCTACAGCAAAAGAGCTTATCCCCGTCCTGGAAGAAAGCAGTGATCATACCATTCTTCAATGAGGGGGATAGACTAAATCCCTCAAACTACCCTCCTATTGCCCTCCTGGATATCGAGAGCAAAATATTCATGAGGCTTTTGTTAAATGAACTCTTGTTATGGGTAGAAAAGGAGGAGGTATTGTCCCGATGCCAAACAGGGTTTAGGAAAGGCCTATCAACGGCCTTGAATGGAATTATGCTAAACCTACTGAGTGAAAAATCAATGGTCAAGGGAGGATTACCATTATTCGGGACCTGGATAGATTTGTCCAAAACGTTCAACCAAATTGATAGACCAAGGCTTGGGCACAAATTGAGAAAAAAGGGGGTCCCAGAGACACTCCTGTCAATGTTAATGGAACTCCACAGGGGAACCAGCGTAAGAGTACGTTTGGACAACAAGGGCCATCTATCAGATTTAGTCTTAGTAGAAAGAGGGGTAAGACAGGGTTGCCTGGGGGCACAAAAATTCTTCAACCTATTCCTAGCCGATGCAGGGGAATATTTTAACCCGGCTGCGTTGGCCAGCCCAGAAATTGGTGGTGAAAAAATATTCTGGCTGGCCCACGCGGACGACATTATCTTGCTTGACAGAACTGCCATCGGCAGAGGTAAGAAGTCCAGGTTACTGGTATTTAAACACCCAACGAAAAAGGCCAACTTCAAGCAATGGGTCTTAGATGGGCAGAAAATCACACAAGTAGAAGATCTTACGTACCTAGGCTACAAGATCTATGAAAGCCCAGCTAACCACAAAGCAGAAAGAGACCTACGATTCAAAACACTCTCCCTAATTCCCCATTTAATTAAAATCAGAGGGAAATATTGCAAATTCTCAGTGGTCCCAATGATAAAATACTATCTGGTTAAGATAGTGCCAATTTTATTTTATGGCCTAGAAGCCAAATCACAATTTTGGGACTTGAACTGGGGCAAAGTGGAGGGCAGAATCTGGAAGAAGGCTTTAAATCTGCCATGGAGTACATCAGGAGGACAGTTGAGATTCGAATTGGGATTAAAATCCCTGAACTGTCTAGCAGAATGGAAGCTGTTATCCCTCTACAGGGAAATCGCATATCCAAAAAAGGGTTCCCTGTATGAGGAGATCAAAAAATATCATAACCAACTGAAATCAGGGATCCTGCAGGGACTAGAACAGAAATCAAAAAAAGCCCTAGCCAGAGCGGGCCAAAGCCTGGAAACATTGGATAAAAATCCCCTGAAGGTAAAAAAAGAGTTGGAAACACTAGACTGGATAGAGACAATTGGGAAAATAAGATCATCTATCCAAAGAACACCTTTCTGGTCGTCAACAAGAAAGTGGGAACCCTCCCTAGGTACCTAGAAAAATTCCTGGACGAAAAGATCAGAAACAATTAAACCTACAGGGGAAATACTGGAAGTGCAAAATCAATCTGAACGGGCAGTGCAATATTGTGAGAGATGTGTGATTTAAAGGAACCAGTCTCTGAGACATCTAATGCTTGAATGCAAAGGAACATGGGATCAAAGAGTAAGAATACTAGGGAGATTCGTAGAAAGAACTGATTGGCTATCATCAGAGAATACTTGGCATAGAATAATAGCAGGACATGAAACGCAGCTCACAGCAGCAGTGGTAAGATTTCTCCATTCAATACACCTGATGGACAGTAATATCCCAACCAAAAGGAAGGTCTGAAGAAACAAACATAGTCCAGCACTACCGGAAATTTAACGATCATCCGGAAATTTGGTTGGAGTATTAACAAATTAATGACATTTTGATATATTTATTACTTGGCGGGGGAGAGGGGCATTCAAATAGAAATGAGTGGAAGAGCTGTCTTAACATGGAGATCTTCACAAACCTTAAAATAAACATTTGCCACAAATGAACTGCGAAAGAGAAAGGAGGAAGGTTCGGACTCCAGAAAAAGCTTTACCTCTACTATTTTGTCTTTTTTCCCTCTCCTCATTTTCCTCATCTTCCTTTTTAGTTTTTTTAATTCATTTTACTTTTTTTTTTCTTAACTTAGTATCGGAAACGAGCAAGACTAAAGGAAATGAAAAATTTCATTTTAGAAAGTTGAACATCAAATTGTAAAGTTTTTGTTTTAATCTAATGTATGTAGACTGTAAACCAAATACAATTAATACAAAATAAAAAAACTACATTGGTATCTTCAGGCCAGGAAACTGTTCAAGACTGCATGTTTCATGCACAAAGCAGTCACAAGTAGCACACCAGCATACCTGGTAGCTAAGCTACAGATATCTATCTGGTGGGACATGCTCCTGGCATAAATCTACAAACCGACTTGATTCAAAACTAGGCTGCACTAGTCACGGGTGAGTGACAATCCATCTCTTGTCACGCACCCACCCTCTGGAACTCGATCACAGTATCGACTCAGAATGCCTCCACAATTCTCCAATTTTGCAAAATCTCTCAGAACATGCCTTTTTACAACTGCACCCGACGATGGACCAATCCCAATGGACGCACAGAAGACAACTCACAGGACTGCACTGCTGTTAAAAGATGCCAGTCCAAATGCTGGCAACCAAAGCCATGTACAGCACTGGGCTGCTCTCGAGCTAGGTCGACGCTTTCAACAATAAAATAACAATACATTGAGAAGCTGTCTGTGGGCCCGATTACAACTCTGGCGGTAGCTGTGCCGGTAAAACCAGCAGGATGCCGCTGGAGTTGTGATTTTTTCCGGCGCTTGGATTCACGGAAACACCAGTGGTTTACGACCCTGGTGTTCCTGGAAATCAGGCACCGGAAAATCGTTAATCCCATTCCCATTGGGAATGGTAATGCCGGTGCTACTGTGAAAGTCTGCAGGCGGGTGCCGTCCCAGACCTGGCGGGCGGGACAACAGTCACCTGCAGATTCGGACTCTGCTGGTCCGGTTACAACGGTGCTGGTAGGCTTATCAGAACCATTGTTACCGGACTGGCACACTCGTAATTAGGCCCTATGTCCTGGACAGACTCAGCCCTCTCCTGCTAGCACCAAAGGACACGTGGTGGAACACTGTCTCTTACAGAGCTGTCAATGTTGAGCCACAAGATTCAGGACATAAGGTAGACATTCCACCTCTTTTTGACCTCCTAAATTGCATGTGGTTGGGTTAGAGATGACCACAACCTTGTCCCTTATGGCTTCCCAGGGCAGTGTTGGAGCTTCCTATTTTTGATGACCTTTGCCACCAACTCTTCAAGGACCTCCAGCTATGCATTTGAGAACACACCGCTGGTGGCCATTCCAGCGAGAGCCTCCCACAACACCTTCTGATTCAACTTGGATACTCATCTTGTCGGGATGGCTACAGGAAGGATGGTGTTCGGAATGGATTGTGCAATCCAAAATGGCGGTTATACAGCTGCCTGTTTCATCCCAGTTTTCACATACAGTGACAGTTTGTTCCCATTACGGCATACACAACTAGCAGTAAAGGAAAAAACACGCCAAGACCCTCGGATCTCCAGTTGTGTGTACAGACTGCAGATGTTTTCGGCAAAAATGTCCAATGGACTTACTTTATGCACCTTTCACATGTCAATATATTACTCAACTTGCATTCTGTCAATTTTTTTACAAAATATCGGCCAGGTTTACAGCATTTTCACAGTACCACAGTATACTGCATATGGTATATATATATATATATGGTTTTTCCCATCCAGAAAAGGAGTGGGCAATGCCAGCAGCTGTTGCACATAAATCCAACAACAACACACTTCCTTAACTGGCAAGAAAAGTTCTACATATGAACTCACACATAAATAAACGTTATCATGAATTAATTGCACTCTTGCCTTAAGAGCGACCTTAGAAATGTCCATCAAAAGGAACTTAACTTTTTTATCTATGTTAATATATTGAAGATCTACTATTGGTCAACACGACTGGGGTCAAGGCGAAGTTGTTGGGCCGAGACTGGATCCTCATGAAGGATAAATGAATGGCTCACAAGACCACAGTCCCGGTCTTGTTCTGTGAACCACTAGGAGACACGAGAGCCAGGCTCCTGGGAAAGGTCTTCGAGGAATCAGCACAGGAGGAATGGTGGCCAATCCTAAAGTGGGGGGGAGGGGCTATCTTTGACGCTGGCGCTTTTGAATTTGGTTAAGTGGATCTTTGGCATACTGGAACAAAAGGACACTAAAGACACAAAAGACAGCCTCACACGTGACGGACACAGGGGGCCTGGCTCCCTCTGAATCTTCGCACAGAGAAATTGTATCACAACTGCACTTGTGAGGCACTTACATTCTTCGTCATTTTCTTTTAAATATTTCACTGCTTTTTGTTGTCATTTTATTTTCACTTTTTTATGCATGTGTATCTGCATCTAGGGTTTTGTTTTAAATCAATTGACCCAATAAAAAACAAAACACTTTAATGTCATTAGAACCACTAGAGACAGAAGTGGTCACTTATTCTTGTGGTTGCCTCAGATTATGATTCCCTCAATCCCTCTTTCCTAACCCCTCCCCCACAAACGTGCAATCTGGGCGAGAGCAACCATGAGGCAAGCTAGGCACGCGCCCAGGGCGTCCGTCACCTGGGCCCGCAGTAAAGGCACTGCTACTGTTGCAATGCATCTGACATCCACGTGACAAGCTGTGCCCGGGTTCATGGGGAGGGTGGATTCACAACAACAGAGGAATGAAGAGCCTTTTAGATAACACAATGAGGCCTGCAACATGCTTTCTGGTGAAGCAATACCCAGTCCCTGTAAGAAGGGCTCTCCCCTCCAATGGATGCACCCATTTGCACAAAAGATGCAGGAGGTGCAGAGAGCGAAATTCACACCAGGCCCGGCGCTGCACCCTTACTTCAGTAGCCAGTTACTGACATGAGGGCGGGGCAAAGACGAAACAGAAACTGTCCCAGGACTGCTCTGTGGTGGTGCGCGGACTGCGCGTGGGCAGTGCAAAACAGAGAAGCCGCTGGAAAAAGACAGACGGACAACTGTGTGCCGTGCTTCTCTCCGGAGGAAGTTGAAGTCGGCCAGCAGAGAAGTGCCGGGGTAAAGTTAAGAGGGGGAAGAGGAAATGGTAGGGGGAAGAGGGATGTGCGGGAGAGGGCCGCGGAACTGGATCGGGGGATTATGCCCTAAAAGCAGAGGGAAGGAGGATGGAGAAGGGGTACTGAAGAGTCAAGGGTAAAGCTGGAGACAATGTAGGGTCTATATGTCAAGAGAAGGCAGTAAATATGCAGACAGGCTGTGTCATCAATCGCAGGCAAGTGCCAAGCCGGAGACCATACAGAGCCTGCATGTAACAGGAAGCACAGCATGAAGAGACAAACCGGAGAAACAATATTAAAGAGACAAGTGTAAAGCGGTAGAACGTGTGGAGCCTGTGTGTCAAGAGAAGGCAGGAAATATGCAGGTGAAAAGGGGCCAGCAATAGGCAACTAAGGGCAAAGCTGGAGACCATGAATGGCTCGTGTGTCACAAGAAGACGGAGCATGCAAAGACAACAGGGAGAAATAGAACTGAAGTGGTAAAGGTCAAGCTGGAGCCCAGAAGGGGCTGTGCATTAAGTGAAGAACAGCAGATCTGAAGACCATGAAGGGCCCGCCCACATGTCACACGTCACAAGAAAGCAGGAAATGAGCAGCCAATCAAAAGGAGTCTCAGTGGCCAAATCATGTCATGCCGTAGCGTTTGGAACTAGCTTCAAAGCTATGCAGGCACAGTTATGGCACTCATCCTAGAAACCATGCCAGAGCGAGTAGAAGTAAATATCTGGGGAAAATATCTGTCAAACCACCTTACCCAAGAAAAGCAGCACCCCTTCCCATCCATTTTGCAGGGCCAAAAGCTATTTATAGCTGACATGGGTCCTTCATGGGTTCACACATTGGGCTTATGATAAGCCTTGCCAGCCCCTCCATAGCTCTGGACAGCCCCTTAAATTAGAAACATCCTAGATGCCTTGCCTGGTGTTTAGCTCTTGCATATAATTGTCCAAGGAGCTCTGGCAAAGATCCGGACCTAAGAAGAGATCAGACATAGTCCAAATGTGAGACTGCAGTGCTGCTGGATGCCCATCCCCAACCTGCTTCCTTTAACTGTAGGCATGCTTCACTTCACCTTCCTGCAGACATGGCATGCCATTTTGCCAATGGATGGGGCACTCGCTTCGTGGGCCACTTCAGGCTGGGAGCCTGATGCAATCTATAGATTGGGGCAGGGTATAATATGTGAGCCTGGAACACTCTATAGATTGGGGCAGGTTACAATTAGGGTATCTGATGCCTTCATTTGATTAGGGCAAGGTATAATCTGGGAGCCTGGCACACTATGTAGCTTGGGGCAGGGTACAATCTGGAAGCCTGATGCCATCTATTGATTGGGGCAGGGTACAATCTGGGTACCTGATGCCTTCTTTTGATTAGGGCAAGGTTTAATCTGGGAGCCTGGCACACACTATAGATTGGGGCAGGGCAGGGTATAATCTGTGAGCCTGGCACACTGTGTAGCTTGGGGCAGTGTACAATCTGGAAGCCTGATGCCATCTATTGATTGGGGCAGGGTACAATCTGGGTACCTGATGCCCTCTTTTGATTAGGGCAAGGTATAATCTGGGAGCCTGGTGCCATCTATTGATTGGGGCAGGGTACACCATGTGAGCCTGGCAAAATCTATAGATTGGGGCGGGGTACATTCTGGCAGCCTGGTGTAATCGATTAAATTGGGAAGGGTGCAATCTATGAGCCTGGTGCAATCCATACATTGGGGCCGGGTACAATCTGGAAACCTGATGTCATAAATTGATTGGGGCAGGGCGCAATCTGTGAGTCTGGCACAATGCATAGATTGAGGAACTTTACCATCTAGAACAATATTTAAATATGTAGATTGGGGAGGGTAACAATTGTGAGCCTGGCACAATGTATAGATGTGGGCAAAGTGCAATCTCAGAGCCTGGTGCAATCTGTAGACGGTGACTTTGTATAATCTGAACCCATTGCGGAACCAAATGCCAGGCTTCATATTGGAAGCTCTCCTGATGCTATCTGAAGACGAAGGAGTGGTGCAATCTTGGGGTCGAGGAGCAGTCGAATCTTGGGGGTGATGACATCTGGGGTCCAGTGCATTGTGCAATCTGGGGACATCATTTTTTGCAATACATTGTGTTTGTACGCTCTGTGGAAGGGGGGTTAATTCATGCCCAGTTTGAGGGATAAAGAAATATAGCAAATGAGGTATTATAGAGGTGGGCACTGTCGCCCAAGACTCACAAAATCAAATCTCACTGTACCTATCCTGGCATCGCACCCACCCCGCTCAAACACCCTGATCAGTCTTAATCCTTCTTAATATAATACAGGTGGGTCTACTTGTTCCATAGCCTAGATGAGTCCAAGCGGCAGCAGGAAAGACACAAAGTAAAGAATGAGAGAGAAAGTAAGAAAAGAGAGATCCAGGGTATTTACAAAATGTAGGGTGGAGTGGTTTGGGCCAGAGCATGGTGGAACATAGTTGCGACCCAGTAGTTCTATTACCCAATCGCCATGGAGGTCTTGAAAGTCATTCCATAGGTTATGTTAATATGATTTTATACTGTGCCAAGTCAACACTACAGACCTCTATATGGGGTGCCCAGACCTTTGTTTGCTGGAGGAAAGACAATGAGCAAGAGGAAGTTAAGAGGATGGCAAAGCGAGAAGTAGATGCCACTAACACAGGGAAGGAGAGATGTAGCGGTAAACGAATGTTTCACGTCAGCCTCAGCGCGTGTCAGCCCTGTTAGGTGGACCATGATCCTGCAAAAGGAAGGAGGTGGATTTGTCCTAAAGTGTTTTGATAAATTTCATTGTTCGTCCAATCAGATTTGGAAATTAATTGTAAATTAGTACACAATGTAATAACTGATGCAGGAGTGGCTCTAAAGGATGCTTTGGCAATGGTGGAAGGTTGGTGGTTTATTGCCCGGGTGTCTCTATATTTTGTACTCCAGGACAAACTCCAGAATGTTAACTCTGTGACTGCCAAGCCTGAGCCAAGAGTGGCATAGTCAAGGAACGACTGAGGTTAAGGGAAGGGAGTGATCAACCTAGTAGACTAAAATCAAAATGGCCTGGCACCTTGATGCCAAGAAGGTTATTAGTAAGACTTGCTTCTATATCAAATCATGCAAGATTTTATTTTTGCCTGCGGTGAGACACGGTACTATCATCTCTGGGAGTAGGCTATGAAAGTATTGTAATCTTCAGCCTTCAATAGTGAGAAAATATAACCTGCGCGTCCAATCAAACTTGAGTCAAGATAAGGTGCCAAAGTGCAGCACCAATAAATAGTATTCACTTTGTGCTCCTCTGTAATGCGATCAATTCTGCCGCTGGCAGGGTTTATAGTGATTGCATCGGGAAAAAAAGGGTTGACATACCAAAGCATTGAAAACAAAGCATCTAATGCGAAAGCATCGACAGTCTATCTTTAACATGGAAAAGTGCCTTTCCATCTAAACCAGTCCATCGAAAATATAAATGGACTGGTTTCAATGGAAATGCACTTTTACATGTAAAAGATAGCATTTCAATGCATTTTCTTGTAACGTTTAAACGTTACATGGAGCTGTCCAGTGCGGAAATTTCAGCACTTGGCAGCTCCTTGTAACGGTTTATTTTTTTTTGTATATTGGAGATGGTTCCTCCCCCAGCCCACCCAACCCCCATGCCCACCTCCCCCACCCTAACCCTAACCCTTAATTTAAATCTAGCCCCAACCCTAACCCTAACGTAACCCTTAATCTAACCCTATTCCTAACCCTAACCCTAATGTAACCCTTAATCTAACCCTAGCCCAACCCCAACCCTAATGTAACCCTTAAGCTAACCCTAGCCCAACCCTAACCCTAACCCTAACCCTAATGTAACCCTTAATGTAACCCTAGCCCCAACCCTAACCCAACCCTAACCCTAATTTTAACATTACATTTCGATGGATCCATCAAATTTTATTCAACAAAATGGCCATTCTATGGAATTGTATTTCGATGGAAAAAATTTGATGGTTTGGTGTTAGAAGGTTTGGTTGTCGATGCAATGACCGGATACCGCTGGCAGAGGCCACCGGCATCCGAAGGCTTAATCTTGGGCTGAAATTGAACTGTTGATGCTCCCACTGTGAAGGCTGTCATCACATATCTGTGCTGATCCCGGGCCACCGCAGGATCCGGGAGAAACTGGGGATAGAGCAGAGCTGGTCTATACTGAGTCGAAGCCTAGATTGCAGCCACGGTGGCGGTGCTGTCCATCGAACATGCATATGCTTTATGCAAAAAGAGCAAAAAAGAACATGAAGTGATCCAGTGTTTCCTTCGTGGCTGAAGAAACTGAGCACCTACCTATTGATGGATTCCATTAGCCAAGGTCTCCCCTAAAGGCACATATGAAGTCTAAAGCGGATGAACTATTATCCTGCTGCAACCTCAGGGATCCAAAGTAAATAAACCCGTGTTTTGCCCAAAGAGTTCATAAGAAAGTGAGTCATTTTAATCTTTTTATAAAGCTGAAAATCCTACCTTTCTTCTCTAAATTTTGATTGAACTGAACCAGCCACCATTCTTTTGTCCCAAATGTTGATGGTTAATGGAGCAGCTAACAATTCAGAATTGATTTCAGCATGTAAGTGCTTAAAATGCTGTAGCCAAGGTATTTTGGTGGAAAAGTTCTTGAATATCGGGCAGTATCTGCCGGGGGCGGAGAAGCGAGTGGGTTAATCCAACACAGGAAGCCATTTCAAGTCACTATGGGCAGCAGATATGGGGGATGATGCCGGGAGGCTCAAGGTTCTTTTGAAGAATGAGTTTTTAATATTGACAAACAAGGAGAACTTCAACCTCCCGCCCCCAAAGGCCAATGCCATGGAGGCCAACTGTCCCAGGCTTTGCATAATAAATGCATAGAGCTACCTCTATGGGCTGCCTCCCCTGGAAGTTTGTCACATGAAATTTGGCACCATTGATCTGAGCCATAGAACTGGTTTGTTTATCAAAATGGGTCGAGGGAGGGTCTAAGGTTCTTTGTTGAAATCTACACCTACATAGGTAAACTCTTTCGCTCGGTTAAGTTTTACTCCGTTAAAGCAAAAATAGTGTGAGAAATCTATTCTCCCACCCATAATTTTGTATTTGTTTATTATTTGTATCGCGCACCGAACCCTGAGGTAATTGGGTGCTGGAAAATACTTGTGGTTTACATACATGAATAACAAAAGACTTATGATTTACATACATGAGCATCAATGGCAGTACAAATGAAGTTGTCAGGACCTGTGGTTATAGAAGGTCTGGGGCATACGACAACAATTAGACAGAGTCTGGGCAGATGTGCAATCAAGTGAAGAAAGGCTTGGCATCTGCAGGGGTGGTTATTGGAGGGGCTTGTTCTTCAGCCAAGCCTTGATTCCGGATTTGAATGCCAGGAGGGAGGGCTCTTGTCTGAAGGCAGTGGGTAGGGAGTTCCAGCGTTTGGCTGCTTGGACTGGGAAGCTTGCTCCTCCAGCCGTTTTTAGGCTGAACCTGGGTACGGTAAGGAGGTGAGATAGGGCGGAGGTGAGATAATCCCCCTCTGCGCTGCTCTCTTGCATGAATTTTGTATTAACCTTGTATGTGGCAGTAAAACCGAAGCATATGGATAACAAACGGGCAGCCCCGAAACCCTACCTGCAGAGGGAACGTTCAACCCCTCATAGGTCAATTCTTTTGTGAGAGAGTCGGTATATAAATTCAGGAGTAGGGTTGTCAGGACACACCCCTGGCAGACGGCCCTGTAACTTGCCATAAAGCTAGAAGAAAACTTAACACAGGCCCCTGGAGCAGCATTATGACACTGAGTAGGGAAGGAAAGATAGCTAAGGCACCCAATCCCTCCAATACCTTCGGCCTACTTACCATGTCGAAGGGTTACCCATGAAGCAATATATTTAGGGAACCTCTAAACAAGGATACTACTTCATGGTAAGTAGAGATTTAAGACCTGCTCCAAGGAGCCAATCCCTTCTCTGAATCCTTTAGGGCTGCTGACAAGATGGAATATTCGTCAAGAAAGGCGAGAGGAACTTGCCCCAAATCCTACAATCATATCCAGCTTCTTGAAAATCAGAAGATTTAGAGCCCTACGCCAACTGAGCAGCTGCACCAGACCCTCTGGAGCGGAGGCCGGAAACAGGGGGGCGGAGCATTTTATGGGCAGGCAGCTTTAAGAAACCTACCGGACCAAATAGCAGTGTATATTCCCTGGTCGCACAAAGGTACTGCTCTTCCTACTTTGGAAGCCGGGATGGGTTGAAGATCCCTTACAAAGGGCCTCTAACTATAGGAACGTCCAAGAACGTACCTTCAGCAGACAAGCTACCTGGGGTGGTAACTGAAAAGGATTTGAAGAAAAAGAAACTGGTCTGGATAGCTGGCCCGTTCACTACACCCCCTTTGTGGAATTTACAATTACCCCACTGGGCGTGGTACTGAAGAAAGAGAAGGGCAAATACCGTTTGATGCACCACCTATCATACCCTCGGGTGATTCGGGTAATGATTGGCCAGATCAGGAGCACTGCTCAGTGTCTTAAGCTACATTTGACCAGGCAGTAGACGTTCCTCCTCCTGCCGGTCAACCCAGATAGCTTTCACTTACAGGGCTTCCAACGGGAGGGGCAGTTATTTTTCAACCGATGTATGCCAATGGCCTGTGCGGTATCCTATGACCTGAACAAAGCTTTTATCTCATTTTTAGAGTGGGCTACATGGGAAAGGGATCGGAGAGGGAAATTGGTTCATTACCGCCACAATTTATGGTCAAAAATGGCTGCCTCGATTCTGCCAGAGCCTTGGCTTCTTCTCAGGAATTGATGGATCAGCTCAAGATAACTTGAGTTTATGGATCAGCTCGAAGTATTTTTAGTCCCAGAGAAAACTCGAGGGCCGGGTCAGGTTTGACATTTCTGGTCATTGACATTGATACCCTCAGAAGCAGCTGCAGATTGCCAAAGGACAAGGTAGTGGGACTGATAGCAGAGATGAGGTCAACCTGTCAAAAGAGAAATCTACCCTGGGCAAGGTCCAGCAGCTGTTGAGGAAGCAGAATGTTGCCTCTAAAGTCATCCCCGCTGGTAGGATCTTTGCTAGGTGATTAGCTACGACAACCGCCGGGGTTACCCAGAAGCATCATTACGTCAGGCTCAGCACTGCTCTCAAGGAAGACCTCCGCATGTGGAGGTGTTTCTTGCTAGACTTTAACAGGGTTAGGTTATGGAGGACCCCATGGGTCACCAGTGCTGAGCTTCAGTTGTACACGGATGCATCCGGTCGGAAAGGCTTTGGGGTACATTTGGGGGATGAATGGTGTGCTCAGAGCTGGCCCAGGCCATGACTCAGGAAAGGGAGGACTAGGAACATCATGGCCTTGGAACCTTTCCCCATTGTGGTAGCACTCATGATATGGCCAGGGACGTTATGTAACAGGAAAGTGAGTTTTTGGTCGGATAACCAAGCAGTAGTCCAAGCCATTAACGCACAATCCGCTGATTGTCCTGTAGTGTTGGGTTTGCTGAGAAAAGGTATTGAAATATGCCTGTACCAGAACACTGACTTCAGAGCATGGCATGTGTAGGGGATTTCTAATACTGCAGCTGATGCTCTTTCTTGTTTTCAGTCGGACAGATTCCGGAAGTCTTGCCCCAAGTGCAGAGGAGAGGGAGACCCTTTAGGACAGACTGGTGAAAGCTGGTGTGGCGGACGCTCTGGGCACTGGGGGGAGTTTTCACTCACAGCAGGAGTAAGGTTCAGGCAAACTACAGTATGTACAGAAGGGTGGTAGCGGAAAAGGGTTTGGAGATGCACTTATTGAAGGGACAGGTCAGGGTATTAGTATACTTGATCTAAAAAATAAATTGACCTGTTAAATTTGACCGAATTTCTTCGATTGTTTTTTGTGGAATTTCAGTCAAATGTAATTCAATATATATATGGGGTGGGGTAAGGGAATAGGTTAAGTTGGGGGGATTTGTGGAGAGGGGGCGAGCAAAAAAACAACCCAAAATTCGGTCAAATTGGATAAGGTCAAACATTTTCGATCAAGTTGACCTAAACCCAGATCAGGGAATTTGTGTCTTGGGCAAAGAATTCAGGGAGTTATACAAGTTGGACATCAAGCCACCCTGCTGCATTGGCATTTTACGCCAAGCCGAGTGCGGCCCTATAAAAGGTTTTCTAGTGTGGCTGGCACTTATGGGTTGTGGCAGCGTCGACGCCCAATAGATTTTGAAATTCTACAGAGGCTCTTAGAAGTATTGCCAGTGCGTGCTCCAATATCTATGAGGTGGCATTATTTCGGTAGCGTTTGTCATCTCCTCCTTTGTGGCAATGCTCATCAGTGAGTTAGTGGCAGGCAATACACAACTGGGAGTGAGCTCAGGTTGTCTATGATTTGTTCGAATGAGAAATGAGGGAGAAAAAAACGAAAGTCATTAAAACGAAAATGACTTTCGGTTTTTCCTCCCGTGGACATTTCTGGCAACCCGCTTCACCGCACCCCCTTGCTTACCTTTTGGTGGCACACTTCGCTGTTTGCCGCCGACTGCTCTATTCCTCTGCAACGCCGGTTGCCTTCACTTACGTGCATGGGAACGAGCGCAGCAGGATCCTTTTGTTTTAAAATGTGTTTTTTGTGATGATAGTGAACAAGGATGTGGGGAACACCCCCGCAATCCCTGCTCCCCTGGTTCACTATAATCAACCCGATTGGGATATTTATTCAACATTTTTGTCAGTTCGTAATTTTCGTTCAGCCGAAAATTCAAATAAATATCCCATTCAGGTTTTTTTCTCCGGTCATTTCTACGGAGTCCGTGTGCTCGCGTTGGGTGACATCTCCTCACCAACCAGGATGGGTTGTTGATCAAAGTTAGAATGTCCAAAACGGGTCAAACGGCAGAGGTAGGCATACCACACTGAGTAGGTCATCTGACGCAAGGAACTGTCCCACCAAGTTGCTTTCCCATCGGCCGGCTGACAGACAGGCTGCACGAGGATGTTCGTTCTCTTCGTTGCAAGAATGTGTACATAAAGATGGTGCTTGCAGGATACCATAAGGGCATTTGCACAGTTGTTGGCCAGACATAAAAATAGTATGGTCAGAAATAATCCCCAGGGGGGAATGGCGAGGAGCCAGGTCAGGGAAAACAGTGGAAAAGCGTAGGCAAAGGATAAACAGGACAATGGAAATGTTTATGCACAGGGAAGTGCTAGGTTTTATAGAACTACGACCCCTCAGGCCTTTGAGCGCTACTTATTATTACCCATGGTGTGTGGTGCTCATTTATTGATATTGGAAGGATAAAAGGCGGAGTTGGGCCCTTCCGGGATTCAAACCTGCGTCGGATGTCAAAACAAGCACTCAACTCGCTGTGCTACCTGACCGCTTTAATCCACCATGGAATGCTTGGGGAGATGAGCCCAGCCAATATTGCACCTGTTGGGGTGCACCTATCAGACAGCGCGCAAGCAGCCCAGGGGCATTGAGGCGCTGTTACTTGCAATAACTTAGTTACATGGTACAGGCATGATAGCGATTGTTAACACATTATGAATACTACAAGATATCATACTGTTACAGATATTGCATTGGGACGTATATTACAACATATATGATAAGTATTCGTGCTGATGTGTCGGGCCTTATGTGAAGAGGGTAGTTTTCAGAGTTTTGCGGAAGGTGGTGAGGGAAGCCTCACCTCAGATAGTGGGAGGTAGGGCATTCCAGTGAGTGGGCGCGAGATAGGGGAAGCTGGATCCGCCCGCTTTTACTCTTTTTACTAGTGGCACCGAGAGCATGTTGGTGTATGGTGATCTGGTTGTCCTGGTAGTGGAGACGGGGTGGATCCTTTGAGAGAGGTATGCTGGTGCAGTGAGGTGAATGCACTTGTGGGTCAGTGTCAGGGCTTTGAATACGATCCTTTCCTTTATTGGGAGCCAGTGGGCTAGTTTTCTGGCTTCAGAGATGTGTTCTCTTTTAGCAATGCCTTGGGCTGCCTGGAGAGCATTGTTCTGTATTACTTGTAGTCTCTCTAAGTTTTTGTTGGAGGTTCCTAGAAAGAGTACATTGCAGTAGTCTAGCCTGGAGCCGGTGATGGCTCTGGCTATGTTGGTTCAGTTCTCTTTGGATAGAAAGGGCCTGATTGCGTTGATAAGTTTAGCATGATATGCAGCTGCGGATGCTATTGCGTTGACTTGTCTATCCATGGATAGGCTGGAGTCCTGGTAGACTCCCAGAGTTTTGACAGAATCGGAGACCGGGATTTTAATGGAGTCAATGGTGAAGTGGCTGAATTGGACATCTAGGTTTTTTAGCGTTTTAGGGTTGGTGAGCATTATCTGGGTTTTCTGCAAACCTAGGGCGTGAAGGAATTAGGGCCACAGGGGGGTAATCCCCAAAGCGTGGCAGAGTTACTGGGTGATCCTAGCTGAGGAGGAAACATGCTGCTTATGTTAGCCATGAGCATTACACGCTGGCTGCAGGAGCCAGGGCGGCACGACGGGCACTTCACCCTTGGGGACAGTTGCACCCCTCAACAACTGCAGAGTGGCCTGAGCCTCACTCCAGCAGGTGTATTGGAGTTAACTGACTGTTCCTGGTAGAAAGGCTACCAGTGGCGGGGTCTAACCGGAAGTGACGTATTCACCCAGAAGCAATTTATTAGCAAAGTGACGGGTTCACCGGTTGGAAAGCCCGGGATTGGCTAAAGGCTGCCTCTGGGGTATGCTTAGGGCCTGGTCATTAGGGGCCGTGCATTACTGGGATCACCGGTAACTTGACTCCTAATAAAGTGGCCTGTTTTTATTCCAAAATAAATGAACGTGTGTGAGTAACCTAAGGTCCACTACTCAAGGGGCATTAGTAGAGGGCAGCCTCGCTGTGAGCACTCGAGTTAGAAACTGTGCCTAAAGACCAATGTTGTGCTTAAAAAGTTGTGATGACCACCCATGTCTGACCTTGGGAACCCACAGTGGAGTGGTCAACTCCGCCAGATACAACCCCAAGATGGTGGATGCTGACTCCAGAAGTCAGCATCCACTATCCTAAGAGAGGATAAACAGGGAATATAGAGGATATACATGGATATACAGCATCCTAAGAGAGGATATACAGGTATTGTAGAGGATATAGAGGGATATACAGCATCCTAAGAGAGGATACACAGGGAATGTAGAGGATATACAGGGATATACAGCATCCTAAGAGAGGATATACAGGGAACATATAGAGGATATACAGAGATATACAGCATCCTAAGAGAGGATATACAGGGATTATACAGGATATACAGGGATATACAGTATCCTAAGAGAGGATATACAGGGAATATAGAGGATACACAGGTGTATACATCATCCTAAGAGAGGATATACAGGGAATGTAGAGGATACACAGGTGTATACAGCATCCTAAGAGAGGATATACAGGGAATGTAGAGGATATACAGGGATCTACAACATCCTAAGAGAGGATATACAGGGAATGTAGAGGATATACAGGGATCTACAGCATCCTAAGAGAGGATATACAGGGAATGTAGAGGATATACAGGGGTATCCAGCATCTTAAGAGAGGATATACAGGGAATGTAGAGGATATACAGGGATCTACAGCATCCTAAGAGAGGATATACAGGGAATATACAGGATATACAGGGGTATACAGCATCCTAAGAGAGGATATACAGGGGATATAGTGGATATACAGGGGTATACAGCATCCTAAGAGAGGATATACAGGGACTATAGAGAATATACAGGGATATACAACATCCTAAGAGAGGATATACAGGGAATATAGAGAATATACAGGGGTATACAGCATCCTAAGACAGCATATACAGGGAATATAGAGGAGATACAGGGATATACAGCATCCTAAGAGAGGATATACAGGGAATGTAGAGGATATACAGGGGTATACAGCACCCTAAGAGAGGATATACAGGGAATATAGAGGATATACAGGGATCTACAGCATCCTAAGAGAGGATATACAGGGAATATAGAGGATATACAGGGGTATACAGCATCCTAAGAGAGGATATACAGGGAATGTAGAGGATATACAGGGATCTACAGCATCCTGAGAGAGGATATACAGGGAATATAGAGGATATACAGGGGTATACAGTATCCTAAGAGAGGATATACAGGGGTATACAACATCCTAAGAGAGGATATACAGGGGACATAGAGGATATACAGGGATATACAACATCCTAAGAGAGGATATACAGGGAATCCCATGACAACCCTCTCTGGGTTTCCTCCCTAAGGCAGGAGGCAGCCACAGGAATGCTCACCCTATATCCCTGCTACCCATATGCAGGAACATCATGGGAAAAGTCACACAAGCATTTATATCACCACTGGTTATTCTGAGCTGCAGGACCCCAAAGAGGGCAGTCGCTTGTCCCCTTTACACCCACATTGTGACCCATACCCGTACCAGTGACTGCCACAGGTGCGAGGGGATTCACAAGCACATGGAGAACCATTCAAGCTGCCTAGCCAGAGCCAAACATCTAGCATAGGGGGGTAACCATCTCCATTTAAAGGAACAATGATATGACATTTCAAAGTCCCGGATGAGTGATAAAATACACTTTCCCTGAGCAGATGCCAGATGAACCATTTCACATTGTGGATCAAACTCACACAGTCTCCAGAAGGCCTACGCTTACACATGTTCTCCCGAACAATGAGGAAGAGCAAGAAAACAAACAAACCCAATTTTTTCAATGTTGTGGGGACTAAAAACTTGCAAATTCCCCATGAAGAAGGAAGTTAAAGGTTACACACCACTTTCAATGCTTAGCAGAGGATTCCCTAACTCCAGTGTCACATGCAGAGAGAACAAAAGAACCCATATTAAAGCAGGCAAAGATAACAGAGGCTCTAAGGGCAGGGGAGGAGACCTCATAACTTTCCATGGGCCTTCTGCAATTCAAGATGGCGGCAAGCCTCAATATAACCTCAAAAAGAAAGTAGGGTATCACCTCAATCACGGTGTAACTGGAAAACATACAAATATAGCAGATATGTAACCAGACTTGGTTTCTTTGTGGAAAGTCTGGTTCAAGCAAGAAGTTCATGGACCCAAATAGTTTGCATATGTAATAAAGTTTATAAGGCAAATTTAGAACAGATCTGCCGACACGTGTTTTGACCCCAGACCGGGTCCTTTTCAAGGCAAAGCTGTGTATGATTTGATCAGGTATAACAAATGGGTAACATGTTATTGTAAAACAAAAAAGCTCAATCGAAAAGTGGTTATAGCAAACAAAGATATAAAAACCATGTATTTACATCATACATAGTCCATACGTACAGGGCCAAAGCGCAGACCAAATGTTATTGAATGTTAGATGGACAGGTCAATGGGCCGTGTTCGTTCTTGCAGAGGGGCGCCTATGGACTATGTTTTAATTTTTTAAGCGACTTAGGTTTAGTCACCTTAAGTGTCCTAGGGTCATCCAGATGTGGACCCCTGGCTCACTGTGCTCAGAGAGGCACAGCTCCACCTCACTGATGAGGCCCAACAAGGCTGAAACACGTGTATGGGGTTGCTGTTGGTACTCTTGTTTAGAAGTGAATTGCCATAGCATTTCGGTGCTGGACTGCCCATGTGGGCGGGACAAAGACTGATATGCAAATGGGTATTTCCCATCTGTGAAAGGTACAGTGAGCTAAAATGTGACTGCAGACTCTAGAGTGGGTACCATCCTGTGGAACAGGCCATTTTTGCTGTGTTCGTTCTCATAGAGGGGCGCCCATGACTCATTTTTTGATATTTTAGATACCAACCACATTTTAACAAGGATGCTGCCTTCAAATGCCCTGGATGGGGTCATGATATGATAGAGTTAGACCCAATAGAATTAACATAGGCCGAGTCACTGCCATCGATATGCCACGTCAGCATTGTATGGCCTTTTACTTCAATATTATGCCAGTTATATCTGCATGTCAGGTATTGTCATTATATGAGTAGGACCCCTACATTGCCAGTTGCTGCGAAATTACATTCTCCAACAATGCACAGGAACATTAATGCTTTTATTCAGGATATGATTTGTTTTTTATATAGCGCTTTCGACAAAGCTCTATACATAGCACATATTTAAATCCAATTATCATTACAACCGAAGTTGGAACTCATTAACCAACTTCAGAAGAATGAAAGGCTGAGTTGGCCATGCCGGGATTCGAACATGCAACCTGCAGATCACACATAGGTCGCAGCTCCGAGTGCTCAACCGGCTGAGCTATATTACCACTTTGCTATTAAAAATGCAATGCCACAATAAGAAAACATGACAAAACTGGCTGCACAATGTGGGCTAGAAATGTAATAACACTTATCATGCTTACTTTTTTATAGATGCCAAGTACAAAAAAATCATGAAAAAGTAAGAAATTACTAGACTGGCTGTAACATGATGCCAGTCTAGCACTAATACATATTGTGCCTGCTTTATCATTGATGACCTTTATGTATTAGTGCACTCCTCCCGTGCAACATCCTTCCCATACATCCTCTCTACCTCCCACTCTCCTCCCCTAACCCCCAAAATCAACACCTCAGCCCAGTATTACCTCATTACCCATCCCAGTACTTATGTATGAGGCAGTTGTGCTTCTAAAGGCAAATGCTGGGATGAGGAAGAGTAGGACTAGGAGTAATAAATAATACTGAGAAGTAATCCAGGTATTTAACACACGCACAATCACACACCACTTGCTCATTTACACATGCACTCATTCATCATTCACTCACACAAGCACGCCCAGCCACCCAAACATCATGCACTCATTCACACACATTACATGATATATACACACACGTACATTACATAATACACACACAAACACACATACACTTTTACATTTAAAAAAATGTCCTTGCCTTCCAGAATCCATTGGCATGACTCTGGCTCCCATGCTCCAGCACCCACGCAAGGAACCAGCTCTGGACGTGGGTTTAATCCACAAGACTTTGCAGCACTCTGCTGCACCACAACCACAACTAAAACCCTTACACACAACTACAAAGGGTGACCCATGGGGCATTCAGCTGCATCCTTATAAAGCTATACAGCATACCACTTCAGGTGATCCATGGCATACAGCCACATCCACAAAACCTTGCAGCACAGCTCTGCAACCACAACTGGGTAACATACTGTAGGATTGGATCCTAGTTGCCATTGTGTAAAGGTTTGCCTTTGATGGAGGTCTGCTTTTGTCAATATATATATATTTATTTTGCTATTATTTTTCATCATCTCGGCAGCATGGTGTGGTATCCCCCTGCTCATGCTGTTGGTTAGTAGTACATCTAGTGTTCTGGCCCTCAACATTGTTACACCGCTGTCTGGAATGTTGTTTTGGTTTTTGTTGGTTGTAGGTTTGTCTGGCCAACAAATCTGCATTTTGAGAGTGGTTTAGACTTGCTGCCGTAGGGCACACTGAGGGTGTTGATGTGGTGCGGTTTTGCCATCCTGTGTTGTGGTTTGTGTGTTCATCTCTTTCTGATGTCTGCAGTTTTGATTGTATGTAGTGAGTTCTGTCTGATGTTCTGGGTTTTTTATTAAAGAAAGATGGACATGCCTAGTGTGGATTCTGATGGAGTGTTGGTTACGCCCTGGTTGTGGGTCTCACCTGTGTGTCAGTGCTCTGTGTTGGACAGTTGTGCTTAGGGGTGGCATCCCTAAGACCGCCCAGTGGCATCGAGGGGTGAAAGGTGTTTTGTTTATTTTAGAAGGCACAGTGTGGTTGGTTGGGTTGCACTTGGTGGGCAGGTTTGTGCCTGGGGGTGGCAGCCTCAAGATTCAATGGTGGCAGCCATGAATGGAAGGTGATTGGTATTTGTTTCTGGTGGTTGGTGAACGTGGTTTTGGTTCGTCCAGGTGAGTCACCGGTTGGTTAGATACGCCCTGTTGGTCGGTGTCGGCTCTTTGTTGTGCCCATGTGTGAGTTTGGTTTAGTTGGAGAATGTGTGGTATATGTTCATGTGCTTTTGGAGGTGAGCAGGTAAGGTTTTCGTGTTTGATGGAGAGGTGGTGTGTTATGGTCTTATGTTTTGGTTGTGAAGGGGAGGAAGTGTTATGACTGGACTTGAGTATGTTGACTGGGCCTGAGTGTAGGCAGAGCTTGATTGATATCAGCGGCTGAGTGATGTCACGTGTGAAATGTTGGATGAGTGGAATGTTGTCTGGTGTGAGTGTTCCATCCTGGGCAGTTGGAAACCATGTAGCATGGGTGGTGGGAGCCAGTGGGCTTACTCCATGCTCCTGACTTGTCCTGTCAACTTATGTACCTGCTTGATGTAAATAAATAAAAGTCATGGGGTTTTACGTTTTTTTAAACACCTCTGACAACAACGCGAGTGCTATGCACCACCGGCTATTTGAGTAAATGACCCTACGGTGTCGCATTACGTGCCGCCATCTTTGGTTTCCATTGGAAAGCAGCAACAAATCTATGTAATAAAGTTTGAAACAAAAAAATGTTGTTTAGATCAACTGTCTGGAAGAGATGTATTATGTGTGAAGCATAATACTCAACAGGAACTGACCCTGATGTTATTGATGTTATTCATTTACCTGTTTTGCCCTTCCCTGTTATAACCGGTTCCTCCTATTAGTTTGTGGGTGGACATTCCGAGGAGCACTGGGTCTATTTGAAGCAGAAATGGAAGTGTAGTATGAATCATTAGTACGCCGTACCACTAGTTCTTTTAATTCCTTCAGAGCGTACCTTTAGTTCAAAGGCTCAAAAAGGACACTTTAACTTTCTCCTGAGCCAAATATAGAATCGACTCAGGCCAGACATTCAAGCACTGCCAGTTTACAAAGACACAGCTAGGCAGACACACACACATAGCGTCCATGGCAATGCAGATCGTTAAGGCGCTCAGGTTGCAAACACATTTCTTCTATCAGAGGCAGAGCCTTTCATTTGCATGATGGACCATTTCCAACTCAAACAGCTTGCAAAGCACCAGTTACCTAGCAAATGTGTGATAGCTAAAGTGTGCAACACAAAGAGCCCATTTAAAGATGTGTTTATATCCATGATGTCTATCTTCGTATGCAAAAAATAAAGTTGCTTTAAATCACTAATCAAATGTTTTCAACATCATGAATAACAACGAGCTGCGAGTCTGTGACAGAGAATCCGCATATCCATCTTCATTGTCTTAAATCACTGATAGTCCAGTGGGGTTAACTAGATTTTTCAGGTTGGCATCATCTTGCATTCTGGGACTTATAGTTTGCCATTCAGGGTGTGCGAATTAAAGCCACAATGATATTCTTTTGGCTTAACATGTTGCTATAAGGCTTTAATATGCTATTTGTATTTTTTGTAAGTAAACTCTATAAGACATTATTACTGTAGACCTTGAATCCAGCAATTTGAGCCAAAGTTTGTGATCCTGGTCACCACCATTTCCCCCCTTACAAATAACATATTGCCACAGAACCAAATAGGTTTTAGAGATAAGGCGACTACAGCACATAACCTTTTAATACTGTCATCGGCGATAGAACATGCCTGGAAGCGCAGAGAACTGTCTACTGCGCTATCATAGACTTTTCTGCCGCCTTTGATACGGCCAGGCGCAACCGCCTGTGGCATAAACTAAACAGCTGGAATATTCCTCAGGGTCTATTGAGAATGTTAATGTTGCTTTATTCAGAAACATATGTTAGGTTGCGGTTGCATACATCTGGGTGATTGTCTGCAATGATATCGACATGTAGTGGAGTCAAGCAGGGCTATATGGTGGCAGCCACACTTTTTAACCTGTACTTGGCCGACATACAAGATATATTTGTAAATATTGGAGCCAATCCAGTGAAGGTTGGATCAGTTGTGTTAGGATGGTTGGCATACGCTGACGATCCGTTATTACTAGACTACACACCTACCGGCCTTCAGAAGATGTTAGGTGCACTTGTAAATTATTCCACTCTTAATGGTTTAACCATTAACATCGACAAGAGCAAAGTGTTGTTATTCGCAGCGAAAAACAAAACCCCTAAAAAATATGCATGGAAGGTGAATAATAAAAGTCTTGAATTAATACACTCAAAGAAATATTTGGGAGTACTGATTGATGATAAATTACAATGGGATTCCATGGCAACCAATGTGCTCAGTGTTTTTATAGGTAGAAACCTCTGCCATTCTGAGTATATATACTGCAAAAATTAGAACGATTGCTTCAAATGCAGTCGAAATATGGGGCCACAAATATAGGAAACAACTTGTGGTCCTAGAAGCAATGCTATTGCGGGAACTCATGAGATCGCCTCATAATGTATCAGTTGAATATTTATATTTGGAATTCAATATGAAATATATCACGTCAATCAATGTGTTATGCTATATGAAAGAGGCTGTAAATTACAGAATGATGCGATCACTGTTTCTTATATGCAGGCATACATGTGTCTAGAAGGCTTTCTGCCAATTGGTACAATTGGTAAATTAGGTAACCTCCATGCAAAGTGGGCTGTTGGATACTCTCTAATATCTGTGTGACACTTAGCACATGGTTAAAAAAGAGATTGCGAGAATTTAGCTACAAACAAAATATGATCGAACTTGCATCCAAAGCTCATAGTGGTCACTATTGTCAGGTACGAGCTACTCGCCTCAATTTACCTAAGTACATTACAGCTTATCCTAGCGTGAAGATCTTTCAAACCTACCTATTGATGTCATGTGTGGCATTAGAAACAACGGGTGCTAGGCTTGGTGTGTGCAGAGAAAGGAGTTACTGTCATCTATGTGGTAATAACGTAATTGAGTCATTAGAAGATTGAATCATTGTTTGTGAAAGTTTAGAAAAACTAAGGCACCAGTTTTTAAAATCTTATAATAATATGTTTGATTTTAATGACATTGAGAATGTATGGTGTAAATTCATGTTGGCCGATGACATCAATCTTATTTATTTTATTGTGTCATTTTATCTGAAGATTGTAGCCATTTTAATATGCCTCGGTGGGCAAGATGTTATTTAATGGCATAAGACATGATTTTAACTGTGATTTTATTGAAGTTGCTGTCTAATGTGGAGTATGTAAAATGTGGTGTTTGTCCATATACAAAGCTACTTCACTGTAGGTATACCAATAAAAACTTTCAAACTTTCCCGCCTTCCCTGACTCAACATCCCCCCACCCTCCCGGCCATCTGTCCGACCAACCCACTCCCTCCTTTTTGAATGCAGCCAGAGTACCACTAGTTCCTTTTTCCACGTCCACGCCTGACTTGAAGCCATGTTGTCCATATTGCTCAGGTCCCTCATCCACACCAGGGAAGAGAACACAGCAGAACAGCTTTAGTGCCTGTTCTGATTTCAGGATGCATGAGATCGACACATTGGACAGATTGTCACTGACAATGTCAATATTGTCTGCACGCTCAAGATTCAGACAAAGTTCTGGATCGAGGACCAGGCATTACACAGAGTCGTTATTATGGCTGCTCATTGGCTTCTTCCTGTTGCGATGTTGATCCTGCTTCGACAGTGATGCCAGGTTGCGAGCTGTCAGGGAATTCTGTGCTCTCAAGCGCAGCAGTGACAGTACAATTGTCAAAAGACCAACCTTGGTGCTATGGCTGTGAGGCAGAAACATACAAATTAGTAGCATCGGAAGCATACCTATCAATCACATCAGTAATGTGGATGTTCTTGTATTTTTTCCCGTGTTGTAGACATCTGCAGTGTCATAAGCACTCACCGGAGCAGAGGAGGGCTCGTTATTATGGGAATGGTAAGTGTTGCCGCAGTACATTTTCGTCGAAGTCGAATTCTTCGCGTTTTTTTAGAACGGATTTTGCTGCATATATATTTGGGGGTGGGTTTAGGCAAATAATTAATGTAGGGGATGGGATAGTCTGGAGGGGGGTCTCCCCCTGCATATACAAGCAGCAAAATCAACCTGTCAAAAAAATAATAATTCAATGAATTCTCCTTCCAGCAAAATTATTCAAGCAAATCACCCAACACCGTTATTGTTGATGTTCTCCATGCTCTAGGCTGCTGCAGTGATGAGTGTCACAAGGGACAGTATCTCCAAAAGGCCAACCATGGTGTCATCTTCTCCTTCTGTTCTGGTGTCATCACCTTCAGCCAGAGAAGAGAGGTCATTGGTGCTCACAAGTGCAGCAGAACAGTCACCCCTGCAGGTGGATGGATACTCAGGGGCAACTGTTAAATACTTGCAGAGGTACAACTCGGTTGTGTGTACTTCCTGTACACTTTCATTCAATACACAAACCATGCATGCGAGGGACAAGCGTGAGCCATTTAGGGGAAATCCCCTCTTTTAACAGTAGAAGGAAGCCTAAACCCAAAGCTCTAGAATGTATTCCCCTTCTGCTGGTTTGAATGTCAAAAAGTATTTAAAGTTGCCTTGTGAAAGAAAGAACCAACAGCACAGGAGTGGTCTGCCACCTGTGTCATTTCTGACACATATACACTATATGATCTGTCGATGAGATGAATCTAAATTATGGATATTTTAGTCATTTCCTTTGACAAGCCTTATTAGTAGAACAGATGATGTTTGATTCAAGCTGTCCATCGTTTGTTAAAGCCGTTTGGGTCTACAGACAAGCTAAATTGTTCAAAAAGCCAATCGAAATGGAAGGGGAAATGAAAGGATGCAGGATGAGATGAGCTGGACAGGACATTTCTCTGCAAGGCAGATGCAGCAGAGAGGCCAGGATAAGGCATGGTCACTTTTACAGATCGAGAATTCATGGAAATGGGTAATCATTCTTTTCTGTCTGAGTGTGGCTTAATTAAGAGGGAACAATGATCACTATATATTGTATAGTTGCAGATCAAATTTTAGCATGGATTTTTTTGTGTGAAATCATTTGTACAGGTATATTGATTCACAAAACAGCATAATAAAAAATCGATAAATTAAATAATTAAATAAAGAACATTTGAAACATAGTATAACTTTTGAAAGATTTGTTATTAAACCAACAATACTAAGGAATATATATTAGGCATTAGATGGACCAATACATACAAGGGGGAATGACTAGACAAACAGGAGGAACAAATAAGGAAAGTATAGGGGGGGGCATACAAATCCTGGACATAAATTAATGTGGTGTCCGCTCATTTGGTCGAAAAAAAAAGATCGAATGACCATTTGGTCGAAAGCATTGGTCGAAAAAAAAATGGTCGATTTTTTTTTTATTTATTTATATTTTTTTTTCATTTTGTTTGGTAAAAAAAAAATTAAGATATAAAAAGGGGGGTTGGGGAGGACCCCCCCCCCCCCCCAAAAAAAAAAACATTTGGTTGTCGACCAAATGACTGGTAACCAATTAATGTATCACGCAAAATAATCGTTAAAGACATTCTATTTGCTATTTAATTTGGGTAGAGTCCTTGTAGGCAAAGCATACATTATTTCAATCCAGTGGTTTGAACAGATGGAATTCAACTACAAATCAAATGATAGTTTTTTTTTGCATTTTTCCAATTAGTAACAATTAGATGGAAGGCAATACATATGCAAAAGTTAAATGAATCTGGCGTGGAAATAGACGCTATGTAAGGATTGACTAAAGCACCAATCATTAAATTAAATAAAGATAAAGGTTCTTGAAAAGTTAACACCTTTTGTAACTATTCCAGATTGCTTCCAAAAAAGAGAAGACATATTTACAACCAAAAATTGAATGAATAAAGTTAGCGAGGGAGGATTGCCAAGACCAGCAAACATTGTGAGTTAATTTGGATATTTTAGCAATCCTGGACGGTGTAAGGTATGCTCTATGTAAAATAAAGTAGTGCGACTGTGTTCAATTCGCTGTGATAGATGTGGATAAGCATATTTTCCAGATTATATTCCAAGTGTCAGGAGATATATGCATATCCCAATCTACTTCCCATTGCTGGAAAATTCTATACAAGGGAATATATCTTTAGTGAGTTGGTTAGATATGGAGTATCGTTTACATGCTTTAACACAGGGGATATGAAGACAATAGGAAGGGATAGCTTTAGAAACTAACAAAGTAAGGGTTATGTCAATTTTGTAATCTGTGTCATTAAGATTAAATTAAGAACATATCTCAGGAAACGGTATTGGGCCAATTATTATGAAATAAATGTGTAAAAAGACGAATTCCTGCGGAATACAATTTTAGTAAAACCTCTTGTCTGGGTCTGAACGGGAAGAATGTATTGAACCATAAAAAGGCATTAGCTGCATCTTGGATATCAGGTGAACAGGTTGTGAAGGATTTCCATGCGGTTTTAAAAGAGAGTCGAAGTAAATGTTTTTTAATATCTGGCCATGAGGATGTATGAAGAAAATGAGATAATGAAAAGGGAGCAATTAACTTTGATTCTAACTTGACGCAGAAGCATGCATTAGTCAAGAAAGGTTCATTAGATTGAAATATATTAATCTGTCAGAGTAAAAAGGATTTCTGATATTTGGAAAAATCAGGAAATCTTTTGCCACCATAATTTTTGTTGGATTTAAGCTTATTAAGAGACATTTTGGGGGGAGAGGGGAGTTATTGGTCCAAAGAAGGTTAGACAAGAGTTTATCTATTTTTTAAGAATGTTGCTGATAATATTGGAATCATCCTTCCAATAGATCCCCGTGGCTGCAAGGATCAAATTCAAGACCCTTTGCATTGTTCACAAGGCTTTCTTGGGCCTGGGACCTACCTACCTTCAACGCTGCCTACCTTAATACTGTCCCTTACAAGCCCTCCGCTCATCTACCTCCAACCTTCTGCGTGTAAGCCGGTTCTCCAAGTAGAGATTTGGTGGGAGATCCTTATCCTCAGCAGCGGCCTCCCTCTGGAATAGCCTCCCTGCCACCCTACGCCTTGAGGGGGATCTCCTGAAATTACAGAAACTCCTCAAGACCTTCCTCTTCTCCTCTTCCTTCTCTCTCCCTCTACCCTGCTAACCTAGTTGTCTGTCCTTTCCCTCTCTGCCCCCTATTCCTTACAGCATACTGACTGGCCGCCTGGTGTACCTCAGAGACTCACTGGTCCCTGGCACCCCCACCAGTCCTCTCTCGCACTTGCACAAGGCCCTACACCCCACCCACACTCAAAACACTAATAAATTAACCCAAGAGAGTGGCTCTCTCTATACTTACCCCGGTCGCATCCGACCGGGTGCACTTGACCCTCCCCTCCTTGTTACCCCCTGTGCACTTGTTTCGATCCTTATGCACCAAGCCTGAAGATTGTCTGTCTGTTTCTCCTCTGTCTTCACCCCCAATTGTACTGTTAAAATTGGGAGGTGCGCTTGGAAGCACAGGGTACTGGAGGACACAAGTCACAAGCACCCAGGTACTACAAGGCCTGACACCAAGGCGGCGGACCAACACTAAAACGTGGGAGAAGGGGCTCATTACGACACACCAAGGGTCACCTTGCAAAACAACGAGCTGAGCCAGAACCTGCAGGAATAACCCAAGCAACACAGCGCAAGATGTCCACCTCACGAAACAAGAATAAAACAGTGACAATAATGGACTCCTTTTCGGGGACGAGACCCAAACAGCAACTCCAACATAAAACTAACACGCAAACAGAACCACCCTCACCCAAGGACGACCCTAAAAACAATCAGGTACTGTAGGCTATTGCGGCACTCCAGACATTTATCGATACCAAAATAGGCGAAATCAAGGCTGACTTGCAGCTCATGCGCCAAGATGCCCGCAATCTTACAGAAAGGGTGAGCAAAGTGGAGGTGAATTTACAGGACACCACAGATATCGCCACAGACTTGAAAACCAAGGTAAACGAGCTAGAAAGGCAGGTTGCATGACTAGAGGCGAGATCGGAGGAGGCCGAGGGGCGTATACTAGGAATTCCGGAGGAAATGGAGGGAACCAACTCTACAGAATACGTAGAGGTCATGATACTGCAGGAGATTGGGCCCAGCAAGCTCACACAGGGATTCTCAGTCGAGAGAGCCCATCGATCTCTACAAAAAAGACCCCACCAGGATCACACCCATGCCCAATGTTCGCAAAGATCCTAAATTTTCGTGACAGAGAGACGATACTCAAATTCTCGAGAGAGAGGGAGGTGAGATCAAACGGAATGACTCCAAGATCGTCATGTATCCTAATTATATCCCAATGTGCAACGAGCCAGGAACTCATTCATACCAATTAAAGCTAGATTACGAAAACTCAATCTCAAATACATGCTCCTGTACCCCTCACGCCTCAAGATACTCTACAAAGGGAAAGCGGTTTTCATGGAAACCCCCGGCTGCAGCCAACATGTGGCTGGAGCACAACAACCTAGCCGAAGGCGATGAACGCACCTCATGGACTGAAGGACTAAGCAGGAATCACGAATCCTACGAATGAAACCGCATCAAGTTATAAAACCAGAACATTGCACCTAAAATGTGATCCTCCACTATGAAGACAGAATGCGCTCCTACAGACGGGAGCTCAGATGATCACACATGGGCACTGCTACAACCCACCCCATCGTAACCCGTGCCGG
This sequence comes from Ambystoma mexicanum, assembly GCF_040938575.1. Classification (NCBI taxonomy): domain Eukaryota; kingdom Metazoa; phylum Chordata; class Amphibia; order Caudata; family Ambystomatidae; genus Ambystoma; species Ambystoma mexicanum. The sequence goes on from NC_090924.1 coordinate 1,423,686,758, forward strand.
CCTGTTGCCAGCACTACATCCGCATTTCGTGACCTGGATGGGCCAACGGGACGCGGAAGCCCCGAGCGTTGCCCTCCCAGTGCAACTGCTGGGGGCAGTTCACAGTTGTTATATGTTGTTAATCCACTTATTCGGGTGAAAGTTGAAGCAGTTAATAAGTCTCCAGGATCTAAAGTAATTCCATTAACGAGGACACGGGAGGGAGTGGAGGATGCATCGACACTGGTCAACCAAGAGGGGAGGCGTCCAAGATACACGGCCAACATGTGGGTGAACTGGGTCAGCAGGAAGCGAACACTTGAACTTTTTCTTGTACTAATTTGAGCACACGCATCAAGGTTTTAAGCTGGAACATGAGAGGTCTGGGTACCTACCTTTGTCGCAATAGGATTAAATCCTACCTCCATAGGAAGAAGATAGGACTGGCCCTTCTAGGGGAAACCCACCTAACGAAGGAGTCCATCGCAACGCTTCAAACTCACTGGGGCGGGCAGGGGTTCGGAGCCACATACTCCAGATGGGTGTTCACATGGATTAGCCCCCAAATCACCTTCCAACTGATCAAGGCTGAATCAGACCCGGAGGGAAGGTACGTGCTATTATGGGGACATATTGAGAATACCGAGATATGCATTGTGAATTTGTACCTCCCCAACAATAGCATTCCAGCACATTTAAATCTGATGTACGCCAAGATCACGCAATATAGGCATGGATTTTTCATCTGGGGAGGGGACTTCAATTGTGTCAGCAACCCGGAACTCGACAGGTCCACACCCCTTCTTGGCGGTCCGCCCACATCCTCCACGGCGCTGAACACCATGCTGAACCGCCTTGGCCTAGTGGATGTCTGGCGTGAACTGCACCCAAACGAGCGGGGCTACTCATTTCACTCAGCTCCACACAGCCTCCACACTAGGATTGACTATGTTTTTACTGGCAGAGAAAACCTACCCCTAATCGAAACGGCACAATACCTTGGCCGAACCATCTCAGACCACTCGCCATTAATGGTAGAGTGGAGCACTACAGGACCCAGACCCCCAATACCCACATGGAGAATGCCCACGGGAGCGTTGAAAGACCAAGCAATTAGAGAAGACCTCAGAGACTCCATAGAGAACTATTTAACAGAGAATAAGGGCAGTGTGGATCACTTAAGTACGCTATAGGATGCCCTGAAGGTAGTTATGCGTGGAGAAATTATAGCAAAATCCGGAAGCATCAGGAAACACCTATGTACAGAGCTAGAACAGTGGGAAAGCGAAATCGGACAGCTGGAATCTGGCACTCAAGGTACCCAGCAAGAAGAAGATAACCTCAAGCGAATCAGAACCGAATGTAAACAGGCTTGGGACAGACTTGCCAAGTTCGACTACACCACCAGAACCAAGAGGGCGCACATCAAAGCAGACAAGCCCAGAAGACTTCTAGCCTGTGCAAAAAAGAACACCCCAAGCACATGACCACAGCCCTAAAAGGCAGCAATGGCATGCTGCATCTAACTCAATAAGGCATTAATGACACCTTCAAACAATTCTATGCCCAGCTGTATTCCCATGACGCCCAGGTACCTCCAGATGAAATCGCGGACACACTAGAGGAAATAGGGCTGCCCAGGATAACACCCATGCACAGAGAAGCCCTGGATACAGACATTACAACAGAAGACATATCAGAGGCAATTAAGTCCCTGGCTACGTCCAAAGCTCCAGGTAGTGATGGGTTACCTTCTGAATTTGACAAAACATATGAACCAACTATAACCCCACTACTGCATGAGGTCTTCCAGGAGGCATACAAACTGGGGATTCTACCGAGGAGTTTGCGAGAAACGCTGGTGATCCCTATGCTGAAACCCAACAAACAAGCAGCAGATTGTGACTCCTATCGCCCACTCGCTTTGCTCAACTGCGACTTCAAAATATTGATTGCGATCCTAGCCAAGCGGCTTTCCATGGTAATAGGAGAAATAGTGCACCCAGACCAGAACGGCTTTGTGCCAGGCCGCAACAGCACTGGCAATCTTCGCAGGCTTCAACATGTAAAACCCAGCCTAATCAAAATGAAGGATCCTATGGCCTGCTATCCTTGGACGCCATCAAGGCGTTTGATTCCATCTTCTGGGAATGGCTATTAGCGGTTCTCAAGGAATTCGGCTTTGGGGAGAAGTTCATCAGATGGGTCAAGTACTCTACACCAAACCAAAGGCACAAGTAAAATCTGGAAGGCTGGTTTCTGCTGCATGGGATATACAAAGAGGCACCAGGCAGGGGTGCCCACTCTCTCCCATGCTTTACATACTGGGGCATGAACCCTGCTATTTCAGGAAGCAGTTTTGCAACGCAGGCATTCGATTGGGTGGGGCCAATCACATAATCTCCCTGTACGCAGATGATGTCCTCCTGTACGTAAGAGACCCGCACCTGAATGTTCCAACTATGCTGGAGGTCCTTGACAATTTTGCCAAATTCTCAGGAATAAGAAATAACAGACAGAAATCCTGTCTCTTTCCATTGGCCAGCCTCAAGGACAAGCACGTTGAGGACCTGCCCTTGTTAGATGTGCAATGGCAGCTGTCCTCATTCCGTTACCTCGGAGTCAATATACTACACACACCCGAACTAATGCATGAAAATAACACCTTGGCGACACTGCCCCCTCTACGTAAATCAATAGGGTATTGGTCACGACTCCCCCTATCCATGATGGGAAGAGCGTCCATCATCAACATGACTGTACTCCCCAGGTTCCCTTACGGATTCCAAAATGTGTACTACTATATCAAAGCCCTTCCTATGGGGCAAAAGCAGACACAAGATGGCACTAGCCACATTAACTCTCCCGCATAGACAGGGCGGCATACAACTTCCTGACCTGGAGAAATACTATCTGGCAGCCCAGCTCAGCTTTATAGCCAAATGGTTGGCTGATGACGTTACTTCAGAAACATCACTGCTCCAATTCGGCTGAGGAATACCTCCTCGGAGCAACACCCTTATTGGCTACCCTGGGAAGGCAGGTGTGGCACAGAACGAAGTCACTCCTCCACCTGAAACACGCATATACTCTGGACATCCCGCTCTTCTCTGACCTGTTCCAGAACAGTGTCGACCTAGCAACCTGACTGGGAGAGAAAAGGGGTGTACACATGGGGAGACTTATACAATGAAGGATCCTTCCGAGACTTCTCCTCACTGCAAACTGAGGAAGAACATACCTAGTGGCCAGCTCCTGTGGTATCAAAAGATCCGAAAGCTAGCACGCACCAAATGGGGCACATGGCCTGAGGAACCTGAGTCCAACCCCTTTGTAACACTACTGTACCACTTGGGAGATGGTTGGAGACCGGTATCCCAAATGTACAGCCACCTAATAGACAGGCCGAATCCTCGCACCCCCGGCCTAAAACTCAAATGGGACAGGGACCTGGGACGAGACATGACCGATGGAGAATGGCAGAGAGCTCTAGCTCTCCCCAACAAAGTATCTAGGAATTCCAGATACAGACTGATCCAACTGAATGTCCTATACCGCTCCTATCTAACACTGCATAGAATAGCGAAGTTCAGCAAGGAACCCCACCACAACTGTCCATGGTGCAATAGGGACAAAGCAGATCTTTTACACATGTTTTGGGAATGCACCAAGGCCCAGCAGCTCTGGGCAGAAGTAGAACAAACCTGCAGGTTGGCAGTCCACAATGGACTCCCAACGAGTGCCTCCTGGGGACCTACCCCAGATTAGCCAAAATCAAACATGCGGTAAAACTCATGGTCATAGTTTGTATCCTCACCAAGAGGTCCATTGCGATGGCATGGAAGAGGCCCGGCGGCCCGCGATTTCAAGCATGGCACAGCGAACTGGAACGCTTGATAGAGGCAGAAACCTCAGCCTGGGAGGACAGTGTTGCTAAATCCCCAGATGCAGCAAGCCAGGCACTAGACGATTGGAAGGCCCTGACATGGGCACTGCTCCACCCTCTCAACGACGAAAAGCCCCCTTGAACGATGTATCCCCATACTACCTGAACTGATCTTCATTGAATCACACAAATAGACGATCACCAGGAACAGAACTAAGCCATCACTGGCGGGCTTCCTCCTCCTCACCTCCCCCCTCTCGCCCCTTACCCTATCCACCCATCCCCTGCTAACTCTCTCGAACTCAACTATCTACTAACCACAAGGAAACAGTTCCCGTTACTGTTAAATGTGTTTAAGTTAATATTGTTTACCCTTTAACTAATTAGCAGCTTATATGTGGATCTACTGACATTGAGTTACAATTGATGAACATTGTCACACTGCTGTTATACCTATACTAAATGCCAATAAAGAAATGTATAATTAAATTAGTCAATGCCACCCAATCCCTGAGACTATTTGCCCCCTATAGCTTACAGGATGCATGACGTATCTTTGTAATATGACTGTCTATGCTATTGTCAGACAGAGCGTTCTCGGAGCTTGCAGAGTCCTTTGCATGCCCTATACCAATTCATATAAAACCCTTTTACTTCACCCGCACTTGGTCCTGGTTTCATTCCCTCCCGGGGTGTGTCCTTTACTGCCGCTCACTAAGGGGGTTTACTGCCTTATGGGGGACGCTTGCTTTCCTTAGTCGTGATACATTAAAGGAGGGATTCTAGGGCTAATGAACAATAGGGGGAAGAGGAGAGCCTTGTCTGGTACCACGAGAGGTAGGGAAGAGTATTATTAATAAGTAGTCTAGTGAAAGGGGTAGAGTATAAAAGCAACATTGATGTAATAAATGTAGCATTAAGACCATGACACATTAAAGATTCAAACATAAAGGGCCAGGAAACTCTATCAAACGCTTTCTATGCATCTAATCTAAGTAAGATAAGAGGATCGGAAGATTTGTGTGTGTGTGGGAGAGAACATTAAAAAGTAATCTGGTATTAGAAAACCAGTCTTCCTTTAACAAAACCAGATTGGTTTATGTTATCTAGTTTAGGCATAATGTCATTTGCCAAGATTTTTGATTCAGAGTTTATCAAAAGATTGGTCGATCATTTTTAACCTAAGAGGGATCTTTGTCTGGTTTAGGAAATGTTAATAATAATGCTTCCCCATAAGAGCCAGTGCTATGCCATTCTATTAAATAATTCAAGGAGTTTGGGAGAAAGCAGAGTGGAAAAGTATAATCAAAGTTCAATAGGAAGCCATTGGGTCCCGGGGTCTTCACAATTTTGAGATCTAAAATGGTGTTTTGCATTTCTTGTAACAAAATGGAGGATTCAACTAATGATAAATCTAATGGTTGATCAGTAATATTCTTATATTGGTGCAAAAGATTAAGGATGTCTTCATTGAGAATAATCTGATCTGGTGTATATAGTTGGGAATAAAAGTTACAAAGGGCATTATAAAATTGGTTGGCACCCAGTGACTCTAATATATTGGTGATTAGAGTGATTAACTATAGAAGTAATAATATATAAAAAGCCAGCAATTTTTCAGATTTGTTTGATTCCCCCATACAACCCAGCTTTAGTTCTCAGTAAGGATGAGCATGCTTTATTTGCAATATATTTACTGAATTCAATACGTTTTGAGACCAGCAATTAAAGAGTTTGATCTGTGGGATGATTGAGATAGGAAGTTTCAAGAATCTTGACTGGACTAAGAAGATCCTGTGATCATTTTTCATTTTGTTTCTTTTTAAAAGCGGCATATTGTATGATGAAACCTCGTAAAGTGGCCCTATATGAGTCCCTATTGCTAGGAATAATGGTGTCCATCCAATTGCTTTGCAGAAGCCAGTTCATTTAGTAGAAAAGGATTGCATTGCCATCTAGGTGGGGAATTAAGTTGGGGTTCCCATTAAAGGGTAGTGCAAACCGGGCCATGATCAGATATAACAAGTGTGCCAATTCCTGAATGAAGGATACTAGAGGCTAGTGGTGAATTAATAATGATCTAACCTGGGTAGTGAATTAAGAGGGGGAGAGAACAAAGTAAATTATTTTGTATCAAGATGGCAAAAGCGGCAAGCGTCAACTAGGAATAGATCCTGAATGAAATTAATAAATTGCTTATGCAATTTGGAATTCATGAATTTGGTGTCTGATTTACGGTAGAAATCACATATTTGGTTGCAGTCACCACATGCAATTAGATGATCAAAATCTTTACTGAATAAGATTTGTTTCAAGTCTGTCCAGAACATTGGATCTTGGGCAATAGGACAATAAATGTTAAGGCTAGTGACCGATAGGTTATTAATAATAACTTCAATAATGGACCAATGACCAGGCGAGTCATGTGGTTCACTAATAATTCAAAGGAAGTTATTTTGTGAATTAGGACACCAACTCCTCCTTTTTTCCCAACTCCTGGTGCATAAAAAGCATGTTTAGCCCATAACTTTACTAATTTATTGTTTTCTTCATTTGAATCTGATGGCAAAATCTGCAGGAGGACCCCTATAAGGTGGAAGTTTATAAGCAAACCAAGGATTATTATTAGAGAGAACAATTCAGCAAATTACAGACTGATAAGTGCTTACTGCACGGTTGTCAGACAGAGGGCTCTGCCGGTGTTGGGTCAGAGCTTATCTCATATATTACTGTAATTTCCGTGAAGAGTTCTGGATGAAAGCAGAGAGTAGGACCAGAAGGAGAGCATTATCAGTAATATGTTCTTACAGTTTCATAATGGTAGATGTTAGTTTCCATGACGTTTTTGCAGACATCTGGTAATACTAGGAAGCAGCTTGTTGTGAAGAAATCTTGTGCTTACATGCAGGGTACATTGTGTAGCAAGGTCAGTAAGCCGCTTTGGCATAAACTGTTATAGTCCTTATGTGGTGGCATTTGTACACAGATATGGAAAGGTACTGGGATCTGGTGTCTCATGGGTGTCATGGGTCCCTGTGGGCAGCATTGGGTCGTGGCCTGCCGAGCCAAGGCGGGGTGTGGGCATGACAGGAGAGCCTGGTGCAGCAAGATTCCTGAGGCTAAGACAAGGCTAAGACATGGTGAAGGATCTGGGGCCTAAATTTGGGGCGGGGTGGGGGGTGATAGCTAGGAGGTATAGTATCAGGACAATCCTGCCACATCAAATCTAAGTGAGTTTCTTGAATGCATGCAACACCAACCTTACTCTTTCCTATGCGAGTAGGAATTCCTTGCCCTTTAATCAGATTATTTAAACCTTTAACATCCCATGACAAGACTTTGATACTCATTACAGCAAAGAAAAGGGGAAATGATAATCAAGGAAATATCGGAAGTGATATAGATCGAACAAGGGAGAAAGTTTGAAAAGGAACAAAGGCAAATGGAAATCTAAAACATTTTGCAGGAGAGATTTCAGAATGCAATAAATCAAACTGAAAGGGAAGATAATCACAGAAGGGCACGGGGCAGCAATGCTGAAGATAACAGCTAAATATGTTATTAATGACTAAAAATGTTGCTAAAGGGGAAGATATCCAATGGAGGCTTCCATCAGGAAAAGGAGACAGTCTTCTATAGACGTATGAGCTCAAACGGAGCAATTCAATATTGGGGAATCAGATAATCATTAAAGAAGAAAAAGCGATATTAGCAAGTTAAGGAACAAAGAAAAATAGTCAATTAGTTGGAATCTTCTCCACCGCGTCAATCTGTTTTATGGGAGATCTAGATTGGTCTCTGTGCTTGTCTGAAGCATCACATGAATTTGAAGGAGTATTTTGATCCGATCTATTCCTCGAAAAAAATGAGATTTCTCTTGTTTATACTTGTTGCGCGTAGATAAGTTATGAACATGAAAAGGTTGTGGCGTAGCGGAACATGAAGATGTTGAAGATGCAGCGACTGATGAAGTGTCTATCTCTGAAGATTGAAGGGCTTTAATAAGAGCATGTAACTTGTCAGGTTCCTTGGTGATTCCTTGTGGAGGTGTGATGAGTATTCTAGTTGGTTCAAGTAGACCGTACTTGATGTTTAGAGTTTTCAATGCAGGTCTCGTATCCAAAAATCGTTTCCTTTTATCCAGAGTAGCTTTGGAAAACTCTGGGGAGAAGAACATTTTATTTTCTTGAAAGGTAAAGGATGGCGATTTTTCTGCAGCTGAAAGAATTTGTCTTGCTTGCTGGTGTCGCAATAAACAAGCAATAGGCGGTCTTGGTGAAGCACTGTTTATGGTAAAGCGGGGTCTAATTCTATGTGCCCCTTGAAATACAGGGGGGGGAGACATTTGGGATTTTAGGAAGCCAATCAGTGAGGAATTAAATGGCATCATTTTTTTTCGAGTTTTCCAGAACACCATGAATTCTAATATTGTCCCTGCTATTCCTATCCTCTAAGTTAGAGACCTCTGATTCGAAATGAAAAGGTTTGAATGGCATTTTCTCAAGACCTTCCAATCTGTCTTCAGAAAAGGACACCTTTTCTTCCATTTCAGATAGTCTAGAGTTAACTATAGTAATCACTCTTGAAAGTATTAAAGCCATCCTGGAGGGATAGGGATCTAGTGCCTAAAATTTAAATGGGAGATTGTACAGAAATAAGCTCCATTAATATTCTTTCCATGCCTTTGTTGATGCTTGATAGATCTCCCGAGGAACGGAATAAGGATTGATCAGACATTTCTGAGAAAGAATGCTAAGTATGAATGATAGCCGGTAGGAATAAAGGCTGAAAGAAATAAATGAAAATGAGAAAGTTACTGTCATTTCCGTGAAGAGTTCTGGATGGAAGCAGAGAATAGGCCCAGAAGGAGAGAGCAGCAATGCTCTCACATAATGTGTCGGCCTACGGTCTCCTCAGCTGACACGGCGCATTCAAATAGGAAGCGCCGCTCCAGCCAACGTCCACGTACACTAGCTCACAATGAGGAAGTGCTCACCAGGCAGCACACCGCAATTCCAGACACTACTGCAACACTGCTCAGGGCTGGTTCCAAGTCACACAGCGGGCTCCAGCCTCCCTCTCTTGTCGCCCACGCCACGCTTCACTTGTTCGGTCAGCAGCCAAGCTCTGAAGCGGGTCGGGAGGTGTCCCTCACAACTCCGACCCAGGCTGGTAATTACGACTTCGGAAGGTGCATCAGTCGCACAATTCCATTTCATAATGCAGAATCTGTAGAATTATCACTTGTATTGCAATGTTTGAAGGACTTAAGCTCCTTTAAGCAAGCTAAAGATCTACTTGTCGGTGCGTTAGCCACTCCCCCCTAGCATGTGCATTTTAAATGACGACAGTGTTACTGGAAGTTATAAGGTTCATGTAAAGCCTCTAAAATGAGTGTTTAGAGTGTGAATCGTCAAATGTTTGTTTAGAAGGTAATGAGAAACTCTAGTAAACAAACCAATGTAAAACTGTTGTTATTAGATTTGTTGGAGTTCAAATATAACTTAGTGGGTTTGGGCACCTAATAAACTCTTCCACATTCGATCTTCTATAACCCCTAAGATGGGGTAAGAGACCTTCTTTTGGGTTGCAGTTGGGTCTTGGTGATGGATGTTGGTCGAAACCCACATCCACTCATGGTCCTCCACCTCGTCCCCGGCATCCTCTTCTGTCTCCCAAGGCTTTCCCTCTGTCAGAAGGGACTTGTTCTGCGGCCGGGTCCAGCTGTGGGTGCTGAAGGCTGGACACCACCAGGTATTCCACTTCAGTTTGACCAGAACCCTGGCACAAGGTTCAGGCAGCATGAGCATACAGGGCACTGCCCTCTCTGGGAAACATCATGTCTGAGGGCACGCAACGTGCTTCAGTGGCGACCCTTACGCCTCCAAATAGCGGTCAGTGAAGTCTATGTTGATGTCACTCTCTTGGTTGGGGTACACTCCTTAATGGTTGGGATTTGAACAGAACAAGGGGACTCATATTAGAAATATAATTGCTATCTAATAATATGACCCAAGTCGCGTGCTAAACCTAACCATCGACTCTGGTAGACCAGGTTTAATGTTGTGTTGTCGCATTACTCACTAGGTCAGATACACACACTACATGGTGATATGTAGCGATCAAGTCTCACTCTTCTCCACGCATACTGCACAGCAACCAGCATGGCCAGGGTCCTGAGTGTAGAAGTGTCTACCTGGATTCCAGGGGGCAGGTACAGCCTGCTCCTCCCAGGTCAGGCCGGGGAGGGTGGAAACGGTGCAATGGCGGAGAGCAGAATGGGATCTCTCTGCTGCAGCTCTACACATGCAGGGGTCTTCCCTAAAGCCACACAAGGTACCACATTACTCCTTCACAGGGGCAAATGCTAAAGGCCCTAGTCAAGTGTCTCCATTTGCTTTATTTTTTTATTAATTTTATTTGGTTACAAAAACATTTCTAATATCCTTATTAGTTATCACACAAGAAGAAAAGCCCCAATAGTGCCTACAATTTTAAAAATATAAACAAAGAATTAGTAAGGACTGTTGTCAGATTTTAAATTACACAAGTGATCAAAAGAGATTCTTATTTTGAAAATTCATCATATGAATATCCAAAATTTCAATTAATCAACCAATTATCAAAATCTATATAAACAGCCAAGGGTCTCTATCCCAAAATACACTTCTAGAGTGCCTATTTCCAGCTGCTCCCTGCACTTTCTAGTGTTTAGAATTACTTCTGGCCAATTGGTTTGCACCTGTATCTGAACTTTCTTTTTACTATCCCCAGCTGTGTGCGTAAAACCCTAATAAAAAGATTAAAACAAACACAAAAAGAATTGATTCTGGCCAGGAACAGGTTAATAACAATATGCCACCATACATTTTCTATCTCCAAGTATTATTACTCATAATGCAATCATATCTGATCTAGATTTTGATGCAATTACAATTTTGTAATGCCTCTATTTATTTATTAACATTGTTATAGCGCACAACAGCCCTAAGACATCGTGGCGCTGTTACAAGACAATCTGTTACATGTAACAGCAAGATCAATTCTGGGTAGAGTGGAGCAAGGAGCTGTTACATGCATGAATAATGAATTGCAGGTACAGTAACAACTATTCGTGCATACTTAATTACAATTGTCAGTATCAGGGGAATACAGTTGGAGTCGGGTGGGTCAGTTGAATAAAGTGGTTTTGAGGTCTTTGCGGAATGTGGCAAAGGGGGTTTCTACTCGTAGGGCGTTGGGCAGGGCATTCCAAAGTTTGGGAGCAAGATAGCGGAAGCCTATACCTCCTGCTTCGGCCCTTTTTATTGAGGGTATGCGTAGTTGTTTGGTGTAATGTGTCCTTCTGGGGCATGTGGAGGTATCTCGGTTAATGGTTTTGGAGAGGTAGGAGGGTGCGAGGCATTTGTGGGTTAAGGTAAGAGTTTTAAAAGTTATTCTTTCCTTAACCGGAAGCCGGTGGGCATCCTTCCTGGCATGGGTAATGTGATCTCTCTTGGGGATGTTGAGGGCCGCTCTGAGCGCATTATTTTGTACTGTCTGAAGCCAGTTTAGATTTTTTGCAGAGGTGCCTGCTAGGAGAGCGTTATAATAATCTAGCTCGGCACTGATGGTGGCTCTAGCGATGGTGAGGCAGTTTTGGTTAATTAGGAATGGTTTGACAACGTTTATGAGTTTGGTGGTGTGAGCGGAGGCAGAGGCAATGGCACTGACCTGGTTGTCCACTGATCTGTTTGTCTAGATATACGCCTAGGGTCTTTACAGATGGGGAGACTAGATGGTGGTATTTTCAATGATGAAGTTATCGTATTTGGAGTTAAGTTTGTTCAGAGTTTCTTTTGGGCCTATGATGATGATCTCGGTTTTGTCTCCATTGAGACATAAACCGTTGGTGGCCATCCAAGCGTGGATGGTGGAGTAGATTTGGAGAAGGGCTACCGAGTCATGGTCGTAGGAGCCTGTCAGTGGGAGGAAGACTTAAGTGTGGTCGGCATAGTTTGTGTAAGCTATGCCGAAGGAGTCAAGTTTGTCAAAAAGGTATGATGTCTTGGTTTGCAACAGAAGTTGTGTGATTTACATAGATAAGTCATGTACTTGTTGGTGTACAATTTTGTTAAATAAATCACTTGAATACTCATTAGCACAATAGAAGTTCATTACATAATAGGTCACTTTGGTAACCCAGGCAACACTTGCATGCTTAGTGATTAAAATCCCCAACTCTAGAGGGTAGGCTGCCGCCCTCCCTCACAAAATCCTGAGAATGCAGAGCCAGTCCCAAGCCTTCTCAGACACACAGTGCAGCATAAAGGGTTAAAAGAAGCCTGTATTTTTCAGATTAAAATTGCAAGTGCCATGCCATTGCCTTCCGCTCCAGGTACTTTTTGTGCTTCAGAATAGATTCTGGGAGAGAATGTGTTAATGAGGCTAGTCCACCTTACATTTTTCCAACTCTAAATGTATTCTTCTGAAGTTTTGATCCTAACCCCAACTAGACCTAAATGCATGCATTGTATTAGCCACGACTTTCCTGGATATGTGTAGCATGGTGCTTGCACCAGCTCCCTGGGATGGAATGTGGAATGCCATGGAACCTGGAGTACCCTGAGCTTCCATGAGTGCCCATTGGTCATCCAGGTTATGGGAACCTCGCTGAAAGGATGCCTCCCACCTGTTCTCCCTCTTTCCTATGAGCCTGATACCTGAAACATATTAAAGAACCTATTCCTTTTGTACTCGCTCTGGTGTTTCTTGAGTCCTTCCGGCCTCTATCAGATGAACACAGACACTATAATATTCCAGATACTTTTGGGCTGAGACGGCACCAGTACACCTGAACATGCCATCTGATATTGGTCTACTGCACAATATTCTTCTGAAATGTTGATACATACCTGATCTACCTTTGAAAGTAAATACTGTGCAATATGCAGGGCACTTTGTGCTCTATATACAAATGCATGGGTTCAACCAGAACCAGTTAAAGAGAGCATACCATCCCACATTCCTTCTGTGGTGTGCACATCTAAACTATATGTAGCTGCTTAGTTTCGAATCACCATGCAGTTGCGGCATTCTGGGCCGTTTTCTTTTGTCTAAAGTGTATTCTGGGTAAGGGTAGGTTAATGGAAATTTCACTTTTAGCCTTGCCATTAGAATGCATTAATTGAAATTGCTAGGGCCTTATATGGACTGGAAAATACAGGTTAATGAGTGAGTTATTGGATTTCTAAAAGGATGCTGTTCAAAACTTCTATATAAAGAGAAATCAGAAACAGGAGATGTTATATGTGTGTTGTAATTGTTGGAGGTATGAATGGGATTCTATAGAATGAAAGTATGCCATTCGAAATTGGTTAACATAGGGATTTCTTCAGGAGACAGGAGGGAATACTGCATCTCGTCCAATGGGGTCATCCCTTGCCCCCGTTTGTGGATCCCTGCCATGTGGTCCTCCCTCATATAACCACAAAATATGTTTGCCAAATATTGTTGTTCTTCACAATAATAACCAACTTATCACATTAATGTTGCTATCAAGTGTTTTTACTAATCCATTGACAGTTTTGCATTAAATATAATACTCAGTGTTTTTATATTTATATGTCGCTGTTACAAGGTCCGTTCATGTTTTGACTATGACTTTAGCGAAATTGAGTATTGGAAAGGGTCCTCAGTGTCTCTCTGCACCCATTTTGAACCATGTGGTTGTCACACCATAATTGAAACGCTGCATACTCAATTACTCTACTTGAATGATAACAACATTCAACGATCATTAGAAAGAGATCAAATACATAGCCGAAGTCAATAACGCTCAATCCAGAAATAAATCTTCCATCGGCAATGTGTCTGAGAAGCAGAATTCCTCCTAAAGAGCTACGAGAGAAGCGTAACATATGTAGAGGGAGAGGATATGAAGATAGGGATATTGAAGGACCTTAACGCATAACATTTTATGAATTTTGGATGCTTAGTTTGGAGAACAAAGATACCAAACAATGTTTCAGAAATTCCTAGTGGAGACAATGAAGGACCTTATAATAAGGATATATATGGGGAAAGGTAGCCCATACCTTACATTATAAGGATATTGCAAGTCAATAACGAGTTCCGTGAATGAGGTTCTTTAAAGGTCATCAACCTCTGAGGTGACTTGCAACAACCTTTTACGTACGGTAGGAAATATTTTATTCCTTTTAATACATGGCCATTCAGGTTTGGTGCTAATTTGTCGTTAAATCTGCTGCATTACTGCAAGTGTGGTAGGGAGCTTTCATTTCCCATTTCTGAAGTCCATATGACTCCATGGGGATCTTGGCGGATTTATCGCAAGCAGTAATTCCAATGTAGTAAATCAGCCCTTTTTTGGAGGAAAAGTGAAGGATTCTTATCAAGCGCTTTGCTGGAGGTTAATCCTCCACTTTTCCTCCAAACTCGTAATTCGGCGGTATGGTAAAAATGATGCTAATATCTTTACCACCAAAAAAATGCAGTAACAGATTTACTGCCACATTTATTACAGTACGCCACTCTCATCCCCTTTAATACCTGTTCTCTTGCTTTATGTATTGTAAGAGATCTTACACTTGCTGGTACATATTATATTGTATTGTTGTCATTAATATAGCACCATTTCCCCATTTGTATGGCCTCAATGCGCTTTATGGTTGCAACACCATTGGGGACCCAAGTCCAGGTATTGGAAAGTTCTAAAAGGAGGCTCAAAATGAGTGGGTGCATTTTGCCAGGATTAGGGTTTATGAGGGCTGGTCTAAGCTCCAGTAAGCAACCCAAGAGGTCAGGCACGTGGTCTAGTGCAGGAGATTCGATGTGTATCCAGCTAAACTGAATGTTGCCATAGGCTGTCGCTGTATTCTAATGGCAGAGGTGTTGTGGCAAGTCTGGTGTTCCAGTACAAAACCGTTATGTGACCAGCTAGACTGAATGTTACAGTCATAGCTGCATTCTAGAGTGCATGTGTAGATAGCCGTGCCTGCGGCGGATGTCCGCTGTGCGTTTACACATACCTTAAGCTCAGAAGGAGCTTATCTTCGATGTCACTGTGTCATCCGATCTTCTCTGTCGGAGAAAAAGCCAACTACCCTCGTAGACCTTTCGGGCACTATGGACAGCCACCACTACTAGACTACCAACTGCAATAGACTGGGTGACGTAGAACATCTTGCCCGAGGGACGCACAGGATACCATAGAAGCTAGGCTAATGGGATTCTCTCAGTGTAACAGGTTACCTTTATAGTCTGACTGCATCTATCTCATGTTCTACAAATGCTTACCAAGCACTGATCTCACAAAGGAAAAGGTAAGTAGGATAAAAAGTGCCCCCCCCCCCTATCCTTGGGAGCAATTGTTCTCACTAGGAAAAGAAAATAAAAAGAGAAGGCTGCATGCTGAACAAGTAAATTACAGATTCCTTAAAAATGGATGGCTTCATAAAATAAAGTACAAAACAATGTAAAAGGGTTCCCACCAATGCTAGAGCAAAAGAATGAGTGAGAGGGAAATGTGTGTGAATTAAAAAACAAAAAATATGAAGCTTCTAATGTGTTCTAGAAAACAGTTAAAGCATTTTCATAAAGTGCATCTAAAAACGTTTTCGTGTTTTGCTTTAAAATAAGCAATGACAATGCAGATTCTTGCTCTCATATGTTAAACTCTCGCAGCGCACAAAATAAGCATACTACTCTAAACAGGTCCTTATCAGTTAATGGCTGTTAAGTGTCACAGGAAGCACTTGTACAAGGAATGAATGTGTGAAGCTGGTCAGGGTTTTAATTAAGTGGGGCAGTGGCAGCTGGAATTGGGCTCTGTGCTGGCTCAAGCGGCAGGCATTGTGGCGTCACAAATGATTGATCTCACTGCTGAATAAGTTCTTATTTTTTTATTGTTAGTATCATTTAGTTAAATCAATAACTTTCAATACATTGCCACATTATGTCAGTACTGTTGTTACAAGCAGACATCAGAAGTAGGAGAAATGTCAATCGCTGAGGCTCTTGGCACGTGGGACGCTCGTTGCACAACAGATGCCAATTCTGACTCCCCACAGGGGCGGAATGATCTATTACTTCTTGGGATCCTGCGCCATCCCCCAGTGATCTCGAAGATTTTTACTGCATTACATTTAGGAGGATATAGTCACAGACAAAGTGGTTACCAATTAAGTTGTGGATATAGAGGGGAATCAGCCGTTCAGCTGTTGATTTAGTGGCCAGATTTACGATGAGCTGGACATGGATATAGTCCTCCAGATCCGACCTCATAGACTTTTTATAATGGTTTAAGAGCACTCTCACGGGTCGCCCGGGGATCTCTTAAAGCATGCCTCAGCTGATTGTTTAATTGTTCCCAAGGTGAGAGGCTGCATAAAAGCAGTGTTGGTAGAAAACACTTCAAACAAATGAGGGTAGTCCTAAAATCCTCTTTAAAATTACAATTTCAAGCTTAAAAGCAGCCTCCAAAGACGCCCACAGCCCACGCCTCTGGAACATATGAAATTATGGATGATATCTTCATAGAGTGCCCAAAGAGTAACCTCCTCCGTTGGGAGCAAGGGACCAGGTGGCCCCGGATACTTGTGCAGTTGTACCTTCAGTTTGTTCAAAGATGATTACAAGGTAGGTATACTGGGTTACAACTTCTATGGAGAAACCCTTCAAATTTCAATCGACCCAAGCCACTTGTTTGCGTTGGAAATCGAACACCATAATCTTGGTTTATTGGTGTTCACACTAAGTGAGTTTGCCGCCGAATAGCAGTAGAGATTACCCAAAGCTGTTTGGAGTAAAATTGGCATTAAGTCGAGAATGACGGCGTCTTCGGCATAACCCATCCATTGGACCGTGGGGTCGTCAAGTTTAGGCGGGGTGCAGTTCAAGTGAGACAGACCTTTCCCCATATCAGACAGATATAGATTGAAAGGCAAAGGGGCAAGTATGCAACCTTGCTTTAATGCCATGTTAGTGGGGTTCCAGCAGAAGGTTCCCCTGTTGCCCTCCAGCCATAGCTTGACCCGGGTCTCATCATGCAGCATCATGACCATTTTCAGTAGGCCTGGTGGAATCCCCCAACTGTTCAGTTGCCCCCGCAGCCTTGCACGGTCGACAGTGTCAAAAGTAGCACTACAAATACTGCATAGACAGGTCTTTTACGTGTCTTCCAAGATTGCTGTATGATGGTGGTGCGGGCTAAAGCATTGACTGTGGTGGTACAACCCTTTCTGAAGCCAGTTTGGCTCCATAGTATAATATTTCCTGCCTCCGTCCAGCTGGTTAGTTCCTGAAGAAGGACCCTAGCAAACATCTTAGATGGAACGTCGACCATCACCAAACGGTGATAATTGCGAGGGTCGGCTTGGGGACCTTTTTTCAGGACTAGGATACTGCCGTGCCAGGATCGAGGCAATGTTTGGTTGGTGGCAATACAGCAAAAAAGATGGTGAAGAACATCTGCCCACAAACAGATGTCGGTTTTTATCAACAGGTTCCAGAGACCATCAGGGCCCATAGCCCAGGAGGTTTTCCTACCAATTAGCCTAGCAACTTCTTCCTTGTTTCTCCCAGAGCTCCACACCCCCAACGAGTAAAAAGTATGGCTCTGTCTCCAGGAGGAGCCCCCCAGAGTATCAGAAATGTATGTTATCCATTCTTGCTCAGAGACTCCATTGATGTCAGAGCGGGTCATGTTCTTACCATTTACAATCTGCCAACGTTTCCGTGATTCATTGGTAAGAGTGGTCAAAACCAAATGTCTCCACTTTTGGCATTCCCTGGACTGTCGGTGGAGTCTGAGCCACTTGGTATATTTGGCTCTATTCTGCCTCCTGCCATTTGTATAACGAGCTTGATCAGAGACAGAAAGGGCCAATCTACTTAACTCTTCCTGAGCAGATATGTTCTTATTACAGGTCAGTAGTTATTCGCAACTAGCCTGTAATAAGAACAGTATTTACAGGCTTTGGTACAGTTATTACAGTTTGCCGTGTATTATATACATTTAAAAATATTGAACATTATTTTTAACCCCTTAAGTGCCAAGGACGAGCATGCTCGTCCTTTTTTGCATGGACTTGCATAATAGCCCGGCACTTTATAGGGATTTGTTAAAGCCGTAATAATGTAATAACACATCTGTTTATTACTGTCAAAAACAACTCTATTGGGCAAAGAAAATCTTTTGTATCTTTTTATGTCTTTTTTCTCCATTTTTCTAAATTGGAGAAATAAATAAGAATAAGACTAAACTGCATAAAAACATGTATTTGGACCCTGTTAGCGCATCAGCATTTTCATACTTTAACAACAAATACTCAGATAGTAGTAGACTTCGCAGCTGAGTCTCGCGTGCCGTGTGATCCTTTATGGTAAACACATATATTCAGACTATGAGCGCACACGGGCCACTAACATCTGGCAACAAATACAACTCATCAGTTTGTCGACGAGGCTCCAGAAAAGAAGCAACCCTTGCCTCAGCCCAGGAAGCAGCGGAGCCTTTGGTAGCACAATCCTAGGTCCAGGGAGGACCGGGAAGCGCTCCCAGTGCAGGCGTCTGCAACCTGTGGCTCTCTGTGTTTTTTAACTTCGACCTGATGATCCCTCATCATTGACTTTTCTGGATAGATCTGATAGGAGTTGTAGTCCAAATCATCTGGAGAACTAATGGTTGCAGACCCCTAGCCCATAGCATAGGCCAGAATGATAGGACCCTTAGACCATCAGCTGATGGTCTGGCCAATGCCTTCCTTCTCCTCAATGAGTCACCAAAAGTCAGAAATAGGAAGCCATCCTGTCCAAGTACATGAGGAGGCCCTCCCTCGCATCTGAATGAATCATGCTTAGGAACTCATCCTTTAAAAGACCCTCCAGGAGGGAAGGGACAACAGACTCCTGAGAGAGGTGGAAGGTGGAGATAGCCTTTGGCATCACATCACAGCACACCATGATAGTACTAGCAGAGCACTCCAGAAAGGATGGGGAACACAGGAGAGTCACCAATTCAGTCCTCCTCTTGGCTGAAGTAATTGCATAAAGAAAAGCCCTCTCTCTCATGAGGAACCTAAAAGCAGCTCAAAGGTGGGGGCCTGCAGCTCATGCATCACCCATGCATCACCCCACGCCGGCTGGGGCTAAAGATTTAATTCTTGGACAAGGTATGGTAAAACATCTCAGGAGACACGCCATGGCAGGATTGGTTGACATGCTGCCAGCGTAGATGGCTATTGAGGTCCTAATAGTAGCCCACTGGGTCGAAGAGCGGATGGGTATAAGGCTCAGACTTAACCTATCTTGAAAAATTGAGAACATTCTGTAATACCATGGCCAAGGAGCAGCACCGCCAGTCTCCGGGCACCCTGACACAAAGTCTTTCCAAGAACGCCAATAAAAGCAAAGGGTAGAAGACTTCTGGAACTCTGCAGGGAGATAAAGACCTCGCCCGCAACCCCTACCACTTCCAACACTCCCTTTGAACAGCCAAGTTCCCATGTTTCCATCTTCTGTTCAACAGAGAGCCATCTGGCCAGAAAACCAGGGGAGGAACCTGCAGAGGACAAGCAGATGAGAGGTGATCAACCCCACTAACTGGTAAAAGCAAGCTCTCCTGGGGTGACCAAGATCAACAAAGCCATGCTGTGACTGACCTGGATGTCCTGAGGAATCAGAGGGACTGGGAAAAGGCACCAATGTAGGTCTGCGGCCATGAGATGGCAACAGTTTGCTTGCTTAGTCAATGTTTAAGAAAGGCCTTTCATTTTGATTAGGATCCCTTATTTTCCCCTTACCTCCCTTGCTACCCAAATTCACTTCACTTTGCTGTTCCTGCCCGCCGCTCCTCTCTCTGCCCCTCAAGTTTCCCCATGCCATTTCACCTTACCTGTTGTCTTGTCTCCTGCCCTTCACACAACCCCACCTTGGCTGTAATCCCTCTGCATACCCTTGTCAAAATTAAAGGCCTTCTTAAGTATTGCCTAAGCAAGCCATCTGTTTACTTCATGCCTAATTTAAGCATTTACTAAGCCATACCCAAGCATGCATAGGGCATGACACATTTAAATGAGATAATGCTTATATGCAGGCTTAAAAATGCCGGGCAAATGCTTAAAGCTACTGATTAACAGTTTTTTTAGAAAGGGATATGCAACACTGGCATAGCAAGGGCCCCTGTGGGGGGCCTGTCCACACCAGGTCTAGGGGGGTCCCGGCCTAGCCCTCACCCATTCGGATGAACGCTGGGCCGGGGCCGGACACAGCTCGGGGCGCAGAAAGGAGGGGCTCTGCCTCTGCTTCCTCGCACCACGTCACACTGGAACCAGGAAGCTCTCCCAGCTTCTTGGTTCCTGTCTGCATGCAGCGCGGATGAGTTCGAGGTCTGAAGTAACATTGCAGGCAGAAGCTGCAGGAGAAACAGGTAATAGAGCTTGGGGTTTTTTCTGTGTTATGGCAAAATCCAGGGTATCGTCACTACTTCCATAGGGGGAGTCCCTTTCCATGAGGCCAGGGCTAACTGATAGTCCACCTGGGGGTTGTACTCAGTGGGTGGATCTCATGGGATGGATAACAGCCTGTGGAGCCAGTGGCAACCTTGCTGGGAGAACACGATATCCTCAGCAATTACCTGACCCTACACCCCTTTTCTGGACCTTAACAGCAGCCCCTTCCCTCGTAGAGTCATGAGGTATTGCCACCCTAGCATTACCCTAGTAAGTACTGGGGTGAGGAAGATTAGGAGTAACCCAAATGAAAATCCACTTCCTAGTACTGTGATGAGGAGGCACTCCATTGACGCCCAAGGAAGCTGAAAGATCAGTACTGTGACGAAGCACAGAGGCATGAGGATCAACTTTGAGAACCACAAGGAACAGTATAGTGGTTGCTAGTTTCTAATTGGTCCATCTAGAGTAGAAATAGAGGAGGGAAACCAGGAAGTGTTGTGAATCCTTCCCTGGAGGAGCAGGGAGCAAGAATCATGTGCTGGAACAGAAGGGGCTGTGGACCACTGCACTACCAATAGAAAGAGGGGACCCTTGAACCCCAGCAGCCTGTGGGGAACTGAGGAAAACTGAAGTCTCTCTCACTGGGGGAAGCAAGAGGACCAATGTGCCTCCCAAAAAGGGGGTGGAGGGGCCTTGAGCGCCAGCAGTGTGCAAAGGACTAAGGTAAACAGGAGACTCCCTCACTGGAAGAGATCAGCTGGGGAGCCGCTGAGAGAAGACCACAAGAGCTCAGGGGAAGCAGCAGAAGCTTACCAGTGTTGCTGAAGACCAGAACCCATGCGGACCAGGTGCAAAGGTATGCTGAGGGGGGCTGGCAAGGCACAGGGAGAACCCAGAGGCTGTGGTTGGGAGTGGGTGAAAGAGCACCCCAAGGAGACTGAGCGAGACGACTGACAGGATAGTGAACTGGGTCTTGTCAAGAGACATTACAAGGTTGTAAGAGGGGTAGGGAACCATAACATTAAGATACCAAGAGATTTATACACACGAGAGAATGCCTGGCAGGCTAATGGACCGGGCCTAAGAGAAGCATGCTACAAACATGAGAAAGGGGTCTGGGACACATACGTTAAGAGCCAAAGATAAAAGGGTCTGAGACACAAGAAGTCCCTGCAAGGAGAGTACACCAGTGCTGGCAGGTCGTCTGTGACATTATTAAGTGTAGGGGTCTGGAAACCATATTTGAGAAGCAACAGAAAAGGGGTCTGGGACCCATATGTAAAAAGCAAAGTAGAGAGCAGGAGAGTATACCAGGGCTGCCAGCTGAATTGTGCAACAGTCTTTCAAGACACAATACCTGGGTGAAGGACGCACCAGGTTGGCTGTGCCAGGAAGAGCACATAAGGGGAAGAGAAAATATTACCCTTGACCAAGTTGGAGGAAGAAAGATGGACCTTGTGCCTGGCAGGAGAGTATACCAGGCAGGCTGGGGGTGAAAAGAAGTGGGTGAACTGTATATTGTGAATACTGTGAACATTGTAGCCAGGGGAAGAAAGTCATTCCACCTGGTGCTGTTTGTAAGAACCCTAAGAAGCCAATAGAGGAAAAGTGTTCTCTTGGTGCTGTGAACATTGCAACCAGGGGGAGGGGGTCATTCGCCCCAGGTGTTTGTGAGAACCTGGAGAAGCCAAGGGAAATGAGGTGTCCTCTTGGCACTGTGGACTATGCGGAGAGCCAGGCTAGGAGAAGTTCTTGCAATTGCAAATACTGTGCCCAGGGAAAAGGGAGTCATTCCCTCTGGCGTTGCCTTCAAGATCTTTCTGTTGGAACGTTTTACTTTTTCTTTGATTGTACCTGGAACTGTATGTTGGCCTTTTTGAAGAGAACTGAATTCTGGAGAAGAGAGCCTTTCTCAGAGGTGACATGTCCACATACAATTGGACATTGCCCAGAGGAAGGGAGTCATTCCTCCGGATCAGGAAGTCCCTATATCCCTTTGTTATTGGTTGTAAGTTGTAAGGTTTGGAAATGAGCATCGTGACACAGGACGGTGGACTATTTTGATTTAAACTGGTTATCCTAAGTCTTTTTGTTGAGGTAAGGCAAACCCTTTTAGTCATAGGAACAAGTAGAGGTTTTCCTTATTTTCTTTATAATAAGTCTTTATCAACCAAAATGTCACCCCTGTGTCAGCATCCCACGTCTGCACCCTTACAGTGCATACATTCATAATGTAATTTTTGTATTTTGCGTGTATGAGGTGTGTGTCAGATATATGTTTATGGTATGGGTCAGTGACTGGTGGGTGAATTAGTATGTGTGTGTGTATGAATGTTGTGGGTGGGTGCGTGCCTGCCTGTGTGAAGAATGCAGTGTGAGTGGATGTGAGATTTGCTATGTGGGTGATTGACTGGTGGGTGAATGAGTATGCATGTGATTGAGTATGTGTGTGGGTGCATTCACACACACACACAATCACGTGCATACTCATTGTTCTGGGTAGGGTGGTGCCTGTAGGGACAGTGCAGTGTGAGGGGATGTGTATGGGTGAGTGGTTGGTGGGTGAATGGGTATGAATGTGATTATGTGGGTGTTTGAATGTTCTCTATGGGTGACACGTGCCTGTGTGGAAAATGCAGTGTGAGCGTATCTGAGAGAAGATGTATGGGTGAGTGACTGGAGGGAGAATGAGTAGCAGTGTAAATGTGTGTGTCTGTGTTCTGGGTGGGTAAGTGGCTGGGTGGGCGATGCAATGTGTGAGAGCATGTATGGGTGAGTGACTGGTGGGTGAATGAGTATGAATGTGATTGTGTGTGCATGTTCTGGATGGGTGGGTGTTTGTGTGGAGAATGCAGTGTGAGTGGATGAGAAAGAAGGTGTATGGGCGAGTGACTGGTGGGTGAATGGGTATGAATCTGATTATGTGCGTGTTTGAATGGTCTGGGTGGGTGAGTGCCAGTGTGGAGAATGCAGTGAGAGTGGACGTGAGAGAAGGTGTATGGGCGAGTGACTGGTGGGTGAATGGGTATGAATCTGATTATGTGCGTGTTTGAATGGTCTGGGTGGGTGAGTGGCTGTGTGGACAATGCAATGTGAGTGAATGTGAGAGAAGGTGAATGGGTGAGTGACTGGTGGGTGAAAGGGGATGAACGTGATTAAGGCTCTGGGAGGCCGGGGTTCACTGGAGCATTTTTCACCTTTCCTTAAGTGACATGGCATGTTTTACAGGCTTTTTCGGGCAAAGCCAACTGCATGTGTGTTATTACGTGTCTATACTGGCATTTTGGGGCAGCGAGTCTACCCTTTGCTTACTGTGGCATGACATTCATTATTTCACCCTCCAACAAAGCAACTCACACTGGTGGCTGGTATATTTGGGGACCAGGCACTGCCCCCTTCTTTCTATGCTAGGTCAAAAATGTAAGCTTTGATTAAAAAAACACACGTCTTTCATATGGAGCAGTGCGTGCCCCTGCAGCAGCACGATCATCATGGACATTGCGCACATGCGGTGGTCCGAACTGGTCCAAAGTGTGCCGTACCCTGCTGCTTGTTAAGGAGCTTGGAGAGGAGGGCTGCCCCTCAGCTTGGCTCGCAGGGGAGTACCCGAATGTTCTGCTACACCACTGATATGCAGGTTAACAGTTAACATCATATATCATTTTTGAATTTAACATTAGGCATTTTAGTATCTGTTTAATGCATGGTAATGGTGTAGTGGCCAGTGAATAGTTTATAAGAAGCTTTGTCAATGCTTAAAGAATGCATGAACTGCTTGCTGGAGAGAAATGATTATCAATGTTAGGGAACTGTTAAACATTCCACCTGCTTGATAAGGGCTTGGGAAATGTTAAGCAAGCATTTCTCCTTGCCTTTGCCAATATCCCGGCTACTTGCTCGCGGCCTGCGCCTCCTTCATCTTCCTGTCCACCTCCAACCCCCTCTCCCTCCCCATACTCTGCACCCTTGCCGATATCTTGCAAATGGTAATGAATATCTGTGATTGAATCAGTCACCCATCTGTCATAGTTCTGCAGCCAGGATATTGGGGCATATATAGAAGTGTGTGGTGAAGGCTGCTAAACGCTCTATGCACTTGGAGGCTCAGTCCCTGGGCCTTCTGGGAATAGAGCGGGTCTGGGCTCCACCCCCTTACTTGTCAGTCCCAAAGTGGCACATAGCAGGGTGTGGACAATTACAGACCTGAGAACTTATTCAGAAAATAGAAGCAGTGCTTAATATGTGTTGGTGTTTTCCGGGGCCCATTCCCGGCACTTGTTTCTGAGCCCCGGCACTTATTGTCTCAGACTCAGATTGATTATGAAGTGATGATAGCCAGGGCATCCATCAACCCCAATGAGCAGGTGCCAGCTGTAGTGTAACCCCAAACGTGCAACACTGTGGGGTGCAGCTGTGAGTGGTGGCAGCAATGGTGGGGAATTGCCCGCCCACAGTGTCACAGCCATGCTAGAAAATATTTGGGCCCTGGCACTTATTTTCTTAAAAATTAAGCACTGAATAGAAGGGCACTCGTAAAAAGGCACACTCATTTTCATTGTTATTTAATTTCATCACTTGTATAGAGACTTTCACTATGGGTATGGTCCCAACATGTTATAGGTTGAAAGCCCTCAGAGGGGCCAAAGTCCGAAGTATGGTAAAGTTCAGAGTTGCTAGTATGCGTGTGTGCAAAATGGACACTAAGGTTATATCTTGCTAATGTCTTTCGGCTGTTTCAAAGTGTATGACTTAAATTAGGATAGCTCAGGGGCAACACGCTCCCCTTGGAAGCAAGATGACACAGAGCAACACAGGTTCGATCCCCGGGTCAGCGCTTAGTAACCACTGGGTATTAAGCGCATTATAAATAACCTATCATATCATATCGTGAAGTTAATAAACAATAATACATAGTTTGAAATGCCATTTACTTTCAGTGTAGTTCCTGCCAACCAATGCAGCCTTCTCACACAGACCTTCCACTTATATATGAACTTCTAAAGAGTGTTCGCGTTGCTGTTTGTGTAAGCAGACACTTGCACCAGGACAGTGCAGCGATGGTGCACCACTCAACATCCCGTCCTATCTCTTTAGCCAAAGGACAGTGCTTTCATCGGTAGAGATTGGCTGGTCTGACGTTCGCCAAACCGATAGGAGCTGGAGGGAGAAGCATCCCTTTAGCCAAAGGATAGAACTCTCGGTAGAGATTGGCTGGTCTGACGTTCACCACACCGATAGGAGCCGGAGGGAGAAGCGTCCCTACAGCCAAAGGACAGTGCTCTCATCGGTAGAGATTGGCTGGTCTGACGTTCACCACACCCATAGGAGCCGGAGGGAGAAGCGTCCCTATAGCCAAAGGACAGTGCTCTCATCGGTAGAGATTGGCTGGTCTGATGTTCACCACACCGATAGGAGCTGGAGGGAGAAGCGTCCCTATAGCCAAAGGACAGTGCTCTCATCGGTAGAGATTGGCTGGTCTGATGTTCACCACACCGATAAGAGCCGGAGGGAGAAGTTTCCCTATAGCCAAAAGACAGTGCTCTCATCGGTAGAGTTTGGCTGGTCTGACATTCACCACACCCATAGGAGCTGAAGGGAGAAGCGTCCCTATAGCCAAAGGACAGTGCTCTCATCGGTACAGATTGGCTGGTCTGACGTTCACCACACCGATAAGAGCCGGAGGGAGAAGCGTCCCTATAGCCAAAGGACAGTGCTCTCATCGGTAGAGATTGGCTGGTCTCATGTTCACCACACCGATAGGTGCTGAAGGGAGAAGCGTCCCTACAGCCAAAGGACAGTGCTCTCATCGGTACAGATTGGCTGGTCTGATGTTCACCACACCGATAGGAGCCGGAGGGAGAAGCGTCCCTATAGCCAAAGGACAGTGCTCTCATCGGTAGAGATTGGCTGGTCTGATGTTCACCACACCGATAAGAGCCGGAGGGAGAAGTTTCCCTATAGCCAAAAGACAGTGCTCTCATCGGTAGAGTTTGGCTGGTCTGACGTTCACCACACCGATAGGAGCTGAAGGGAGAAGCGTCCCTATAGCCAAAGGACAGTGCTCTCATCGGTAGAGATTGGCTGGTCTGACGTTCACCACACCGATAGGAGCCGGAGGGAGAAGCGTCCCTATAGCCAAAGGACAGTGCTCTCATCGGTAGAGATTGGCTGGTCTCATGTTCACCACACCGATAGGTGCTGGAGGGAGAAGCGTCCCTATAGCCAAAGGACAGTGCTCTCATCGGTAGAGATTGGCTGGTCTGATGTTCACCACACCGATAGGAGCCGGAGGGAGAAGCGTCCCTATAGCCAAAGGACAGTGCTCTCATCGGTAGAGATTGGCTGGTCTGACGTTCACCACACCGATAAGAGCCGGAGGGAGAAGTTTCCCTATGAGCCTCAGGGACAGACATTCTGAGCATGCGTGCCAACATGCCACTTGAGAAATTATGTTCACTTGGGTGTAATTTTAAGGGGCCAAGGGGGTTTGTCCACCCCACAACATTTGTGGCACACTATGTTGTCCCACTCATTTGGCAGAGGCCAGCCATTTTTAGCAATGTTATTCCCCTGGATACTCAAGTCCGATTTGTTTTACTTTGCATTATGGGAATTGTTTCATCCTGAATTTATAATGACAAATCCAGGATTACAAATCCCAGAATGTAAAGTCAAAAAAAAGCAGACCTGGGCTTGCATCTCCTCAATAGAATGTGGCATATTGATATGTACATAATATATTATGGAGCTTTCACCACTCTTAAGGAACTCGAAGCCCCAGCACTGCCCCCCCCAGGCATTATCAAGGATGAAACCTGGTGTGCAAACATCCAGGAAGCCTTGTTAAATAAAATTGCCACCCTCCAAGTAAATATTCTCGCCAAGCAAGCCTCCATTAATGCCCTGCCTCCCATTTTTCCACTATCCACCCACCAAAACCAAGCCCCCTTCTATTTCTGTTATGTCTCAGAAACGGAAGTAAGCACCATACTCAAAAATCCTAAACCCTCCAGATGTAAAGAGGACACATGCCCCGTCCCTGTCATCAAAGAGTGTGCGGAATACCTCATCCCCTTCATCACTGCTTCATCAATGCCTCCTTCTCCTCAATACGATCCCCACCTCACTGAAGGAAGCATGGGTCCTACCCTTCCTAAAAATAACTCACTAGAACCGGCCACGCCGAGCAACTACCGACCCATTATGACAGTCCCATTACTGCTAAAAATTCTAGATAGGGCTGCGTACCTACAAATCCAGCAACAACTAGTATCTAATCAAATCCTAGGTCTGCGCCAATCCGGTTTTAGGCCTGGTCATGGAACGGAATCAGCCGTGCTGGACCTAAAAACAATTAGACTCCTTTCAGAAATGAAGGTGAGCCTGCTCTTCTTTTCCTTTTAGATCTCACAGCTGCCTTTAACCTGGTGGATCATGAAATTCTCTGCAGCCACCTATGCTCGGCAGTGAACTTCTCAGAGCAAGCCACGGCCTGGGTAGCCTCATTCTTGGCCAACAGGTCAATAAAAGTCTTCTCTGAAGTTGCCTGTCGCCCCCTTACTGCTATCTCCTGCAGAGTTTCCAAGGGTTCCTGTGTCTCTCCTACAAACTCAAACCCCTCTTCGACATCCTGAATTCCATCGGCATCTCTTACACAAACTATGCCGATGATACGCAAATGCTGCTGCCCCTCTCTGGTAACTACATGGAAGACTCCCATGCATTGAACACAATCTATTCAACCATCCAGGTGTGAATGGCAACCAATGGCCTATACTTAAATGATGAATAGACAGAGATCCTGTTGGTTGGATCCCCTCCAGTCTTAAACATTCTCAGCCCCCAATACGCAAACTTCAACATAGACAATCTTCTGATCAGCGTTTCCACCTCGGTAAAGACCCTAGGTATCTACCTGGACTCATCAGTCTCTTTGAGACGTCAGGTCTACGCCATCGTAACTTCAGCAGCCTAAACAACAAAACTCATCAACATTGCCAGACCCTGCCTCGCCCCCTCCAACTGCCTCACCATTGTTGGAACTATCATCGGAGCGAGACTTGACCATTACAATGCCCTTTTTGCCAACACTTCCTCTCACAACATTCACAAATTACAAGTGATCCAAAATAATGCCATCCGAGTCGCTCTCAACATTCCCAAAAGAGAGCACATTTCCGAGGCAAGAAGAAATGCCCACGGGCTGCCAATCAAAGAAAGGATCATCTTCAAAACACTAGTGATCACGCACAGATGCCTTTCCAGCCTGGCACAACCCTACCTGTCCCGAAGCGTTGTTAAAGCTCAGTCCTCCAGGCCTGTCAGGCGGGCCTACGTTCACAGACCTGTCCCGCCTAAATCTAAGAGAGCTAAAAGAGAAGGTTCAAGCTTTCCTTCTGTGGCCGCTATTCATTGGAACTCGCTCCCATCACACCTGAGGGCAGAACAATCACTCTGGGCCTTCAGAAAGGCATTGCAAATTTGGCTCTTCACCTAGTGCCCCTGGCACTCCTCCCTCTGCTACGACTTTGTGTCTACACTATTCTTTTATGTAAAAGTACCTGGTGGTAACAGCACTTCGATGCCCCTGGGTTTTGTGCACTTAATAAATGTTAAAAAAAAATAATTAATAAATACAAATAAATGAAATAAATGTTAGTGTGAGCAGCCCTCTTCCAAGAACACCCCTCTGCATTGGTCTTTACTTCGCTGCTCACCTGGCTCCGCCCACACCGCTCATACACAATAGATCTTCCCATCTGCCATGGAAGTCTAGCTCGCGCACATGATTGGGGCTGTACAAATACACACCATATGTTTCAGCTGTGTTGAATCCGGCGGCTAAAGTACTTAGACCAGGTTAATTAAATATGTTGCCATAAGCAAATATCCGCTGTAAAAGGGCGTTAATACAGGCTGCGCCTAGCAACAGGCAGGGCAATCAAGGAGGAGCGGATATTCGCCTTGCCGCACACCTTTAGTTGGATTCTTTATGGCAGTGCCAGGATCGAAATTAAGATTTGATGAGTAGCAGTAACCAAACGCAGCTGCTGGGCAGCAGGCCTCATGCAGTAAGCAGGCGCTAACTGTGGGCCACGAGGAGCTAGTACATAGCATACCACAAATCATACTTCCACATGACAGGCAAATTATAATGTTTTGTCCATTTCATCTATCACCCATCGGAGCTCATGCCCCAAGTGCCAGTAACTTCCAAGAAGGGGACCACCTAAATGTGCACGTATGTGCAATCCGGTCCCCTCCGTGCAACCTGCCTTTTACAAAAGGCAAGCCGCATTTAAAATGGATACTTGTGGCTTACGGGTGGTTTAAAATAAAAAAAAACAGGCCTGAACTATCATCCTATCCCGGATTTAATGTGGCGCGTTGGCATGTATGTAATTTAATAGTGTGACCATCCTGGCTCCAGGAACACCCCCCCTGCACTGGTCCTTGCTGGGAGCAAAAGGCAGGAGTATTGCATAGGAACACAAAGCATTTATGCCATCATGGAAATGACATGCTGGCGGGAATGCTGTCGTATTTGTATGTTGGAGAGGATGGGGAAGGCGGAAACAGATCATTCTGTGCCCACTCTCTGCCATGCAAATTAATGAAAATGAGGAGTATAATGCAATCATGCAATTTTTACACATGTATTGTACTCATACATTTTATGCAATGCAAGGCTCAACATGAGCCCTGGTATGCTTTACTTGTCTTCTACATATATACTAATGCTGCTTTATACACATATGCCACACTAAGGAAACATGTGCAAACTAGCTGTACCGATGCAAGCCAGGACATGCTTGCCTTATCATAGATGTCCAGTAAAAAATGCCATACCACAGTATGATACTATAGCTAGACTGGCTGCGCCACAATGCCAGTCAAGCAAAATAACAGGTCATACCACAGTAGGTAATGGCTAGACTGGCTGCATCATTAGTCTAGCCACATAATAACATGTATCATTCTTGCTTTATCATAGATGTTAAGTAAAAAAATGTCATGGCACTTAAAGAAATGGCTAGACTGGCTGTACCAAAATGCCAGCCTAGACACATAATAACAGTTATCATGCTTGCTTTCACATGGATGCCCAGTATAAAATGTAATGACACAGTACAAAATTGCTAGATTGGCTGCACCAAAATGTCAATATGTATTTATTTATTTATTTACTACATGCCGTAGCCCGCAGGCATCAGGGCGTGCAAAACAGGCAGAAAATACATCATACTGGGAAAGAATTAGTCAAATATTTCAGTTAAACGATATAGTTTTCAAGCGCTTGCGAAAGGTTAACAAGTTCTCTTCCCTCCGTAAGTCCACTGGCAGCTTATACCATGCCAGAGTTGCCGGGCCCGCTTAGTTCTCGGGCAACTTAAGGGTATGGTATTGCTTGGCCTAGTAGCTCGTGTCGGTTGGCGCTGCACAAAGCTCTCACGTAGGCAGGATGAGGCCAGCCCGTAAAGACATTTGTGAGTACTTTTTTTAACCTTCAAACAAATCCTAGCTGCAACCGGCAGACAGTCAAGGTCCCTCCTGTGTGTAGAGATATGTTCTCTTCTAGGTATATTTTTAATGATACAAACAGCTTCATTGCAAGGTTTGTCATTTTTGGTTACCGTTTTTACTAGCACCGCTCAAAAGAGCGCTGCTGTAACCAATCCTAGGCATTATTGTGGCTCTTACCAAAGTTTCGCAATTTTTCGTGGAGACATATGGCTTCACCAACCATAATAACCTTAAATGACATTGAGATTTCTTTACTAGGTTGTCCAGCTAAGCGTCAGCCCCAAGCGAGGATGCAGGAATGAATCAAAGGGTTTTGACCTTGTCAGACACGTTGATATAATGGCCATCAATGGAAAACCCTGAGTACTGTGTCTCCAACGTGCTCTTGCCTGAGATGATCCAAACATAAGGAACTCAGTCTTTTTGCGGTGGAGGCATAGCCAGTTTGTTGACATCCAGGCTTGAATGGCCTCATAGATGCTGGACATCTTGTCAGCATCTCTAGCACAGTCCCCATCCAGCTCAAATATGAGCTGAGTGTCATCGGTGTAGTTGGTGAATTGGGTTCCCATGTTTCCAAGTAGGTCGCACAGGGAGTTTATGTAAACATTAGCAAGTGC
Organism: Ambystoma mexicanum; assembly: GCF_040938575.1. Lineage (NCBI taxonomy): Eukaryota > Metazoa > Chordata > Amphibia > Caudata > Ambystomatidae > Ambystoma > Ambystoma mexicanum. The sequence goes on from NC_090924.1 coordinate 1,423,718,221, forward strand.
CGTCGAGGGGCATGCGCCCCGGGGTATGCCTCATGTAATCAATGCTGGTTCTGAAGCAGCATCACCCCAGCAGATTGTAGACTTCCTATTCACAAGGAATGACCTGATCCATTTGAGGGCTTCTCCCGAACAACATACTGTGTCTGAGCGGAATGTAAGGAGGTTCTCATGGTCCACACGGTCGAAGGCTTCTGATCAACCCACTAACATCAGCAGCCTGACTTGCTCTTATCCACAATAATCAGCATACGGGTTTGTAGGTCTACCAGGGCACTCTCAGTGCCGTGGTCAAAGCGGTAACCTGATTGCCCGGAGTGCAAAATATAGCCACAAAATAATACTTATCAGGCTTGGTTTATCGTAGATATCCTTTAAAAATTCCATGCCTGCCTCCTGCACCCCCAGCGCCTCGCACACACTCACAATCACATTTCTAATGAATGAAATTATGTATCTATTGGCATCTATGCCCAGTAATTAATAAAATGCCAAGCCTGCCCACTGAGCCCCCCAGTGCCTCACACGTATACATAATCACATTCATACGCAGTCTTTCACTCACCGTTCACTCACCCATGCACCTTCTCTCGTGTTCACTCACACATGCCGCATACCCAGGACATTTCCCACTGCATTCTCTATAGGCGCACCCATTGCAGTCTCATTCACACAATACGCAGCCTCCCACCAATACATACATGCACCATTGACATTCTCGCACACATTTACACATACATGCATACACAATCACATCGACACGCATGCACACACTCAGAAAGACACACATTTAAAAAATAAGAAGGCTTTGTTACCTGCTTCCTGCTTGAAGCTCCGTCTTCTTTCCACGCTTCTGCCATTCCTTCCTGCATTGGGAATTCAGGGCTGAGAGTTCCAAAATGCAAAGTGAAAACAAGCATTGGCAATGCCAACAGTTTGGGCTTTTGTGTATGTATGGGAAAGGTATTTTCCAGGCATTGCCGTACAGGTGTTAACTGGCTCTTAATGGTAGCAACTTGAAAATGGTGCAGTGCCTGGGCTTATGATAGCAGTGCCTGGCATATGAAAGCAGTGCCTGGGCATATGATAGCAGTGCCTGGCATATGAAAGCAGTGCCTGGCATATGATAGCAGCGCCTGGCAAATGTCTATGTAATACCTATACATAGCACAGTGCCTGGGTTTATGATAGCAGTGCCTGGCATATGATAGCAGTGCCTGGCATATGAAAGCAGTGCCTGGGCATATGATAGCAGTGCCTGGCATATGAAAGCAGTGCCTGGGCATATGATAGCAGTGCCTGGCATATGGTAGCAGTGCCTGACAAATGTCTATGTAATACCTATACATAAAACAGTGCCTGGGCTTATGATAGCAGTGCCTGGCATATGAAAGCAGTGCCTGGGCATATGATAGCAGTGCCTGGCATATGAAAGTAGTGCCTGGGCATAAGATAGCAGTGCCTGGAATATGATAGCAGTGCCTGACAAATGTCTATGTAATACCTATACACAGTGCAGTGCCTGGGCATATGATAGCAGTGCCTGGGCATATGATAGCAGTGCCTGGCATATGATAACAGTACCTGGGCATATGATAGCAGTACCTGGTCATATAATAGCAATGTCTGGCAAATGTCTATGTAATACCTATACATAGCACAGTGCCTGGGTTTATGATAGCAGTGCCTGGGCATATGATAGCAGTGCCTGGGCATGTGATAGCAGTGCCTGACAAATGTCTATGTAATACCTATACATAAAACAGTGACTAGGCTTATGATAGCAGTGCCTGGCATATGAAAGCAGTGCCTGGGCATATGAAAGCAGTGCCTGTGCATATGATAGCAGTGCCTGGGCATATGAAAGCATTGCCTGGGCATATGATAGCAGTGCCTGGGCATATGAAAGCAGCAGTGCCTGGGCATATGATAGCAGTGCCTGGGCATATGATAGCAGTGCCTGGGCATATATTTTGTAACTATGGACGTAGTATCCTTATATACTAGTATTGAACATCTAAAAGGACTAGAAACCTGGCTAACACAGATCTTCTAGGCTACAACAAGGCGGAAACCCCAGCAGTCATATTGTCTGTGTGAGCTAAAGGAAGCTTCCAGCCTCATTTCCAGCTCTGTGCAAATAAGCAGTAAGGGGAAGAACCATTAGCACAACCGAGAAGTGGGTATCGTTTGTGGTATTCATAGAGGTGCTGTGGGACCAGGAAAGAATAAGCAACGTTTCTGGTAGTATCTACAATCATGCCAACGAAAGGGAATGCTTTTGTAAACCCTCCTTATCTCACCTATGAGTAAACACATATATATTGTGATGTCACTGCAACATAAAGGGCATGCACATTTCTGTACAAAATAAATGAAATTATTTGCATAAGCAGCAGCATGCACCGAGCTTGTGAGTGCAGTGGCGTCATATTTTTTATTTATTTTATTGCTGATAGCGCAAACCCAGCTCAAGATCAGCGGAGCGCTGCACATCATGATTGTGCCAGAATCGGGCATGGTACTTTGTGCAGTAACGCAGTGCTGTTGATGGAGGGAGAGAGGGATTTGTGTTCCTCCAGATGATAGACATTTATTTCTACTTTTCCTTGATGTGGAAGGCTTTGCAGCGTGTGGCACTTGTAGAGCGCATGTTCACCCACTTAGGAGTATCTTGGCGCTATTCACAGATAACAAATGTATATTGTTACCCAACTTAATGGTACTCATTTATCGACTGGGTGACCAGATTCGAACCTGTGACCCTGAGGCTAAACACAGGCCCCTGTAGTGGATGCATTAGTCCACTGAGCCACAGATGCAGATAAAGCCTTTTCTAATACTAAGGTGCGCAGGATAGTGGGCCATTGGTCCTCATGCAATTCATCTGTTCTACTTTATTGAGCTCCTTTTGACTGTTGCTGGTGTTCGTCATTGATTAGAAATGATCCTGCATCAGCCAGTGGCACGGGTTAGTGGCTCCTCGCGGCACGGTGCAGGGGTGAGTAGCCATGCCGTCTTGGCGCAAATCCCTATTTTCACTGTTCTGCTTTTTATTATGTTCTGTTTGGATCTATGTGATGTTAACGAATCAAATTTCAGAGGAAACTTTTTACCAAACCTTTTTTACTGAAAGAATATACATTTTTTCTTTCTTGTTTCTTTTTTATTAAGGGGGTTCTCCCCAAACCCCCCCCATTTCCCTGTGCTTCTAAACCCTCCACAATCCGCCGTTATCCTCTGTTTTTTATTCAGTAACATCACTGGGTACCGCGCCGGTGGCGTTTGCACTGCATTTCATACTGGACACCTAACTCTGGGAAATTCATTTATTTTATTATTTAGCCATATCTCTTTTTACGTATTTTGCGGAGTTCATACATGTTGAGCTGTGCTCACTTTGCGGTTCGGGGCATCCGGTGACTTTTGAGGGTCGTTGGATCCAGCATAGAGGTTGAGTTTTCATTTTCTGTAGCAGCGGCGGGCCACGTCTGTTCACCTTCGGGGTGGGCACACTGGCAGGGTCCCTCAGATCACAAGAAAACACCCAGATTCTGGAACAGACTGCAGTTCCCCAGCCGCCTATCTGCAGACAAACCGCGACTCAGTATGTTATGTTATGTTATATTATGTTATGTTATGTCATGTTATAGGTTGTAGAGCGCACCTACGCCCAGGGGCATGATGGGGCTAAACCGGCAAACACAACTGACAGGAGACCTAGAACAGAAAAGTTTTAAGAGAATGATGAAAAACCAGGGGGGCAGAAATAGCCCACATAGAGTAAGGGAGACTGCTCCAAGCTTTAGCCGCGACAACTGAAAAAGCGCGACCACCCACCCGCTAGAATCTGAAACGGGGGACATGAACCAGCAACGCAGACTGGGAACAAAGGGGGTGAGATGGAACATAGGGGGGAAACTTTGCCTGAAAATATTTCTCCTGCATTTTATGAAAGGCACGATGGACAATGCATAAAAATTTGAAAAGAACACGCTTCTCAACAGAAAGCCATTGAAGCTGTCGATGTAGGGGGGACATGTGTGCACCCAACAGAGGATGAAGAACAGACCTCGCTGCAGCATCCTGGAAGAGCTAGAGACGGTTTAAACGATAGTGAGGTTGGCTAAGGTAAAGCGAGTTACCGTAATCAACTGCGCTAAGTACAAGGGCTGCCACAACCGGAGCTTGAAGTTGAGCCAGAATGAAAGGAAGGACTTTCCCCAAGATTTTTAACTTAAAGTGGTCAGCACTTTAGACAGACGCAACCTGATCCTCCATAGAGAGGTAAGAAGCAATTTTGACACCGTGATTTTTTCACCGAGTGGTCAGGCATAGGAAAAGGGCCCAGAGAACTAGGCCAAAACTGAGCTGTCCAAAAAGAGAGAGGGTTGGAGGTGCCGACAACCAAAACCTCTGTTTTGTCACCATTAAGTTTGAGCCAGTTCGCTCACATCCAGGAACCCAGGTCCTCAAAGCAACACCTAATCCATGCCGTAGTGTTTGGTCGAGTAAGATCAATGTGAACCAAAATCTGCGTGTCATCGGCATAGGAGTAGCATTTGAAACCATGGGACTGGATAAGGCGTAGAAGTGGCCTAATGTACAGTATCAGTGACAGTGTGGATCCCTGAGGGACACCGCAAGATAACAAAACTGGTTTTGAACGGAAAGGGGGAAGAGAAACAGACTGGGAGTGATCGGCCAGAAAGGCAGAGTACCAGGCCAGAACTTGGCCAGACAAGCTAGACGCCGAAAGCCGGGAGATCACGGTAGGATGGTCAACTGTGTCAAACGCAGCAGGTAGCTCTAACAATATCACTGCGCCGACACCACCCTGATCGACCAGGCAGACAAGGTCATCCAGCACAGAAGTAAGGACTGATTCTGTACCCATCCCAGGCTGAAAGTCCGACTGAAATGGAAGAAGTGAGATGGGACGGAAATTGGTGAGCACAGTGGGGTCCAAATTAGGCTTCTTGAGTAGGGGAATCATGAGTGCATGCTTCAGGACATTAGTGATGCATCTATCACAAAAAGAGACAAGGACTGCCGTGGTGATCAAAGAAACAATGTGAACAGAGATTTCCTTGAGAGGAACAAGAGGAATAGGGTCAGTGGGCAAGGCTGATTAAAGCCGATGAATGGCCATAAGAACATCTTGGTCAGAAAATATGGTAAAGGCAGACCAAGTGGAACTAGGTTGAGACGCCACATGAGGAGAAGGCAGAATGACAGACTGCCCAGCGGTATAACTAATCTTGCTTTGAAAACAGCAAAGAGAAGGAGTCACAAAAGTGCAGAGACAGCGTAGCCTAAGAGCCCGACTCAACTGGAGCGGAGATGGAGTGAACCAGGTCAAACAAGTCCTTAGGATGCTTAACGGCAGTCTCCACTTGCCGACTAAAGAAAGATTTTATCGCAGAAATGATGGCCTTATTATAGGTTGTCATAGTGCGGTGGAAGGATATTTTGTCATCAGGGGAGTAAATAGCATGCCACTTCCTTTCTGTTTGTCTACATAGAAGCTTACAAGCCCTGAGATCATCAGAGAACCAGGGCTGAGAGGGATGTCATTTTTGTTTACAGAGCCTAAGGGGGGCCAGGAGATTGGCAGCCGCAGTAAAGAAGGCATCCAATGCCAACAAGGAACAAGGAGTGTCCTGAACACACTGCGATCGCAGAAAGGCCACCAAGTCAAGGTTAGAGACCATGTGCCAGCTATGTTTAAGAATGGCAGGTTTGGCACCAGGAGAAATAGGATCCGAAAGAATAAAGGAGAAAGGCACCATATAGTGGTCCGATCATAGTACTGGACTAGGGGGAAGAGTACTAATAGAGGCCCTAGGAGCACAAATAACGTCTAAAATGTTTCCCAGGCTATGCGTGGTTCAGAAATTAATTGAGGAAGGCCAAGATCAGGCATAAGAGCTGAAAAATTGTCTACCTGTCGTGCATTTGTTGTGTTAGCTGGAAATCTCCAACAATCTGAAGATTAGAAAATTTAAACTGGAGTTCCTGTCCAAAGGCAGGAAAATCCACGCAAAAAGAGCTATCAGCACCCGGGGGTCGATAGACCACAAGAACCAAGAACAGACAGCGTCAGAGTAGGCGATAAAGAAATACGAGCCAAATGACACTCCATTTCAAGGGAGTGACTAGGCACAGTACAGAATTCGCACATGTGGTGTGTCATCCGCACCATATAGTGAGGCAGCTGACATTTTGGCTCACAGGTGGCCCTTTAGCGCCACCCTTAGTTTTGGTTCATAGGTGGCATTTTAGCATCACCTAGTGTGGCTGCATAGTTTTGCATCATGGGGGGGGGGGTGCTTAGCTGCCACCATTAGTTTTCACTCACATGTTGCACTTTGCGCCACCCTTAGTTTTGGTTCATAGGTGGCATTTTAGCATCACCTAGTGTGGCTGCATAGTTTTGCATCATGGGGGGTGCTTAGCTGCCACCCTTAGTTTTGGCTCACAGGTGGCCCTTTAGCGCCACCCTTAGTTTTGGCCCATAGGTGGCACTTTAGCATCACCTAGTGTGGCTGCATAGTTTTGCATCATGGGGGGTGCTTAGCTGCCACCCTTAGTTTTGGCTCACAGGTGGCCCTTTAGCGCCACCCTTAGTTTTGGCTCAGAGGTGGCATTTTAGCATCACCTAGTATGGCTGCATAGTTTTGCATCATGGGGGGGGGGGTGCTTAGCTGCCACCATTAGTTTTCACTCACATGTTGCACTTTGCGCCACCCTTAGTTTTGGTTCATAGGTGGCATTTTAGCATCACCTAGTGTGGCTGCATAGTTTTGCATTATGGGGGGTGCTTAGCTGCCACCCTTAGTTTTGGCTCACAGGTGGCCCTTTAGCGCCACCCTTAGTTTTGGCTCATAGGTGGCATTTTAGCATCGCCTAGTGTGGCTGCATAGTTTTGCATCATGGGGGGGTGCTTAGCTGCCACCATTAGTTTTCACTCACATGTTGCACTTTGGCGCCACCCTTAGTTTTGGCCCATAGGTGGCACTTTAGCATCACCTAGTGTGGCTGCATAGTTTTGCATCATGGGGGGGTGCTTAGCTGCCACCATTAGTTTTTACTCACATGTTGCACTTTGGCGCCACCCTTAGTTTTGGTTCATAGGTGGCATTTTAGCATCACCTAGTGTGGCTGCATAGTTTTGCATTATGGGGGGTGCTTAGCTGCCACCCTTAGTTTTGGCTCACAGGTGGCCCTTTAGCGCCACCCTTAGTTTTGGTTCATAGGTCGCACTTTAGCATCACCTAGTGTGGCTGCATAGTTTTGCATCATTGGGGGTGCTTAGCTACCACTGTTAGTTTTGGCTCACAGGTGGCCCTTTAGCACCACCCTTAGTTTTGGTTCATAGGTGGCATTTTAGCATCACCTAGTGTGGCTGCATAGTTTTGCATCATGGGGGGTGCTTAGCTGCCACCAGTAGTTTTGGCTGACATGTTGCACTTTAGCATCACCCTTAGTTTTGGCCCATAGGTGGCACTTTAGCATCACCTAGTGTGGCTGCATAGTTTTGCATCATGGGGGGGTGCTTAGCTGCCACCATTAGTTTTTACTCACATGTTGCACTTTGGCGCCACCCTTAGTTTTGGTTCATAGGTGGCATTTTAGCATCACCTAGTGTGGCTGCATAGTTTTGCATTATGGGGGGTGCTTAGCTGCCACCCTTAGTTTTGGCTCACAGGTGGCCCTTTAGCGCCACCCTTAGTTTTGGTTCATAGGTCGCACTTTAGCATCACCTAGTGTGGCTGCATAGTTTTGCATCATTGGGGGTGCTTAGCTACCACTGTTAGTTTTGGCTCACAGGTGGCCCTTTAGCACCACCCTTAGTTTTGGTTCATAGGTGGCATTTTAGCATCACCTAGTGTGGCTGCATAGTTTTGCATCATGGGGGGTGCTTAGCTGCCACCAGTAGTTTTGGCTGACATGTTGCACTTTAGCATCACCCTTAGTTTTGGTTCATAGGTGGCATTTTAGCATCACCTAGTGTGGCTGCATAGTTTTGCATCATGGGGGGTGCTTAGCTGCCACCATTAGTTTTGGCTCACATGTTGCACTTTGGTGCCACCCTTAGTTTTGGTTCATAGGTGGCACTTTAGCATCACCTAGTGTGGCTGCATAGTTTTGCATCATGGGGGGTGCTTAGCTACCACTGTTAGTTTTGGCTCACAGGTGGCCCTTTAGCACCACCCTTAGTTTTGGTTCATAGGTGGCATTTTAGCATCACCTAGTGTGGCTGCATAGTTTTGCATCATGGGGGGTGCTTAGCTGCCACCAGTAGTTTTGGCTGACATGTTGCACTTTAGCATCACCCTTAGTTTTGGTTCATAGGTGGCATTTTAGCATCACCTAGTGTGGCTGCATAGTTTTGCATCATGGGGGGTGCTTAGCTGCCACCAGTAGTTTTGGCTCACAAGGTGGCCTTTTAGCACCACCCTTAGTTTTGGTTCATAGGTGGCATTTTAGCATCACCTACTGTGGCTGCATAGTTTTGCATCATGGGGGGTGCTTAGCTGCCACCAGTAGTTTTGGCTCACAGGTGGCCCTTTAGCACCACCCTTAGTTTTGGCTCATATGTGGCATTTTAGCATCACCTAGTGTGGCTGCATAGTTTTGCATCATGGGGAGGTGGGTGCTTAGCTGCCACCATTAGTTTTCACTCACATGTTGCACTTTGCGCCACCCTTAGTTTTGGTTCATAGGTGGCATTTTAGCATCACCTAGTGTGGCTGCATAGTGTTGCATTATGGGGGGTGCTTAGCTGCCACCCTTAGTTTTGGCTCACAGGTGGCCCTTTAGCGCCACCCTTAGTTTTGGCTCACAGGTGGCCCTTTAGCATCACCCTTAGTTTTGGTTCATAGGTGGCATTTTAGCATCACCTAGTGTGGCTGCATAGTTTTGCATCATAGGGGGTGCTTAGCTGCCACCATTAGTTTTGGCTCACATGTTGCACTTTGGCGCCACCCTTAGTTTTGGCTCATAGGTGGCACTTTAGCATCACCTAGTGTGGCTGCATAGTTTTGCATCATGGGGGGTGCTTAGCTGCCACCATTAGTTTTGGTTCACATGTTGCACTTTGGCGCCACCCTTAGTTTTGGTTCATAGGTGGTATTTTAGCATCACCTAGTGTGGCTGCATAGTTTTGCATCATGGGGGGTGCTTAGCTGCCACCAGTAGTTTTGGCTCACATGTTGCACTTTAGCATCACCCTTAGTTTTGGTTCATAGGTGGCATTTTAGCCCTCACCTAGTGTGGCTGCATAGTTTTGCATCATGGGGGGTGCTTAGCTACCACCGTTAGTTTTGGCTCACAGGTGGCCCTTTAGCACCACCCTTAGTTTTGGCTCATAGGTGGCATTTTAGCATCACCTAGTGTGGCTGCATAGTTTTGCATCATGGGGGGTGCTTAGACACAATCATTAGTTTGGGCTCACATGTTGCACTTTGGCACCACCCTTAGTTTTGGTTCATAGGTGGCATTTTAGCATCACCTAGTGTGGCTGCATAGTTTTGCATCATGGGGGGTGCTTAGCTGCCACCATTAGTTTTGGCTCACATGTTGCACTTTGGCGCCACCCTTAGTTTTGGTTCATAGGTGGCATTTTAGCCCTCACCTAGTGTGGCTGCATAGTTTTGCATCATGGGGGGTGCTTAACTGCCACCATTAGTTTTGGCTCATATGTGGTGCTTTGGCGCCACCCTTAGTTTTGGTTCATAGGTTACATTTTAGCATCACCTAGTGTGGCTGTATAGTTTTGCATCATGGGTGGTGTTAGATACCTCCATTAGTTTTGGCTCACATGTTGCACTTTAGCGCCACCCTTAGTTTTGGTTCAACGGTGGCATCTTAGCATCACCTAGTGTGGCTGCATAGTTTTGTATCATAGAGGGTGCTTAGCTACCACTGTTAGTTTTGGCTCACATGTGGAACTTTGGCACCACCATTAGTTTTGGTTCATCAGTGGCATTTTAACATCACCTAGTGTGGCTGCATAGTTTTGCATCATGGGGGGTGCTTAGCTGCCACCAGTAGTTTTGGCTGACATGTTGCACTTTAGCATCACCCTTAGTTTTGGTTCATAGGTGGCATTTTAGCATCACCTAGTGTGGCTGTATAGTTTTGCATCATGGGGGGTGCTTAGGCACCATCATTAGTTTTGGTTCACATGGTGCACTTTAACGCCACCCTTAGTTTTGATTCATAGGTGGCACTTTAGCATCACCTAGTGTGGCTGCGTAGTTTTGCATCATGGGCAGTGCTTAGCTGCCACCAGTAGTTTTGGCTCACATGTTGCACTTTAGCATCACCCTTAGTTTTGGTTCATAGGTGGCATTTTAGCATCAACTAGTGTGGCTGCATAGTTTTGCATCATGGGGGGTGCTTAGCTGCCACCAGTAGTTTTGGCTCACAGGTGGCCCTTTAGCACCACCCTTAGTTTTGGCTCATAGGTGGCATTTTAGCATCACCTAGTGTGGCTGCATAGTTTTGCATCATGGGGCGTGCTTAGCTGCCACCAGTCGTTTTGGCTCACATGTTGCACTTTAGCATCACCCTTAGTTTTGGTTCATAGGCTGCATTTTAGCATCACCTAGTGTGGCTGCATAGTTTTGCATCATGGGGGTGTTTAGCTGCCACCGTTAGTTTTGGCTTTCATTTTGCACTTTAGCGCCACCCTTAGTTTTGGTTCATAGGTGGCATTTTAGCATCACCTAGTGTGGCTGCATAGTTTTGCATCATGGGGGGTGCTTAGCTACCATTGTTAGTTTTGGCTCACATTTTGAATTTTGGCACCACCCTTAGTTTTGGTTCATAGGTGGCATTTTAGCATCACCTAGTGTGGCTGCATATTTTTGCATCATGCGGGGTTCTTAGCTACCACCGTAAGTTTTGGCTCACAGGTGGCCCTTTAGCACTACCCTTAGTTTTGGCTCATAGGTGGCATTTTAGCATCACCTAGTGTGGCAGCAAAGTTTTGCATCATGTGGGGTGCTTAGCTACCAACATTAGTTTTGGCTCACATGTGGCTGTTACGCTCACCTGGTCTCTGCGGGGGCGTTGGGGCACGGTTGGAGCCCTCCCTCAATTTGGCTCCCTGGTATCGACTGCCTTCCCCAGCTGCTGCGGAGTATGCTGTTCTGGGTGCTGGTATTGCCCCTGGGAGAAGATGAGAGGCAATGAGAATGGCGTGGATGTGTCACGGATTCCCTCGACCCTTTCGTGCCAAAACGTAGGGCGCAAGAGTTTTCCCATGCAAGCTCACCTGTTCTTTTGGAATGCTGAGTTCTGCGTCCTGCTTCCTTCAGCAGGGGTGCGTAGAGTGGACCTAGTTGCTTCACTGGCCTTGCGAAAGTGGCGATCCGGACCGGCTACGACCAATCCACTTGGAAGGTAAGTCTTTTGTATGGTTATTGTTTGTTTATAATAATGTCTTTGGCAATGAGTCTTTTGCCTGGATTGTAAAATAATAATAATTCTTGCAATGTCTCTTCCCAATAGGTGTGAAGATGGTAGATCGGAAGCGTGGAGCGGATCCGGGGGCTCCCTTGAGGATGATGGGGCTCCCCAAGTCAACAGGTAAGTCAGCCGTTATAAAGGAATTCAAGACTCAGGTATGGTGCGGCCAAGTGTTTGTTGGTTATAAGATTTCTAACCTGTTGTGTGTCTTTTCCCTTGCAGGAGTGATCTGACGGCGTGGAGCAGAGTCTGGATGCTCGAAGGCCGTTCCGCGGCTCCGGATGAAGATACCGCGAAGAAGAGGAAAAGAAGCGAAGCTCCAGCATCGCTGGACGTCTGGATCGGGTGAGGAAAGGCTCCGACTCCGATGGCGGTGGAATGCAGGTAGGATGCACGCACAGCGATGGAGCGGCTGTAGTCAGGTAAGATGCGTCTTCATCGATGGAGCGGCTCGGATCAGGTAAGATGCGCCTTCAGCGATGGAGCGGCTGGAATTAGGTAAGATGCGCCTTCAGCGATGGAGTTGCAGGATTCAGGTAAGACGGTCTTCAGAGATGGAGTAATCAGGAATCAAGATGAGGAACAGCGGTAAGCGTCACGCTGCAAAGCAGAATAACGCGAAGCAAGGGCATGTGGTGGGGCTGGCCTTAAATAGGCTGCCTCTGGCCCCTCCCTTTGGCCCCGCCTTGTGGCTCCACCTTGCCCCTCCCAGGGACTCTTGCACGTGCCTCCCAATGGCGTTCTATGGCCACGCCCAGCCCTGATGCACATGCCTTAGGCACAGCGTGTGCAAAGCACACTTTTCTATGAGCCTGGCGCCAGAGTCGCTAGGACTGGGTCCATTTGGACCTTGGGGGTGAGGAAGGCCTGGGCCCTTGCCCAAACACCATGACAGTGGCACTTTGGCGCCATTACGGTTTTTGGCTCAGAAGTGGATTAGTGTTGGCTCTCATGTGGCGCTTTTGCTTCAGCATTACCTTTGGAACAGGTAGCCCTTTAACTGCGCTATTAGTTTGGGCATCCACGCCGTCTAGGGAAGCAACATTCACTTTGGCTCACAGGTGGCACTTTAGCACAACCAATAGTTTTGGTTGATAGGTGGCACTTTAGCACCACTTAGTGTGGCTACATAGTTTTGGATCATAGGGGTGGGGTGCTTTAGTTCCACCATCACTAGCGTTATAGAGATATGGCAAGTGACATGTAACAGACAGTATTTATTTCTAGGCACAGGAGTGCAGCAACTGTAGCGGTGCCAGCGGACTCTGGAGGGCAGAGTGTGCCCCAGGGGGGAAATAGAGGGGGGTGGCCGCCCCCTTTGCCCTGGGCTCCATCACTCTGCATCAGCACTGCACTCCTGTGTGTGTGTACTCCTTCTGCTTGAGGCAGGCCGCCTCATCGCTCTCGCCGCCTGGGCCCTGGAGGAGGCCTGTTCAACTGAAGGAACTCGATTCAGCAAATAAAACTCTTGGCTTTCGGGCTGCTTATTCCAGATGGTTCTGCATGGGCGGAAACGCGCAGCGTGGGAATACAAGTACTCAATGAATGACCCTGTTTGTCAATGCAGCCGAGTGGGTCCATGGTGGCGGCAGAAGATGTCCTGCTGCACATGTAAAAATAACAGCCACCGACCTGAATGCTCAAATGCCAGCAGAAGCACTGTTAACACAAAAAAGATACCTCAAGCTGAAAAGCACCGGGCAGAAAGCCAAGGACTCCCAGGCGCATGTTTACCTCAAACATGCCAGAATAAAGTACCACAAGGCAGTCTTCAAAGGAAAAAAAAAAACACTTTGATGGTCGGGAACAAAAATGCTGTAAATGGCACAAGGGAGCTGTTCAAAGTGGCGCAGACATTCACTTGACCCCAATGTACCACATCCGCAAACATGCAAATCCAAGACTCATGTGACAGCCTAGGCCCCTTATCCACAGAAAGGTATGTCATGGCCCAGCCATTAGCCAGCCTAGAGGAAAACACAGAAAACACCACTTCATTCTCAGAAGGAGACCGCACTGATGCAATTCCACTCCTCAGGGGCTCAAACCAGCCATGGACTCATGTGACCACTGCCACCATGGGCGTCATTTTAAGGGGGCACGGGTGTGTTTGGTCCCCCCCCCCGCAACTTTCATGGCACACCATTTTGTCCCCATTCATTTGGCATTTTTCTTCAGATGTCATGTCCCCCCCAACAATTTCAGCAAAGTTACTCCACTGACTGCCACCATCCTTCTGGCCAATGTGTTGCCTTCCGCACTAAGGTAGTTACAATCTTCTGTGATGGACCACCACCAAAGTGTATGGCTAGGCAGTCTCCTTTTGAAATGCAAGCGCATGGACTGTGGGGTGTCTGAGGGGTCTTCCCTGGCCACTCACAGACCGACTATCCAAGCATCTGCCCCACTTCCACACCCACGCCGAGGACAGGCCACCCTAGCTAAGGGTTAAAGGTCAAAAGGCCATTTCTCAAGCATGTCAAACAGACTCAACGCCATGGAGAAATGAATGGGACAAAACATCTTCAAGCACGGTGGGGCTAAAGCTGCAGCTAGACCATGGCCCCCCTCGTTTACTCTAAGACATGGTGTCCCCTTCCACCACATCTCGATAAACAGTCCTATAAAAACAAAAGAAAACAACCTAGGCTTCACCTTGAATGCCGACCTCAGCATGAAGGAGCAGGTTAGCAGTGTGGTCAAATCAGTATTCTTTTAAATGAAAGTCTTCATAAAGATCGTACCCTACAAGCCAAAAGCAAAAGATCGTACCCACAAGATCATACCCTACAAACCAAAAGCACAAGATCGTACCATACAAACTAAAAGCACAAGATCGTACTCAACAAACTAAAAGCACAAGATCGTACCCTACAACACAAAAGCACAAGATTGTACCCTACAAACCAAAACCACAAGATCATACCCTACAAACTAAAAGCACAAGATCGTACCCTACAAACCAAAAGCACAAGCTTGTACCCTACAAACCAAAAGCACAAGATCGTACCCTACAAACCAAAAGCACAAGATTGCACCCTACAAACCAAAAGCACAGATACAATAGGTTATTTATAACGTGCTTAATATCCAGTGGTTTCTAAGCACGGACCCAGGAATCGAGCCTGTGTTGCTCTGTGTCGTTTTGCTTCCAAGGCAAGCACGTTGCCCCTGAGCTATCCTCCCAAGATCAACATAACAATTTCCTGAGCCACAGCTACATGCACACAGGTGGCAAGTACTAAACTAGAACAGAGCTACAAGTGCCACCTGGGAATCGGGTATCACAAAGGTGGCAAGAACTAAACCAGAACAGAGCTACAAGCGCCACCCGGGAATCGGGCATCACATCGGTGGCAAGAACTAAACAAGAACAGAGCTAAAAGCGCCACCTGGGATTCCAAGATGGCCGCCAACACCAGGTAGACGTGTGTCGACGGCGCTCCAGAGCCTCCAACTCATTTAAGCGGTTCCACCACCCCTTATGAGCCGAGGAACTCAGGATAACAGCGGCCGGTGTCCTCCCGCACCCCACTCGTAGCTGCCATTTCGCCCAGCATGAGCAGGGGAAAATACCGCGGTGCGCGCCAGTGGCCCGCGGGCGGAGGGAGATGCTTCAGGCCTACTGGGCGGAACTGGAGAGGGGGCGCTCTAGGCGAGGCGAGATCGCAGCCCCGTCCCGTCCTCGGGGTGCAATGTGGCTGCCTGAGCCGGAGAGGAGGAGGAGACCCCGGGAAAGGAAGCACCACTGGGACACACCGGTGGACCTGATATCGGCCCGGCGGCGGAGCCGCAGATCGGGGGGCCCGCGCAAGTCCTCTAGAGCGGTGGTGAGCTCCGGGCAGTGACCCCGCCTGCCAAGTGGAGCACAGCCCCGGGCGGCGAGAGGATACTACCAAAGCAGTGCGGTGAGCGACGAAGGGAGCGGAGACCGGGCGACATTTGCGCCGGGCTGCGGGGCTGGCGGTGGTGCCCCACGCGGGCTCACAGAGGTACTGCCCTACTACACGTAACCCCGACAGGCAACGTCAAGCACTACAAGGCTGGGGACTCAGGCCTGGTCGGGAACAGCGAGGCAAGGAACTCAGAACAGGGCGGGGGCACCCCCTGGGAAGGCAGGACTGGGGGGGATCCCCCGACCTCCGAGCTACAAATATGGCGGCTAAAAACAAGGGCAAGGCCAATAAGGGCGGCCAGTTGCAGCCGGATGCCTCAGGCCCCATCATGGCCCTCTGGGCAAGCAAGGATGCAACCGAGGAACGCAGGGCCACACAGGGAGGAAGTACGGAGCAGGAGCACGGCGAGGCCCTGGAAGCGTCCGCCCAGATCTCACGCAGGACCTGCATGGGGAGCTGCTCTCATTCCAAGCATCTTTAGGGAAAACCTTCAAAGAGCAATTTCAACTCATAAGATCCGACATTAACCAAGCGCTGGCCGAAATCAAGCAGGAAGTGGGTCAACTGGGGGAGAGAACAGACATAGTCGAAAAAGGCCTGCAGGAGATAGGCAGAGAGACCACGGAGAACAGTGAAGCTATCGAAAGGCTCGACATGGCAACGCGGAACCTGGAAATACAAATGGAAGACATGGAAAACAGGTCTCGACGGATCAACATCAGGTTGAAGCTCCTGCCGGAGACGGTGCAAGATAGGGACCTGAAGGAAACGGTTCAAGGAATCTTCGCGGAACTATTGGGCGAGTCCTCACCTGATCGGATTGAACTGGACAGGGTTTACAGAGTGGGTTCCCTCAATAGGAACCCGAAGTCTAGGCCACGAGACGTATTAGCAGCGTTTACAAGATACGCTGAAAAAGAGGCAGTACTCAAGGCCGCTAGACAAAAAGAGCCGATATCCTTTAACGACCAACGTATCGAGCTGTACCAGGATCTCGCCAGCTGCACCTTGCTCAAGAGGCGACAATGGAGCCCCCTCACCCTGAAGCTTAAAGAAAAGGGGATCAGATATAAGTGGACCTTCCCGTTTGGATTTTGTATTCGATTGGGCTGGTTCTCAGAAGCGGATACCCACGATGCAGGAAGGTGCAGACCTACTTCAACTTGAACTGGACCAAGAACTGGTTGAGGAATCGAGGATAGCGGGCCCGAGCGGCTCCTCAGAGGCGAGGAGTGATGCCCGAGCCAGGCCATGGGAATGGTCGCTGGTCGGGGAGGGAAAAAGGAGGAGGCCCGTGCGGCGGAGGTCCCCCGGGAAGGGAACTGATGCAGAGCCAGCGGCAGTGGAGTGAGCTGGAGCAGAGGAGAACTAATCGGGTACTTGAATAATTTCAGGGGTGGTGGACACAAAGGCATCTTTGTATACAAGGAGGGGAGAGGGTGCTAAGAGCAAACATTATGGGATCATCAAGAGCGAGGAAGCCTGGGGGGGGGGAGGGACGCGGGCGGACCAAGTTTTAAGGTCATTAGGGATTGGGGGGTGGGGGAAAGGGGGAGGAGGGGGGAGGGATCCTCAGGTGCTGCACGAGGGGCGAACTAGAAGTGACCCATGCACCCGGGTAACAGGCATGGGACAAATGAGTGGGAGTGGGGAACTGTCGGAGGGTCTTGAACGGCGGGGACAAGTGTCTAACTACAATTCAAGTGGGTAACGCACAATGTTAGGGGCCTAAATACCCCGCTGAAAAGGAACAAGCTGGAACAATTTACGAAGCGGGGAAAACCAGACTTTCTGGGATTACAAGAGACACATCTGCTTCGCAAGGACCAGAGTCGCTTAAGGCTGAGAGGGTTTGATCAGAGGTTTCAGGCGTCTGGTCCCACGAAATCAGGGGGGGTGGCACTGGCCATCAGGGGCATGGTGAACTTCCGCTTAGAAGACACCCTATGGGACAAAGAGGGTAGGTTTATTGTGGTAAAAGGCACAATTGCGGAAGAATCGTACACAATAGGGGTGATTTATGCACCCAACCCAAGACAAGACCCCTTCATCTGCCATCTCATGGGGAAGATAGGTGGCTGGGCAACAGGCCAGATAATCATAATGGGGGTCCTGAATATAGCTTGGAACAAGATTAAAGACAGGTCAGGAGGGACCAAAAGCCGTGGGGGAGGGGCAGTAGCCTCAGCGGAACTCCGGGACAAAGTGAAGAGCATAGGGCTGAGGGATGTCTGGAGGGAATTGAGGGGGGATGAGGAGGGCTACACAGTCCTTTCTGAAGTTCATGGGACCCAGTCCAGAATTGACTACATCTGGATCTCGGCCACCCTGGTGGGTAAGGTAAAAGAGATAGAGGTTGGGCCCATGGGAATAGCAGATCATAAAATATTGTCGATGCAGCTGGAACTGGGAAAGAGGAGGAGGGGGCTGTGGGGTTGGAAATACCCACAACACCTGCTGACAGACCCCGTGGTAAGAGAGGAGATAGAGGGCAAGATGAGAAAGTTCTTCGATAATAACAAGAGAGGGGACACGAGGGAAGATACAAGATGGGACGCATTTAAGGCCACACAGAGAGGGGAAATTATAGCAGCTAAGGCACAGAGACAAAAACAGCTACAGGCCTTGGAGTCCCGGCTGGAAGCGGAAGTTGAGGAAGCGAGAGGCAGGGTAGCGGCGAACCCCAGCTGGATTCACCAGAAGGACAATAGGAGGGCAATAGGACAATTGGGGATCCTTAGGACCAAAAAAGCGGAGGGGGCCATGCTTTTTGTGAGGCAATAATTCTATGCAAGAGGGAATAAGGCGGATACCTTGCTAGCTCGCCTCCTTCGGGGAGCTGCCTCCAGAAACAAAATCACAACGCTAAACTCAGATAAGGGGGAAAGGGTTACCCGAATAGAAGACATCCAAGAGGCCATGGCCGTTTTTCCGAGACCTTATATGCTTCACAGCACCCCTGCGGCCAAGCTCAAGAGAAATTCCTGGAAAGGGTTAACCTACGTAAAATTGAGGGGGAAGCCCAGATTGGTCTACAACAAAAGATAACGGAGGAGGTGAGGGGGGTTATTCGGAAGCTGCCCGCGGGTAAGGCCCCCAGCCCCGATGGGTACACTGCGTCCTTTTATAAGACCAATGCGGGAGTGCTGGTTCCGCACCTGACCTACCATTTCAATTCCTTTTTAGATAGTGGGCAAATCACCCCGTCCATGAAAGAAGCCAAGATCTCTCTGATTCTGAAGGAGGGCAAGGACCCCCTTGAAAGATCCTCCCATAGGCCAATAGCGCTCATTAACGTAGACGCAAAGATCTACACTAAGATCCTGGCGAATAGGCTCGAGGGGCTCCTCCCGGATTTGATCCATCAGGACCAGGCGGGATTCGTAAAGGCGAGGCAGACAGCGGATAATATCAGAAGGGTGGCCCACCTGGTGGAAAAGGCAGAAAAGACTCGCACACCGGTAGCACTTCTATCCCTATATGCTGAAAAAGCGTTCGACCGGGTGGGGTGGTCCTTCCTCTTTAAAACCATGGAACAGATGGGGTTAGGAGGCGCTTATTTACAGATGGTCAAGGCGAACTATGAGGGCCCGCGGGCGAGGGTGGTGGTAAATGGGTTTCTAACTAGACCATTCCAACTCCAAAGAGGAACAAAACAGGGATGTCCCCTATCACCCCTACTATACGCAATTTACCTGGATCCCCTTCTACAGGCAATACGGGAATCGGAAGGAATACAGGGAATACCGTTTGGTAGGCGGCCTTCGCAGACGACATGTTGCTCGCCCTGACCAATCCCATAGAGTCGAGCACACAAGCCAGGTTATTGCTAGAAGACTTTGGGGAAGCATCTGGACTACGCATTAACATGCACAAGTCCTAATTGATGGACCTGACATTGGCAAGGGAAGAGAGGGAGGAGCTAAAGGGGACGACGCCCTTTGCCTGGCGACCGGGGGGAATTACGTACCTGGGGGTGAGAATCACTCCGGCCTTAAGCGGATGGTACGCAGCAAACTACCCCCCACTCCTGCAAAGAATTAAGAAAGATCTCCGTAAGTGGCGGAACTTGCAGATCTCCTGGTTGGGGAGGCTAGAGGCACTTAAAATGGTTACCCTGCCGAGGCTGCTTTACCTCTTCCAAGCTATCCCTCAAGCAGTCGCAGCTAGCTTCTTCAGGGAGCTCCAGGTAATAACAGTCGAGTTCATATGGGAGGGAAAAAGGGCAAGGGTGAGTAGGATGCAATTTATGGCCCCAAGAAAAGGGGGGGGACTAGCTCTTCCCAACTTCCATCAATACTACTAAGCAACCCAACTAAGGGTGATCAGGGAATGGCTGCGGGAGGGAGAAGGAAAACACTGGGTTCAGATGGATAGAGCGGTTACCCGACACGAACTGGGAGAGGTTCTGTGGCTAACCAGACAGCACCGCCCGGGCCATATGTACCTCAGCTCGATCACTAAACTAGTTGCAGATAACTGGGACAGACTAGTCCAACAGAAGGAAATTACAACCTTCCCGTCTCCTTTCACCCCCATCTTCAATAATAAAAACTTCACCCCGCGGTTGGAAAAAGGGGCATTCCGGAACTGGCGGGAGGGGGGTTGCCGTTGGATGCGGGACATGTTTATAGGAGGGGAGATCAGTTCCTTTGTAGATTGTAAAAAGGATTTCGCACTGGGGGAAGGTGAACGACTGAGATACTCACAACTTCGACACTGGCTTCTACACCCCATAAATAAGGAGGCGGCCACAAGATCACTGACCCTTTTTGAAAAATTCCTGATGACCAATGACGGCTCGAAAGGCCTTATTTCGCAGATTTACAAGATCTTGGATGAGGCTACCCCAAGGCCGCAATGGGCATATATGGGAAGGTTGGAAAAACTCTGGACAGGGAAATAGAGAAGACAGAGTGGGAAAATCTATGGAGGAAGATCCCCAGACTAGCACGAGCCTCACAAACCCGGGAGGCCTGGTATAAGATATTATATGGGTGGCACTATACCCCAGCTCGGCTACGCAGGATCTATCCGGACTCATCGGGAACTTGCTGGAGGGGATGCGGCCAGGAGGGCACTGCGGAACATATTTGGTGGCGATGCCCAAAAATAGTCCCGTTCTGGGAAGACATCAAGCAGGCGATGGAACAAGTGTTTGGGGCAGAGGGAGTTATACCCCCAGAATGGTCACTATTAGGCTTGAGGCCAGCAGAAGGGCCGGCGGGTTCGAGGGGCAGGAAAAGAGCGAGGGTGATGCTCACTCTGGCAGCAATGACAATCATAGCCCAGAAATAGAAGAGTTCGATCATACCAATGTTTCAAGACTGGCTGGGTAAAGTCTGGGAGATAGTAGCGATGGAATGGGCCTCCTACGTAATGAACAACACAATACAAAAATTTGCGGGCGAGTGGGGTGAGGTCCTTTCCTTTCTCAGAGACGATTTCAGGATCGGATGGCGCCCATAATGTCTAAGACTTCTGGACCTGGAATAACCCCGACTAGACACTTTGTGGTGACAGGGAGCTACGGAAACCTTGGAACAGCACCTGGGGGAGGGGGAAGGGAGGGAGGGGGGAGTTATGGGGATTGTTAATGTTGTTGAAAAATTCAATAAAGAGAATTTAAAAAAAAAAAGTGCCACCTGGGAATCGGGTATCACATAGGTGGCAAGAACTAAACAAGAACAGAGCTAAAAGTGCCACCTGGGAATCGGGTATCACATAGGTGGCAAGAACTAAACCAGAACAGAGCTGCAAGCACATGCTGAGAATAGGATATCACACAGGTGGCAAGAACTAAACCAGAACAGAGCTACAAGCGCCACCCGGGATCCGGTTATCACATCGGTGGCAAGAACTAAACAAGAACAGAGCTAAAAGTGCCACCTGGGAATCGGGTATCACATGGGTGGCAAGAACTAAACCAAAACAGAGCTACAAGCGCCACCCGGGAATCGGGTATCACATTGGTGGCAAGAACTAAACAAGAACAGAGCTAAAAGTGCCACCTGGGAATCAGGTATCACATGGGTGGCAAGAACGAAGCTACAAGCACTGCCCGGGAATTGGGTATCACACAGGTGGCAAGAACTAAACCAGAACAAAGATACACGTGCCTCCTGGGAATCGGGTATCACACAGGTGGCAAGAACTAAACAAGAACTGAGCTACAAGCGCCACCTGGGAATCGGGTATCACATCGGTGGCAAAAACTAAACAAGAACAGAGCTAAAAGTGCCACCTGGGAATCGGGTATCACATGGGTGGCAAGAACTAAACCAGAACAGAGCTACAAGCGCCACCCGGGAATTGGATATCACATCGGTGGCCAGAACTAAACAAGAACAGAGCTAAAAGTGCCACCTGGGAACCGGGTATCACATGGGTGGCAAGAACTAAACCAGAACAGAGCTACAAGCGCCACCCGGGAATCGGGTATCACATTGGTGGCAAGAACTAAACAAGAACAGAGCTAAAAGTGCCACCTGGGAATCGGGTATCACATGGGTGGCAAGAACTAAACTAGAACAGAGCTACAAGCGCCACCCGGGAATTGGATATCACATCGGTGGCCAGAACTAAACAAGAACAGAGCTAAAGGTGCCACCTGGGAACCGGGTATCACATGGGTGGCAAGAACTAAACCAGAACAGAGCTAAAAGTGCCACCTGGGAATCGGGTATTACATAGGTGGCAAGAACTAAACCAGAACAGAGCTGCAAGCACCTGCTGAGAATAGGATATCACACAGGTGGCAAGAACTAAACCAGAACAGAGCTACAAGCGCCACCCGTGAATCGGGTATCACATCGGTGGCAAGAACTAAACAAGAACAGAGCTAAAAGTGCCACCTGGGAATCAGGTATCACATGGGTGGCAAGAACTAAACCAGAACAGAGCTACAAGTGCCACCCGGGAATCGGGTATCACATCAGTGGCAAGAACTAAACAAGAACAGAGCTAAAAGTGCCACCTGGGAATCAGGTATCACATGGGTGGCAGGAACGAAGCTACAAGCACTGTCCGGAAATCGGGTATCACACAGGTGGCAAGAACTAAACCAGAACAGAGTTACACGTGCCTCCTGGGAATCAGGTATCACACAGGTGGCAAGAACTAAACCAGAACTGAGCTACAAGCACCACCTGGGAATCGGGTATCACACAGGTGGCAAGAACAAAGCTACAAGCGCTGCCTGGGAATCGGGTATCACACAGGTGGTAAGAACTAAACAAGAACAGAGCTACACGTGTCTCCTGGGAATCGGGTATCACACAGGTGGCAAGAACTAAACAAGAACTGAGCAACAAGCGCCACCTGGGAATCGGGTATCACACAGGTGGCAAGAACGAAGCTACAAGTGCTGCCTAGGAATCGGGTATCACACAGGTGGCAAGAACTAAACAAGAACAGATCTACAAGTGCCTCCTGGGAATCGTGTATCACACAGTTGGCAAGAACTAAACCAGAACTGAGCTATACCAGCCTCCTGGGTATCGAGTATCACACAGGTGGCAAGAACTAAACCAGAACAGACCTACAAGCGTCAACTGGTAATCAGGTATCACAGAGGTGGCAAGAACGGAGCCTCAAGCGCTGCCTGGGAATTGGGTATCACACATGTGGCAAGAACTAAACCGGAACAGAGCTACACGTGCCTCCTGGGAATCGGGTATCACACAGGTGGCAAAAACTAAACAAGAACTGAGCTACAAGCACCACCTGGGAATCGGGTATCACACAGGTGGCAAGAACGAAGCTACAAGCGCTGCCCGGGAATCGGTATCACACAGGTGGCAAGAACTAAACAAGAACAGATCTACAAGCGCCTCCTGGAAATCGGGTATCACACAGGTGGCAAGAACTAAACCAGAACTGAGCTATAACAGCCTCCTGGGTATCGGGTATCACACAGGTGGCAAGAACTAAACAAGAACAGACCTACAAGCGGCAACTGGGAATCAGGTAACACAGAGGTGGCAAGAACTAAGCTACAAGCGCTGCCCGGGAATCGGGTATCAAACAGGTGGCAAGTACTAAACCAGAACAGAGCTACATGTGCCTCCTGGGAATCGGGTATCACACAGGTGGCAAGAATTAAGCTACAAGCGCTGCCTGGGAATCGGGTATCACACAGGTGGCAAGAACTAAACAAGAACAGAGCTAAAAGTGCCACCTGGGAATCGGGTATCACATGGGTGGCAAGAACTAAACCAGAACAGAGCTACAAGCGCCACCCGGGAATCGGGTATCACATCGGTGGCAAGAACTAAACAACAACAGAGCTAAAAGTGCCACCTGGGAATCAGGTATCACATGGGTGTCAAGAATTAAACCAGAACAGAGCTACAAGCGCCACCCGGGAATCGGGTATCACATCGGTGGCAAGAACTAAACAAGAACAGAGCTAAAAGTGCCACCTGGGAATCGGGTATTACATAGGTGGCAAGAACTAAACCAGAACAGAGCTGCAAGCACCTGCTGAGAATAGGATATCACACAGGTGGCAAGAACTAAACCAGAACAGAGCTACAAGCGCCACCCGTGAATCGGGTATCACATCGGTGGCAAGAACTAAACAAGAACAGAGCTAAAAGTGCCACCTGGGAATCAGGTATCACATGGGTGGCAGGAACGAAGCTACAAGCACTGTCTGGAAATCGGGTATCACACAGGTGGCAAGAACTAAACCAGAACAGAGCTACACGTGCATCCTGGGAATCGGGTATCACTCAGGTAAAGTATCAGTCCTCGTTAGGAGTCTGCTCTACCTATTATAAACTACTAAAACTGAAAACGTACGAGAGTGGCGCAGAGGCACAATATTCATTCACCGTTAACACCAGTACACAGCGCGCTGCAAATCTAACTTTCACGTGAGATTTAAACTATGAATTTTTGCAAATTATAAATGAGCCCTTTTTCATGAACTAGATGTGTTCACATACTCCTTTATACACATTCCGAAACACAGAGACTTAGGGCCCGATTTATGGAACGTTTTCCTATGGGATTGCACCATTATAAAACACTTCCATGAATCAGGCCCTCAATGTCACTGGATATGTTTGTATAGCACATATCTGAAGAGTCCAACGTAGCTCCTGGGAGCTCTTGGTGTCCTGCTAGCCAGGCTGCTCTAGGCTACATGATGGAGCTGAAGGGCTCCCAGTGACCTACAGCCCTGTGACAGAAAACCAATCAAAAGCTGGATTAGTGCCAGACCCACTACACGGCCCCCCCTGCAGGGTTTAAGGGAAGGTCATCTAGTCACCAAGTAGCTCAAAAGAATGTATGTGCTTCCAGGGCAGGGTCTCCTTCAATATTCTGTGCCTAGCATAGAAACAGCTGGAAGCCGCTGCATGATTCTACCCACAAGAAAAGACCTCACGAGACCAACCCAGCCAACTGCCTGCTAATCCCCAAAACGAAGACCCACTGCCATCGCATCCCACCCCTGGCACTCCTCCCAGAAGGAGACTCAATCCCAACCTGATGTCTTAGGGCAAAGCACAAGGCCCTTTCTCTTTTAACAAGGCACCCAGGAGGCACCACCACTGGAGGAAAATAAATGCATGTGTGTGCAAGGGTGTGTGCATGTGTGTGCGTCTGTGTCAATGTGCGTGCATAGAGGTGTGCACTATCCTTCTTCACACACATATCACACTCCCTCATTAAGAATCTGCTCCCTCCATCTGGCTGCTCCCTCCATCTGGCTGCTCCCTCCATCTGGTGCTCGTCCCTGATCCCTCCATCTGGTGCTCGTCCCTGAGGAGGGCAGCTTCCCCATCCTTCATTAAGAATCTGCTCCCTCCATCTGGTGCTCGGCCCTGAGGAGGGCAGCTGCCCCATCCCTCATTAAGAATCTGCTCCCTCCATCTGGTGCTCGGCCCTGAGGAGGGCAGCTGCCCCATCCCTCATTAAGAATCTGCTCCCTCCATCTGGTGCTCGGCCCTGAGGAGGGCAGCTGCCCCATCCCTCATTAAGAATCTGCTCCCTCCATCTGGTGCTCGGCCCTGAGGAGGGCAGCTGCCCCATCCCTCATTAAGAATCTGCTCCCTCCATCTGATGCTCGGCCCTGAGGAGGGCAGCTGCCCCATCCCTCATTAAGAATCTGCTCCCTCCATCTGGTGCTCGGCCCTGAGGAGGGCAGCTGCCCCATCCCTCATTAAGAATCTGCTCCCTCCATCTGGTGCTCGGCCCTGAGAGGGCAACTGCCCCATCCCTCATTAAGAATCTGCTCCCTCCATCTGGTGCTCGTCCCTGAGGAGGGCAACTGCCCCATCCCTCATTAAGAATCTGCTCCCTCTCGTCCCTGAAGAGGGCAACTGCCCCATCCCTCATTAAGAATCTGCTCCCTCCATGTGGTGCTCGTCCCTGAGGAGGGCAACTGCCCGATCCCTCTTTAAGAATCTGCTCCCTCCATCTGGTGCTCGTCCCTGAGGAGGGCAACTGCCCCATCCCTCATTAAGAATCTGCTCCCTCCATCTGGTGCTCGGCCCTGAGGAGGGCAACTGCCCGAACCCTCATTAAGAATGGTGCCCATCCCTCATTAAGAATCTGCTCCCTCCATCTGGTGCTCGTCTCTGGGGAGGGCAACTGCCCCATCCCTCTGCCCCATCCCTCATCAACTGCCCCATCCCTCATTAAGAATCTGCTCCCTCCATCTGGTGCTCGGCCCTGAGGAGGGCAACTGCCCCATCCCTCATTAAGAATCTGCTCCCTCCATCTGGTGCTCGGCCCTGAGGAGGGCAACTGCCCCATCCCTCATTAAGAATGGTGCCCATCCCTCATTAAGAATCTGCTCCCTCTATCTGGTGCTCGTCTCTGGGGAGGGCAACTGCCCCATCCCTCTGCCCCATCCCTCATTAACTGCCCCATCCCTCATTAAGAATCTGCTCCCTCCATCTGGTGCTCGTCTCTGGGGAGGGCAACTGCCCCATCCCTCTGCCCCATCCCTCATTAACTGCCCCATCCCTCATTAAGAATCTGCTCCCTCCATCTGGCTGCTCCCTCCATCTGGTGCTCGGCCCTGAGGAGGGCAGCTTCCCCATCCCTCATTAAGAATCTGCTCCCTCCATCTGGTGCTCGGTCCTGAGGAGGGCAACTGCCCCATTCCTCATTAAGCATCTGCTCCCTCCATCTGGTGCTCGCACCCCCCCCTTTAGCAAAGGACATTTTTCTGCAGTCTTGAAGATGCTGCCTGCTCCAACCAGTGGCAGTCACACCTTTACAGCTCCTTGGTTTGCTCAGCCTGTCCCTTCTTCTGGCCTGAAGCAGACACCGCAGGAATAGATGTGCCCTGTATATCATCGAGGTGGGGGACATGTATGTTAAAAGCAGGCTTCCCACATGCTGGGCACAATGTTGATTGCTAAGCGTGCTGCTCACAATTAAATATGCAACAACACAAAACCATGTTGCTTAAACTAAAAGACACCGGACGATTTCTTTAATCTGTGATTAGCACTTTTTTTTTTTTTTTTTTTTTTTTTTATTGATATGGTTGAAACAAATCAACCTTTCAAGATGTTACAAAAGAAGAAAGAGAAACACAACAATAAATATTATACAAAGTAGAATGGTAAACAGAAATTTACAATAAAGATAAAACTGTTATGACAAAAACATGGTATAAAAACAACAGGATACGACATCTAGTGGTATTTACAAAAGATAAGTTAACAATTTATCACGCACATAAACCAAGTTAAAACATAGTTAAAAGAAAATACAGTCATTGGTTCATAGCATAAATAGCAAAACACGATAGCAAAAGGATAGACGGTAGATCATCAAAGAGTTTAACCATTTGAATTTGTCAAGGACAGGCTTTCAATAAATTTAACAACTGCAGTTTGAATAGGCAGGTACGTAGAGTTCAGAATTGTAAGCCATGAGGATTCATAGTCTAGGAAACCTAAATGCCGACAATGTCGGCCTAGGAACTTGAGTCTATGAAGGGTGAGAGCAGGACACTCAATGATAAGATGCTCCAAAGTCTCAGGTTGACTATTGTTCTTACAAAAACGACAGAAGTTTTCACGATCTGTTATTTGCTTGCGTCTATGAAGAATGGCTTTGGTTGGCCAAATGTTAAAACGTAGACGCATAATTGCAGAGCGGATATTGACTGCTGGGGCTTTGACTAGATAAGGATGGGGTGTTCTCATCTTTTTTGGAGGAAAACGGGAAACATTACCATCACAATAGGATAAACACAGTTCATTTGTCTTAATCCAGTCAAATTCATATAGCTGACGTTTAGCTTTATCAGGATTGTTAATTAATGTATCAAGGGAGATATCAGCACTGCTCAATGCAGAGTAGGCAATAGTCACCCAAGAGGCAAAAAATGTTTGTGTAGTATGAAACATATGCAGAGCAAGTTCTGAAAGGAGAGTGTGATCCCTGGATGCAAGTAGGCATTTTCTGAAAAGCGCACACAGACGCCAAATATATTGGGTTTCAAGTGAGATTAGGCCTAGTTCATATCTAATCCACGAAATGGGGATACAAGCTGGTAGTTGTAGTATCTTTTTCTAAAACTGGCTTTCCCATTTGTGGAAGACAAATTTAGACTGACATGTAAAAGTTTCAAGCCCGTACAATATTGACGGCACTGCTTTCTGATTCCAGTAAGCAAGGGCCGGAATGATGGAAAATTTGCCATATCTAGACATAATCAGACTAGCTTGTGACGTGGCCGTTGTCACCTTTTTCAGAATCCCGTCCACTTGAGCATTGAAGGACCCACGCAATTCAAGTATCACACCTAGGTAGGTGTATTGCGGCACAATCAACAATTGTGCCTGATTAATGTACCAGTGAAATGATTTATTTCTTTTGGTTGGTTGATACAGCATTATCTGAGATTTATTGGAGTTAATTTTTAATTCGTTACGAATCATATAAGATTCAAAAGCAGTCAGCAATTTCTGCAAGCCAATTTGAGTTTTTGATAACAGTACCATGTCGTCAGCATACATTAGGGTTTGTACCTGACGATTATTAATTTTTGGAGAATCTGAATCAAGATTTTGAAATATGAAAGCTATGTCATGGATGAAATAATTAAAAACAGATGATGCCAAGAGGCAGCCCTGTTTAAGACCACGAGCCGTGGGTATGGAGGTGGACAAAGCTCCATCAAGGGTTAATCGTACATAAACACACGTCTCAGAGTGGAGATCCAAAATAATGTCAAATAGTGTTTGTGGACAATGATCACGTTTTAATTTGGCAAAGAGCAGGGGGTGAGAAATGGAATCAAAAGCGGAGTGTAGGTCAATAAACGCAAGAAATAAAGGTTGTTTCGATTCTTGGCACTGAGCTTTAATAGAGTTCAATGCAAAGAGATTGACCTGTCTGCCCATGCCCGCAATGAAACCAGTCTGAAACGGATCTCTAAATGAGTTCTGTAGCGTCCACTTATTAAATTCACTCAGAACAAGTTTGGTGAAAATTTTACTCGGGGAGTCTAATAGTGCAATTGGCCGATAGTTCTGGGGTAGACACCTTTCACCTTTTTTGAAAATCGGGATAATGATGGAAGATTTCCAAGATAAAGGGATGGTGCATGTGTGCAATATGTCCTGAAAAATGCCATACAATATACGAGCCCATGTGTCAGGGTTTAGTTTCAGCATGGCGTTAGAAATGCCATCTGGGCCGACGGCTCGGGAGGGGCTAGCTTTTTTGATGACTGATACAATGTCGTCAATTGTAAAAGCCAGCTTCCAAGTTAAAGTTCTAGTAGGGCGAAAGCTGTCCGGAACAAAGTTCACATCAGCATATAAGTTTGTGAAATACGATATCCATTGTGCTTCATTGACTGCATTTAATTGTGCATCGGCATCTCTAGTGTATGCATGATTGTGTAACAGATGCCACGTTTGGGCCGAGTTTTTTTTGGCAAGTGATTTTAACATTATTTCACTGTCATGTTGGAACATTAATGATTTATGGCCCTTTAACCAGTTTTTGTGTTGTGTTTTCAACTTGGTAAGCATTTGCCAACGATTACACGAATTGGAGGATAGAATCTGGCGCTTTAGGCGCCTAAACTCGGTCTTACGGTCTTTAACCAGCTGATCAAAGGAGTGGGTGTGTTTGGATTGAAGTTGTCTGGGGGTCGAAATGGTATACGCAAACGGTGCAAGTATGTCAGTGTATTGTACACCCACTGTATACAAATTCTTTTGAATTGATTTTTCGAATTCATAAAGTCGGTAGTCTGTCCATTTCAGTCTAGATCTGGCCGAGTTGATAACAAAGTCACGGCTGACTGAAGAAGATTTTAACGCAAAAGTTTGCCACGAAAGGGTCAGAAGAAGTAACTTATGATCACTGCCAGAATATGCAGTGATTGAAAGATCCTGACAGAGTTTAAACAGTGGCGAATCCACAAAAATGTAATCAAGTGTACTTGCACTGTTGTTGCGATACCAAGTCGATTGGGATGGAGAGTCACCTTTGAGAGCCCCATTGATCATGATAAAGTTCCGTTCATTCATAAGTTGCATCCACCGAGAACTAACTGTTGAATATGGATTATTAACAATGCAATTCATGTTAAGATCCCCTAATATGATGGTGAAGTTGGTA
The DNA here is from genome assembly GCF_040938575.1 of Ambystoma mexicanum. Classification (NCBI taxonomy): domain Eukaryota; kingdom Metazoa; phylum Chordata; class Amphibia; order Caudata; family Ambystomatidae; genus Ambystoma; species Ambystoma mexicanum. The sequence continues at coordinate 1,423,748,205 of NC_090924.1, forward strand.
TTATTTGCCCTATTTATAGTATCCAACAAGGAGATAAGGCCACCATAAAAGTGTGCATCAGAACAGGCCACAGGATTTCTATACACATTCAACAATGCGAGTGAGGCAGTACCCAGATCAATTTTAACTAGTTGCAAATGAACTCCAAAGGAAGCCCATGCATTTACATGGAGACCAGCCCTTTGTAGTACGGCAACCAACAAGCCCGATGTGGGTCTACCTTTAGTTCGAGTAGCCGGCTGCAGAGTAATTTCATACCCGTCCCACACATGGGGGACTAAAAACCAGGTCTCCTGTAAGGCAAGGATGTGAAAAGTCACAGGCATAGATTTAATAGAAACCTGTAGATGATTATGCCCCCTGGTATTCCAACATGCAAGATACAAGGGACTGCCATTTTGACACAATGATGGTTAATTCTGGATGCGGGTTCGAGTATCATACACCTTATTAGTATCACATCTATCAATTTGTTGTCTTTCATAGATACGTGGCTGTGGGATGGTGACCCTAGATTGAATTGTGTTATCATGTGGTTCATGAGCCAATAAGAAACCCATGTCAAACAGGGCCATTCTCGCTCGCCAGATCGTGTTGGCAACAATGGTCGATGGTATCCATAGTCTAATGATAGAATTGGAAGAGGCAGAGATGAATTCAATTTGTGCTATATCGAGAGTAGAAATATCCCTTAATTCATCAATGTCACTAAAGATGTTTAAGACACTCCTCCTATTCAAATTGTAAACAGGATAAGGACCATCTCGACATTTTAAGATAAATGTGCAAGCCGAGAGGGTGGAAGAGATTTGAGCAGGTTGAGATGGAGGACACCTTATTTCAGAATTATGAGGATTAGGCAATCTAGATTGATACGCTTGTTGGGGGGGCAAGTCTTTAAACTCAGTCACTTGAGACTCGAGATTGTACTGCTCAAGGCTAGAAAAGTTGGACGCGTCAGAAGGTTTAGAAATGAGTTGGACGGGGGCTGTCATAGTAGACATGGGTTGGGGTATGGGCGCTGCAGATAGCCTTTCCTCTAGAAACTTGTCAACAGCCTGTCTCAGGTCATTCAACGGGCCCTGATTCGGTACAGATGTTAAGAGGGAGGGCCGTCTGGTACCTGAGGCAAAAGAGGCAGTTTTAATGGGCGGTATGTCGATCGCAACTCGTTCGTTGCGCTGCTCCAGCGTCTCAAGGGACTCAACCAGAGCATCCAGAGGAGGGTGGGGTGGTATCTGTGCCAGGGTATCGATAGGCGCGGGAAGTACTGCTTCCTTTGTTTGATCAAACGGCTGACGACTCACTGGCAGCAGCGCCGTGTTAGGAGTTGCCAAGGGTATTTTGGGGGACTGACTCTGGGGGGGATCTTTCTGCCCTGCTGCTAAAGACCCACCAATAGCTTTGAAAAAGGCATTCAGAGTATTTTTGTTGCCTCGACGAGGGAGCTGTTTTTTCATTTTTTTCATTGTGATAAGCGATTTTTTTGGAATCATTGTGGTCCTAGACTTGCCACTGGGTGAGACCAGAGGAACTGCAACGGCAAGAGTTGCCGGAAGGACATCCACAGGAAGGGGGAGTATGGCACTAGAAGTGGGAGTTACAACCGGGAGAGGCACCTCAAGAGCAGGCACCAGATCAATGTTGTTTGGGGCTATCTGAATTTGAGGCACAGAAACCGAGGTTATAGTATTAGGAGGAGCGTCAGCTGCACAAATGACATGATGAAAATGAGGCAAAACAGAGGGAATATTCGCACTTTTCACATGTGGAACACAAATCGCAGGGGGCAAAGCTGTACTTAGGTGCCTGTCTAGATTAGTATAGCTACCACAGGTGATAATTGAGGCTTCAAGGCTCACCACTGGCCTTTCTGATGGTGAGGTAGGTGAGAGGCACTGCTGATCATGGCGACGACTCCAGTGTAATAACTCCTCCAGTTGTGCACCTTGGGTAGCTATTTTTGTGTGCAGGATATCAAACATTTTGTGCATGCCCAGAATGGAGGTATTGATTGCCTGCAAGGCTGGTTCAACACCAATACTAATAGCTGAGGCAAATGTATTGCGAGCAGGCACAACTGGACGAGGTGTGGGAAGAGCAAAGGAGGCAATTGCTGAATCTATTGGGGTGGAGTAAGTACCTGGAGGAGAGAGACAAGATGGAACCACATCACAAGAGGATTTCTTGGACTGCAAAGTATCATGATGGCTAGCATACAAGGAGATGCTCGTACTATCAAGGTGTAAGGGCGAAATTGGAGTTATGGGCGACAGAGTATGGTTTGAGTGCGAGCTAAATTTCCTCCTCACATTCCGTGCTTTTAACGAAGCAAGAATCGTTTTATCCGAAATACCACGTGTGCAAGAGGGAGTTGATAGCACTTTGGAAGGACTAGGAAGCACCATACACGGTACCGTTTGCTGATCCACAGCTGACAGATGAGATCCCGCAAAGCCTTGTATCAAGGAAGGGCCAGTCAGGAGTGGGTCCACCAACGGGCCCACGGTGGGGTTGATAGAAGTGGGGTCAACTGGATTTCTGGGAGATAGAGTAAACGCTGGAAAGTTCGTTTGGAAGAGCCCAGAGCTGGGACAGCCAGGCTTGGGATAGGAAGCCAAGTCTGGCATGTTTGATTTCAATGAGTAGGGCACGAAAGTCATTGGGGAAAGGGCAACTCTCAAACTAGCCCGAAAAACCAGGGAAAGCGGAGTGTGCACAATTTGGAAAAGACACCTGCACTAAGAAGCCAGACCGCAACCGCAGAAACGCGGTGAAGCGGTAAAGCGGAACTTAGCCGTGAACTTGCTCGTGCGCGCGCGCTGTGCGCGTAGGAACGTCTTTAGTAGGGAGCAGAGTAGTAAAGAACACGCCCTTTCCTGGGCAGGGCTATGTCAGTCACTGTTGCTGGTGTAACCAGGAAAGCAGTCCGCTTGAGTGCGAGCTGAAACACTGGCCAGGCAAAAGGTCCAAAAACACATCCAAGTGCAGAGCGAAGTCCTCACGAGTCCTCACGAGCGGTAAAGCGGAACTTAGCCGTGAACTTGCTCGTGATTAGCACTTTTGTGGGCGCACCCCCTCAAAAACTCTGTCATTCGTTGCCTACTCCTTAGATTTTTTTTATCCCAGGGTACACTTATATGGAGGTTATTGACTCGTCAAACTGCTCGATCACCATAAGAAATGCATCTATTATAGGACCAGCCCAACTACTCCCCTTGTCGAATGAGGCATTTACAGCACATATATTTTATACAGAATTGCAAAAAGCCATGGGATTTACAGACAGTTTTAAACATATATCATTTTAGCGACAGTCACTTAACCTGCTGAGCTACCTTTGGAACATATCACTCTGCTGCATTGCCAACAGTGTGGTTTGTGTACATGAGTTTAAAGCCAATAGTGTTTCTTTTACAGCCACACTGATAACCACACAGTCTCATTTAGGGTGTGCAGTCACAAAATGAAAAATGTAAACATCTTGATGGGGGCAAATTGAGGTTCCTGACCTTATTGCTAAATAACTAAGGAGACGGTTGCCTCCCAGTACCTCCACCCCACGCACAGCAACCATGGATGATATCTCTTCTGTTAAATTGACTGTTTATGACTGCATATTATTTGAAGATGAACTAAGAGTGATATCTCTTCTGCTAAACGCCATCTCTGATTACATATCATTTGAAGCTGATCTGGGAGTGGTGTCTGGTTTAGTTAAAGTCACGCTCTGTGCTGCTGGGTCAGTGTATACTATAAGATGGTTGAACAAACAAAGAGTTATAATTTCTAATTTCTCGTTAAAGGTATGCTGCATACCTTCATCAAACAATGACTAAGAGCAGGTGACTATCACACATGTGTAACTCACATTAATTAGCCCAAATCAGGGGGGCGGGAGTATATGCAAATCCAGGTTCCATCATCACATTTCATTCTATTACAGATAAGCCTCACTTCATAGTCTGAGACTGAAGGTATAATGGCTGTAGAAGCAGAACGAATCAAATGTGCTAAAAGTAAGCGCTTGAATATCTCAGCAGCGCTTTTAGGGCGCAACACAAGTGCAAATAAGCAGCAGTTGGTTAGTCCTATGCCCCCATAGCTATACCTCCAGATTGTTGGATATGTCTAGGACTAATAAGGGGCTGGAAAAAAGGTGCGTCATGGGACATGTATTTACATGGAAGCTCTGGTTTATCCACCTCCAGCCCACCACTAATCCCCCGCTGGCCCACAGCTACAAATATGTTATTGCAATAAACGTGCACTTTAACCTTTAAGAATAGTCTGGGAATGTGAGGGCCCGGCTATCAAAGGCTAATGTTCCTTGCTACATAGGCAGGATTATTGCAAGTACCCCCTGATCACCGCCAGGAAATAATGAGGTTAAGTGCAGCACAGGCAGCGTGAGTGCATGGAGAGCAGAAGAGAAAGTCTACCTAATACAAAATAGGTAATGACATTGCCCAAACCTACATCTTCCAGTACTACCCCTTTCTCCCCCCCTACTGCGCTTGCTTACCTCACCCAGCTCTATTGTAATTTCAATGTATAGCAAAGGTTTGTATTGCATGCAGCTAGTCACCTACACCCAAAAGATAGCTTCCTAAACATTTATGCTTGAATGATGATGAAGTAATTTTTCCTTCAAGGGTGGACATCAGATTCTGCGGCAGGTTGTAATTTCCATAGGTATTTGGGGCCCTGAGCCCAGTATGCCCTGTGATTTAGTCAAGGCCAAAGTTCAAAAGCCGCCACTTCACTTTCTATTGGCAGGCAGTATAGGGCTTGCAGTGAAGGGGTAGCATGGGCAGAGTTCTTCAACCCAAGCATATCTGGCTGCAGGGTTTCTGAGTAATTAAGCAACCACCGCTGACATCTTTGTACAACCTGTAGACGCACAGTTGCATATTAGTTGGGTCAACCTGGACCTTCATCTTTCAAGATTTCAAGAACCTCCTTCTCTTTCCTATCAGCCAAACTATGGCACTCAATGCCCAGGTGAAGGCGCTCAGATGCTGATCAGCTAGTCTTCGGAAAACTGAAAACCCGGCTGTTCACTAGACCATAATAGACAAACGTGCTAAGACCACACCAAGAGTGGGAGAGTGTGACGCACGGACCAGTACAATACTGAATTCTAATATAAATAAGAAATAGTCACTATACTCAAAAGGAGAAAGGTTTTTTTTTCCCCTAGTTTTAACCCATGGTACGGATCTCCCACTAACATACCTAGAATGGCTGAATATTTACTTAATGTTAATGTTAAAGGCTATTTATACTGCGCACTATCACCACCGGAGTGGTCCCTGGCGCTCTTAATAGAGAAGAAGATTCTACAACCCTTTTTACGCCAAAAGGTAGCATGGTACATGCCTTTCAAGTAACAAGAACTAATTGTGAGGACTTAAGGCAAACGTTTAAGAAACTTGAAAGAATCTAAAAAAAAAGAGATAAATAAGTATTGGGAAATGGTTTCATTGAAAAATTATTTGAAAAATAACAAAGTTCCTAGAGGTGTGAGGATTTTAATATTGCCAGGGTTCTCTAATGAAGAAGACATTGATCTTGCTAACCAATGGGAACAAAATCTAAACAGAAGTTCAAGAACAATGTTGGAATTACTAGTGGAACATGCAACGAGGGAACACAAGAGGGCAGTAGATCAAATAGAAATTATCAAGAAAGAAATTACTGATATGAAATCTTTGGAAGCTATGAAGAATAAATACTATCAGAAAAAGTATGACATATTAAAAGAATATCAAGACTAGGTGAAACTTAGAAAAATGAGAAAACATTATAGAGACGAGCGAGACTGTTGCGATGATCGTGTTTACACATATCAAGAGAAATCTAATCAACAACCTCGGTCACTCTCAAGGAGGACCACTCCTATTTTGGAACTCCTATTCCATGACTTACCTGTCCTACCGTCTGTGAACTCAAACGAGTACTGCACCAATGGACAATAAAGCATACCTTATAACTTACCTTGCAGAGAGGCCTCCTTCCTTTACTACAAAGTACAGATAGACCTATTCAGATTTATCCGAAAACTCAAGCTTAAAAAATATTTTGCGACTCAAATTTTGCAAATGGAAGACAGACCAACATTTATTGAACAAAGCTCTCTTACGGTACATTTTTACTCAGGTCAGTAGTAGAACCCGAAGAATTTTAGATGAGAAATCTGTTGTAAGAATTACAAATTAAAGCTTTGAACCTGTATAAGGAACAACTGAAACCTAAATCTAAGTTTAATTCAAATATGGCAACAGACGATGTGATTGATACCTTTTCAAAAGCTGTAACTCAAGATAGGAATCGACAAACTGATAGAAGGCGTAAGAGTGACAAACATTACATCAAATTTAATAGAAATTTAACTAAACAAGAAGAAGTGGCTTTAATTAATTTGGTGAAAGATAATTCAATAACTGTAAAAGAAGCAGACAAATGTGGTCATGAATTGAACGTAATATATTGAAATGGTAATGACACATCTAACAACCCAGATTGTTATAAAGTGCTGTTATCAAACCCAACAGAACAAGTAACATTAAGCCTTGGGGAACTGATCACAAAGTGGAGCAGACAAGGTCTTGTTACAGATTTAGAAAATATGTACTTAACAGTTAAGAAACCGGTGCTTCCAACTATGTACTTTCTTGAAAAGGTAAATAAATGTTACAATAAGATCCCAGAAGCAAGACCGATTTTGAATGGGATCGGATGGACAACTAAGACATTATCAGAATACCTAGATCAAATTATCAGACTGATGGTCGGACAACTGTCATCTTATTTGAAAGATGCAGTAAGAGTTTATACAGATGCACACCCAGTGGTAGTCTGGGTTTCACTAGTTTTATAGTTATAGTGAGGTGTGTGGGAGTGTGTAGCAGCCCTGACATCAGGTTGCAGTTATATAGAACAAAGAGAAACAGTGTCCACGGTCTGTGGAACAATCGCGTCCCATGCACACTCAAGGTTTTTTAAATAAACAAACAATATTCGTAAAAGTGTAAATCTCAGTTTAACTAAGAATTAGTGAGAGTGGATTGTCCACTTGCTTTATGTAAACACAGATAATCTCATATACTCAAATTGAAATTCTTTCTAAAATATTTATAATTATAAGTTTTTCATTATGGCTTTGTTTGTTTTATTTATTTATATTGCGCGCCTGACCCGCAGGTATCTGGGCGCATTTGTAAGAAGGTACAAGTCTTGGGTTACCTATATAGACAACAGCAAACGGTGTTAATACAGTAGATAAATGTATAATAAGTCAACAAGCATGCCGACAGATCGGGCAGGATCAACAGTTTTCATATAGCTGACAACAGTAAAGGAGGCAGTCAATGGTCATTTGACACTATAATTCTTTTTAGGTTAGTCCTGAAGTTAAGGAAATTCTGATTCATCCGCAAGTGAGTTGGGAGGGCGTTCCAACACTGGGCAGCCTGAACAGGAAATCTGGTGCCCCCAGCCCTTTTCAAGTTGAATCTAGGCACTAAGATTTATTTTTTTATTTTATCTCTTAAGTGTTGTGGGGCAGAATTGTTCAGACATTTATATGTGATAGAGGCCATTTTGAGCTGGATTCTGTCCTTGATAGATAGCCACTTGAAGTTTCTTCTCACTTCAGAAATGTGGTGGTTCCTCAGGATACTTAGTGGTGTTCTTAATGCGTTATTTTGCAGGATTTGCAATTTCTTCAGAACCTTTCTATTAGCACCTGCATAAAGGGCTTTGCAGTAATCAAGTTTAGACAAGATTAAGGCACTTGCTAGTGTGATGCAGCTATTGGTAGATAGCAACAGTTTGCAAGCCCGGATCAACCTGCACGTATATGCTGTAGCTAATGCTGTGGCATTAACTTGTTTTCCTAGATTCAAGGTTGAGTCCAGTTTGATGTTTGTGCCGTCTGTGTTAAAAGATGTATATTGACATCCAAGTTTGCTAAGGTTGGGTGGGGTGCCTAGGATCAAGACCTCAGCTTTGTCGTCATTCAGGCAGAGGCCGTGTGTAGACATCCATGCCTGAATGATAGAGAAAATGTTGTTAACTAAAGCCAGGTCTAAGTCATAGTCACCGGTAAGAGGTAGGAGTATCTGGGTATCATCTGCATAATTGGTGTAGGTGATCCCCAAATTGTCCAGAATGTCAAACAGTGGCTTTGTAAATATGTTGTACATGGTTGGTGGGACACATGAACCTTGTGGTATGCCACAAGTAATGGGCGGGGGATCAGCTGGGGCCAGGAAGAAAAGACTCTCATAGTCCTGTTGTTAAGGAAGGATTGGATCCAATTAGTGGCTGTTTTATAGAAGTTGGCGGCAGCGGCCAGATGATTGCAGAGCACTTCATGGTCCACCAGGTCAAACGCTGATGATAAGTCCAAAAGGAGCAGTAGGGTGCATTGTCTGTTGTCTTGTAGGAGGTCAATTTGCGTTTTTAAATCAATCAAGTGGATTCTGTACCACGGAGAGGTCTGACGCCCGATTGGCGTAGTCCTAATAGATTTTTGGACTCTAAGTATGACTGTATTTGGATATAAGCAGATTTGTCAATTATTTTAAGAAGGAATGAGACGGTAGTTATGTGCCTGTAGTTCGTAGGAATAGTTGGGTCCAATGAAGCCTTCCTTAGCGATGGCAACACCCAGGCGTCCTTAAGGTTGTTATGGACATTAGAGTTGCGGCAGGAGGCATTTATTAGTTTAGTGATGAACTGTGCCAGATCTTTGGCAGCCTCTTTGATAATTTGTGCTGGGCATATATATCCCTGCTGGCATCTCGAAGGTTTCAGTGAGGAAATAATCTTTGCCACCTCTTGTGTAGTGACTTGAGAGAATTCAAATTGTGGCAGGGAGTTCTGGGCAAATGTTTGTGGGTTGTCCTCGGTAGTTTTTTTTTAGTGAGAGAGATTGCATCTCTGCCACAATTTTATTTTGAAGAGAAGTAATTTTGTTAGATAAGGCATTTTGGATCTTAGTACACCATACTTTGTCCTTTGTGCACAAGTCCTCTGGTGGAATCGGAGATTCCAACTTCCTCAGGATCACAAAAAGTTCCTTGTTACTGGAATCAGCTTTGTGTCATGAACCAATCCAAGGATAGGTACACCCCCATCTATACTTTCAAAGGATACAACATGAAGGTCAGACCTCAAAAGGATACGTGATGAAGATATCCCAATCTGTCGATTTCTGAGCCCAGACGCTGATGGTCTACTACGGAGAGGCTTGATCAAAATCAGACCTTCCAATTGATTAAACCCTCTGTCTGATAGGAGTTCACAGGCAGAGCGAGGGATCAATGGAAAGGGAAAGGAACAGGAATAACCACCAAGCTGTGAGAAAACAAATAACGCTATGAGTATGATGTTTGTATAGCTCAATCGATTAATACCCCCTCTGAACCCACACTAACCTGTTGGTGTAGTTCATAAAGCATCCACGTAGAACTTCAGGTAATCCAATGGGATCTCAACGTCAAGGAAGGGAAGGTTAGTGAGGAAGCTAATCCCGAACAGCACGAGGGTCGCGCTAGTGCCGGGTTGGTGCACCCCTGGGTAGCGTCCCAAAAGTCATGTGCGCTGTAGTTAAAACAAGCGAACAAAGTCCAGAATGGAAGAAGTCCTAATCCATGGATAATTGTTTACCATCTGAATAGGAAGTTCCAATGCCCTTGAGGAAAATAAACCTTGAATCCAATATCAAAATATTGTAGGCACAACCCCAATTAGTGCTTGTGGAAGAATGCCAAAAAAGGATGTCAAATTAAGCAGAATAAGCCAGGCACAACCCCAATATTGATTGAGGAAACTGCCGGAACAGATTGTCAACACTAATGGAGGGAACAGGATAAGTGCAGCTGCCGGTTCAGAACTGTCCCAAAATAACAGATAACAAAGGCAGCGAGCAAAAGGCTGACCAGGGAATGCTTACTTGATGATTCCTGGTTGGAAGACCAATTTGGTAGTGCGTACGAGGAAAGGGCAGTGCACAGAGCACTTCCGGGAAAAACGCCAGCAAGACCGTCCAGCTTGATATGGAGACAGACAGAAGAAAGTTTCCAACCAGGTCCAGTCTGCGGCAAATGGAAAGGAAGACCGGAAGGGCTGAAAACGAAGGGATGGCTCTACGAGCCGGGGCTTCAATGTTAAGCCAAATGAACAACAATCAGAAGCAGTGTTCAGCTATTTGCCGTACTCCTAAGTACGTGCAACAAAGTCACGTGATCGGAACACGAGTCACGTGATCTTAGCGGTGTATCCACTGCTGATGCCGCCTACCAGGAAGTGTGTCAAAGAGTCTCCAGCGGGTGTAGAACGGTCTAACCGTTCTATGTGCTACACGCATAGTTTGTTGAAAGTAAGCGCTGGAGCTGCGCGAACTCTGTTATGAACGGGCACAGTTGTGACACTTCGTAAATTCTATCATTGTACATTTCACATTTAGTTAGTAAAATTTCTGTTTTATATTTGGTGGATATTTTGGTCAGATTTTATTTTCTTTGGATGGCAAGTTTTTCCTCAAGGCTTCCATTTTTCTTTTCTCAGCTTGGAGGATTGTAAGCTGAGGTGTAAACCAAGAATTGAGATGTGCACTAGATTTAGCTTTGCACAATTTGACTGGGGCAAAAATAGCTAAAGCTTGAGTGATGGAGGAGTTACAGTGGTCTACTAATGCAGTAGGGTCGAAGGACCCTGGTGCAGCATTCAGTGTAGGGATCAGGATAGGCATGGGATTATCCACTGTGATATTTCTCTTTTTCCTAGTTGCAAGAGGTGGGGCTATTAGCATATTTTTAACTGGTAGACATGTGGCCGAGGTCATATCACAATATTTTATTCATAGTGTGCATTGTAAATATCAAGGATTCATAATGCATAAATCAAAATAATCTTCAAGATGATAATAATATGGAATTTATATCCCTTCATCAGGAGGAAAATTTCATTTAGTCCACTTACTCTTATTCATAATTTTGTCCGTAAACTCTGTATGGTTGGGTGAGAGGAGACAATAAACATAATGTTCATTAGCTACTGTTTTCTTAGGAAGGTCTCTCCATATGTAACAAACCCTAAATTTGTACAATCCTACCCCTCGTGGGTGCCACCTGAAGGTCACTATGTGGGTCCACAGAATGGGTTCCTTAGAGTTCCTCTGGGGGTGAAACGTAGCATCATCCAACGTTAAGTGCCCCAAACAAATTGGAGGTTTATGTATACAAGAATATCAAAAGCTCAAGCATTTCTTAACTTAGCAAAAGTCAATTCTGATAGTGGTTGTACTAATAGAGAAAATCAGAGTCCTACCTGATGGCAGGTGAGGTATTAGGAGAGGCGTTGCGTTAAGCATGGTTGTTTCACTTTGTCCGCAGTAGTGATGCTCATAGAAGGCAAAATGCCTGTGTTACGCTCATATCTGTGTTCTTTCTCTAGATCGTAATCATAAGGATAGTGTAAGTGGGATGGATGAAAGGTATCTCCCAGTAATCCTACATTTGACACCGATAGATAACTTATAAGAGGAGGTAGGTGACCTACCTGCTGGCAGGTGAAGTCTTAGGGTAACGTAGTATTCAAGGTGAGTGTCTCCCTGTGTTCACAGCATGGATGCTTAAATCAAGTTTGAGGTTGGTATTTCGCTCGTGAGGGTAATTTCACTCCAAATTAAAATCATAAGAATGGTATAAGTATGGTGGGTAAGGAACATTGTACAGCATGTAGCTGTATAGCCTAAGTGTTGTTTGCTTATGGCCGTAGCCATCTGGAAATAAATCCTCTTGGTAGCCGTCACGTCCAAAAGCAGACGAACGCCATCTCCAATAGAAAGGAAACCGGTCGATATGTGGCTGGCATTTAAAGCAACCATGGTTACTCATTTTGCATGCACGTCCGCTCATGTGGTGACATCACATGTAAAAAAATGACGTCACTAGTGTAAGTCAGCCTTATAGTTATATTAAGTGGAATAGATATACTGCATGAACTGGATATGAGTGGGCGACCCAAGGGCAACCAGTTCATAATCTGGCAATTTTGTATATTACATGTTTATTTTGGTCCATATAATGGATGTTCCCAAAGTGGGTATGGTTGGCCATTCACATCTTTGCATGTGCCCCGTTGGGACGGACATCATGAAAGTCTATAGTCAACAAAATGGTGCACCAGGTGTTCTTAAGGGTCTTCATGGTGAGCCTAACGTATTCGTACTGAAATTCCATATTTAAAAGATGCCACCAATGTTTTGAACCTTATCAAAGGAATAAAATGGGCACATCCTAGAAATGCTACAGGCCACACTAGGACACAATAAATGTATATTTAATGATGTGTATTATCAACAGACAAAAAGAGTAGAAATGTGGACAAAATATGCACCGACACTAGCAAATCTGTTCACGGGACTTTTTGAAGATACCTTTGTATGCACTGATGCAGCATTCCAAGATAAGGTATTAATATGGTCAAGGTATATTGATGATATTTTACTCATTTGGACCGGCAATCTTGAAGATCTTAACTTATTTGTAGATAGAATCAACATTAAAAACCTTGGAATCTCCTTTACACGTACCAGCATTAAGGATAGGATAGATGTTTTGTATTTAAAGATCTTTGCATCTGGGAACTGGTTACTAACCAAAACATGTAGAAAAGCAACCAAATTGAATTCAATACTATTTGCAACAAGTTGTCACCACCAAGCTGTGATCAACAACATACCAACAGGAGAATACATAAGGGCAAGACGTAACTGTCAACAACAGCTGTACTTTGAGCAGGAATGAAATCTTCTAACAGAATGTTTTCAGAAAGGGAAAATCCAAAGTGCATAAGATGCAGAGAAGTGAGTCTTTGAAACAAGAAACAAGATATATGTCAAAGGGGGACAACATTTACTTCATTACTCAATAGTGTCAAGACCACTACAATATCCATAATATTTTGAATAGACATTGGCATATATTGCACCTAGACAAAGATCTCAAAAAATACTTACAAGAAACACCTACATTGATCTTGAAGATGACAGGAACACTGAAAAACAGACTCAGCCCCTCCTTCTTACCAAGTGTGTCATTGGACAACACGCAATCCTGGCTCTCAACAAGACTAGGTTTTTACAAATGTGGAGGATGCACTATGTGCAAGTTAGCGCATTCAGGTATTCAGGAGTTGAAAGACTCAAGAGGAATCACGATTTCAAATCGAAAAAATATAAATTGCAAATCTAAGTACATTATCTATGCACTAATTTGTGTTTGCACAAAGATGTATATAGGTAGCACAATTCATGAATTAAGAACTCAAATTAGAGAGCACTTTGCTACCATAGGAAGTCAAGACCCCAAATTTCCTCTGGTGCAACATTGGCAATTCACACATCAGTTGGAAGATAACAATCTAAGATATGTGGGAATAAAGAAGGTCTCCCTGGGAAAGAGCGTAGGAGATAGAGAATGTTTTTGAGGCAAACTGAAGCTAAGATAATTTGCAAAATGAGAGCAACACAATTTGGACTCAACACAGAACATCAACTGGGGGTGTTCCTATGAGATGACTTATGATGTGAATAGGGAGTTTGCGGGCTTGTATATGTGAGATGTCAATCAACTTCAAAAAATGTTAAATGATTTTTTCAAACTGAATTATATTGGAATTTAAGAATAATGTCAGAAATAATGAATAGCTTATGGCATGAGTAGTGATTCAACACTAAATATACTAGGCTTATAAAGTATCAATATATTGGACCCATTCCTAGTAATAATCATTGACAAATTACTATTGATTTAGCTAGAATAGTGAAAATGTATGTTACAAACACTGATCTAACAGCAAATTCATTAGGTTTATAACGCACCTACATATTATATTGTATTGTCACATGGTACAAATACCTGACAAGTTATACAATCAAGATATAATATCATACAGCTGAGAGGTAGCTTGGGTATCATACTAGGAATGTAATTTTGTGAGGAGATGGGACATTAAAGGGTTTCTATGTGTACAATATACAACGATGGAATTAGCGTTTCCAAAGTATGGCGGACAACGTGTTGACGTAAATGCATTTTTGAGTATGTGATAATCATTTAATCTTTTACATCTAGTATCTAAAATTGTGTAAAAGATGGTGTAATTTTGTGTGCAGGGTGCATTATTACACAATGTAATTTTGTGTAGAGTGGGGAAATCTATAGGTTCCCAAGTATCTAGTATGCAATAGCATTCCCAAAGCGTAACGGCCAACGTGATGACGAAATACGTTTTATCATGTGACATACTCAAACCACATAACAAACATTCAATTTAGCACTTCAAACAGTGGAAAAGGTGACCGCGGTTCAATGAACAGAACGTGGTACACTGATGAAAGTCCGGGAAACAATTTGGTAAATTTAAACGTAGCTATTATTCTAAAATATTGAATAATGTGGAATAGTAAGGTAATTTACTCTCTACGTAATTCACAATATAATAGCTCCTTTTTACTATGAAGCTATTATCAATTTAACTGGAGGCGAAGATTAATGAAAACAACTGTTTGTATAATGTTTTTGATAACTCATGACACAAACACTATGGGTTCAATGTAATTGATTTTGAAGCATTATAAAATGTACATATGATTTGGGAGGGGCATACAATTTGGTTGGACCTTAAACCAGTAGGACTGTATTTCATAGAAGAGTAACTAAAGAATTGGATTATGAAAATTAATTGTCAAATGAATTCTAAGGAGCTATCACTAAACATGGTATTTTATATTTTATATTTCTTTGTGTTATCCCAATTAATCCTTCCCACTACCAATCCAAACTTTCTGTCTCAATAATATTTGTATGTGTGAAATAAACATTGTGGTTACTTCATGCAAGTTTGATTTAATTTGGTTTGTTTAATGGTTGCTATTGATTAATAACATATTAATACATATATAATATCTATCTGATAGAAAGAATCACTTAAAAAAATGTATTGTTAATTCGCTCAGTTTTGAGAAAGGCCAGGATGCCGAAACACATGTCATCAGTTGGCCACCTATATGAAATAAAATCATATGTTCGAACAAGAGTTTTTGATTATTCTATTTTCTATGTACAGCGCAACGTTGGAGTATATCAATTAGAAAAAAACAAGCAGAGCCTTCAGCCTCTAGCTAGCCCAGACTGGGACACTAAGACTCACCTTAATCACTCAGGTGAACCAGCATTGCCCTGCAACTCCCCATGGATGGGCCACATGGATCTTAGCATCATAATAGCTATCGCCAATTGGCACACAATGACCCATTAGAGCATGAGCCTCGCAAACCAAGACGAAAATAGAGGCTGATCCAACCTCAGTGACCTCTGAAATCCACCTGTGGAGAACACTTAAATGAAGTACAACTTGAAGAGTGGAACCCAGGTGGGTCAGTTTCCTCAACCTTTTCCCTCCATCAGACATAAGACGCTGACTCCCCTCCCCTTCATAAAATGGAACCCAGGACATAGCAAAAACTCATCGCAATGGATGGCAACACGTCTTGAGCTCTACCACTTCAGTGCAGCCCTAAGGTTCCAATAATAAGACTCCTCGGGGGCACCCAAACAACCTCTCCCTACCCCAACTGATGAACCTACCTTCCACTATGTTAGCCCTGTTAACCGGCATGCATGGACCACAAGACGCATAGTAGATTAATACCTGCAAATACCACCCCCTTGTGTAACCTTGTGGGAGCAGCTCAACGCATACTGCAGAGCCTGCTTCACTTGAGCTCTGTCACATAATGTGCCCTGCCAGTCTCTCAGCGCTGTCACCTCATAGGTCTTGAGTTGTCCCCTCCGGAGAAAACACATACCCAAGTGTCAAAGCCCCAAAGCACACAGAACCATACCGGCACTCAGGTCTCCGGTACATACCGGCCCTCTCTCATCAATGTCACATGTTTTGCAAGTGCCTCACTCTTATAAACAAACCCCTCCTTTTTTGGCAGAACCACACATCACAAGGCCACGACAGACCTCAGAGATGTGGTATGCAAGACCAATTTACATTACATTAAATGACCATTAAATTGGTAGTACTAACACTCACTACAGTGTCGAACGGGAAATGGTATTATACCCTCTAGATCAAGTGTATATATATTGGCCTATGCCAAGTCGCTCTGCGAGGAAATCCGCGTTGCAAGGTCCTGACCTTAGATCTGTGTAAGCCGCCATTTTACGTTCAGCGGCCATTTTAGATTCTCTCTCTAAAGTCACCCTGTGTTCTAAGATGGTGGACAGTGTCGTTTTGAATGCAACATGGCCGTCATGACCTCTGTGTACAAGTTAATATGTAAACTGCCTGCAGGCCAAAAGTTAGGGTCATGTACTGAGACCTTGTCCTTCATTGACCTATGTATAAAGTATTACCTGTACCAACGAGACTAATCCATGAACGTATATCGTGTACAATACTGTTCGAGCATTTTATGTGAACACTTGTTTGACTATATTGTTTAAGATATATGTGAAAGATCAATGTGAAATACAAAGACACACTGTTGCTATTGTAACTTGTTTGCGAATATGTTAAGGATAACCCCTAAATGTATAGCTGCATAAATTAGGGCACAAACTCGGCATGAACCTCTAGCCCATGGAAATGATTAACCTGCAAGTGGGTTGAAAATCAGATAATATACTGAATAAAAGGCACGACTATTCTGATGTACAGTCCCATTCACTTCCCACACCGAACGTGCTGGTATTCGCTGTGGTGAACTGAGGTCCTGATAGCTATCCGATACTCTGTTTCTTTGAAAACTGTTCAGTTACTTTGAATAAAGATCTGTGTATCTTTCTTTGTAACCCGTGTAGAGGAGGTCCCAGATACGACCTGCACCCCTGCCCCCCATTGCGAGTTGCCAGTAAGGTACTCGCCAAAGTATGTGACGTACGAGGAGCAACTGAACCAACAAAGGGCTGCAATGGGCCCCTGCCCTGTGTACATTAGAAGATCAATACCTGTTGAAATGCCCATAACCAGGCAACCCTGGGCAGCACGGTACCCAATCAGACAACCGTACCTGCCATTGGTACGAAACGACGAGTATTTACAGACTGTCCACGAGGAAACCCCGAAGGCCTTAATGGAAGGCCAATGGAAATAGACTAAGGGCCTGGGCAGCCCCGAGAACAACCAGAAGTGGCTACTGAGAGCTATGCATGCCAGTACCGACAACTGCGAGGATAATTGTAATGGACGAAGGGGAAAGACACTGTGAAAAACGTACGAGAATGGTGCCATGAGACAAGATGGAAGCAACCGCCTTATTGAACGTGTGTAAATAAGCTTGAAACGCAAGATGCTAAGTAATCGAGTCTGCTTGCAATGCTTAGTAGAAGTTAGAACGGCAAGCGCCGACTGTATACATCTACCTCAATACAGCACAATGTACACGTGCAACTCCATTTTGTATAAACAGAAGTACTCCCAGGCGGCCAAGGCCGGACTGGCCAAGTTTCATATCCAGGCCCAAGCTGAGGAAAAGAGCGGGATCGAAACTTAACAAAGGATGGCTCATGCCGGGAAAATCGAGGTCAACAGAGAAGGGGAGGTGAGCATGAGCTCACTAGGCTCCAACTTCAGAGCATGCCAGCCCACCCGTGAAAGTCAAGATACGAGAGGCCCATGCAGGTGGCCAAGCGCATACAGAATTAAATGCACAAAAGGTCGGAAACTGAAGCAGATTCACAGTGGACCAACACGTGACCAGACAGGCGCGAAGATGTACCACCGCCTGATGTCATCCAGAACCAGAGGGTGCCATAACTTTTCCTGATAAGAGACTACAGATCCGAGGCCTTACCCAGCCAACTAATTGACACATAGCCCTAAACCACTGATTGATGGAAGGGAGGCAGCGTGAATCTTGGGACACCAGGCACCAGGCACCTTTCCCCCACTTGCTCTATTCTGCATGCTGCTAATTAAAGTGGAGATTTATGTTTAGGGGTGTAACTTGCCCAATCACAATGGACCATGTAATCTAGGGTCCTATAGAGACTGTAACAAATAGGACGTTGTACTTTTAGTGACGTCAATCACGTGTGTTGTAGAGGGATGGGCGTAGACGCCCATCGGATAAGAGTTATCCAATCCGTATGCCTTATTTTCATATACAGATATAACACCTATACTTAAGTTACCTTTCCCAACCAATTATATTGCATGATGGTTTTTTATAGAAGTGTACGTCAATGATGACGGAATTTGCCAATAAAAGAGGCTGTTTGACTGAAGTTCGAGGAAGCCGGGGCGAGACAGGTGTTCGCGATGCTGCTGATATCCATAAGCTGATGTGTGTATTATTAAACGGACTTCCCTTTGCCAACTTACTGAGTCCCTAGTATTGATTTGTGCTGGAGTATGTAAGTCCTGCACCCTGTCCTCACACGGTGCAGCTATCTTGTATTACAGGTTTTCGAAGGTGAGTGCTGACCAATGGGCCTGTCAGTAATTACCTCTCCCCGTCAACACTTGGTAGCGTGAGGATGGTTTCGGCCATTGATTATTGATAATCGATTAATATAGTTATAAGACACCTTTAAACCAACAGCATGAAGTAACTCTGGGCCTCCAGTTACATCGCGAGTCCTTTCGCTATTCCGGCTGAGTAGGCCGAGAAGCTTCCCGTGGACAGTGATAGTGTATTTACTCCCAAAAGTCTGGAGTGGGTCTGAAGGAACCCGCTTTTCCAAGCATAACCCTTTTCATTCCCACGGGAAGTGGATCGGACGAAAACCATAAAGCGGGAAGAGGAAGGGGCGGTGATCCCGGAGATCCAGAGAGGAAAAGAGACGATCGGTGAGTGAAACAACAAAACTCGTTACCTTGGAAAATTACTCATAGGCATTAGAGCAAGTGGGGGAAAGGTAACGGAGAGTGGCGGAGAAAGGTAAATTAGTTAGAGGTAGAAAAGACTGTATATGTATAGTGGATCAATGACTCGAGTATAAAAGGAAGACATATATAATAAAATACCAGGGGGGCACCTGAACCAAAACGTAATAGAATTCCAGGGGGGCACCTAAGTTAAAACGTAATAGAATACCAGGGGGGCACCTGGGAAAGGTAAAAACGTAAAAGGAATACCGGGGGGGGGCACCCGAGATTAAAAACTGTAAGGGATACCAGGGGGACACCCGAGAGAAAACTGTAAATTCGCCTTGTTCCTGCGCTTTAAAGAATGGTCAGAAGGAACTTGAACCCAGAGCCCACAGAGAGGGGGACGCTAGGCTACGATGACGTTTAAAGACGTCATAAAGGGGTAGTTCAAATCCCATGACGGGGTAATAATTAGAAGGCAGGTATACGTTGACCAGCTGGTGTCTGTCTAGTCTGTCAAGCGTCTGTCCTACATGTTCTGTGTATGCTGAATGTGGAATTATTGTGATATTTAATGATGGCAATGCATTTTGGTTTTCGCGATTCTGTAAATGAGAGGGAATGGCCACTGAATTGATGTGTCTCGAGTAAAACTGTTGGTGTAAAAAGTTTGCAGAAAAGTTGGATTGGAGCTTGCGTATGTGGTTCTCGCTCATAATAGTGTAAAAAATTGAAACATTGTGTGATTATTGTTGGTGAAAAAATTAAGAATGGAAGAAGTTACCCCACTTGCACAAGCAATTGCCAAAACATGCAGCAAAGCTGAAGAAATACAGCCAGGAGTGGGTTAAGGGCACCGCAAATAAAATGTTTATGCCGTGGCCCAAGAATGGGTCATTGTCTAAGGCTGTTTTACAGCACATGACCACGTTCCTACATGCCACATATAGCGGGAAGAAACTCGAGAAATGCCTTGCCGTTCTCGAGCTTTGGAAAATGTTTGAACAAGTAAAGGAAGAAGAACCTCCTGCAGACAGGACATTAAATGTATGTACGGAGGGGGGTGAGACGCCTACCGCGCCACCTGCCCCGCCGGAACCAGTTGTTGAGGGAAGTAAGTCGGAAGGCCTTTACCCACTACGAGAACTTAAGGCAGCCACAGATTATAGCAACCCTGCATACGATTCACCTGCGTGTAGCAGTGACGAGACGAAAGAAAGGAACAGGAAATTGACTCGGCCTCCACGATCCCGTGGGACAAAGAGAGGCGAGATGAGGAAAGGAAGGACCAGGCACAAACGAGTGCACCTCTCGATAGAGAGAGAGAGGGAAAGAAGAGGAAAGGAACCGATGAGGTAACATTTGCAAAGGACGAATGGATGGGAGGGCAGATACTATTGAAATTAGATGGAAAAGGAAGTGATGACGCAAGGCCGACCGAGTGAACGGTCTGTTGAGGTGCAAAGTAAGGAAAAGAAGAAAGAAATGGCTATGAGAGATGAGAGGGCAAGAAAAAAGGATTGGTTGAGGCGAGATCAACTATATCGCGAAGAGAAGAGTATAACGCTCAGTCGCACGCAATATGCAGCCTATGAAAAGTGCAGGCAGAACATGCTAAAGTTGGAGGAAGAAAGGAGGGTGCACGAAAGGAAAGTGAAGAAGAGAGGAGATGAGGAAAGTAGAAGGGCAAAAGAACGTAGAAAAGAACGGATGAGGGAAGTAGATAAGGCTAGAGAGGAGGCGAAGAAGCGAAGAGAAATGGATGAGGAAGCAGAGCGTAAGCGCAGGCAAAGGGCACGAGATTTAGAATATTTGCAGCGGGACGTGAAAAAACCCAATCCTGTTGTAGACTGGGAAGACATAGAAGAGTTCTTTCCAGCAAGTGATGCAGTACCAGGTACAAGAGGGACAATTATTGATGATGACTTCGACACCAGAAGCATCGGGGAAGCGATTGATAAAATATATGATGAAATGGGACTGGAACGAATCTCCCAAGAGGGAAGGGAAGATGAGCGCTTAGAGAGCACTCAGTTATATGACACTGAGGATGTCACCCAAAGTAGTGGGAGTAGGGGACGTTCCCTAGATAGACTCGAAGTCGAGCAGAACGAAGATGATACAAGAAGCTGTGTGAACTGGGAGTATTCAGGGTCTGACTCCGAAGGGGAAACGGAAGAAACTGTGTATGACGAAGGAAGACGGTGCGAAAAGTAGCACCCAGGGAACCAAGAGGTACGATGATCAGATGCTAGAGGGTCTACAAGTAGGACACCGAAGTCCGCTGGACAGTCCAGCCGACACAAAGAGACACCCCATGGTCAGAGGGGGGCATCAGCCCCTGCTTATGTGGACAGGCAGGCGGCAAGGCAGAAACACCACCCTGGCAAAAGACCAGAAAGATAGAGAGGACTGCGAATTCCAATTCCCGCTATTGGAAAAGGGGGGAGCAAGACCGCAATATATTCCATGGCCACACATGGACTGAGAGAATCTCAAAAATAAGCTTCCAATGTTGACATCGGGAGCCGGGAAGTGGATACATGAGTTAGAGAAAATGACAGGGGGTGTCACCCTAGCCATTGGGGACATCAAGGGTCTCCTAATTGCTATACTCAGAGAAAGAGCAGACGATGTGTGGAAAAGGGCAGGCTACCCTAGGGTAACCATAACTAACACATCTCATGACGGAGCACTGTTTAATAACTGTAGAGCAGCAGTAGGGAAAGCTCTACGTACGCTATATCCAGACACATCCAATATGGGAGCTATTATGACTCGGAAAATGAAGGAGTCGGATGATCCGTTGCTTTATATCCAGAATTTTCAAGATGTGTGGGTGCTCGAAACACATGAGTCTTGGATGAAATCTATCCCTGTATTATATCATATATTGTGCCAAGGGTTACCAGAAACGGTGCAAAAACAACTAAAAAAATTGGTAGGAATAGAAGCTAAACCGTGGGCCAAAATCCAGTTGACAATTCCCATTATTGTAGGCTGTTGCAAGAAAAGAATTGAAAGAAAGAGGCAACGCGTAAGGGAGAAGAGGCGAAGCTAGTGCAAAGGAAGCTCTCGAAGTATGCGCTCGAGGGAGCCATGCTAACAAGCCCAGCCGATTCGAGTGCGCAATTTGCCACTAACCCGCCGCAGAACAATCAGGGTAATGCGGGATATTATCCGAGAGGAAGGGGATTTGGAGGAAGAGGATGGCAGGGTAATGAGGGAGGCTTTAGAGGTAACCAAGGAAGTTTTCAAAATGTTCAAGGTGGTATCCAGAGCGCACCCATGAGCAGTCCAGCTATGCTAGATGGACAGATGGCCCGACCACCACCAGTGTGTTGGCTGTGTGGAGTGACAGGACATGTGGCACGCATGTGCAGAAGCCAAGGCATGTGGCAGAGCAATCAAGGGATAGGGGCAGGCACGGTGAATCAACCCGCTACCCTACAACAGGGTAATTCACAAAATTATACCATGCAGCAACAGGCAGCTGGCTTGCAGCAAGGTGCACAGCAAGTGGTCCAGCCACAGAACATGGGGAATGTACCACAGGGACAACCCCAGCAGGCACTGCCGCAAGTGGCTCAGGGCACTAATTCCGGTGGGGGAAACCCACAGGCATACAGTGGACCGAACATATATATGAAATAGGACGGCTCACAGGGATCGCTGATGTGCTCTATCCTATTGGTGGCACCAGACCCTAATAGGGAACCGAGGGTAAATGTCACCATAGAGGGAAAAGAGTATTCCTTCTTAGTTGACACAGGCGCAACGCGCTCGTGCATAGGAGAAGGCAAGTTTTCCTTGTCCGGCGAGGCAATAGACATGCAGAGTTTCACTGGAGCTCATAGTAGAGTTCTCTTTACAGACACTCTCCCGGTTTCAGTGGGAGAGCATGAAATGAATGTACCTTTACTGTACTCCCGTCAGTCCCCAGTAAACATCATGGGTCGAGATCTAATGACAAAGCTGAATATGTCAATCTCATTTACTGAGGATGGCATAGTGTGCTCCACGCCAGGAATGCATTATTCCAACGTATGCAAAATGATCAGAGCATACTCGGGGCGTGCAGCTATGAAAGCTTTACCGCTGGAGCCAGAGGTCTTCTAATATGGCGTGCGAGTGCTTTTGGCGGGATTGCCGGGCCTCGCAGGCAAAACTATGAGGACCCCTGACGAGTTTCTTTTTAGACCAAGGATACCCATGCATGAAGAAGATGGACAAATATTTCCTTTAGCGATACAGTTTGCCACAGTAAAAGGGAAGGTGGTTTTAGTAGAAGGATACGATGACGAAGGAAGGCAATGGTGCGCTGTTATCGCCATTGAAGAAGGGTATCGAGTGACTGACGTCACAGATGATGATTTGTTCGAAGAGCACCCTGACTTAGAGGAGACACGGGTGGAAGTAAATCTCATATTCTGGGTCAAAATGGTCAAACGAGAAGTGCCACAGTGAATGATGCTAGGGATGGCACGACCAGAATACTTTGAGGAGGACATGGCCCGTCACGGTATGGACAAAAGGGCCTTATGACGTAGGACTCCTGAAGGGGGCAGGAGAGGTGAAGATTAAACTCAAGCCTGGAGCGATCCCACCAAAAGCGCGACAATACCCCATGTCCAGAGAAGCGGATGAGGGGATTGCAAAGACAATCTCTGCCATGATGGAACAGGGCATTCTGGTAACGTCAGAATCACCTTGTAACACAGTGATCTATCCTGTCAAGAAATCGAAGGAAGGATCTTGGCGTCCTAATCCATCCACCATTTTATGTAACATACCCACTAAGGCAAAATATTTCATGGTAATCGATTTGAAGAATGCATTTTTCTCAATTCCATTGCACCGTGACTCACAAGACCTGACGTCATTTACTTTCAGACAAATGCGCCTGAAAAGTACAAGGCTGCCACAGGGGTATTGTGAATCTCCGTCCATTTTTAACAGGATCCTGCAAATGGACCTAAGCAACATTGCGGTAGACAGTGTTGTATTGCAGTATGTAGATGACATTCTGATCTGCAGCACCACTGAAGAGCAATGCCGACACGACTCTGTTCAGCTATTGACCATATTAGCTGAGAAGGGATACAAGGTGGACAAGGACAAGTTGCAATACTGCCAGCAGGAGGTGTTATACATAGGGCAACTAATCTCACATGAGGGGAAAAAGGTAACACCAGAAAGGGCTGAAGCTATCATGAACACGGCTAAGCCATTCACAGTAAAACAAATGCAGAGCTTCTTTGGCCTATGCAATTATGTCAGAGCATGGATCTTCGATTACAGCTCGTACACCAAGCCCATGCTCCAAGCCTTAAAGCCCTAAAGAAAGCCTAGGCAACAGAGGGAAAAATTGAATGGACTGAAGAAAAAGAAAAGGGTTTTGCAGAGCTAAAGGGGGCAATTTGTAAGGGCCCAGTTCTCGGGATCCCCAATTATGCAGAGGAATTCTATCTCTTCTCTCATACCGATGGCAATTTTATGACGGCAGTGCTCGCCCAGCGAACATCGCTGGGGTACAAGCCCCTAGCGTACTACAGTGGGAGCTTGGACCTGGTCATGCAGGACCACTTCCCATGCAAGCAAAATTTAGCAGCCGCCGCGTTTGCCATCGAGAAAGCATCATCCATTGTGATGGGATGCTCCATGACATTATATGTTGAGCACTCATTATTTGCCATATTGGAGAAGCCAAAGGGCACCTTGACTTCACAGAGAGCATCCACATATGTGGTGATTATCTCAAATCCATCGATCAAAATAATGTGATGCAAAACTGTGAACCCTGCTATGTTTATTGCTGAGCCAGTCACAGAGGGAGAACCTGTGTATGACTGTGCCAACTATGAAGAGTTTTATGATGAAATCCCCAGAGTAAGAGAGAATGCTCTGCCAGGCGGAGAAGTCGTCTTCATTGACGGGTCATCGAGAAATCACCAAGAAGACGGGCAACAGTATACAGGCGTGGCCGTGATCAAACACATGGCAAATGGAGAGTTCCAAGTACTTGTCAGTGCACAAATACCATCTCACTATTCGGCACAGGCTGCAGAACTAGTGGCATTGATACTCGCCATTGAGAATCACGCAGACCAAGGAAGTAACAGTGTACAGTGACTCTGTCTATGTGACTGCCACCGTGCACTCAGGCCTGGCACGATGGAAAAGGAGGGGCTACCTCCGAGCGGATGGCACGCCACTGCAACATGCAACCTTGTTGGACAGGCTGATAAAAGCACTACAGCTCCCAGTGGTCGTTAAGTGCGCCGCTCACACCAAGGGAACAGATTTCGTGCCACGTGGAAACCATGAAGCGGACACGGAAGCCAAGCGCATGGCATCCCAGGGTGAGACAATCATGGACGTGAAGGTGGCACGTACCCATGAACGAATGATGATAGCCCGGGCCACTCCAGAAGCCTAAAGCAATATGGGGCAGACACAGTTAATGGAACTCCAGGGGGAGGCACCTCAGGATGAGAAGAATTTATGGAAGCGTCTAGGGTGTTCTTTAAACCCCTCTGATGGGTTATGGAGGCAGGACAGCACTGGTAAACCACTAATGCATGTCACCCTTCTAAAGGTAGCGTTAGAACAGCTCCACTACCCTTTCCATATGTCAAAAGAAAATCTTGCGGCAACCCTCTCAGAAGACTTGTTCACGCCGAATCTAGCGGAGCATGTTGCATTCTTTATGGTCAATTGCATAATTTGCCAGCAATTCACCTCTGGGCACACATTGAAGGTGATGAGAGGAATCATTCCCAGACCTGAGGGGCCTTTCCAGCACCTGCATATCGACTATGTCCATATGATTCAGGTTTGTAATGGGTACAGGTATTTAATTGTCGTGGTTTGTCCATTCTCTAGATGGATAGATGCAGGGCCCTGTACATACCCTGACGCTGCCTGTGCTGCATAATTCCTGGTGAGGGAGGTTTTCCCAGGTGGGGGGTGTGTGAGGTTATGAGGTCAGACAACGGGCCCCATTTTGGAAACTCAGTATTTGAGTAGATTAGCTTGTTGCTTGGTATAAAGCACAAGTTCTCGTCGGCGTATCACCCAGAAGGAAATGGCATATGTGAACGGCTCAACGGCCTGTTGAAAGAAAGGATAGCCAAATTGAAGCTCACATTAAAGAAGGGATGGCTGCACTGCCTACCACTGGCATTATATGCGCTACGGAACCATCCAGGCTCCGACCATCACCTCACGCCACATGAAATTATCACTGGTAGAAGAATGAGAACACCTCTTACCCCCCGAGATAGGGCTAGATGTGATGCCCAGCCTGCTAGGAAGGTTCTGGGAGAAGAAATGAAGAATTACCTTGACTGCCTTACCTCTCGTACATCTGTCATTTCAGGCCAGCTGCAGCGATGGCTTAAAGGGAACAGCACATCACAAACCGCAACAGACGGTGCTGAGACAGGTGCAGCACATAGCCTTTGTGCGCCACTCATCTGCCCTGGTGACAGTGTTTTGGTGAGGAACTTTACGAGGGAGAAATGGGACGAACCACGATTTAATGGCCCTTTCATCGTAGAGGACTGCACCCCGGCCGCTGTCAAGCTCCAAGGAAGAAGAGCCTGGATCTTCCTGAATGACGTCAAGCCCTTTATAGGAGAAGGCACTCCTACTACATCTACTGCTGAGGAATCCGCAGACAACAGAGAAGAACCTCAGCACGTGCAGACAAGATCTATGGCAAGGAAGAAGGATGCATGAGCAGACAAGCTACAAGAGCGAAAAAAAAATATAAAAGTGAGACTTTCAAAACAAGACAGTTCTTCAAACCAAGTGAAAGGTGATAAAGGGACAATTAAATGAACATTCAATGTAGCCAGCAAAGAACTTTTGTGAAAATCTTGTCCACACTGAACCTTTTCTATAGGAATAAAAAGGACAATAAGAAGCAAGCAAACACCCTGTGCAGCCAAAGGTTCAGGGTAAATGAAGAAAAACAGGTAGTCACATCAGCAAAAGCGTTAAGCTCATGAACATTTAAAAGCCACACAAAACATTGAAAAACCTAAGACCCTGGTAGGCAACAGAACCGGACATTCCTGAGAACCGAAACTATTATTCTGAAGGACCCAGCATAAAGACTTTGTCCACGAACTTATGGTACACCCCAGCAGAAGCCTTAAGTGGGATGTACTCACCTACTTCCAATTAGTGACATTGACCTATCCATCACTCATAGGGAGAGAAACAAGTGTCACAGAATTCATCCAAGATCCAGAAAATAAGAAGGTAATGAGGCAACTATTGACTGTCATCACAGAGGTCCTCGCTGAATTGCCCGTGTCGAGGAGCAAAAGACTAATGCTACCACCACAAGCAGTCATTTCGAATCATTGAGGAGTGCCCAGAGCTTGTGGGGAGGACCACAGATACACTGACTTTCATCAGAGATCCCCGAAACAATCATTTTTTAAACCAGATATGGAGTAAACTAAATAACGTGGTAGCCATCCACGCAGCAGGCAAGTGCAAAGACTGCTCAAAGCAAAAGCGAGGCGTGTGATTGGGACCCAGCAAGGCAAAGCAAATGCCACTGTCCCCTGCAGACCCGCAGCTAGCCCACAATGTTCTGATTAGACTGGTCACAGACTTTCCTGAAATGGTGGGAAGGCTCTCTGGTGTCCACGTTGCAGCCTTCCTCAGAAATGCAGCCAATTTATTACACATGAAGACTCTTCTTCAGGGAATCATGCACCAGGTAGAACTGACCAACTTTCAGCAAGAATTCCTCAGGAGTCTCCAGTGAAACTTTCCGCCGAGGGACAGATCGGGGAGATAAGCAAAGAAACTGTTCACGACAGCAAAAAACCTTGTATTGAGACTCTGCAAAACGAACAAATGTCCATGTCCCCTGAGGACAGCCTACTAGCCCACAATGTCCTCTTCGGCTTAGTAAATAACTTTCCGGAAATGGTAGGGAGACCTGCCGAGGTTGACGCCCTCACCTTCCTCAGAGTCCCTGCCAATGCGAGAAAGATAGGAACACTCTTCTATAGCATACAGCTACAAATGGTACTGTCCAGCTTTCAGAGGGAGTTTCTGAGAGAATTCCAGTGAAACTATCTGGCAAGGGACAGATCGAGGAGGTAAAAAACAGATCGCACTGAATGGAAGACCTGTGACCTAGGAGCCAAAGAGACAGAGCAAATGTCGTTAAAACCCGAAGACAGCAGAATTGCCTTCACAGTCTTCTTTCACCTCATCGAGAACTTTCCAGAACTAGTGGGTAGACCCATCACTGTCGATGTGCCCACTTTTCTTAATGATCCAGCAAAGAATGCCCAATTTAGCAGGCTCCTAAGAGCTATTGCATCATAATTAAGAAGCAATTATGGACATCCGCTGCTGAGGCGAGCCTTAGAAAGGAGAGATCCAAGATAAAACCCTATAGAAGCCCCAGCCAGGGGCAGAGCAAGGAAACAAAGACACAGTTCTTCATGCTTCCAACGTAGAAAGAATCGAAAGGGGATAACTACATCCTGAACTTCTTTCCTATTTTTCTTATTTTTCTTTGTTTTTCATCATCATCCCGCAGTGGAGTAAATGGGGGAGAGAGAGACTTTGCAGCAACTCGACCTCAAAGAACCAAGCGAAAGGAGCATAGCAACGAACTTCACTGCCGTGTTCACTTTTTTCAACCTTTTTCTTATTTTTTCCTACCTTCTCATATGTTCACTTTTATTTTTATTTTTGTTTTTATTTTTTCAATGGTTTATCTATGCGTGATGTGCAGCAAAGCCGCCCTTTTATGGTGTCACTGCAAACAAATTCCTGCATGTTCTCAGGGCCAAGACGAATTGGGAAGGTGCCCTGGGAATGCGTTGTATACACAAATGCAAGAAGAATGTGATGTGCAAAAAACGGTAGTCTAACCTTTTTCCATAGTCTAGCAAAGGATAGTTACTCCATAACTAGAGACTTCCGTCATCACTCGCAAGAGGGGGGACATTAAACTGCACCCGTCACTTTAGTGTTTGCTGAACATTTTAAGTAACAAAATCAAGATAAGAAAAGAAATAAACTATTGACTATAGACTTGTTCGAGATGGGGGCTGTAAGAAGATTCAATTCAACACTACAGCTAAGTCAATGCCTAGTCTGGGATACTGAATGGAAACCCTTATTGATATATCTTTATGTCCAGTTCATGAGTTCTGGATGACTACCCCTATATAACACCCCTCTCTTAGAATCCCCCTGACCCCACTGAGCCAAGAAGTAGTTCTGTTTTGCAAGTTTAAAAGGTTTATTTGAGAAATAAGACAAAATATAGATACCACGCTTTTATAATAAATTAATAATCGATATCGCCCTTATAAATATAATGTTAATCAACAATGGGTAATCTGACACTAGCACACTTCTTTATAATCAATGAGGAGTTAGTATAGGATGGATCAAGTAGCAAAAATACTTTTATGATTTCAAGGGAAAAGCAATGAGGAATAAAATGCAGTACAGAAATACTTGAGATGATTTTAGCAAAAGATAATATAATCACTTTTTCTCTGGCAATTCACCCCCCTCCCCTATGCAATGTAAGACATGGAAGTAGATGGAAAGAGGAGCACAAAGTTCTCAGGAATGCAATCAAATACAATACGAAATTCAGTTCCCCCCCAGCAGGCTTAGAGAAAACCGGTATGAGTTTTAAAACACAGGCACAAGTGCTTTGAATGTGGTGGCAATGAAGTGAGAAATATGCTGAAAATGCTTTTAATTCCCTTTAGGAGGTTCAGGGTGAGTGAGAGATACTTGGGATGAGTTCAGGCTCACTTTAGCAATGATTCAGAGATGGTGATTAAGAGGCAAACAAATGTTTAGCAAGGAAAGAAATGACTGCTGATGGTTACACGTGGCTGGATTTTTAACCAATTCGCAAATCGCGCTAAAATTCGCGAGTGCGTGAATCG
The DNA here is from genome assembly GCF_040938575.1 of Ambystoma mexicanum. Classification (NCBI taxonomy): domain Eukaryota; kingdom Metazoa; phylum Chordata; class Amphibia; order Caudata; family Ambystomatidae; genus Ambystoma; species Ambystoma mexicanum. The sequence continues at coordinate 1,423,778,063 of NC_090924.1, forward strand.
TGATTACGGCAAAAGTATAATGACAGGTGACAGCTTGCAGCTTCAGAATTGACAGGTGACATTTGTGCAGCTTTACAAATGACAGATGACACGATTTCTAGGAGGCTGTTCTACTTAGGTTAAAATAGTTTGGATTAGATTATTTTAACTAAGAGATTGGTTCTGCACAGTTCTGCTAGGTACTCACAATATAAATTTGAAATAGGCCTCGCCACGGATCTGGTCAGGTTTTGGACTGGACTCCGCTTCTGGTCTCGGCACTTCACAGTGATCTGGGTCAGCTCTCTGGTTCTGCTCACAGCGGTCTGGGTCACTCTGGATCTCTGGTCTGGTCTGTCCGGATACAGCGGTCTCTGCACGGCTCCTGGATCTCTGCACTAGTCCTGGCAAAAGTTCTTGGCAAGGGATTCAAGCAGCTCGCCCGGCTGTGAGTAGCTTGCAATGATTTGAGGCCTGCTGCAGAGAAATCAGCTTGTGGTTTTAGGCCTCTGATTTAGGTTCTAAAGTATAAGTTCTAGGTTCTGGAGTATGTAGCTGGAGTCAGTCTGGAACTGGTATCTTCTGGATGTTGTGTGGTCCGGCAAAACGCTCCGCAGCAACTGGATTTGAATGTCTCTACCTGTCCCAGCAGTCTCTTTTTTATTTGTTTTGAAAATGGGTGTGTGCCTGGGCCTAGCTAAGCCTGCCCCTCTCTACTTGTCATTGGCCCAATTCTCCCCTCTCCCATGATTGGGGGAAGGAAATGTGAGTCATAGTGATGCTGTAGGTTTTATGGGTCAGAGGATCCTCCCCTGGTCAGTTTGCCCACAAATCTATATTTGATTCAAATACATCCTTCCCAGATATACAATTTGTTGAAATTACATGTGCACATTATATATTCCTTATGGTCCATGCTTGTCCGCCTCTGATTTTCCTGGGGGCTTGCATTCAAAAATGACCACATTTTGCGCTTTTTAACTGGTTTTGCAATATCGGACATTTACCCAAAATTACAAACATGTGCGCAAGGAGTATGGACATTAATTGATGAAGTGTCAGATTTTTAACATGCAGACATTTGGAGTGAGACCCTATTTTCCGCTAGCAACCCCCCAGAATACACCACAGGGTCCTAACGCATCTCAAAATGTTCACAGAAAAATCACAAAAATAATGATATTACTTATATAATTCTGACAAGTCCGCACTTTGAGTTATCTATCTTTAAAATTATGCCCTGGTCAAAAAGGGGTGTGGCTTCCCACATCACAGGGTGAAATAACTGGTTTATCCACTTCCCCCAAGCTCAGCTGCTAGCAGAGGCACTGCCCCTCCCAGTTTCCCCTAAGAGGAAGCCACTTTACGGCCCCCCAATATAACATTTGCCCGAGTCCACGACAGGCCTTTGTTCAACTCCCTGTAGTCCCCAGCTGCTCCACCCCTAATCTAATCAACAGGGCCATGTGACCTCAGGATGCAGCCAGGCCTGGCAGCCAGGCCTGGGAACACAGCTGTTGATCCAGTATCAACTCCTGTCGGGGGTAGTTGTCAGGCAGAATTCAGTTTCATTAAGCCAGGTTTCAGCTAAATGTCACTTTTTGTTCCCAGTTTTCTACATTCAAATCAAACTGACAATTTTTACATATACATTAAATAATTACTTCCTTCAAGTCATTTCAGAATATAGTTTTACATTGTATCCACCTCTTAGCAAGTCTTTCCTTGGTCTGGTTTTGTTTCATTTGTTCAGTTTTACACAAAAGTCTGGTGGTTTTAAAACACCAGCTTTCTGATAGTGGTGAGTACTGGTAATGCAACCATTTTTGGGATTAAGAAAATGAATTCCCCACAAGAAGGTTGCATCTTTGGAGTGGTCTCGTGCCAACTGCGCAGTTTTCGTATTCTGGCGTGAATGTGGGCGGCGATAGCTCATCCCCACATCCACCCAGTCTATTGATTTAGTTTGTTCTGGGATAGAATAATGGCCGGCGACAGCTCATCCCCACATCTACCCAGTCTATTGATTCAACATGGGTCAAAACCCATGAGAGGGCTCAAAACAGTAATTTAGTTGTGCCACCAGTGGATGGGCGCCCCCGCTTTCCTGGAAGTAGGTGCTGCAAACTGTTCTTCAAGGAAATCATATGTATATGTATAGTGATTATTGTAGTATTTTGTCGTTAACGATCAGAACTGCATTTTTTATTGGTGCACGAAGCATCCCAATGTCCGTGCATCCACCAGGTAATAAGCGTCTGGGCCCCACAAAGGCACCCAGACCTTATATTGTCATCCCTGTTCCAAGAAAAACTGATGATAAAGTTAAATGTAATTAGCAGTAATACGTACACACTTGAAGTAATGAATGGTGAGAAAAGCTGGAGACAGGGTCAGCACGGAATGAATGACAACATAGCACTGTCCACGGCACGCACCCATACACTGAATGCACACAAGCAAGGGCACGTGTCAATGGCTGTGAGACCCCAGGCCGAACCAACAGAAAACAAAAAGATACCTGTGAAACAAACAGCTCCAGAGAACAGAGAACCAAGAGAGCAACAAGACAGAGATGGCATGACAAAATCCCTCGAGAGAACAGAGGAAGCCACAAAAGAACTCATGGGGAAGACACATGCGGTAGTCAAGTATGTGTTTCCGCTCATACTAAGAGCAAAGAAGCTACACGAGGAGCTGAGCAAGAAAACTGCAGCAACTGTGATAACGAGCACATCTGCTCCAACACCAGAAGTAGCTACCGAACCCACAACACCGCCACGTGTTGGAAGGATGACTAGCCAATGGTGGTGGGAGAAGACCTCCCCCTATTACTGCAGGGCAGGAAAATGGAACCTGCCTCACCGAGGATAATACCTGAGAAGCTACCTGAGCGGAAAAGCAGCACAGACGCATTCAAAGACATAGTGATAGCTAATTACAGGTAAACTGTCATGATCTCTGCTTCCAAAAGGTCAGGGTTTTCCCAACTCCCTTGGAAGCAGATCCATAACCCAGGTTCCGAGTGCCAACCAGTCCCAATTGGGACCTTTTGGACCCAGTCCTGGCGCCAGTGGCACCAGGCTCATAAATATGCCCAGTCCCAGCGCTGGAAGCGCCGGGCTCATAATGCTTGGGTGGACTTACCTGCAGCAGACCATGCTGCTTACTTGCCTGCCAGTTGAGCCTCTGATCCTCTTCTGTTTGGAACTACTTTTCCTGTTGGGTGGGGCAGGAGCCACTCCCTAGATTCAGAACACTGGAACTCTTCTGGAAAGCAGGAACTCTTTTCTTACCTAGGCGTGGCTGTGGAAGGAGACACCTAAGCACTACAGGAGGCTATTTAAACCACACCCGATGGATGAATCTTGCTTTGCGTTATTCTGCATCCTCTGCAGCAGAACGCTCATCGTGTCTTCTGCATCTGATCCTGGGCCTAAGGAAAAAGGCTTACCATCCTGAATCCAGTCTTCAGCAACACCTATAAAGACAAGAAAGAACAGGTTAGCATTACGGTCTTCAGTGACAGCTCTTCACTTACCTGGTCCATCGGCTGTCACCAACGCCTCGCGCTGCATTCCGGCATCTGAAAGACAAAGGCTTACCTACTCTTCGTGCGCTCCGGAGGTCTTCACACTGCATTCCGGCATCTGAAAGACAAAAGCTTACCAACTCTTCGCACGCTCCGGAGGCCTTCGGCGCTGCATCCCGCATCTGAAAGACAAAACAAGGTGCGTTTAAAGACATTGGGGAACTTTAATACTCACGTGCCATTACTCCTTTCCACATCTAACCCAGTGGGTATTCCGGCACCCTGCAGCCGCTCCGAACTTGTACCTGCAAAATAAAAAGACAGTTAGAGCGCATCGTGAAGCAGGCAACAAGCGCTTACTTACGTGCTTCCAGGCGCATCTATTCATCACACGGGCTCCATCTTCAACTCACTTCAGCCCGTCATCCGCCATCGCCGGAACCCTGCAAAACAAGAAACATCATTACTAAAGACTTTAAAGACATTAGAATTACTCGAAACTTACCGTTCGTGCAGTAAACGACAGACAGCAGTCCTCTGAAGTCAAGAGGCCTGCTCCCCTTATCCAGTGAAGAAACTGGTTACAGCACCCTGCCCCGAGGCAGATGGAGAGCACGGCGTTCACTTACCTAAGGTGAGAGCGTTAACCTTTGGGGTTCTACAGGAGAAGAGAAAGGGAAGAAGAGAGAGACATTCAATAACCCAGTTCCTTAATCCCATATTTTCTATCTGCAGACATCTTACCCTTCGAGTCAGAGATACAGTGCACAGAGGTCCAGCCCAAAGAGCCAGCCCTGTGTTACACATCACCTTTGAAGATACGGTATACGCCCAGTCAAGACCGGCGCCTCTACGGGAATCAGGTGAGCGTTACATAAACATTGAGAATCAAGAGAAGCCCATATGAAGCCGACAATGAACTTAATGACTATTTGTACAGCACAGCCCATCTTGGAAACAATATCTGGTACCAACACATGAAGGAAGTTGGAAGAAGGCAATCAGAAGGAGAATGTTTCGTCTGTGCACTCCTGCCATACAGCATGGGAAAGTGCAAGATCTTCGTGGCTGTAGAAGTAGATGTCCCCACAGCACACTGTATGTCACACGTAGCTATGTGCAACATCAGAGGACAATTCATGTCAAGAGTTGCCTCATTGATATGGGCCAACAAAAAGGACTATCCTGATGAAGATGGGTTTGTCCAGGACATCAAAACAAGAAACAGGGCGCACACCAAGAATCACGTTATTAGATATGAAAACCCTGACGTCAAAGGGTCAGGAATAAGGTGGGAAATAAACTCAAGACTGAACGTCCAAGGGAAAACGGCAGAAGAAGCTCAACTTTGGAAAAACCTTTGACAAAATGCAGATCTGGGGATCAGTAGTTTCCCCTAACGGATGGGAGGAAGGAGTCGTAATCTGCAGAGCTTGCATGGTCCTTGGAGCCTGCAAGGAAGCAGTAGAAAAGTCACAGAGGTTATGTAAACCTCTATGGCCGAAGTTGGTGAAGCTGTTAACATGGGTCAAAGACAGGGGGGGGGCCCTGCAAATAGTACCGTTGGAGAACCCGAAACTGTGCTTCAGAAGTAATGGCACAAGGAAAATGGGGGAAAATCAAAACTGTGGACGAATATATGAGGCACCAGGAATGGCACAAGGAACCGCAGTCCTGATGGACCGCTATTGGGCGTGTGGATCCAAAGCATGCATAAGACTGCCAAGAAATTGGGGGGGCATATGTACATTGGTCACTGTTCATGTTCCTGCACTGGTGATTTCAAAAAACGATCTGAATCTGGACAGCTTCCCGAAAGCAGATGCTCATCTGAGAAGGAGGAGATCCGCAGAACTGATATCCAGAATGAAGAGAGAAAACTACTTTTCTACCAAATCAGAAGAAGCATTCTATGCGATTCCATATGAACACAGGCTGTTCAGCCTCACTTCAACAGTATTCACCACAATGCTGCTGCCACACATCCAAATTGGAGTGAATGCTAAATGGTTGCAGATAACCAGATGGGAGTTACTGCAGACCATCAACACCACAATAAAAGGATTCAATGCGATCAAAGAAGAGCTGAGAGCGGTTATACTGATGACCCTTCAGAACAGATACGTGTTGGACATGATCATTTGCACAAAGATTGGAGAATCATGTTGCACGTCCATACCATCACACGATGAAGAAAATGGGACCCTCACAGAGGCCATGAGCATGTTGACAACTTTAGGAAACCGGATGATTGATGAAACGGACGAAGTGGATGATGATAGCTGGTTCTGAAACCTATTCTCATGGGTCCCGCAATGGATGGCAGACATATTCAAGTTTCTGGGAGCATTGCTAGCAATGGTACTGCTAGGATTCTGTGTTATCACGATAATCATCACACAGTGCCAGATAACTGCAAAGAAGGCCACTGGGATGAAAATTATGGTCGATGTCGAACCAGGCCGGAAGCCCAGAGATTTGACAGATGAGGAGATAAAGGACTTCATGAAGGCCAGTGAATTTGCACCAGAGGGAACGAAATTCACTTATCCCAAGAAACGAAGAAGGTATGAAGGCAAATGGATTTACTGCAGTCCAAATGGACAATGCCAGTTGATGACCTGGAACAAAGATGAGCATGTGAGAACAGCAGGAAGCTTGAAAGGGGTGATAAAGATATGGACACCAAAATTGCATACTTTCACGCCATCTTGTGTAAACCCAGGAGACGATGAGCAAGAAGCTGAGGAATCAAAGAAATTGAATATAAAGGAGGAAGCTGGAGTGGTCGATGAACCGACCAGAGGGGGGAGTGTAGAGGAGGTCCCAGATATGACCTGCACCCCTGCCCCCCATTGCGAGTTGCCAGTAAGGTACTCGCCAAGGTATGTGACGTACGAGGAGCAACTGAACCAACAAAGGGCTGCAATGGGCCCCTGCCCTGTGTACATTAGAAGATCAATACCTGTTAAAATGCCCATAACCAGGCAACCCTGGGCAGCATGGTACCCAATCAGACAACCGTACCTGCCATTGGTACGAAACGACGAGTATTTACAGACTGTCCATGAGGAAACCCCGAAGGCCTAAATGGAAGGCCAATGGAAATAGACTAAGGGCCTAGGCAGCCCCGAGAACAACCAGAAGTGGCTACAGAAAGCTATGCATGCCAGTACCGACAACTGAGAGGATAATAGTAATGGACGAAGGGGAAAGACACTGTGAAAAACGTATGAGAATGGTGCCATGAGACAAGATGGAAGCAACCGCCTTATTGAACGTGTGTAAATAAGCTTGAAACGCAAGATGCTAAGTAATCGAGTCTGCTTGCAATGCTTAGTAGAACATCTACCTCAATACAGAACAATGTACACGTGCAACTCCATTTTGTATAAACAGAAGTACTCCCAGGCGGCCAAGGCCTGACTGGCAAAGTTTCATATCCAGGCCCAAGCTGAGGAAAAGAGCGGGATCGAAACTTAACAAAGGATGGCTCATGCCGGGGAAATCGAGGTCAACAAGAGAAGGGGAGGTGAGCATGAGCATGAGCTCACGAGGCTCCAACTTCAGAGTATGCCAGCCCGCCCGTGAAGGTCAAGATAAGAGAGGCCCATGCAGGTGGCCACGCCCATACAGAATTAAATGCACAAAAGGTCGGAAACTGAAGCAGATTCACGGTGGACCAACACATGACCAGACAGGTGCGAAGATGTAGCATCGCCTGATGTCATCCAGAACCAGAGGGTGCCATAACTTTTCCTGATAAGAGACTACAGATCCGAGGCCATACCCAGCCAACTAATAGACACATAGCCCTAAACCACTGATTGATGGAAGGAAGGCAGGGTGAATCTTGGGACACCAGGCACCTTTCCCCCACTTGCTCTATTCTGCATGCTGCTAATTAAAAGTGGAGATTTATGTTTAGGGGTGTAACCTGCCCAATGACAATGGACCATGTAATCCAGGGTCCTAGAGAGACTGTAACCAATAGGATGTCGTACTTTTAGTGACGTCAATCACGTGTGTTGTAGAGGGATGGGCGTAGACGCCCACCCGATAAGAGTTATCCAATCCGTATGCTTTATTTTCATATACAGATATAACACCTATACTTGTTACCTTTCCCAACCAATTATATTGCATGATGATTTTTTATAGAAGTCTACGTCATTGATGACGGAATTTGCCAATAAAAGAGGCTGTTTGACTCAAGTTCAAGGAAGTCGGGGCGAGACAGGTGTCGCGATGCTGCTGATATCCATAAGCTGATGTATGTATTATTAAACGGACTTCCCTTTGCCAACTTACTGAGTCCCTAGTATTGATTTGTGCTGGAGTATGTAAGTCCTGCACCCTGTCGTCACACGGTGCAGCTATCTTGTATTACAAGTTTTCGAGGGTGAGTGCTGACCAATGGGCCCATCAGTAATTACCTCTCCTCGTCAACACCCGCGTTTGGTGTATTTCCTTTGGGTTACTCAGCCTCGATATCTTCTTTTTGCTTTCACAACAGCACTTGGACGAGGGGGGTATCGACCAGGAAGCACTAGATAGAAAGGTGTTGATCTTATTCTTGGAGTGGAAATAATGGAGGAGCTTTCAAGGGGGCATTGTTATGGGTGATCTGTTTAAAGCACTAAGGGAGCATTGTAAGGAAGAGCGCTGAACTAGCATGCTGGAGTTGCTATGTGTAACTTTGGCCACGGCGCAATTCACGGTTCTGTGGGTTGGTTCGTCAAGCAGACTGTTCATGTGTTTGTTATATATGTTTTCATGACTTGACATGGTGACATGGTGATACAATGTGTTGGAAGACCAAATAAATGCCTTTGACTGTTTTTTAAATTCCTTTTTCCAATAGTAGGACATACGTTACCTTTTCATCATGTTTATTAACTTCATGCAAACCTGTTATTGTCTTAAACCTACTCCGAACTTACATGATGTCGCCTTTTTAATACATACAAACAGCTTGGCAAAACGTATGTTTTCTTAAACCAGTTTGGTCAGTAGGCCCGTGTTTGTGCCCCCACACTCCTTCAGGCCCGGCTGAAGATGTGTGGGGAGCCATTTCAACATGATGGTTGGGCCCCTCAAGTTTAATAGCCGACACTTATCACGAGACGTCCAGCCAGCAGGGAGCTGAAACACTGAATGCCCGCTGAAAACTATGAATCCTTCAATGTAAGCAAGTGACTGACGTGGAGGAACCAGTGTAGAAAGGCAAAGTGGTGATAACACTTCTGTTTTCCCCAATGGAAGTGACTGTTGGATGGACTCCAGCAAACGCAGCCAGAGCCGGCCTTGGGGGGTGGGGAGAGCCGGGCAACCGCCCGGGATGCCACAACCCCTAAGACTCCCTTTGCACCCACCACACCAGCTCGGGGGAGTACCCCAAAGGCTCCCCCGAGCTGGCGCCACAAGAGAAGGCAGGGCAGGTGGCCCCTTTCTGTCAAATGCTCCCGCAGCGGCGGGTGCATTCAATGACAATAGGGTGCTGTTGTCAGCACCCCATTGTCATCAAATGTATCCCTAACCAGTAACCAGAGCAATTTCTCAAACTTCTCTCTGCCCACAAACCATCTGGCTCGCCGCTGGACCCTTGCCCAGCCACAACCCTCAAAGAAGTTTTTGCTTCAACCTGCGCAGGAGAACACGCAAGATCCATCATAATTGCCTCCCTTTCCTCTGGTATCTTTCCTGACGAATTCAAAACGGTTCATGTCAAACCTCTAATTAAAAAACCTTCGCTCGACCCTCTCAAGCCCAAAAACTACCGCCCCATCTCAAACACCAGATTCCTTGCCAAACTCATTGACCGGACCGCCTACTCCCAACTAAAGGCCTTTGTCGAAGCCAACAATCTCCTTGACCCCGCTCAATCAGGTTTCAGAGCCCGTCACAGAACTCAAACCACCTTAACCTCAATTTGGGATGACCTTAAAATGACGGCAGACTCCGCGGGATGCGCAGCACTAATCCTCCGTGACCTATCCGCCGCCTTTGACAAAATCAATCACTCAATCCTCCTAAACCGCCTCCACTCCCTAGGAATTCGTGGAACTGCTCTTAAATGGATAGCTTCATTCCTCAAAGATCGGTTCCAAATAACGATACTCTCCACCTATACCTCCCAAGCCCGACCAGTCGACACGGGAGTCCCACAAGAAGCATGCCTATCTGCCCTCCTGTTCAATCTCTACTTGATCACCCTCCCACCAATAATTTGTTCGCACAACATCCTGTGCTACAACTAAGCTGACGACACTCAACTAATTCTAAAACTCCTGAACTCAATACCCAACTCCCGACCTGACCTGGCCTCCTGCCTCCTTGATATAGAACTCTGGATGACCCAAAACCACCTCTTGTTAAACCCCTCCAAAACGGAAATCATGGTATGTGGCAACGCCGAACTTCTTCCGCACCCACTACCCTGGCCATCCGCCATGGGCAATTCACTGACCCCCTCCAAATCAGTGAAAAATCTTGGATGCACCCTTGACTCAGACCTAACACTCTCGCGCCAAGTCAACAACGTCTCAAAGTCCTGCCACTACCACCTTAAAACACTTAGGCGCATCTTTCCATATCTATCCTTTCCCAACAGACTCTCTGCGGTCCAATCAATCGTTATATCTAGACTGGACCCCCTATACCTCGGAGTCCACGCGTACCAACTGAATAAACTCCAAAGGGCACAAAACGCTGCAGCCAAATTGCTACTCGCACTCGGCCCAAGAGACCACATTTCCCCAGCCCTTAAGACTCTGCACTGGCTTCCAGTAGCCCGAAGGGTAACTTTCAAAACCTTGTGCATCTCCCATCGAGCACTGCACAAACCCGGACCTCAATATCTTCAAGACAAGCTAAAACCCTACCACCCACTCGTACCCTGAGATCAAGCTCAGCCGGCCTCCTAGTCATACCGAAGACAAACTCAAGCAGGTTAGGCGGATCATCATTCTCAGCCTTGGCCCCCATGCTATGGAACTCACTCCCACCCACATCCGCCTAACTGAGGATTTGACGCCTTTCCGCAAACTACTGAAAACCTGGCTCTTCCCCTCAAACCAACCTGTACCAAACTAACCCAAACAGACCAACACCAACTCAATGACACCAATCCATCAAACCGCCTCATGCGAGAAACTGACAGCTAGTAACCCTAATATAAACTAGAAGGACAAACAGAATTAAGCGAATAAAGTAGATCATTGCAGTACAATGGCTAATAAGAGTAAAACATACGGAAACAATAAAGAGACTTAAACTCCGGAAATGCACAGAATGCATGCGGAGTGAACGAAGTGAATGGCGTGGATGAATTAGCTAGAAGGGATGAAACAGGTGGAACAAATGAATTCGCTGAGTGAAGAATGCATGAGTGGAAGAGCAGATACCTATATAGTTCAAATGAATGTGGAAATCGAATGAATATGTGGATCGGATGAGTGTATAGAAAGGATATACATGGTGAGTGGATGATTGTGTAGAGCGGCTGGATATATAGGATGAGGACACAGATACAGAAAAGCGAGTAGAACACAAGAGCACGTAAAACAGATGAATGTGCAGAACGGATGAGCGTAAACCAGATAAATGTGTAGAACAAATGAGTATATGGAGCACACGAATGTGGATAACGGATGAATATGGAAGTGCAGAGAGTGTGTAGATCGTTGGAGCAGATGAATGTACAGAGCGGATGAGTGGATAGAGCGGATGAGTCGATAGAGCAGACGAGTGGATAGAGCAGATGAATGCATAGAGCGGATGAGTGGCTAGAGCAGATGAGTGGCTAGAGCAGATGAGTGGATAGAGCGGATGAGTGCATAGAGCGGATGAGGGCATAGAGCGGATGAGTGGATAGAACGGATGAGTGGATAGTGCGGATGAGTGGATAGAGCGGATGAGTAGATAGAGCGGATGAGTAGATAGGGTGGATGAGTGGATAGAGCGGATGAGTGGATAGAGCAGATAGAGCGGATGAATAAATAGAGCGGATGAATGGGTGAGCGGATGAGTGGATAGAGCGGATGAGTGGATAGAGCGGATGAATGGATAGAGCGGATAGAACGGATGAATGGATAGAGCGGGTGAGTGGATGAGTGGATAGAGCGGATGAGTGGATAGAGCGGATGAATGGATAGAGTGGATGGGTGGATAGAGCGGATGGGTGGATTGAACGGATGGGTGGATGAATGGATAGAGCGGATGAGTAGATGAGTGGATGAGTGGATAGAGCGGATAAGTGGATGAGTGGACGAGTGGATAGAACGGTTGAGATAGGTAGTTAGAGCGGATGAGTAGATAGGGCGGATGAGTGGATAGAGCGGATAGAACGGATGAGTAGATAGAGTGGATGAGTGGATGAGCAGATGAGAGGATAGAGCGGATGAGTAGATAGAGCGGATGAATCGATAGAGCGCATGAGCGGATGAGTGGACATAGTGGATATGTGGATAGAACGGAAGAGTGGATGGGTGGATAGAGCGGTTGAGCAACGAATGGATAGACCGGTTGAGCGGATAAAGTGTCCAGAAAGGATGAGTAGATAGAGTGATTGAATGGATAGAGTGGATAGGATGGATTGAGTGGATGAGTGGATAGAACGGAAGACCGATTGAGTGGTTAGAGCGGTTGAGCGGATAAAATGTACAGAGAGGATGAGTAGGTAGAGCGGATGAGCGGATAGAGCGGATGAGCGGATAGAGCGGATGAGGGCATAGAGCGGATGAGTGGATAGAACGGATGAGTGGATAGTGCGGATGAGTGGATAGAGCGGATGAGTAGATAGAGCGGATGAGTAGATAGAGTGGATGAGTGGATAGAGCGGATGATGGATAGAGCAGATAGAGCGGATGAATGAATAGAGCTGATGAATGGGTGAGCGGATGAGTGGATAGAGCGGATGAGTGGATAGAGCAGATGAATGGATAGAGCGGATAGAACGGATGAATGGATAGAGCGGGTGAGTGGATGAGTGGATAGAGCGGATGAGTGGATAGAGCGGATGAATGGATAGAGTGGATGGGTGGATAGAGCGGATGGGTGGATTGAACGAATGGGTGGATGAATGGATAGAGCGGATGAGTAGATGAGTGGATGAGTGGATAGAGCGGATAAGTGGATGAGTGGACGAGTGGATAGAACGGTTGAGATAGGTAGTTAGAGCGGATGAGTAGATAGGGCGGATGAGTGGATAGAGCGGATAGAACGGATGAGTAGATAGAGTGGATGAGTGGATGTGCAGATGAGAGGATAGAGCGGATGAGTAGATAGAGCGGATGAACCGATAGAGCGCATGAGCGGATGAGTGGACATAGTGGATAAGTGGATAGAACGGATGAGTGGATGGGTGCATAGAGCGGTTGAGCAACGAATGGATAGACCGGTTGAGCGGATAAAGTGTCCAGAAAGGATGAGTAGATAGAGTGATTGAATGGATAGAGTGGATAGGATGGATTGAGTGGATAGAACGGAAGACCGATTGAGTGGTTAGAGCGGTTGAGCGGATAAAATGTACAGAGAGGATGAGTAGATAGAGCGGATGAGCGGATAGAGCGGATGAGCGGATAGAGCAGACAGAGCTGACAGAGTGAATAGAGCGGATAGAGCGGATGAGTGTATAGAACTGATGAGTGAAGAGATGAATCTATAGAACAGGATAATGCTGCTGAATGCGTGAAAAGCGCGAGTGCCTGAGGATGAGTGCGTAGAGGGGATGAGTGCGCAGAGGGGATGAGTGCATAGAGGGGATGAGTGCGTAGAGGGGGTGAGTGCGTAGAGGGGGTGAGTGCATAGAGGGGGTGAGTGCGTCGAGGGGATGAGTGCGCGTAGAGGGGATGAGTGCGCGAAGAGGGGATGCCTGCATGTAGAAGGGGGTGTGTGCGCGTAGAAGGGGTGAAGTGCGCGTAGGAATTCATACGTGGGGCAGGAAGGTGTCCATGCGTGGGGCAAACAGGAGTACATGCGTGGGGCAGACAGGAGTACAAGCGTCGGGCAGACAAGAGTGCATGTGTGGGGCAGACAAGAGTGCATGTGTAGGGTTGATGAGTGGATAGGGCTGACTGGCGTACGCATGGCGGACTGGAGTGCGCAGTGCAGACTCAAACACGTGGGGCGTGCTGGAATGCATGAATGCACGGAGCGGACCGGAGTGTATGGAGCTGACTGGGATGCATAGAGTCTATAGGAGTGCATGGAGTGGATAGGAATGCATGGAACGGACTTGAGCGCATAGAATTACGTGACGTATATAGTAGGGTTTGGAATGCAGAGAACGTCTGAAAGAGCACATAACCCATCATGTCTCACCACCACGCTCACTCTCTCCTTTACATCACCACTCAACAAGAACACAGAGATACTATGACACCATTCAGTATAACTGTTCTCATACCAACATCCGCCGCTCACTCCACATCATTCTAAGTAAACACTGCTGGTTTCACACACCCCAGCCAGGCGTTCTCCTCAGGCCTAAGGCAACCACATCCCATCTGGATAAATCCTGCCAGAACGAACACATACTCCTGACCTCTCAACCACCACACCTACCGCTAATGAAGCAGCTACCACATGAATTCCGCACCAGCTGCACACATACCCGGTGCTCACACGCACCTTTGACTCTCTCTACTCTCTCTACTGATCTGAACTTCAGTTCCCAAGGGCGTTCAACCTACCAGCGCCTTCAGACCATACCAATGGTATATAAGGCACTATATAAATGCAAAATAACAATAACAATCAAATGTATCCCTCCGTCGCGGGCGCCTCCAATGACAAAAGGCACCATTAGCCCCCCACCACGCCAGCCTGGGGGAACCCCTCAAGGGCTCCCCCGAGCTGGCGTAGCGGCAAAAAGCGTGGCAGGTGCCTCATCGTCACCAAATGCACCCGCGGCGGCAGGCTCATTCAATGACAATAGGGTGCTAATGCACGCTATTCATATCATTACCTCTGGAGCGAGGAGGTAAAAAAAAAAAAAAAAAAAAAAGAGTGGGCCATCCTGGCCCCGCCCCCTTCCGCCAGCCTCCGGTTAACCAAGGGCGCGCAGGGGAAGTCAGGGGGTTGGGGGGGGCCAATTCACCCAGGGTGCTGCTGCCCTTAAGGCCGGCCCTGAACGCAGCTTGTAAGATGAGCACTGCAAAGCGCACACTGTAAGCCCCAGAACGTAAGTATAAATTAATATATTGCCGTGCTATTACTGCTGACTGGCAATATGAATGCGGTTGCTGGGGGGGCGGGGCCTGAGTCTTGAGGCCCCTTTCATTTGAAAAAGTTGAAAGGCCCTGAAGCCATCCAAACCCCCTTTGTTCTATTTGTGCCCTTTGGTTCACCCTCCTTCCACCTGCCCAATAGATGACATTCTAGCAGGATCACTGCCCCTTTAATTCTAACGGGATAAGGGGCATTGGCAGAGGCCTGCTTGTGTCTGATTGGCCGGTACAGCTCAAATAGAATCCCCCATCGAATGGGGCAGAGTCTAACACTTGTCAGCCGCGTCACTGATTGGCAGGTGGGGGGGTAGAGTTAGGCATCTGTCATGCGCGCCTCTCATGCCAGGGTGTCTTCTCTAGGGCTAGTCTTTTGGGGAGAGGCAGTCAAAGTTAGTCATTGCCAGTCATTGCGAGTCTCAGCTGTACTGGCCTTTCGGAGGACCAGTGCTGATTTTTCACAGGCTGATGAACGTTTGGGGGCAGAACAACAGAGAGTGAACCCCTGGTAGCAGGGTGGATAGCTGATGGGTTAGCGCTCGCCTCCACACCATAGGCCCGAATTCTCCTAGTCCTGGTTTAGGTCGTCATCCGGCGAGGTTTATGCATTAATAGAGTACTATTAAGTTGGCTAATACTATCAACTATTAGTAAAAACGCTCCGAAGCCGGGGAATCCGTCATGGAGCGCTATATGAAAGAACCCATTATAATAATTGGACTGCACTGAGGCGGGTTTTCCATTGCAGCAAAACACAGTAATAACAGGTAGCCGGGGCGGGGCCGGAGGCCTGGGGCTGAGCCAGCCTGCACCTGCCGTGCGTCAGCCGCGCGCACGGTCCGCTCCCTCCCGCAGAAGCCCCCACGCCCCGGCTGGGAAAGGAGCTCCGCTAATCGGCTTACAGCATAAGCCGTCCCTTGGCTGCCCAGCAGGGGCTCTGATCTGCTGCCCGGGAGGAGCACGCGGGCCGGCGCAGAGGAAATAAAAGGACAGGGAGTGAGGGAGTGAGGGGGGTGGGTTGAATGGATCAATGAGACATGTATGAGCCGATGCACTAATAAATAGAATTGTTCACTGCTTCTTTCTGATGGTGCGGTGATGTGTTCAGGAGAAACCGGCTCCCCCAATGCTTTCCACTGCCTCCTCATTGGGAAGATGGCATAGGCGTGTGTGTGTCTTATGTGGCTACTGGATTTCATATAGCGGCCTCTCCCATTTGCATGGCCTCACGGCACTTTGAAATCCAAAAGCCAGGGGTTGTGTGAACAGCAGGAGAGCGAGGTTGCTGTTGGTAAAATGTTGGTGTGAAGCAGATCAAAGAGGTTGTCATGTCTCTTTGTTTGAGTGATCGTCCAAGTGTGAAGACACGTGTGGGAACGTGTGTGGTGCTTCATGCCTGTCAGTGTACGAAAGCTTGAATTGTGAGGAGGGTGTGGATGTGTTGGTTAGAGTGTGGGACAAAGGCTGTGGTGACTGGTGACGTTTCTCTGTGTGAATATCTGCCAGCATTACCACTATAGGAACACACGCTGTCCGGATGTCATTTGTGCCGAACAATGCTAATACCTTTTCATGTAGGCTTTGCCAATATATGCCAGTATTGCCAATGTAAGAACACATTGTACTTGGCTATGCCCAACAAGACCAATATTGCCACAAAGAAGAAGTTGTCATGCACACGCTACAGTGCCAATAAATGTGGTATCGCCACTTTAAAAACACACTCCAGTTGGCTATGGCCAATAAGGCTCATATTGCAACTGTAATAACACACTCCAGTTGGCTATGGCCAATAAGGCTCATATTGCAACTGTAATAACACACTCCAGTTGGCTATGGCCAATAAGGCTCATATTGCAACCGTAATAACACACTCCAGTTGGCTATGGCCAATAAGGCTCATATTGCAACCGTAATAACACACACCAGTTGGCTATGGCCAATAAGGCTCATATTGCAACCGTAATAACACACACCAGTTGGCTATGGCCAATAAGGCTCATATTGCAACTGTAATAACACACACCAGTTGGCTATGGCCAACAAGATCAGTTGCCAATAAGAAGATGTTTTCATGTATATCAGTATTGCCACTGTGAGAATACAGTCATATTGGCAGGTAGCCATGCGCAAACCTACCAGGATTGGCACTTTAAGCTCACAGTTACATTGGCTATGCTCAGTAAGGCCAGTATTGCCACTGTAAGAACACATGCATGTTCCTGTGCACTTCATACTGTAGTGCCCTGCAATAACTGCCCCCCCCCGGGCACTGTTCACTAGTCTGCCAGCACCTCTTTTAATTACCCTCACACCACGCCTAGCACAGCCCCATGCCCTGCCGGCACTTCATGTCACAACACCCCCTCGATACCCCAGAACTTGCTGCGCCCACACATTTCATTAATTCACACGATTGCTCACAAATACATGTGCAGACATAGACGTTCATGCTGATAACCCATTGGATGCACACATGCATATGTGCACACACAGAGATACAGTTTATTTTTACCTCACCTCTGCTAAGCAGGGACGAATCGACCCCACACTGTAGCCCCACACCACCAGTCCGCCGCCCGGGTCCAAGTATCCCTAGAGGCAGGAAACAGGAAGATGCACCAAGCAACACATCTCCCTAATCTCCTGCAGACACACATCAGTAGGGTGAGGCAGTAGCGCCCTCTTACATGAAAGGTGCATGCTGCAGCATAGGCGGCACGCCCAACAGGAATCAAAATGCCCCGGCCTTGCATGGACCATTGAGGATGGACCAGGACAGACCATGGAACGAGAAAGTTTCCATCATATGGGCAGGCTCAGAAGCACCGCCTCAGTAGCACTCCCTCAGCTGCTCGCTGTAGCTGACGGAGTCCTCAAGTTACATCCAGAAACGGTGGCAGGGCAGTGCTTTTATGGGCATGCCACCAATATACAAGTGTCAAAGGGAAGTGTGTGGTGATAGGTGTGAGGGGATGCTTGCAATACCTCCTGGGTAGGGCAGCCTGAGGCAGATTATGGCTGCTAGAGATGAGGACTCCTTGCAGGATCTTAATGTACGAGAAATGCTTCGGTTACGGCGCTGAGAGGTTGATTTTTGGGTTAGGCCAATTGTTGCATCAAAGCCAAGATAAAGCCCATTAAAAGGCCAGTTTGAGCCCATCCGCATGTTCACTCGTGGCTTGTGGCCTGCTGCCTGTATGGTCACAGTTGCTGAAGGGCACTCTGGCTCTTTGGTGGCTGTGTTGGCCTGGCATACACCCATATGGGTCTTGCTTTTGCTTTCTCATGTCAGATAATCCGTCCTCAGTGTTGGTTGTTGGCTGGCTGGCAAGTTTGGTGGTGTCATTAACCAGTGGTATGTTAAAGTTTGGTGGTGTCATTAACCAGTGGTATGTTTCTGCTGCATCTCTATGTGGTGTGGTTGCGGCCCAGTTTTCCTTAGTGTCTTATGATCAGGTCTTACACACATTACACCAGTGATCTGCGGATTCCTTTGGGCGAGGGACGTCATTGTGGGGTTACTAGGGCTCGCACCTGTGACCCCTGAGGTGTCCCTTGCTACCCCTGTGGTCTCCATGGCTATCCCTGAGGTCTCCCTTGCTACCCCTGTGCTCTCTCCTGCTACCCCTGTGGTCTCTCTTGCTACCCCTGTGGAAGCGCCAGGGCTGTGGCCAGCACCATGTGGCTCTTTGTTTCTGGCGTGGCTGGCTTTCTTGTTCAGGCCTCTAAATAAACCAGGAGGTTCCACAAGTGTAACACTTTGAGCAGTGACTCTAAATAAGAAAGAATAGGAATAACAAATAATTTGTCTTTCAGGAATTCTATGCAATAATTGCTAGACTCACTAAAGATTTATTTTAGGCACACTTCAGGGGGCGAGTCACTCATTTAGTCTGTTCTTAAACACCTCAAATTCACAATGCAGAAAAAACTTGCAAAAAGCATTTAGTGTGGAATAAGCGTCCATTTCAGACTATGCATTTTGCTTTTCGCCAAAGTTGCAGTTATAGCTGCCGTTGTCTCTGTTACGATCATCACAAGACACTCCATCTCGATGTCCTCGGTCACTTGACAAAATCCTTTTGCTGAAAAGCTTGTGTACAGTGTAGAAATGTTTGACCATAGCACATAAGGTGGCCCTTGATTCCATTGTACCACAATTAATGCTTTGTTGTAATGTGTCTATCTTTCCCATCTCCCTGGCATGCTGTTCAGGATGTTTGTTTGCATGTATGAGGTAACGAGTGCCCAGAGTTCAGGATGCTGTGTGAGTGCGCTGCTTTCCCTGCGTTACTCTAAATTCTTTAATACACAGTTATGAACCCTTCCAATGGTATGTATTTTGCCAACCTCTGAAGCATGAAAGGTAGATCCACGCACGCTTCACATGTGGACAACTTAGCACCAGACTGCAGATGAACTGGCCTACTGTTAAATATCAGTTACCAGTTTATTGGTATCCACTACAACGTGTAATTTGCTTTCTGACTTTGAGAGCATTAAGACATGTAATTGCTCATTTTACTATAGCCGGTAAGTTATAAGTGGTAAGATAGCTCAGTGGGTTGAGCGCTCGCTGCTGTGATGTGTGTGTGATCTCCAGGTTGCAAGGTTGATTCCCGGCAAGGCCCACTCAGCCTTTCATCCTTCTGAGGTTGATTAATGAGTACCAACGCAGGTTGGGTGATATTGTATGCGTATTTGTTCTAAATAAAGCACTTAAGCGTAAGTGCTATATAATAATACATAATTATCATTTGGCCTTGGACGTCTGCTGGCATTCACAGTAATATGGGCCTATACACATTAATATTAACAGTGCATATGGTGATCCATTCTTGTTTGAAATGTATATCACATTACAGTGATATTGTAACCATGTTTTTCGTAGTGTACTTATGAACAATGCTATGTGATGCCACTTCCTGTTCTGTCAATGGGGTGAAAAGTCGTGTTCCATCACTTCCCGTGAAGTCACTTTGGGGTGGGGGGAAAGGACATCACTTCCTGTGATGTCATCTTAGGTCAAGGGTCTTGTGATGTCACTTCTGTTACCCCTGGCAATTTGGTGAAATGGCGTCCCTGTTTTGGGCATGCCCTTTTTACAGTTTGGTGGTCACGGCCAAGGCATGGTAGGTGTCTCCCTGATAATTCCTTTAATACTGTGCCACTTTCAGGAAGGCAGCATTGCTGGATGTTGAGTTAATGATGCAGGGGTCATCCACTGATACAGTGTGGTATTTTGTACCACCTTTGGAGTTCTTTCGTGTGTGTGCTTTTGTGGCGGTGAAAGGCAGTTCAAGGGATAATCTGTGCATTGTGTGGGAAGTGGTGTAGGGGCTTCAGGGAGTTTGAGTCCCAGGGTCCCAAGGCCAGGATAATCGGAGTAGGCACAGTTAAGTCAGGTTTGTATTGCAGTTGTCACGACTACCGGACGGTCTGATTGGGTAGCGAAGTTCACAATATTCTGTCTCAGGAGGATAGCTCAGGGGCAATGTGCATGCCTTGGAAGTAAGACAACACAGAGCAACGCAGGTTCGGTTCCCGGGGCTGCACTTAGAAACCTCTGGGTATTATGCGTCTTATAAATAACCTATCACATCATATCAAATGAAATGAAGGTACTGTTCTGGAGAGTGAGGTTCGTACATATCAGTCTTTTTTATTGGCCAAATCGGCAATCTCATTGACACGATTCACCACTATTGTGGAGCATACCTGTCCCACTCGGGGCGACTGGGCAAAAAAGAGGTGATGCTGGAAGGTTTAAAATGAATCTTAACCTCTGGCATTGCTCTGGGCGACGCTCCAGTGCATCAATCTTCACCATTACAAAAGGGGAAAGACCATATGCAAATTGAACCCCAAAAAATGTACTTGACCAAAATTCCCCCAAAAAACGATCAAAAGAATTCGGTCAAATTGAAAAGGTCTTTTGGCCAGCAATCAAATATGCTAATAGCATGCATGCCACATCATCACGTCCTCACGTGAACTTCATTTTGTCTCTGAAGATGTCATTTCTGCCTGGAAAGGGTTCAGCTCAGATTGAAACCCAATGATTTGTTTATATTTTGAGCAGTCTGGGCATTGACATGTTAGTACCTCACTGACGGAAAGAGAGAAAGAGAGAGAGGCAGAGAATGAGAGAAAGTGGTGGGGAGACGGGAGTGACAGAGAGCTAGATTGGTTTATGATAAGCTGGTTGCAGCTATTATAACATATAAGAGCATATTTAAATATACAAATGGCTTTAGTATGTTGATTTCCTTTAGAAGTCTACAAAGTTCAGAACGGACACTCGGCTTCAGGCAGGTCTTGTAAGTAACTTTTCATCTCATTATATATGCATTCCTGAAACCTTCCATAGTCCAACGTGCAGTGCACTAGTCACTACAACTCCCAGGGCTAGTCATGCAAGAGTGGCCATTCAGCAAACATTTGAAGGAACATTTGGACTCCATGTCTTCCAGGTTAAGGTCCACCAGGCCCAGTTGGTCCATTGAAACAGTCTTCCTCCAACGACTTAAAAGTTCTTTTGAGCTGCATTTTGTAGATTTGTTTTCTTTATCGGGTGCCTCAATAAAATTCTGTTCAGCCCGGAGGAGTGGGTACCAAGTAATTACTACTGCAGCGTATCCCCAATCCTCACACATCACACGCAAGTAAGGGTGACATCAAATTTGAGAACATGTGAACAGTAGTCGTGACGAACACTGAGCTTCCTCGAGATTAGATACGACGACAATGGTTTCTGTTCATAGAACTAATGGAGATAGCATGATGTTGGTTTGGTTTTTCGATTGTTATCCACACAGTAATCAAATAACGCTGCATTTTGCCTGGTGATGCCACAGAGTTGAGTCTAAAAGAAATGTGTCGTCTACATAGGCCGTATTTAAAGAGATTTATCGGACAATGTCAGAGGTCATCCCTTATCACTTGTAGACCTTCAGTGGATATGCAGTATAGGGAAAAGAGAAAAGATGCTAAGACACAACATTGTTTACAACAATATGTGGTTCTAAATTGTCTGCATGGATGAGCTTATGAGGAGCTTTTTCCAATGTATCTGCGTGAATTTCAACCATACTTCATGGTTGGTGATTAGACATTTGTATACTATGTACTTTCTCCCTGTCTACCAAGTCAAAAGAAGTTTAAAAATCAACGAATGCACAGAGGAGCTTCAAATGCTAATCCCCGGGGAATCTCCGAGCCACACACCGTGAAGTAATACAATTGTCAATATTGGATTGGATCTTTCTAACCCCTTTTTGATCAATAGGTTTGGATGCTTCATCTCCCACATGCAGAGCCTTAAGTCATTGCTGAGCGATGATCCAGTTGAGTCAAGCCGGGATAACATGCAGTGATTGGAGGAGAAGATCATTATCCTTTCTTATGAACCCAGGTGATTATATTGATTAGCCAAAATGTCCCATAGTATACAAGGTTTTCATACCGGAAGCACCATACAAGGTAGGGTGGATGGGCACGTGGAAGCTGATACGCTGAGAATCTGGCACGTGCGCACCCAAGATATTTCTTGTTTTAATCCAACAATTTATAGATTTTTTCAGAGCACTCAGAGTTGAAATCGTTTTTCCTCTGGACTTCAAATTTGATAAAAACCTTCTGATTAACGATGGGATAATAGTAAATATTTATAATATATTCATTTATTCCATGCATAACCTTTCTGACACTGAACTTCCCTCCATATGTTAACAATTCTTTATTCAATTGATTTCTCAAATTATCAATGTATTCATTGTACCATATGGAATTAGTTCGAGGATTAGCAGGTTTCTATTTCCATTAGGTATAAACTTCTTCTGTTTATGGTCTTACGTCCACAGAAAAGAGGGCCACACATAATTTCAGTAATCCTCGAGCTCCCAGGAAAGGACAGATTCCCTTTCTTCTTTGCATCTGGAATGGGATACTCTCAGGAAGAGCTATTTCCTGCGCAATGCCACACAGTGTTACCTGGCACCGCTTTGGGTGAGGATCACTCCCGGCGGTCATGATTGCACTCTATTTCATATAGCTGTGGAATTCCTGAATGGGGATTAAAAAGAGGGTGTACAGTGCCTTGGGTATTGCATAGTACTCTTCCATTAAAGTACCAGAGATGGGATTTAACTACTTGCTCTTTAATAAAAATGTTATTTTCCCGCGGCGTTATCACAGCTACGCGCGAATATGCCTCCGGAGCAGACAAATCATAGGCTCTTGCAACAGCACCAAGATCCTGGGAAATAAAATCTCCTGCCAACATGACATCATCCAAATGTTGTAGGTGGATTCGTGTGTACAATTGCTTCTGGGGCCTTCAAAATATAATCAGTTTGTGCATCCGGTGGAAAATGAACATTTAGTAAGAGCAGTTCTCTCTCTGTTTCTTTATATATGACTCATAGAATGATAGTTGAACTACTCATAGGATGAATTGACTATATAGAAGTACTTGTCCGCAGAGACGGAGAGATTTGGGCTTTTAATACCATTGTAAGGCAGCATTTTGCTCGGCCTTTTGTCCTTTTTGTTGTCAGCATAGAAAACCTCTTCAAGGGATTTGCCTATTTACCATGATTCCTGTACGCCTATAATACCCAGGGAAACAAAGAGGGAGTCCTGCTCAAGCTGCATTCAGTGTTTCCTACCTCCGGCCGCATGTTCAATTTTTCATTAGGTTCAAGGAGAGGTGCTGTCTCCTTTAATTTTTGGTTGAAGAGCTGAGGTAATCCGGTCCAGTTCCTTTTTCAGTGGCCGCTACTAAGATCTAGTATGTGAAAAATGTTCAGTCCATTCTGGGAAGATTGATGAGAAAGCTGATTGGCCACTTTCAGTCTCACTTCATTGTATTGTATTGTTTATTTATAAAGCGCTTGTACACAAAACAAGTGCTTCAAAGCGCTCCAAGATGGGAGGAGGACATGGGATACAGTCATTCATAAGGCCTTGGAAATTTCGGAATGATATACAATAATAATAAGCAGACTAGGCCTGATGACATTTCTGCTAATTCAAGTGTGTTCCCGGATAGTTGAGCGGTCCGGGGGGTGGGAAGGAGTGGGGGGGGGGGTACAAGCATAAAAATCATTGAAGTGCGTGACCAGCATAAAGGGTTATTAAGATCACAGAAATACCTGAAAGATTATTTACCTGATTCATCTGAATAAAAAGAGTTTTCTACTAATTGCGCCTCTACATTGACACTGATAAGGCAATTGACCTCATGCACTGGCTAATCCCTGCGTTATTTTGATTTTGGCTAGGACTTCCTCACACTCTTTGGAACCCTGTGTAGTTCTGCTAGAGTATTGGTACGGGAGACTTAAAAAGGATGGATAGGATTTATTTTATTTTTAAAGTTGAGGCATCACACTGCCATAATAGGATTCCCAGGCTTGTTTTGCTGCATGCCAGAGGTCTGAAACAGACAACACTTTAGATGTTTTCAACTGCAACTCCCATGATCTCTCCACACTCCCTGTGCTGGCCAGGGCTGATCAGATTTGTAGTCCAACACATTAGGAGAGACAGAGGTTAAAGACTACTGCTCCACGAAACAATCAAAGTTTGTGTTCCGGGGCTATTAATGCAAAGTGCCCATATTATGCCTTAAATGAATTGGTGGTAACTGGCAACATTTGCAATCACATTGTCTTGTTATGAGGCTCTATCTAGGCAGGGTTGTTAATTTTTAGGGCTCAGACCAAGCCTTCAGGCTCAACCCATGGAGACTGAGACGCGCGTGCCTGAATACTATGCGATGATAGGTTATTTATAACACGCTTAATGCCAGAGGTTTCTAAGCGCAGACCCGGGGATCGAACCGGTGTTGCTCCGTGTCGTCTTGCTTTCAATGCGAGCGCGTTGCCCCTGAACTATCCTCCCGACACAAGGGGAAGCTGGAGGCTCCTCTCAGAGTAAATTCTCCTCAAGATAGCTGTTCCCCGAAAGAGGTAGACCTTTTCTTTGCTCTTGGGTGCATCATATTAAGTGTTGTGAAATTACAGAAAATAGGTCAAGTGCCTGTCTGGTCATTTTGAATTAATGTACTTAGGTTGAGAAACCAAAAGGCACCCATGAAGGAAACAACCATATTGTAGGGTGGACCATCTTCAAAGATTTGATAACCAGCGGTACACAATGATTTTTTTGGAATAACGTATTTAGAAGTGAAATTGTCAAAAAGACTAGAGCGGCTTAGCCTGATAGAGTGCACCAGCTGCAGTGTGAACATTCACGTTCCGCGTCACAGCGAAGCTCACCACGTGAGGTGCAGAACTCGCCTCATGGTTTGGGAGCAGGTGCCTCTTTGGAGCACCTACAGGAGAGAGTGCTCACCCTAGGTGGAGCCCAATGCTTGGTCTATAGAGACCCATCCACACTGACTAGTCCTTGCACTGAAGAGAGCTCTGCTGTCTGCCCTCTGAGCAGCATGTTAATGGGATTCTGATATAGAGCCCCTGCGACCACCCCAGAGCTCCCAGAAGCCCTTTCATGTCCCTCAGAGCATAACTCTTTGCAAGGAAGCTTTGGGCAACTCCACTTCACCGCTGTGGCGAGCAGACCCTTCCATCCCTTTGGGCAGCCTGTGTGCTTTTCCTATGTATGTGTATGATGGTGTTCACCCATTCACTAAAATGGTGCAGTTGAAGCCCCACAAAGGGCCTAGGGCCAGGAGTGAGTCTTTTCCAATGATTGTCTCGCTGTCCCCCGTAGCCGCCAGAAGGCAAGCTCACTGTATCTTGGTACGACAGCAATCCGACACGATGTGGGAGTACCTGGCACTCAACCTGGAGTACCGTTGGGATTCCTAGTACCACATTACGAGTATGGTGATAACAGCTAAATACATAGGGCCTCATTACAACCATGGCGTTCCGGGAACTACGGTACCGGTAAGCATGCCGGTACCGTAGTTCCCGGACCACCATACTATGTGCTCTGCTCGCGGGTGCCGTTTCACCCGCCAGGTTTTTCCTGGCGGGTGTAACGGCACCCGCGAGCAGAGCACCTCGGAGGCACCGGCACAACTCTGTATGTGCCGGTGCCTCCGACCTCCCCATCCCCATTCAGCCCTATGGGGCAGAATGGGGATCGGGAGGCCCTTGATTCCGGCTCCCGTAAATGGGCAATTACCGGGTCCGCCAAGCTCGGCATGACCTGGTTCTTGCCCATTCGCGGGTCCCGGAAAAAATGCAACTCCGGCGGTAGCCGTGCCCTTAATAAGGGCACCGCTACCGCCAGAGTTGTAATGAAGCCCATAGTATTTTAACTAGCACTTGTTTTTCAAATACCACCTAATTCTGAGTTGGCATCGCATGTCACTATTACTTCCAGTGTAAACAGATGGACCCCATGCAATATGTTCCTATGTATTCCGAGCAGTAAAAATCCTATGCAATCCTAGCTCATAGTTTGGTTGTATTGTAGTTTTTCAAAAGAATAACTGCAACATTGTTTACTAGTGTAAGTGCAGGTTTTCATTGACACAGTAGGACCACTATGTATCCTAAGCTAATAGCTCTTTCTAGTGGTGACAACAAGCAAAGCTATGCGAATTGGGACTGTCTCTATGTAT
This sequence comes from Ambystoma mexicanum, assembly GCF_040938575.1. NCBI lineage: Eukaryota > Metazoa > Chordata > Amphibia > Caudata > Ambystomatidae > Ambystoma > Ambystoma mexicanum. The sequence continues at coordinate 1,423,804,404 of NC_090924.1, forward strand.
CCTAAGGCAACAGCTCCCTCTAGCGGTGACAACAGGCAAAGCTATGCGAATTGGGACTGTCTCTATGTATCCTAAGTCAACAGTTCCCTCTAGCAGTGACAACATGTGAAGCTGCTGCATCGGACAAGCATGCATCTGTCCTTGTATAACATAGTTAGATGTAAATACAATGTTATATTTTCTTAAAACATGGAGGCCTGCAATAGTCGTATAAACTGCTGTGGAGAGGCAGTTGAATACGTCATTCATTGCATCTGCCCCGCCCGTGCCTGCATACTGTAGAAATGATAGCAGTATGTCATTCATACCGTTAGCCCCGTCCGCACCTAAATATTGCAAGTACGAGAGATGATATTCACTAAGGCAACCCTACCGACCTTATCCTGGGACCATCGAAGAACAGATGAATTTGCAAGCTCAAGAAGACATGAACATGCAATAACTGAAGATGACAAAAGCCAGTGACATCCATTGCCAGACTGACACACGTGGACAATTGAGACACGAAGCAGATATGCACTCATCATGAAGATACATGGACACTAGGTCAAACTTGCCTTTAGACATGAAGAAAGTTACCTGCATTCAACAAATTCTAGAAACATATCCTAATCAATGTATATGCTGAAACGCAAGACGAAGAAGAATACACATAAAAGCTTGCTTAACGCAGAAGTGCAACAGGGACGAGCGGCCATTTTTGAAAAAAGTGGATGGCGCCGCTACGCTAGAATGAATGGAGAATCCAAGGACGCCTGGAATCTGCAGAGACATTCAGTTTGCTGAATTAGCTGAAGCACAGACCTGCACGGACCAGACAGATGCTACGCGGCCCCCCCATCCAAGGTTACTGCAGAAAAGGAAGGGTCGGCTAACTCTAAAGTAGAACAGAAGATAATAATTCTCAAGTGCTGAATATATTTCTCTTGGATTAAGTGAAAGAACAAACAACCTTCAGATGACAGATGCTGGCTAATTGAAAGCTTAAACTTGCAGGAAGAGTAGCCCGACCAAGTCTCCAGAGGCCGAGGAGAGTAATAGCACACATATTAATAAGAGCTAAATTCATGGTAAAAGCTGAACAGAGTAAGCCACACACATGACTCACGATAAGAGAACAGTGTCCATTTATTAACGACAGACACAGATATGCACCTGCCTCAACTCCCTAAAGGTTCTCAGAACAGAAGTACTGGACAAGGCCAAGTTAAAAGTTAAGAGTCCTGGCTTGTGGCCTAGGAAAACAGGGATGGTATCTCAAGTAATTGGAAGAAGCGGCTCTTTGGTGTCTCTCCCCCACCAACTAGATTTCGCTCATGTGCTGATGACCTTACAAATGTCCAAGGTCGGCGAAGTCAGTACCATCCAATCGTTCCTCTCCGCTTATGCTGTTTTTCAACTGTAGCAGGAGCCAATTAATTATTACTGTAATCCTGTATCTCTTACCTTGTCACTTTAGGGGTAGTCCAAGGCGGGGCTACCAAAATTCTATATCCAATGAAAAACTAACCAGTATATATTCTATATGTATGCAACTCCCTTAACCAATCCCACCTTCCCGTAGGTTTTTGTAAATGCAAAGTCAAGTATGACGTATTTTTTTATTATAAGCTGTTGTTTGAGATGAAAATCTTTGAGAGCGTGGATACGTTTGGCGTTTACTGCTGTCCCTGTTTTATGCTGTTAATAAAACAGGCCTTTGTCAATTACTTTGACTCATCCGTTATTGGGTGCAGGATTTCCTGGCCTGTCTGTTCCGCTTCGGGATTTCCAGCCCCTCCATTAAACTGCTCTAAGTCATTTTCTAATTACAGATTGGTTGTGTCATCACTAATGACCTGTTATAAGAAAATGACATCACTACTGCTGATTGAGCCAGCACAGCACAGCACAGCACAGCACAGCTCTCGCTGCAGCACTTAGTTAGACACCTGACAAACTTTACAAATTCCTTTCTTTTAACATATATTTCTGTGCCACTTTACAGCCAATAATCGATAAGGAATTCTTTAGGGATATGCTGGTATGTATACATTGTGTAAAGTTTAACAAGGGAGAGTAAGAGTCTAAGTGCAACAATGTAAAGTGCAGTGCTGGGTCTTTGTCTCAGTGGACTAATGCATTCGCTACAGGGACCTGTGTTTGACCTCTGAGCCCAGCTTCGAATCCCAGCAGGTCCACTCAGCTCTTCATCTTTCTGAGGTTGATAAAATGAGTACCATTAAGTTGGGTAACAATGAACATCTGTTATTAGCGCCAAGATGTGCCTTTGGGGGTGAACGAGTGCTTTACAAATACGCCTGTTACACCCAAAGTTTTTTGGATGCATTTTATTAAACTGCTTTGATTATTTTTCTTTAACACATTACAAGCTGCCCAATAGTGTTGGTTTTTTAATCCAAACATATTCATACATGTTGATGATGTATGATGACATTATTGTATGTATCAACAACTGGAAGATCTCTAAGATTATAGAAAGCAAGCGGCCAGGTTTATAAAGGGATCACAGGGTGTGGTTATGTATTACACGGAATAAAATCCCCACTGCTGTACTTAAAAAGGATTTTGCAAGTCTCCTCTGTGTTCCCCATTGAATTGCAGTATTCTCATAACGTGCATAGGGGTCTTTACCCCATATATAACTGTCTTCTATAGCCCTCTTTATTGTTGAGATTTGATCAGTTTATGCTGTAATCAGTTGCTGCTCATCTACCTGTTGTAGACTACAGTTTGAGCATTCAACTCCTTTATTTATTTATTTATTTATTTATTTGAACATTTATATAGCACACACAACCCAGAGGTGTGCAGGTGCTTGAACGTACGAAATTGGTTACAGGCATAACATTTTGCTTATTCAACATTCAATGGTTTACAGACATAGGGTGCAATACATAAGTGAGGGTTGCAACTCCTCTGTCATACATTATCATACATTATTGCCAGGACTTCTTGTAAGCACCCTGTTTGGCTTCACATTAGGGTTGCATATACTGGGACAACAGGGAATTTCAGGAGGTACAACCTTGGACTTCCTAAATATCCCTGAGGCTTAAAGACCAACTCTCTGCCCCATACTGGTGGTGCCGTTGTCGGATCAAGTCAGGCCTTTATAAATCTGCATGCACTCCAATAAAAGCCTAGCTCGGCCGGCTTTACTAACAAACAAACCCTCTCCTAAGAGAGAAGCTAAAGTCTGCAGGAAGATGTCATGCTCTGTTCAGTCGCGGGGCAACTCAAGGCTCCGGCAGGAGATAGGACCACGTCTAGAGGCAGTAATATGGCGCAAACATGGCTTCCAGGAGAAGCCCACAGACAACCTCAAGCCTCTGAACATGGTTCCTGGTCCCTAAGGAAGCCACTGTGCCTTGCCTGCTTGCCCCTGTCCTGATAAATACCACAGCCTTCACTCTGCACAAGCAGAACCTTGAAATGGAGAATCCCTGAAAAGAAGAACAAAAAAAGGTCAACAAAAGGTTGACCGAAGACTGACTCAGGATGAAGAGATAGTCAGTGGGTGAAGTCATGAAGTTGAGGGCCAGCAGGTTTCAGCCAAGATCACACCTGTTATTTCGGTAAGTACTGGCCAGTCATCAGACCCAAAACCATCACCTGTCATGTGATATGATGCAAGATTTCTCGATTGAAGACGTTATTTTTGGACTGGTTACAAGCCTTGCATTTTCAGGTGACTGGCATTCTTTCAGAAAGGTGATTTATGTCTGCCCTGCGGATGGGTAAGGAGTCCTTTAAAAGAACAGCTGCTTTGAGCCGCGAGGCCTTTGGGCGATTTTGGCGCGTCATTAAGAATTGAAATAAATAGATGTAGGTCCTACCAGAAGTACACAGAAGTATTTTCCTGGGCAACCCTGGACACTTGCTAATGATTTTCTTTTTTTATGCAGTGAAACCTCTGCCACTTTAATAGCCGCTCTGATGAGACTCCATGCTTCCTGGGAGACTTTGGTAGTATTTTCTGTGGACTATAGACCCAAGCTACTACTCACTGATGAGGCCCAACGGGTCCGAAACATGTCTGGGGATGCTTGTGGTCTCGTGCAGAAGGGATGTGACCTAGCAGTGTGGGCTGAACTATCCCTTTCGGGGTGTGGCCATGACTGATTTGCAAATGGTCTTTCCACTTTCTGTAATGGCTTGGCAGGCGAAGAAGGATGGTATGGAGTGATGCCCAGAGCAATGCCAGAGGTTAAGATGAATTCTAAATCTTCCAGCCATCACCTCTTTTGTTTTGCTTTGTCACCCTGAGTGGGCGGTTATGCCGAGATGTAGGTCCCGTGCCTGTTGGTCCTAGAGATCCAATCTACTCCTCACTAATGAGATCCATTGAAGCTGGAACTTGTCTGGGGATGCTTGAGGTCTCGTGCAGAAGGGAAGTGACCTAGCAGTTTGGGATTGACTGCCCCTTTTGGGGTGGGACCAAGCCTGATTTGCATATGGTCTTTCCCCTTCTGTAATGGCTTGGCAGGCGAAGAACGATGGTCTGGAGGGTTGCCCAGAGCAATGCCAGAGGTTACGATTAATTCCAAACCTTCCAGCCATCACCTCTTTTGTTTTGCATTAATACCAAAGATTACATGATTTGACAGTTGTGGAGCACATGTTGGGGGCGTGACCCCAACCTGAATCATCATTGAGTGGATTCCAAAGGGACATTTCCCAGCGATTTCACGTTTGCTGCTGAACTTAAGTGTTTACAGGGGTTCAAAGTAAGGGTCTGGTCCCACAGCAGAAAGCTGAGGAAAAACCTGTGTAGTGAATAAAAGAGGATAGTGGACGCAATGGAAATCCTTTGAAAATCACGCACCAACCCAGAGGGGAATTTTGGGACTTTTCTTCGACTGATCACAGGTAGGAAGAGCCTCTGAGTAGAAACCATAAGGCCTTTGCTACTCTCAGCACTATTTGTGGCCTGCCGGATAGTACAGCAGGAGGGGGACTGGACCAGGGAGGGTCTTAGTTTCCCTGTGTATAAGGACATTAGACCGGAGAGCCATGATGGGTGTCCCAATGAACTCACATTCTTAAGAAACATTCAAGTGAATTCAATGACCTTGGCAGACTCTATGGGCATGGGTGCTTTATACTTGGTTATTCATAACGTGCTTAATACCCAGAGGATTTAAGCGCGGACACGAGGATCAAGCTTATGTTGCTCTTCATTGTCTTGCTCCCAAGACAAGCACGTTGCCCCTGAGCTATCCTCCCGAGAAATGCATAGCTCACAACAGGTCTATGGCTCCAGAGCGGTATCTCCCAGTGATTTTGATCCTTTAAGGAGAGCGTGGGGGCAGGTAGGTAACTGCCCAGTTTCTATAGTAGCGCTGTTTGTTTATAATCTAAAGGTCTGATGTCTATGAGTAAATTACCTCATGGAGTGGGATTTATAGTAACCAGGGCTGTGAATCTCACGGAAGAGCCGTGCAGGCTCGGCTAGATGCTGCCCCATTGGTTGTGACCTTGAAGACAGTGTATACCCCAGAAGAAGAGAGCAGGTGCCCTCCTCTCGCCCCGCAGAGCCCACAAGGTTGCCTATCCCAGTGCAGAGCCCACAAGATTGCCTATTCCAGTGCAGAGCCCACAAGGTTGCCTATCCCAGTGCAGAGCCCACAAGGTTGCCTATCCCAGTGCAGAGCCCACAAGGTTGCCTATCCCAGTGCAGAGCCCACACGGTTGCCTATTCCAGTGCAGAGCCCACAAGGTTCAAGGTTGCCGGGGTTGCAGGTGAAAGGGTCGACTGTAATTTATTCGAATGCAATAGTTCAGAGTCAAAAGGACCGGGAAAAAAAAGGTTGAATTTATTATTTTTGTTTTTGCTTTTTGCCCCCCCCCCACACCAAACCACCGTTTTTGGTGTAAAAACCAATATTCTTTCCTCTACGAAAGCCAAAAAATGAAAATACATTTCAAAAAAGGCATTCAATCTTTTTTCAGTCCTTTTGTTTCGATACTATTGTCATTCGAATCAATGTATTCGACCCTTTGACTGGACACCGGTTGCAGGGTGAGAAAGAGGTGTAAGTTCTTTGTTTGGTTGCTTGAAAGTGCATTGGAAGCCGTGCTTTTGCTTTCAGACTCCAGGGCCTCAGGTGGTTCTGTCCCAGTGTTCAGGTCCTTCCACATGCCGATGGCATACGAGGTACACCTCGTTGGACACCTTGGTATAAAGGAGTCAATGGAGAGGCTATCGCCCCATTTCTTCTAGCCTAGGATGAGCGTAGGACTGCAGGGCTTGCATGAAATATCAGGCTATGCCAAATGCAGCAGGGCAGGCACAGTCTGTAATGGTGCCGAGTTCAGTGAAGGACGTGCCATGTGGGAAGTGTGATGAAGGCTCCTGCTTAGCGTTGGGGGCCTTCAGTGATGCATTCTTTCGAAGTTGGGGGATACGCCCCAAAATCCTGTGTTCCGCTGTGCCTTCGAGAATCACAAGCAAGCTGCAAATTCTTTGTGACCTGCAAACCCCACAGCACACACAAGAGACAGGGATTCTGGTTAAAGAAATGCACTGCCCAAGACCCCTTTGATCGGCCCTCAAACCCAACACTCACCCACCAAACAAAGTCTCACCGGCAGGCGTATCCGTCACAAAGGTTCTGGACTTGCCGTTCCTCTATATCAGGCAAATCCACAAGAGCACTAAACATTATACAGCCACTGAGCATGCACGCTGTGCCCCCCTGCCCCCCTACAAAGCCTTCAGCAGGAGCCAAACAGCGGAAAGGGAAACCCAAGATGTTGGCCATGCCTGACAAAGGATTGGTCTTCCCCCCTCACCCCAATTAGGCTTAGCGATATGTCAAGATCACAGCCAATCACAGGGCAACATTATTTTTAGCAGACATGTAAAGACACTCACCAAGAGTGCAGCCCAAAGGGACCCCTCACCACACTATACAAGTTAAGGCTCCCAGTCATTTCATTACGAGTACGGAGAAAGGAATTGGAGGGCGCTAGAGGAGGGAGCGCGACATAGTGGAGAGAGTTGTTGGAGGAGATTGGGGACAAGAGGGAGAGAAGATGGTGGGAGAAGAGTATGGCGAGTTTATGAGGAAACAGGAGGGTAGTGGAAAGAAAGAGGATGGTGGAGTAGAACATCAGGAACAGATGAAAAGAGAGGGTCAGCAGGAAGAGAAGGTAGATAGGTGGAAAATAATGTTTTGGGGGCCAGTGGGGTGGGGTGGGGGGCGATAGGGTTGGCAGATGGCCCAAGACAGACACTTAACATGAGTGGAGGTAGCAGTAAAAGACGGGCGGTCAGACAAGGTGTAGAGGAGTAAAGAGAATAAAAGGTGATGGGACAACCAGTAAGGACCAGTGTGGAGAAGTAGAAGAGGGAAGGTCCTGGTGGCTACTTTCCCCCAGTAAGAAACTGGTGCTATGTTACAAGCTGGTTGGGGAGACCCGGAGAATTGTCCAGGGAACCTGGCGCTGTGGAAGGTCACCCAACAGGGTTGAAGGCCCATCAAACCCGCAATGAACATTGGAGAAGGGTGCAGCAACCCAGTAGCCTGGGCCTAAAGGTCATCCAGGTTCAGGAACTCCAGGAAAACCAGCAACAAGATTAGACTCTTACATTGTTTCTAAGTGGACTGTTCTGATTGTTATAAATTACTCCCTTTTGACAGATGTTCCTCGAGCCCCGTCTGCTTGTGCTTCCCAATTGCCATATGACAGAAGGCAGAGAGGGATTCACTGTAACTCTCATCTTCATGCTGCAAATATATATTTGTCATATTGGACCAGGCCACTCAATATGATTAAACTGTAATCTTCATCTCAAACGTGGCACCGCCCTAGTGGTAATCAAGGCACTATTCCGTATTCATACCAGGGAAAGACAGATTATCCAATCAGAATCTTTCATCCCAGGCGCTATTCTGTAAACACCGCCTGCATCCGCGGCATAAAATAGAAAAGGGACTAGATGCTTTTTCAAATGGCGGCAGACATTTTGTTACATTTCTTTATGCCAGCGCCATTCGAAAAGTCCTTTTCCATTTTAATGGCGGCAGGCCTCTTTTCCTTTTTTTCCCTTTTCCTCAGGAGCTGCGCTTGCACACTCTGCGCTGAGCTCATTGACTGCCAAAAAAAAGAAAAAGAAATGTGCATCCTTGTTAAATACTGGGGTGCAAATGGCTTTCACCCAAACAGCGAGAACGCGGACCTGGCCAGTAACGGGCCATAGCCCGAGTCGGGGGAGTCGCTTCACTCGGAAGTACCATGGCTCGGACTGGCGTGCTGTTACCAACCATGTCCGCCCCCGCCTAGGGATTGACAGCCATATTTTTAACTAGTTAGAGCACTATTAGAATGGTACCTCAGACAGGGGATCAAATGTACTGTGTGCCTTCGTTTAGGCAATTGAGCTTAGAGGTTCTACATCACTTATCATCCAATGAGCAATTAACTTGTTTTGCACATCAACAAGAGCAGGACCGCTTGAGGGGAGCTTTGGAAGAGCCCCACCCCTGGAAGTGGGATGTCCATTGCCATCTTTATTGTTCACCTTCAGAGTGAGGCCACCAAAGGGTATTGGTTGAAGCCCCACCAAGCTTATTTTAGTTACCCTATAACGATCTCCTTACTTCAGTGACGGAAGTGTGAAAAGGGGGCACTGCCACCTAACCTCAGGAAGCCACCAGGCAGGCTGGGGTAGAGAGTTTCCAAATACCTGTATTGGTACTAGGGCAAAGCGTCCACAACCACCTGGCCAAGGAAGACCACACAGGCTTTTGCCACAAGCTTTTCCCCTGGGCTTCCCCTTAGGTGGCTTTAACCAGCCCAAAGATAAATCCGGGGGACAGGCTGGGATTTTGTAGGAAGGAACAATCGTTCAGAAGCAATATAGTGAAAAGAATAAAGGAGTAAGCCCTGATGCAAGACAAAAGGAACACAAATTCATTGTCATCAAACAGACCGTGTGAGGTTCGGTTCCTAGTGATTGCATCAAATGCAAAAGCTTCTAATGCAAAACTTTTTTTTTAATGGGGGGGGTCCCCCTGTAAACCCCTGTTTTTTTACCCCTTAAAAGACATTATAGTAAAAAAAAATTTGCCTACAAAAAAAATCATTTTTTCGATGCATTTTTTTTCGAATGTTTTGCATTCAAAACTATGTATTCGATGCAATGCCTGTATGCCGTGAGGTTCCACACACAGGCCCATATGACTTTTAAGGCAGGTTAGACCATACAGAGGCTTTATAGCAGGCCGGGGTCTGTAATCGTTAGTTCTCCAGATGGTTTGGACACCATCGCGCATCAGCCCTAGCCCCTCTAGTATGGGATCATTGGGGTCATAGTCTAAAACAACTGGAGAGACACAGATCCCTGACTTAGAGGCTGTTCAAAAATGTGAGTCAGTGGTATAGAAACAGTTTAACCAGCATGGCGAAAGGCTTGCGCGGATCCTGGCTTGGTTTCTCATGGCAAATGAAACTGGAGTTTTTTGATACAATTGTGATTGGTTATTTTAAAATGCACTTGATACCCAGAGGGGATCGAGCCTGTGTTGTTTCGCACCGTCTTGCTTCTAAGGCGAGCGGGTTGCTCCTGAGCTATCCCACCACGGGACTTCCTGAGTTCACGAGAATTGGTAAATGGCATGTTCGCAGACGAATAGAGGGGCCTGTGTTCCTCTTCTACTACCTAGGAGTGATAGTAAACACCAAAGACCGTGTTTAATAGCCGTCCACATGCGCCACCACAGGATTAGACACATTCATTGTAGGGTCCAATACAGATCATGAGCCGAGGGAGAGAGCTGGGAAATGATGAGCCTGCCATAGAGTTTAATAAGGAACTTATTGCCGTACAAGTCGCAAATAACATGCCAGAAAACCATATGTTCCCCAGATCGATGTCTGAAGCCCTTGCTACAGTGTTGCGCAATCCTGGGAAGGACCCAGGCATCTGCTCATCATATCCAATCACCCTACAATACCACACACACAGGAAAATGAGCCTGGCCACCTGCTGTGAGACCATGCATGAATGCCATTCCTCCCTTCCTCATCCCATTTACCTCTGTATTCCACCTCTGCCCCCACCCCCACAACCTTCTACTATTGCGAGCAGTCTCTGGCATGCGGTGGCCCTGTGTAGAAATGATTGCACTGTCCAAGGTCATGGGGCAGTTTAGGGTTTTTCAGTTTCACAAAGAGATGCCTATGGGTGCGATGGAATCCTTCTTTAAAGGTCAGTACAGTATTAGGCCATTGGCCAGTGTAAAGACTGGAGGGGGGTTTCTGTACTTCTGCCCTCTGTATGGCAGAGTAGAAGCACAAGGTTCTCTATATGATAGACGTGCACGAGCAACCAAAATGTAAGCTCTCAGGAGCTGAGGCAGGCTGGTTCTTAAGTACAGTGAGTCCCCAAGCCCCCACAAAGGATTGTCCACACGCTGGCCCTCATTACAAGTCAGGCGGTGGACCATGGTCCTATTAGCACCATGGTCCATGCCGGATTACGCCATGGTGGATGGCGGAATTACCGCCCCATTCCAAGGTGGGTGGGGCGGTAATTCCCCATTCACCATTTGCCCTTCCCCATTCCCATTTGTGCCCCATAGGGCATAATGGGGATGGGGAAGGCGCTAATTACGGCACCGTAAATTAGGGTGCCGTAATTAGCACCAAGGTCGCTTAGCGCCTTGGACTTTAATGCCTGCAAAAAGCAGGCGTTAAAGTGTGAATCAGGCGTTAAGGGTTAACGGCGCCGACGGCGCTGTTAAACCGTTAACGCCTGACTTATAATGAGGGCACTATGTTATGTGCTAACACAGTTCTTTATATTAAAATAAGGTTCAGAGATATATACTCAATCAATAACTGGTAATCCTAATATGGCAAATATATGCAATGTCTATGCATAGGCTCATGCATAGGCTCATGCGTAGGCTCATGCATAGGCTCATGCGTAGGCGCATTAGATGACCAACCGACAATGAATCTGAAATGTCGCCAGGCCTAGTGCGGTAGATTCTTTGTTCTTTGTTCTTTTTGTTTCTGTATGTCTTATTCCCTCTCCCCCTCCCCCTTCTCTCCCCACCCTTTGTCACGCACTTACACTGGTAGAAATGCCTCTGGCATGGCATGCTAGTTATTGTTGTTAGATCATTCGGAGTCTTCAAAGCCTAAGAATGAAGACTATATTCCCTTGTTCCCTTCCCGCTTTGTAAGCGCTTTAAAGCACTTCACTTGTGTATAAGCGCTTTACAAATAAACAATTACAATCCTAACCTTTTATTGCAATATGACATCACCACATCTCAAGATATTTGGGTAGGAAAAGTCATGCTCTTTATGTGCTCTCGTTAGTCAATGGAGGATGGTTGCGCTTGTCTTGAAATCAAGACCACCCAGAGCAACAGAGGTTCGATTCCCGACTCTGTACTTAGAAACCAAACTCAAGAATTAAGCTTGTTATAAAATTAAAACAACCCCAAAATGTCAGCAGCCTCTATTTGATGACAGTGTATTTTAGCATCCATTGGTTCTCATCCACGCGGATGCAAAAAATACAGTGGGAGGAGTCCCAGGCCTTTCATCTGGTAGCTTTCTGGGGGTGGCCCTTTGAGTAAAATGGGTGGAAGTTTGCTCTCTCTAATTAACCCATCGATGGCATTCCTGGGTGGGGGTCCAGTGTGAGATTCCAGGAAAGGCTTTTCCTGGAAGACATTAGCCTTGAAAGGAGTCCCAGTCAAGATATGAGTATTTGGCTCCCTGAAGTCAAGTCCTGATCTGCAACCGCTGCTAAAGCCTCGCTTGACAATCCGCTCACGCCAATCGTACTTCAGATATGAAGGCTCCCAAAATGTGCCTTCCAAGTTTGGAATATTTTGAAGATGGCATGTACAGTTGTAGGGTTGATCCTGATTCAAAATACCCATGCCTGCTGCTCAGGGTGCGGTGGGGGCGGGGGAGCGCTTGGAAGGACTGTTCTAAAATGCTCCTTCCAGGCTGCAGAACTTTGTGATCCTGGGATCGGTCATTGCTGATGTGTAAGGTACTCTCCAATATGGGCTATTTACTGCAATAATGTTAGTGCACCTGCTGTCTAATTCTTGCCCCCACCCCATTCCCCCCCTCTGCTATACAACAGAGATCTTCTAATGTGACATGGCCTGGTTCCTTATGGTCTAACCTCTATACTTTGAAAATGACCCGATGTCATGGGGTTGTTCACATGGAGGTTCACCTCTTGTGTGGTGGCCCTCAATGTGACGTCACATACGTGCAGTCAGCCTCTATCAGGGAGCGCATAAATGGCATACTTATTTTTCCCAGGAACTCGACATCACCCCCTCCTGCTCTCCCCTCCTACCAGTAGCGTGTCCAGGAAGTGGCCTGGGGGGGCACGTCGTGCTACCCCTGGAATCTGATTGGCCACCCCAGGTGCCACCGCAATTATCCTAAACTATGATTATTATGTGTGTTGTGATCGTTCTTCATGCCACCCCTGCATAAGTCAGTGGCCCCATTTGGCACACCCCAATCAAAATAGATTGGGCACGCCCCCCACCCTACTCCCCACCTGCTCGCCAATCCGTTTCCCTGCACATTTGCGGGTAAATCTCCACAACACTGTCTTCCCAGCACTCAGAAGCTTTGCCTGTGTCTCCAGCCGCTGGAAACCTTTGTTGCGTGAAAGGGAGAGATCTGTGAGCCCCCCCCCCCCCGCCCTTCCCTTTCCACCCACACCCAGCGCTTGTTTTTTTAAATAGGTTTTTATGGCCTCTCTCTAGCCTGACATGAGCTAATTATCAAACCTTAACTAGAGTACAGAGCAGCTAATGATTGCTTCCTGGACCATGTAGGCCTTCCACGAATGAGCTGCCTGTTAATGAGGGGAAGCAGCGGTGCAGAGGCTTAACCCCACAGCTCCCGGTGCTCCCGGGCCCCGGCTCTCACCGGGAGGGGACGCGCGGAAGACTGGCCTACAGGGAGGAGCAGTAGTGCTGGGCGAGAAGTCATCAAAGGCCTGTCAGGTGGCTCTTCCCCAGCCCTGCTATTTGCATTTGTATGTGAGATTTTATGTAGTGCGAACCCAGCTGCAAAGCAACAGAACGGTTGAGGGTAACACATGGAGTGGGGGGGGGGGTGGGCTTTATCAGACAGTAAAGGTGCCCCCAAGATTTAGTTATGCTTATGCCTCTGGGTTATGTGTGCTATATAAATGACTAAATAAATAAATAAGTATACTCCTAAGGAAGCATCAATGGAACAACTCATGCATCACTTACACCGGGTGGCAAGGATAGGTGGCATTTCAAAACAGTGCCTGGTTTTCCCAGGGCCACCATATTCTCAATGGGGGTCATTGTAAAGCCCAGCTGTGACCACTCTCTTTGTTGCTTGTCTAAGGAACACATTTCTGCATACTGATTTATGAGCTCCAAATTCCATGAACTTATGGGGAATTGTTTTCAATCCTACTCCAATGATAACTTCACACCCAACCTTCCAGAAAAGTCAGAGTTTTCCACAAAAGCTATGCAGTGTTATCTTTGTTTTAAACAGTTTACGTGTAAGAGAAATGATCTACAGCGATATCACAAGGTAGTGCCCAGGACTTGCAGCTCTTTTAGAAGAGAGCGAGATGTGTGCTCATGGTCCCCATACTTTAGCATGCATTTCCATAAAGTCTTCATGGACTGGGTGCTCTGTAACCCTTGAGAATGGAGCCTAATTCAGAAGAATTGCCTTTAAAGCTTGATTAGAAGCACCTGCTTGGTCCATGTCTACTCTGTTGCCGACACACATTGAATACGTTGGGTTTCCGTCCCAGTGTATATGTTCTCTCACTCACTGAGGACAAATGAGTATCTTTGTTTAGGCAAGATACTGCAAGATCAGATGGGAGTGGCAACTGGTGCAGGATGGGTAAGGACCGTCCCAGCAACACTATTCATAGCAGAAGGGCAAGCCACCTTGAACACAGACGACTTTGCAAACTACCGACCGATAACTAGCCTCCCAAGTATTCGGAAACTCACACTGAAGGCAGCTGCCAACCAACTCCAGGATCAGATTGACCAACAGGAGCTGCTTCACGATTACCAATCCGGGTCGAGACCAAAATGTAGCACTGACGCAGCCACCAACTAGGACATGGATGACGCTCTACGAAGACTAATGAGACTTGTTCCTCGGGGCCCTCCTTGGCTACACTGATGCGCTTGACACTGTGTAGCAACCCAACACTGACCAGAAGTAGTAGTACTGGACCAGTCCTCTTGCGAAAAGACAGGCGATTCCAATTCAGCCCGCCTCCTGGTAACCTGTGGAGTCCTGTAAGACTCAATACTCTTCCTGGTGATCTTTAATCTATAAAACATGTCCTTTAGATCCCTTCTCAATGACCCCGGCATCTCACTCCACCAATACCCAATCATATCTAAAGGTTAAGGGTACCGAGGACATCTCACGCCTCAGGAATGCCTCGCCTCCAGCCAATCCTGAATGACAAGCAGATGCCTGAAGCTCAATCCCGCAAAGATGGAATTTGTCCTACTTGGTCACCCATCTAAGCAGAATGCCATTCCGGGGTGGGTAATCAACATGCACCTTGATGGCTTCACACCTCTCGTCGCCCTCATTGCCAAATCATGTGTGTTCAATGAAGACAGCACTCTCTCCTTCCGAAATCGTATCAACATAAAGGCCCACCTGTCCTGGTACCAATTAGCGCTCTTCCGGAAGACAAATCCTATCCTTTCACCCGAGGTCTTCTGGACTACAGTCATGGCCCTGGTAATCTACCACATCAATTGGGGAAACTCTCCCCTCACTGGTATTGCATTGATGCACCTGTCCCTGCTTAGAGCCACCCAACACACAAAAGCACAACTCATAAGAGGAAACAAGTAATTGGACCACATTTCTCCCATCATAAGGGAGCTTCTCATCACAGCCAGAACACTCTTCAAGACAGCCTGCATTATATGCAAATCAACCAATGGTCGCACATCTGCCTACCTATCAGCAGAACTCTGTAGCTCAGGTAGACCAATCACAAGCGCGTCATGCTCCTCTATTCACCAGGCCATCGGCAGGCTCAAGACAGAAGTGGCGTATATGGTAAACCCTAGCAAACAAGCCTTGTCTTGCTAAGCCCCTGCAAACTAGAACACCATTCCAGTGGCAATCAGAAGCAGGCCCATGCTCCTGCAGTTCCGGAAGGAACTCTTTAGTCAATACCTAGGAGCCACCTATGCTCCTGGCATTCCCATATCACATCCCTCATGGCTGAAACATCACAAGCCACGTGTTGCAAACCTCCCTCCGTGCCTCGTTTATTACCCTCAACAACATGTACAGCACTCTGTTGATTACTAGCTTGGTGTTCTGTAAAACCTCGAATGCAAATACAAACACTGGGATTGCAGAGAGGATAGCTCAGGGGCAACACGCTACCCAGTGCCATGCTCAGAGGCGGGGTCCAACATGAAGTGTGATATAAGGAGCCAATTTCAATACACGACCAGGGGAGACTTTCTCGTCCTCAAGTAGGCAGATATGTTTTTAAAGACACCAATTTGTGTATAGTAGGCAGAGGCGTCGTCGGGGTAGGGCCTACGCGGGCAAGGCCCACCCAAAATCTGTAAATGCTGGCTCAGCTGTGCCGTCTGGGCATTTACAGATGTTAATGTCACTGCGGTGGGCCCAACTACATTAGCTTCAGGCCCCACTTATTAGACAATCCTGGCTACGCCTCTGATAGTAGGGACTCCTAATAAGGAAGCAAAGTCTGCCTGAGAGAATGTGCTGTGTGCTCCTTGACAGTTCATAACTTACACACGTTTGATATGATATTATATGATATGATATGATATGATATGGCATTTATAACGCACCTATACACAACTGTTTGAGGAGTGCACTTGTGCAGACAGCGGGAAATGTATCAAGGCTTACACACTGACACACAAGTTGTTAGTTTGCAGCAGTCTGAGCAACCTTGACACAGCCCTTGCACACCTAGAACACCACAGCAGAAGTGTTTGGGAAAACAAAGGTAGTTTTGACTTGTTTACAGACCTGTCCTGGAACATTCGGCTGCATAACAAGAATACATTGACTCCTTACACAAGCCCATGGCATGGGGCATGATTGCACCAGAAAATATTGTAACCTATTCAGGCGAGAGAATATCTTCAAAGGAGAGAGAGAGATTGGTTGACTTGTTTTATGGAAATGTAATATCAGAACACCATAATACCTTTTTTTTAAATTTATTTTATTTGACTTAGTTGAGATTTCAACTTTACAAATATAAAATTAATCATTTGATAATTACATAAAAGTTATTCAACCACAGTATTATATACACGAGACACATATATAAATTAGATTGTGCATTAAAAATATTAACATCATTTCATCATGATAAGTCTGTAGTGACTTTTCAGACAAGAGTGAAAAAAGAAGGAGTACACTTGAAGAAACAATTTAACAGAGCATTAAATAAGCTAATATTGCTTGTCTCATTAATATTCATTTTATAGCGATGATGGCCTTATGCTCATACGGGAAAGCAGCATCGAGAATATGAATAGTTGCAATTCTGACTGAAATCTTGCTAGACCCAAAAATGTCAGCCCAAACCTCATTATCCGATCTATCAGCATACTTTTCTGTCATGCTCTTAACAAGTTTCAAGCATGTGGTATAAAAGCTTTACAGTTAGTAATAATATGGCGAAGAGTTTCTGTAAGTGAAAAATGCTTGCAAAAGCGACAATAGATTAGTTCCTTTTTAAGGAGACCTCTTCTTACAAGAATTTCGTTCACAGGCCAGAGATTGAGACATGGCCTTGGAATTTTCATTCTCAAGATTGCAGATGGGCATCTAACAAGATAGTCAGCCATTGTGCGTAAATGTTTGTGACCAAAGAGATTCCTATCAAAATCTTTAAGTTTTAAGCACTTTTCTTGAGTTATGGACCAGTCAGATTTAAAAAGTTTGGACTTGGCTCGAGTTGGATTCGTGAGAAGGAGATCAATCGAGATGTTAGCCATGGCAAGGGCATTCAAAATATGTGTTCTCCAATTCAAAGGGAATAGCTGGGTCGAGGTCAGCAAATGGTTAGCAAGAATGGCTAGACTATCTCGATTAGATAAACCTGTAAGACATTTCCTGAACAAAGTACACATTTTCCAGGTCACTTGTACATGTATCGACAGGAGACCAAGTTCAAACCTTAATAGCATAGTTGGAGTACTTTTTGGCAAATTGAGTACAGTTTTCCAAAACTTGGCTTCTAGCTGAATCCAAAATACATTAGTTCTAGGCAACACGGATTCCATCCCGTAGGTGATAACTGGCATCACCTTTTGTTGATAGAAAGACACAATAGGCGTGCATGTGAACTTACCAAATTTAGCAAAAATGATTTTAGCCCGAGATATCAGCATTGTGAGTTTGGTTCTTATTGTTAGTTCCAGCGGTTTTGCAGAGGTGAGAATGTTGAAGTTCATCCCTAGGTATTTGTATCCTTAGACCACTTGTAGGGTATGACTGACTATTGACCATTGGAACTTGTTTGAAAAGGACGATTTCAGCTTACCAATATGATGATTTGTGTTTTATTCTGATTGACTGTTAGATTATTTACTGAGACATATTGATCAAGAACTTCAAGAAGAGTTTGTAATCCAGATGGAGTTTGGGAAATCAGAACCAGATCATCCGCATACAGAAGCCAAGATATTATTTGATTTTCTAGCTTTGGTGCATCAGATAAAGCAGAGGCAAATGCATCGGCTATATCCAATGAAAAGAGGTTGAACTGGGTCGAAGCAAGTATGCAACCTTGCTTCAAGCCTCTTGCAGTTGAGATGATTCTGGAGAGAAGGCCTTCCAAGTTCAGCTTGATTTGCACAGTTGTGTTTGAATCGAAAAGGTTCACTATTTTTATCAGTGATTCAGGGCACTCGTATTTCAACAGCTTCTGCACAAGAAGAGCTCTGTCAACTGAATCAAACGCCATGCGGAAGTCAACAAAAGCCACATGAAGTGGTTGCTTCCGCATGGTATAGGGAAATTTGATACCATTAAGTAATGTTAAGTTAATTGCAGTACCTAGACCAGAAACAAATCCGGGTTGAAATGGATCTCTTCAATTAGTTAGCAGCGACCAGGCGTTCAAGTCACGAAGGACCAGTCTGCAAAAACAATTTCCAGGCACGTCTAAAAGGGCGATGGGACAGTAACTCATGGGATTCTGTAGGTTGCCTTTTTTATGAATAGGGACAATAATTGAATGAGTCCAGGATTTAGGTAGCTCTTGAGTACGTATAATTAGCCAAAATATGCAGTAAAGGATGGGGGCCCACAAGTCAACATTCTTTTTTAATACCGCGTTAGAAAGTACATGTGGGCCAGGGGCCCGAGACATGCTAGCCTTATTGATGAAGTAACGAATATCGTCTTCATCAAACTTCAAATCAAAAATAATAGGCCGCAGTTCTAGAGCCTCAAGCGTCGATGGAGCAGCATAGAGAGATGAAAAATGCGTTGACCAATCATTTTCCGTGACGCCATTAATTTGGGAAGTTAGTTGTGAGACCTTGGTGACCGAATCAAGCATTTGCCAAATTTGAGCAGTGTTTTTGCTTTGAATGTGGTTTAACATAGATCCACCATCTTTCTGTTGTTTGGTGCGTTCATATTCATGCATCCAATTTCTATAAGCAGTTTTAATGGTTTTTAGAAGTGCCATTCTTAGGGCCGGTGCTACTGTTTCAGCTTGTCTTTTCTGTTTTTTAAATAATAATTTCCTAGAATGGACAGCGTTCTCCCATCTTGGGAGTGGGATCTATCAGCAAGAATCAGATAGTAATGCTCCAAGCCTTACTCCAGTCGGAGTAAGGAGCATACGGAAAAGCTCTAGCAGACCGGACTCCAAGTGGTAGGTCTATCCAGACTTGGGGTGTACTGTACTGTGGCTTCAAGAAAATATTCAGCCAAATTCCGGCTGAAGAAAATGCTATTCGGCTCCGGCTAAATAGTTTCCTGCTTTTCGGCTGTAGCTAAACACGCTTCTCATTTTAATGAAATCTGTTAACTTATAGAGGCAAATATAGAGGAGTATGTACAGAGTGTTAGGTGCAGGGACAGACTGCACAAGTCTTTCTACACTCTCTACTATTTTGGAGGTTGCTTCTTTTTCACCATAAAAGCAACGGACACAGAGGAGATTGTGCGGTGTGTGTACATAGTGTTAGGTGTTGGGTGGCTGGGGGCTGTTGAATCCCTCCCACCTTGCCTAACCCAGCCCTGCACCGCCTGCAGCCATGAAGGAAAAACTGCTCACTGAGGAGGAGCTTGCTTGAACGCTGCGATGCGCCTTCCGGGAGCATCTTGGCAGAAACACGAGTATAGCAGCAATGAACCTCGGCCAGACAGACCATCATCTTGTAAGTAGATTTGACCAAAAACTCTTTAAAATGTATTGGAAGTAACTGCAATTCCTTGCCCCTGAGCCTTGTGTCAGGTATACTAGTAAACAAGTGTCTCTAGTGATGGGGAATCATATTGGGTTAGCTTCTACAGCTACCATCACTCATTGACAAAGCTTGCCTATGGAAGTGAAACAGGTAATCTCGCGCACGAGGCGTCAAGACCGTCTTTTGGAGGATAATTCACATGATCCCATGCTTCTGAAGTCTGCTGCCCCTTTGGAAGAGTCAACAACTCCACAGGAAAGAGATCTGGGAAAGGGCACAGAATGTGAGGATGTATCCAAAATCCTAAAAAGCAAAAAAGGAAACCAGGACTACCCACAGCCCATTAATCCACATGCATATGACATCGAAAAACGAAAGGGGCTGAATAGAAGTCTGAGCCGGCCTCAAGTGTTTGGGCAAAATCTCTTAAATGAGGCAACACTCAAGAGACAAACAATTTGACAAATACGGAAATCTCATCATCATCTTGCGTGGACGACTCCGTTATTGCCCCTCAAAATGAAAACCATAGGAGAAACCCATTAAATTCAACTCCATTCCAAGTGCCCTGTAACATGATGGCTGTGCTAAACATCTCTCTGGCCCCTTTCTTAAAAATGTACCAAGTGATTAATGAGAATTTGAAAGACCAGGCCACTTTGCTGGCAATGGTTCGCTGTAAGCTAATATATGTGGAATCTTTTATCTCTTCCCTCCAATCAAGAGTTGATCAGGAAGCAGTCAGTGCAGCTACACTACAAAACAAGCTGCAGGAAACTATAATTGCAGAAAGAGCTGACAACAAACTCATACTAGGAACACTTCTGAAATAAGTGAAGGATCGGAAAAAAAACATCAAAAAGGGAAAGAAGTGAATCGTCAGTCGACCCCTGCTCCTGCGATTATTGTGCCCCAAAAAAACGGGGATCCGCTAGTTTGTGGCACCTCAACCCAATATTCATCTTCACCTGGGCAAAACACTTTGATCAGTTCAATTCAAAGGGAGCTGGTGATTAGAGAGAGTCCTGTGGGCTTGGACAGTCCGATCACGACAAACCGCGTGGACCCCGAGCAAGAACAAGGGGCCACTGAAAAGGTGACTATGATAAATGGAACGGCGCCTGTATCGAAACGGAAAACTTTAAATGGCCAGGAAATGCCGGATTGTAGCATCATGGATTGTAAATCCCTTCGTACAGGCAACTCTTTTATCTACCGAACATGCATCAGAGGCCTGGCAAATGATCTTGATATTGAATGTTTACTGGAACCCGGCGGCTATACAAGAAACAAACTTCACAGACAACATTTCAGGCCTAGTGACGAATGCCTACCTGAGAAAAATCCCCTTGCCCCCAAATCCTAATATGCAGAGATCTCACTCTCTACTGTTTGGATGGAAGTGGCAACCCCATTACATACTTTGACAGCTGCGAAGACTACGCAAGCCGAGCACCTCAATTCAGGATAGAGACGCAAACTAACCAACCCTACTAACAATTTCCCTTTCTGCATACACCTCTCAAACTCCAAACCAAACACAACCAAAACCTACAGCACAACAAACCGCTCAAACTTCGCTACATTGCAACAACAAAACAAAACCACACAACACAACACACAACACAACAGTACACGATGACTACCGGCCACAAACACCCCAGGCCCAGCCAACGGACCCACCGGGCTGAGGCCGCCAACAGCACATCACTGCTCTCTTACACTTTTCCTGCTTCCTCCCCCTAACTCAACCTCCCCTCCTCTTTCAGAGCCGCCAGAGCGCCAGGGGACCACTCCGGTGGAGATAGTGCACGGTACAAATGTCCTTTAACATTAACAGCATGAGCAATAAAGATGAGGCAAGAGCTGCTGCCTGGATAATGGTCATGGATTCCATGAACTTGCAAATGTTAAATGGGCAAATAAAAGGGGACCTTCTGGGACAAACTGATCTAAATTCAAGACCCTAGAGTATATCTTTGCCTGTCTAGTGGCCAGAAACCACGTAAATAAATAGGAAGTGGTAACTGTGACAAAAAGCGACCACTCTATTTCGAAGCTGAAAATGGTCATAAAGCTGATGTCCAAAGCAAATGAAAAGACCCATGGGACCTTAACAATATCGGAAGGCAGAAATTTGGATTTGCATCCTCCCGAAGGACATTGGAAAAATCTTGGTGAAATACATCCGGCAAAGCGAGCTAGGGGGTGGTGTAAACTATACCCCTCTATTGCAAGACTACAAGATTCAATCTAACAAATACGACAAGGTCAAAACAGTCCATAAACACATGTATGATGCCTTCATCATGAACAGCCTCATCAGCGGCACAAATCTCCATCCATGGAATAGCAGTATGGAAAACTCTGTCTCTGTTCTGGAAATTAATCATGCCAAATACTTCAGAGCCGTACCTGATACTAAAAAATATGCATACGCAAGAATACATTCCGTTGATGGATTGGAATCAAAGGTGCAGGGAGATCATGGCACAAATCGGCATCACGGAAGAAACCTTGATTGCAAACCTAGATTTGGCGAAGAGAAAGTTGTGGCAGACAGACTGGGTATTGAGAACAAACCAGACACCAACACAGGCTGTGGTTAGAGCAAAGAGTGTATAATGTTCCACCAAAATACCCGATAAAGATTCTGAGCGCACGACATAGCAACGCTTTCCTGAAGTTCCATTTAAGCATCCTTCAGGCATCCTTGCCAAGGGCAACGGAACAGCAGGAACCCCTGAGACATTTAGTCCTAAACTGTCCGGGTCTTAGAGCGCTACGGACAAATCATCTGGGGAGGATCATAATGGCGAAGAATTCAAACTCGAGCGACGACTGACGGAGATCGATCTGTGCAAGAGAAGATTTTAGACTAACGTGTGCAACACTGGACTTCTTGAAGGAGCTTTCCTCTTTTCTTCCTGCAACCTTACCAGACCACGAAGGAACGAGCCGACTAGCAGGTAATTGTGTTGCACTGTTTTCTTAATATGATGATCTGAGATCAGATAAAGGTTTTTATTTTTATTTTATAAACCAAATATCTTCAAAAGAAACAAAAAAAATATGGAGCGCAGATTGAAAAAGGGAATTGATTTAAAAAGTCTGAAAGCATTCCAGATCAAACATAAGACGGAAGGAGCGCGGCCAACAATGCTCTACATGGCCGCTTAATACAGCTGCTCCGCCAGCGCTGGGGAGCCGCCGCCAATGTGATGTGAACTACACGCAGCTTGAGGATCCTGGGCGATAGCATGGACAGCTGATGACCCGGTGTCTCGCTGGTCCCGCTACGGGCTTGTGAGGTGTCCGAGCACTGGATTGGTAACGAAGAGGCCCTCCAGCCATCAGGGAAGTAAGAGGACCATTCCCGACCACTGACCCCCTTGGCAGAGACCCAGAAGGGGCACGCAAGGCAGTGAGCAGAGGTAAAGAGGCTTGGTGTGTTGCCTGATGGCCCGGCGATGACCCGCAGATACCGGGCATGACAGTGGCCTGCGATGTGTCAGGAGGGACACTGAAGGTGGGTGGTCCAACTCGCGCCTTCCAGGAGGGAGACGTTTGATTAAGGAGGGCTGGACTGGGCACTGAAGAGACCCGCCGGCCTCAATGCTGGGGGAGGCGATCCTGGAGGACGTCAGAGAAAGGTTGATGGTGGCTTGCCTGGAAACAGAGTGTGGAGAGGAGGACCGGGGATGGCCAGACAGTGATCACCGTTTCATAATCTGGCAACGGCAATAGCGATAAGAGAGGCCTGGGCGAAGTGGTGAACCTCTGACGAGCTTGGTGCAGAAAAGACCTCCAAGTCGTTTGGCCCCAAAGAATATGCAGTGACTGGAGCTGAATACCCCAGAATATAAGAGCGCACAGACCAGCATAGGGTGTCAGCCACAAGGGGAGAGGCAGGTATCGCCCTTAGGCCAACAGAAACATTGGTGGAGAGGGCAGAGGCCCAACAAGGTGCCAACGCTTGGTCGATGCCACTGTGCAGGGCAACACGACATGGGAGGACATTAAATTCTTTTTGACAAACAAGTCAGCTGCTGATTAAAGTGAGGGAGTGAAGGGTCTGAGTGAGGAGAACCGCTTGCCGTAGCGTCCCCTGAGGTTGAAGCCATGGAGGCATCGCAGGAACTAATCAAAAATTATCTGAAAGAGTGCCTGCAAACATTGAAGGAGGGGCACACCCAATCTGTCAGAGCTGAAATGAAGAATGCTACAGAGGAGATACGGAAATCGATAGTGGAACTGTCCAGACACACGACGCAATTGAACAGTAGGTTGCAGGACCCTGAAACACCAGTTCAGTTGCTTCAAGAAGATATGTTGCATCTCCAGGATGAGCTGGTCAGCGCTAAGCAGGACATGGCGATGCTGGTATGGAAGAGAAACAAGATGTACTACTCTGGAGGACGCAGCGCAGACAGTGTGTCTACAGCTGTCTGATGTTCCAGGAGATCAGGGACCAAGATGTGGTCAAAGGTCCCTGGGCACGTGGGCCAAAGGGTCCCACAGATAAGACAGAGAGCTAGCAACGGACTGCCTGGAGGAGGGGGTTCTAATGGATCCCATTAAAGAGGAGGGGCGGGAAGGCTCCCTGTGGCTGCAATTGGGAGGGTGTTGATCAACTCTGGGCAGATTGGGTGGCCCACCAGAGGATGTCAGCTTAGGCCTTCATCTTACGCCTCACTATGAAGGGTTTGGGGTTCCAGGGTTTTGTTGTGGGGGTTCCGGTATAAAGGTTATGATGTTGATCTTTGCTGTCCACATTTGTCACCCTGAGATGCAGATGTTGGGCGCAATTAGGCGATGACCAGTATGTATCCTGGTTCTTCCCATGGGGGCGGCTGGCATCCTATTTCTCAGGGGCTTTCTCAATACCGCTGGGTTGCACATTCAAGTTAATTTTGTATAATGTGAGGGGGCTCAGCAACCCCCAAAAAAGATGGAAATTATTATCCGAACTCAGGCGACAGCAGGTAGATGTTCCATGCCTCCAGTAGAAGCAACTAACGAGGGAGGACATTGGAAGGCTGAGGTCCAAGTAATTCCTGCGTCGGTTCTTTGTGGCAACTAAGAAAAAGAGCAAGGGGGTGAGTATTTTGATTGGTGGAGGGTCCAATCAGTATGGTTACATCTAAGGCTGACAAATAGGGGAGATATCTTTCCCTGGAGGGTTGGTTTAATGGGCTTTGTTGTCAGTGGCCTCTGTTTATAGTGCCAACATCTTGCAACGCAGTCCTGAAAGAGTTCACCGCTTCTGCGGGTCACATGGTATTGGCGAAGGATCTTAACATTGCATTTGACCCCAATTGGGATGTGTCAAGGGGTTCTTACTTGGGTTCGTCTACATAAGGGGCTAGAGGAGGCTGGACTTATAGACTCCTGGGAGCATGCAAATCCAGGCATGAAAGATGTTTCCTCCTATTCACATGTTGATAAGATTTATTAAGAACTGATTACATTTTTGTGGGTGAGGGTATTCTCTCGGATATGGATTCTGCAGACATTCTCAGACTATTCCACGGTTTGCCTCTCTTGGTCCTTGCGTCCTCAGGGGGCGAAGCCAAGATTCTGGAGGTTAAACCCAGTACTTATGCAGGACCCAGTGTGTTAGAGGTAGATTGGGGAGGACATCAAGCACGACTTGAGGGAGAATGCACAGGGAGAGACAAGGGAGGGAGTGCGATGGGAAGCTTTAAAGGCATACTTGTGGGGTGCACTGATTTCAAAGGGGGGCGGGACTCAACCAGATTAGGAAAGTGGAACTTGCTCGCTTGTTAAAACAACTGAAGGAATTGGAGAGGCAGTATCAGGTCACAGGCTCCCATAAATCCTACAGGATATTCCAGGTGGTTCGCAAACAGATCAACACCATAAGAGGGAAATAGAGTATTCTCTACTGAAAATTAAGCTGCAGTATTATGAATATGGGAAAAAAGTGGGTAAACTATTAGTGTGGAAGCTCAAGGCACGGGTTATGCTGTGGCGCATCGGGGACCTTATCCACCCAGGGGGCGGTAGGGCACATTCGGGATCGTGAAACGAGATGCCTTTGATAAGTATTGCCTGGGATTATGCTCCTCCGACTGCCCTTCTCCGGAGGAAATCAATTCTTTTTTAGCAAGCTGCAATTTGCTGTTTGCCTTTGAGGCGCAGCGACAGAAGTCAAATCGGGATATCAGGGAGGAGGACGTTTTGCGTGCTATATCGTCACTGAAAGTTAACACATCTCCAGGGATGGATGGGTTTACCCAGGTGTTTTATCAGGCCTTTGCGGGAAAGCTGGTGGGCCCACTCCACTCTCGATTCAGTGAAATATGGAGGGAAGGTGCGGTCCCGGGGACTTTCGAAGAGACTATGGGTTCACTGATACAAAAAGAGGAAAAGGATCCCAGGGCATGCTCCTCATTTCGTTCTATCAGAGTACTGTACACGATATGATATGATATGGCATTTATAACGCGCCTATACACAAGTGTTTCAAGGCGCGACGAGGCAAGGGAGGGGAACAGAGGGAAGACAGACACAACGATCTTACTAGGCCAGGTTACATTGAGATTGCGCAAGTGCAGGTGACGGGGACGGGAAAAGTGCAGTACATGGGATAGACAGTAAATAAATAAAATTATAAATAAGAACAATAAAGGTGCGGCCAGCTGGTGGCAGGTGCAAGGTAAGTGCAGACATCAGATGTTGAGTGCTAGTAGGGGCCTGTTGGGATACAGAAACAGCCCCAGAGTGCAAGGGTTGCCAAGGGGCAGTGCAGGTGTGCAACTGGCGGAGAGGGGACCTGGGCCCGAGAACAGAGGGTAGCCAGGTGACCTGTGCAGTTTCAGTTTCAGTTTCAGCCAGGAGTTCAACAGGGGAGAGGAGGAGAGAAAGCAGAAGCAAAGAGGAAGGCCTTGAGGTGTTTCCGGAACCGGAGATGGTTTTCCTCAATTTTCAGAGAGGCAGGGAGGCTGTTCCAAAGGGAGGCCCGGCCGAGGAAAGAGATCTACCACCAACTCGTTGCTTGGAGAAGCGACTGACTCTGAGCTCGAGAAGGAAGATATTTAGGAAGAGAGAGTTGAAGGTATTGAGGCCACAGGCACCAGAAGGCATTGTGGACAATGCAGAGGGTTTTGAACTTAATCCTCGCCACCACTGGGAGCCAGTGCAGAGATTTCAGTCCTGGAGAGATACGATCCCTGGGCTTCAGGCCAAGAACAAGTCTCGCAGTTCTGTTTTGGATGAGTTGAAGAGGGCGGAGAGTAGAGGCAGGCAGATTTAGACAGAGGCTGTTGCAGTAGTCCAGCCTAGAGAGAACCAGAGCTCTGGAGACAGTGAGCTTCTTGGGGAAGGAGAGGAAAGGAAGAATACCTCTGAGTAGGTGCAGCTGGTAGTGTGACTTCTTAGAAACGTCAGAGATGTGAGGATAGAAGGAGAGTGTTGAGTCGAAGATGACCCAGAGGTTTGTAGCCTCACAGGTGAGAGCAGGAAGAGGCCAAGAGAGGCCGGCCAGAAAGTGACAGGAAAGGTGGGAGTGGGTGGTCCGATGAGGAGGATGTCAGTCTTACTGGCATTAAGGTAGAGATCATTGGTGGCACACCACTTCTGGATAGCACACAGACCGTCAGAGATGAGAGAAGGAGAAGAGGTGGCTGAAGGGAGTCTGAAAATGAGCTGAGTGTCATCCGCATAGCACTGACAGTTGGGACAGAGAGCGGCAATGAGGTGGGCAAGAAGTGCCAGGTATTGGTTGAACAGCTCAGAGAGAGAGGTTACACCCCTGGGGAACACCACAGGTAGAGATAGAGATAGAGGAGAGGAAGGACCCAAGTTGGACCTGAGAGGGTCGATCGGAGAGGAAATAAGCCAGCCAAGCCAGGGCCTGATCGGTGATACCAAGGTTATCACAGAGACGGTTGAGCAAGATGGCATGGTTGACCATGTCAAAGGCAGAAGAGAGATCAAGTAAGATGAGGACACAGGGGGTGTTGGAATCAAGGTTGGCGAGAATGTCTTCACGGATGTTCAGGAGAGCAGTTTCCGTGCTTCTGGCTGCTCTGAAGCCTGACTGATTGTCATGAAGACAACCAACAGATTCAGTATGAAGATTAAGCTGGGAGATGGCCAGCTTTTCCAGGAGTTTGCCCAGGAAAGGGGTGATGGAGATTGGGCGATAGCTAGACAGAAAACTGTACGCAAGGATCCTCCCAGAGCGGCTAGACCAGGTTCTTCTAGACTTGGTGGGAGTGGATCAATCTGGTTTTGTGGCAGGAAGGCAGTAAGCCGACAACACCCGGATGATTAAAAATGTTATAGATATTGCGCATAGGAGAATGTATCAGGCTATGCTATAAGCCTTAGACTCAGTAAAGTCGTTTGACCGTGCTGAATGCGCCTTTCGAGGTCGGTGATGGGCAGGTTTGGGCTGGGAAGGACTTCATGAGTGGGGCATTCGCGTTGTACAAGGAACCAAATGGGCGGGTGTCAGTGAACGGGCAGCTGTCTCGTGGATTTAGGCTCTACAGAGGAACGAGACAGTGGTGTCCCCTTTGTCCCCTACTTTTCACGCTATAGGTGGAACCCTTTGCAGCCATGGTTAGGGTCAACCCTAAAATCCAGGGCATCTGCTATGAATGTGTCTCTAAAAAGATCACCTTACATGCGGATGATATACTTTTGGCTATATCGGAACCGCAGGCCTCCCTCCCGTGCATAATGGAACTTCACTGGGATTTTCATTCAGTGTCAGGATTTAGGATTCATTTGCATAATTGTGGGTACTTGAAGAGAGCATTTCTCCTTTTTACTGGGCATCACATAGCATTGGTGACCTGGGAGTCCAGCTAACGCACCATTTCTCTGGGCTATATGAGGCTAACTTCTCTGCTGTGTTGCTCGCTATTTGGGTGGACCTGAGGAAGTGGAATTTGCAGGCCTTATCTTTGATGGGAAGGATATCAGCTATAAAAATGACCGTGCTCCCCAAGTTGTAATTCTTGTTTCAGGTGCTGCCAGTAGAGGTACCGAGAAGGACAATAGAGAAGCTTCAACAGGAAGTGAGCTCCTTTGCGTGGCAGAACCGCCCTGCTTGGGTGTCTGCGGCGACCTTATATCGGTCGGAAGACGGGGAGGCCTGACAATACCCCATATTTGGAGGTACTATGAAGCTGTACAGGTGAGGACATTAAGGGATTGGGTAGATCCGGAGGTGCAGAAAGGGTGGCATCACCTGGAGGAGCAGGTGATTGGTAGGCCTCTCCGATACATGCCTTGGATTTTGCAGGCTATGAGACACATGGGTGTGTATGAACTGCCTTCCACAAGAACTATGCTCTGGATCTGGGACAGAATGGCAAAAAGGCTTGGGCTGACCTCTTACCCAGGACTGGCAACCACTCTTCATTATAGCCGGGAGTTTACTCCAGCATATAAATACTCAATTTTGAGCACGGAAGGACAGGGGGTGTGAACTTATCTCTCATATATTCAAGGGGGAATTGTATCAGATCGTTTGAGTCCTGTAAGGCAACATTTGGACAATGGGAAGAGGAGTGTTTCAGGTACCTACAGCTCAAGCAATAGGCCTCATAAGGGGTTGGGTCTAGTGGCAAAAATGCAGCGGTAACGCTATTACCGCTGCATTCTCGCTCTGCCAAATCCTGAGATTCAGCTCTGTGCTGTAGGTAAATCTCCAGCTTTCTGCCCATTTTTGGCATTATTACCACCAGCGATATTACTGCTGGTGGTAATAGCACCGAAATAACCCAATAGAGTCCTATAGATGCATAACAAGTGGGGACTAAAAGCACCACCGCAACTCGGGTCTGGTGCAAATTGCACGGGCCGAGTTGCAGTAACGCTAATTGTGTTGGGCGGTATCCCCGTGCAATTACCGCCGGGATACTGGCCAGCTCATGATGAGGCCTAATCTGTCCTGTAGAGCAATAAAAGGGAAGCAGCGCTTAGGCAACTAACGTCTTTTGAGAAGTTGACATTCGCTCAGGCGGGGCTTATTTCTCTGCTGTATAGTTGTCTGAACTCTAACTTGAATGAGGGCTTCCCTTCCTACATGGCGGCATGGCACCAAGACCTGCGTAGAGAATTGGAAGAGGATCAATGGGCGGGATCTGAAAGAGGGTAACAAGAGGGACAGTTAGCATCCAATACACAGAGCAAAATTACAAGTTGCTGGCAAGGTGGTATATGACCCCGCACAGGGAGGCACGCAGGGGAGGGGGCAACGAGGATATGCTAGAGGGGATGTGTAGGGACAGTCACATACCTGCATATCTGGTGGAGCTGCCCCAAGCTCCCGCCTTACTGGAAGGAGTTGTCCCTTATTCTACAGAGAGTGACAGGGATAAAGACAAAACTTAAATCCTTCCCAATGCCATCTAAGCATCCTTGATAACCCTCAACAAGTCTTTGGAAAGATTCAACATGGCAATTCTCTCCTTGTTCCAAACTTGTCGAGAATTCAAGCTAACAGTGCTTACCAGATCCCCTTGGACTACTATCCTCTGTGAAAATGTGTTTTATCCTTTGCGGACCCCATGAGCCAACTTTACAATTTCTTTTATGTCTTCTGGATATGTTGCAAATAACAAGTGGGGTCTTGGGAGTCCCTCTGCCAGACATGAGTCCTGCTTACAAGAGCCTTACACAGAGTCTTTAGCTCACTATCTTTCACAGAGGAGAAATATCCAAAACATATCAGTCTTTGTCCTGCCCTGGGGCAGTCCAGCACCGGAATGCTATGCAATTCTCCTCTGAACAAGAGTACCAACAGCAATCCCAGACACGTGTTTCGGTCTGGTTGGACCTCATCAGGAGGGTGGAGCTGTGCCTCTCTAAGAATAGGGAGCAAGGGATATGTTGGACACGTGTGAGGTCCAGGCGGGGTGTCGTTCAGTAGAGCTCCTCTGGCTGATGCTTGTAGTAGCAAGGAAGGCAACCGCGGCAACTTGTAGACCCCCCTGATTCCTTCCACTGACGAGTGGATGAAGAGAATGTGGACGCTCCTTATATGCGAGAAGGTGAGCTACTCTCTAAGTAATAGGTTGAACGGCTTCGTGTGAAATGGGGTGGCTTTCTGGAGTTTGTTGTGGGCATGAAGAAGGACTATACTTGCCCTCCACGGCCCAGAGCCCTTGGGCTACTGACACACTGGGAATCGCGAGGGGTGGATAGCTGGATATGGATCTGCCATCTAGGGGGTTTGAGAGAACAGTGGTCATTTGGCTTTGTTGTGGATTTGGGTTTAGGTTATTTCTTGTGGTTGTGGGGTTTCATACTACACATGGTTACAAGTATACATGGCCGCTTTTGGAGCAGTCATGGGAAGCTGTACCTTTTTCTCATGATATGTTTGTCAGACTGTTCTCAAGGTTACCTGTTATGCTGAGATGTATGATATCTGCTGTGTACAATTTTCAATAAAAAAAGATTTGAATAAGCAAAGAAAACCATAAGACGAAGGTGCATATGTTTGTGTTTTGGAGGAAAGGAGTGGTGGGTGAGTAAGAGGTGAGCGTAGTCTGCTCCTATGGGAAATGCCTACATAAAAACATGAAGAATTCACAACAGGTAGTGGAGACCAGTGGTAGTCAGTCACATGCCAGGATGAGGGTCATGCTGCTGCCTATGATGAGGCCTCTGGGGAACCTCATTTTGGGAATTCTCTCCACTTCCTCTATGGGCCAGTCTACTAGAGGGAGTATAGAGATATTGCTGCGAGGATTCCATTTCTGTGGGACATAGTCAAAGAACTATAGTCTAAATTGCTTGGCTAAATGTTCGCTAAATTGGTCAGATGGAAGAACGCCTGGAAAGCAGAAGACTTCCCTACAGAAGGGCTGCCTCTCCTAGGGCAATAGGGCAGGAGTTAGTTATATGTCAAGCAGTGCAAGATCCAGGCACCATTTCCCAGCCCATATTGGCCTTTTGGGATAACTATTTTATTGGGAGATTTCTAAATAGCATTGAAGCAAATACTGCCCCAACAGGAAGGGCGTGTGGGGTGAGGGTGCTTTCCGGTGTGGACTCAGAGAGGTAGAGGGCACTGTATCTGCCAGTGTTGCTGGGTGCATGGCTCAAGAGAGGGAGGCCTAAAGAAGTCATAGAGCCTTACATTCTCCAGTGTGGTGGGAAGGAGATGGGTAAGAGGGCATGGAGTGAGATTTGGTGGAACTGAGTGAATACCCAACAGGCTTCTTAGAGCTTGTATGATACGATAAGATGTAGCGCGCCTGCGCACTAGTGCTAGTGCTTCTAGAGTGTGTGTAGAGTTTGGGCATATTCAGACGCATGTCAGGCTTTCCCATACGTGATCACCCCTGCTCCAACCCTATCAGCCTCTCAGGGAGAGTCAGCTCCCACATTTGGCGTATGGGGGAGGGAGTCCCCGCTTTAAAACTAGTAGGGTGATATGGTGTGTACCGCATGAGTGGAAAGAAACCATGCACATATTTCTATGTGAGCTGCAAGCAAGGTTTCAAACTCACTTTCCATCTAAGCAACCTGGCAAATCACAAGACTATGCAATGTATGAAATGTGCAATGGAAAATAAATAGCATTATACATTTTGTTTGTTGCAAGCTAGCACTTTGCATTCAGGAAGCCTGTGCATCAGTAATATGCTTCCGTACTTATGACGCCTGCTTTTTTGATCATCTGTTCTTTTCTGGCTTGTGATCTTTAAATAAGAATAAGAAGTGAATGAGCCATGGAAATACATTTTTAAAGTAATGCTTTTTTTTTAAATGGAGTTTTTCAAAGTTTTGAGCAAGATTTACTGAATAAATAAACAGTTTGGCTTCATAGTCGGCCGGATAATTGGCAAACTCTTCTGTTTTCAGCTGAATATTAAAGATGCTACTCAACACCCCCCTAATCCAGACATGATTTACAACATTGTGGAGTGATCGCAGCAAAGGCATACGCCCATGTGTTTATGGAAGCCTTAGCAGTGACGTGCAGGTTCCATCCAAGCACTTCCGGTCCTGGCAGACAGAGGATCTTAGACACTGGGAGATCAAGAGATTTGCAAAGGATTGCACAGCTCGATTAAGCATGCCAGCTGCCTGTTCTAGTTTCCCAGTCGCCCAATTAGCTGCGAGAACAACAACCTGCCAGCACTAGCTCTGCAAAAGGCGGAAGAACCACCTGAGACACAGAACGCCCCCTAGCAGGAAAACATGCTCCCTATCCGCTAAACACACCCACTGCCCAGGCAAGGGGAGCCTTGCAAAGGGTCGTCAGCCATGAGCACAACCAGTCGCCGCCTAATACTAAACCTGCGGAGAGGCTGGACTCATATGATATGATACGGCATTTATATTGTGTTTCTGCAGACTGCAGAAGTCCCAGGATCCCGCAGAGAGAGAGGGGGCTGCTATCTGTAAAAGTAATCCTAGGGAAACTGACTACTCCAACAAAGCTCTGCTTCTCCCTTTAACAGAGCGAATTAAGCAACATCTGTATGCACGAGGCCTGTCCAAAGCAGCTCTCAAAGGTTTTGAGAAATGACTCACTGATTGGGACAGAATGTAATGTGGGGAGGGGGGGAGGGGTGGAATCCCTGATTTTCTTTGATAGTAATAAAAATGATGCAAATAATTCTGTTATTGTAATTGGTTATTTATAACGTGCTTAATACCCAGAGGTGTCTAAGCATGGACCCAGGGATCGAACCTGTGTTGCTCTGTATTGTCTTGCTTCCACATTGCCCCTGAGCTATCCTCCCGAGACAAAACAATTGAAAGGGAGGCATGCTATTCAGAGCCCTCTTCATAATGGCCAAAAGCATAGTGCACCTTTGCTGTGACCGTCTCCTGACATCCCCAGCACCTGCCCAGCATTGCTAACAAAGCAGGTTCAAAGTTCACATGTGAATTCCTGAAAAGCTGCAGGAACCCAAAGTTCCAACTGGCTGAGCTGGATTTTTAATCATCTGCACCACTGGTTCAGATTCTTATAATTGTGTACTTTGGCTGTACTTTGGCAGTCTGGTTACATACTCATATCTAAATATAAGCCATGTCCGGTTATGACATGGTAGCCCGTGAGATTACATACATATAAAGCCAAAAATATTTGGTTGTCAAAATTTGTCATCTTGGTGAGGTGGCTCATTAATGAAAGGGCTTGCTGTCTATGAGCTGACTGGCCTGGGCGTACCCACAAAAACCATGGGAGGCGCTGTCCAGAAAGCTTCTCTGGACAGTTTCTTCCAGGAAACAGGAAACCGCCCCAAACGGGCTCTTTTGGAACCACGGCTTAAAAGACAGTCATAATATGGCAATTACCCTCTCACACCAGGGTCCTGAGTACTGGAGGTACTAGGGCTCCATAGCTTTCTTGTCCATTCCCCACTTCCTACAGATGAGGCACTCTTGGTACGGAATCAGAAGGCAAAGGACACTTGTTACATCAGCCTGGTTTGCATCTGTGACACCGGGCATTATGTTGACCATCCCACAGTAGAATCATGCCTGGATAAGAGGGAGAAAACCTTCCCAAAGTTTATTCATCTTCGGACTTTAAGACGAGAGGGATTCACCAAGAACTCTGTTGGGGATACAGTCTATTCCAAAATCCTCTGCTATAGAGATGAAGGCAGAAGGCTGCAAGAAAGAGGAAAGTTCTTTCCCCTGCCCACCACAATGGCACCTTTAGCATGAAACTGCTGAGAACCAAAGCATCTGTGCTGTCTGAGCACTGGATCCAGAATCCTGCGCACTGACGGTGATGGACCCCCGCATCGGCAAAATATTTGTCATGGAGTGACTCAACCTGTCCCTGGAGACCCTATAGTCTGCCTCCCAGCAACCTAGAAGCCCAAAAGCAGGTCAGAACCCTGTTTACTGCCTCTATACACTTTCGATGTAGCTTGACACCCCTCAACTCACTCAGAGCCTTAGAGGCCTGATGCGCAGCTTTTTGCACTCTAAGCACTTCAAACCACTTCAAGCTGTTTCAACACTGACTCGCCCCAGTGAAGCACATCGCGGCCACCACTCTACCGCTGGCTCGCCACTGTGGAAACACTGATTTGCCACATCTCGAGTGCCAACTCATTCTAACCGAAGCCTCAGTGTGACCTGCTTCGAATGCCGGTTCGACACCTGCAAGCCATCAACACGCCCCATCTAGAACACCGATTCAACCCAGAGGAAGCATTGTCTATATCCGACTCGACCACTGACTTCAGCTATTGGGAATCATCGACTCTACCCATCTCGGGTGCTGAATCAATCCACAGAGAGCCCCATCTTGAAATCGCTTGATACTGATTCACCACTGGAACAGCAGGACTCCACCATCACAACATGGGCTGATTGCAGAAAACACCAAGAAGCCTGGCCCGATGCTGTTGATGAACCAAGACTTCCAAACCAGGTATTTACAGTGGTCCTGTGGCCCAGAACCACCACAAAGGGCTCAAATGACTTGCAAGACACCACTCTTGGTCTTCAACATTTTACAGCTCAAATCAATTGCCTGTACCCATGTCTTGCCCCAGAGGGCCTCTTAACTTTCAAAGTCTACCCTCTGTGTTTCCTTTGGAATGAATCAATCCAATACTTTATGTCGGACTTTGGTCCGTAAAAGCGCAAGTGCAATACCATACAATATCCTTTGCATGCGTGAGTCGTTAGTGTTTTAATTCTTTGGGTTCGTTGTTAGTTAGAAAGATGGACATTCTCTTAATTTCGTACCACAGACATATTGTTCTTTGTCATCTATGCCAGCTCCTGAAATGTACAGCCTGCCCTCGGCCCGCACTACCAAAAGAGGAGAGTGGGGTTTATCTGTCAGGCTGAGCCTGTTTCACCTTTATGATTGGGATCACTGCTGGTTTAGTAGTAGTGTGGGGCTAAGGAGGCGTTTTAGAGACTACCCATCCCTGTACTCCTGCAGAACAGTAGTCATTTTGTCATACTAAATGCCTCAGCGCTCTAGAAACTTCCATCCTGAGAGCAACCGATGCACTGGGTCAATGTATTCTTATGTCACCCTTACACATGGCCTGGAAAAAACAACATTCAGCTGAATCTCTAAATTCTGCTTAACGAGCTCCGCACTCTGTGTGCCACAAGTCCTGTGATCACATGCATGCAACAAGCCAGACCATTTACGCCAGAGCAGAGCAGGAAAGAGGAGAGGGGAGTATGGGAGGGAGCGAGGGAGGGAAGAGATGGGGGTGGAGTGGACCGAACGATATGAGAGGAGTAGATACATGGAGTGGACCTAGAGAAAGAAGACATGAGATGTTCGGGAGAGGAGATAAAGTCTGAGAGAGAGTGCCGTAAAGAGATAAAGCCGAGGCGGCACATAACGTGTGTGAGTATATCTGGTTGGGCCATTGGCCACTGGCGTAGAGTGGCAAGC
Organism: Ambystoma mexicanum; assembly: GCF_040938575.1. Taxonomy (NCBI): domain Eukaryota; kingdom Metazoa; phylum Chordata; class Amphibia; order Caudata; family Ambystomatidae; genus Ambystoma; species Ambystoma mexicanum. Next base: position 1,423,840,266 of record NC_090924.1, read on the forward strand.
TGACATCTCCTGGCACATTAGTCGCAAGAAACTAAACGTAGCTGAGAAGATTCCAAAGTCTAATATGGTCAGTGCCTGCGGCGCAAGACCAAAAGTTAGGGGCCAGATCCATAGGGGGCGACAATGGTTCCCCATGCCATGGTAAAATGGGTACCATCCGATGGCCACTACAGGCCCTGTTGTTGAGGAGAACACATAGCCGGTAGACCTGGGAGAGGACGCTTAATGCAGAATGACCCTAACCGAGAGTTGGTGCAAGTTCAGAGCATGCATGGCAAGAGATGAAACGCAGGCGACTACAGAGGACAACAGGCAGATGCGCAGACAGAAGAGATTGGTATGGCTGGGACGGGGCCAGTTGCATATCATGCAACCGTTCAGTAGAACAGGACTCTTGGAAATCACTCTGATTCTTTATAAGAGTGTATGCACCCCTGGAAGAGCATGTCAGGTGCGAGCCTCTGGTCCACAGGTGATCCAGAAAGGAACCAGTCAATTAATGTAGACTCCATTCAGGTCCTAGGACATAGCGCCTTCATTTAGTGATGTAAAGTAATCCGGAACTCTGACCACCTAATTCAATCTCACAGTCTGACCTCTGATGAGAACACGCTCACCTAATACACAACATCAACACTATCTTCCCGACCCACCTGGTACACAACATCAACACTATATTCTGAGCATGGGCCACCTGTTACACAATATCAAAATTATCCTCTGAGCCTGCCCACCTGGTACACAACATCAACATTATCCTCTGAGCCTGGCCCACCTGGTACACAACATCAACATTATCCTCTGAGCCCGGCTCACCTGGTACACAACATCAACATTATCCTCTGAGCCCAGCGCACCTGGTCCACAACATCAACATTATCCTCTGAGTCTGGCCAACTTGCTACAAAACATCAACATTAGCCTCTGAGCCTAGCCCACCTGGTATACAACATCAACATTATCCTCTGAGTCCGGCCCACCTGGTACACAACATCAACATTATCCTCTGAGCCTGGCCCACCTGGTACACAACATCAACATTATCCTCTGAGCCTGGCCCACCTGGTTCACAGCATCAACATTATCCTCTGAGTCTGGCCCACCTGGTACACAACATCAACATTATCCTCTGAGCCTGGCCCACCTGGTACACAACATCAACATTATCCTCTGAGCCCGGCTCACCTGGTACACAACATCAACATTATCCTCTGAGCCCAGCCCACCTGGTCCACAACATCAACATTATCCTCTGAGTCTGGCCAACTTGGTACAAAACATCAACATTAGCCTCTGAGCCTAGCCCACCTGGTACACAACATCAACATTATCCTCTGAGTCCGGCTCACCTGGTACACAACATCAACATTATCCTCTGAGCCCGGCTCACCTGTTACACAACATCAACATTATCCTCTGAGCCCGGCTCACCTGGTACACAACATCAACATTATCATCTGAGCCCGGCCCACCTGGTACACAACATCAACACTATACTCTGAGCCTGGCCCACCTGGTACACAACATCCTCATTATCAGCTGAGCCCGGCCCACCTGGTACACATATCAACATTATCCTCTGAGCCCGGCCCACCTGGTACACAACATCAACATTATCCTCTGAGTCCGGCCCACCTGGTACACAACATCAACATTATCCTCTGAGCCCGGCTCACCTGGTACACAACATCAACATTATCATCTGAGCCCGGCCCACCTGGTACACAACATCAACACTATACTCTGAGCCTGGCCCACCTGGTATACAACATCAACATTATCATCTTAGCCCGACCCACCTAGTACACATATCAACATTATCCTCTGAGCCTGGCCGACCTAGTACACAACAACAACACTATCCTCTGAGCCCGGCCCACCTGGTACACAACGTCCTCATTATCATCTGAGCCCGGCCCACCTGGTACACAACATCAACACTATACTCTGAGCCTGGCCCACCTGGTATACAACATCAACATTATCATCTTAGCCCGACCCACCTAGTACACATATCAACATTATCCTCTGAGCCTGGCCGACCTAGTACACAACAACAACACTATCCTCTGAGCCCGGCCCACCTGGTACACAACGTCCTCATTATCAGCTGAGCCCGGCTCACCTGGTACACAACATCAAAATGATCCTCTGTACTTGAACGTTACCTGGTTCTTCCTGTGGTAGGTGGAAGGGCTGTGCCTCTGCCTTTAAATACTTCACTCCTATGGATGCACCTAAAGTAGGAAAATGAGCATAGATTAGAATAGATGATGTACATGTGTGACGATGATACAGAGCCAGTGTGTGATATTGAGCTAACTGTGCCTATGGCCTACACTACTCCCATACTTAATTTTGTTTTATTTATATTTATTTGTAATCAGTTATAACACTTTTACAAAATACAATTAGCTATAAACAAATCACAATCAATAACAACATATACATTTCATCATTAACTTTATCCTTGTAATTAAAAATTGAACATTCGCCTTATTAGTTTAACATATCAAAATGAGCACGCTTGAAATCTTGTATAAAACACAGGGTATAAATGCATGATACTAAAACATTTAAAACAATAAATAATAGTAGACAGCTAGTCCACAGTCTAGACAGTTACAACACCTTTCCTATTATCAGAATAGGAATATTCGACATTCTACCCATCAACATTAAATGGCTCATTGCACTCACTCATTGCTAGCGTATTTTGGGAGCAATTTACTTACTATAACCCAAAGCCTAAATAAGGCGAGATGCATTGTAACATTATCTGTGTTTAAGCAATAAGTCCAAAATACATCCGTTTGGATACTCTCATAACTATGCACGAGACTACCAAATGGGGTCATTATTTCTGGGCCCAGCCCCACACATTCAGTAAACAAACGTTGAGTCGTTTCCAATTGTACACTGCTCTTACAGATCCGACATGTGCGTGCCGGACGGGGTATCTTATACCGAGCTCCAAGGTTAACCCAAACAGGCAATTGATTCAATCTTAATTTCAAACGGAAATTCCTAGACGCTATGCTAGGGCATAATATCAGATATCTCGGAGCTTAAAGATATCAATGGGTATTACTCATGTACTCACCACAAACACGCGCACACTCACACGCACATCTCTGATTCTTATATATCCGACCAACCACTGTGCTGACATCCTGTACTTGACCCCACCAACCGTTTCTTTAAATCTATCCTCTGCCACCTTCCCTCCAATTATTCAATATCTGCCCCCTCCTCCGCGCAAAATGTCTGGTTCCTCCAACCTTTGGACATCTGATGTTGCATCTGATCTGTGGCCAGACTCACCTGCCGCCACCTCCCACAACCCTGCCTTGGCAC